>NC_140487.1:28481953-29961953 GCF_964271855.1 Acomys minous
TAGCCTTTATTTCTTTGTTTTTATCTTTTTAACCACATCTTTAGAAAGACAATAAGAAAAGTTTAGCTGCATTTTGTAACATTTTCAGACAAAGCCATTTGTTTTTCACTGACTGGTGATTTTTTGAATGTTCACCAAGACAATATTAGATTTTCAGCTATGAACAAAGGTTCACAACTACCTATGAATTTATCTTTCCATAACTGCAATCATTCACAGCCCTTGAAAATAGTCATTATGTTCAAAGTATGGCTTTAAAAAACAATTATTTGTAAATATGTATTTTATATCATATACTAAAACACATAAAATTAAGTACATGCATAGTTTTCAAATTTATCAGTCATAGTTCTGTATATTTTTGTGTCCTTTGTTGGCAGCTAATTAGTTTTGTTGCTTTGTCTCATAAGGCCCAGGTGCCCAACAGCAGTCACCAAAAGAAACACTGTTGGTAATACAAATGATATTACCATCAATTATGCAATACATGGAAAAGAAAAATTAGAGAACTAACGTATTTTCTTAAAGTTTCAGTGACAGGAAGTGGTTGATTGGTCTTTAAAATAGTTTTTTAATAAAAATATTAATTATTCTTCTCTCATACAAAGAACCTGATCTCAGTTTCCCCTCCTCTAGATCCCCTACCTCCCTGCTCCCTCAATTTCACTCCTTTTCTGTTTCTCTTCACAAAAAGCATGCCATGCAGGAATATCAGCCAAACAGAGCTACTGTACGAATAGATAATGTCTTGGCCGAATTTTGCTGTCCACTCTGTCTGCATCCAAGCTTGCCCGTTTTTAGGCAGAATTCTGTCTGTGGCAGAAACGAGGACATTTTGTCCAGTGACTTGTTTGCCACATTTGAAGCCATCTCCATAAGGGGCTTCTTTGATGCCCATCATCCTTTTTGAGGAAGGCTGGGCGTTGCCAGGAGTTAACCTGTCTCACTGTCAATGAACCTTTAAAATAATAAAAACATCTTCAAATGCCATATTCTGTATGTCTCAGGTTTTTGAAAATCTTATCTATTTTACCTTATCTTTCTATTGCCAAGACAGGGTAAGCAAGCCATCAATAGTTCCTGTCTCACAAATATGTCAAATATATTGGGCCAGAAGGCTGAAGACGATGCTCCAACCTTGTAAAGAATTGTGGGTGACTGTTTAGGCAGTGAACTGTCCTGACATCTTCTCATTTGGGAAGCTGCTAACATGTACTCCCTGTATAGTCAGGTAACTAATTTTATTCCTTCTCAAGTCTCTGATGGGGTTTAAGACCACCTAGTTTAGTTTTACAATTAAGCATAGCTGTTTTGGGGTTAAAATGTTTTTAGGTCTAGATAGATGTTTTAAGATGATACTGATGAGATATGATAGATATTGATTTACTTTCAGAATTTTAGATTCACCAAAATAGGAAAGTCGTTTTCTTCAAGGCTGCTAAATACACTGTGAATGTAATATTTATATAATTCCTGATTGCTTTGTAGTTCTTCTTGCTATAGATGTTTTATTATATATATGTGTAACTATCAGCTTGTTATCAGTAAATAGAGCTGGGACTGCAAACTACCTCCTGCAGTATTCTGTTAAATTGCATTCTAGCAGATTCTATTTTGAGGTAAACAAATAAGATGAAATTCATAAACTTTTATGTAATATATTTTGAATTTTAAAATACTTTACATTGGAAACTGCTTTCTCTATAGTTCACTTTTGAAAAATGATTTCTGGAAAAAGTGACTTGAAGCAATAATGGCCTTATGAACTAAACATGAGTTAAATTTTAACTGAACCTCTGATTTCCCGGATTCTGACTTTTTAATAGCCCAAGGAAATTCAATTAACCCAAACGTTAGAATCTAATTATGTTCATTGTTTCAAATTGACACTCACTTTTATCCTTTCACTCATTAAACATTTGCTAAGTTTCTGTAATTGAATGTCTTTAGAAATTCAAAAACACATTGTAAATGCCTCCAAGTAACTTCCAAGTTTACACAGCTTAATATATTTCTCTCATATGTGTTTGCTGTCTTGTATCTACTTAGTCACCTACTATATGTGGAAGCAAATGCTACTCTAGATCACGTTTGAAACAGAGATATCCTGATTTCTCTATAATAGATTCTGAGAGAAAGAACAGAAAGATTATTTTATATTAAAAAAAGATATAGAGCACAATGTTAATCATTGACAGAGCAGTATAATAGGACAGGCATTATATGTGACCAGATTTCTTGCTACATAAGCTATTCTACAAAAGTTACTCTTATCTTTTATAGTTGATATTGCCACAGCCACCATAATTATACGTGGTAATCAGAAGTGTATTATATATTGGATTCAGTTAAGAATCCAGGTCAATATATCTGAAAAGAAAAAAAATTGTTTCTTGTTTGAAGGAGGTTCTTGGGAAAGGAAAGTGTAAAAATTAGAACCAACATGCTGGAAAGCAAAACCATTTATTTCCCCTGGATAAAGTTCTGATTAAGACACTTAAGTGGGAATGTACACCAGTGATAGAAAATTTCTTACTATATGTTATACCCTGGGTTCAATACCTGTTCCTTCAAGTAGATAAATTGGGCTTTTGGAAATGCTTAGCCATGGATCTATGTGAACAAAAGTGGAAGTGTTCATTAAACACTGCTGGTGTCATCAATTGGTACGCAATTCTCCACATTGTTTTTTGTTTTGTTTTGTTTTGTTTGTTGTTTTGTTTTTGTGTTTGTTTTAACCTGACAGAAGCTACAGTTAGCTGGGAAGTGAAACCTCAATTGAGAAAAGGTCTCCATTAGATAAACATTTTCTTGATTAATGATTGAAGTAGGAGTGTCCTGCCAACTTGGGGTGATGTTAACCCTGGTCAGCTTATTCTGCACTCTGTAAGAAAGCAGACAGAGCAAGCTATGAAGAACAAACCTATAAGAATAATTCTCTTCTTGGTAACCTGCTGTCCTTCCTCTGAGTGCTATCAGGTCTCCCCCACCAGGGGACATGGTCAAATGTGAGGCACCAGAGTACGTGAGAAAGTCATCTCCCACTCTCCACTCAACTGTGGAGAATGTTCTGACCATTGGCTAGATCTGGGTAGGGGTTTAAAGTTTACCGCCTGTATTGTCCTTGGCTGGTGCCTTAGTTTGTACAGGACCCCTGTGCCCAAATCTGCCTATCAGACTTGATACCCTATGAGCATATACAGGGGGAGGTAATCCCCCTCAGGAACAGTCATAGGGGAGGGGAGTAAGGGGAAAATGGGAGGGAGGGAAGAATGGGAGGATACAAGGGATGGGATAACCATTGAGATGTAACAAGAATAAATTAGTAAAATTAAAAAAACTTAAAAAAAGGTTTCTATAAAGGTAATAGTAGGAAAATACAAGTGGATGCAGTGAGTCCACATTCTTTGCATCTATCAGTAGCAAGTAATTCTTCAGTGAGGTGTAGAGACTCAAGAGACTCTCTTCTATCAATGTGTGACTACTAATGCCACATTCTTATTCAGACTCAGCATATGGATCTGCAGGTACTGTGAGTTTATGAATGTTTTGATTGTGTCTTGCCTAGAAACTAACATTCTGTAGCCATTCCTTTATCTTTTCTTCTATTCTTTAATTAAGTTTTCTGCAGCATTCCCTGAAGTTTAGAGAAGATTGTCTAAATGCCTTGTTTATGGTATCACACACACACACACACACACACACACACACACACACACACACAGACATACATACACACACACAGACACACACACACACACACAGACACACACAGACACAGACACACACAGACACACACACACAGACACACACAGACACACACACACACACAGACACACACACACAGACACACACACACACAAGCAGACACACACACACACACACACACAACACACACACATATACATACAACACCTTGTGTAGCCATACATTTCTTCATTGTCCATTGTTCCCTGGAAAGAGAAACTTATTTGATCAAGGCTTATAATAATGTTTGCTTATGCCTACCCAGGAGTGGCATAGCTGGGTCTTAAGATAGAACTATTCCCAATTTTCTGAGAAAGCACCCAAGTGATTTCCAAAGTAGCTGTACAAGTTTGTAATTACACCAGCAATAGAGGAGTGTTCTTCTTTTTCCATATCTTTGGCAGCATGCTCTGTCACTTGAACTTTTGACCTTAGCCATTCTAACAGGTGTAAGGTGGAATCTCATAGATGTTTTGATTTGCATTTCCCTGATGACTAGAGAAGATGAACATTTCTTTAAGTGTTTCTCAGCTGTTTGGTATTCCTTTGTTGAGAATTCTGTTTAGTTCTGTACTCCATTTTTAATTGGATTATTTATTTGGTTAGGTGGTATTTAATCTCTTGAGTTCTTTATGCATTTTTGGATATTATCCCTTTATCAGATGTAGGGTTGGTGAAGACCTTTTCCCAGTCTGTAGGCTACCATTTTGTTTTATTGACAGTGTCCTTTGCCTATAGCGGCTTGTCAGTTCCATGAGGTCCAATTTACTAATTAATCTTAGAGCTTAAGCTATTGGTGTTCTGTTCAGAAAGTTGTCTCTTGTGCCAATGAGCTCAAGGCTCTTCCTCACTTTTTATTCTAATAGATTTAGTGTGTCTGGTTTTATGTTTAGGATTTTTGTGCAGGATGAAAAATAAGAGTCTATTTTCATTTTTACAAGTAGACATCCAGTTAGACCAGCACTATTTGTTGAACATTCTTCTTTCAATTGTATAGTTTTGTCTTGTTTTTCAAAAATCATGTTTCCTAGGTGAGTTTACATCTGGGTCTTCAATTTGATTCCATTGATCCACCTGTCTGTTTCTGTGCCAGTACCATGCTGGCTTTATTACTATTGCTCTATAATACAGTTTGAGATCAGGGTTAGAGATACCTTCAGAAGATATTTCATTGTACAGGATTATCTTAAACTATTCTGGGTTTTTTGTTTTTCCATATGAAGTTCAGAATTATTCTTTCAAGGTCTGTAAAGAATTGTGTTGGCATATTTATGGTAATTTTATTGAGTCTGTAGATTGCTTTTGGTAATATGGCCACTTTACTATGTTACTCCTACCAATGCAAGAGGATGAGAGACCTTTCCATCTTCTGATAGCTTCTTCCCCTCCCCTCCCCTATGACTGTTCTTGAGGAAGGTTTCCTCCCCCTGTATAATTCTCATAGCCAATGGACAGAACATTCTCCACAATTGAGTGGAGAATGGGGTATGACTTTCACACCAACTCTGGTGCCTCATATTTGACCATGTCTCCTGGACAGGGAGACCTGGTGGCACTCAGAGGAAGGATAGCAGATTACCCAGAACAGACTTGATTTCTTCAATTTCTTTCTTCAGAGCATTCAGGTTTTCTTCACACAAATCTTTCACTTGCTTGGTGGAAGTTACTCCAAGACAGTTTATATTTTTGTGGATATTGTGAAGAGTGTTGTTTCCCTAATTTCTTTCTCAGTCTATTTGTCTTTTGTATAAAGGAAGGCTACAGATTATTTTGGGTTGATTTTGGATCCAGCCTCTTTGTTGAAGATGTTTATCAGCTGTTGGAGTTACTTGGTTTAATTTTGAGAGTCACTTATGTGCACTATCATATCCTCTATAAGTAGTGTTAATTTGACCTTTTTCTTTCCAGTTATTATCCCTTTGATCTACTTTAGTTGTTTTATTGTTCTATCTAGGACTTCTAGTACTATATTGAAGAAGTAGGGATAGAGTTGACAGCCTTATCTTGTCTTGATTTTGTGGGATTTAAGTTTCTCTCCATTTAGTTTTATGTTGGCTATAGGCATGCTATATATTACCTTTACTATTTTATGTATCCACAACGTATCCCCTATCTATTCAAGACTTTTAACATGAAGAGTGTTGATTTTTGTCAAATGTTTTTCATCATCTAAGGAGATGATCATGTGTTTTCTTTCTTTCAGTTTGCTTATATAATGAATTACAGTGATGGATTTCTGTATATTCAACCATCCCTGCATGCCCAGAATAAAGCCTATTTGGTCATGGTGAATAATATTTTTCTTATGTTCTTGGATTTGGCTTTTAAGTATTTTGTTGAGTATTTTTGCATCAATGTTCATAAGGGAAATTGGTCTGAAATTCTCTTTCTTTGTTGGATCTTTGTGTCGTTTAGTTATCAAGGTGATTATGGTCTCATAGAAAGAGTTTGGTCATATTCCTTCTGTTTCTGTTTTTTTGGAACAATTTTAAGAGACCTTCAAAGAAGATCTGGTAGAATTCTGCTCTGAATCTAACTGGCCTTGGACTTTTTTGTTTGGGAAATTTTGATGGCTGCTTCTACTTCCTTAGAAGATCTAGGATTATTTAATTAGTTTATTTGATCTTGATTCAATTTGGTTAATTGGTAGGTATCAGAAAATGGTCCTTTTTTTTTAGATTTTTAAATTTTGTGGCATATAGGCTTTATTGTAAAACATAGTGATTCTTTAAAATTCCTCAGAGTCTGTAGCTGTTTCTCTTCCTTCTGATTTCTAATATTGTTGATATGAATAGTCTCGCTCTGCTTTTATTTAATTTGTCTAAAGATTTGTCTATCTTGTTGATTTTTTCAAAGAACCAGCTCTTGATTTTGTTGATTCTTTGAATTGTTCTCTTTGTTTCTAATTTACTGATTTCAGCCCTGTGTTTGATTTCCAGCTGCCCATTGATGTTAAGAGATATCAATGACCAGTATTGTTAGTTCCTGTCTTTTTTTTATGTTGGTGGTGGTTGTGTGTGTGTGTGAATGTGTGTGTGTGTATGTATGTATGTTTGTATTATATATGTATTGCAGATGTGGGGAAAATACTTTTTCCTGTATTTTCCTGGATACAGTTAGCTACCTTGGTTTGGAGTTTTTCCCTTAGTATCTTCTGTAGGGCTGGATGTGGCCAGATACCGTTTAAACTTGATATTTTTTTTCCTGTAGTATCTTGTTTTCTCCATATATGGCGATTGAAAGTTTTGTTGGGTAGAGTAGTCTGGGTTGGTTATTGTTGTCTCTTAGTGTCAGTATAACAAGTTTCCAGGCCCTTCTGAATTTTATAGTCTCTGTTAAAAAGTCAGGTGTGGTTCTGATAGATTCACCTTCACATGCGATTTGACTTTTTTCCTTTCTAGCTTTTAATATTCTTTCTTTGTTTTATACATTTAGTGTTTTGATTGTATGTGGTGGTATGACTTTGTTTTCTGGCCCAATCTATTTGAAGTTCTGTAGGCTTCTTGTTTGATTATGGCCATTTCTTTCTTTAGGCTGGGAAAGTTTTCTTTTGTAATGTTATGAGAAATGTGTTCTGGGCTGGTGGAGCTAGTAGTCTTCTCTTTCTTCTATTCCTATTGATCTCAGGTTTGGGCTTTTTGTAGTGTCCCAGATTTCTTGGATGTTTTATATCAGGAATGTTTTAGTGTTACTATTTTCTTTGACTGGTGTGTAGATAACTTAAACCGTTTCTTCTACACTTGAGATTCTCTCTTCCTTCTCTTTTATTCTGGTGGTGATGCATGTGTCTGCAGTTCTTCTTCTCTTCCTTAGGTTTTCCAACTCCAGGATTGCCTCAGATTGTGTTTTCTTTGTTGCTTCTAATTCTTATTTTAGGTCTTGAATAGTTTTATTTATTTCTTTCAATTCTTTCTCCCATTTGATTGTATTTTCCTCAAATTCTTTATATAATTTATATAATTCCCTCATCTGTTTGAATGTGTTTTTCTGTATTTCTTTGAGATATTTATTTTCCTCCTTCAAGGATTCTATGATTATAGTCACTTATAATCTTCTTCTTGAATTTTGGGGGTACTAGCATCTCCAGAGTCTGCTATGGTAAGACTTCTGGTATTAGTTGGTGTCATATAGTTCTGATTTTTGTTGCTTGTATTCTTGTGCTGGTAATTAGCCATCTGGTTATCTTTGGTGTTAGCATACCTGGAGGTTCTCCAATGGGGTCACTGACTATGTCCCAAGTGGGCCAGGCAGGTTGGGAGCAGGTGATTAGAGCTCCAAGTAGAAAACTGCTTGCTAGGTCTCTCCAGAGGCCTCCTCAGAATGACAGACAATGGATGTTGGAGACTGTGCCACATTCAGCTCTGCTGTGTTTATTCTCTGTGCCTCAGTGGTGTCATGCAGAGAGGAGCAAGCTGAGAGATCTCCAAGACAATAACTGCTCCATACCAGGCCCTCCTTGGTATGATGAACAGTGTGGGTTGTGGCCAGCACCGGACTCACCTTTGCTGGTTTGGTTTCTATGACCCAGATGGGTTAGACCAGAGAGGAGTGTGTGGAGAGAAATTCAAGCCCAAACCTTCTTGGGTGTCCCACAGGCTTCCTTTACTGTTTTTGTTTGTTTGCTTGTTTTGTTTTGTTTTTGTTGTTGTTTTTTGTTTTTTGGGTTTCTTTTGGTGAAGCAATACTATTTATTGTTTCAAGTGGAACCCGCCTGGAGAGATTTGGCAGGTCCAGATGCATGCGAACTGTAGGCAAGCTGTATGCAAACATATTTTGCCACTGTCAAATGAGAATCAAAAGAAAGAACATTACAGCTGCAAGAGCCCCGTGATTCCAATGCATGCATTTTGCTATTCATGGCACTAGCTCTGGGGTAATGTTTTACATTCTTAACTATTTTGCAGTTCATATAAAAGAAGGTGTAGCCATGCTACATTTTTTAACAAAGTAGCAAAATTATGTAAGTATTAATATAGTGTTGTTATAAGTATGGTTTAATATATTTATAATTTCCTTTTTTTTTTTTTTTGGCTGTGTTTTCAGGTGGGCCAGTCTGATGGGGAGCAGGTGGAGAAAGATACAATCTCAAACTGCTCAGGTATCCCACAGTCCTCTTCAGCACGGCAGCTAAATGTGGGTTTGGGTTGTAACCATCTCACCTGTGTTGTTTTGCTCTCTATGTCCCAGATGGGCAAGGCCAGAGTGCAGTGTGTGGAGAGTACACCTCTTGATGTGTTTTAATAATCCTAAATGCACATCAACTTTTGAATGATAATTAAAATATGGAACACATGCATAATAATTATTATTTATTGATGACTCATTTTATTTTCACAAAGTAAAAATTTTAAATCATTTTCAATACTTATGTAAATAATGGATACAATTTTTAAAATTCTAATACTTTTCTGTTATTTTGCATCTTTTCTGTTCCAAAAGCATAGCAGGGTGAGAATGACAATATCTATTTTTTACTTATCAATAGAGTGTTACCATATGTTTTCTATTATGTGCATAATATAGATTTTTAAAAGGGATAGGTACATAGAAATGGGATTGTCTGAGAAATGAAAGACAAGGAAAAGGTGAAGAAAAGACACTGAAAAGTAACTCTTATGATTGGAGATTGGTGTATACATGTGTGAACACAGTCCACAACTTATTGGTATAGTACAAATAACATAAAAATGGAAAAGTGGCCATATTTAAAATTAATTAAAAACAAATATTAATTAACAAATCATTAAGTTTTATGAGAAAATGCTTGATTCTTAAAAAGTCAACAGATAGGAGTTTCTAGTCCGATTCCACAAACATATTGATATTAGGACTAAAGAACTTATAATATTAATGAAAACGTGTATAAATTTTGAAAAAAATTGATTACCAAGGTTAATTTATGAAGAGTAATAGCCACACTAGTCACAGGTAATTTTTAGCCACCTGCCATTCTGGAATCAAGTGCAATTCTGTAGAAACATATGTTCTCCAACTGATAATTTAATAAAGAAGCCAAACGTAATGAAATGAGCAATATTCAAAGATATGGTAAAGGAAATGAGGTGTCTGAATAACGCAACACTGCTATTGTATGTATTTCATATATGTTTTTCATCGTTATTTCAAAACGGGAAGAATCACTGAAATTACAGTTTGTTCAATAGTTCCATCACACCTAAGTGTTTTGAATCAGTACTTGGTATATGTGAAAGCAATGGGAGATTGTGTTTAATATTGTTTTGCATTTTGTAATCTCATCTCAGTGATTTTAATGAATTACATTTCTTGTTTTAATACAGTCTGTATTCTATGCCTGTACATAATTAGTTTTTAATAACACATGTTTAAAGACTTCCGATTATGATAAACTTCTTTCTCTCTCTTAAAAACGATAGATTCACATCAAATGTAAAGTAGGGGAAATATTTAAAATGACTATCGGTAAACAATTAAAATATGTATAACACAACTAAAAAATGGTTTAGGTGGTAGAATAGAATACCAGAAATAAAACGTATTTCAAAACAAGACACACAAAAATTTAAATATCTTGCAACTGCCTTTTAAAAACCCATCTCAAACAGAATCATGGAAAGAACTTAACATTTTTTAACATCAGTGACCTCTAGATACTTAAGAATCTTGTAGCTGACATTCAAAACAGAAAATGAGAGACCAATATTTAACAATTTAATATATATTCAAATTGACATGAAAATAGGAAAGGGATTCGTGAAAGGGCACATTTAACAGCTCAGGAAATGTTGGTGGATTATTAGGAAAACTTCACTTGTCATTATAAAAGACTAATGGGGTCACCTGGGTGGGTCCAGGTTATGTTCTTGTTCTTTAAATGACTTTCCTAGCGAGGTCAAAAAACTTACAGAGGATAAATATTTCAATATTGAGTTGCCTGAACTGCTGAGATGATTTTTAAATAACTTTCAAATCATAGTGGGAGTTTTCTATAATTTCACTATAAATATTTATATGTCATCTTTATTTCACTAGATCTCCTTTATACTTAGTCTCCAATCAATTCATAAAAGGGGACTTTGTCATTTTTATTACTGTGTTTTGTGAGCTCCAGTGATATATTGGAATAATTTTTTTCTAGGTATCATTAAAACGAAACAATATATTTTATGTCTTGAAATATCAATTGCTTTTATAATTGTAATATATGTTGTGTGTCATTAAATATGTAACAGCTTTAATTTTCTAATTCCAGTGCTATTGTTCTATAAAAAATCAATAAAGCTTGGAAATTTTAATTATATGAATCTTATTAAATAGCTACGTAATTGATATTTATAGAATTTATCCTAAAAATATTGAACTACATTTTGAGGTACTAATAAAACTTACCACTGAGATATGGCCCATATCATAACCCAGGCCTAAATGTGGAATGTTATAGAAATCATACAATGTGTGTTCAAAGCCACAGAGATTGTGAGCTAGAAATAAATATTATAAATGTGTTGTATTCAATATATACATACTTTTAAAAAAAACCTATAAGAACTATTAATAAATAACTAGGAATTGTTTGTGGTCCTAAATAAAGAGATCCATTACTTTTAAGCTATTGGGTCTTCCTATCTTGATCTGTAGATTCAGTACAATTCCATCGTAAGTCTCTTCAGTCCAGAGAGCTAGATTTGCCAGCACACTATAGACCAAAGACCGGAAAGTTGGAGGAAAATATTACCTAATTTAAAGAGTTGTTGTTCATAATAGCCAGAACATGGAAACACCCTAAGTGTCCATCAGTAGAAGAATGGATAAAGAAACTGTGGTACATATACACTATGGAATACTATTCAGCTATTAAAAACAAGGAATTCCCGAAATTTGTGGATAAATGGATTGAGCTAGAAATTATCATAATGAGTGAGTTAACCCAGAAGCAGAAAGACTCAAATGGTATATACTCACTTATATCTGCATACTAGCCGAAGGGGCATGTCCCATGAAAGCCTTCACTTACCAGAAAACTGAGACAGAGGGGAGGACATTCTATTGGGACTCTAGATGAGAGAAGCATGGGAGAATGGCAAAGTAGAAGGATCCAGAGGGTCCTAGAAACCTACAAGTAGAACATTATGATAGGCAGAGTTGGGCTCAGGGGTCCCGCTCAAACTAAGGCACCAGCCAAGGACAATACAGGCGGTAAACCTTAAACCCCTACCCAGATCTAGACAATGGACAGAACATTCTCCACAGTAGAGTGGAGAGTGAGATATGACTTTCTCACATACTCTGGTGCCTCACCTTTGACCATGTCCCCTGGAGGGGGAGACCTGGTGGCACTCAGAGGAAGGACAGCAGGTTACCAAGAAGAGACTTGATACCCTATGAACATATACAGGGGGAGGTAATCCCCCTCAGGAACAGTCATAGGGGAGGGGAATAAGGGGAAAATGGGAGGGAGGGAAGAATGGGAGGATACAAGGGATGGGATAACCATTGAGATGTAACAAGGATAAATTAATAAAGGAGAAAAAAAAGAGTTGTTGTTAGGACACAGGACATAAGCGGGTAGTAGTATTAGCAAAATTACAGAGAGAAATTACTAAAAATGCATGAAGTACAGGCATATTAATAAATGAATGAAATAAAGGACCAGAAGTGAACATGTACAGAGATGAACAAGTGATATTGATCAGAGGAGCCCACAGTTAGCATGAATAACGTTGTCTTTCAAAGATATGGATTGAGCAAGTCACACAGACACTGTTAAGAAAATGAAAAGCCATATTAAAAGCAAATATTTGCAATCCAATTTTTGATAAAGGTCCTGGCTCTAAAAGACACAAATCCTTTTTGAGTCTCAACATTAGAAAAACAACTTAGTAAAACAATGTGTAGCATATTGCAGTGGACAATTCATCTAAAGCACATGTAAATCACAAATAAACACCAGAAAAACTACTCAACTCACTTAATTTTCCTAAGTACCAATATTGCAATCGAGAAATCATAATAGAAATGATGGAATGTTGGCCAGGTGTGGTGGCGCACACCTTTAATCCCAGCACTTGGGAGGCAGAGGCAGGCGGATCACTGTGAGTTCGAGGCCAGCCTGGTCTACAAAGTGAATCAAAGACAGCTAAGGCTACACAGAGAAACCCTGTCTTCAAACAACAACAAACAAACAAAAAGAGAAAGAAAGAAAAGAAAAAAAGAAAAGATGGAATGTTGAACAATTACTAAAATCTTAAAGTTCATAATCTGCTATGCCATAGTTTTGATTTAAGGTACCACAGAAAATTAATTACTGTCATTTCAGTAACAGTTATTAGTTTCTTTCAAAAATAAAATTATCTTTTATTTCTATTCACTCTCCTAACACTTTTGATCTGACATCAGTTGGACAAAGATTAAAAAATAATTGTTCTTTTATTTGCAAAAACTCATAGAAATCCTTTTTGACAGGTTTTCTACTGCTTTACCAAGAAAAGTGATGTCCTCACAGAGAAATCAAACTTGAGAATCCAAATTTCAAGTCAGAAATGAACTCTGTTGTAAACCCCAGTAAGCACCATATAAGGCTGTTTCTGTATTCTTAAGCTTGCACAGGTCTTCTATGTATGTGTGTAATCTCTGTGTATGTGTTATCTTTGTGTCTGTGGGATTAATAATACCATCAAGTGTGTATCTTTGACTCTTTTGCCTGCTCTCTTTTCTTCCTACCAGGTTGCCTTGTCCAGTCTCTATAAGGGCTCTTGTCTTGTCTTATTGTGTACTGTTTTGTCCTGTGTGGTTGTTTTCTCCTGGAGACCTGATCTTTTCTGAAGGTAAACGGAGGGGCAATCGATCTGGGGTAGAGGGGAAGTGGAAGAAGGCTAGGAGGAGTGAAGGGAGTGGAAATATGGTCAGGAAATATTGTAGGAGAGAAAAATCTACTTTTAATAAAATTAATATTTCTGTATCTTTATTTATGCTTGTTACCACTTCAGGTTTCAACCAATTCTTGACAGTTTTGCTGAAGATTGCCTTAAAGTAAAAAAAAAAATATGCCCTGAATGAAAAGCCACTGTTTGTATTCTATCCAATTTTATTCAGTGAGAGAGTGAGTAGAAATAATATGTTGGATTTTAATGTTTTTGAGCAGAAAAGAAACCAACATAGGCAAAAGTGTACAAAAAGAATTTCTTTCAGATTTTTCTATTAGTAAGTCCCATAGATTTTAACAAAGAGTTTCTGAGCATTTGAAAAGAATAAGAAATTTAAATAGCAATATAGCAATCACTCTTACAATAGATTGGTGACACATTACTGGTTACATTATGACAAATACATCAAAAATAAGAATTTTAATTTAAAGATCTAATGTTATTCTGAGATAAATGGATTATTTTTCGTTAATGACATATCATATCCTGTTTTCCATTTATAATTAAATACAACAAAAGAATACACACCATAAGCATATATGCACCTACAAACGAAGAGAAAATTTATTGGATATTGCATTAAAATACCTATTAAATTGTCTGAAAACAGCACATCTTTTAAACACTTCTGTTTCTATTTTCAGGAAATCCATGCAGTTGAATTGAATATTGTTTTTGTAATCTCTTACAGTATGCAAGACATCTGTCTAAGCCCTTCTGGCTTTTATGGCTACCATTGAGAGCCCCTCTGCATATATGACATAATTGTTGGCTTGATGTTTTAGGGGGCTCCTGACAGTGGACAGACGGGTATCCTTGACTCTTTTCCCTACTCTTGGGACCCTTTCCCTCTCATTGGGTTGCTTTGTACAGCCTTGATGTGAGTTTTGCCTTGGCTTATTGTATCTTTTTGTGCCATGTTCGGTTGCTGTGTTTAGGAAGTCTGCTTTTTTTTTTTTTTTTTTTTTTAGGTTGTAGAGTTGCAGGAGAAGCAAGGTGGGGAGGAACTTCAAATGAAGGGAGGGAAAGTTGCAGGCAAGAGGTATTGCATGAAAGGGGAATAAATAAATAAATATTTGAATATTTAAATGTCCTTAAGTTAATGAAATAAAAATGATTTAGTATGCACAAGTAAGTAATAACCTATGAGTTTTAAAATATAGTTTATTAATTTCTTCATATTACATCTCAGTTGTTATCCCATCCCTTGTATCCTCACATTCCTCCCTCCCTCCCATTTTCCCCTTACTCCCCTCCCCTATGACTGTGACTGAGGGTGACCTCCTCCCCCTGTATATGCTCCTAGGGTATCAAGTCTCTTCTTGGTAGCCTGCTGTCCTTCCTCTGAGTTCCACCAGTTTTAAAACTTAAGTTAATAGAAAAAGGTGGAGTCAGAGAATAGCAAAGAGTAGGAAAGATGGTAAGAAGAAAGAGAGGAATAGAAACATGTACTGAGATGCTTGTAATGTTTCCAGTATAAACAATGTGTGAAATATAATTTTACAATATAATCATCTCATTTATGTAGGATCTAAAAGCAGGCCTGAAAAAAAAAAAAGAACCCTAGTAAATAATAAAATAACTTTATTGGTTCACTTTGGGGGAGGAAACGAAAATTGTTCATTAACAAAAGCAAACTCACAATAACAAAAATAAAGAACTGAAAATAAGCAAGCAAAAGACCAATAAGACATAAATGCCCTAATCAAGAAATATGAGAAAAATATCCACAAAAGTACCATCAAGTTCTCTTTGAGTTGGCTAGCTTCTCCTGGGCATTGGGATTGCTCAGAAGTATGGTTACTATGTCAAGTGAGACACCATGGGAGAAAACTGATTTTTTTCTTTGCCAGTTGGCATCAGTTACAGATAGTCACTTTTCATCACTGTGCCTAAACCCCATCTTCCATGCCACTCTAACAATGTTCCTGTTTCTTCTTTAGCATTGATCTCTGGACCTTGAGTGAAGACTTTGATGAGGACATCCCATTTTGGACTGAATGCTCCAAAGTTCCTCATTTTTTCCACGATGTTCAGTTGTGAATCTCCGGGTTATTTTCCAACCTCTGAAAGAAGAAGCTTCTCTGGTGATAGCTGATTGAGGCACTGACCTAAGGTTATAGCAGTATGTCAGTAGGAGTCATTTTATTGCTCTTTTCCCTTAAGATAATGTTAATATTAGGGGTTTCCATAGTCTTATAATAATCTATCTAGTCTCAGCTTCGTGGCTAGTTTGTGTAAGATCTAGTGGGGTCTGTTTTAAATCCAATTTAACGTTAAACTAAACAATTAGAGTCGCATCGCACATGTGCCACTATTCTACCAGTTTATCTTATGGGCAGATCACTGTTGCAGGCTGCGATGTTTATATCTGGGACAGAGTTTTGGTTACTTTTTTCATTTGGTAGTGTGAAAGTTCCTTCTAGTATAAGCAATGCTATTCTCTATTTTGGTACTAACTCAACTTTGTAGAGAAATTTTAATCCAGCTACGTGGCTGTTTTGGTAAGAAATCACATACAAAGGACTTCTAGGTCTATGCGATCTGCTAGGAATGCAGGATGTAGTACATTCATTTTAATAGATATAGATTAATTATATATCTCCTGTTTTTCTAGAGAACCCTGACTAATCAAAAAACTATAATCTTAGTATCTAGAAGAATAAAGTAAAAATTTAAGAGGAGCATGGGCTATATAGTGAGAATTTATCTCCTTTAACTAAATAAATAAAAGAAGGAAAATTTGCCAAAAATCACAGCATAGAATCAAATAACAGTGACTATGAGAATGTGAAAAATAACAGCAAGAGGTTTAAAACTTAAAAAAAAATGCCTAAATTTCTCCATATATAAAGGATTTCAAATAGTCAAATATGAGATTCGTTGAGATCACAAAAGGAAAAACATCAAAAAATTTAAAAAATATTGTGAAGTATTGCCAATAACTGCATTTTTCATCTAAAATCCCTAGCAACCCTCAGAAGATGAATTCAATAGAAACTTTAAAAAGAGAGCTGCACAGATAGAACATGAACAGGTGAAATACATGTTCAACATAATTACTAAAGAAGAAAAAACAAACTTAAAAGCACAAGGCGATGTCACTATGCATCTATTAGAAGAGCTAATTAGCTAAGTTTTAAGCATCTGACAACACCAAGTCTTGACAAGACTTTTCATGTACCTATCTAACTCCCATGTGCTTCCCAAAAGAGAAATAAGGTTACCAACCCATACAGTTTTGTCCTCTAATACATGATTTTTCATATTAACTGAAAACATGCAACACTAAATATATCTCTCAACTTTGAAATCATAGACAAATAGTGATATACTGACTAAAGTGACTCAGAAACATAACAGTGCAGTATTGTATAATTCCATTAGCATAGAATTCTATAGAATACAAAAAAAAATAAGTGGTTAGCAAAGTTGGGACAAGAGATTAAATAGTTGAAGACAATGCTGCATAGGGAAATGTGAGTTTCATAAAAAGTCTGTGTCATACGTGGGGCTATTGTTCCAATGCAGTACTTATGTAAACATCATTAACTTAATTACATAATTAAAATTCATTACTTGGAGGGTCCTTGTGATAACTAAATATATAAAAGCCCTACCTATGCAAGCAGGAGGATCTGAGTTAACGTCCCCAACACTCAAATAAAAGCAGTCAGGAAAGCACAGCTGGTGTACCTAGCACTAGGAGTCCAGCAGACATAGCCCCCTAGCTTGGGTCATTTGTTCTGTATGGATCTGTGATATGCAGGCTCAGTGAGAGATCCCGCCTAAGGTAGTAAAACATTGACTGATAGAAGAAGCTATTAATGGCTTCCTGAAACACCAGTTTTCACAGGATAACAAAACAATGGCTAATATCGCCTCTTTATACAGTGGGTGCATCACACCTGGAAGCTTCTGGTAACCTCATCTGTCTTTCCCTCTGGGAAGAAGTATTCCCTTTACCTCTGGGAAATTGGTGAATATTTCTGCGGAAAAAAGCAAGCCTATTTGCTGTCATAACTGAGATTGTCTGAGAGAAGACCATCTTTGCATGTTTTCCTAATGTATAAAAATATCGGAAAATTTGAAAAATAATGCCTGGTTATTAAGAAATGTGAGACAAAGCAAGACAGAGAAACTCAAAAGACAAAGAAAAAGATTATAGGAAAATTGCTTCTCAAATACTTATAATTATCCCATTTGTTTGTTTTCTACATTTCTGTAATCATATTATACTTATTACATTTTATATTTATATTACTAGTGAAGGTATTTGTTTGTGTATTGCATATGATATTAATTTTTAGGTTTATTAGAACTGGACATGACTGGTATGCAACGGATTTTTCTGCCTCAAGCAGGTCTTGTACTAATTGTGACAGGAGCCAGAGCGTCACCTTCCTCTGCAGAGCTGTGGTAAAACAGACTGGCTTTAGGATTGTATTAGAAAGAAAGGTAGAAACCATTTTATCTGGTGACCCACTATTCAAAAATTCTTGACAATTAAAACAGAACTTTATCTAACAATATTAGTTGTTTATCTGTTAGTTTAAATTGCTCATAAAGAAAGCTCTGTCTCTGAGTCAAAAACAAACAAAAATTGGAAATTCATATTATGTTCCTGTTACATGTTCGTTAGTTGTTCTTTCCAGCCCCACCTCTGTGTTTGTCACCACACTCCTGCATACGTGAGCTAAGGAGCTTGAAACAGAACAGGTGATATATACAAACATTGTTTCAGCTGTAATTTGATAAACATGCTTTCTGCTTCTGCATACTTAATGAGAAAAGAAAACATGACAGTGATAAATTAGCAGACAGTAACCCAACTAATTGGAACAGAGTAGGAGGTAAGGATTTAGCTGTGTGTTTGTTTATGGTTCCTAACTTTGTTATTAAACTTTCTTTTCTCATTGCTTTGCTAACAGTTTAATGGTTAAAAATTATCAATCCTTTTTAATTGAAAAGTTCTAAAGTCTGTGATTTTCAGACTCACAGAGTCAAGCATGTCTTTTTAAAAATATTTATATTTTCATTTTTCCCACAATACTTTATAATTTTGCATTTGTTTTTATTCCATAGACAAAGACAATGAAATATGTATTGAGGTCATTACTTATATATATTGTCTTTAGCCTTTAAAATGATAGTTCAAATCAGAACTGAAATTTTCTGGGTTTCATGCCTGAAAATTACACAATAGACTCAAATTAAGTATTTGGATTATTTCATTCCAATAATTGCTGTAATGAAATCAATTAATGCTTCTTTTTCTTAATGTATTTACACTTTCATCTTTAGTAATATTAATGGAGTCAACTGCTTTTAATAATAAGAGAATTAATTATACAATTTATGCTAATCAGATGGAGACTATGACCTCATTATGAAAATGCTATAGGCAAAATATGGTAAAATATGAAGAGGATCAGAGGATGGAAATGTTGATTAACACACCCTTTAAGGCTGGTTTACACCATAGTATGACACTATGACACTCATGGAGAAATAGCTATTGCATTTTAAAAATACGTTGAAGCAACTACATAAAGTTATTATTTAACCCTTCACTTGTAGATCCCAGAGGATTTTTAGAGGCAGGGGACATAAAAACCTTCCAGTTTTTTTTAACATTCTGTAGTGTGTTTCATAAGTTCTTAGGATACTCTACAGGAGGACTGGCTAATGGCAGTGGTCTAGTGAAGATGTTTGGTGTTATGCAGAAAAGACAAAGTTGAAAGATCATGTTGGCATCATAAAAGTGTTGGCATCAGAAAGTATAATACCTGGTGGCACTCAGAGGAAGGACAGCAGGTTACCGAGAAGAGACTTGATACCCTATGAGCATATACAGGGGGAGGTAATCCCCTTCAGGAACAGTTATAGGGGAGGGGAATAAGGGGAAAATGGGAGGGAGAGAAGAATGGGAGGATACAAGGGATGGGATAACCATTGAGATGTAACAAGAATAGGATTCCAAGATGGCGTCGACCAGTAGGCACCATAGCTGATCTTATCTGAGGAGACCAGGGATGTGAATGGAACCACAGACTGCTGGATTTTGAGAACTGTAGGTGAGTGGGGCCCCAAACTCCGTAGACCACCAGGGTGTCTAACCCCGGGACAAGCAACAGCCAGGAGTGCTAAACGCACTCCCCAAACACTGAAACAGAATCCTCAACCAAGCTGTAGCCAGCACATAAAACCCAAACTCGCCATTTGGGGAGGAGATTTTCAGAGCCCAAAGCCTGAGGAGTCTCAGCGAATAGGGTGAAACTACCATTGAACCTCTACATCCACACCACTCCAAACTGTGGGGGGCACCTGCCTAACCCCGGTGGAAACACAGGTGGTGAGTCTCACCAAAACCAACTAGAACTGGCGTATAGCTGACGGACCGAGTCAGCGTCCTGCGCTCAAGCTGAAGCCAGACACAAAGGATTGACCCTGCAAACAGGGGCAGTTAGAAACTGGCGTGGTCTGCTCCCACAGCCCAGTGGGTCCGCCCACATTATAGGGAGCCCTGGGGCACGCTTGCAGGGACTAACTACTGCCCTAAAGGGAACTGGGAGTATTCTGGCTTTCTCTGGCAGAAAGAGAAGATACAGGAGATTCCCGCCAGCAATCCGAACCGCCATTGGCGCCAGCCACGGGGCCGGGCTGCCAGCACTGACCCGGCACTCCCCAAACAACTGAACTAACTGGGTCCATCTTTGTGGGCCCGCAACAGATCCACCCACGTTATCGAGCCGCGAGTCTTGCTGGCAGGGAATATCTGCTGCCCTAAAGCGTCGCACTCTGCCTTTCTCTGGCAGAAAGAGAAGATACAGGAGATTCCCGCCAGTGGTCTGAGCTGCCTTTGTCACCAGCCGTGGGGACGAGCTGCTGGCAACAGAACTAGCAGTGGTCATTCTTGCGTGCCCTCATCAGGACCGCCCACGTTATTGGGAGCTGTGGGTCTTGCTGGCAGGGAATAACTGCTGCCTTAAAGCGCCTGGGAGCGGTCTGAGCTGCCTTTGTCGCCAGCCGCCAGCCGCAGGGACAAGCTACTGGCTCTGACTGGGCACTCCCCAAACAACAGAACCTAGCTGGATCCCATGATATAGGGAGCTGTGGCTCATGCGTGCAGGGTATAACTGCTAATCTATAGCAAGCTGGGAGTGTCCTGGCATACAGGGGCGTGGAAACTGCTACCTCCTCAGATACTACCTCAGAGACTACATGCACGGATCCTGTAATCTCCAACAGGCAGATCCTAGCTGTGTCAGCTCCTGCAGACCCAGCAAGAACTCCCAAATTCATGGGAAAGGCTGGACACTCCTACAGAGTGTAGAGGCAGAGCTAAAAGACAGCTACAACCCAGAAGATCTGATCCACCTGGGGTCTTGGCTACAAAGCAACAGGAAAGACAGACAGCTGGGATCAACCTACACAACCAGAGAGCTTGTGTGCTGACCTTACTCTAGATCCCAATACTGCTGACTTGAGATACAGCAGTAAGGTGAAAAGGCTCAAACAGAGCCTAAGGTGTTGAGAAAAATCTCCGGGAACAGAATCTGAATCACCCGCCTGGTCCAGGGAAATACTCCCTGTTCCCCACAGGTAAGGGCACCCTACCTATAATCAGACATCAACTAACCACTCCCAAACAGGGAAGGTCACTACAAACCACCTCCCAACACTAGAATCACCAAAATGACACGGAGACAATGAAAGAATGCTAACAAAAACC
The DNA here is from genome assembly GCF_964271855.1 of Acomys minous. Taxonomy (NCBI): domain Eukaryota; kingdom Metazoa; phylum Chordata; class Mammalia; order Rodentia; family Muridae; genus Acomys; species Acomys minous. The sequence goes on from NC_140487.1 coordinate 28,503,338, forward strand.
AAAACAGGATGGCATCTCCAGATCCCAGCAATCCTAATGAAAACAACGTGGAGAACCCAACAACAATTGATATACATGAAAACCACCGCAAATCCTTAGTAAGATGATAATGGAAGAAACAAATAAAGTCTGTTAACAAATGCAGGAGGAAGCAAACAAGAGGGCTGATGACTTAAAAGAGTCATATAAAGAGGCATTTGAAGAATTTCAGAAAAACACAAATAACCAGATGAAGGAAATTATTAAAACAGTTCAAGACCTGAAGATAAAAATGGAAGCTATCATAAAAGAACACACGGAAGGAAAACATGATCTAGAAGCATCAGAAAAGAAAGCAAACATCTCAGAGGTGGCCTTATCTAACAGATTGCAAGAAATGGAAGAAAGAATATCAGGACTTGAAGATACAATCGCACAATTGGAAACAACCATCCAGGATAATGCTAATCTGAAAAGTTCCTGACACAAAGCGTTCATGAAATAAAAGACAACATGAAAAGACGAAACTTGAGATTAATAGGGATAGAGGAAAGAGAAGGCAACTGACTCCACAACCCAGAAAATATCTTTAATTGAATAATAGAAGAAAATTTCCCCAATTTGAAGAAGGAGATGCATACGAGCATACAAGAGGCCTACAGAACACCAAATAGAATAGACTCGAAAAGAAAATCTTCCTGCCACATAATAATAACAACAAAAAATATACAGAACAAGGAGAAAATATTAAAAGCAGCAAGAGAAAAAGGACGAGTAACATATGAAGGCAAACCTATCAGAATTACTCCTGACTTCTCAGCAGAGACCATGAAAGCCAGAAGGGCCTGGACAGAGGTTCTGCAAACCCTAAGAGAACACAGATACCAGGCAAGACTACTATATCCAGCAAAATTATCAATAACCATTGGCGGAGAAGACAAGATATTCCATGACAAAAACAAATTCAAACAGTACCTAGCCACAAATATGGCTTTACAGAAGTTACTAGAAGGAAAACTCCACCCCAACTGGTCAAACTACAACCAAAAATACATAAGAAATAAGTAACTACACCATTGCAAAATCACAACTTCACAAAAACTCGATTGTTACAAATACCAAAAATAAGGGACTTACCAATCACTGGTCATTAATATCTCTCAACATCAATGGTCTCAACTCTCCAATAAAAAGACACAGACTAACAGAGTGAATGCATAAACATGACCCAATATTCTTCTGCATTCAAGAAACACATCTCAACCACAAGGACAGACATTGCCTCAGAGTAAAAGGTTGGAAAAAAATATTCCAAGCAAATGGTCACAAGAAACAAGCTGGGGTAGCTATTCTAATATCTAATAAAATAGACTTTCAACCAAAATTAGTCAAAAGAGACAAGGATGGACACTTTGTACTCGTCAAAGGTAAAGTCAACCAGGAAGTCAACACAATTTTGAACATCTATGCTCCAAATACTAGGGCTCCCACATGTGTAAAAGAGTTATTAACAAAGCTTGCCCCATTCATTGATAGCCACACATTAATAGTGGGAGACTTCAACACCCCACTTTCACTCAAGGATAGGACTTTGATTTCAAAACTAAGCCAGGAAATAACCTCATTAACCAATGTCATGAATCATATGAATCTAACAGATATCTACAGAACTTTCCATCCAAACGCAAAGGAGTATACCTTTTTCTCAGCACCCCATGGAACGTTTTCTAAAATTGATCACATAGTTGGTCACGAAGTAAACCTCAACAGATACAAGAAGATTGAAATAATACCTTGTATCTTATCAGATCACCATGGTCTAAGGCTGGACTTCAACAACAATAGAAATAACAAAAAGCATACCAACATTTGGAAACTAAACAACTTTCTACTTAATGACACATGGGTCATGGAAGAAATAAGGGAAGAAATAAAAGACTTCCTGAAATTCAATGAAAATGATGGAACAACATACCCAAATTTGTGGGACACATTGAAAGCAGTGCTAAGAGGAAAATTCATAGCACTAAGTGCCTTTAAAAAGAAAATGGAATCATCCCACATAAACAACTTAACAACACATCTGGAAGCCCTAGAAAAAAAAGAAGCAGAAACACCCAAGAGGAGTAGACGCCTGGAAATAATCAAACTCAGGGCTGAAATCAATAAATTAGAAACAAAGAGAACAATCCAAAGAATCAACAAAACCAAGAGCTGGTTCTTTGAGAAAATTAACAAGATAGACAAACCGTTAGCCAATCTAACTAAAAGACAAAGAAACACTATCCAAATTAACATAATCAGAAATGAAAAGGGAGACATAACAACAGACACCGAAGAAATACAAAGAATCGTAAGAACCTACTTCAAAGACATTTATGCCACAAAATTTGAAAATTTAAGGGAAATGGACAAATTTCTCAACCGACTCCACTTACCAAAATTGAACCAAGACCAGATAAACAAATTAAATAGCCCTATTTCGCCTATAGAAATAGAAGTAACCATTGATAGTCTCCAACCAAAAAAAGCCCAGGGCCAGATGGTTTCAGCACAGAATTCTACCTGTCCTTCAAAGAAGAGCTAATACCCATACTATTCAAGCTATTCCGAAAGATAGAAATGGACAGAATATTACCAAACTCCTTCTATGAGGCCACAGTAACACTGATACCTAAACCCCACAAAGACCCAACAAAAAAAGAGAATTTCAGACCAATTTCTCTTATGAACATTGATGCAAAAATACTCAACAAAATACTCGCAAAGCGAATACAACAGCATATCAAAGACATCATTCACCATGACCAGGTAGGCTTCATTCCAGGCATGCAGGGATGGTTTAACATTCGGAAATCCATCAGTGTAATCCACCATATAAAAAAACTGAAAGAGAAAAACCACATGATCATCTCTTTAGATGCAGAAAAAGCATTTGACAAAATCCAACACCCATTTATGTTTAAAGTTCTGGAGAGATCGGGAATACAAGGCACTTTTCTAAACATAATAAAGGCTATATACAGCAAACCAATAGCCAACATTAAATTAAATGGAGAAATACTCAGGGAAATCCCTCTAAAATCGGGGACCAGACAAGGCTGCCCACTTTCCCCATATCTCTTCAATATAGTTCTTGAAGTTCTAGCCAGAGCAATAAGACATCAAAAGGAGATCAAGGGTATCCAAATGGGAAAGGAAGAAGTAAAATTATCCCTATTTGCAGATGACATGATAGTGTATATAAGTGACCCCCACAATTCCACCAGAGAATTCCTACAGCTGATAAACACTTTCAGCAAACTGGCAGGATACAAAATAAACTCAAAAAAGTCAGTAGCTTTCCTATATACAAATGACAAACAGCCAGAGGAAGAAATTAGGAAAATTATTCCCTTCGATAAGCAATATAAAATATCTAGGAATAACACTAACCAAGCAAGTGAAGAATTTATTTGAAAAAAACTTTAAACCTCTGAAGAAAGACATTGAAAATGACATCAGAAGATGGCGGGATCTACCTTGTTCGTGGATCGGAAGAATCAACATAGTAAAAATGGCCATCTTACCAAAAGCAATTTACAGATTCAATGCAATCCCTATCAGAATACCTACAAAATATTTTGAAGATATTGAAAGAACAATTCTCAACTTCATATGGAGAAACAAAAAGCCCAGAATAGCAAAAACAATCCTATACAATAAAAGATCCTCTGGAGGAATCTCCATACCTGATCTCAAGTTGTACTATAGAGCAATAGTAATTAAAACAGCATGGTACTGGCACAGCAATAGGCTAGTGAATCAATCGGAATCGAACTGAAGACCCAGAGATGAATCCACACACATTTGCTCACTTGACTTTTGACAAAGAAGCCAAATCCATTCAATGGAAAAACGACAGCATCTTCAACAAATGGTGCTGGTCTAACTGGATGTCTACATGTAGAAAAATGAAATTAGACCCCTATTTGTCACCATGCACAAAACTCAAGTCCAAGTGGATTAAAGACCTCAACCTAAAACCACAGACATTAACCCAGTTAGAGAAAAAAGTGGGGAAGAGTCTGGAATTCATAGACACAGGAGAAAACTTCCTGAATAGAACACCAACAGCCCAGGCCTTAACATCAACAATTAATAAATGGGGCCTCATGAGGCTGAGAAGCTTCTGTAAGGCAGGTGACACTGTCAAGAGAACAAAGTGACAGCCTACAGACTGGGAAAAGATCTTCACCAACTCTTCATCTGACAAAGGTCTAATATAAAATATATAAAGAACTCAAGAAATTAAACACCACCAAACCAAATAACCCATTAGAGAAATGGGGCACAGAACTAAACAGAGAATTCTCAACAGAGGAATATCAAATGGCTGAGTAACACATAAAGAAATGCTCAACCTCCTTAGTTATCAGAGAAATGCAAATCAAAACAACACTGAAATTCCATCTTACACCCATCAGAATGGCTAAGATCAATAACTCAACTGACACCACATGCTGGCGAGGGTGTGGAGAAAGAGGAACACTCCTGCATTGCTGGTGGGAATGCAAACTAGTACAACCACTTTGGAAAGCTATCTGGTGCTTTCTCAGAAAAATGGGAATAGGGCTTCCTCAAGACCCAGCTATTTCACTCCTTGGAATATACCCAGAGGATGCACTACCACACAACAGGGACATATGCTCAACCATGTTCATAGCTGCCTTATTCATAATAGCCAGAACTTGGAAACAACCTACGTGTCCCTCAATAGAAGAATGGATAAAGAAACTGTGGTACATCTACACTATGGAATACTACTAGCTATTAAAAACAAGGAATTTCCAAACTTTGTGGACAAATGGATTGAACTAGAAATTGTCATAATGAGTGAGTTCACACAGAAGCAAAAAGAGCTAAATGGTATATACTCACTTATATCGAGACACTAGTCCAAGGTGTACGTCCCCATGAAAAACTGTACCTACTAGAATAGTGGGTAAGAGGGGAGGACATCCTATTGAGACTTTAGGTGTGAGAAACCTGGGAGAAAGAGGAAATAGAAGGATCCAGTGGGTCCTGGAAAACTACAGGTGAGTCTGGGCCCTGGGTCCTCCGCAAACAATGCAATAGCCAAGGAAAAAATAGGCGGTAAACCTCGAACCCCTACCCAGACTAGCTGATGGACAGGACATTCTCCACTGTTGAGTGGAGAAGGAGATCTAACTTTCACACAAACTCTGGTGCCCCATATTTGAACATGTCCCTTGGATGGAGATGCCTGGTGGCACTCAGAGGAAAGATAATAGGTCACCAAGGAGAGACTTGATACCCTATGAGCATATACAGGAGGAGGAGGTCCCCCTCAGACACAGACATAGGGGAGGGAAGTAGGGGGGAAGTAGGAGGAAGGGAGAAATGGGAGGATACATGGGATGGACTAACAACTGAGATGTAATATGAATAAATTAATTAAAAAATAAAATTAAAAAAAGAGATGTAACAAGAATAAATTAATAAAAAAATTTAAAAAAGAAAGCATGATAAGAGGGAACTGGACCATAACATTGAACATCTTTTAGCACTTTTTTATAGTTATACATTTACTATTGTCTGTGCTACAGAATTATCTATTTCACAAGCACAGAGAAATTAAATATTTCATTTAATACTATATGTAGACCTATATACTTATTTAGTCTATTTAGTCCTTTCAGTTACATTATGTGTGCATTTTCTAAATACATCAATTTCAAAATCATTTACTATATCTATTGTAAAAATGCTTAGTTGAAATAAAATTAGAGTATTTCCCATCTTTCTCTCCTCCTTCCTGTTCTGTGAAGACAACCTCCCAGGCACTCAATCTGATAGCCCTTCTTCTTTGATTATATTTTTGCATATATATACATATACATATATATACATAACCTGCTCATTTAATTTAGGTGGTTTGTGTATATGTAGTTTCGTGCTTCTTTAATGAAGATTATCAGTATTATGACAAAAACAGTGGCAATTTTGTTCCTGTTTTGAAATCTCATAAGACAGGAACTCTAGTTCTATATATTTTTTAATTTATTAATTTATTTTTAATTTACTCACTTTACATTCCAATTTTAGCCCCCTCCCTCATCTCCTCCTGGTACCACCTTCTCTTCTTTATCCCTCTGCCCACCTCTACTAGTTTTCAGAAAGGAGGAGGCCTCCTCCCCTATCTTCTGTCCCCAGCCTATCAAGTCTCATCTGGGTTCCTACATGCATCCTCTTTGTAGCATGGAAAGGCCACCTGCTAGAGGGAAGTGATTAAGGACTAAGCACCAGAGTCCATGTCAGAGGTAGTCCCTATTTCCCATATTATGTACTCACAAGGAAACTGTGTTGCTTATTGACTACATCTGAGAAGGGGGTCTAAGTCCTCACCATGCATGGTCTGCGTTTTGGTGCATCTGTTTCTGCAACCCACAACCGCCACCTCACCCTGATTTCTTGGCTCCCTTAGTCTCTTTGTTGAGTTCCTGTCCCTTCCAGGACCTTCTGTTCCCCAACTCTTTCATAAGACTGCCTACACTCCACCTCAAAGTTTTCTGTCTCAGCACCTGCTTCAAATTGTGTTCTTATTTGTTTTACCCTCATGCTTGAGCTGACTAGGAAACAGTGGCAAGAAATTTTCTCACTGTGTCCTACTGTATTTCTTTGTCTAGCTATTTTACTTTACTCTAAGCAGTAAATTTTATTTTTGTATTGTATTGTATAAATAAATAAATACAATAGTATTTATAAAAATATATTTGAATATTTATTATTATATTTATGAATCAGACACATATTAACTAAACTGCCAATTGTGTTCAATGCTTTTTATATAATTATGTCAAAATCTTGTAACTTTCTTGTTTAGGGAGAGTATCTCAAAATAATAAAATACTTAGTAGGTTAATGATAACTTATTTTCTACCTAGAAAATAAAAGCAGGTTTAACTAATAGGAGGAGAATAAAAGCCAGTACTACTTATTTTCATAAAAATCTAAGTAAGATGATGATTGCACACAGCAAAACAACATGTGTCTCTAGCTGGACCAGCTATTGATTGGCCACTCCAACAATTTCTATGTCATCTTTACCCTAGCACATCTTGTAGGCATGTTAAATTGTGGGTTTTGTGGCTGTGTTGGTGTCCCAGTGGCTCCACTGGAAATCTTGCCTGGTTACAGGAAATGCTGGATTCAGGCCTCCATATTCCCCATTTCTAGGATCACCCTCATAGATTCCTGGGAGTTTCCATTGCACTAGGTTTCTATCTCTTCGCTGAGATAACCACATTCCCGTTGTCTCTCTCAGTACTCTGTCCCTACCCGATCTCTCCTGTTCCCACCCGACCATGACCACCCATGGGCAGCCATGATTTCTATTCTATTTTCCCATCTCGGTGGAGACACCTTTTAAGTACCAAAGAATAGAACATTAGTGCAGAGGAAAATTGAGGCATGGCCTGGAGGTCAAGCTACCTGGCACACTGCACTTCTAAGTAAGAAGCAAGGCACATCACTCTTCCGAGTCTTCCCAGAAGTCAGAACATTGCATTCTGAAGGAGTGTGAGTAGCCAGTGGTTGGCCGGCTCCCATGTTTGCACTATCCATGTCTCCTTGTCTCCTTCAATGTGTTTCATCTGCTTAGAGAACCCTGTGATATGAGTGCTCACTGCCCAATTCGAGGTAATGAATTAACCAAGCAGTCACTAGGCTTCCACTATATAAGTAGCTGTCCTCATATAATAAAGTAGATGCTGTGCTTTGAAACTGTTTTTGGAGTGGGTCTTCTCTGTGTCCTTTATGGAAATACTGGCATTGTAAAGGTCATCAAGAAAAATGAGCAGAAGTTGTCAAACGAGCCTTAGAGGAGAAAAGAAAGCCTACTGAGTAACCCTGCTTTATTGACAAGATAAAGGGATCTGTTTAACTTTAACCTTTCAAAATTAGTAAATCATTAGAGTTAGAGAAAAAAAAAAGGTCCAAACTTGACTACTAGTAAGATAACTGTGAAATGAGCATATGATCTATTACAATGGAGCATGATTGTCCTGGGAACAATTTCACTAGTGTGTGAGAGACACTTTGAAGGCAGCCTAAACTACAGCAAAATCTACAAGGACACGGCAGATGTTTATTCGTGCATAGCATCTTCTGAACATATTCAGTTTATTAAAAGAAGTGAACATTTGAAATTAGGCCAGAAGACTTCTTCTAAAATATCCTGAATTTATGAGGAACTTCAGAGGGGACGTAAATAAGGGAAATAAATAGAAAAGGAGATATTAATATAATAAACTTTTTATAAAAAGAAAAATGTACTTAAATTGTAGAAAGATAGTGAGGACATGGGAGAAGTCAGGGAGAGGAAACATATAAACAAAACATACTGCATGTAAAATATAAATACGAAAAACTTAGATTTACTTAAGGGGGCTTGAGAGGTTTCTTAGAGTTCAGAGTATATTGTGCTTCTATTTGACTCATGTTCAATCCTTGCACCAACATGACACCGCACAACTTTTTGTAACTCCAGTATCAGGGCAACTTATCCTCTCTTCTAGCCTCCACTGGCACTTGACAAGCATGTGAGTGCATGTGTATACAAATAGACAAACATGCATACACATAAAATAAAATAAATTCATTGCCAGAGTATCTATATTTCTGGATTAAAATTCCTCTACAGCCACAGAGCATACAAGAAAACTTATGTGACTAAAGTATTTCCAACCTCATTAGAGAAGGGACTCGATTTCAGATATGTTTTCAGAATCAGGTGGTCATAGGCACCAGCTACAACAAATGCCCCATTGTTGACTTTATTGTGAAGGTCAACATTTGGAATTTAGAAACCACAATAATGATGATTATTTTTAAAGAAGGGAAAATTCATCTTATGTTCTAAGTGGACTCATCTAATTTATTTTATACAGTGATGTCCTCAGTTACCATATCTTTTTGCATTTCTAAGATATCTTCAGGTCTTAATAAGTATTTGCTTACTTAATGTTAACTAACAATAGTCATAGAACTGGTGAGACATTTGTTCTCATTTCATCATGTCTTTAAATCCCTGCAGTCAGGAGGTGGTGATGAAGCCAGAGGTGCATTCAAGTGTTCTTCTTCATACTTAAGCTGCTAATAGTATGCAAATGCAATACCCTCATTCATATGTAGGGCTTCATCAATAGTAAAAATGGAGTTTTTCAGGATATAAAGGACAATGGCTTAATAGGAAAGAAGAGTCCACATAACTGGGAAAATCATGTTTTAAATGACATTATTAGTGCTTCCTGTCCATAGTGAATTTTAACCAATTAATCCTAAAAGTAATAGAAATCACTAATCATATCAATAAATTGATGTTAAAGGCACCATGGCTATGTTTTATGGTAGGGCTATGTAGCCCTACCTTTCAGAGGTTCTTTAAAAAGATGTAATTGCCATACTAAAAGCCATTTCTTTCTCCCAGAGAAAAGATAAAAACTAGAAATGGTAAGTGAGATATTTATGGGCAATTACAAAACATTCCTTCAGAATAATATATTTCATTCTCTCTGGAACATTAAGCTCACAGAGCATTGCTAGTTGATTCAAAAAAGAATATTACTGGTGCGCCATTGCTTGTGAAAATATTTCACAGATCATATATGCAGTAAGAGAAATATAGTGTTCAAGAGAAGTTTTCATTTTAACATTCTATTTTGAGGAAAGGTAAATCAAATGTTCAAGGTCAAGCATTTGTGCTTAGTAATATTTGAAGGTTTTGAGTGGTAAAATTGGAAGAGCAAGCGGATTTTCTTCAGGGTATTACCCCATTACAGAATTCCAGTACCTTGAGGAGAGACAGATCCATTAGAATGAAGTCTGAGCACAGTGCTGGCAGCAATTTATTTTCTCTAATGCAAAATTGTAAAATATGTGATAACTGGAAATTGGTTAATTCAAAGCTCATGATCAAATCATATACACTTTTATTTTGGGCATTTTAGGGTTAAATGTATTTATTATCTATAACCAGGTGAGGTGTGGTGGCACTCAGAGGAAGGATAGCAGGCTACCAAGAACAGACTTGATACCCTATGAGCATTTACAGGGGGAGGAAGTCCCCCTCAGACACAGTCAGTCATAGGGGAGGGGAGTAAGGGGAAAATGGGAGGGAGGGAGGAATGGGAGGACATAAGGGATGGGATAACAATTGAGATGTAATATGAATAAATTAATTAAATATATTTAAAAAAGAAAAATTATTTCATTTCTCTTTTCCAGCATATTTTATTAGAGAATAAATAGCAATGTTGTCAATTTAATACTAGAGTAAGTATATACAAAATAACCAACTCATTATAGCCACGTCATTAATTCTACATATAATTATATTTTTGCATCATATAAGTCAGAGTCTCATTATTAATGAAGATTTTTAGTACCTATGTGTTTCAAAGCAACTCTGTTAATATACTATTTTCATTTTGTCAAAGCTTTTAATAACTAACACTAGCTTTGCTTTGCTTTAATTTATATATTATATACATATCATAGGCTGAAATTTCTTTCTCAGTCCATTTCTCATTTTTATACAGGAGGGATACAGATTTTTTTTGAAGTAATCATGTATCCAGACACTTTGATGAAGGTGTTTACCACATGTAGGACTTAACTGGTGGAATTTTGGGGGTCACTTATGTATATTTATATATCATCTGCAAAAGGCAATACTTTGACTTCTGCCTTTCCTGTGTGAATCCCCTTGATCTCATCTATGTGTCTTATTGCTCTAGATAGAACTTCAATTAAAATATTAAAGAGAAAGTGAGAGAGTGGGCAGCCTTTTCTAGTCACTGATGTTAGTGAAATTTCTTTGAGTCTCTCACCATGTAATTGGAATTTGCCTATTGGCTTGCTGTATATAGCTTTTATTATGTTCAGGTATGTGCCCTATGTCCATGATCTCGCCAAGGCTTTAAATGTAAGTGAGTGTTGGATTGTATCAAATACTTTTTCAGTATCTAAGGATAACACTGCCTGGGTTTTTCTTTCAGTGTGTTTATATTGATGGATTTCTGTATATTGAACCACTCTGCAAGCCTGAAATGAAGCCTAGTTGGTGAATGATATCTTAGATTTGTTCTTGGATTCAGTTTACAATATTTTATTGAGAATTTTTCATCAATGTTCATAAGAGAAAGTGGTCTGAAATTCTATTTTTTTTTTTTTTTTTAGTCTTTGTATGGTATCAAGGTGACTATAGCCTCATAAAATGAGTTTGGGAATATTCTTTCCATTTCTATTTTGTGGAATACTTTGAAGAGTATTGGTACTTACTCTTCTTTGGAAGTCTGGTAGAATTTTGTGCTGAAACCATCTGGCCCTGTTTTATTTTTTTGTTTGTTTGTTTATTTGTTTTTGTTTTGTGGCTGTGGTGTGTTTTTTGTATGTAGCAGAATATTGAGGCCTGTTTACAAATCCATTATGTTAGTTTGTGTCCTTTTGTTCGAGAGTTGGGGCCATTGATGTTGATAGTGATTAATGATCAGTGACTCTGAGGTCTTTTTGTTTTGATGTTGGTTGTGGTATTGTGTTTGTGTGCTTGTCTATTTTTGCTTTGCTGAAGGGAAGTTATCTCTTTCCTGTGTTTTCCTGGGTGTAGTTATCCTCCTTGGGATGGAGATTTCATTCTAGTATTTTATGTAAGTCTGGGCTTGTGGATACTTGTTTTGTCATGGAATATCTTTTCTCCATCTATGGTTATTGAAAGTTTTGTGGGGTATAGTAGTCTGGACTGGCATCTGTGGTGTCTAAGCATTTGCAAGACATCTGACCAGGCCCTTGTGGGTTTTATGGTCTCTGCTGAAAAGTCAGGTATGATTCTGATAGGTTTGTCATTGTATTTTACTTAGACTGTTCCCCTTGCTTCTTTTAATATTTTTCTTTGTTCTTTGCATCTAATGTTTTGATTGTTATATGGTGGAAGGATTTTCTTTTCTGATGTACTCTTTGGTATTCTGTAGGCCTCTTATATGTTTATAGGCATGTGTTTCTTTAAATTGGGGAATTTTTCTTGTATGATTCTGTTAAAAACATTTTCTGTACCTTGGAGATACGCATCGTCTCTGTCCTCAACTCCTATTTTTCTTGGATTTCATCTTTTCATGGTGCCCATGATTTCTTGGATGTTTTCTGTCCGGAAGTTCTTAGATATAACATTTTCTCTGATGGTTGAATCACAGTCTTCTATTGTATCTTCTGCACCTAAGACTCTTTGCTCCATCTTTTGTCTTCCATTGGTGATACATACCTCTTCAGTTCCTGTTTTCTTTTCTTTTTCTTTTCCCATATGCTCAACGAGGTATTAGAGTGAGAATTATTCCTTTTTAAAATATATATTTTATTGATTTATTCATATTACATCTCAAATGTTATCCCATCCCTTCTATCTTCCCATTACTTCATTCTCCCTATTTCTCCTTACTCCCCTCCCCTATGACTGTGACTGAAGGGGTGCTTTTCACAGTTTGTGCTTTTATTATTCTTTCCATTTTTATCTTGAAAAATTTGACTATTTTATTGAATTCCTTCACTTAATTATTTGCATTTTACTGAATTTCTTCCAGTGATTTATTCACTTCCTTTCAATCTGTTTAAATGTATCTCTTTATGGATTTTATTCATTTCCTCCATTATCATCTTCATAAGAAAAAATATGAGCTCATTTTTTTGTGTCTTGGTTGTGTTAGAATGTCCAGGGCTGATTGCATCTGGATAACTGGTTTCTGATGATTCTATATTATTTTATTTTTTTGGTGTTTGTGGTTTTATGCTGTCATTTAGTCATCTGGCTGTCTGTGACACTGTGTGGTAGTTTCTGGTGTCCTTTACTGACTTTTCAGAGCATCACATTGGTGAGTGCCTATAGGTTGAGTCCCTTTACCTGTGGGGATCAGAGAAAGTTCCTGGTGGATCCGGCAGGTGACTTGAGGTCAGATCTGGGAACGTTCCATGGACCAGACAGGCAATCTAATATCAGACCCACCTGTGATCCACACTATGGTGTCCCCCTTCTGAAGGGAGACTAGGCCCTGGTATTCTGTGACCCACAGTTCAGTCCAAGTTACAGAGGACAGGTTCTGGGCAATGCAGACAGGTGTGTGGCTAGACCTTGGAGCCCACACATGGGTGAAATTGGGAGGCTTCCATGTATTAGCCAGGTGACTTTAGGTCAAATCCACCTGTATTCCAGACTGTGGGGTGTCCTCTGGGCTAGAAGACCCAGCCATTGTTTGTTGCCTTGTGGCCCACAATTTAGTCTGAGAGCCAGAGTACAGGTGAGGTATGCTGCCAGCAGGTGTGTGTGTGTGTGTGTGTGTGTGTGTGTGTGTGTGTGTGTGTAAATGTCAGATGTTAATTATATCCCTGTTTTGTCATAAGCACTATGAATGATTCTTTAAGGCCAGATAGCAAAGGAAAAAAGTCATTCTCTCAGTGGCTTAACCATCTAAGATAATACTGTCAGGGCAGGGAAAATACCATTACTATCATGAGAAAGCCCCACAGATGGAAAAATAGTGAGGTAAGTAAGTAAAGAGGCATGATAAAGGGATATCAATAGATATTGTTGTTGTCTATTATGTGTTAAGAATATATTGATCAGACATATGTATGTACCATGTGACAGAACTGATTGAACATGTCCCGGCAGTATAGAAGTGGGAAAGTGACAAACTTAAGATGTCTTGAGATGAGGCTGTAATGGGCCTCATTTAAGTGGCTCAGTACCTCAATGTCTTTGCATCTTATATTAATCCATTTAAGACACTGTAGGAGGTATTAAAACCTCAGATGAGCAATGTGCACTTTAAGTAAGTATAATATTTCATATGTATTACAATGAAGACAATTTAAAAATGAGTGGAAATGATAAATTGAGAAATTAATATCAGAGAAATTCTGTTTTCAAACACTCTCATTGAACAAAACACAAAGACAATGATGATAACAATCAAAACTAAGACTAGGAGCAAGATATATATACCCTGTCATCAGAACTAGTAGTGCTTCTGTCTCTTTGGAGTGTCTCTTCTTCAAACATTAAGGCTGTGATGAGTCCTTACTATACCTTCATAGACAAAAGCCTTAAAATCATCTGATGTTGATTACATTGTATATTTTCGACCCACAGTAGGGAAAACGTTCATTGGAACAGATGCTGATTAAATATGAGAACATGTGCTCTCCCTATCCACTGGGCTTTGGTGAAAAAATCACTAGTGAATGATTTTGAGATCAATGAATCGAATGCCTGATTTGCATGTATGGGATTTAACACATCACATTTAATAGAAAGAACGTTTCTGCGTTGGTACTAAAAGTCCTGTCACCCTCCACATTGCTTTTAAATATCAAGCCTCATAAATTATTGGGATGTCTCGTTAGTCGTCCAGGTGCAATATGTATCTCAAACTGACAATTTTAAGACCCCACCCTTCAAAGCACTGAAATGTAATCAGTGTAATTTACTGAATCCCAAATATCTAGAAAAATGATCCTAGGAATTGAAGTGTGGAAATAAGATCTGCTTTTTTATCACAAGCCAAGAGACACAGATTTTGTTTCTCCTGTCCTTACAAATTTACAGTGTTTTGCTTAGGTACCCTGTTTCCTGGATTATAGAACCTTAAACAAAAGTCATGGATCATGACCTACTATACAAATGATCCTAAATATACAAATGCAGCAGGGTAGCAATGCAGAAGCTTTCTTCTACTGTCTATGGGATACTATTTATACCTTTCCAACATCCTGTGCCCTCTCATATATCTGCTGCCAGAAAAACATGACATGCCTTCTTACAAGATGTCTCCCAGGAAAACATCTGACCCAACTGAGTCTTCAAAGAAACCAGAAACTTCCACTTCTCTGGTCTCTCCCTATCTTTTGACTTCTCTATATATAGATTAGAAGCACGCAAGACCTCATACAAATCAATAGCTACTAAATAAATATGATTCAAACAAATACATTAACAATGGCTCAAATGTCAATAATTATGAAAAAAATCAAAGCAAGGCAGATAATGCAACAGCACTTTATTACACAAATTCTGTAACTTACAAAGAAAGACCAAATAGAGTTGAAAATAGAAATGTACATTTGACAAGAAGACATTGCATTACATTTTTGTTTTACCTGTATGGGTGTTTTGTCTCAATGTATGTCTGTGCTCCGTGTGCATGTTTAGTGCATGCCAGCAGCCAAAAGAGGGCATCGGTACAGAGAATCAAACCTGGGTCCTCTGCAAGAGAAGCCAGTATTTTTTTTACAGCTGAGCCAATTTCCAGCCACTACTCAAATATTGTCAATGCCAATAATTTTCTTATATAAATTTATCAATGATTTATAAGGGGCTTATAGTCTGTGATTAAGACACAGGTTATCACTCCTGACACTATTAATGAATTCTACGATGCTAGTAGACAGGAGGCTAGTACAGCTGTCCTCTGAGAGGCCCCTACCCTGTAATGGATAGAAACTGATTCTGAGATTCAGAGCCAAACACTGGGCAGAGCTCAAAGAGCTTTTTTAAAGAGAGGGAGGAAAGATTGAAGGACCTGGAGGGAACAAGAGATCTACAGGAAGACCAAAGGAGCTAACTAACCTGGGCCAGGGGATCGATCGTGTGGAGACTGAAACACAAACCAAGGACCATGTATGGACCAGAGTTAAGCCCCCTATATGTATATACCCTATGAGCAGCTTGATTTTCCTGTGAGTCTCTTTAAAGGGGATCAAGGGCTGTATCTGACATGAACTTTGTTGCCTGCTTTTCAATTACTGATTACTTTCCCCTGGCAGGGCTGGCTTGCCTGGCCCCTGTGGTAAAAGATGTAGTTAGTCTGATGTGACTTGATGTGCTGGGATGGGAAGGCAGGAGCCCCCCTTTTCAAAGGGGTAGGGGGGTATGGGATTTTTTTTAGTTAAAAGAAATAGCTCAAATAAGGTTGCACTTTATCAGTTACAACTTTGTTAAAACTTTCCATTGTTAAAACTTTCTTTTACTATTAGCATATGACTTATTTTGTGTTTGTACAGCAAAAATAATCTTACATAGATTCTTAAAATGAATCCCTGAACAAGAGACAGACTAACAATAGAAAACAAAGAAGTCTATTTACATGCAAATTTTATATTTTGTCGGAAACCCCAGAGTAGGAATAACTCCCAGACAGGTAGTTTTCAGTTTTAGTTTACACAGCACTTTTTATAAAACATGAAAAAAAATTTAAGGCAATATCAAAATAGAAAGGGCTTGAGTATCTGTGTGTAGCAACTTGCTGATAAAAGTCTGTTTTTTAAAATTAATTAACTTATTTAATCAATTTACACCCTGATTGCAGCTGTCATGTTCCTTCCCTTCTTGTCTCACCTTCACATTTCCCTCCCTCCATCCTCACTTCCCCAACTCCCTAGTGCATCAAGTTGCAAAAGAATTAAGCACATCCTCTCTCACTGAGACCAGAGAAGGGACACAAGCTATGGGAAAGATATCCAAAGGCGGGCAACAGAGTCAGAAACAACCTCCCACTACAAATGTTAGGAGACCCACATGAAGAACAAGCTGCCCATCTGCTACGTGTGTGTTGGAGTTCTAGGTCTAGCCCATGCATGCTCTTTGGTTGGTTATTTAGTCTCTGTGAGCCCCATAGGTCCTGTTTAGTTTACTCTGTAGGTCTTCTTGTCCTATCCTTGGTACCTGTGGCTCCCTCAATCCATTCTCCAGTGAGACTCCCTTGGCTCTGCCTATTGCTTGGCTGTGGGTTTCTGTATCAGTTTCCATCAGCTGCTGGATAGAGCATCTCAGAAAACAGTTATGCTAGGCTCCTATCTGCAGGTATATAGGAGTAACATTGATTGTGTCAGGGGTTATCTCTCTCTAATCGTGTGGGTCTCAAGTGGGACCAGTCATTGACTGGCCATTCCTTCCTCTCTCCATCTTTATCCCTAAAGTTTTTGTAGGCAAGACAGATTTTGGGCTGAAGGTTTTATGAGTGGGTTGGGTTGGTGTCTTTATCTCTCCATTGGAAGTCTCACCTGGCTACAGGAGGAGGCTACTTCAGGTTCTATTTCCTGTGCTGCTACAAGTCTCAGCTAGGGTCATCCCCATAGACTCTGTTGTAAATTTCTCTGGTAGGATATCCAGGCGAAAATGGGGCCAGAATAGCAATACCTATAGCCTAAGTTATAGGTACCCAAGAAATTGATATTATCATAAAGAAAATCCACAAGTTACTACACAATAATAAAAGATATAATCAACCCAAATATTGACAGGTAACCCATTTGAAATGATAGGCCCCAAAGTACACCTTGCGGAAAGGACAGTCTCTATAACTAATGATGCTGAAACAGCCTATATGTATATAAAACTTATATACAATCACCATTGTATATAAAATTAACCGACAACAAAGAGCTACTCATAAATATAGAGGAAAAATCCTTTATCATATTAGCCCCAGTGATGCTTTTCTTGGACAAAGCCATAAAAACTAAATGATAAATATTAAATAAGTAAGTAAATAAATAAATAAGTGGAAGTATTTGCCACAGCAAAGGAAATAGCAAAGTGAAGAAATGACCCACAGAAGGAGGAAAAGATTGAATCTATATATTTAACTAGTGATTAATGTGGATATATATATATATATATATATATATATATATATATATATATATATAATAACACCAAATAACTTAATGCCAATTAAATAAGCAATCAATTCAAAATCAGGTGAAAGAGTTTGATAGTTATTTCTTAAAAGGTGACATATAAATGCCAATAGTTTTTATGAAATAATTTTCAGTATAGAAAAACAAAAAACAAAAAACAAAAACCCAAAGGATTATAAGCCAATAATGGTATCACTCCCTGACTCTGCCTGACTCTCTCTGTCTCTGTCTCTGTCTCTGTCTCTCTCTTTAACACACACACATGCTAGAAATATTTTTATATAAAAAAGTGTAAAGATAATATGTAAGTCACATACTGCTTAAATGAATTTAGATTACTATAATTTTTTATAAAACTAATGGAGGTTCCTAAAAATCATGAAGATCCACCAATTTCACAATTATGTATATACCTGAGTAGAACTGGGTCAGCACGTTTTTATGCCTACATGCACTCTCATTGTCACTGCAGCGTGACTTATAACTGACAATAGTGCCAATACATATGTCCATGAACATATAGCAAAAGGAATATTAAAATATGTATAAAATGATATGCTGTCCACACTCAAGAGAGAAGAAAATTCTTATGAATTGACAATGTGGTTATGACTCTAGAGGATATAATAATTTTGTATTTTTTAAATTGACCAAAATTTAGAAGTAACGGAAGTGATATCTGCTGTTGAGGGTGGATGGAGATCATAAATGATGGACTCAGTAGAATGATAATTGCTATGGATTATAATTAAAGAGGTCTTAGAGGTCCTGAAAATGTTGTGATGGTTTCCAAAAATGTGAGTCTTTAAGAACCATGTATGTAGTAAGTGAACTATGATTCAATATACATAGTTTTTCAAAGAATCAAGGTAGGTACTACTAAGCAAATATTATCACAAACTTAGTATGTACTAAATGACTTATCCTAATGCATATTCAAGTTCTATTTTTAAAATGGTCTGATGAAAAAATAATCCCAACAGGTTCTGGCTCTCTCTTTCTCTCTCTCCCTGTGTGTGTGTGTGTGTGTGTGTGTGTGTGTGTGTGTGTGTGTGTGTGTGTAACCTTTAACAGGTAAACTAAACGTGCTGGAAGCTCCATTTCTATTTTTATTTCTTAAAACCTTTCTGCACTCTCAAGCATTACGCATGGAAAGAAGAATATTTTTAGCAGTAGATTTACCTTTAAAGAGCTGAGCTAAGATTTTCATTTAAAGTTCATCATCATTCTGCTAAGGGAAATGTTATATATAATTTTACCTGTGATTTTTATGTTTAAAATACCAAGTGACTGCTGGTATAAACTAAATGCTCTGTACAGCCCACAGTCCAATGAACTTGGAAGCTATAAACTTTATATGCATCTTAACTCTTTAGTGTTCACCTATTATGAGAGTAAATACATGGATGGCTTTATACATATTTATAATATTATAATTTCTACTGGTCTTTCTCTGCTACATGTAGATGTAAATAATTCACCTGCCTCCTTCCTTACAATTTCTTAGGAATGCAGTTGTAAGATATATGATTCCACCTTTCACCATTTTAGAAGGAAAAAATAACCTTGTGTCATTTGGTGACATTTCATTGATGTATAGTTTTACCAAGCATTGGTGAGTAAACATAGAAACCCCATTGAGCAATGAGCTTATGCTAATATCTATTTTTATATATGCATACATACATATGACAATATTCTTTTTCACATAGACCTAACATAGTATAGTTTGGCCTTGAATTCCACACACCCAGTCGCTGAGGACAAACTTGAACTCCTAATTTTCCTTCCTCTCCAACATAAATTCTCGGATTATAGGCATACTCTACAACATCCAGCTAAGCAATATTATTCAACTCACTAATTTTGGCCTCATTTTTTTCTCAGATATCCAAGACTTTTACTTTGAAACAAAATCTCCTGAATTCCTTGAAAGGTTTGTTTATTTCTATCTGGTTATATCTTCCT
This sequence comes from Acomys minous, assembly GCF_964271855.1. Taxonomy (NCBI): domain Eukaryota; kingdom Metazoa; phylum Chordata; class Mammalia; order Rodentia; family Muridae; genus Acomys; species Acomys minous. Next base: position 28,523,030 of record NC_140487.1, read on the forward strand.
AGTTGAAGAAATAAAAAAGCTATCAGCAAAATAAAAACAATATTTATTATGAATTCAGTAAATATTAAATGACACTTGGGATTTATTAAATTTGTTTTTCCTCACATAAAGAAACATTTCACCACATAATACACAATTAGAATTCAAGTACATTGTAGTCTTATTAAGGCAAACAACAATGAAAATTACAGCAAAGTAGCATTCTGAGTTAGAAATAATTCTTAGTCATGTTTTATCTATCTTGTTCTATACATGAATTTGGATGTTTGATTTAAGTTTTTGTTATGTCAAATACTTTTTCCATAACAATGTGCCAGCATTTCTGCATTATATATTTGTATCTATACATACACTGTTGTTTAGTGACTTAAAATCCACATAATGTTTTTCTCCTAGTGCTATATTGTAAAAATAAAAACTAAGACAAAATTTAGCACATTTTGATATAACATACTCTCTTTTACACTAATAAGTGTTTTCTATTCAAATACTGTCTTTAACAGCTGGATATTATAAACAGGAATTTCTAATAATTAAAAACTTGTTTTGAAAGCAATGATTTTCACATTTTTGTATTTCTGTCTATCCTTTTTGTTATGTTTAATTGTTTTTATTAGCGTTAGTGTGTGCAGCTGTTCTGTACCTTCTCTCACTTCCAAAAATGAATAGTGAGGTTTCTGTGTTTAAACTAGCTGGGAGAATTTCATCAAAATTATATATGCATATTTATACACATACTACATTGTTCAGGGAGGTAGTTAATGGAATCTTTTCTTATAGTCTTTTCAGATGTCCTTATTTTACCCTGCTCTCTCCTTAATCTGTAGTTTTTTCCTTGCCCACTTTTGTGAGGAGAGTTTTTGTAGTCTGATACTCCCTCTCTCTTGATCCTCTACTCCTTGATAGGCAAAGCAATCCTGTAGGAACTACCATTCCAGATTTCACTGTACATTACAGAGCCATGGTAATAAAAACACCTTACTATCTAATGACAGTACATTTCCTATGACAAGAATTATTTTTTAAATATTATGCATTAGTTCACAAGTGGATGTCTCATGTGATAATTCATTATTAAAGGCCCCAGCTGAGTAACACACAGAGCATGATAACAGGTTATAATATTCTTGGGTTTCTCTGGCTTGAGCTATTTGCCAGAATAAAAAAGAAAAGAAAAGAAAACTATCACCTCCTGAAGTAGATGAGCCAAACTACAGCATGAACAAAAAAAATCTTTGAGGTAATGTTTTCTATGGCTTTGTTTCCAACCATCAGCTACTTTCAGAAATGCTGTTTTATAATAGAAACAAATACAGAAGAGGCCAGAAAGCCCAGCAGAGGGTCGTGTGTGTGTGTGTGTGTGTGTGTGTGTGTGTGTGTGTGTGTGTGTATGTGTATGTTGGGAGGCTTTGGGTGAGGGAAGAGGAAAACAAGGAAATGATGTAATTACAGTGACTTGTGTAGAAATTATAAAACATTTAAAACGTTAAATAAGTAAACAATTTCTGTATTTTTTTGAAATCTTTATTTCCTTTCTTTTTTCAGAATTCCATGTATGCATGCATGCAAACAAATATGATCAAATCCATTACTTCCTACTCTCCAAGTCCTCCTATACTACTTTTCTTTTTTTTTTAATTTTTTATTAATTTATTCTTGTTACATCTCAGTGGTTATCCCATCCCTTGTATCCTCCCATTCCTCCCTCCCTCCCATTTTCCCCTTACTCCCCTCCCCTATGACTGTGATTGAGGGGGACTTACTCTCCCTGTATATGCTCATAGGGTATCAAGTCTCTTCTGGGTAGTCTGCTATCCTTCACAATTTATGTATTTTAAACTGTGGAGCATTCTGAATATATTAATGGAGTCCTTCGCTGGACCATGAATCTTTCAAGAATGTGAGTAATCCTTTGTCCAGCAAATCTCTGATATACATGCCATTCACATATCAGTTACTTAGAAGGGTCTTTATAATCTCCATTCTCATGTTTTAAAAATTCTTGAGTTTAAGATATTCTTACTCTTATTTCTAATAATTCTACATTCTACCATGGAGACATGGCATATTGTCTTCTGAAAAACTAAATATAGAACTGGGAAGCCCACTTAGAGAACAAATGATTTAAGTCTGCATGGAATACGGAGTTGGAATCTCAATAACCATGTAAGAAGCTGAACACAGTCACCTATGCCTGTATCACTAGAGCTGGTCGAGGAACACAGGATACCAGGGGCTTTCACAGAAGCCTTCCTGTAGGGATTCAATGATAGACATTGTTTTCAAAATGGAAATTGGAGAGTGACAAAGAAAGACAGTTGCCCCAACCTATGCATGTTTTGTCATGAGTGCATGTACATGTACACACACTCACACACTTGTCACCCTCCAAACACACATCAAAAGACAGAATATAATTTAATATTGTCTTTCTCTAAGTTCAAATTTATAATCACTGTGTTTTAATATTACAGGATGTAACAATCAAATCAAGTCAGTAATTATTTTCATCTCTTTAAACATGTTTTGTTTTGTTTGGTTTTGTTTTGAGACAGGGTTTCTTTGTGTAGCCTTGACTGTCTTGGACTCACTTTCTAGACCAGGTTGGTCTCAAACTCACAGAGATCCACATGCCTCTGCCTCCAGACTACTGGGGTTACAGGCATCCACCACCCAGCCCAGGACCCGTTTAACATTTTAAACACAAGTTAACACATAGTATGTAAGTGTGTGTGGAACAATAGGTGAGATTCCCTCCTCCAACTCCTGGTTTATTAGAGCCCTGTTGCAGACACACAGTCTGCCTTGGGCCCTCAGAGCTACATCCTGACAGGAAACCCTAAAATCCAGCCCATGAATATGTTGCATCTCCTGAGAGCCCACTGCTACCTGCAATCCTGGACACCAGCAGGCACCAGAGAACAACAGAGCTTGCAAGTAGAGATGTAGTCTGCCCTGGACCATCTGTACCGGATCAAAGCCACAGGCCCAGTACCAACAGGTAGCAACAGACTTACTAACACCAGGGAACTCACAACAATAGAAACCACAGAAAGCATACCAACTTATGGAAACTAAGCAACTCCCTACTCAATGACCACTGAGTCAGGGACAAAAGAAAGAAAGAAATGAAAGACTTTCTAGAATTCAATAAAAATGAAGGTACAGCATACACAAACTTATGGGATACCAAGAATGCAGTGCTAAGCAGAATGTTAATACCACTAAATATCTTCATAAAATAATTGGAGAGAATCTCATACTAGCAATTTAACAGAACACCTGAGGGCTCTAGAGGAGAGAGAAGAAGACACACAAAAGAGGAGTAGATGGCTGAAAATCATCAAATGCAAGGCTGAAATCAATGAATTAGAAACAAAGAGAACAATACAAAGAATCAAGGAAACCAAAAGCTGGTTCTTCGAGAAAATCAATATGATAGACAAACTCTAAACCAAACTAACTAATGCAGAGGGAGAATATACAAATTAACAAAATCAAACATGAAAAGGGAAACATAGCAACAGAAACTGAGAAAATTAAAATAAATAGGTCTTACTTCAAAAGCCTATATGCAACAAAACTTGAAAATCTAAATGAATTGGAAATTTTTCTTGACATATTTCACTTAGCAGAGTTAAATCAAGACCAGAAAAATAGTTTAAATAGTCCTATAATGCCTAAAGAAATAAAAGCAATCATCAAAATCTTTCAACAATAACTACAACATCAGGGCAAATGGTTTTAGTACAAAATTCTACCAGATATTTAAAGAAGAGCTAATACCAATACTATTCAAACTATGCCACAAAATATTAGCAGAATGGACATTATCAAACAGATTCTATGAAGCCACAGTAACCCTGATATCTATATCACACAAAGGCTCAACAAAAAAGATAATTTCAGACCAATTTCATTCCAAAGCATTGATACAAAATATTCAATCAAACATTGGCAAACTGAACCAAGAACACATCAATGTATCATCCACAATGATTAAGTAAGGTTCATCTCAGGGATGAAAGGATGGATCAACATATGAAAAATCCATCAATGATCCACCGTGTAAACAAGCCCAAAAATAATATGATCATCTCATCAGATTCAGAAAAAGCCTTTGACAAAATCCAACACCCCTTTATGATAAAAGCCTTGGAGAGATCAGGGATACAAGGCTCATACCTAGACATAATAAAGGCTATATACATCAGGCTAATAGGCAACATCAAATTAAATGAAGAGAAACGCAAAGCAATTTCACTAAAATCAGAGACTCCATATCTCTTCAATATAGTAATTTGAAGTTCTAGCTAGAGCAATAAGACAACAAAAGGAGATCAAGGGGATCCAAATTGGAAAGGAACATGTCAAAGTATCATTATTCATAGATGATATGATAATATACATAAGTGACCCCCAAAATTCCAGCAGAGAATTCCTATAATTGATAAAGTCCTTCAATGAAGTGCTTGATATAAGATTAATAATATATACATATGTATACAAATGACAAATGTGTTGAGAAAGAATTTAGGGAAACTACATCCTTCAAATTAGCCAAAAATAATATAAAGTCTCTTGGTATAAAGCTATCAAGCAAATCAAAGACCTGTATGATAAGAACTCATATCTCTGAAAAAAGAATTTGAAGAGGATAGATATCCGAAGATGGAAGGGAATCCCATGTCAATGGATCAATAGGATTAATGTAGTAAAATGGGCAACTTATTAAAAGCAATCTACAGAAATCCCTATCAAAATCCAAACACAATTCTTTACAGATCTTGAAATAAAAATTCTGTACTCCACTAAAACCACAACAAAACAACAACAAAACAGAAAAGCTAAAACAATCCTGTACAATAAAAGAACTCCTGGAGGTTTCTCCATCCCTGACTTCAAGTCCAAGTTGATCAAAGACCTCAACATAACACCAGATACACTTACTCTATAAGAAGAGCAACTGAGGAAAGACCTTGAACTCATTGGCAAGTCAGACAACTTCCTAAAGAGAACACCAACAGCACAGTCTCTAAATCAAAATGAGTAATAGGACTTCTTCTAATTAAAATGCTTCTGGATGGCCAAGGTAACTGTAAACAGAATGAAATTTTGGTCTACAGTTTGGGAAATTATCTTTACCAATCCTACATCTGGCAAAGGGGTAATATCCAAATATAAAAAGAACTTAAAATATTAAACACCAACAAATAAAATAACCCAATTTTAAAAGGCAGCACAGTTCCAAAAAATTCTCAACAGTGAAATAACCAATGGCAGAGAAGCACTTAAAGAAATGCTCCATGTCTTTACCCATCAAGGAAATGCTAACCAAAATGATCCTGAGATTCCACTTTGCACCTACCAGAATTGCTAAGATCAAAAACTCATGTAACACCAGATGCTGGAGAGGATGTCAGGAAAGAGGGAACACTCTTTCATTGCTGATGGGAATGCACACTTGTACCATTTGGAAATGAATCTTTTGCTTCTCAAAAAATTAGGAATAACTCTACCTCAAACCAAGCTATACCTTTGTTGTGTTTTTACCCAAAAGATGCTCCACCACCCCTACCACCTGAAAAAATACTCAACTATGTTCATAGCAGTTTTATTCATAATAGATTCTGGAAACAATCTTGATGTCCTTTAGCCCAAAATGGATAAAGAAATTGTGGCACATTTACACAGTGGAATAACACTCAGCTACTAAAAACAAAGAAATCATGACACTTTCAGGCAAATGGATGGAACTAGAAAAGATCATCCTAAGTGTGGTAACCTAGACCCAGAAAGACACAAATGGTATGTACTCACTTGTAAGTGGATTCTAACCATATAGTGGAGGATAAACATTCTTCAATGCACAGACTCAAAGAAGATAAGTAACAAGGAAGATCCAATGGAGAATGCTTAAATTTCACTCTGAGGGGGGAATAGAATAAATATAGATAGTGGTTGCAGAGAGGGAACAAGATAGGAGAGGAAACAAAGAGAGATAAAAGGGTGGAGATCAGACTAGGCGAGGCTGGGGCTAGGACGGCTAAAGGCCTGTAGAGAAAAGAGAAACTGTGGGTGGGACCATCTCTAACAAAGCCGGAGACCTATGTCACAGTAGGCTCCCAGGGGTATATAAGAGGGACTTTAGCAGAGATTTTTCATAGCATCATAGCATGGGCCGCAGAGACTGAAGAGCACACCCCCTAACTAGACAACTCTCCTAGTAGAAGGAGGGGAACACCAACATAACCCATGAAAACTTTGACTCCAAGCTCACCCTGCCTACAAGATGTGCAGATATAAAGATAGAGCAGAGTCTGAGGAAATACCTATCGAATGTATGGCCCAACCCAATACCCACCCTATGTCCTAGAACCAAACCATGACAGTAGTAACAATACTCTCCTATGCTTGCAGACAGAAGCCTAGCAGAGTTACCCTCTGAGAGACTCCACACAGCAGCACTGCTATACTGATGCTGAGACTCACAGCCAAACACTAGGATATGTGTAAGCAGCCTTGTGAAAACATGGGGGAAGTGGGGAGGGGAAAAGGAACTGAAGGTAACAGGAGCTTCACAAGAAGACCAAAAGAGCGAACTAACTAGGGCTCAAAGGGAGACTGAAGCACCAACCGGTACTTGCATGGATTGGAACTAGGGCCCCTACAAAGGTGTAACCTATGGGCAGCTCAGGATTCATGTGGGTCCTCTAGTGAGGGGAGTGGGGACTCTCTCTGATATGGACACTCTTGTCAGCTTTTCTATTACTTCTCCCCTGTCAGGACAGCCTTGACGGGCCACTGGTGAAAAGGACACAATTAGTTCTGGTAAGACTTGATCAACTGGGTTGGGTGGGAACGGGGCTCCCCTTTATTAGGAATCAGGGAGGAGAGATAAGGGAGAGGGAAGGAGGGAGGGTGAGACGAAAAGGTGAGGAGGAATGGAGCTACATCCAGGATATAAAGTAAATAAATAAATGAATGAATGGATGGATAAATAGATAAATATATAAATGATTTAAAAAATCTATTATTGGGCTATAGAAAGAAAAACAATAACAGCGTTCTTCAGAAGTCCCATAATACTAATATATTTTTTAAAATGTAAAAAATCGATCCCAATTTTCTGCTAATCTCTTTGATTAGAATTCCAAGAGAAGTATAGTGACCAAAATGTACACATTTTTATAAGAAAATGGAACAATACATTATAGCCTTACTGAAAACTCAGAGCGCTGATGAAATATTATGATCTGGGGAAATGGTATACAGAGGCTCACTCTTAAATACTTGGACCCCAGGGTGGCCTTACTAGAAGATGTCAAAATGTTTAAGAGGCCTAGCTCACCTGAATGTTCTCAGTTCACTGGCCAGCTGCAACTGATAAAGATTGTTGAACTCAGTCTACTCTTCTTTCCCTTTCCTCTCCATCAGAGGTGAGCCTTGCTCTGTTGAGCAGTACTAGTGGAAATGCTGCATTCATCAACCATGTACAGTGAAGAAGCGACTTGATCTCTCATTCTAACCTCTGGTAATTTGAGGTGAAATAAATCTTTTCTGTTTTGTTTCATTTGTTTGTTTTTGAGACAGAGTTTTTCTGTGTAGACCTGGCTCTACTGGACCTGGCTCTCTAGTGCAGGCTGGCTTCAAATGCATAGAGATCTTCCTGCCTGTGCCTCCCAAGTGCTGGGATTAAAGCCTTGAACCTCCACCACCCAACTTGTTTTTTTCTTTTCTTTTCTTTCTTTCTTTTTTTTTTTTTTGTTTCCATTTTCTCTGGTTTTTATTTTTTTATTTTTATTTTTTATTAATTTATTCTTGTTACATCTCATTGGTTATCCCATCCCTTGTATCCTCCCATTCTTCCCTCCCTCCCATTTTCCCCTTATTCCCCTCCCCTATGACAGTTCCTGAGGGGGATTACCTCCCCCTCTATATGATCATAGGGTATCAAGTCTCTTCTTGGTAACCTGCTGTCCTTCCTCTGATTGCCATCAGGTCTCCCCCTCCAGGGGATATGGTCAGAGGTGAGGCACCAGAGTGTGTGAGAAAGTAATATCCCACTCTCCACTCTACTGTGGAGAGTGTTCTGTCCATTGTGTAGATCTGGGTAGGGGTTTAAGGTTTACCGCCTGTATTGTCCTTGTCTGGTGCCTAGTTTGAGTGGGACCCCTGTGCCCAAATCTGCCTATCATAAAGTTCTATTTGTAGGCTTCTAGGACCCTCTTGGTCCTTCTACTTTGCCTTTCTCCCATGAATCTCACATCTAGAGTCCCACTAGTATGTCCTCTCTTCTGTCTCTTTTCCTCCAACTTGTTTTTTTCTTAATAGGACAGTTGCCTATTTCATTTCATTATAGAAACAGTAGCCTATGATTATGAAAGAAGTCATCAGAGAGTGAAAATATGCAGTAAGATTCCCCAGGGAGAATAACTATATGCAGCAGGCAAAACTTAAGTAAGAATACAATTAATTTCATGTTTGAGTTAAATAATATAAGATACTGACAGTAATGATATTACACTGTCAGTCACAGGTTTATCTCTTTGTAGAGGAAACCATAATTATTAAAGTATGCTAGAGACATTAAGGAAGATTTTACCTTTCTTGAAATGCATATAGATAATTGAAATTTTTGTTCTTTGCACCAATGGGGAAAGATAACGTAGGAGTAATATGATAAAAAATCAAATTTGAAAGGAAAAATTTGAAACTATAGAAAATATAGCCAGTTCAAAGAAGCCCTGTGAGTAGGACCCAGGGATTCTGTATTTAGGGGACTGCTGGAGACTCTTGCTATACAGAAAGCATAGAGATCACCTTGGATACTAACTATCTGATATCCAGTATGTGGGAGCCTGGATTGAGCCACTAGCCATCCAGATACCATCCAGGTCACCTTGACTATTAGCTACCTCGAGTTCTGCTTCTGTGAGCGCAGAGACCACCTAGGTTATTCACCACCTTCATTTCCAGACTTCTTGGCAGAAATTTGGTTATATATCTGTTATTGTAAAAGAGAAATCCATGAATGTTTAAGATTCTTGGTTTTCCTGGTGCTTATCTGTGAGTGCAAGGATCACTGTGATCCCAACAATTGGAGAAATAGTCTGCCATGAGGAGAGAAAAGATGATTCCAGATGCTTCCAAACCACAGCTATTTACAGTTGCATAATTTCCTGCTTCATCATGATCATAATATGTAAGATCTAATTGTATGAGTGTTTAATAATCAAATAAAAAGTATTTGATACAATTTGAGATGATAAAATTACCCTAGCAAGAGTTCACTGTTTTCTATTTTTCTATTATTTTTTATTTTCAAACTCATTAAATACCAAATTTGAAGAAAATTATTGCCTATAATTTACTCAGAATACATTATTCAAAGCACAGTTACAAATTTGTTACTTATATTTATGATCCCATTTCATCAAATAAAACATATTATTCTTTTTTTATAATTTCAAATTGTTTCTTGATGGAAATACATAATGCATTTACAAAAACAGAAATACAGCTTTGCATGAAATGACTTTATTCGTAAGTTATAAAAACACTTTTAGACCTCTTAATCATGAAAGCTTTCTATAAATGTAAAACAATTTTACCTGAAAGTGTTTATATTTTACTCACATATGAAATATGTTATAGTAGAACATTAAAGTTAATAATAAAAAGAAAATAAAAAATTTGACTACAAGGATCTAACAGATGTTCAGTAAATATTGTACAAAATCCAACTACATAATCATTGGATATGGTTTTGTCTTCACCATTTCCTCTGAAATTGAATAAAATGTTCTTTTATTTTTTTACTTCTGTTACTGACAAAAATGCTAAAATGTTCATTGTGAAAATATTGAACCAAAACAAGACCTTTTCTTTGTGTTCTTTTGTTTTGTGAATTTTGGAATTTTCTAAGAATACTTGTCTTTTAGCAATCCACATTTTAGCTTTTAAGGCTTGTGTATACTTATGTAAGAAAGTCTGCATAGAAAAATTTTGATAAGCAGAAGTATTGATATTTTGGAGGCTTTCATGAGGCATCCTTGTTACCTTGATCATTTTTTTCTCTCCCACTCTATACATATTTTGTAAATTGTGAGTACTCCAAGAAGACTTCTGGAGCAATAACCTTATTTAGAATTTTGCTTTCTGCTCATGACAATTTCCAGGGCACAAAGAACACTTCCAAATAGGGCCTGATAGTTATTACCGCAAAAGCAGAAGTGATACTAATATAGTGAGAAAAAAAACTTTAAACACAGAAATGTTATGGGAACATGTTTTTGTTTTAAGATGCAGGGATGCTTTAGATTCTCCACAGCAGCTGACCCTGACTCATCCCATGTTGTACTGGCGGCATGATTTTTCCAACAAAAAATTTGGAACTCTAGGGCCTCTTTAGGGAGTATATAGATGCTAGGGCTCCCAGAGGTAGGATAGCTGTGGCTCGTGAAGAGGTGACTGCTCTTAGCTGCTTCTGGCTCTTTTTGTTCCTGCTCCTGTTGTTGGTTGTCATTTGCTCCTGCTGCTATACCTGTTTGTTAATGTGTGCTGAAGTACTGCTAGTTGGTTGGAGATATCCTGATAATGAAGAGCAAATTTGCCCCAAGAACTAGGTGTCCCTAATCATCAGGAATTAGTCTAATAATATTGACACCCCCTTTTCTTTCTAACCTTCTTTTTCTTCTACCTAATGTTGGGTGTTTGCAAGGGATGGTGGTAGTGTAGAGAAGAAGGAAAAATAACCCAATAAAAGTAGCCAAAAGTGTGGCTTCATAGTAAGTTTAGGACTTTCCTAAAAAGACTCAGACATGATTTTCTCGGGAAAAGACATGGACTAAATCATAATACAGAAAGTCCCCAAGATGCAATATGCAGAGACCACAACCTAAAAGTGAGAGAGAGAATAACAGCAATCACAGCATTTGGCTAAGCTTTGCTTGGATTGTATGAAACAGCTGTGCTGGCTTCAGGACTTTTGCCATTTCCAGAGGATATGGCTGGGCCATCAATTCATTTCAGAAACTGCTGATTCAGTTTCCTCATTTTCCGATCCAATGAGACTTTTCATACTTAGTGTGTCCTAAATTAAACTTTTTGTAATGCCTCTTCAGACTAACTTCATCTTGATATTCTTTCATTCACTCCTTTTTGATTATTGGTGACCTTTTATGATTTGGGGAGATGGTTCTATTTGGCAGGAAATGTATGAAAATACCCTCATTTGAAAACAATCCCTGTACTTTTTTCAATAGACTAGTGGAGAGATATGTTCCTCAAGAAATTTTGTTTTACTGTTCCTAATTATATTATTATGTTATATTAGAAAATATTTCTTGGAAATCGAGAATGCTTGCACATGTCCATGATTTTCTGTAATCACAAACTTGGCTGTTCTTTGGGTCTTTCATCTGCCAATTTTTAGTCTCATAAATTTACAGGATTGGTGATCTGGTACACAACTTAATGTTCTGAGCTCAGAGTCCATGCCAGAGTCCCTGGCATCTATCAGTACTGAGGACCACTTGATTGCAGTAATGTAACAGAATAAAGAGATAAAGAAGAAAGATTAGAAAACAGGTATAATATAGGAAGTCTACTTGATACTAAGCTAAATATTTACTTACTTGCGATCAGCAAGCTTATAAGGAAAGATTTTATTACTTCAATTTTAAAGTGAATATGCTGAAACATATAAATACTAAAAAACTAGATACTTAAACAGCAATGTAATAATCAAGGACTAAGATCTAACTCTTTGTGATTCTTAATTGAATTGCTTTTCTTAAGTACCTTGCTGATCTCATGCACTGTGTGTGTTGAATTATGTTTCCAAAAGTCCCAATACCACATTTCTAGATTCTTTCAATAATTCTGAAATACTTCTAAGAAAGATTTAGAAGTCAAGATTAAAACTATGAATCAGGAGAAATCCAAATAATTAATCTTCAATTCAGTAACTTTGTAAGAATTTTAGCCTTTCAACAAGTGAGGAAAATAGGTTTCTTCTGGGAGGGATACAACCCTGATGCACAGAACAGCAGTGGTGACAAAATACACATTGCAAGGCAGAAAGAAATAGACACATGACTTGCTTAATGAAGGCTCAATTTGCAAATGCTTCATTTGCTCAATAACTGCTTGGCTTCAACGTGCTGTTTCAGTTTGATTTTAGTTGGTGTGATAAAATACCAATCAAACACAAGTCAAGGAACAAAGTGTTTATTTGTCTTAAACTTTCCATCATGGAGGAAAACCAAGACAGGAACTTGGAGGTAAGAATTGAAGCAGAGAGCTTGTAGGAGTGCTGTGTATTGGATTGCTCTTCCATGCTTACTTAGATACCTAGTTATACTAGTAACATTTAATAATATATACATCATGTGGAACACTTTGGTTTTTAAACAAGATTTTAGATATACACTAAGTCTTACATATTCTCTCTCATTATTAAGTTGGTTCTTTTTCCTACACAAGGGAAAAGAGAATTGAAGGGAAATTAAAGAAATGGAAAACAAATAATTTGTAGAGTTCCTTGTTTCTCTTTTGGTTATGAGTATGAGTAATAAATCCTGTTATAACTAGTTTGGCTTAGATGTGTAGTAGAGCTAATTGTCAAATTTCATTTTACAAAGCAGTTCTTGCACATGTTGTATTTGTATTGTTTTAAAATGATAAAATATGTACTGCCAGGGCCTACACTACTGCAAAGGAATATAGAGCATAAAAAGGATCAATTCAGTGCTTACTACAGAGTGTGGAAAATATCCACAGTGCTGGTGTGCTTTGCTGATGTATTTTTTTCAGACACATGATTTTGTTGTCTTGAAAGAATTTGTTCTAGTTGGTGTGCATCCTACCTTATAGGGAGAGCAATGCCAACATTGACATAAAGGATACTCTTCTGGGTATTTTATTGTAAGTACTCAAACAGGGCTCATAACTCAAACTATATGCTATGCATGATAGTGATATTTGCAGCTTCCTAATAGTATAAAAAATCATTTGTAATTTTTTTTCTCAGAAATAGAACAAAATAGAAAGAACTCAATAACATACAATGCAAAGTTCTAGGCTAGCACTCTTGTTTTGTCCTGGGAATACAGATAACATGAAGCAATGAGAAATCTCAGAGAAATGGCATAGAATACAAAATATGCTATAAGCATATTAACACCAAGGAGTCAAATATCACACCTTTTGTTACTGATGTGTTTTGCATAAAATACATTTTCTTTCAAAATAAAAAACTAATAAATTTTCTGTAAAAGTATAATTAATTTTTATTTTTTATTTTTTTTTTAGAAATTGGTTTGCTGACTTATTTTTACCTTCTGGGAAATATTTTAATTTTTAATTTGTTCACTTTAAATTCTGATTATAGCCCACTCCCTTGTAGCCTCTAAATCACACCCTCCCTTCCTCATACCCTCTTCCTCCCTTCCCTAGTTCTCAGAAAAAGGACCCTGCCTCACCCTAACATCTAACATAGCCTATCAAGGTTTATCTGGACTACCTGTATCTACTTCCTCTGTGAGCTGGCAATGCTGCCACACCAGGGTGAGGTCATCAACATATGAGGCCAAAGTCCATGTCAGAAGTAGTCCCAACTCCCCATATTATGGGACCCACAAGAAGACCATGCTGACTACCTATTACATTTGAGCAGAGGACCAAGGTCCACATTATGTATGGTCCTTGGTTGGTGCATCAGTCTCTCCAGCAGCTCCTCCTTTGCCTGGATATTCACTGGTCTCCTTTTGGAGATTCTGATCCCTCCAGGCCCCGCTGTTCCCACACTCTTCCCTAAGACTCCCTGTGCTCCACTCTGGAATTTGGCTATGTGTCTCAGCATCTGTTTGACTCTCCTGCTTGGTGGAGTCTTTCAAAGGACCTTGATGGTGGGCTCCTTTCCTGTTCCTTCTTTTCAACTGCTTCTAGTGTCTATTCTATTTGCCCTCCTAGATAAGAATTAAGCATTCTTCTCAAGGTTCTCATTTTATTTACTCTTTATAGGTCGGTGTATTATAATGTGGTTATCCTGTGTTATTTGGTTAATATCTACTTATAAGTGAGTATAGAGGAATATCCAAGATGGCAGCATTGACCATACACTGTTTTATTGGCAGGATGGAGGCTAGGGACCAGCATAGGAACTACAGACCACAAGACCTGGATATTCCTTGGTGAGAGAGGTCCACACAGAGCACAGATGAATCCTGACAACTGGGCCAGGAAAAAAATAAGAAAGAAATTAGGGATTTTATAAAACTCAATGAAAATTAAAGTACAACATACCCAAATTTTGGGGACAGATTGAAAGCAGTGCTAAAAGGAAAGTTCACAGCACTAAGTGCTTCATAAAGAGATTGAAAACAACTCATATAGAAAACTTAATGATACAGCTGGAAATCCAAGAAAAAAAGAACCAGAAACATTGAAGAGGAGTGGATGGCTGGAAAAATAAAACTCAATACTGAAATTGATAAATTAGAAACAAAGAGAACAATTCAAAAAATCAACAAAACCAGAGCTGGTTCTTTGAGAAAATTAACAAGATAGAAAAACCATTATCCAAACTAAATGAAAGGCAGAGAGACACTATCCACATCAACAAAATAGGAAATGAAAAGAGAGACATAACAACAGACACAGATGGAATACAAAGAACACTTAGGTCTTACTTCAAAAGACTATATACCACAAAATTTGAAGATAAAAGGAAATGAACAATTTTCTTAGTGGATTCCACTTGCCAAAGTCAAATCAAGATCCAATAAACAAATTAAATAGACCTATGTCTCTTATTGAAACAGAAGCTCTCATCAAAAGTCTCTCAACCAAAAATAGCTGAGGGCAAGATGGTTTCAGCACAGAATTCTACCAGACCATGAAAGAAGAGCTAATACAGATACCTTTGAAATTACTCCACAAAATAGAAATGGATGGAACATTACCAAACTCATTCTGTGAGACCACCATCACCTTGATACCTAAACCTCACAAAGACCCAACAAAGAAAGAGAATTTCAGACCAATTTCTCTTATGAACATTGATGCAAAAATACTAAATAAAATATTTGCCAATTGAATCCAAGAATACATGAAATATATCATTTACCATGACCAAGTATGCTTCATCCAGGCATTCAGGGATGGTTCAATATACAAAATTCCATCAATGCAATCCACTATAGAAACAAACTGAAAGAAAAAAGCCCATATGATCATCTCCTTCTATTCCAAAAAACATTTGACAAAATCCAACACCCATTCATGTTTAAAGTATGGAGAAATCTGGCAAACAAAGCACATACCGAAACACAATAAAGGCTATATACAGAAAGCCAATAGCCAACATCAAATTCCCTGGAGAGAAACTAAAGGAAATTCCCTTAAAATCAGGCACTAGACAAGCCAGCCAACTCTGTGCATACTTTTTCAATAGAGTACTTAAAATTCTACATAGAGCAATAAGACAATAAATGGAGTTTAAAGGGATCCACATGAGAAAAGGGGAAGTCAAATTATCCCTATTCTCAGATGATATGATAGTATATATGTAACCCCAAAAGTTCCACCAGAGAACTCCTACAGCTGACAAACACCTTCAGCAAAGTGGCTGGATACAAAATCAACTCAAGTCAGTAGCCGTCCTGTATACAAATGAAAATCGTGCTGATAATGAAATTAGGGAATTACACCTTTAATGATAGCCACAAATAATATAAAGTATATTGGTGTAACTCTAACCAAACAAGTGACCGACTTGTATGAAAAAAAACTTCAAGTCTCTGAAGAAGGAAATTGAAGAGGACATCAGAAGATGGAAAGATGTCCTTTGTTCATGGATCTGGAGAGTTAACATAGTAAAAATGGCAATCTTATTAAAAGCAATTTCCAGGTTTAATACAATGCAGTCACTATCAAAATACCTACACAATTTTTTAAAGATGTTAAAGACCAATTTTCAACTTCATATGGAAAAACACAAGCCCATAGGAGCTAAAATAATCCTGTACAGTAAAAGGTCCTCTGAAGGAATCTCCATCCCTGATCTCAAACTGTACTACAAAGCAACATCAATTAAAACAGCATGGTACTGGTATATCAATAGGCTACCTGATCAAAAGAATCAAATTGTAGACTCAGAAATAAATCCATATGCATATGGGCACTTGATTTTTCACAAAGAAGCCAAATCTATACAATGGAAAATGAATAGCAACTTCAACATATGGTGCTGGTCTAACTGCATGTCTACATGTAGAAAATGCAAATAGATCCATATTTATCACCTTGCACAAAACTCAAGTCCAAATGGATTAAATACCCCAACATAAAACCAGAGAGACTAAATCTGTTAGGAGAAAAAGTGGGGGAAAACCTTGAACTCATTGGCACAGAAGAAAACTTCCTGAACAGAACACCCACAGCCCAAGCTCTAAGGTCAGTAATAAATAAATGGGACCTCATGAAACTGAAAAGCTTCTGTAAGGCAAAGGACACTGTCAAGACAGCAAATGACCACCTACCTACTGGGAAAAGATCTTCATCAACTATACATCTGAAAAAGGGCTAATATCCAAAATACACAAATAACTCAAGAAATTAAACACCACCAAACTAAATGACCCAATTAAGAAATGGGGTTCAGAGCTAAACACAGAATTTTCAACGAAAGAATATTGAATGGCTGAAAAACACTTAAAGAAATGTCCAAATCCTTAGTCAGCAGGGAACTACAAATTTAAATGACTCTGAGATTCCATTTCACTCTATCAGAATGGCTAAGATAAAAAAAACTCAAGTGACAGCACATGCTGGTGAGGATACGGACAAAGAGGAACACTCCTCCATTGCTGGTGGGTATACAAACTTTTACATCCACTGTGGAATTATATCTGGTGCTTTCTCTGAAAATTGGGAATATCTTGACCTCAAGACCTAGCTATACAACTATTTGGCATGTACCCAAAAGATGTTCCACCATACAACAAGGACATTTGCTCAACTATGTTCATAATGACTTTATTCGTAATAACCAGAATCTGGAAACAACCCTGATGTCCCTCCCCCACTGAATGGATCAAGAAACTGTGGTACATTTATACATGGAATACTATTCAGCTATTAAAAACAAAATTTGTCATATGTGTAGTTGGTGAAGATCTTAGACTCACAGGCAAACACTGGGCAGATCACAGAGAGCCTTGTGGAAGAGTGGGAGGAAGGCTAGAAAGACCTGGAGGAAATAGGTGCTCCACAAGAAGGCCAACAGAAACAACTTGTTTAAATATTTTTGATAACACTGTTCTATACCCATGTTAGAATACACATGGGCAGGGATATGATCTTATTTGTAATAATGTTGTGAACCTGGCAAAACTATATTTGTTTTAATTTTTAGGAAGATGAATGAAAATAGAATATGCCATATTATGTGAGTTAACACAGACTCAAAAGACAAATAGAGTGTTACCTATCTCTTATAAAGGTCCTAGCCCTTAACACTTAAATATGTGTATACACATTGGGGTAGATTTGAATCAATAGGTAATTATAAAGGAGACTAAGTGGAAAATAAACACAAAGAAAAAATGGCTTTGTGAAACAAGTCGAAAAATGCAATTTAGGGGCAGCAAAGAGAACATCAAGGCAATGAAACTGGAAAGGAGCAGGGAAATGAAGTGAAAGCCAGAATGGGTGGTGGTTCACTAAATCAGACATATTACATTGTAAGCAAAGTGCGACACAGGCTGCCTATGGGAGAGACATCAATGGTTCACTCTGGAGCTGGTTGTGGCATCCTTGATGAGCCAAGACACTCATACTTGTGCAACTGTGGCGTAATTGCCACTGGGTAGCTGACCATTTCCTTAATGATTTTGAGGCTACCTACACAACTATGAATTCCCTGCTTGGTATTAGAATTCTGATTAAATGCTTATGGCTAGAGAATTGTATTAATTATTTTTTGTTGCTGTGATAAAAAAACATGGTCAAGGTAACTTAAGGAAGAAACAACTTATTGTTGTTTATTGTTCCATAGGAATAAGAGGACATGATATAGGAGAGACATTGCAGCAGCCTGCAGGAGTATATCAGGTAGTTGAGTTCTCACATCTTCAACTGGAAACACAAAGCAGACAAAGTAAACTCAAAGCCTATCTCATGGCTCACTTCCTGCCACAAGGCTGCATCAACTGAACTTCTACAAACAATGCTACAAGTTGGGAGGGTGCGTTATTCAAATGTCCCAGACTATAGAAGTTATTTCTCATTCAAAGTAGCATGTCATAGATTCTATGGTATAAATCGCTAGGATTTACTAAATGGCCATGTTGTCAAATTGTCTTCTATATAGTTATGTTTATACCAATAAATCTGAGTTGCCATCCATCTTTGTCCTGTAGCTTTCTTACAGTGGACAGTAGGCAATGGTGATACACATAATCGGTCAAGTTTCTGCGAATAAGAATCCATCTTATTCTCATAGGAGGCCTGAAATTTACTGGGATAGCTTAATCCCCACCCATCCCATAGTCTAGTCAAGACACAATGAACTTTGCATAAAAAGAAGCAGAAAGAAAGAAAGAAAGAAAGAAAGAGTGAGCAGAAGGATGGAAAGGAGTGATTCAAAACGCTATCTTCTGAACATGCTATGGCCATTATACTGGTGAACTAGGAGCTAAGCTGGTTTCTTGCACAAGATTTGAGCAGAATCAGGCCATCCAAACTAACAGCACAGAAGGGGGATCCTTTTTAGGTCCCTATCATATCCAAGGAGCTATCTGCAGGTAATAGTTGCTGACAGCAGTAGAATGCTTCTGTTTGAGCTGCGAAGTTTTCCCATGATCTTTTATATGTTCCTTCACCCATGCACATATGGATAGCACAGTTAGACATAGTGGGATATCACAAAGAAAAATTATAAATAAATGAAGACATGAAGTTGAAAGGAAAATATTTAAGGAAGGCTATGAAGGAATTTGGAAGGGGCATATAAAAGGTGCATATAATCATATTTCATTGTATATATGTATGAAATTTAACAATAAAAATAATGATAGTATGTTCATATAGAAGCAAAATAAACACAAGCGTGAAAAAATGTTGTTGACCAACATTTACAGAGAATTTTCCCTTTGAGAAGTTTTTATCACATGTATTTATTTTGTATATGTTTGTTGTAGAAAGTTTGTCCAGTTGCAGGTCATTAGGCATGATGGTGTCTTCATCAGCTGAGCTATCTCACAAGCCTAAAAACCTGTCTCACAACACACAAAATCATTGGTAATAATACTGTGAAGTTAACAAAGAATATGCAACTTATTTCCCTTATGAATGTCCTTATGCCCCAAAGCCATGCTGAAGTTTAATTGAAGTTGATAAATGCTAGCCTGTAACAAAAACATTAGTATTGCTTAATATAATTGTAATAGATTAACATTTTTATTCATGGAATGAAACATGTCAGCTTCTCTAGATAAAGGAATGATTATTAAAGTTATTTTTCTTGGTTCTTGGCCTTGTAACCATTCAATCAGCATATTTAATGTTATTAAGCAGCTCTATTGTAAGTTGCTAGCCATTTTTTAAATACTCTTTATTTTTCTATAAAGCAAATTAAAGATAGGGTTAAGTTATTGAAGACAAAGCTTATCATTTTTTTGTTCTCAAAATAGGTTGTGAAAATTGGACTAGAATAGGATTTATAAAGTAATTTAACTATTTGAGATACTTAGTTCCAAGTGCACATAAAATATTTGAATTATTTTTAGTACCAGTGAATATTTAAATAAAGAGTTTAGACCTTTATATAGCAGTCAAGTAATTAATGTGAATTCTGCTTCACACAACAAAATAAGTAGAAATATTAATTTAATAGACTTTTTAGAATATACACTTCTACAAAGGATCAAAGTTTATTTGCTTCTCAAATTATCTTATTACAAAATTGTTGAGAAAGTTTGCCCATAAATATTTAGCAGAATGGCAGTAAGTATAATCACAGACATATTTAACAAAAAATAAGTGAAAGAAATTTAGTAGATATTCTATTGTTCATTATTCAAACACTTTAAGCATGAAGTTTGTCACAATACAAGTCTAAGTTTTAAGACAATGTTGCTTTAAATATTAGTAAATTGGATGGCATATTTTTCTATCCCCTAAGTGACAAAGAGGAAACTGAGGTCCCCTTTTGGGAGTCTTAGTCTCATTAACAAAACAATTTAAGAAAAGAGTCAAATTGAAACATAATAGCTAATTTATTTTACTTTGAAGGAAAATCTTCCAGGTAGAAAGGAGATAATGTCTCATGCCGTCCAGAAGAGGATAAAGGAGGAGAGAAGAAAAATCATGCTATTTACCTTAAGCTGGAGTGATGGTCAGACACATGGTCAAACAGCCACATGGCAGGGTGGAACAAAAGTAAAGAAGCCTCAAGTGTTAAAGAAAAGCTGCTTAAAAAGAAAAAAAGCTGCGTAGAAAGGAACAAACGAGAAGGTATGCTTTACTGAATCATTCAGAAAATTGGCAGACTTAAAATCCTATGTAGTTGAGGTCTTTAAGCCACTGCACTGGAAGTAATGATACTGGAAATGGTAAGTAGAGTATCTCATTAAAAAGTAATCATTTAGCTGGTTGCAGTGGTGCATGCCTGTAATCCCAGCACTCGGGAGGCAGAGGCAGGCAGATTGCTGTGAGTTCGAGGCCAGCCTGGTCTACAAAAGAGGTCCAGGACAGCGAAGGCTACACAAGGAAATCCTGTCTAGAAAACCCAAAAGAGAACTTCATCATTCCGCTTATCTCTTTAGCATGGCTTCAGATGGGCCTGATTTTCTAGGGGTGGTGGTCCCTTAGCCAACGCGACTGGCTCAGCCAACATGGAATGGGGATTCTTTCCTCAAGCTACTCATTCTGTTCCCTTAACCAGAAGTTATTTTTATAATCTAACAGAATACGCTTCTAGAAGTAATGCCTCTGGAGACCAGAAGCATTCTCTCATTCCCTGCACATTGACCAGTTGGGAGACTTCGTTAAATATACTTGGTAGCAAGAAGAATCCTCTAGGCTGAGGGTTGGGTGATGCATTAATCTGATTTCTTATTCATGCCCTAAACCCCAAGGTACATGTGTCTTTGTGGAAGAATGGTTGAAAAGTTTATAAGAGCCAGATGTGGTGGATAACTGCAAGGCAGCAGTGTTTTGCAAACACAACAAGGCAAATGCATAAATAAACTCATAGGTACTATGACAGAATGTAAAAGACCTAGTAAATCTCAAGCCACACAAATACCCAGCATGTAGTTGAGCATGTAAGTACAGAGCCCCACCCCTAGCTGAGGAGTTATGAATACTTGGTAGTTGCTGGAATAGGGAAGTCAGTTACCTAGTGACCTTTGGTAGGTTAACCATGCTCTAGCATAAGCCACACTAAGATTATTTGGAAAATGAAAGCTAAACTCCATGGATTAAAAAACAACAACCAAAAAGAAAACAGAAAGTGGATAAGTAGGAAAATGGGACTATACCTAGAAAAAGGCAGGGGAATAGAACGTCTATTTCACTGAAATATATTGCATGAAATTCCCCCCAAATAATAAAATATCATTCAAACTTAAAAAAAAAAAGATGAAAGGGGGAAATGGAAATGTAAACTTTAAGAATAAATAACAATTGTAGCTGATGATAATCCAAAAGTTAATGTTCACCAACAATTTTACATTTATGTAATTAGGATGACAAATGTAAGGATAAGTGTGACATTTTGATGGTCTCAAAAAAGATCTCTCCAAACATTTATTAATTAGAATGAGAGAATTTTACTTGATAACTGGAGAATTCTGGTAGATTCCACTTCAGCCCGGTGGTCATGGTTAATGACTTGAATAACGCCAAGTGAAAGCAGTGTATGAGGCTCTGAGAAGTACATACCACTTCTGGTAAACCTTTCCTGAACATTTATATTTAATTTATCCATAAACACTAAAGCCAAGCACTCACTGAGGGACATGCTAACCAGAACTTCCCAATTCCCCAAGTCAAGACAATGAAACAAAGACAATAATAGACTGAAATTGGCTTATAGTGTATGATGACAAAAATGCAGTGAGATACCCTGTATGGAGTCATGATACTGAATGGGAGATGAATGGAAGCCATGTTTAGGAATCCATACACTTTTTATACTTAACTAAATATCATTTTGAGGAAAACTATTATTTGCACATTTCTTGAACATGCTGGCTCTGGTCTCACCATTCTAAAAATTTTAAAATGTTCTTCATGCCTATGTATTTGATTTTGTCTGGATCATCACCCAACGTTTCATAAAAATCAACCCCTTGAGATCTAACTTTCCACTGATGCTCTGTCCTTTCCGAAAACATTTTTAAATACCCAGAATAAATTGGAATGACAAAATTTTCCATTTGCCCTGCAGTTGCGGTCTTTGTCAGAATAATGTATTGTGTTTCCATTTTCTTCGCTCATTGATAATGTTGTCATGAGCCAAAATCATCTGAAGTTCACTGTGTCAGCTTCCCCAGTGCTTCACATTCGGAAGAGTAAAGACCAATGATTGTGCTTTTTGGGTATTCTCATTAATCACAAGGCTGCCGAGGCGACATTTGCACTCTAGTTGACCATAGCCACAGTCTGACACTTAAAAAGATGTAGACAACAAAAACATACTAGAATAATAGCTCCAGATCCTTCTAAATTATTCAACATGACTGTGATATTTGTCTTCATACTTTCAACATGGGTTTATAGCAAAATAATATTAGTATTAAATTGTATAAAGAATAGTTTACTAACTTTTATTATTATGCCAGAAATATTGGCATAATATTACACCCAGTTCACGTAATTTGTTTCTTATGAGTTAGTAAAGCTTTAATTTTTGTCTGAACACCATCTGCGTTAGATGCCTAAGAGATTGGTTTCAAAAAAGTTTTTAAATTCATTTTTTTCTATTTAATTATTCTCCAAGTATTTATTATGAAAACACAGTTGTAAACACAATAATATATAAAGAGACATTTATATTTAGAGAAATTTTTGAGGTACACAGGACTGATTTTGTAATACATATATTCTGCAGAATATTTAAGTCTGGGATAAAACATATATTTGAATATTCAATTAAAAGCAACTACTAGTATAGATGGCAGATTACATATATTAGAATATATATTAGAAATAGTATTTATTCTCACAATCTATGTAATTTACAGAATTTAAGATGCATAATAATTATAAATTTGAGGGCAGCTAGAAAAAGAAGAAGATTGTGAGAATTTTAAAAAGCATATGTTGATTATTAACTTATATTGTTGAATTACATATTGCCTCATAATACCAAGCTAAATCACTATGGTTTGCTTTGTCAGTTGTTACTACCACATATTGTGGAACAGGAGAGCATTTTTAAAATTTTAATTCTTTATTTAAACAATTTATTCAGATTATATCTCTATTGTTGTCCCCTCACTTATATCATTCCTTTTCCATCCTCCCTCCTTCTTTTACCCTTTCCCCTCCACTAGGCCTATGACAGAAGGGGACCTTCTCCCCCACCATATGGTCATGGCCAGTCAGGTCTCATCTGGGTAGTCGGCTTCTCCTTCCTCTGAGTACCACCAGGCCTCCGCACCAAGGGGGAAGTAGTTAAACAAGGGGCACTAGAGTTCATGTCAGAGTCAGCCCCTAATCTCCACACAACAGTAGAGAATGAACTGCCCATTGGCTAGATCTCAATTGGTGGTCTAGGTTTACTGTATGCATTGTCCTTTGTTGATACATTAGTTTGTGTATGCCCCCCGGATCCAGATTAGCCACTAGATCCTTTTATTTCCCCATTCTCCCATATGTCTCTCACCTGGAGTCCTAGTATCAAATCCCAGTATCTGTCCTAATCCCCCACTGAGTGATGACTAAGAGAGGACATCCATGGTAGGCTAGTATCCAATTATAAGTGAGTATATACCATGTGTATATTTCTGGGTCTTGGTTAACTCACTCAGGATGAGTTTTTCTAGTTCCATCCATTTGCCTGCAAATTTCATGATTTCCACCTTTTTAATAGCTGAGTAGTATTCCATAGTGTAAATGTACCACAGTTTATCCATTCTTTGACTGAGGGACACCTAGGTTGTTTCCAGATTCTGGCTATCAAGAAAAAATCTGCTTGTAGGCTTCTAGGACCCTCTGGATCCTTCTACTTTGCTATTCTCCCATGTTTCTCTCATCTAGAGTCCCAATAGGATGTCCTCCCCTCTGTCCCAGTTTCCTGGTAAGTGAAGGCTATCGTGGGACATACCCCTTGGGCTAGTATACAGATATAAGTGAGTATATACCATTTGAGTCTTTCTGCTTCTGGGTTAACTCACTCATTATGATCATTTCTAGCTCAATCCATTTATCCACAAATTTCGGGAATTCCTTGTTTAGCTGAGTAGTATTCCATAACATTATGATAGGCAGATTTGGCGCCAGGGGTCCCGCTGAAACTAAGGCACCAGCCAAGGACAATACAGGCAGTAAACTTTAAACCCCTACCCAGATCTAGCCAATGGTCAGAACATTCTCCACAATTGAGTGGAGAGTGGGATATGACTTTCTCACATACTCTGGTGCCTCACATTTGACCATGTCTCCTGGAGGGGGAAATCTGGTGGCACTCAGAGGAAGGACAGCAGGTTACCAAGAAGAGACTTGATACCTTATGAACATATACAGAGGGTGGTAATCCCCCTCAGGGACAGTCATAGGGGAGGGGAAAAAGGGAAAATGGGAGGGAGGGAAGAATGGGAGGATACAAGGGATGGGATAACCATTGAGATGTAACAAGAATAAATTAATAAAAATAAAAATAAAAAAATAATAAAAAAAGAAAAAATCTGCTACAAACATAGTAAAGTCCAAGTGGATTAAAAGCCTCAACATAAAACCAGAGAAACTAAATGAGTTAGAAGAAAACTGGGGAAGAATAGTGAACCCATTGGCACAGGAGACAACTTCCTGAACAGAACACCAACAGCTCTGGCTCTAAGGTCAACAATTAATAAATAGGACCTCATAGGGCTGAGAAGCTTCTGTAAGGCAGAAGGCATTGTCGACAGAAAAGTGACAGCCTATATACTGGGGAAAGATCTTCACCAACCCTACATCTGACAAATGGCTAATATCCAAAATAAATAAAGAACTAAAGAAATTATATATGTTCAAGCCAAGGACCCAATTAAGAAATAGGGTTAAGAGTTAAACAGGGAATTCTCAATAGAGGAATACGGAACGGATGAGAAACACTTAAAGACTTCAACGTCCTTAGTCATCAGAGAAATGCAAATTAAAACGACTCTGAGATTCCATCTTACGTCCATCAGAATGGTGAAGATCAAAAACTCAAGTGACAGCAGATGCTGGTGAGGATGTGGAGAAAGGGAAACACCCCTTCATTGCTGGCTGGAGTGCAAACTTGTACAACCACTTTGGAAGTCAATCTGGTGCTTTCTCAGAAAATTGGGAATAGGGCTTCTACTCCTTGGAATATACCTGGAAGATAAAGATGCTCCAGCATACACAGGAGAGCATTTTTGGCTCACATACTTGCCATCTGAGTCCTTTTTATTCTCACCTAGCTCAGGCCTTTTGCAAAGCTTCTGCTCTTTGTGGGAACATGCTGTGTCAGCTGCCTGGGTGGTGTCCGGGGTACAGTTTTTCCTTTGGTGTCAAAATGTTTCCCTAAGATTCTCTTTCCTACGTGGCAATTGTGGTAGTCCCTGTTGACAAATCACTGGGTGTTAGCTTTGTCACTTCCAACAGTCAAGGAACGTATTATGTATCAAGTGTTTTTATGAAAGGTTGTTATTCTATTGCTGGCACATAGTAATTTCTATACTTCAGGTATTTTTTAAAAATCAAAATGTTAAATTTCCTTCAAAGATGACATAGGGCATACATACAAGTGAATTTAACACACTAAAATAACGTCCTACTATATGTCATGATAAATGTGTGTACAAGTATTCCTAATGATATGCTTACCCACATTTGCTTGGTTATATACTCAGCAGTAGTATAGCTGAGTCATGGTAGGCATAATTTTAGTTCTTAGAGAAATTTCCATATTTATATTTTTGGGGGTTAGGAGTATTTTATAACACACTTTAACTGAAATTGAATTCATTATAACATTTCCCCATGCCTTTTCTCCATCCAGCCCCTCTCATGCTCCCCTTGAATTCCTCCAATATCCCATCTCAAATTGATGGCATCCCTAGTAGTTATTGCAGTTGCATGCATACGTGTATATATATGTATATATATATATATACATACACACACATTGCAAATATATGAATATATTTGTACACAAATATATAAATATAACTTGCTGAGTCTGCTTGTGTTATATGTAAGTATATGATTTCAGGACTGAGAGGTAGACTTAGACTCTCCTAGCATTGTCTTTTACTGGTTATCCATTCTTAGTTTTACAATGGCTCTACTAGGTCAAATTTCCATGATACCAACCTCATACCTCTTTTTTATATAAAAATATGATTTAGTTTGTTTTGTTGCTTTTATGCATTTTCTCCAATACATCACACTTATCATTATCATATCCTATACTTGTTTCAAAATTGGAGCAATGTACAATTTTCATTATTCATGCATTATCAGTGCCATAGATTGGCATTTCTACAGTTTATTAGAGGTTTCTTGTGTAGCTTATAGTTCTGTTCAGAGGTGACTTCAATGTCCAATTTTCACTGCTTCTGGAAGAAATAATTAATCATACATGATCTGTCTACAATTTACATAAACATGTGTGTTTTAATATGTAACTGTTTTTTTCAAGACACTTTACAAAAACTGTTGATGGCTAAAGCTCTGAACTTTTATGTCAGCTGTTCAGCATAATAATATTGTCTCCTTCTCTCCTATATTCAGATCTCTGAGCTAGATTGATTTTTCAATAGTGACAGAGAGAAAGGCTGGTCTGTTTCTGCAGCCAGTGTGGCAGAAGCTAAGCCTGCTGTCTGCAGTCAATAATGGATGGCTTCCTGGCTTTCCTAAAACATTTGTAACTTTCCAATATCTGTGCACCTTATTTTAGTGAGAAGATTTATGGCTGTTACTTTGTCTTTTGATAGAGCAAATAAAAAACACTTTAGATGGTTCTAGAGAAAATATCCAATGTGGATATTTTACCTATTTTCTTTTAAGGTCAATGGTCCCCAACTATGCATGCCAGCTCCTATAGTAAAATACACTGTCTCTTCATAACCTCATGCATTAGAGCTTTTACAGCTATCTTATGAAGGTCCTAATTCTTCTCACTTGAATAATTACAAAACTCAAAAAAAACAACATTACATCCATTCATCATAAACTAGAATATACAATATCATTTGCTAAGTGAAAATACTTATAAAGCTTTGTCATTGACTCTTGAGTCAAAAACAATTCACTGGGGACTTGTAGCTCAGATATAGAATCTATTATAAGACTGCATGTTGAGAGCCTTTGCTAGCCTTCTATAATGACAAAGTAGCACTGGGATAAAAGGGCGCACGACAGCATTTAGCTTATGTATTTGCTTACTTTAGCACAAACTAAATTTGAACAACGACAATAACAATAGTCAAGCTAACGTAAAAGCAGGATAGTCTCACATCGTTCCACAAAGAACTACAGAAATCTGAGGCCTGTTGGATATGGATTGTGATCCTCTCCACATATAACATTCAGTTTTTAAAAAGCTACTGGAGGTCAAACTCTAGTCATCAGCTTGCATGGTAAGCACCTTGACCTGATTGGGGGGAAAAAAAAAAGTAATGAAAATCTTGGTCAATTAAATGTAGACAGCGAAAAGAAGAAGTATAATTCAGTAAATGCTATGGCCTCATAGTCTCACTCTGTTTTTTTTTTTTTTTCACTCACTTCAAATGTGTTATGTTGGAGTCTCATGTAGCTCCTGGTAAACATAAATGTGACTGCTGCGTCCACAAAACTATTATCCCTATAAGGCATTGCTAGGGTCTCTGATCAGTCCTTTCTTCTTTTCTAGACAGGAATTCTGATTTCATTTCTCCTCAGGCCAGGGACACCTCTGCTGCCCTTGCTCTGCATTGGTAATCACACAATGTATTTGCTAAGAGGCAAAAAAAAAAAAAAATAAATAAATAAATAAAATAAAAAAAATTCAGAAACGGGTATTTTCACCATTCATTGTCACATCTCCTGGTAAATATCAGAGGTTGAGTCTTTTGTTGTTTCTTTTAGTCTCAAGTGTAGTAGCTTCTTGCCTTTGCCTCAAACTACTCCTTGATGAAGGCAACCAGCTTTATCTTATTTAAAAACAGTATTCCAGAAATTTCATCCTAGTTTATTTAAAATTTCTGTTTTCTATGCCTTCGCCACATATTAGAACCAACTTTTCCTTGCCTTTAAAAAATCATTCCAATCAGTCCACTTCAACTTTAGAAACTATTTTATTTCTCTTTCTATCCTTTACAACAAAATATTCAAATTTTGCACACATACACATACCCACATATACACAGCCATACCCACATAGACACTGTCTACAAATTATGGCTGTAATACTTTTATTAAAAATTTTTTCTTTTTTATTATTTTTCTTTTTTACAAATACATTTTTATTACTATACAATATATACAATAAAAATACCTATAGGAAGAAGAACCATGAAACAATCATGAAATATTACATTCATAGTTTTTGGCAACCTTAAAGGAAACAGCTTTCCTATCTTAGTGCATCTAAAATTCTGAATGTAAATCAATATCTATCATATCTCATCTTTATCAACTTAAAACATCTATCTAGACCTACAAATATCTTAACCCCCAAACAACTAAGCTTGATTGTAAGACTAAACTATCTGGTCTTCAGCTCCATCAGAGAATTGATAAGGAATAAACTTGATTACCTGCGTATACTGGGAGTGAAGGTTAATAGTTTTCCAAATGCGAAGATGACAGAGACAGTTTGCTACTTTAATAGTCAACCAAAACTCTATACAGTGTTGGAGGATCTTCTTTGGCCTTCTGGCCCAATATATCTGACAAATATTTGTGAGGTAGGAACTGTTGAGGACTTGCTTACCCTGTCTTGACATAGTTTGACCTGTCAACTTTGCCTGCATCCATGCTTGACCCTTTTAAAGGCAGAATTTTGTCTGTTGTAGAAAAAAAGGATATTTTGTCCAGGGGCTTGTTTGCCACATTTGAAGCCATTTCCATAATGAGGTTCTTTGATGCTCATTATCCTCTTTGAGGTAGGCTAGCTGTTGCCAGGAGTTAAGCTGTCTCATTGCCAGTGAATCTTTAGAATAATAAAAAACATTTTAAATGCTATATTCTGTATATCTCAGGTTTTTTTTTTCCTTTTTTTGGTTACTATTTTTTTTATTAATTTATTCTTGTTACATCTCAATGGTTATCCTGTCCCTTGTATCCTCCCATTCTTCCCTCCCTCCCATTTTCCCCTTTTCCCCCTCCCCTATGACTGTTCCTGAGGGGGATTACCTCCCCCTGTATATGCTCATAGGGTATCAAGTCTCTTCTTGGTAACCTGCTGTTCTTCCTCTGAGTGCCACCAGGTCTCCCCTTCCAGGGGACATGGTCAAATATGAGGCACTAGAGTATGTGAGAAAGTCATATCCCACTCTCCACTCTACTGTGGAGATTGTTCTGACCATTGGCTAGATCTGGGTAGGGGTTTAAAGTTTACCGCCTGTATTGTCCTTGGCTGGTGCCTTAGTTTCAGCGGGACCCCTGGGCCCAAATCTGCCTATCATAATGTTCTACTTGTAGGTTTCTAGGACCCTCTGGATCCGTCTACTTTGCCATTCTCCCATGCTTCTCTCATCTAGAGTCCCAATATTAAAAACAAGGAATTCCCAAAATTTGTGGATAAATGGATTGAGCTAGAAATTATCATAATGAGTGAGTTAACCCAGAAGCAGAAAGACTCAAATGGTATATACTCACTTATATCTGCATATTAGCCCAAGGAGCATGTCCCATGAAAGCCTTCAATTACCAGGAAACTGGGACAGAGGGGAGGATATCTCAAGTTTTTAAAGACCTTATCCAACTATTTTACATTATCTTTCAACAAAATCATATCTATTTGTTGAACCTAAGATGTATAATTTCATGGTAATTGTGGGATATCCTGGATTCATTCTTATTATCAATTAGACTCAACCTAAATCATCTAGGAAATGGGAACAACAATTTAGAGTATATCAATTTATCAAATTGGCAAGTTGCCTTCTATGTGAGAGACTGCCCTGATTGATGATTGCCTTTACTGCAGTGGCACTATCTCTTGGCAAGATGGCTATAGTTATATCAGAAGAGTATCTGAACATCAGCCAGTTGGCAGCATTCTTCCATGGTTTCTACTTCAATTCTTGCCCTAACATCACTCATTGATGAATCACAACCTGGAAGTATAAACCAAACAAACCCTTTCCTCCCCTAAGATGTTTTTGGTTAGGGCATTTTAGCACTGCAACATAAGTAGGTAGGGAGGTAGGTAGGGAGACAGACAGATAGATAGATAGATAGATAGATAGATAGATAGATAGATGATAGATAGATAGAGGATTACCATGTTGAGTTTTGCATGGCTCTAATGTGTGCCTTATAGTTCATAGATTGTCGATTGAAAATCATTTATAACTTTGTATCTTTTTTTTTAACAAACCTCATTTCATGTCTGTTTATAGAATTAAGAGTTTAGAGTATAGAAGTTCTGGGAAATGGACTATAATGTTGCTTCTTCAACTTTAGAGTAACTTTTATCTGTGAGTGAAACTCCAGTGATATTTGGCTTTCTTTTCTGTCCGATTCAGTAAGTTTACCTGAGAGCTTAATCACTACAGCAGTGGTCTTAATGGTGACAGAGGCAGATTTGCCCTTGAGGGTACACTGGGCAATATCTAGAGACATTTTGATTGTCATCGCTGCTCTGAGCACTATCATTCAGTATATTGAGGTCAGGGTTGGAGCTGAACATCTTGTAATGCATTACATGACCTTCCACAGAAAAATATCTGCCCCAAAATAAGAGTGATGCCAAGGTTGAAAAGTCCTTCCTAGAATAAATGGAAAAGCTCAAAAATAATCTCATAATCACCCACTTATACATACGTCATTTGACAATTTAAAGAGAATTTGCCAGAGTACAAATGATCTGTTGGCAATGCTATAGTATCCTAACTAATATAGTATAGAAAAAATAGCACAAAGAGGTTTGGTAAAGACATGCTGTTCCTAGAAGGAATCCTACTTGGTATTGTCATTATTTTTTTAATGTTTGATAGTTTCATAAATGAATGTAAAAATGTCTTGATTATGTCTTCTACCAGATCCCTTCCTTTCTATTCTTTCCTTAACCTTCTCTCCCAATTTCATCTTTTTATTGTCTCTCTCTCTCTCCCGTCCTCTGCTCTCCCCACCTCTCTCTTCATCCACTGAATATACTTACTATTACCTGTGTATGTTTGTGTATCTTCTCCCGAGTTTCTAAGCTGCAGGAAACCCATCATTCCTTCCCCAGCATCCATCAACTGTTGATAGTTCCTTGGCAAGGGATGGGACATTGTGAGTTTATCTATGATCCATTCTGGGAATCTTGGTGGCTTAGATTTCTGTAGTCACAAAACTGTATGTTGGATTGTATGAGGTCACAATTGCAGTTTTCAGTATGTACAAAGTCCCTGTTATGTTGTAAAAAATACTGCTCCCCTGAAAATATCAAGGACTTCTGACTGCTAGAATATTTTCTTCCTCATTCCATGATAATCTCTGAGTCTTGAAGAGAGGGCTATAGTATAAATGTTAAATTTAGAGCTAGGAACTCGACAGTCTCATAATGGTTCTATTGTATCAATCACCATCAATGTCAAAAAGTTTCTCTGGTAAGAGTTGAGATATACATTAATATATGTTTCTAAAAATAAGAACTGTGAGGGCAGTTTATTTATATGTCCTTTTAACATAAAGTAGTGTTTGGTTCTCTCTAGGGCTTATGACTTAGGCAGACTTGAGTTTCTGAGCCAGGTAACAGTATCAGACATTATTTTAATCTTCTGGGGATTATAGGCTCTTACAACAAAGTTCTGACAGGTACCGAAGACCACTGGCAAGTTCTCCAAGCGCCCAAGGGGACAATTCCAATGGAGATATCAAATTAGAGTGTCTCTCAGACTAACATTTGGTTGTGAGTCTCTGCATCTGCTACCCTAAGCTCCTTGAGGAAGCCTTTCTGACGATGAGGTAGGCACCAATCTATGAGTATAGTACAGTATGTAAGAGTTTCTTATATTGCTCAATATTATGTAGGTAGTACAAAAACTGATTTCAATGTACACTTTTTAGATATAGAATATATTATGTATAAATATTTCTATTTTTTCTTCCTGCAATGGTAAGCTAACATGAAAAATAACTGCATAAGCTCACAGAAAATATATGTAGAAAACCTCGAATAACTCTCCTAAAGATATCACTATGTACCAATGAGCATATGATTTTGTCTACCATTCTCCAGGGTTATGTTTGTTCCTCTATGAGATTCCTGATCTATGTCAATAAAGGGATGAGATTCATGAAGAATGCTCTTAGTTCTGAAAATGTATAATTGCTACCATTGTTTTATCTATCATAAATTTTTATAGCTTCCTTAATTAGCATTAAAACATTCATACACTAATACCTTAACTCATCTATGCCCTTGCTCAAGGGAGTCAGAATATAGCAACCGCTCTTACCCCTTTGATTTTATAATTCTATGAGATATCAAAATATCAGAATTTTTTAACAGCTTCACTTCTGACAGAAGTTATAAATATCATTTGTCCCACAGCTAAGTGAATGTTCCTCTTAAAAACCATGTACCATCTGAAGAAGCCAAACTTTACATTCAATAACCAATATCAATATTCAGAAATTACACATATCTGTTTATAAAGATTCCACATATATTGAACATTACAAAGTATAATTTCAATCACTCCTTGTCACACTGATTTTAAGTGATCAGTACTAATTGTGAGTGATTCTGATGACTCAACAGTAGGAAAACATTTCATAAAGAAGTCTAATAAAATAGTAATTATACATTTTTGGTTTATAAATCTACTAAGTAAGCTGTCAGGGTAGATTTAATAACCATTCATGAATATTTGCAAGATGAAAAATGATCTGTATGAAAATACTGAATTCATGAAATATTATGACCATGAGTTAAAAAATTTTAAATATGAAAAGTGACCATAGAGACAAAAAAATATGTACATAGTATGTTGGGGATAATAGTTGATCTGTGAAAATGAAGGAAATTTTTCCTGGCAGTTTTATCTCTGTATCCTAACCAATTAAACTGTATCCTTAAGAGTCTCAGATCATTTAGGGCTAAGTGTGTGTAATTCTCTTATTCTCTATACCTTCACGTTTTGTGGTCTTTGTGTTAAAATAAATATTATTTTTTTAAAAAGCTTTTTTGATAAGGTTTGAGAGATGCACTAGTCTATCGGTTTAATAAAAAGTCAGTTGGAGGCCATTTAAAGAGATGTTTCTTCAGCAGAAAAATAGGTTTGTTCCTTAGAGACCATGACTTGTTTAGCCACAGGCTCTTGGTCCTGGGAATGGTGTCAGGTATGGGTTCCATCTTGTAGAGTTGGGCCTTAAATCCTACAGAAAGGGGTGATCACCCCATGACATTCGTGTGTCTATTGCACCAGTGAACTTGTCTTGCCAGTATCACTTTTATAGTTTCCAGGGTTTACAGCCGGATAAGGCTGGTGATAACTTCTCTCATCCAGTAGCTGGCATAGCCCCTTCTAACACTATGACAACACAGAGACTATTGCAGAGGTGTGGGCAGCAAGACTATAAGGGCCAAATTCAGTAGGAGACAGCAAGAAAACAATGTTTTCAGCACACAATATGGCGGTTGCACATATGAACTCAAAGTGGTTTTGCAGCATCCACAAGATCTGTGAAAACTTAAACACAAAATTCCAGCATTTAAAGTGATAGTCAGGGAACCATATCACTCACTGAAGAGCTATTGGAGATTAGTAGCTACCAGGAAAAGGTGAGTTAGTTTTCTTTAAGGGTGTGGCCCCCTCATTGGTAGACCACACTTAAGCAGGTGTCATACATAGCCAGCCGTAATAGGACTAGATGATTTGGGGGAAAATATTGAAGGCCCAAGTTGGGTAGGTATTAAAAATAAGGGTGGATCTTGGAGGATTTAATATGGTATATGAATATTATCACATTATTATCTGTTAGATTCTCAAAGAAATAATAAAATGTGACTAATATAGCTTCTCTCAAGTTCACAATTCATAATTCCAAACATAGAACTTGTCTTTATCCTGCTGAATTTATTATCCTGAGTTAAAATGAGAATTTTCATCACAGCCCTTACAGAAATCCCTTCCTTATACTTTCAGGGAACTGTTCCCATTGCTGTGATTCTGTCCCATCTTCCACAACCCAAACTTTGTAATCACCATGACTTAGAATTCATAAACTGGAAAAACTAAGTCATTATCATGCTATTTCTGCTTAGATGCCTAGGCCTAATTTGCTTCTTATTAAGTATTTTGGTTAAAAGTAGTATCAATTTTGATTAGTGCTTAACTATTTTTGGTTTCTCATGTAGTCCTGGCTGTCACTGACTCACTTTGTAAACCAGGGTGCCCTCATGCACTCAGAGATGGCCCTGCATCTGACTCCCTAGTGCTGGGATTAAAAACATGCACATGGCTCACTTGCCTATTAATTTTTCAACAAACCATGAGCATTATTGCCTACCTATTTATACCATTATTTGTAAGTATCAGAAAAAGAAAACTTCATTTAAAATTTTTATTTAATACTTCATTTCCTCTTCATATTTCTATAATAGGCATTTATATTTTCTGCAGTTGAAAAATATATAAATGGGTATTAATGTTTTCAAAAGGTAAGTCGTGAATTGCATGTTTCAAGGTTGAGTCCTATTTTTCAACTTTTCAAAATAAATGAATAAATAAGCAATCTTCAATTAATAGTAACTCCAATAGAGATGAGTTATTTGGCTCAGTATGTTTATACCTGCTTAATCTCTTGCTGCTATTAATTCAGAAATTTTAAACAGTGTGTTAAATTCCTAAAATTGAATATTTGAACTGTGTTGCCCATATGGGGGAAATACAGATATAAGCCAATTTGAGTTTCCCATTTATTATGAAAGCGGCAAACCCTTCTTAACCTCTGTACTCAAAATTGGAATACTAAACAGTATGCCTTCCAAGAAGCATGTGTTTATTTGGCAAGACAGTATTTTAACAACACTTGCCAAGAATAGTCTGTTTTGTGCAAGTTTATTAATATAAAAAATTCAAATTCATTAACAATTGTAAATTGGTCTTTTTCTGTTACTAAAGTACTAAACGTAGACACATGGGGACTCTTTAAAAGTGTGTTGTAACTAACTGTGATTGCTTATTTTATTTAAAGTTCATTTTCCTATAGGATGTCCTCCCTTCTGTCCCACTTTCCTCATAAGTGAAGACTTTCATGGGACATGCCCCTTGGGCTAGTGGCCAGATATAAGTGAATATATACCATGTGAGTCTTTCTGCTTCTGGGTTAACTCACTCATTATAATCATTTCTAGTTCAATCCATTTGTCTACAAATTTCAGAAATTCCTTGTTTTTAATAGCTGAATAGTATTTCATAGTGTAAATGTACCAGAATTTCTTAATCTAATCTTCTACAGAGGGACACTTGGACTGTTTCTATGTTCTGTCTATTATAAATAAGGCTGCTATGAACATGGTTGAGCAAATGTTCTTGTGGTGTGCTAGAGCATCTTCTGAGGACTCTAGGTGAGAGAAGCATGGGAGAATGGGGAAATAGAAGAATCCAGAGGGTCCTAGAAACCTACAAGAAGAACATTATGATGGGTAGATCTGGGCCCAGGGGGTCCTGTTCAAACTATGGCACCAGCCAAGGACAATATGTGCAGTAAACTTCGAACCCGTACCCAGATCTAGCCAATGGACAAGACGTTCTTCACAGTTGAGTGGAGAGTGGGGTCTGACTTTCACACAAACTCTGGTGCCCCATATTTGACCATGTCCCCTGGAGGGGGAGACCTGGTGGCAATCAGAGGAAGGATAACAGGTTACTAAGAAGAGACTTGATACCCTATGAGCATATACAGGGGGAGGAGGTCCCCCTCAGTCACAGTTATAGGGGGTGGGGGGAGTAAGGGGAAAATGGGAGGGAGGGAAGAATGGGAGGATACAAGGGATGAAGTAACAATTGAGATGTAATATGAGTAAATTAATAAAATATATTTAAAAAAATAAAATAAAGTTCATTTTTCTGTTTTCTCAACATCAACCTAATATTTATTGTAGATTTTGCATGAAGAAATTGGAATTAAAAATATTTTTACATTGAAAAACTTAAGATTATTTTAATAACCCTCTTAATAAATTAAATATTTATTGTTTAATGAACTTGTATGGATATTTTATATTTGCATTAAGTGTATGTTCTGAATTAATATATGAGTTAATAGTGGGGGAGGAATATAAAATAGACCTGGTTTTAAGAACTAAGTTTGACTTGTTGGAGATGAGTAAAAGCACATGTGATATATCTAGAATGAAACATATTAGGATAAAAATTAACGCCCAGCACTGAAGGAGTAGAGACTGCGTTTAAACATAACATGGTTCTTTATCTAAAAGATAATAGGCTTAGAGAGTTATAAACATTCATGCAAACTGCTACTTCACAGTTTCTGGAAGTTTTACACCGAAGCCATTCTGCTGTGGGAAACCCTTAAGAAACCAAATTCTCAGAGTGGACCCAGCCTAACTAGTTTTAAATTTAGCAATGCTCTGTAGAAGAGTATAACATACGTTTGAAAACTGCCTCACTAAAATATGGAAACATGGTTTTAGCAGCTTCAACGTATTTGAATTCATAGACAGATACTCCTAATTGATGATTTTTTATGCTCCCTGTCTCTCAACAGGATTTTTTTTATTGCATCAAAATTATTCTCTAAAATATAAGCTATTTAAAAACTAAATATGCTTCTTTTATCAGAGAAATTACATAAATCTTAAGAGTGCATCTTTAGTTTTTCAATTTTTTTGGAAGGGGAGAAGTAAGAACATTCAAACAAATATAAGTATTGACAGTCAAAATGTAAATTCAAAAGTCAAAGTGAAATGCCAAATTTGTAAGTAGATTTAAAGAAAGAATGATGTGGAATAAATGATACAAATCCAGCTTATAAAAATATAAAATTCTAGGATATGATAAACTATGTTACAGAAGTGTCAGAACCGTGAATCTGAAACAGGAACAAGACCTACGTTTTGTTAGGGACATTCTAGTTAAATCTCCCTGTGATCCTTTTGGGAAATTGACAGAAGAAACTAATGAATAAATAAATAAAATTTAAATACTAAGTTAAGCTAATCAGGTCAACAGAAAATTTAAAAAACTTAATGATTCTCAAACATGTGCAAAGTGATGCATATTAAAGACAGCAGGTGGCTAGAGTCGTTTTTGTATGGAATATCACATGTTCTAACCTTGCAAAGTTCCCGTCCATCATCACCAACAGATCAATTTAGTTAGAGCAAGCTCATGCCATTTTTTGACCATCCATTTTACTTGTCTATATTGTGACAAGCTTTGAAGGATTATTTCTTTGTGACCAACAGTGCTATGCAGAAAGGAGGTGAATTCACAGTCATTTACTAATATTTTTCAGATGCCTTAGCTATCATGTGTATGTAGCCTTATTCTTAAAATTTAAGTTTTATAAGTCATTTAATTTTCCTCCTATTTTTATTCATAAAAAAAGGGTGTGCTTGTTGCTTAACTAATTAAGCATTCTGTTAACAAGGTTACAACTCAGTTTCCACTTAAACTTGAGTTTTCCTGCTCTGTCAGAAAGTTTTTCACCATGGGAATGATGTGTATTATTATTTCCTGTAAAAGGGAAAAGAAAGTGCCAGGGATTTAATGAGAACTTTAAAAATTGATCTGTGTATGTCATGCTGATAGTGAGTCAGTTATAGTGGAACAGAACCTATTGTAGTGCAATTTCTCCAGGCTAAACTTCTGCAGGACAGTCTCATACCTCTTCCAGTATTTCTTTCAGTCTAAGGTCTTTCTCACACGTCTTTTCTGAAAATTCTAATATTCTACTGTGTGGCTAGCATTACCGTCTCACCAGCAAGAACGACGCTGCACACACACACAGGATCCTTCTGCAGTAAAGCTTTAATGCATCTTGAGAGGGAGAGCATAAGCTTACAGCAAGTAAAATGAAGACCCCAAACAGCAGAAACCCATGCCTTATATAGGAAACTGTCCTCCGCCTAGGATGTGTCAGTCCCTGATTGGCTGTTGCTCATCGGGCGAGATGACGCCACGGGAGAGGCAGAGCACAACAAGTAGAAAATCCCTTCGCACATGCACAGATTAGTTGTTTGTCAGCATGGGACACAGGATGTCAGCGCCATCTTGTAATGGCGAATGTGAGCGCGGCCTCTCACACTACTGTTCTCTGTAATAATAGTGTTGTCTCTTTGAGATATCCTGACATAATATCAGGCTTGTAGGTGCTAGTACTCAGGGTATTTCCTTCTAATACAAGCATGGATGGTGAAGAATAAATATTAAGCTGTTGAAGAAATGTTTCCAAAGTGGAAACGTGACAAAATTAATGCTTATCTGATGTGGCGGTTATCATTTATCAGCCACTGCCACATTTCTCTACCAGTTTTTTTGAATACATAAAAGAGAAACCCATCACTAATAACAGAGGTCACAGCAAAGATTGGACTTTCACCTGGAGAAGTTTAAAGTTAGTGGGTAGTAGTTAATATCTTAAGAAGAATGAAACGTATTGGCACACACTTCTTTTTTATTTCACTTTGTCCTCATGCAAATGCTTTTCAGTTGCACATGTACTATGCAAGTGACTATTTTATATCTTCTCTGCTACAAACATAGTCTTGTCATAGTATTTTCTTTTTGTATTTTACAGACCTAGGGGAGGGGAATAGGGTGAGAGAGGGAGGGAGGGGTGAACAGGAAGATACAAATGAGGGGATAACAATTGAGATGTAATCTGAATAAATTATTTTTTAAAAACTATTTTTCTTTTATTTTTGAGATTATAACATCATTTCTTCCTTACTTTCTTCCAAATCTTTCAATATACTTCTACTTCCTCTGTTTCAAACTTTTGGACTATCTTTTTCATTAATCATTGTTACATGTGTATATGCATAAGTATATAAAATATGTTCCTAAACATATTATTCTCAGTTAGTATAGTGTTACTCCTGTTTACTTTACAATACACTCTGTAGTAACAGAAGAAATAATTATCTTTAAAATATGAGGTTGAGTTAGGTGTATTGGTGCATGTCTGTAATCCCAATACTCAGGGAGCAAGAGGCAGGCAGATTCAGGCCAGCCTGATCTACAAATCGAGTCCAGGACAGCCAAGGCTACACAGAGAAGCCTCTCTCCAAATAAATGTGAAGTTATACCTACAATTCT
Organism: Acomys minous; assembly: GCF_964271855.1. Lineage (NCBI taxonomy): Eukaryota > Metazoa > Chordata > Mammalia > Rodentia > Muridae > Acomys > Acomys minous. The sequence goes on from NC_140487.1 coordinate 28,562,704, forward strand.
TCAACTGAGTCTCAACTTCGTTCATTCAGAGGTAAACATGGCTAATAAAGCTATTGTTATATTTCTCACTATTATTCAAACCACTTGGGTTTACCACGATCTCATTTTCCCTTAATTTCTTACTGTTTACATCAGGAATATTATTTGAGTTTATAGTTATACAAACATATGCTTATACATATACATATACATATACATATACATATACATATACATATACATATACATACATATATAGAGAGGTTGAGATAGAGAGAGTAAAAGAGATATGGCCTGGCAAGGAAGCCCCAACAGGGGAAGTGACCTAAAAGAATGCAGCAGAGTTCATATCAGAGACAGCCCCTGCTCCCATTATTAGGAGATCCACATGAAGACCAAGTTGCCCCCCGGGTGCATCTGTATAGGGGGCCAAAGTCCTGTAGTTACATAGTCCTTGGTTGGTGCTTTAGTGTCTGCAAACCCCTTTGGGCACAGGTTAGTTGGTTCTGTGGGTCTGCTCCTGTCTCTTCTGGGTCCTTTTATTATTCCCTACACTCTCCCAAAGTTTGGCTGAGTCTCAGCATCTATTTTGATCCTTGGCTGGTGGAGCGTCTAACAGGACAGCTAAGCTAGGCTCCAGTCTGGAAGCACTGCATTAATAGTGTCAGGGGTTGGCTCTCTCCCATGGGGTGGCCAAGCACTGCTTGTACATTCCCTTACTCTCTGCTCTATCTTTATCCCTGCACATCCGGTAGGCAGGGTAAATTTTATGTCAAAGTTTCTGGAGGTGGGTTGCTGTCACCCTCCCTACACTAGGAGTCCTACCTGGCTAGTGGATGGCCTCTTGTCTCCAATGCCCAGGTACTAGGAGACCATGAACAGTTTTTTATATAGAAATAAAATATAACATTTTATCATTTCAATGTTAAAATAAATAAATGGCATAGGTAGTAAATTTAAAGTTTTAATTTATTTGTGGTCACATTTTTACTTCAGACCTTTTCATTTCAATTTAAAGAGATTTTGAAGGATAACTAAAAGCATTGCAGCCCAAGATACTGTTCAGCGGACAGGGTCAGATTGACTTTGTTAAGTTTTCTTCATAAACTATATATTTTACTTCTTAACATATATCTTTGACACTTAAAGAATGTCTGGAAAATTATTCCTCCAAATACTAACAATTATGTTTCCATAGACTTCCCCTGTAAGACATCTTTTATGGCATTATTAACTTAAACAATGAGATAGAGAAATCAAACTAGAGCTGGTCTGGTAAGTTAGCCTTCCTGGTACTGAAAGGTGCAGTGCAGGCTACTAGGGAAGAAAGAGCATCTTACCAACTTGTCAATCCTATCAACTACAGTAGCAGATATCTGTGTTGCTACAATAGTGACAAAATTGTTGTGGGGGAAACCAACTACATTCTAACTTTATTTGGCATCCATTTCAAAGAAAAGAATCCATTTCTGGTATTGTAAACTCAATTAAAAGCACCCATGGTTGAAGAGTTCGTATTTCTTGGGCAGAGGTAGGTACTGTTGTTTATCTAAGGTGACCGGTTGTCAAACTGCCTTCTAAAGGTTTGTGTTTTAATCAATAGAGTAACATTGCTCTTCGTCCTCATCAGAAAAGCTTTTCTTTGCAGTGGTCGTTGCAATGCACAGACACTGAGCTATGAAAGGTAGGAGAGTGGCTGAGTGCTCAACTCTGTAAACAAGCCATTTATACTTCTCTAAGGCTGAAGAAGGACTGCAGAAAAGAGAGTAGAAAAAAAAATTTTTAAGAATCATTTCCTAAGGAGATAGGTCATGAAATGCTGTTTTCTGCTAATTACACAGCCATTGCAGTCATAAACTACCACAGCTACAATGGCCTGTACTGGATCATCACAAGACTGGTCCTCCCAGCAGCCAGCCATCAATTCAGAAGGAGTTCATGGAGCTCCACCCTTCCCTGATGAACTATTAGCTACTGATTGACTCATGATGATGTGAGGGAGTAATTATCTTCAGTTTTGCACCCACTGGTGAGCTCATTAGAATCTAATAGATATCTCCAAAAGCATGGTCACACAGATGGTCCTGCTTAAGCACCATGGGTCACAAAACAAAACAAAATAAAACAAAATGACATGCACATAGAAAAATGGCACGTGGTGAGAAGTGGTTGCAACAGTGGGAGAAGGATAAGATTTGGTAGGAAGTGAATATTTTCAGGATGCATTAAATACATACATGAAATTGTTGAAGACAAAATGTAATGGTAAAAACACAGGTTCTGATTGTCAACATTGTTTGTACACTTCGCAGGAATCTTATTGCTTTACAAATTTCACGTAATTCTTTTTAGTTATCTAAAATATTTGTTTATTGTTAAAAGTCTTATTAACTATGCTTCCTGAAATGAGTGATTATTGTTTGAGAAAAGGAATGCTGTCTTTTTTTTTTTTTACTACTTTATTTTCACTCCCTAGGACATTAGTTTTAACTACCTAGCATGTCATAAGTACATAAACACAGTATTTGCAACTGGGAAAACACTCAACTATCTTATCAAAAGGTTAAATCATTGTTTAAATACACACTAGAAATGAATTCTAGAAAAGTTACTTAAATAAAATGTTCATAGTTTTATTTATTCTACAATATTAATATTTTCTATACGTTTGATTTTCCAATTTATTAATTCTAATATTTAATACTTTTAGTAATGAATATGTATGATATCCTTTTAACCCCATAAAGATAAGATTTAATTCTTCATCTTTCATCTAGATAACTCTTTTTAAATTATTGTCTTATTACCCTGCCCAGTAACTCTGTTGAACAAAAATCACAAATGAAGGACATTCTTAACTTTAAGAAGAAACTTTAAAATGAAAGCAATCTCAAACCTAAAACTTTGCTAGCTAAGTATTTTCATATATATTAGTTATCATATGAGAAATACTTCTTCTATTCCTAGAATGTAGAGTGTTTTTATTAAGGTATTAATTTTGTCATTTTTTTCTTTTGGAACTACATACACAGTAATATAGGTCTTGGTGTTTTTTAAAATTTATTTAATGCAGTTGAATAGTGACTTCCATATATTAAATCACCCTAGAAACTTTGGAGTAAATCCACATGATTATTTTTTATATTTTATTCCTAATGCTTTATAATAAATACCTCTTGGCTTGCTGATGGGAACTTTTATACTTTGATATTGATATGGAGCTTGTGAGTCCTTTGATTTTTTTGTATGAGTGGCTTATTAATCATAGAATTCAGAGAACATATCTCTTCATCTCTAGTCTTTAGAAACAGTGAAATTAATCACTTTGAAATCTCTGAGTTTACCACTGAAGCTGTGTGCCAGGAGATTTTGATTGCTAGATAACATGAAGTTGTCAATACAACTCCTTTTCTGGCTCTTCTACTCAGATTATTCAGTCTAGTCCTTCTCAAAATCAGGTTTGGAGCTTGCATTTTATAAGGGACTGTGTTTAGTTCACCTCAGCTATTTGGTACTACAGCTGCTGTACTGGTTTGTCAATTTATTCATCTCTTCAAAGCAAGAAACTTTTGGTTAGGGAGAAGAGATTTTTCTCTATGGTTTTAGAAACGTATAAATGTAGATATAGACATAAATATATCTTCTTTAAGAGACAGATGTCATCATGAATGAATACATTTTTCAGTGTTGAAACAGATTTTCATCTACATGCTAAACATTTAATGATTCTACTAAATTGATTGAATTCTTGGATTTTGTGTGTCTCAGTTTCCATATCTGAAAAATAGAGCTTAAAATTCATGTGTTATAGTTGTTTATAAGATTCAAGAAGTGTACAAATTATTCATAGTTCTGAATAGATAAGATTTTTCTTTTAAATTTGATAAAATAAACCATAAAATGTATATTTGCTATAAATACAAATACTGTGCATGTGTGTGTGTGTGTGTGTGTGTGTGTGTGTGTGTGTGAAAGAAAGAAGGTGAAGAGACAGAGAGATAGATAATGGAGACATAGATCTGTGAAGATTTGTTATAAGCCAGTAATATAAAGAGATATAATTTTAAAGAAGAGTTAAGAGGTAAAGTTAAACAATCACATTAAACATGATAGATCAAATGTTCAATATTTTAAAATACAAATTGTACTATTGTTTTTCTGACAGAATGAATAATGAAAGTTACATCATACTGCTTTTTATAAAGCATCACATTAGATGATTTTTAAAAAGAACAAAATATTAGACCTTCGAACTCGTATTTCAAAATAAATTTTTGCTATTTGATATTTTTGTCCTCTTTGATGAATATGATTCATCTATGATAAATGAACTATAAAAGCCTTGTTTACTCCTTCTTCATTTTTAATGTGTCAGAATATCAAACCCAGTAACAGAAAGCTGGAAACACGAACAAATGGAACATTGAGGAGTGTTCAAACTCTGCGGGTTGGGCCCACGATTTCAAAAGAAATCCAGAAAAATTTTGCAGGTGGTAAAATTGGCGGGTTCTTCAATGTCCAGCTTGTAGAGAAAAAAGTGGTCTCAGAAGTAAGTAATTTGTCATAATTTGTAATAATAGTCTGCTTTTAAAAGTAGAAGCTGATGAAAGAGAAAGACCTTGCTCTGAATATCATGTAATAATTTAGAGTAGAACACCTGCTGCCATACCTAACCAAAATGACAATGGAAAGGGGAGTTATTCCTAAGAGACTGTGGTTTGATAGCATCAGGTTTAGTTGCTTATTCTTTAACACAGTTTGCTAACATTTTTAAGGACAACACAGCTACTGGGGTAGTTCACTGTGATATATTTTTTAAAATCAAATAAAAGAAATACTGATTATGAATTACGTATTAGAAACGAAATAACATTTAATAACTAAATATGATATGTGCATAATCCATTTTCATATATCTGAAGTATGGTTTTTAACAGTGTCTCAAGACAGTCATTTACTAAAAAATTTGAATGACAAAATGAATAATGATATAAATAATTGAAGCTTCTTTAATTGATTTTGCATCCTGGAAAGGATCTGTCATTGTCTTAAGTGAAAATGCATTTGTAATATTAGGAATAAAGGCAATTCCCAAAATTAAAATAGTTCAGAGAGCATTATGTCATGACATAATGTAAAATTATGGTGATTAGGGTATAAAAATGGAAACAATAAATAGAAAAGTGATGTCTGTAAGTGTAGAACAGTATTTCACCGTGAGTTTAAATTTTATTTTCTTCTTAGGCAAGTATATCCACAATATCCATAATTTCATTAAATATCCAAACCAGATCATATTTGACTAGGACTTTTACTAGAAACATCCTCTTCCACTTTACTAAAAGTTCTACACTGATCCCAGACAAATATGGAATTTGGCTTGGTTGTTGGTTGTTTATGCCATGCTAATATAGGGGAGATTGTAGATGAGAATAGGAATACAGAATGAAACACAAATCTTAGGATAATAGCCAAATGTCTCTTTACTTGATAAATTCTTAAAGCTAGAACTTTCTCTATATAGGCCTTTTAAGAAAATTATTATTTTTATTTTATTTTATTTTATTTTATTTTTTCCTTTTTTAAATTAATTTATTCTTGTTACATCTCAATGGTTATCCCATCCCTTGTATCCTCCCATTCTTCCCTCCCTCCCATTTTCCCCTTACTCCCCTCCCCTATGATTGTTCTCTAGATGAGAGAAGCATGGGAGAATGGCAAAGTAGAAGGATCCAGAGGGTCCTAGAAACCTACAAGTAGAACATTATAATAGGCAGATTTGGGCCCAGGGGTCCCGCTCAAACTAAGGCACTAGCCAAGGACAATACAGGCTGTAAAACTTTAAACCCCTACCCAGATCTAGACAATGATCAGAACATTCTCCACAGTAGAGTGGAGAGTGGGATATGACTTTCTCACATACTCTGGTGCCTCATCTTTGACCATGTCCCCTGGAGGGTGAGACCTGGTGGCACTAAGAGGAAGGACAGCAGGTTAACAAGAAAATTATTGTTTTAATTTAAGAAAATTTATTTTATTTTAAAATCAAACCCAATTGAGCTCACATGGTCAAATTTACAAATATTACATAATACTTGAAGACAGAAAATTACTGTGCTTTATGTGACAAACCAGAACACAAACCTTATATAGAACAAGATATCACTCAGGCGACTATTATAGCCTAACAGATTAGCCTTTTGTTCAGTCCTTCTTTATTAGTCATATTAGAGTAAGTCAGTAGCAAAAGAAAGAAATGAAGTTTTATATGCTATTTTAATTATATTTGCTTTGGTTTTTCAAAACTCTGATCTCTTGGTGGTAAGCATGGGGGGTGGAGTTAACTATGATACCTCACATTTGAAAGATGTTGATTTCCTCACCCACTTAAAGAAAACTATGGCATCTATTCATCTTTCATTTCCTTGTCAGCTCCACTTTTAGACCAAAACGTACAATTTATACTTATCCAAAATAATTCATCTGGTTGTAGATGAACACAAGCTATCTGAACATCCTTTTTAAGCTTAGAATTCTTTTTTTAGTTATATGTTTCTTTGTTTCGGTTTACTTTGTTTTGGCTTTTGGTTTTTTGGTTATTTGTGGTGTTGTTGTTTTGTCTTGAGAACTATTGTATCTCTGGAATTTGATTGAGAAATGATTAATATTATGCAGAGTAATGTTGAAAAGTTACCTAACATAATAAAAGTGCAGCCTATCAGGTCTCTAAGAAGCTTTTATGGGAAGGAAAAGAGTGGTAATGAATGTTTGTCACCCACATACTGACAGGCATTCAACCTGAGCAACTCTGCCCAGATTTGTGAGAGCCTAAAATTTTGGAAAAAGCAAAATGATTCAGGAATATAGGAATTCTTCATAAATTGATGACTGCAGAAAAATCCTCATTTAAAGAATGGATTTAGTTTCACAATGATGTCTTTCAAAGATTAAAAATAGAGGCTGGAGAGATGGATCAGAATCCAAGAATGCTTACTCCTCTTTCATCGGCTTGAGTTCACTCCCAACAACCAAGGATGGTAGTTCATGACTGGATGTTCCTCCTGCCCCCCACCCCCCCCCACACACACACACGCACACGCACACGCACACGCACACGCACACCACTAGAACATTTTGAGTTTGCAAAATCAGAAAAGAAGGGTAAAACACAGGAAAATGAGGTAAAAGTTAGAACATAAAATTCAAATTAGGCCGTCATGTGCCTCCCAACTGAAGATGATGGAGACGATACAATACTGAGAAGACATCAATGATTGATTTGCAACAAAGATTGCACAGTCTGCGATAATAGCTGTCAGTTCTGTTCATACTCAACATCCCTCATCTCAAGGCAAAGAATAGGCATATTTAAAAGATTTATTTTAGGTGAGTGGGGCGGGTGCCTAGAAGAGCCTGTGCCTGTACATTCTTAGGTGATGGAAGGATGCATCAGACCACTTGGAACTGGAGTTGTCGGCCTTTTTACTACACTTGTTAATGTGAGTTCTGGGATCTAAACTTGAGTCTAATGCCTGATTACATGATTGCATAGTAAGCAGCCTTAACAGCCCAGCAATTTCTCCAGCTGCTTGCTTGTTTTCTTGGCCACAACACCAAATCCAGAAAGGGAAGTTAATCAACAGCGCCTTAGGGAGCAAGCTTTTAACTTACTCACCATGGCTCTGTCAGTTGCAAATCTGATGACTGCCACATAACAAATGATAGTTCATTTCAATCCTAGCCAGAAAAGAATATCAGAGTTAGCAAGCAAGAAAAACAGACAATAAACTTTGTAATCCTATCTCATATAATTCATTTTCTCATCAGGTATATTTTAGTAAGTCTGGACATTTGAAATTTATACTTGTGTCTTATCTCAATGTGACACCTAGTAGGTCTGAATATCTCAACATATCACACTTGTTATAATCTACATAGATTTACAAAGCTATGTATTTTATTTTGTATCTGTAGATATTTTCACTAGGGAAGTATATTTCATCTTATATTTTCCATTTTATTATAGAGAATTTATTAGGAGAAAGTATTTTTTATAAAAGCATTATTGTTAATAACATATAATGCATTATAGTACCTTCATTATTTACATATATTAAAATTTAGTTTTCGATTTATTATCATTATAGCATTAATAAAAAACATAATAGATTAGCATGGATCTCTACAGATAAATGACTGTTTTCAGAATCTGAAATGTTATGTCAAGCTCTGGACATGCTTACTTTAGCAAAAATTTCATTATAATAGCAAGTGATTTTTTTTCTCAACATTACACGATAGACCGCTATTGTATATTAATGACTCCAATTCCTTAACAATTTTTCTTTACTAAGGATTCATTAAAGGCATGTACCTTCCTTACAACCCAACCACCCTCATTAGGAGGGAAAGGAGATTAAGGAGAACACCAATGAAATTCGGGATATAAGCTCTGTGGGGCAGTTCCCCTGGAGTGTTCCTCTGGAGTCTAGCAGATCTTCTACCCAAACAAAGAAGCTGACAGTCTGTGGACCAAACTCGGAGGTATCCACGGAGATTACTGCTGCCAATCTTGAAACTCCTGGTGCCATGGACAGGAACCTCCAATCTCCCTCCCCATTCCCAATCTACCTCTCTTCTCTCCGCCCACCCCCCCACACCCCCAATCCTCCCACACAGTCCCCGCCCCCCAACCCCAACCCTGTACACACTGCTCCCTTCCTCCTGCAAATACAATACCCCAGGCAGTAATCACAGGCCCCTGTATTTGTCTTGGGCTAACACTTCCTTTCTCTGGGTTTATACTAAGATGTTTATCAGTTTGTAGAGACAAAGGTCTCGGTGGGGTCAAGCATCCCAGGACTGTTTTCGCCTTGACCCCAGACTAAATCAAGATTACATTCTCCTCACAGTATATACATAAAATTTAATAAAAATGTCAGAGTCTATTTAAAACATTATTGCATGGGATTTTATGATAGAATCTACTGGTCCAGTGGAACCAAACCTCAAGTTCTACAAATGAGAAACTACTACACTTTTATGATAGCTTCAATTCATGACTGAATGAGACGAAAGCCACGCTCAGTTCTATTTCAGAAGAGTCAGGTTAGGCAACAACTCTACATATCACACAGTCATGCTTACATAGCAGGAAAATGCCAATGCTCCTATTATTCTTGATTTTTCATGTGTATTTTCATTTTCTAGAAATAATTGAAAAACAAGAATATACACCAAGTTTATTTTTTTATTATTGGTTTTTTTAAAAAAATATAATCTCAGAGTTGTATGCACAGCTATTGCTATTATCTGATTTTAGAACATTTCCTTTACTCAAACAGAACACCCAACACTATACCAATCAACAACACTCTTCATTCTTCCTTCCCTTCTGGCCAAAACATCATTTTTTTCACATTGTTTTTTCTATTAATTTATTCATATTACATCTCAATTGTTATCCCATCCCTCCCATTCCTCCCTCCCTTCCATTTTCCCCTATTCCTCTCCCCTATGATTGTGACTGAGGGGGATTACCTCCCCCTGTATATGCTCATAGGGTATCAAGTCTCTTCTTGTTAACCTCCTGTCCTTCCTCTGAGTGTCCCATGAAAGCCTTCACTTAACAGGAAACTGGGACAGAGGGGACGACATCCTATTGGGACTCTAGATGAGAGAAGCATGGGAGAATGGTGATGTAGAAGGATCCAGAGGGTCCTAGAAACCAACAAAAAGGACATTACGATAGGCAGATTTGGGCCCAGGGGTCCCGCTCAAACTAAGGCACCAGCCAAGGACAATACAGGCAGTAAACTTCAAACCCTTACCTAGATCTACACAACATCATTTTTATTATTACACTTGATACTTGTACTGATTTGCCTAATCTGGGTATAACATATACACATATAACACACACAAACACATGCAGACACATACACAGAAGAAACACACACACACACACCACACATGCACACACACGCATATATATACACTATGTATTGTATACATAATATGTTGTATACATTTGTATATATGTGTATATATAATATAATGTATGTATAATATATTGTATATATGTATGCATTATGTGTGCATGTATGTATATTAATGTGCAATAAATGGTCTTTCATGGTTGTTTAAATTAGGATAATATTTTAAAGTTTCATTAATAACATGGATTATTGCTTCATTCATTCATTCAGTAATGGATAAAATCTGGGTATATGCATTTAACACATTTTACGTGTCCTGCTGGTCAGTTGATGGATACTTGTGTTGTTTTCCATTTGAAGACAATGCTGATTTAAGCATTTGTATGCAAATGTTTGGCAGACCTGTATAGTCATCTCATTGAGTCTATACCTAGGGTTGAAATTTGTAGAGACTTGAACTTGCTCATACTCACAATGATTGCAAACATGGAAATTGAGTAGTTCAAAAACAGTCTTTTAACCTTTGTGTTTACATGTTAGCTTGAAGTGTTCTAAAATTAAGTTCTGTGTGATATTAAAATACATTTTGAGTATCTTATGCTGTTATTATTTGAGTATCTCAATATGAATAAAATTTTGAATTAAGTTTCTTATTTATTAGTGAAAAGCTTGTGTCATATATAAAAAGACTCTTTTTGTAAGCACTGCTACAATATTTCTTTGGTAAAATGGTACAATTTGCTCAGATTTATGATAATTCAGGTTTAGTTATTTACTTTCAAAATTATTTACTGTAATTTATTAACATTATATCCCAATTGTTATCCCCTCATTCTTTTTTTTTAATACATTAGAGTTTATTTTAAAAAGCAAATTTACATTTTGAGTACTGTTTCAAATGTTTTCTAACTTTAAGATCATTAGCCTGGCCCACCAGTAATTTTTTAAGTAGGGTAAAAGATTTAAATGAAGGGCTGGAGAGATGGCTCAGAGATTAAGAGCACTAATTGCTCTTCCATAGGTCCTGAGTTCAATTCCCAGCCACCACATGGTGGCTCAAAACCATCTATAATGTGAGGTGATGCTCTCTTCTGGCCTGTAGGTGGGCAGGAAGGCAGAACACTCTATAAATAATAATAAATACATCTTTTAAAAAATATTTAAATGAAGTGTCTCTATGGTGGCCCAAGACACCATCATGTTTTGTCTAATCACTGCAGTCGCCTCCTAGCTTGTTTCACTGCTTCCTTAGTCTGTTCCCAGCACAGCTGAGATTTGGGATGGGATTTTTTGTTTTGTTTTGTTTTTTTGGGAAGGGCTTTCTCTGTGTAGCCTTAGCTGTCCTGGACTCTCTTTGTAGACCAGACTGTCCTTGAACTCACAGCGATCCACCTGCCTCTGCCTCCCAGAGTGCTGGGATTAATGCTGCGCACCAGCGCGTCCTGCTTAGAAGGGATAATTTAAAAGCATTGGTCAAATCATACCATTTTTAATGAAATCCTCCTGTTGGATCTAGGAATACAGCTCAGTAGTAGAATGCTTGCCCAGCACGCATGAAGCCTTGGGTCCCATCTCTAGCACTATAAAAAGCAAAACAAAGGAATAAGTAAACAAACAAGGAATTCCCGAAATTTGTGGACAAATGGATTGATCTAGAAATTATCATAATGAGTGAATTCACCCAGAAGCAAAAAGAGACAAACAGTATATACTCACTTATATCAAAACACTAGTCCAAGGGATACGTCACATGAAAAACTTTACTTACCAAGAAAGTGGGTCAGAGGAGAGGACATCCTACTGAGACTTTAGGTGAGAGTAGCATGGAAGAATGGGGAAATAGTAGGACCCACAGGGTCCTGGAAACATACAAGAAGAACATTGTGACAGGCAGATCAGGGTCTTGGGGTCCTCCTCAAACTAAGGCACCAGCCAAGGAGAAGTAGGCAGTAAACTTCGAACCCCTACCAAGACCTAGCTGACAACTTTGGCTTTTATTGGAAGTGACGTAAAAAGTCCCAGGAGTTGGGTTTTGTTAGTTTGTTTACTTATCCCCTCATTCTTATCTTCCCTTTCCTACCCTCCCTTTCTCTTCTGCCCTATCCCCCTCCCTTAGACCTCTAACAGAGACATGGGGGAGGGAGAGCTGCCTTGCTGGCACACAGAGGAAGAGGATGCAGGTTATCCTGATGTGACCTAATAGGCTGTGGTCAGATTTACTATTTTAAGCATCTAAAAATTATTGTCATATAGGATCCTTAAGAATGAAAAAATCATTAAAGGAATAAAAATATTTTCATGCACAGTGCGGCTACTTTCATTTGACCTAAGAGTTGTTAATTTTCTCAAAGTAATGTAGTTCTTAAGCTCTAGTGCACAGGTACTAGGCTCCACAGCTTTTTGCACTAACTAATATGTCTCTGGAGGAGAGAGCATGCAATAATATTATAATTTAGATAAAATTAACTTGTGAATAAATTAAAAAATATGTAGCTGCCTGTTAATCTTTTCAAAACAATGGACGTAACACAGGAATATAGCCTCGCACTCACCTTGAAAATCATGTCATCTTGAAAATCAAATTATCTAATAACTTAATGGATTTTGTTAATGTACATATGCAAGATGCAGAGAGAAAAGACAATCATTGTGCACTGAGGCAGTCTCCATCTTGCTGCTCTTGAGAATTACAACATGTACAGTGCAAAGGCAGTTACAGCAGGTCAGCAATCAAACATACATTTGAAATTTCACATGTTTTTTTTTGAGACAATTTTACTTCAGCATTGCTGCCTTCTAGGTAAGGAGTAACTGTACTGTCCAATCAAACTTTACATAGAAATCACAGAATTAGAGAGAAAATATGCTTTAATTTATTTTTTTGTATTTTGTATTAAATAATTTGCATATACATTTATATTATTACACATATATACAATAAACTACCTGAAACAAGAAGTACCATGAAACAATCAGCAATTATGTAAATGTTGCATTCATAGTGTTTTGGCTATTTTATTTGGAATCCTTGAAGAAAATATCTTTCCTATCTTGGTGAGTCTAAAATTCTGAAGATAAATCAATAACTATCATATCTCATCATTATCAACTTGTTTTAATTTATTAATAAGCATTAAATTGCTTAGATTCAAAACTACATAGCTTATCTGTGAAATTAGTTTATCTAATGACTTTCATGCTAGAAGCATGAGAATGATTAAAAAAAAGAAACTAGACATCACAGCACTTCTTAATTTTTGGAGACTATAGATACACACACATATGCACACATACACACACACACACAAACAAATGCACTCATGGAAAAATATACACACACTAGCACACACACATATACTCATGTACACATGAACAAATATGCACACACACTTATACAGGTGATCTACTGGGTTCATTGAAAATATGTTTGCTACGTAATTGTGTTCTTTGGTTCAATGTCATTTGCAGTAATAACAGTAATAACAAGGAAACAAAACAGACCAAATTAGAAAGGTAATAAATCTAGCTTGTAAATTTGGCTTTAATCCATTCACCTTCCCTTTTTTTCCCACATGAACTTACATAAGAGGCACTTCTTCTTGTCTAAAGTTCTGACTGAGTTGCATTTTTATATCATATAGTCTTTAATGATGGTAATCTTCAAAATTAACAATGAAGCTTGCCACAGTACACAAATTAATCTAAATAACACTGTGTGAATGTTCTAAATATATCTGTATTTCTGTAAAATTTAGAGTTAAGATTTCTTTACAATGAGCAATTTTTAGAGGGCATACTAAGAGTTACTTTATAGAGTTAGTTTTAAAGTACTGGACAAAATCATCTTCATAATCATCCTATCAATCAATGTTAGGGAAGTTGTCTAGCACTTGTCAGTTCAACCAACAGTCCATCTAAAATAAATGAAACGAGAAATGACTAGATGGGCTAAAACATTTCAGTCTGACAACTAGAATTTAACCCAAAATGACATTTCACAGGGAAAAACTCAGAGTAGTAAGTTTAAGGCATTTGAAAATAAATTCATACAAAAAAAATAGACTATGCTTTTAAAAATTCAGTAAATATAAATGTGCAAGACACATTTGGAAATCTGAGAACTCTTACAATGTTCAGGTTTTCAATCATATTGATGGTGAATGGCTAACAACTGCATGGTGTTGGCATAGGTAATGCACTATAAGTCTTTGATCTTTACTTATTACTCTAAGTCTTGAAAACATCTGTAAAAGATCATGCTCAGTGTAATAATGTTAGTCATGATCTTACTTCCTAGTTTTATCTTTCTTAAAGTATTGAAGAATGGGCTAAAATAGCATAGAATGGAGCCAACGTCATATTGATTACGCAAAAGTTCTTCTATAAACATAGGTTATTCACTCGTGAATTTGATCTACTATAGAACAAAATATTTGGGAATTGGCTAGAGTTTTATCCATGGTAGAATACTGGCCTGTCAAGCAGGTTCTGAATTTGACCCAGAGGACTTGCAAACACTTCCATCTATACTAAAAGAAAATACAGGTGTTCCTTTCATTCATTTTCATTATTCCTTAGGTAAATAATTATACAAAATATTTGTATGACATTTGCTTTATGTTTTATATTTTAAACAATTTAATTTAAAATATTCAGAAGCCTATATACTAAATGTAGAATATTTGCACAGAATACACAGGATTAGGGTTTAAGGTTTGATGCTTAGAATTGTATTACCTAGGTGACCCACGAAAATATGTGGAGATCATATTTAGATTAAAAATAAATATTATGGCAGAGTTTAGCCATCTACTCTGCCTATATACAAGCTTGCCCATTTTTAGGCAAAATTGTGTCTGTGGTAGAAACGAGGACATTTTTCCCAGTGGCTGTTTTGCCATGTTTGAAGCCATCTCCACAAGGAGAGATTCTTTGATGCTCATCATCTTCTTGAGGTAGGCTGGGACTTCCAGGAGGTAATCTGCATTGTTGTCAAAGAACCTTTAAAATATTAAAAGTATTTTTAAACGTCGTACTCTGTAGATCTCTGAGGCTTTGAAGATCTTATCTAACTATTTTAACTTATCTATCTATAGAATCATATCCATCTGCAAAATCTAGGATATATATTCTTGTGATAAAAATCGACTAGTAGTTGACATGACTATGATTTGATCAACCAACAATTAGCTTGTATTTCTTAATTATCATAAAAATCCTGCAGTAGCACTTTCAAGGTATTGGAAGTAAGCTTTGTATTAAAGGTGAGTTTATATGTTCCATACCTTTTTCTACAAGAGTGCCAAATACAATCAGCCAAAACACCATGAATGTAACATTCATATAATCTCTGATTGTTCTTTGGTTCTTCTTGCTGTATGAAACTTTTTATTCATGTGTAATAACATAAATGTATATGCCAAAAAATTAAAATAAAATCTTTTGAAAATATTATATTATTTTCTTGTATATTTTGGTGCTGAAGATATGTGGAGTAATCTTAAAGATAAATCACTGTGGGTACTAAGAAATTCTTATTATCAATGTCTGCTACATTTAGGCACAAGAAATTCAAAGCAAATTTGTGGGTCATAACATTCTTCCCTTCATTGCTGTCTTTCTCTTTCTTTCCTCTAATTCCCTTCATTTCTTTATTCTTCATCCATATTTCACATTCTGCTATTTTTGTAAAATTCTTATGAGTAGTAATTCGGTTGAAGTTAGATTCTTTGCAGCCATAACTACCATGGAACTCTCTGAAACAAGTAATCCTAGAAAATAAATTGGATTTACAAATTTCTTCAGAAAATACTCTCAGTTTGAAACTGCTCACAGTGTTATTTGACCTATTTTCTAATCTGTGCAAATAAAGTCAGAAAATACTTTTTAAAGGGGCAAATATAAAGAACTATTACCATGTTCTAAGAATTGAAGAAAAAAAATACAAAGAAGACGTCCTAGTTAGAGCAATAAGATCACTAAAGGAGATCAAAAGGATACATGTTGGGGACAGGCTACATGGCCAATGTTCAGCCATCTTGTCAGAACCTAGGTTCCTATTTCTCCAGAAGTCTGTCATTCACCAGAAAATAGTTGACCTTGTCATAGGTCAGCAGTTAGACACCTGTTGTGGTTTATTGTGGGGGCTGTTCACTCTAGACCCCAGAGCTACTCCTTTTTCGGTGGGACTACTGATAAGATCAGATTAAGGGCCAGCTGCCTGCGAGCAGCAGTTCCGGGAGCTTTTTCCTGACTAACCAGATCCTTCAGGACTTTCCTGGAATTTCTCTCCTGCAATTAGCAGCTGTAAAGGTAGATACCTACCTGCTGGAGCATTCCCAAGTTAGGTATCCATAGCAACCCTTGCTTATGCAAATACCCATGCCTCTGTGCCTATATAAACTCTGTAAAAATTCTCAATAAACGGGGTTTGATCAGAATGCAGACTTGCCCCCTTCTTCGTGTCTAGTGTTCTGTCTCCGTACAGGAAAAATTTCCTCCCGAGCGTTAGTTGAACCCCGGCGGGCCGGGGCAATACAAATCTGAAAAGAAGATGTCAAGTTGCTGCTATTTGTAGATGATGTGATAGTATACATAAGTGACCCCAAAAATTCTACCAAGGGACACCTATAACAAAGTGGCTAGATACAAAATCAATTTAAAAAATCAGTAGCCCTCCTGCATACAAATGACAAACAAGCTGAGAATGAAATTAGGGAAACTACACCCTTCTCAACAGCCACAAACAACATAAAGTATCTTGTTGTAACTTTAACCAAGAAAGTGAAGGACTTGTATGGAAAAGAAAAAAAATTTCATGTCTCTGAAGAAAGAAATTGAAGAAAATATCAAAAGTTGCAAAGTTCTCCCACGCTTGTGGATCAGGAGAATCAACATAATAAAAATAGCCATTTTACCAAAAACAATCTAGATTCAATGCAATTCCCATCAAAATTCCTACACAATTAATTAAAGACTTTGAAAGATGGATTCTCCACTTCATATGGAAAAACAAAACAAAACAAACAAACCATACCAAAAACAAAACCAAAACCAAAAACCAAGAATAGCTAAACCTATCTTATACAATAAAAGATCCTCTGGAGGAATCTCCATCTTAGATTTCAAGCTGTGCTATAGAGCAACAGTAATAAAAACAACATGGAGCTGGCATTGAAATAGGACAGTTGATCAATGGAATTGAATCAAAGACCCAGAAATAATTCTACACACCTATGGGCACTGGAATTTTGACAAAAAAGACAAACCATACATTGGATAAGATAGCATCTTCAACAAATGGTGCTGGTCAAATGGATGTAGAAAAGGAAAGTAGATTCATATTTATCACCCTGAACAAAACTCAAGTCCAAGTGGATTAAAGACCTCAACATAAAATCAGACACACTCAATCTGTTAGAAGAAGTATTGGGTGATAGCCTTGGTCAAATTGGGATAGAAGACAACTTCCTAAACAGAGTATCAATAGCACAGGCTCTAAGGTCAACAATTAATAAATAGGACCTCATGAAACTGAAAAAAAAAAACTGTAAGGCAAAGGACACTCTCAACAGAACAAAACAACAGCCTAGAGACTAGGAAAAGACTTTCACCAACCTTACATCCAACAAAGAGCTAGTACACAAAATATATAAAGAACTCAAGAAATTAAACACCACCAAAACAAGTATCTCCATTTAAAAATGAAGTAAAGAGCTAAACAGAGACTTTTCAGTAGAGGAATACTGAATGGCTTAGAAAAACTTAGAGAAATACACATTGTCCTTAGTTATCATGGAAATGCAAATCAAAATGACACTGAGACTCTATCTTACACCTATCAGAGTGGCTAAGATCAAAAACTCAAGTGACAACATATGCAGGTGAGGATGTAGAGAAAGAGGAACATTCTTACATTACTAGTGAGACTGCAAACATGTACAACCACTTTGGAAATCAATCTTGTTCTCTCTCAGAAAATTGAGAATAGTGCTACCTAAAGACCAAGGTATACTATTGGGACTCTAGATGAGAGAAGCATGGGAGAATACAAAGTAGAAGGATCCAGAGGGTCCTAGAAACCTACAAGAAGAACATTATGATAAGCAGATTTGGGCCCAGGGGTGCCGCTCAAACTATGGCACCAGCCAAGGACAATACAGGCCGTAAACTTCAAACCCCTACCCAGATCTAGCCAATGGACAGGACACTGGTGGCACTCAGAGGAAGGATAGCAGGCTACCAAGAAGAGACTTGATACCATATGAGCATATAAAGGGAGAGGAAATCCCCATCAGGCACAGTCATAAGGGAGTAAGGGAAGAATGGGAGGATACAAGGGATGGGATAACCATTGAGATGTAACAAGAATAAGTTAATTAAAAAAAAAAGGCCAAGTTATACCATATACCACTCCTTGGCATGGACCTGAAAGATGCTCCACTATTCAGGGACATTTGCTCAACTATGTTCCTAGTAGCTGTATATGTAATAGTCAGAATCTTGAAACAACTTACATGTCCCTCAATCAAAAAATAGATGAAGAAACTGTGGTAGATTTACACAATGGAATACTATTCAGCTATCAAAAACAAAGAAATAATGAAATTTGCAGGCAAATGGGTGGAACTAGAAATGATAATTCTGAGCCAGATAACCCATACCTAGAATGATATGCATGGTATATACTTATAAGTGGATGTTAGCACAACATAGATGTCCTCTGAAGGAGTCCACCCAATGGGGGATTGAGACAGATACTGAGACTCAAAGCTGGACTCTTGGTTAAGAGCTGTGAGTTGTATGGAAGAAATTGAGGTTGGAATAATGGGAGTGGGGAGGTTTGCCAGAAGCTCCACATGGAGACTACCAAGATGGTGAATCTGGACCCAGGGAGCTTGAACAAATTGATGCACCAGCCGAGGACATTGCAAACAGAGAACCCAGACCCCCTGTTCAAATGTAGCTGATGGACAGCTCATTCTCCACATGGAGAAGGGGAAGGGAGAGAGGGACACTGCTTCTGACATGAACTCTGGTTGCCATGATTTGATCACTGCCCCTTGACAGAGAGGTCTCATGGGAAAACTGAGGAAGGGTATGCAGGCTATCCAGATGAGACCTGTTAGGTTGTGGTCAGTCTTTGGGGGTGAGGGAACCCACTTATCCGAGGTCTAAGAGAGAGGAATATGGAAGAAAACAGAGGCTAGGGGGAACAGGAAGATAAGAATGAGGGGATTACAATCAAGATGTAATTTAATAAATTATAATAAAAATATGTATGTAAAAAGTTTCACAAAAAAAAACAGTTCGTAATTTTGATAAAGTCCTAATTAACAAGTCATTTCATTGGATACATTTTAGTGTTACACCAAATAAATATTTGCTCAAGCAAGGTCATAAAATATTTACAAAGAAAACCAGTGATCCTAAAACAAAGGCATGATCTTTTGGTGTGTCTTTAGTTCTAGAAGTTGCTGTGGATGAAGAACAAGCTATATGTCTAGTGACTTGTTGATGAACAGTGCTCTCCTCTTCCAGATTTTGACTGATGAGTAATTTCCAATAGAATCAGCTCAAATGCAGCAGAAAACACCAACAGCCTACAAAAGAGAGTTAGGGCCAGATTATTATTTTTTTTTATATGCTATTTTTTTTATTTCTTTCTTTTTTTTTTAATACATTTTTATTAATTTATACATATTACATCTCAGTTGTTAGCCCATCCCATGTATCCTCCCATCCCTCCCTTCCTCCCACTTCCCCCCCCTACTCCCCTCCCCTATGTCTGTGTCTGAGGGGGATCTCCTCCCCCTGAATATGCTCATACGGTATCAAGTCTCTCCTTGGTGACCTATTATCTTTCCTCTGAGTGCCACCAGGCATCTCCATCCAAGGGACATGATCAAATATGGGGCACCAGAGTTTGTGTGAGAGTTAGATCTTCTTCTCCACTCAACAGTGGAGAATGTCCATCGGCTAGTCCGGGTAGGGGTTCAAGGTTTCTTATTGGGACCAACCTGTTAAAGCAGGCTTATGAGTTCTGAGGTTTCCAGGTCTTGGTGAAAATCTGGCTATTCACAATTTTTTCCATCAAGGAGCAGAAGTGTTTCATGCATCAAAATAACTGTCTTTGTAATAAGACAACTGGAATGATGAAAAATAAGATCCCTGGGCGTCGATGACCACTATGAAGAGCTCAGGGAAGTATATATTTGATGATATATTTTCTCCATGTGATATTTAAGAATAGATTTATATTTTATAGAAGGGTAATGCATATTCAATTTTAGTTTAATGTAATATTGTTGAATCTTAGAAAATATTAATTTGCAACTTAACTATAAAGATCAAAAACATAGGCAACTGTTCTTGTGTTTTTGCTTTCTCATTTCCAAATTCAGCTAATGTTAATATATTGGGTATAATCTTGGTAGTAGATAATAGTTGTAAGGATCAAATATAACAACATAGAAATTATAAAAGAATTTTTATTACTCCAATATTACTACCTGACCTTAGATTTTATTTATATTTTAAAATAGAACTTATTTTATTTAATACTAATGTAGGACATTGACATCATCATTGATAGTAATATCTCATTAGTTATCTCAATTATAAAAGTATATAAGTAAAGCATTATTCTCACAACCATTTTTTGTTTTGAATAGTACATATTTTAATTTTTGAAAATTCAAGGAAAGTGACAATTTGCAAATATTGTTAAAATAGTTATATATTTTCACCCAACTATATAAATCAAGTATCTTCTTCCATATAATATACAAATCCGCATATTGGAGGAAATTATGCCACATACATTTTTAAGTATGTTGCTATAATTAAGCCACACACACAACCTTTTCCTCTATTTCACCTACTTCCACGTTTTTGTGCTAGGAATGTCATTAAAATATCTGAAAACATGTAATAAAACTGAAGTCATTATTAAATAAAAATTTCTGTAGATGTGAAATAATTTGGTTGTTTTTCATTTAGGTGCAGTTTGTCTTCAAACATTTTTCAGAAATTAGCCAACATTTTGTTTTCTTTTGCATTCTCTCAGATAAATTTTGTCATTTCTAACAGTCAGGTCATATCATATTCTCTTTATATGAACTCTGTAGGAAAGGAGAATTACAGCAGCCTGACTAAACATCAGGTAGGAGAAAGCCTGCTGAGTGACAAAGTGGAAGCCTATGAAAAAGTGAGATAGGGAACCAGAAGAAAACAGCCTGACATTGAAAAGCACAGGCAGAGAAAACAAAGGTAAAGTATTGAATAGTGATAGGAACCATCCAGAAGACGAAAGTCTACTAGTGTTAAATGACAGTAAGAGTGCCCTTCTGGAGTATCTCATCACAGACTTAAATTAGCTATTTAAGTTTTATGGTGCATGTACTGTCTTGGTTATATAGCAGAAGATTTTTAAGTACAACAAACTGCTCCTTGAGATTTCCTAATTTGTATGGGATTTTAAATTCCTCTCTCTCTCCAATTCACTGTTGATTGATTCACAACTGCTTAAGACGTTTGCTGTGCTATTCCATCAAGTTGTGCTTTGGATCTTTCTTGTAACATTATAATGCAATGGTTCTCAGGTACATTTTCTTGGTAAGAGAAGAGCAGCAAAAATAAACAGATGTTGTAGTATTTATAGATGCAATTTATGTGCTGCTGCTCTTATATTTTCCCTACCTATAAGTTATCTGAGCATGCATGCATACACATACAGAAAAATGTGCTGAGAACTAATATCATCCTTTCATGGAATTAAACAGAAAAAATACTCAAAAGCCACTGTGCTTAAAAAATATATACTATTTTATCACAATAATATACATTCTAAGTGTAACAGATAGATATGATTCTATAGAAAGATGTAGAAATATAATCAGATAAGGTCTTCAAAAACCTCAGAGACATACAGAATATGTTAAAAAAACATTTAAAGATGTTTTTATTATCTTAAAGTTTCATTGACAATGAGACAGGTTACCTCATGGCAACACCCGGCATACCTCAAAGAAGATGATGAGCTCCAGAGAAACTCCTTATGGAGATGGCTTCAAATGTGGCAAACTAGCCACTGTCCTCATTTCTACCATAGACAGAATTCTGCCTAAAAAAGGGCAAGCTTGGATGCAGGCAGAGCCGACAGTCAAACTCTGCTAAGTCAGGGTAAGCAAGTCCTAAATAGTGCCTGCCTCACAAATATGTCTGTCAGATATATTGGGCCACAAGGTTGAAGATGATGCACCAATGTTATAGAGAATTTTGAGTGGCTGTTCAGGCAGCACACTGTCTTTGTTATCTTCTATTTGGAAGCTGTTAACCTGCACTCTTTATATACTCAGGTAATTATTTTTATTCCTTCTCATGTCTCTGATGAGGATGAAGACCACATAGTTTAGTTTTACAATTAAGCTTAGTTGTTTAGCGGTTAAGGTGTTTTTAGTTCTAGACAGATGTTTTAAGTTGATTATGTTAAGATCTGATAGATATTGATTTACATTCAGAGTGTTAGATGCACCTAGATAGGAAAGATGTTTTCTTCAAGGCTGTCAAATACAAATAGCCCAAACACTTGAATACAACATTTATATACTTCCTGATTGTTTTGTGTTTCTTCTTGCTGTAGGTAGTATACTGTATATATTGTAATAATATAAATGTATATGTAAAAAAAGAAAAAGAAAGTTAAAAAGAAACCTGGTGTATATATGAAAACAGCACTAAAAGAATGGTTATAATATTTCCAACAGCCAAAGTTCTAATGACTTTCAACACCTATTAATTTCTTCCACTCTGGGCTGTAGTACCCCCCAAGATACCTTCTACCATTAAAATTGTATCTTTTCTAGAATGGTGTATGAATGGAATCATTGTGTGATAATTTATGCCAGTTTATTGCTTTGGGGATTGGTCATGCTGTTGCCAGCATCACTAGTTCTTGGTCATTACAGATGTAAAATGTCTTTATATATTCTGCATATAAGTTCATTAAACATATTTGTAATTTTTTCCTATTTTATGGATTGATTCTTGAAAAAATGAGCACTTTTGTTTAAAATTGAATGCATTAAATTTGTCATGTAATAGCTGGGTCTTGAGGAAGCCCTATTCCCATTTTTCTGAGAAAACGCCAGATAGCTTTCCAAAGTGGTTGTACTAGTTTGCATTCCCACCAGCAGTGAAGGAGTGTTCCTCTCTCTCCACATCCTCGCCAACATGTGGTGTCATTTGAGTTTTTGATCTTAGCCATTCTGATGGGTGTAAGATGGAATCTCAGTGTCGTTTTGATTTGCATTTCTCTGATGCCTAACGAGGATGAGCATTTCTTTAAGTGTTTCTCAGCCATTTGATATTCCTCTGTTGAGAATTCTCTGTTTAGTTCTAAGCCCCATTTTGCAATTGGGTTGTTTGGTTTTGTGGTGTTTAATTTCTTGAGTTCTTTATATATTTTGGATATTAAACCTTTGTCAGATGAAGGGTTGGTGAAGATCTTTTCCCAGTCAGTAGGCTGTCGCTTTGTTCTCTTGACAGTGTCTGCTGCCTTACAGAAGCTTCTCAGCCTCATAAGGTCCCATTTATTATTGTAATATACCCAGAAAATGCTCGAACACACAACAGGGACATATGCTCAACCATGTTCATAGCTGCTTTATACACAATAGCCAGAACATGGAAACAGCCTAAGTGTCCCTCAGTAGAAGAATGGACTAAGAAACTGTGGTACATTTACACTATGGAGTATTACTCAGCTATTAAAAACGAGGAATTCCCGAAATTTGTGGACAAATGGATTGACCTAGAAATTATCATAATGAGTGAGTTCACCCAGAAGCAAAAAGAGACAAACGGTATATACTCACTTATATCAAAACACTAGTCCAAGGGATACGTCCCATGAAAAACCTTACTTACCAAGAAAGTGGGTCAGAGGAGAGGACATCCTATTGAGACTTTAGGCGAGAGTAGCATGGAAGAATGGAGAAATAACAGGACCCACAGGGTCCTGGAAACCTACAAGAAGAACTTTATGACAGGCAGATCTGGGTCCTAGGGTCCTCCTCAAACTAAGGCACCAGCCAAGGAGAAATAGGCAGTAAACTTCGAACCCCTACCAAGACCTAGCCGACGAACACGATATTCTCCACTGTTGAGTGGAGAGTGAGATCTGATTCTCACGTGAACTCTGGTGCCCCTTTTCTGACCATGTCCCCTGGATGGGGAGGCCTGGTGGCACTCAGAAGAAGGATAGCAAGTTACCAAGAAGAGACTCAATAATCTTAGAGCACACATAGGGGGAAGAAGTCTCCCTCAATCACAGACATAGGGGAGGGGAGAAGGGGGGAAGTGGGAGGAAGGGAGGAATGGGAGGAAACAGGGGAAGGGCTAACAATCAAGATGTAATATGAATAAATTAATTTAAAAAAATGAATAAAGCTGCTATGAACATAAAAAAAAATTTGTCATGTAAAAAAAACAAAAAATAAAAAGAAATATATACTATTAAATATACTAATAAATCCCTATTTTGTGTGTCTTTCATTAGTTTGATTTTGTTCTGCTTTACTTAGAAATGCATTAAACCTGGTAGTACAATTGGGCCTTCTTACTTAGTTATAATATCTATAGTTCTAAACAATTGGATCAAAAATATTTGAAGAATTTTATATTTTATATTGAACACATACAGACTTGCTTTTCTTTCTCGTTGTTCCCCGGGTAATAGCTGGAATTATTTGTACAGTATTTACATGATAATAATGGCTATCAGTAATCTACTGATGAGTTAAAAGTAGTCATTCCATACAACATTTCAATTATCCATACACTAAATATGTTATCAGTGGTTTCACAAAAATATAAGAAATTGGACACATGCATGCCAAAAATATGCCAGCTGCAAAACTGTGATACCTTTGGAGAACAATGCACTATCTGGGTGGGTTTTAGTGACACATTTAGATGTAGAACAATGGCTTTGCTTTATTTATTTCTTCGATAGGAATTAGAAGCTCAATATATGTTATTACCCCTAAAGGATATTCAGTGTAAAAGACACGGAGAGGGAATATAATGATGTTAATGATCCTTGTATCAGCTGCTTTTACATTGGTGTAGTCCAAAATACTAGCTAGAGAAAATATTTTAGCTCACAGTACCTTAGATTTTAATCTACAGCCATGCATCCCTAGATTGTGAGCCTGTTTATCTCTCCTGTGTGTTATAAGATAGAGAGTGTTTATCTCACAGTTCCAGGCTGCAGTTCAATAGGGCAGAGAAAGAGCACAATGAGTACATGCATGGAAGTGCTCATCTCACTTCCTCTATTTTACATAAGCTATGAAACCCTGTCTAGGGTATTGTGCCATTTATGATAGTTATTCTTCTCATATCATGACAATCAAAACAGCAGCACAATAAGGACAATACCCCCAGGCATGTCCAGTAGCCAGTCTTTGAGGTGACTCACAACATAGTCCAGTTTACTGTTAACACTGACTGTCAAAACATTCTTGGTTAGGCCCAACATCATCATCATGCCAGGAGTGTGGAGAGAGAGAGAGAGAGAGAGAGAGAGAGAGAGAGAGAGAGAGAGAGAGAGAGAGAGAGAGAGAGACAGACAGACAGAGACAGAGAGACAGAGAGAGACAGAGAGGCAGAGGCAGAGACAAAGACACAGAGAGACAGAGAGACAGAGACAGAGACAGACAGAGACAGGCCGAGAGACAGAGAGACAGACAGAGACAGAGAAGGGCAGAGACAGACAGAGACAGAGGAATTGGGAATGGAAAGGAAGGTGAAAGAAAAAGAAAAGAGGATATCCAGAAGATCACTATAATCTTCAGAGACATATCCCAGTGATTTACTTTCTCTAACCACTTCCTACCTCCTAAAGTATCCACAATAACACCAAATAAAACATCATCTAAAAACAGAGTATTGAACCCAAGTTTAGGAGAAACATTGGAGATTTAAAACACAAAAATCCTGATCTTATATTAACTCAATATAACATGTAAATTATTTTTAAAAATAAGTTATTCAGATTACATCCTGATTGTTACCACTTCACTGGTATCTTCCTGTTTCCCACTCCCTCCTTTCACTCTATTCCCCTCCCTAGACCTGTGATAGGAGGGAACCTCCTCCCCTGCCATATTATCACAGCCTGTCTGGTCTCATCTGGATAGCCTGTTTCCCCTTCCTCTGAGTGCCACCAGGCCTCCCTACAAAGGGGGAGTGGTCAAATAGGGGGCATCAGAGTTCATATCAGAGGCAGTCACTGATTCCCAACAACCATGGAGAATGAGCTGCCCATTGGGTAGATCTGAATAAGGGGTCTAGTTTTACTGCATGCATTGTCCTTGGTTGGTACAACAGTAGATGCAAGGCCCTCTGGGTCCTTCTATGTTCCCATTACTCCATACCACTCTCACCTGGAATGCAATAGTGCGTCCCAGAGTCCTAGCATCTGTCCCAATCCCTCATTGAGTGAAAACTCCCAGAGGAAAACCATCCAATTATAAGTGAGTATATACTGTGTGAGTCTTTCCGGGTCTGGGTTATCTCACTCAGGATGATCATTTCTAGTTCCATCCATTTGCCTGCAAATTTAAAGATTTCTTTGTTTTAATAGCTGAGTAGCATTCCAGTGTAAATGTAAAACAATTTCTTTATCCATTCTTTGAATTATGAATAAAGATGATTGGAAAGCTTCTATAAGGCAAAGAACACTGGCAACAGAACAAAGTGACACCCTACAGACTGGAAAAGGTCTTCACCAAACCTACATCTGACAAAGGGCTAATATACAAAATATTAAAGATCTCTAGAAGTTAAACACTACAAAACCAAAGAACACAATTAAGAAATAGGGTTCAGAGCCAAATAGAATTCTCAACAGAGAAATATCTAATGGCTGAGAAACACTTAAAGAAATGCTCAACATCCTTAGTCATCAGAGAAATGCAAATCAAAACGATTCTGAGATTCCATCTTACGCCCATCAGAATGGCTATGATCAAAAACTCATGTGACAGCACATGCTGGCAAGGATGTGGAGAAAGGGAAATATTCCTTCATTGCTGGTGGGAGTGCAAACTTGTACAATCACTTTGGAAATCAATCTGGCGCTTTCTCAGAAAACTGGGAATAACTCTACCTCAAGACCCAGCTATTCCACTCCTGGTCATATACCCAGAAATGCTCCAGAATACAACAAAGACATTTGCCCAACTATGTTCATAGCAACATGTGGATTCTTACATAGAAATATTTAAAAATAAGGAAATAAATTAGAAAAGGAAAAAGTTATAGGGGGAAACGTTTTTGCTGCAGATAATAAATGTATTTATTTTCAAGATTTATTATCACAAATTGAATATTTTGAATGACTATTAATTTCATAATAAAATTGTGAACAGAAATTAGAATGAATGCATTATATAGAAAAGAAATGCCATTTTAATACATTTTAGATCTGAGTAGACAGTTGTTCTGATGTCACTTATCAGTCTGACTCAGACAGAGCAGCTTTTCAACTAGAGTGATCAGTTCATTAAAAACCCTCTGTGAGTATATGCTTTAATCATTGGTATAATATATTCTCTGTGCCTCCTCTAAAGGTTATGTTTCTGTCAGTCATTGAATTCTAATTGTTCAGTACAATAACATAGTATAAAGTTTTGTAGCTGTAGCCTAACAGTCAAAACTAAACTACACAGACTAAGTACATAGTGAGCTAGACCACTTACATTGTTAGAGAGACACTTGGTATTTGTATGATGACAAAATAATCCACGGACACAACTTCTCAAAAATGTATTCTGCTACTTCTGTGATAAACCACTCCATAGCTATTTAAGGGTATACAATTAGCTAAAAAGCAAATACTGTCTCAGCAGGCAAGTTCTCAAATCAATATTCTTAGGATGCCTAAGAATCTCCATGTGTGTGTGTGTGTGTGTGTGTGTGTGTGTGTGTGTGTGTGTGTGTCTGTGTGTGTGCATGTGTTTATAGCATCAATTATGCCTTTTTGTCCACAAGAAGTAAAACTGTGTTGACAAATTTGTTTTCTTCTTTTTACAGACTTTTTTCCCTGTGGTTACATATAGTTGAACATTATTAAGTGCCTGTGCTCTAAGCAACTGTTTTATAGAATAAACTTCATTCTTAGTTTATGTTTAACTTACAAATGGCTTGAGCATTGTCCAAACTAATTCTCTAGCTTTATTTTTTAAGTGAGAATGTTTTGCATCAAATGATACACTTCAGATGCTCTTAATGCAATTCTAGATAGCTAGGGGTTGTAGATTTCTGCAAAAAGCATTGTCTATCTTGAACTGCTTTAAGAACACACTGATCAAGTGGATTTCAGGACAGTGGTTGGTATATGGAAGGCATAAATAATATCTAGATGTTAATTTTTGAATAAGTTTATTTTATTTCTAAAAAACTATGCGGATTCAATAGTTATTTTTAAATGATATTGCTCATTTGTTTTTGTGGTATACGTGTGTGCTTGTGTGACCATTGGCTTCTACTGGTGCGTGCATGGCATAGCATGCATGTGGCAGTCAGAGGTCAGTTTTCAGGACTTGATTCCTTTCTGAAATCCTGTGGGTTCCAGAGAATTCATGCAAATCATCAGCGTTGTATGCAAGTATCAATAACTTCTGACCCATCTTTGGGAATTGAATTTATCAATATTTTGGTTTATATCCTGTTCAGTATTTTTAAGTGGGTTATCTAGAGCATGTATATACAATCTGTAAATTAAGTTCTACTTTAGATTCTCAGATAAAAAGAAATCATTGTTGTTATGAAAAGAAATTGAACGTGTTTCTTAGCTAGTTAATTTGTATGCTTTCTGATCATTTCAAACGGATGTCTTATAAGCATAAATTTTACACCAATACTTTGTCCTCCTTCTAGATGGAATATAGAAATACAGGCTGGTGTGTAATACTCAATACTCTGGATGCTGCAGTAGAGGATTAGAAACTTAAGACCAGCACTGATTACCTAGCAAGACTGTGCTTCAACACAAAAAAACCAATGGGCACAAAGAAGGTCAGTGTTTTCAATGACTTATTCCAATGAGTCCCTTTTGTAAACAACCTTCCAAAACTGCCTTAAAGCATACAATAATACGTTTGCTATAACTGTATAACACAAGCTATGGATTTGCTCTAAACTCTGCTATGGAAGTATTTTTTAATTTTTCTGATGTGGTGCAATGGATGAGTTTTTAATGGTGTATTTTGTATTCCTATTCAGTGCACAGTCGTTACTGAATTGTTCACTTCAGTTAAGAAAAATGATCAACTCTCCAGTCATAATTTCCACTATTTGCATTACAGACATGCTGAGAATCTAGACATCATCTAAATTTCAAAACAGTCTAAGGAGCATTCATAATACATCTTTGGCACAATTTCTCATCTTAAAATATTACAGGAGATAGAAAAGAAGACAGCAAATGAAATGTGAAAGTACAAGCCGAATTCTGTTACCAAAAGGAAAATAATTCACAAAGAAGGGAACTTAAAATTTCATCTTATTTAATACCTATTCTTGGTATCCTTTGTAGGAATATATAGGAGTTAATGGTCAGTTTCAGAGGCCAAATTGCCAGGAGAGAATCCATTATAACCACAGGGAACAGATGTGTCGATGTTAACAGAATCTGGCAGTAATGTTACACTACATGCCTTTTATTACTCAATCACTCAAATATAATTCTCTAAAACAGAAGCATGACCCATGGGCTTGTGTATGATTATGATATAAATCCTTTAATTTTGCAACAGTGCAATGAAACCAACAGTAATAATTATCACAAATACACTGAAATTATATTTTCTTAATTTATAACCTAAAAATGAATAGTCTCCAGTTTTTATATTTCCTTTTCCTCCAGCATCATACCTAAACTAATTACACCACATCAGCTAGAGAGAAATATTCAAGAGCACAATATTTAATAGCAATCTATAACTAAAATTATGCAAAGAGGCTTCCGCTATAATAATAATAATATTTGAATAATTATATATTATAATAATAATTGAAGCAGCTTAAAATTTGACACAGTATGATAAGTTCTGACTGTCAGCATCCTTAATATATATGTTGAAATAGAACTGTTTTTATTTTATTGTTTGTATTTCTTGATTATAATATTTTACAATAATGGTTTATTTTTTTACTTTTGCAATTTATTCTGATTCACAAAAATACATTAATTATTATTGAAGTTTAAGTTTGAAGTAACATGGCATTCCTTCATTCATATACACATTGCTTCACTTTCTTTTATTTACGTTGATGTTTTCATTCATAAAATGTAGGATCAAGGCTAGACTCATTAATTTTTTTTATTCCAACAAACTACTGATTACAGTTGGCCATGTAGCCTCTATAGCCAGCAAGTGTAGAGAAATGAATGAGGGGCTTTAACTCATGTTCTTCCCTGTTGGATGAATTCAAGCCCCATCTCTTGGGATGCTGATGCTCACATTTACTAACAACTAAGTTAAATCTCTCTGGACTCACTCTCACAGACACATCTTGAGGCATGTTCCTTCCATGATGACAAATCCAGCAAATTTGAAAAAGAAAAGTGTCTATTACAAAATATTTCTGTGCCTCTGTCCTGCTCTCTGAGTACTTACATTTCCTTTGACATTGAATTCTGAGATCTTTCCACAGTAAAGACTCATTCCTACTCGGTATTCTGAGAATCATATCTGTCAATAATAGAACCTGGACTTAACTATCTCTCCCATCTTTATTGCAGCTCACTAATCCTTGTTTTGACAAAGACTGTCAAAGTTATGAAAACTAAAATAGCATTTCTCTGTCATTTTAATTACAACTATACAGTTAATATCCACTATATTTTAAAAGGGAAATTGGTGTAATGGGTGTTACTATGTGTGTTTGTTGGTGGTACATTTAAGATCCTCATGTTTCAACCCTTAAAGGCTGAGATGGCAGAAATGGAATACTATGAAGTCACAAAACTACTAACTTTTATGATTTATTCATTGATACCAGTGGTACACTATTTTTTGCTAGAGACAACCAAGAGGTAAATTTCTATGTAATATTCCTTCCAGGCACAGTGACATTGATTCAATCAGCATAATTTCAAACTTCATGTTTCTGTCTCACATATTTTGCATGTGCATATACTTAGAAAATTGTAGATAATTCTCTCAATTTCATTTATGTTAAATCCTTTTAACTTAGAAGGTCATCATTGTACACTAATGTATTCATATTCACAAGTTCTTTACGTCCCCATCCTCACTACATGCAAAAGAGTGTGTTGTCAATAAATACTTCCAGCGCCCCCTACTTTGGAAGCGTAACTGATTTGATTTTTGTGTGCCTGCATCCTTTCACTGATGCACATGCTTGGATGTGGAATTGTTTCACTATGGTATCTTCTTAAGTCTAACCTTATGTCGTTAGAGCGCTAACGAGAACTAATAGTAGCAATGCTTAGTATATTTGAGAAGCTATTCTAAACATATATTAATTCAGAAACAACACTTAGAGTGGGTGAACACTTTAAAAATAAAGCTTAACATAGAACCTGAGTCCCACGATCTAGAGCTTGGAAACATCAAAACTTTTGAATTTGAAGGAGAGCACTGGAAAGATGATTAGGAAGGAGATATGTCCTAATATTAAAATATAAAAAAAGAAAAATGAAACAATGTAACTTAATTTGTATCCACATAACTGAAAAGTATTCCTCATAGAAGTATTGCATGTTCTGTCACACAAATAAGCTTTCTTTTCTAGCATAGCATATTTTCTTCCTTCTCATCCATTTCTCCCTCTCCCTCTCTCCCTTTCTCCCTTTCCCTACTCTCTCTTTGAAAATAGAATTTTCTTAGCCATTCTGATGGGTGTAAGATGGTACCTCAGAGTTGTTTTGATTTGCATTTCCCTGATGATTAAGGAGGTTGAGAATTTCTTTAAGTGTTTCTCAGCCATTTGATATTCCTCTGTTAAGAATTCTCTGTTTAGTTCGAAGCCCCATTTCTCAATTGGGTTATTTGGTTTGGTGGTGTTTAATTTCTTGAGTTCTTTATATATTTTGGATATTAGACCTTTGTCAGATGTAGGGTTGGTGAAGATCTTTTCCCAGTCTGTAGGCTGTCGCTTTGTTCTCTTGACAGTGTCTCCTGTCTTACAGAAGCTTCTCAGCTTCATGACGTCCCATTTATTAATTGTTGACATTAATATCTGGGCTGTCGGTGTTCTGTTCAGGAAGTTGTCTCCTGTGCCAATATGTTCCAGGCTCTTCGCCACTTTTTCTTCTAAGTGATTTAGTGTCTCTGGTTTTATGTTGAGGTCTTTAATCCACTTGGATTTGAGTTTTGTACAAGGTGACAAATATGGGTCCAGTTGCATTTTTTTACACATAGACATCCAGTTAGACCAGCACCATTTGTTGAAGATGCTATCCCTTTTCCATCTAATGGATTTGGCTTCTTTGTCGAAAATCAAGTGACCATATGTGTGTGGATTTATATCTGGGTATTCGATTCGATTCCACTGATCAACCAGCCTGTTGCTGTGCCAGTACCATGCTGTTTTAATAGTAGAACATTATGATAGGCAGATTTGGGCTCAGGGGCTGCTCAAACTAAGGCACCAGCCAAGGACAATACAGGCGGTAAACCTTAAACCCCTACCCAGATCTAGACAATGGACAGAACACTCTCCACAGTAGAGTGGAGAGTGGGATATGGCTTTCTCACATACTCTGGTGCCTCACCTTTGACCATGTCCCCTGGAGGGGGAGACCTGGTGGCACTCAGAGGAAGGACAGCAGGTTACCAAGAAGAGACTTGATACCCTATGATCATATAGAGGAGGAGGAAATCCCCCTCAGGAACAGTCATAGGGGAGGGGAATAAGGGGAAAATGGGAGGGAGGGAAGAATGGGAGGATACAAGGGATGGGATAACCATTGAGATGTAACAAGAATAAATTAATAAAGGAGAAAAAATTAAAAAAAAAGAAAATAGAATTTTCTTTCATACAATACATCACAACAACAGTTTTCTTTCTCTCTACTCTTTGTAAGTACCCCACCTCTTTCTTTGCCCAGATGCACTCTCTCCTCTGTATTCTCTTCAGAAAAGAACAGGCCCCCAAGAGAGAACAGTCTACCGGGACAAACCAAGATACAATAAGGCAAGGCAAAAGCCTTCATATCAAGGCTAGACAATGCAACCCAATAGCAGGAAACAGGCCCTCCCATTGTTAGGAAATCCCACAGAAATACCAAGCTAGCAGGCCTAATATAACTCAGAGGCAGAAGACTGAGGCAGGGGAATCTCTGTGAGTTAAAGTTATGCCTGGTCTACACATAGAGTTCCAGGACAGCTAAGACTAGAAAGAGAGACTATGCCTCAAAAACAAAAGCAAACTTGAACTTATTCAAAAAATTAATTAATTTTATATATGTACATTGTGTGGGTCCATGAGCTACAGCCCATAAGCATTCTTCAGCAGGCGCCTTGACAGAATCATCAGCCTTGGTAGCAAGCTCTCACACTCAATTAAACCACTGTATGGCTCCTTCAACTTATACTTCTGATTTGTTCATGTACATATTTTGCTGTGCATAATGGTTGTGTTGGGTGGTTTTATGTCAACTTGATAGAAGCTGGGGTTATCTGAAAGGAGAGAACCGCAATTAAAAAAAAATGCCTCCACATGATGTGCCTGTAGATTATTCTCTTGATTAATAATTGATGTGGGAGGACCCAGACAATTTTCATTAGTGCCATCTCTGGGCTGATATTGTGGGAAGCCGGGCTCACATTCGCCATTACAAGATGGCGCTGACATCCTGTGTCCCATGCTGACAAACAACTAATCTGCGCATGTGCGAAGGGATTTTCCACTCGTTGTGCTCTGCCTCTCCCGTGGCATCATCTCGCCCGATGAGCAACAGCTAATCAGGGACTGACACGTCCTAAGCGGAGGACAGTTTCCTATATAAGGGAGGGGTTTCTGCTGTTTGCTCTCTCTGTCTCCGTTTTTCGTGTTGTAAGCTTATGCTCTTCCTCTCAAGAGGCATTAAAGCTTTACTGCAGAAGGATCCTGTTTGTGTGTGCAGCGTCGTTCTTGCTGACGAGACGGTAACGCTAGCCACATGATATTCCTACGTCCTATAAGAAAGCAGGCTGAGCAAGCCAGTAAGCAGCACTTTCCCATACCCACATCATCAGCTCCTGTCTGCAGGTTCCTGCCCTGTTTGCCTTCCTTCAGGGCTGAACAGCAATGCAGAAGTACAAGCCAAATGAACCCTTTCCTTGACAGCTTGCTTTTGACCATGCTGTTTGTCACAGAAATAGTAACCCAACTAGGATATATTCCTATTAAAACCTTTACTAAGTTTAGAAATTTATTTCTGTATCTTTCTAGATGCTAAGGAATAAGGTCTTCGCATTAATATTGGATGGATTTTTGCTCTTCAGAACATGGCAATTTGCTCAATATACTCTTACTTGTAAAAGAGATTAACCAGGTAAAAATGCAAGTGCAGATGTTAAGGCTACACAATGCAAAGTTAAGTCTGTTGGGTTGCTTCCAAAAATATCTCTTCTTTCTGACACAGAATCATCTCTGATCTGGCAAAAATCTCACAATCCACATTCTAAGTCTGGATTTTTCAATGGCTGATACTTTGATGATAAGAAGAATAGACTCTATCTCCCTTGACTGAAGCAACCTAAACTATTTTCTGATTTGAATAGTTTGCTACTTTTCAAAAATGAAATATGACTAGTAGTTCATAGATATTAATTATTTTGTCAGAGGAAAAAAGTTCTGATTTTAAAATAGTAGATATTTATAATAAATAACTTTTAAATTTTATATGAAGCATTCGCTTGAGTAAAAAATTGTGTAAGATTCCTCTGCATTAAAAGAAAAATAGAAATTTAAATATATCAAAGAGTTTAACCTTCTAAATGACAATGGATCTAGATGGGAGATGAAGTGAGAAAGTACTGGGAAGAGTAAAGATATCATAAAATATAATCAGGATATTCATATAGGAAAAGAATCTATTTTCAATAGAAGAGGAAAAAGGAAGTAAAAAATTAAGTCCTAGTGTTGAAACTTATGTTGAGATTTTATTTTACAGTAATTTTATTTCAAATTTTGCCTTTTTACTGAATTTCATGTAATTTGTTGGTTTTCTGAAATATTCCATTTAGCTATTTGTATTTTCCTTGTATTCACTTAGGAGGTTATCTGGGTGCTCTTTGATTTTTTAAAATATACTAATGATAATTTATTTGATTATTTGGAATTTCATCTAATTCATTGTGATTGGAATCCGTAACTATAGAACTGATTATTTTGTTGCCTTCATTTCTCATGCTCTTATTTCTCTGAATTGAGACTTGGGTGTCTGGGAATAACTTCTTGATTAGTTGTAGTTTTAATTACCGATGTTCTTTCAGCTGGGCCATTTGAAATGTTTCAGTGGAAGTAGATTGTAGCTGTATTCAGGGGTCAGTTCATTCATAGTAGATTGGAGGCGTAGCTCAGTTGCTAAACTCATAGCCCACCTGCTCAGAAAACCATTCCTGAACTCCAGTGTCACTCTGAGATTACAATGCTAACAGCAGAAGCAAGCACAACTGATGGATAAGCCCACTATAAAAACCTGTACCAGACACTCAAATCTAATTGCTTTTCAACTTCAGTAATTTGGGGAATGTAAAGGAAAAGTGATAATATAATATACATTGTGTCTCCTGAGCTACTGCCTTCTACATGTAGAATTGTAAAGAAAACACATACAGTAGATGTGTAATTAATAATTGAGAAAACAGAAGTAGATAAGCCAGCTTCAAGTGAAGTAGAATTTGAGAGAGAAAACAGATGATTGCATAGAAAGAGTTGGAGGAAAAGGAAAGGGTGATGGTTTAATTGCATTGTAATTTTTTCTTTTTTATTAATTAATTAATTAATTCACTTTACATCTCAGTGGTCATAGCCCTCTCACTCCTCTCCTCTGAGTCCCACTGTACCTTCTCCTTCCCTCCTCCTCTATTCCTCAGAAAAGGGGAGCAGCCCCCCCCCCCCACCTACACACATCAGGATCGAGTTTGTCCTCTTCTCCTGTGGCCTGGCCAGGCAGTCCCATCAAGGGAAATGATTGAAAAGCAGGCAACAGAGTTCATGTCAAATATAGTCCCCTCCCTCCTTGCTAGTGAACCCACATGAAGCCTGAACTACCTATTGGCTACCTCTATGCAGAGGACCAAGATCCAGTCTGAGCATAGTAATTAGTTGATACTTCAGACTCCACAGGACCCTCTGGGCCCTGGTTAATTGGGTCTGTTGATCTTATTGTGGATAATTTGTCTTCTCTAGGTCCTTTTATCCTTCCTCCAACTTTTCCACTAAACTCCCTTTGCTTAGCTCAATGTTTGGCTGTGATTCTCAAAGTCTGTTTTGATCTGCTTTTTGGAGGAGTGTCTCAGGATAAGCGTACTATAATTCATAGACCCAAAGAAGATAAGTAACAAGGAGAACCCTAGGAAGGATGCTGAAATCTTACTCAGAAGAGGAAGTCAATAGACAGAGGTAGTGGTTGAAGAGAAGGAACAAGGTAGGAGAGGGAATGCAGAGGGAAATAAGGGTGGAGATTAGACCCGGGGAGGGTAGGTGTGGGAGGAGGAAGTCTTGCAGAGAAAAAGGAAACTGGGTTGGAGCATCTCTGTAATAAACTGGAGACCTAAGTCAGAATAGAACTTTGGGAGGATATGAGGGGATTTCTCCCAACACTCCTATAACATGAGTCATGGAGATGAAAAGGATATCTTTTAACCAGACAAGACACATAGTAGAGGGAGGAGAACACCAACCCATCCACAAAAAGTATAATCTAAAAGTATCAAGCTTATAAGATGTACAGGTATAAAGATACATTGTAATTTTTATAAGTAAGAAAAAATGTTTAAAATGTGTAAAAGTAAAAGAGAAGCAGAAAACAAAGAACCAAATAACATCGTAAAAGTAAAATCAACACCAAGATAGAAATTCATTACATTCAGATTGCTGTAAACAGTTCTGTGACTCAGAAGGCTGAGGCAGAGAAACTGGCAGCTTCTTTCTGATTAGCATGTGTTCAATGAAAAGTCGAGTCAAAACAAATAAGAACAAAAAGAAACACAAAAACAACCAGCCAACTGGAAAAAGAGAGAGTGGCACTCTGGATTAACTGTATTGAAGTTCGATATTAAACAACAGCAACCCAGGAGTGGACGGTGGTGCATCTGTCCTGTAGTTCCTTGCACCAGTTCAAGCAGGGTCTCTCTGAGATTTTTGACTTGAGGGCAGAAGCAGATCCTACTTCTCTGCGGTTCCTGGTTTAGGTATAGGTGCTAAGTCTCTCTGTACAATGCACTGGTATCTAAGCCTCATACCAGATTTTCTGTCTTTTTTTAAAAATATATTTTATTAATTTATTCATATTACATCTCAATTGTTGTCCTATCCCTTGTGTCCTCCCACTCCTCCCTCCTCCCATTTTCCCCTTACTCCCCTCCCCTATGACTGTGACTGAGGGGGACCTCTTCCCCTTGTATATGCTCATAGGGTATCAAGTCTCTTCTTGGTAACCTGCTCTCCTTCCTCTGAGTGCCACCAGGCCTCCCCATCCAGAAGCCGTGGTCAAATATCTGCAGAGCAAGACTCAGTAGCTAGTCCCACACTACTTTACCTGGGTTCTCAGAGTGAACCTACAGAAAAGGAGCTTTGCCTTCAAGGCTATCGAGATCCTAACTCAACGTGGGTCTTTTTAAAAACATCTTCTTGCCACAGTTCTTGTCAATGCCATGAAGAGGATGTCCAGGCACCTGTGTAGTACACAGACCCCAGGACCCTATCTCATTGGATTCCAGATCTGAAGTCTAAAGCTGATTACAGCTTTGACTAAGTTCCTGGACCTGTTCTATTGCTTCATAATCTCTTTTAGAGAGGAATAGATGCCTCTCTAAAGGTTCTTGGATATTAGATTGACACTAGTAGAGCAGATGGGTTCGTATTTTCTGTTGTGTTTGGACTGTGTTGCAGATTTGTGTCCACTTAAAAATCATTCTTTAGTTTTATATCAGAGTTCATTCCTCCACACTTTGGAAGCATTTGTCTGATATAAGTGTTTTTATTCTCCCTTCTTCTGTGCATTTATTTTCTATTGATGTATAACAAATTACCACAAACTTAGCAGCTGAAATAGCACATAGCTCATTCTGCTTCTGTGAAGTACATAATAGCATGCTGTGTGCTATTCTTTTGTTCAGTCTGAAGAAGACTATCAAGGTGTCAGTGGACTCTGGATGTTGATCCAAGACTGGAATCTCATGATAAAATGCCATGTTATGAATGGGAGAGAAGTCCTTATCTCCGAACCCTATCTTTCTTGTCTTTCCAGTGAACCTTGTTCATTGGCAGTTTATGTCACAGAAGCATGGTTTCCTAAGGTTAACTGAAAGAGTTTTTCAGTCCCACAAATTAAGGCACATTAGGAAGATGTTCTACATGTTCATAACTGCAAATATAGAAGTAGGAATGAACATAGAATGCCATAAAATGACAGAAGGTTCTTATAGCTTGTCTAAAGCTGAATGATTTGAATCACATTCAACCTCTTAATACAATTTTTAGAAACATCTTTTTTTTAAGAAAAAAAAAACCTTGGACTGTTCAAAGTAATGAAAATAAGTGGTAGTTGAGTGCTAAAGAGAACACTGATAGTGCTTCCTTGTCTAGCAAAACACTGTAGAGAGGAGAGGGCAGAAAGAATGTAAGGATCACATGACAGACAGCTTGACTATAAAATGCTATCATCTGGGTATGGAATAGTCATTGCATTCATGAATTCCTATCACTTTGAGCTGCCTGCACTAGGACTGCTCAAGACTGCTCCTCATCAGCTATCAGTCATGGATAAAGAAAGGGCTCCTTGGCACTACCCACCTTTGGTGAACTGTTGGCTGCTGCTGTATTCCTGGGGATTCAGGGAGTTATTATTTTCAGATAGGTACAGGACAGTCTAATATTTCTGATGGCTGCCTTCAATGTCATAGTTACTAGATGACACTGGGTAAATTCAGTGGACTGAAAACAGGCAAGAGGATATTCTTCAGCCTTGTCTTGTCTAATGCTCCAACATTATAGAGAGTTTTCGGTGATTATTCATGTAAAAACTTGTCTCTGCCATCTTCTCATTTGGAAAGCTACTTACCTGCACTCCTAGCATACTCAGGTAATCAAGTTTATTCCTTCTCAAGTCTCTGATGGATTTTAAGACGAGGTAGCTTAGTTTTACAATAAAGTGTAGTTGTTTAAGGGTTAAGATGCTTTTAGGTCTAGATAGGTATTTTAAGTTGATAATGACAAGATGTGATGGAGATTGATCTACATTCAGAATTTTAGATGCACCAAGATGGGAAAGATGTTTTCTTCAAGGCTGTCAAATACAAATAACCAAATCACTAAGAATGTAACACTTATATAATTCCTGATTGTGTCATGGTTCTTCTTGCTATAGGTAGTTTATTGTATATATATGTAATAAGATAAATGTATATGCAAAAAATAAAAAATAATTAATTAAAATGAAAACAGGACTAGACATGAAGATGAAAAATGGACTTGCATAGAAGGTGGTGTTGAAATTAGTAGAGATAACTAAATAGAGGTTATTAAGGTGAGAGTAAACATGTATACATATATAAAATGTGTGCATATAAAATACTATATATGTAAAAGTGTCAAAAAATTAATGGTTTCTTAAAAAGAAGACAAAATATGGCAAATGTGTCAGTTTTAAAACTGTTCTTGGGAGTCCCCATTTTATGCAAGGCAGTAATAAGCTCATACTCTATAAGATAATTGATAAAACTTATGTATTTCATACATAGCAGGATCCCAAACATATCTTATCTCTTTCCTAAATTAATTCCAATTTTCTATACATGGTAGTCATTTAATATTTTGAGTTTTGTTATATTTATGAAATTTCATGGTAAAAGCCTATATCTGGAACACGTGCATTATTTAAAAGATAATAAACTCTTCACACTTTCCTGTGACAGCATGTGTCAAGTATTTTTGATACTCAGCTTGCTAATTTAAATTCCTTCCCACACTTTCCTTTTATTAGCTAGTCTTTTGTCTAATACCCCAAGAATTATTACTTTAAACTTATTGTAGAGCAGATTGTTTTTAAGGTATGTTATTTCAGTTCTCCTAATGTTCAGCATTGCAAATTAGGAAAAATCACCTTTCTGAGGTTAGTTGAGGCCTGAGAAACAGCGGACATGCCCTTTAAGATTCTGTAGCATATATCAGACCACCACAGAAGTCACTGGTTTATTCCAGTTAGTTCACTATCTTCTAATGGATGTATCTCCTTTTCTAGTGTCCCCTGGCTTAATCTCATCAGCACCATGCTTTAATTTGAGGAAATCAGGACAATATAAAACTTTCAACAATTCAACACTAATGTATAGCAGTATAGACACCAAAAATATCAATCTTGAGATCTTAAAATTAATGTACATGCTCTGTGTCTTTGACTATCCCAACCAGTCACTTTCACCACCACCACCAGAAATCAAAAGCAAAGAGTCTCTGTGTGTTCCCGTGTTCACTTGGTGCCACTCTAAACGTAAAGGACAAAAGTTCATTTTGTATTCAATGAAGAACTTGTTTTCCGGTAAAGTTAAAGATTATCTATGTCAGTGTCTTCCTAAAGTGTCTGGAAGATCTCTCTTAGTAATTACGGCTTCATCACGGCTGTCAACCTTTCATTCTAAGTGAGTCACATTGTGGCGTTGTTATTCCAATCAGCACTGACTTCTCAGACATTTGACTGATCCAGCCCTCTACTCACTTTACTATATAAGAAAATATGCTATATAAGAAAAATGTTAACTTCAAAGAGCAAAGTGTAAAATTTTCCTTAATTAAAATTATCAAACTATATATTATTTATGGAATCAATTTTCTCATATAATGACAGTAACTGTCTCTCAAAAGCTGACTTGACAACATAAAAGACAATTATCTGTTGTATACACTGAACCAAACATTTAAAGTAGAAGACAGCATGCTAAGCACTAACAGTCAAAAGAAATGATGTTCAGTAATAACTTTAAAAATTTTATGTAAATTTATGGGATTATGTTCCTTTAAAAAAGAGACTCATGACTAGCCAAATAAATAGCTCATGTCTCGTCTTTGGAAGCAAATGCAGATATGCATGCTTTATTAATATTTAGGTAATCTTTTCACTTTAAATTTTCAGACATACCCATATTTAAGTACACACACAACTATAAGGAGCTATTTCCATTCTTAGATTTTATTCCTGAAACATTTGCATTAGCAAACAAGAAGGAAGCTTAGTGAAGACTCCTGCACAGCTACATGTACAGAACTGGGGAGGATCACATACTAATTTTGGACGAGACATGTGTTTACAAAATTTGAAAAGACTGTTCCCCTAACCCAGATAAAACTATGACCAGAGTAGGAAAATGATTACTAATTTTCATTTGATTTAAACTTATTCTTATCCTTTGTTCTTTATTTGGTAGGCAGCAAAATATTTTGTTTGCATTGTTATGTTGTATTTCTCCAAGGCTATGCAAGGAGATGGAATCATAGGCTTTCCTTTGCCACCCAAAATGACTAACTGGGGCAGGTATTTTTGTATTTTTTGCTACAGTTCTGCCCTTTTATGATGTATTTGTTTTTCTTTTTCTTTATTTTTTTTTACTTTTATTGAATGTCTATGATTTATATATCATGCACCAACAACCCTCTCCTCTCCCCATTCCCTCATATTGCCCTCTGCCCTTGCAACCTCCCCCCAGTAAAATAAAACAAACAAACAACAAAAAATCTTGTCACAGAAGCTGTCGTGTATCACGCAGTATAGCCTTTTGTCTACATATGCTTACTTTCAAATGTTCATTGGTATGTGTCATGGGTCTGGTTTGAGGCCTACACCATCACTACGGGATCCTCACTGGGACTGCTGTTAGATAACGCGTTGTTGCCTTGTTTCAAGGAGATTCTTAATCTTTGAATCTGCAGGTCAAGCCCCTTCACGTGTTCTAGCAGGTTATACATGGGGTAGATGTTGGGGTGAGGTCGATTCAGAGTCCTAGATTAGGGCCCGCTCCCTTATCCTCAGGGCAGGGCCGCTCTCCCACTCCCATGTCATCATGGCATGGCTGGCTCTCCTGCTTCCATG
Source organism: Acomys minous (assembly GCF_964271855.1). NCBI lineage: Eukaryota > Metazoa > Chordata > Mammalia > Rodentia > Muridae > Acomys > Acomys minous. The sequence goes on from NC_140487.1 coordinate 28,604,956, forward strand.
TCCTTGGGGCAGTGACAGCTCTCCTGCTCCCATTTACTCAAGGCAGGGGCAGCTCTCTGGCTTCCATGTCCCCAGGGCTGGCTCACCTGCTCCCATGTCCTCAGGGCCAGCTCTCCTGCTCCCATTCAATTCGCCAGATTGTTGCTGGCCATCAAGGGGCCCCCTACTCCTGTGTGTACTGGATCTTGTGGGCCATCAAGCAGGTGGCAAGGGAAGGCCTCTCAAAGTCTTTGTTGAGTTGCTCACAGAAACCATTGATGCTGGCCCACCTCAGCTTCCTGTTCTGGGGAACTTGTGGCTGGGTTGATTTCTGCCTCGCAAGTCTCTGGATCCATTGTGTGCTTCATCCACCATGGACCACTGTCTTGGTGCTGCCCCTAGTATCCACCTCTGTACTATCCCACTCTCAGCACTGAGCATGGCCCTGGTCCCTGAGAGGAGGCCCATGAGGCCAGTGTTGTGGGTGGTACAGTCCTCGCTTGGTCTCCACTCGAACAGCACCCCCTTCTCAAATGCCATCTCCTTGGCCTACACAGTGTCTGGCCATAACCCTAAAAGCAGTGGCAGTGGTGGCTAACAGCAGTTTACAGCTATAACACCAAGGGAATTCAACATCCTCTTCTGGCTTCCACAATCAACACACATGTGATTTTCAGACTTACAAGCAGACAAGACACGCTTATACATAAAAGAAAACAAATAATTTTCAATGTCTCTGGACTTTTAAACAGTGTTGGAGCTGTTTAAAGAATATGTGGATATTTGAAGTTAGATTAAATGCAATTTGCATCATGACAATGACACAAGCTTATGGGGAACAACAAATGCTGTCGTTTGAATGATATGTGTCTTGTATGGGCTCCCATAAGTGAAAACCTGGTTCTCATTTTATTGTGCTATTTGTAAAGTTGTTGACTGTGTTCTATCAGGAGAAGTAAACCACAATAAAAGTTCTCTTCCTGAAGCTGTTTTCTGCACAGGATTTTATTACAACAACAAACTAAGTTACTAATACACTATAACATCCTAAATTTTAGACTTTGGATCAAGAAATATTTCCCATTTCTCCAAAGGACATCTTCTACAATTTTCTCCAATGAATGTGTATTAGTGGGACACACATGCTCAGCTTTCTTAAAACTGTTATTTGCCCCACTCTATGTTGGTGCCACATTTCCAACAGCAATATTTTATTTTATTGAAGCTATGTGTACTTAATGTAGTTTCAGTTTTGTATTTACAAAGTTGAAGACCAGTATTTTTTATTTCTGAGTATTTTCAGATATTCCTGATTTATGAATATAAGAATTGTTTTTATTTTTCTTGAGATTCAGTAAGATTAATATCTTCCATGAGTACTGGACAATTCTCATCTATAAACTTTGTAAATAATCTTACTACCACTTTTACTATCTGTGTTTTCTCATTCTACTTTCTGCAAGTTTACTTGAATCCACATTAGACCTCACTTTAACTATAATTTTTAAATATATATGCATATTTTAAATGATGTAATAATTCTTATATGGTAGCCACAATAACTTCAATGTATGTCTTCTAGTGAAATGTTTTTTCAGATGTTTTTAATTAAATATGCCCCCCCCCCACCTTTTCTTCCTCAGGTCCCTACCATATTTTCAATTACTCTCATGTGATAGCCCTTTTCTTTAATTGTTGTTGTTGGTGGTGGTGGTGGTGGTAGTGAGGGTGGTGGTGGTGTGTGTCTGAATATATAAATTCAACCTGCTCATTCCATTTTGTTGTTTGTGTGTATGATTTCAGGGATGATCACTTTGCATTTGACAACCAATAAAGAGGCTCAGTCTGCGAGAAGCTAACTCTCCTCCCATCCGGCACTAGTTGCTTGTAGTTCTTGTGCAGGAATGAGAACCCTAAGAAAAATTTCCAATCCCGTGTTAATATGTCTATTGATATTTTCATTATGATGACTTGATTTATGTAATCATTTCTAGGAGAGACAAGTTCAAAGGAGACTTTAAAATATTCTGGCTCTTATAATCTTTTTGCCACCCCCCTCCCCTTTCTGCAATGTTCCTTCAGCCATAGATACAGGATCTATGACATAGATGATTCACTGATGTCTTCGTTGTGACCAGCTATGTTATTAGTGATAGTCTTAATTTGCTGTAAAGAGAAGCTTCTTTGATGGTGGTTGCTACACTTACCTGTGGTCATATGGTTATGATTTGGAGTGTAGTAAGGAATTATTCTAGTCTATCAAAGTGGTGGTAGTAGGTTACAAGGTCTATGCCCTCATTAGCCCCAGGAAGCTGGCTACGTTTCTAGTACCAGGCATGATGAGCTCCATCTTTGTTGAGTGGGCTTAAGTACAATTAGAGAGTTGTTGATTGCCACTGATATATGAATGCCATTTCATGCATGTCTAGTTATATTATGCCGTGCTGGTCATTGCCATGGTTCACAGATATTGCAACTGGGTTTACTCACTTGGTAGCTTGTATTTCCTGGTAAAATTAAATGTAGTAAAGAAGCTTTTAGGTCAAATCCAACTTGACCCATCCTAGTCTTGTGTTCTAAGTGTGTCTTCATCAATACCTTTCCATCTGCAACCCCTGAGATGCAGCTAGGGCATATGTAGATAATCTATATTGTTCTGGAAATCACTTGGACTACTCATACTAAACATTTTAAAGAAGGCATTTTATGCCTGATACTAGGGTTTTGGTTGTTTTATTGTTCTTGCAGAGGATATCTTTAGCCAAAGTGTCTTAATTTTCCTTTAAGATTCTCAGTGCCCCTGCTCCCCAGTTAGAGACACTCGCATATCGTTTTCTTTTTCTTTTTTTTTTTTCATATCACCTGTCCTGCTACTACTCTTTTAAGACCACCACTCCTGGACACATCTTTTGTAGCTTTTCATCATCCTGTGAGCCCTTAATTTTTTATATATTAATTTCACATTTTTTATATTCAACACCTATTTTCATCTTAATAGTGTCTTAATTTTACTCATATTTATATTCCTTTTTAAATTTAAACATCTTTTATTTATTTAGTATCAATATGGAGGTTCCTCAGAAAATTGTAAACTGTTCTAACTCAAGAACCAGCTATATAACACTTGGGCATATGCTCAAAGGATGCTCCATCCTACTACAAAACACTTGATCAACTTTGTTCAAAGAAGTTTTAATCATAATAAAATAGGAACTGAAAAGAATGCAGATATTTTTCAACTAAAGAATAGATAACAATAATGTGGCACATTTACCCAATGGAGTATTATTCAGCTGTTAAAATATTGACATCATGAAAATTGCAGGTAAATGGATGGCAGAAGAAAAATCATAGTTAATGAAGTAATCCAGACCCAGAGAAACAAACATGGTATATACTGTCTTATAAGTCCATATTAGCTGTAAAGCAAATGATTATTATTTATCATTTACAGACAAGCAGGACTCTGGAAAAGTCATGGTTTTATCTCCCTGTGAAGAAAAAAAAATAGAATATATTTTGCTGCTAGTGGAATGGGGTTTAGTGAGGATGGAGGGAGAGAATACTGGGAGAGACAATTGGAAATGGGGGGGGGGGCTATATGGAAATCCAGTGAAGTGGAAACTCCTGAGAATCTATTTAGGCTAACCTAATAAAGACTCCAAGTAATAGGGGATATGGAGCCTGAACCAAGCATCTTCTGAAACCGGGCAAGGCTCCTAGTGTTGGGATTGGAACATCAACCCAGCCACACAAAATCTATGACCTACAATTTGCCCTGCCTGCAAATGTGCTAGGATAATGGTGGCATAGAAGTTGTAGGAGTGGAGAAACAGTGAGTTGTCTAACTTACGGGCCATGCCATGAGAGGAAGCCTGTGCTTGGCACTGCCTGGAAAGCAGAGGCCGGATGATGTATCAGAGATCTATGGCAGAACCAAACATGACTGGCAAAAAAGCCAATGAAAGTATTTTTAAAAAGTTAATGAAATGATTCCTAATATTATTGTGCTCTGCTCGTAGACTGGAGCTCAACCCAGTCATGATCAGAGAAGCTTCATTCTGGAAGCTGATGGAAGCACATACAGAAACCTAAAGGCAAATATTAAGATGAGCTCAGGCAACCCACAGAAGAGGAGGAGCAAAGATTGTAGGAGCCAGTTGGGGGTTAAAGGAATCAAGAATACATGGCCCATGGGATCAACTATGCAGGGCTCATAGGGGTTCACAGAGACTACAGCAACAGTCAGGGAGCATTGCTGGATCTGAGCGATATCCTGTGTATATGTCTTATTGCTGCATATCTTGGTGTTCTTGTGGTACTCCTAAAAGTATGTGGGTGTTTATGTGTGAGGAGGGTTGTTTCTGATACCATTTTTGCTCCTTAGACCTTTTCCTCTTACTGTGCTGATTTGTTCAGATTTGGTATGAGGGTTTGTGCCTAGTCTAATTATAACTTACATTATGCTCAGTTGATAACCCTGGGAGGCCTGCTGTTTTCTGAAGAGAAACTGAGAAAGTGGATCTGAAGAAGAGAGGAAGTGAGATGGAAGGATACTGGGAAGAGTAAAGGGAGAAGAAACTGTGGTAGGGATATAATTTATGAAAAAAGAATAAAAAACACTCTAACCAAGAAGAGATCCAATATTTTAAGATGTACTCACAACCTCTATGAGTGGTTTCACCTCCAAAACCAGACTGTATAACTGCTTTGGACAGTAGTTTTCAAAAATGTCTATGGAAATAACTTTTCTGCTTTTAAAATGTGTTAATTGGACTTCATTTTATTTATTCATTCTTCTCTCATATAAAACCTTGTAAATGCCGTTTTCTCTCCTTCTACTTCTCCCAGTCCCCCTCATGCCTCCCCTTTCCCCCAGATCCACTCTCTTTTTCTTTTGATTTCCTTCAGGAAAAAGCAGGCCTCACAGGGATCTCAACTGGGTTCTCTTTGAGAAGACCTGGGTTCAGTTCCCAAAACCCACTTTGGCTTCATGACATCTGACACTTTCACAAAGATATACATGCAAGCAAATCACCAATTCACATAAAAATATTAAATAATGTTACATAATCATTTGGAAATTTGATATTTTAAAAATATTTTATTCTATAGATCACTAATACTTCTTAACAAATTTTATAGTAAGCTATGAATCTGGCTGGCAATTCTATAGCTATAACATAACATTTATTGACAAATAAATAATTTCTCATGTACCTATTATGAGACTGATTGTGAGTTGTATGATAGAATTATAAGAATAATTTTTATAACATAAATGCAATGAGATGAATGAGAAAGCATACATTTCCTTCTGTTTCATTCATCTACTGTTCTGACCCTCAGATAAAATCTAGGACAAGTCCTACAATTTATGCAGTCACGCTTGGATGACAGAACTCCTTGCTGTCACTTCTGATCACTGACATAATCTCTTTTCAAGAGTGAAGCCTACATATTTTATTTGAATGCAATAATTTCCTCCAATTCTAATTTTGTCAGCAGCAGGAAAAGAAGGTCACAGTTTACTATTTTCTTATTTCTTCAGAGAAGAGATTTTTTTTTTACTAACCAATCATTTTGTGAAGTTTGCCTAAATAATAGAGAGGCATAAGAAGCCAGGAAAACTCTTGTTAGATAAATTGGTACAGATTATAACTGAGATTGATTGCCTTTACCTATGTTAGATGCTCAACAGACATCTTCTCTTTCAGAGTGTCTGTGGGATCATTTGAGCCTCTTCACATTACTTTGCTAGGGCATTGTGTAGCAAGCTGAACTGTATAGCAAGCCTCTGAGTCATTTCCCCATGTCCTGCTAGTCATGACATACACTAAATAACACCCAGAACAACTCTATGCTAATCCATATTGTAAGTAGTGTTCCTAGCCAAAGTCACCTAATTCAGTTGCAGTTATCCATCATTTTGCTTATGTCCCCATATACCATCAGGAAACACACGTTGGAATTAAAATCATCAGAACTATTTTTACTCAGATAAATACAGTTCTCTACCTGTGACCACATGTAATATCAGTCAAATTTGTCTTTCACATCTCTGTACATTCAAAGTAGTTCTTGAATACAAATGTGGTGCATAAGCACTAGTGGGGTATTTCCTAGGAATAAAGAAAAGGGAAATCATGGAATTTGCTGGTCAACTGATGAACCTGGAAAAAGAATTTTACCCAGCAGGAATCAACTAGGTGAAAAAGACAAACATCTCATATGCTCTTTTATTTGCACTCTTCGCTCCAAATATTTCATTCAGTCTGTTTGAATCAGAGCCCATGCAGAAGCAAAAGAAAGCACATATGGGCCATGGAGAGTATATTAAGACAGCAAGGATAATAGAGTTTAGGTGAAATTAAAAATAGATATTGTGATAATGAAGATAGAGTTTAGAGGTAGCAGAGTGGTAAGGATAAGAAAAAGAGGTGGAGGAGAAAGTTTCACTAAAATAGATTGTATTAAAGGCTAACCTAGCAACTCAAGAAAAAATATGATAGATTTAAAGGACTGGAAGAAAATTCTGGGAGCTAAAGGTTTAAACTGGGATGGAGCAGGGCTTTGGATGTTGTTATTTTTCATGGGTGAACAGTATGGCTTCCAGAAGGTATGGATTACTAAATAATAATCTCAGTGCAAGGCGCAGGACAACTCTGTCACTGTTACTGATCTACAAAGGCCCAGAGGCAATCAAAAGAATGCATGGAATTAAACTGGATAGTAAATCTTTATCACTAAAGGCACCACACATTTTGTTTATAGTACATAGAGAAATCAATCTAGAATGATGAGGAATCTTCCTTTCCAATAGTCATCTTTCATAGTGTGACATGAGGTGTGCAGTCTTCTGATTGAATAAAGACCTCAATGGGCTTAGGAAGTCCTGGGTCCTGTATACTATAATATTGTATCTGCAGGTAAGATTTTGCAATTGGTTCAATAATGCAATAGAACATAAGGTAGAACCCAGCACTCTTGACTGGGTTGAAAGAATATACCACAAGTGGGAATCCATGTCTGGCATTGTAAGTATGGTCAAATCACATAGTTGCAGAGGTCATTGTCCTTAGAAAGTGAATCTATAATTTTTTCCTGTTTATGTTTTCTTCAAAATTCCTTCTAAATATTTGCAATTTTAATCTATAGCTCTATAGCTCTTACTCTGCTCTCAACTTTAATCAGAGGAACTTTATATTGCAGTGGGGAATGGTTAATGCCATAAGCATTATTTATCAAAGTACTGAGACTGAAAATTCTGAATGCTCACCGCCACATTAAGATTCAGAGAACATCATGGAAAAATAAGAGAAAGAGTATAAGAGTCAGAAGATAGGAGAGTAGTGCTGTGAAATGCTACTATGTAGACATTACATGGCTGTTGCACACATAAACTCACAGTACCTGAGGTTTCTTACACAAGATTAAGCCATTTATAACTTCCAGCATTGATGAGAGCGGGAATAGAAGGGCCTCGTCTTTAGCTGATGAACTATTGGCAATTGACAGCTACTGGGGAGAAAATAATTTTTCTTTGAGTAAGTGGTCATCAATCTGATGTTAATATACCTTTGGACGACTCCAACCTATGTGTCTATGAGCACTACTAATTAGAGTCAGTGGCTTAAGAGAAAACTGACTATAAATTAATTTACAAAACAGGACAGGAAGTGGGAGGGGATGTAACTTGTGTGTTTCATGATGGTATTTGAAAGAACAGAGTGGAAGATGGGTATGATAAAAATATTTTATATATATTTATGAAATTTTCAAATAATAATGAAAAGTATTAGTTTAAATTTTAGATGTTTAATGTTTTATTAAAACTTTGAATATTGAGAGAAAGCTTCTTGGTTTCCTGTACCAATGATAAAGAGAGAAAGTAACAGTTACTTAGAAAGTTATCTTGTTTCTGTTAATTATTTGAAGAATAATCTTAATTATGAAAGTAATTCTTGAGTTGAGGCCAAATATTGATAGAGTAAATATATTTTATAATCTATAAAGGAAATAAGTGAGAAATGATGGAGCAGTGGAGATGATTTACTCAGTAAAGTAAATCATAAGCAAGAGGATGAGTATAGATCCTCAGAAGCCACACAAAAGGCTCTTACAGTGCTGGGCTGTGGACAGGAAAAACAAGCTGATCCCTCCTGATGCTTACTGGACAACTCTTATAGCCATTGATGTGTATGCTAACACCTAAAGCTCAGTGGTCAACCATCTTAGCCAGTGGTGATGATTCAGGTTCAACCAGAGCCCATCCCTCAAAATATAAGATGGAAAAGCAATGAAAAAGGCATCCATTGTTGACCACAGATACATAGAAGCACTTATACATAACACACGACACACACACACACACACACACACACACACACACACACACACACACGATCACTGACAGGTATTAATTAATTAAGTATGAAGAAAAGGGAGTTGCTTCCTCTTGGAGCTCTATGTCTCACTTGCATATGGATGTAAACGCACTGCCAGAAAAATAAACAAACATTACAAGCCTTGGCTTGGTTGTCATTAAAACACAAATTTAGTCATATTTTCTGAGGTTCTATGTATTATACCAAGTCTGCAAAATACAATACTGTACCTGCCTTAAATGTTTCCCACTTTGACTTCAGTTGCTAAATAGCTAGCAATTCAACACCTGTGTTATGAATGAATTATCACTAGGAAGATGACTATGTCATCAGAATTTTCAGAATTAGTTTGAAAGTGCAGAGTCTGATAATATTTATTCTCAGGTCAGAGTATACTCAAAGTAGTGTATTATTAGGTCTATGACATGCCAGCCAAGACTACTCTGCAAAAGAGACACTATCTTAAAGGAAAAACTGGTTTGATCCTGAGAAAAAATGTTGGTGGTTTTCTTTGACATATGTGCGCTTGCGCGCACGCGCACACACACACACACACACACACACACACAGTCACACACACACACAATCACAGACACACACACACACACACACACAGAGAGAGAGAGAGAGAGAGAGAGAGAGAGAGAGAGAGAGAGAGAATGAAATAGGATTATATTTCTATCCTACACTCGTCATAGTCTTGATTGGGTGTTTTTTTTTTCTTCATAAAACAATTTAATATTCTTCAACCCAATTTTTAGGTTTGTAGAATAACAGCCTAGCCTACGCTGCAGGTCATGTCCATAAGTAGTGTCAGCCGCACTGCCTGCCTGTTTCTGGTGGTATCTAGTATTTGAGAATGGGATTTCCAAGGCTTTGGAAATATCAATGCTTGCATCCTGGGGAAAAACAGTTTCTATTTTCTGTTGAGAGATATATTATGCCTTCTATTTCCAGTAACAGTGCTGACTTTACATCTGAGAAAAAATGAAATAGATTCTATGGAAAGGCTTTTTATCAGTGCGAAGCTGACCTTGCAAACCATGGAGGGAAATCCTCAGAAATAGAAAACAAAAAGGAGCTGAAAATACACTGCTAAGTGTGTTCTGGTACTCTAGTGCCCTGTGGACACTTTTTGAGTTCAGTAACCCAAGCGGTGCCTTTTGATGTCAGTGGAAGAGAAAGGAGAGGGAGCTTTTCCCAAGGATAAGTGGGGGAGGAATTCCTAGAATTTATAGTTCAGCCTCAACAGGAGGATTAAAAGGTTTCACATTGAGATTTAAATAAGAACTCTCTTCCCAGAGTTATTTCCAGACACCAATATCAGGCATGAACCAAGACAGACTTTAAAAACTAGATTAAGAATATAAAGGGTTTACTAATCATAAAGCTATGACAGGATTCACATAGAATATTTTTTTTGAATTTATAATGCTTTAGTACTTTACTAAGTCAAAGACCATGTAAACCAAGTAAATATTTTTTTTAGCATTCTGAAGTACTTAAAAGCAATACGTGGTCTCTGGAAATAGCTATATTTGTGTCTTTAAAATATGTCAAAAATTAGGATAATAAGTAGACACTGAACATGTACAAAATATTGCTGTACAGTGAAACAGGAAAAATAAAGTAAATTTCCAAGATAAGATGTATTTAGAACATTTTACAAATCAAGAAAATATCCAAACATTTGTATGTACATCATCATTATATAAAGTAAATATTTTCTGGTGATTCTTTGTTCAAAGAAAAGTGATAATAATTTACAAATACTAAATCATTCATAAAATACGTCATCAAAGACTACAATATACCTCTGAAAATTCTCTATTTGAATGCTGAATTACATTTTGATGAAGTGCAAAAAGAAAAAAATGAAGAGGTTAAAATTGTCAAATTTCTATTGTTTGATATAACAATAAAGTAGCCGCAGTGTAAGAAATGCCAAAAGATGGAGTGAAAGGCAATCTTTAGAATTATATTCTAAGCAGAAAAGATCCACTTAAACTACTACAAGTAGTTTAAAATGGTTTAGAAAATCATACAACATGGGTAAGAAAATGCTATCTAAAATAAATGCTCCATCAAATGAGAAACAAGTTAAATTACAATTAAGTAGATCTCTAACTCACAGAGATCTTACTCCTCTGCCTCCCTAGTGCCGGAACAAAAGTATGTGACAACACAATTGGCTAAATCTGCTTATTATATTTGGGAATTTAGACTGGTCACAAAGAGTTGAAAAACCTTCATAGCTATACAGAGAGACCCTGTCTTAAAAGAAACAAACAAAAGGCAATTTAAAATGGTTTAAAGGTTGGACAGATGTCTGAGCTGGACACTGGTCTCAGCAGTTTAGAGCATTCACTGCTCTTGCAGAGGGGCTGAGTTTAGTTCCCAGAACTCATTTGTTGTCTCACAACCATCCCTATGTCCCCTATGCTCCCTGGCTTCCACATATATGTACATATAACCTTCCGTACACCTGCCCAAACGAATGGTTGACACATCACACATAAGACACACAACAGTGAAAAATAATATGTTGTCCAGGAATCTAGGAATTACTCACCCGTGAAACACCACCAAAATAAAATAATGATGCCTGAGAAAGCTCATTTCGTCCTTATACTAAATTCATCTCATAAGGAGTACTGAAGGAGGGGTTAAATTTATACAATGGGATATTAGACAATCACTGAATTCATCGAAAACATGTAGAATAAAAGTCTCTTCTTGACTTCTCATCTCTTTCTTTAGCTTTATGGCATTATGTAGAACAATAAGTTTAATACTCTACTTGGTGCTATTTAACATAAAGATATGAAATTTTGTAGCAATAAAGCATAACGGAGATAAAGAAAACATGTGAGCACAAAGTCTACACATTGTGTCAGAATGAGGTCAGTATTCCTCAGACTTGTAAGGTCTGATCTGATGATCTATTTTTAACTCAGCAACTAACCACTAAAAAAATGATGTAAAAATAGATCCATAAAAGCATAGAGGAAATACAATGGAGCTCTCTCTCTCTCTCTCTCTCTCTCTCTCTCTCTCTCTCTCTTTCTCTCTCTCTCATCACACACACACACACACACACACACACACACACACACACACACACGGCAGAGATATGGAGAGAGAGATACAGACACACAAGAAACTAAAGCATGAAATAGGATTGTAATAGGGATGGGTAAAATAGGAAGACTGTGAAAAGCAATGGCCTGAAATTTGCTCATAAAAATAACACTGAGAGAGAATATTTTAAATATTTGTATTCAAGAGTTTAAATATGAAAACTATAATGACTCAAAGAATAAAACCTTATCATATTGGAATAATGAATTTGAAAAAATTAAAAAATGGAAAATTAGAATACATTTAAATAGCAAGTTTGTACTTCAGAACACATAGTAAACTAAGTAAAAGTAACTTTCAGATTATGATTGTATTCATAAATGATGAAGGAACTACACTTAACCACAGTGGTCCCTCATCCATCATGTCTATAAGACTGCAGACACAGATATGAAAAAGAAATCCTCCCTGCTAGCTTTATATAGTAACAAGGTATAGCTTCTAAGAACCATATGTAGCTTCAATCCTATGTAGCCTTTCCACCCAGCCAACAAAAGGCAAAGGTCATATATCAAGAAAATGAAATCCTCTATGAGCAGATGCATTTCTTAGAAAATCAGTGAGTTGTACATGCAAATGGGTGGATTCTTGACATTTAAAAATCTCATCGCAACACTACTAGTACAAATAAAGGAATGTGAAATTTGTCTTCCTTGTGTCTCCTTAGGAGTTCACAGTAACTAAAGTGCAGATTTCCTTCAAATGATAATAGACAAGTAGTAATGACCACCACAGCCTGTCCTAAATAGAATATGAACCCCTAGAACTTTAATCTTGACAGAGAACTCACAAACTGAACTCACTTTGAGCTCTGCTGCAGGCCTGTTTGCACCATCTTTCTTCTCTCGAAGGGTAAATGGCATGTGGGTCACTAGTGAATCAAGTAGTAGTAGTATTCCTTCTAATAATTTACAGTTTGCCTACAGTATATTGTTTTAATGATTACTACCAAACTCAGCCTCTCTAACATAAAATATCAATTCAAATCAAATTGTATATGTGTTATATAACAGTTATAGAATATAAATCACTAACTATAAACACTTATGAGAGTGTCCAGGCTTGGAGTCACTGGGACTCAACAGCTGTAAACAGGAAGCTCTTTTCTCCCAAATACATGAAATTTGTTGTAAATTCCTAACAGAGAGTTACTCTCTCACTAAAGAATATAAATAGGAAGGTATTTACATTACACCCTTAAATGATAATACAAGTGCTCATGTCATTGAAAACAATAGTGAGGTTTGGAAGCTCAAAAGGCAAAAGTGAGTTCAATACCAGGATTAACATATTGGAGAGAACAACTTCTGCCAGTTGCCCTTTCTTCTTCTGTCTGCATTTATCTGGAAATTTTCTGGTTTGCTTATAATGATATAATTAACTATTCCCATAATTGTAAAGAGTTTTACTTCATTTATTCCAATCAATTAATTTAGTAGGCTTATTCTTGTTTGTGTTTTAGGCTAGAAAGTTCTATTTAATAACTTTTTCTATTTCAACTTCCTTACAACCTTAGGGTAGAATTTAAAAGAGCACATTAGGCAAAAGGTAAAGGTTAAAAGCACAGCATCTAATTTTAGAACTTAACAACCCAATGTAATTATTGTTACTGAACACCAATTTGAATAACCCTTGAGCTATAGTAATTGATTCACTATAGGGTGATGGAAGTGATACCTACTATTCCAATACTAATCCTAAAATAAAATGATAAATAATTTTATATCATATTTATCATAAATGTAAAATGTACTATAATTATGAGAGGATATGCCTTGTTAGAGGGAGAGGAACCATATTGATTGTCTGCTGCATAATAAGCAGTGCTTATGACTGAGTGAATTTAATCTTTGTGAAAAAAATTAGTGCACTTAGTGAACCTGTGGTTGTCAGACACTTTGACACAAAGAGAAGGAGGTTTTAAAACGTGAAGCAATTGGTTAAAAAATATTGAGTGGCAACCTTGAGTGGGAATACAGACATGATTGTTTTGGATTTCAATTTCAAAAGCCCTAAATTCTCAACCCACGATCGTACTATGAATCAAGGATGTAAGTCGACAGAGATATAGCTAGAAAATATGTACTTGCTCTCAAAGTCTATGTCTTTCAGTGTCTAGAACAGCATGTGGGGTGGGAGAATGGTAGGAAAGACTGTAGTGGTGTCAGGATTATGAATAATGATTTTTAATATTTTTCTGTGTTCTTTTGGTAGAACTAAGAAATTATTTTGCAGAGTTATATGGAATAACCGCAGGTGTGACCTTAGAGCCGTATAGATGAAATATAATTCTCTTGGGCTACAAAGAGAAAACCCTTCTCCCCCATGCCATTTGTTTCTCTGAAAGAAGTTCTTATTTTTCTTCTTTGTATGCCAACAAGGATAATTCAGGAGAACCCAAACCCACTCTGAGACACTAGCCCTGCACAAGCTTTGATAATTCTCCCTTACTACATTGTTTCTGATTTCCTGTCTTTCAATGCTTTATTTCTGTAGGATTTCTCAAATGATGCAAAGTGCACTGTTCTATACTGCTATTCCTTTTTAACATTTGTTGAGAAAATAGTCTATAACTGTTCAATTGTTTCAAACAAATTTCACGGTTATAGTCACATAATGTAATTCTATAGTATAAGAATGATTTTCTCACCAGATGTGGTGGCGCACGCCTTTAATCCCAGCACTCGGGAGGCAGCAGCAGGTGGATCACTGTGAGTTCGAGGCCAGCCTAGCTTACAAAGTGAGTCTAGGACAGCTAAGGCGACACAAAGAAACCCTGTTCAGAAATGACTTTCTCTCCTTTAGAAAAAATTTTTTTCTCTGATATTTTAAGCTTCACCAAATGGTTCCACATTTTACTCAAGTAGAAACTCATGAGGTAAATACAAAAAATTGATGAGGCTCTCATATGTGAGGGCTATTTAGATATTAGAAACTTTTGATGGCGAATAAGTAAACACAATAGCTAATTATAGAAAATGTCTTCAGGAATGAAATAAGCCACAACATGTAATGCTGTCTATTTCTATACAATAGCTGAAAAGAGATTGGATTGTAGTAGCAATTCATTCATAATTTGATTGAAAACAATTTTCTATCTATCTTTTATTACAAAAGACAGATGCACATTTTCCATGATGTACATGGCTGGACAACTGAATGCATCTCTTTCTACCTGGTTCTCCCTTTTCCTTTCTTGCATCTAGGAGTCACTAAAGCATTCCACAAAACAGTGTTAAAAACCAATGAGGCAACCTATTATGAACTCCAGAAAAAAATTATTTCTATAATCAAAATTTGGATGTATCCACAAGACAGATAGTGTTTTGAAAATTTAATGAAAAAAAGTATTTTCATAAAATCAAAGAAGGAAGTAAGAATTTTCACTGACATGATCCCTATTGCAGCTAGTAGGTGACAAATACTTCGATGAAAATAGGTTCAATTATAGGAAATTTAATAATGATGTTATATTGTCCTCTTACTCTCCTACACGTATGTCTTCTTTTCCCATCTTCTTACTTCTTTAAGCCTTTTAAATTTAGGCTACTCTAAGGAGTGGCAGGCTATACTATCACAATAGCCACAGGAAAGATCATCTCCAGGAACAAATGCTTGTGGCAGAGGGAAGGTGAACTTCTGTTGATGCCTCAGGATGTCATCATTTCTAAGTAGAAATAGGATAATCTCTGTGAACAGCAGCCTGCTCTCTATTCTCTTTCTTCCATTCTGTCTCATTTTAATTCTAATGCCATAATATAGTGATTACAATCTAGAAAATATTTTTATGTAAGTATCATGGTCTCTGGGGGAATTACATGATTAATTTAATATTATTTTTGAAAACAATTGTCTTTATTGAAAACAAATATTTCAAGAAAATTATCTCCATTGTGTCATTGCATGAAAGTCTACTTTAACACAAATTAATAACTCTCATGAAGTAGATATTAGATAATTAATATTATATAGAGAGCTCTTCTACTTCTCAGAGATATTGTATTATATTTCTCTTTTTTTAAGTGAGTTTTCACATTCAAGAATTAAGTGGAACTTGGGAATACACATGGAAGATGGGGAAAAATAATTGTAAGAGCCAGAGTGGTCCAGGACACAATAAGAACACAGTCTACAGACTCAACCAAGCAGGACTCATAGAGGCTCACTGAGATTGAAGTGGCAGTCTTGGAGCCTATCTGGGTAAGCACTGGGTCTTCTGCATATATGTTATGTGTGTTAACTTGGTGTTTGTGTGGGACTCCTAACAGTGGGAGGGAGTACTAGCTCTGACTCCTTTGCCTACTCTTAGAGCGCCTTTCCTCCTAGTGGGTTGCCTGGTCCAGCCTTTATATAATGTTTGTGTCCAGTCTTATTGCATTTTGTTTTGCCATGTTCACTTGACATCCCTGGAAGATCTGCTCTTTTCTGAAGGAAAATGGAAAAGAAGTGGATCTGGGGAAAAGGAGAGGTGGGAGGGGGCTGGGAGAAGAGGAGGAAATGGAAATTGCAGTAAGGATATATTGCATGAAAGGAGAAATTTCAACAAAAAGCAGAAAATAAAGACATAGTTTTCATTCTTTAAAAACAAACCCACACAATTTTCTGATTTCTTACATATTTCTATTCACCACAATTACAAGTCTATATAAACATGTACCTGAAATAAGATGTAATAGGTATCACTCTGGGTTAAAAATTTAGCTGAAAGAATTTTAACCATTTTTGGACAATATTAAAATTAAGTACTCTTAAAGCAAAAGTAAGAAGACTTCTTCAGTGAAATGAAAGATCTTACTGTTGCAATTCACAGGCATGAATGCTGTTTATTAATAAATAAAATATATGGTCTTACTTGTGTTTCTATGACTGTTTTCTATCTTATTCTTACAAGAGTTTCACCAGACACTTTATATGCAATAATATATTTTACCTAAAACAACTCACAATGTAATATCTACACTATGGACATGCAGAATTATTTACAATAAGAATCTGTTTCTTCATATATTTAAGCAAAGAACTTTAGCATAGTCAGAGGAGAAAAACGATCCTAGTCAATGGACTCCAAGAAACACATTGTGATTTCTTTACTAGGTAACTCTGCATCTGTTACTTACTTAATTAAAGTGAAGCAATTCCTGAATTAGTTTATCTGTGATGTTTTTCTTTGATGCTCCGTTGCTTCTAAGTTTATCTAGTGTTGATCACAAATGACTTCTTTCTAATGACCTTGTATGAAAATAAAAACAGTATGATGTATTTAGGGCAGTGCCCTTACATTTTACCTACTCCCTCACCATGGATTTTATTTCCTTCTAAGCATATAGAAGACACTACTATGGGGTATTCCAAGCAAACAGACACAAAACACAAGCTGCAGTAACCATTCTAGTATCTAATAAAATAGACATTCAACCAATACTAATCAAAAGAGATGAGAAAGGACACTTCATACTCATCAAAGGAGAAACACACCAAGATGATGTCTCAAATGTGAACATCTATGCCCCAAATGCAGAAGCACCCATATACGTAAAAGAAGTATTACTAATGCTTATATCACACATTGAACCCCACACATTAAGAGTAGGAGACTTCAACACCCCACTCTTGCCAATAGACAGATCATTGAGACAGAAATTAAATGGAGAAACAATGAAACTAACAATGCTATAAATAAATCAAACAGACCCAACAAATATATATAGAACAGAACATATCAACAAAATGCAAAAGCATATACTTTCTTCTCAGCACCTCACATAACCTTCTCCAAAATTGACCATATACTTGGTCACAAAGCAAACCTTATCAAATCCAAGAAAATCAAAATAAGCCCTTGCATCTCAGGAACTGAACAACAACAGAAAGCCTACAAACTCGTGGAACTGAGGACCTCCCTACTCAATCACCTCTGGGTCATGGATAAAATAAAAAAGAGAAATTAATGACATCCTAGAATTCAATGAAATTGAAGACCCTACATATCCAAACTTATGGGACACAATGAAAGCATTGCTAAGAGGAAAGTTCATAGTACTAAGCACCTTCATAAAGAAATTGGAGAGATCTTATATTAGCAAATTAATAGCACACCTTAACAATCTAGAATGGAGAAAAAAAGCAGACATATCTAAGAGGAGTAAATGGCTAGAAATAATCGAATTCAGTGCTGAAATCAATAAAATAGAAACAAATAAGACAATTCAAAGAATCACTGAAATGAGTTGGTTCTTTGAGCAATACACCAGATAGACAAAGAGAAGGCAGAGGGAGAGTATTCAAGTCAAGAAAACCAATACTGAAAAGGAAAATATAATGATAGACACTAAGGAAATGTAAGGAAACATTAAGTCTTACTTCAAAAACCTACATGGCATAAAATTTAAAAATCTAATGAAATGGACAATTTTCTTGATAGCTACTAATTATCAAAATTGAATAAAGGTCATGTAATCAAATTAAATAGTCCTATATCACCTAAGGAAATAGAAGTAGTCATAAACTATCTCCTAATCAAAAAATAAAAAAATAAAATAAAAGGAAGGGGCCAGAGCAATTCAGCACATATTTCTATTTGACTTTCAAAGGAATGCTAATATCAATTCTCCTCAAAATATTCCACAAAATGGAAATGGAAAGAATATTACCAAACTCATTCTATGAGCCACAGCCACCTTGATAACTAAAGAACACAAAGACACAACAAAGAAAGAGAATTTCAGACCAATTTTCCTTATGAAGATTGATGTAAAAATACTAAATAAAATACTTGCAAACTGAATGCAAGAACACACCAAAAATATTATTCAGCATGACCCAATAGGCTTCATTCCAGACATGCTGGGGTGGTTCAATATATGGAAATCTATCAACGTATTCCATCATATAAACAAATTGAAAGAAAAAAGCCACATGATCTTCTCCTTAGATGATGAAAAAGCATTTGACAAAACCCAACACCCATTCATCTTAAAGTCTTGGAGAGGCAAGGCACATACCTAAACACATTAAAGGCAATATACAGCAAGCTTATAGCCAACAGCAAACTAAATGAAGAGAAACTTAAATCAATTCTACTGAAATCAGGGACACAAAATGTCCACTCTCTCCCTATCTCTTCAATATAGTGCTGAAGTCATAGTTAGAGGAATAAGACAACTAAAGGAGATAAAAGGGATACAAATTGGAAAGGAAGAAGTCAAAGTATCACTAATTGCAGATGATAAGATAGTGTATATGTATCAGTGTACTTGCCTCCAAAACTCTTTTAGCCTGTTCCACATCCCATTCTTCCAGAACCCTTTTGACCTCTCCAGATTCCCATTATTTCCTACCCCGTTCTGCAAGCAAGCACTCGGAACACCTGGTGCAGGATGGGAGACAAGAGCAGAGAACTCCCACGTATAGCTATCACCAAATCAGAACACTTTTTCATCTCCATTTATCAATGATGCTTTTTGCTTCCCAAATGCTTACATCTCTACCCATAAACTAGCTTGCACCACCAACTCTGATATCTTTTCCAGAACTATAGAATTTAGTGACGGTTCTGGTTTTTGTATATCATCAGTCTTTCTTCCAATCCTTATACAACTGTAATACATGAAGAAGACAAAGCAAAAACAGAAAATTCCTTCTGGGTACCAGGCAGAAAGGAACTGGGCAGTGGAGGCTGTCATTTTCTTGACATCACAAAACAATATCTTTATAATTCAAAACCTGTAGTTTCCTCTACAGCATTAGAAGTTAAGTTACCCACTAAGCCCAAACAAGGTTGGGTGCCATCTGTAGGCTTTGAACTTGTTCAAATCCACTTTATTTGGGGTCCTTTAATCCTTATACTTCCCTTCCAACACACCTATACTAGATAGGAGAAAAAAAAGGTTAATGGAAACAGAGATATAGACCTTTTTAGACTCAGCTCCTCAGATTGCATTCTTTGTAGTCGGTATTTCAGAAGACTTGTAACTATAAACCAGCAATTCAGTAAAGGTGACTGTAATTGCTGTAGATGGAACATGGAGTAGCAGCCAGAATCTGGAACCCCAAAGTATTCTCTGGAGCACTTCTCTCGAGGAACAACTCTAAGTGGAGTGATGAAACAGCCAAACAATGGGTAGCAATACCAAAACCAAAAACACCAAGCACCTTGTTTTGGTGTGTGTGTGTGTGTGTGTGTGTGTGTGTGTGTGTGTGTGTGTGTATGTGTGTGTGTGTGTGTGTGTATGTTTGTGTGTGTGTATGTTTGTGTGTGTGTGTGTATGTTTGTGTGTGTGTGTATGTTTGTGTGTGTGTGTGTGGTGTGTGTGTATGTGTGTGTGTATGTTTGTGTGTGTGTATGTTTGTGTGTGTGTGTGTGTCTGTATGTGTCTGTGTATGTTTGTGTGTGTGTGTGTTTGTGTGTGTGTGTATGTTTGTGTGTGTGTATGTGTGTGTGTGTTTGTGTGTGTGTGTGTGTATGTTTGTGTGTGTGTGTCCTCTCAGAGTCCATTCTAGTATTGTCTATCAGTCGGCAAAGACCATGTCCCCAAGCAACAGGCAGTTCCTTTTCTAGTGTAAAAACACCGTGTGACCATATGTTCTCTCACAAATCTGACTCCAGCAAACAAACACTGCATGCCCTCACACAAGTATGTTTCATATCTCACACTTGTGATCAAAACAAAATCATGTTTACATGCACTACAAGTATATATAAGTGACCCCAAAATTCTACCACTCAACTCCTATAGTTGGTAAACATCCGCAGCAAAGTGGCTGGATACAAAATCAACTGAAAAAAAGCAATAGCCTTCCTTTATACAAAAGACAAGCAGGGTGAGAAATAAATTAAGGAAACAACACACTGCACAATGGAGACAAAAAACATAAAGCATCTTGGTGTAACTCTAACCAAGCAAGTGAAATACCTGTATGAAAAAAAAAAACTTCAAGTCTCTGGAAAAAAAAATTAAAGAAGATATCTGATGGATCTCCCATGCTCATGCATAGGTAAGGTTATCATAGTAAAAACTGGCCGTCTTACCAAAAGCAATCTATATATTCAATGAAATTTCAACCAAAATGTCAACAAAATTCTTCATAGGTCTTAAAAGAACAATTCTCAACTTCATATGGAGAAGCAAACAACAGTAAATAGCAAAGACAATCCTATACAATAAAATATCTGGACGTACCTCCATGCCTGATCTCAAGCTGTCTTATAGAGAAACAGTGATAAAAACTGCATGATACAGACATAGAAACAGACAGGTAGATCAATGCAATCAAATCAAAGACTGAGAAATAAATCCACTCACATATGGAAACTTGACTTTTGACAAAGAAGCCACATCCATACAATGAAAAAAAAGAAAGCAACTTCAAATTTTGTGCTCCTCTAACTGGATGTCCACATGTAGAAAAATATATCCATATTCATCATCCTGCACAAAACTAACTTCTAAGTGGATTAAAGACCTCAATATAAAACGAGGACACTAAAGCTGTTAGAAGAAAAAGTGGGGAAAACCTTAAACTCAATGGCACAAGATACAGCTTCCTCAACAGAACACCAATAGTTCAGGCTCTAGAATCAAAAATTAATAAATGAGACCTCTTGAAACTGAAAAGGCAGAAGACACCGTCAACAGAACAAAGCAACAGCCTCCAGACTGGGAAAAGATCTTCACCAATCCTATATCTGGCAAAGGGCTAGTTTTTAAAATATATAAAGAACTCAATAAATTAAACATCACCAAACTGAATTATCCAATTAAAAATGGGGTACAGAACTAAACAGAGAACTCCCAGAAAGGAACCTTAAATGGCCAAGAAACATTTAAAGAAATGCTGAATTTTCTTAGTCTGAGATTCCATCATACACCTTCCAGGATGGCTAAGATAAAAAATTCAAATGACTGCACATGCTGGAGAAGATGTGGGGAAAGGGGAACACTCCTCCATTGCTGATAGGAGTGCCATCTTGCATAACCACTTTGGAAATCAATCTGGAGCTTTATCAGTATACTGAGACCAGTTCTACCTCAAGCCCTTCCTAGACATATATCCAAAAGATGCTACACCATAGCACAAAGACATTTGCTCAACTATGTTCATCGCAGCTTTATTCATAACAGCCAGAATCTGGAAAAAACTTAGATGTCCTTCAACTAAGGAATGGATAAACAAACTGTGGTAAACTTACATAATGGCATAATATTCAGCTATTAAAAACAAGGAAATCTTGAATTTATAGGCAAATATAATACAGAATAACCACACTACAATACACAGACGTAAAGAAACTAAATAACAAGGAGGACCCTACGCAGAATGATTCTCATTCAGAAGGGAAAGCAGATTAGACAGCAGAAGAGGCTGAGGAGAAGATATAGGATGGGGGTCTACCAGAAAAGTCCTCTGAAAGACTCACCCAAGTAGATGCTGATATTAACAGCCAAACTTTGGAGTGGAATGTAAGGAGTTTTATGGAAGAGTTGGGACATAAAAGGACTTGGAGGACACAGGAGCTCCATAAGGAAATCAAGGAGCCAACAAATCCCGGCTTGGGGCAGGGGTGCTACAGATACTGATGCACCAACCAAGGTCCATGAATGCTGAGCACCTAGACTTCCTACTCAGATGTAGTAGATAGGCAGCACACTTCTCTTGTGGGTCCTGTAATATGGGGAGTAGGGGCTACTTCTGACATGGACTCTGCACTCTGTTATTGATTAGTTCCCCCTTGCCATGCCATAAAGTAAGAGGATACAGGCAGTCCAGATGAGACTTGATAGGCTGAGGTCAAATGATAGAGGAGGAGGGATTTCCCTTTCTGAGGCCTAGGGAAAGGAGGAGGGGACAAGAGGGAGAGAGAGTGGGATCAGGAGGTGACTAGCAAGGAGGCTAGAATCAGGATATAGAGTGAACAAATTAAAAATAAATAAATTGCTTTTACATACATATACTCATGTATATGTATACATGTATATTGCTAAATACATAAACACAATGTGTTCATTCTGAATAACATTATACTTGTGAATGTTTTTTCCAGGTAGACCATTTGGTCTTGGATCACCAACCGATGTCTTCTTCCTCAAGGAAGATTGTTTGTCCACTCTCATCATTCCTTAGCTGCTTGTAGGTTTTTGTGTTGTGTTACTTTTATACATCTACTGTGAGACTGTCTGCAAATAATATCAGTAGCTAATTACTAGTTTCAATGTGATTAATTGAAATGAAATACATATCTCCAAGTAAAAGAACTTAAAAGTTTATTATCCACATGAGCCTTAAAATAGGAGTTACATATAGAAATATTATAAAATAAAATCTACTTTACCCATCTTTGAAGTAGAAGTTTACTATGGGGTCAATTAATAGATGACACAGTGGATGAATTCACACACTGTCAAACCCTAAAGATGACTTCATCACTGAAATTTTTTATTTACTTCAATACTGAAAATGATTGTCTGGTCTGCAGTCACATCCAGTTATCAAGAAATTAATATCATCTGTGCTTCCTATATTTTTCTGTATTAAGTAGAAATGCAATTCCACTAGCTTTGCAATCATGAACATTCTTCACATATCTGGTCCATATGTGGTCCTAAGAAGGTAGACTTCTTAGGCTGATGGCATTACCTTGTTATGGTTTCAGGTTTAACTCACACAATATTTTCAAATTTTCATGTCAGAGCTAGATAGAAATAGCAGAGAGAAAAAAAGTGAGAACACAAAGAGATGGAGTGTAGGGAATGCTGTCCTTTTCCCCCTTAAGCCTGCTTTACCCACAGTGCTGTGCATTTTGTTCTTTTGGCTCTGGAATATTATATCCAATTTTACTAATGTATTATTTGTATATATTTTGTATAAAGCTCTTGACAATTTCCAAGTTACACAAATTGTGTCCTGTGGTTTACTGACAGTGATTTCTCTCACAGTATTAAAATGTTGCCACTTCAAAACAGTAACATCAAAGTATACCTAAGACCTAGGGTACTTCAAGTTTGGAATAGAAAATTAGTTTTTGAAAGAAATGTTGATTTTCACATCTTTGAAGTACTGTAATGTCCCTTGGAAGTTTCCCAGTTGTTCATTAATAAATAATTATCATTGGGGTCATGAAAATGGCTTTGTAAATAGTTTATGGCACCTGCATGCAAGTGATGACCTGAGTTCCATCCATGGGCCTTATGACATGGCAAAAGATTTCTGACTCCCTAGAATTGTCCTCTGGTGTCCATATGCACATTATAGCTCTCTCTCTCTCTCTCTCTCTCTCTCTCTCTCTCTCTCTCTCTCTCTCTCTCTCTCTCTCTCTCTCTCTATCTATCTACCTACTATCTCTGTATCTATCTCTCTCCAAGTAAAAATAAATACCTTTTAAGAGATATGGTTTTGTTTGATGTGTAAAGTGCTTACAATCTTATTCTGCAGCATTTGTGCTTATGGAATTACCAATTGTGGTTTTTCCATGCACAAAACTTAGAGGCTCCTCTACATTAGGGCAAACACCCTCTCTCCTCTCATCTGTCACATCAGTTAGCCAGATGTCTGTTTCATGGGGGTCAGCATCAAGCCCAAGGTATTGATTTCTCAGGTAAAGGCAGTCATGACCACGTACATGAAGCCAGACCTTGGTGATGCAGGTAGTCTAGTCCCCAGCTTGCTCTGGGAACCCAGGAACTAAGCTCACGAGCAGGAAAGGTGTCACCCATTTCTGTGAGTATTGGAGATCTAAGCTCTGATACTCACACTTGCACATGACCGTGTACAACTCCTGAACATCAATAACTGCATTACCTGCAAAGATGTCATTGTTTTTGTCTAGACAATACTCAAAGTGGCATTTTCTTAACTAATAGTCCCATAAGAAATACTGTTTAAACTAGAAAATATATGTTCTGCATGGTGGTTTTTGGCTTACCATGGGATTTAAATTTTACCATTAATTGAAAGATGAAAGCAAATCTGTATACTGGTGATGTCTGTGCTTCTTCAATAAAGAACCAAAACACAGAAAAAAAAAAAAAGAAAAAAGAAAGAAAGAAAAAAAATACTGTTTAAACTTTTATGAATGTGAAACAATTGTGCCATCAATACTTTTGACTTTTAAGTTTTAAAATGTTATTAGTCACTTCTGTTATTTTAACAATGTGTTAATGTTTTAAACTACCTAGTCTCCTGCTTATTTTTATATTGCTATGATAAAATACCATGATCAATAGCAATATTGAGGAAAACAAAGCTTCCTTTAGCTTACAGTTCCAGGGGGCTACACACAGTGATATCCCAGTGAGGACAACATGGCTGCCAGGAAGCAAAAGGACAATATTTCATCCACATACAAGAATAAAAAAAATATAAAATACATCAATGTTACAAAACCTGAAAGCCTATCTCCAGAGACTAACATCCAGCAAGGTTCGACCTTTTAAGGGGCTATAAACTTCCTAAACACTATCACCTGGTAAACAAGTATTCAAAACATGATCCTATGGGGGAATGTTTCTCATTCAAATCACCATATATTATGTGTGTAATTTTTTTTTTTTTTTTTGCAGAAGGCAGAGGCAGGTGGATCACTATAAGTTCGAAGCCAGCCTGGTCTACAAAGCAAGTCCAGGACAGCCAATGCTACACAGAGAGATCCTGTCTCAAAAACCCAAATTTTAGGAGAGCAGTTTAACCTGCTTTCCTGCTACAATGAGAGGAATACATATCTAACTCCCTCAAATCTAACATCAAGTGGTTGATATAGATTTTATAGTGCACCCATGTTTTCTTGTATTGTTTACTCAAGAGGAATAGAGCAAAAAAACACTTAAAAAATACTCAAAGTGTAGTAGAGAGTCATCCTGTGTGGATGCTAGTAATGGCCAATGTCCTGTCATTCTTGGACACAGCAGGATGTGAAGCAAATTGCTCTGTAAAAATAGAGTTGTAAAATTTAAACATTTTCCTTGGCTTTATAGAAGTTTGCCATGGTCCTTTGATCCAGCAGAAAATTTAAAGAATCCTCTTTATATTTTAATAAATTTCTCAATAACTTGGCATAGATACAGTGAGTTTTGTGCCCTATAACCATATTTTGACATTTATAATTATAGAACTAAATAACTGAATGATGAAATCAAGAATACATGAACTATATGGAAAAATTCCTAAAAATGGTTCATTGTTTAAAATAAAGATCCAAGCTTCATGAGACATTGTGTTATAAATGTCAAACATACATTAAATTCATTTTCAAAAAATATTAATACAACTAATTACCTTATCTTTTATGATGACTTTCTTTTCACCAATGTTATGTTAATGGCAAGGTATGTACTGGCACATGAAACAGATTTGGAGTAAGTATTCTGTATCCATTTCTTCATTTCTTTCCTTAATGAGTACATAATGTAGAATCAGTGAAAATAAATTAAACATAATAATTGTTTTAGAAGTATGTTCAAATATTGGTTATCACCACTTAAGTTTCAGGAGTCCATTATTCTTCAATATTTAAATTGTAAAGTATGACATTGCTTATGAAAAATGGTACCTGAAGTAAATTAAATCACTTTTTATGAATTTTGCAATAAAAATGGTATTTTGTATTTATTGAAACGTTTTTGCCTACACATTCCAATGCATCATTTATCAACTACTGGAAGAAAGTACAAGAGATGAACAGAATGTATCTTTAAATAAAGAGTGTTTTATGATAATGGATAGAAAAATATAAATGTAATACTTGAATAATTGACTTGATGCAATTGTCATCTTGGAGGATTAATATATCGGCCAACCTAGTCATATCCCTGGAAGTTTCTATTCTCCGTACAATCTAACCTAGGCCTAGAATGTTCTCAACCTCTGACACTGCTCACCTCTGCTCCCCCTTTCTAGCTCTTTCTGAACTATGGCTGTCTAGTTCAACTCAGCTATTCTGGCTGAGACTTCTCTAAGCTGACTGATTCAAACTGGATTCTCTCAGCTTCTGACTGAATTGTTCTGCTTGGCTTCAAGTTAACTCTAGCAATTTGTTCTGATATCTGGCTGCTTCTCATTCTGTGGATCATGCTGTTTCCTTTGTCCCTAGCTTGCATTCTCTCTGCAACCTGTCTCTGTACAACTCAACTCTCACAGTAAAACTGCTTCCTCTCTTCCTCCTTCCCTCCACCACTGCTCTCTCTTGCTCTCTTAAATTCTCATTTCCCTGTCTCTTCTGGTGAGAGTTGATCAAATGCTCTCCTGGCTCATTCTTTCAAATCTTTCTTTGATCCATTACTTTGTCTGCTCTTCAATTAGACATCACTTTTAAACCTGGCTGTTTCCTTCTACAAATATTTCCATTGTTTGGAATTAAAGATGTGTGCTAAGGGCGTGTCTCTATTCTAGCTAGAGGGATTAAGGGTGTGTGACATGTCTTCATTCTTGTTGGGTTACATAGATCATAAAGGTCGTTGGATGTGAACAAAGCCACCATATTACTGGATTAAAGTTCATCTACAAATGCTCATAAGTGAAATTTATTAAAAAAATAAATGGGAAAATATATACTAAAATACTTATTTGCATTTTTAAGGTCTCCTAGGTCAAATGCTGACCTCATCTCCTGAAGAACACTAGTGCTGCTGAGAGGGTTCTGGTCTATGTCTTTCACTTTGATGTTTCTTCTAACAGTTTCAGTTTTAGGTCTTACAGTGACCATTGACCTGTGATTCAATGGAGTTGATTTGTTTTAGTTATTTAAATTTTAGACATCTAGTTCTTGAAAGCAAATGTCAAAAATGGACATTGGAGAAAGGATAGTATCTTTACAACACTGCTTTGAAAATTGAATCTCTACATAATATGCTCAGAAGTGTAAACTAACTTCCCAGACAGGTAATACTAACTTATCTGCCTCTCCTTCACATTAACTAACCATAGTCTGGATGAATGGCTAGGAGTCATACTGAGAGAAATATTAGAAGCTGGATTCAAACATGAACACACTGTTATTTTTATCCCAACTGATTCCATATTCTCTAGATTTGATGCAACAGTTGCTTTCAGAAGAACAGTTGATAAAGTTTTTATTTAAATAGTTTATATTTTATCATAGTTTTAGTGATAGAACATGAATAATATCATACATACCTAAGTGCAATTAGCTCTGTGTTGCTTTGTATGTAAATAATTCCAGTAACATTTGTGAATTCCTTCACAAACTGGTAATACATGTAAGTATCATTAAATCACTTACAAATTATTTAGGAGAGGAGGAATTAGACTAATGATATAAAGAAGAATTCCTTGTAAAACAAATGTAAAACACAACAAGACAGTGGAGGTATGGATTGTAATTGTTTACCCTGTTGTAACTAATATATCATGAGCTACATTTGTCAATAATTAATAACATTCCTTTCATAAAATGTCTTGAATGTGTGCTAGAAAAATATTGATATACAGTTAAATTGGTTAAGCAAGCCATAACTTTAAAAGGCATTACAAACTTACAAGGACCCTTGTGGAAAATACTAGAAAATATTTCTTTAGTAGCAGTGTCTCTAGAGGAATAAACTGTCATTGCAATCCAACTGCTGGCAAAGCATATCCATGGAGTTTTCTCTCTCCTTTCACGTGATACTAGTGCTTCAGTTAGCAAATTTTACTCTGCTCCTCAGCATCTTGAGATAAAATGATAGATCACCTGTCAGCAGCTGGAATGGCTACATGGATGAAGACACATTGTAAGAAATGAACTTGCTGGTAGTCATTTTCTCATAATTTTTGAAATTGCAATAAATTTAAACAGACTATCTTGAGATCCTTCAGTAAAGAGAATCAGTATATTTCTATCTACAGCTTGACAAACTCAGTATATATGCACATACTTGATGTTCTTAATTATCTAATAAATACTACATTTCACTACTGCTTTCTATGGGCTGCATAAAATTTGTTATTTAGGATCTTGATGTCTAAGGAGATTGAAGATGACCTGTGATGGACAAAATTAAATAGATATGAGACAGATACAGTTTGAAATTAAAGTAAACTAATCTCATGGAAGTGAAATGAATGGGGTATATATATATACAGAGAAAATACTTCTTATAAATTAAAACGTTGACTTAATTTACTCTGACAGAGCCATGAATTTATAAGCATTCAATCAGTGTTCACATTGTGGTAATGCTGTTTAGGAAATATTTATTACTTGGCTAATACTGTTTGACATATGCTTAGGGATTACTTTTTAACATAACAAATGATGTCTTGCCACTAGGCCAGAAAGCATAAGAAATAGTTTAGTAATATGGTATCCTATTTGGTTTGACTTATGCACTTCACAGCCTAGCACATTAACTTACATGTAGTACACAAAGTCTGAACCACCCACGTCCTTGAGAACACATCTTTGTCAGGCTACACACATACTGCTGTGAACAATCAGATAAATTTCTCTTTGCCTTAGTGGCCACCAAACATTGGCAATTTTTGTTTATACACATTCCCCATATAGCCATGTCTTGAGATATGAAGGATGACCTAGTATGAATCAAAATCTGAGTCTAAGGACACGTAAGGCAAACTACGTCCTTACGTGGACTTTAGAGGAACCCTGTATTTAACCTCCTATGCCTATTCATATTTAGGCATGGATATAAGATGATTTATGGGAGGGGATATGTACAGTATAAAATGTTACAGAACCTAATAAATCAAAACAATGTACTGCCCTCATTATTTTCTTAGTAACCAAACTCATCTTTCTCTTTCAGACCATAAAAGAAAGCACAGGCAATTAACAGTGTAGGCCCCTGTGTATTTTCATTCATTTGCCTACTGCGCTTTTGCAGTGGAATCTGACCTTTCTATTGCTTTGCTCTGAATAAACTTTCCTAGCTATTTTTACAAATTTGTGTGAGCCTTTACTTCACTTTTAAAATAATAAGCCAAGACCTTTAAAAATCTAACCCAAACTCTGATCACTCTTAACAGATGATTCACTTTTCATTGAGTTAAAAAAAGACTTATGCGCTAAAAGTATAATTTTCATTTCTGCCACTGCTGTCATATCGACTATTATATTTGATCTGGCATTTTTGAAAAATTTTTTTGTTTCTTTTGAGTGAGTTGATGCGGTAGTGGCCTGCCTTTCAAACTATGTGTCAAGTTTCATCTGAAGACTAATTGAAGACATAGGTCTCTTTCAGGTCTCACAGGTGGCTTAGTTATAAATATTGAGGCCAGGTGTGAGAACAGGTAATGCTTTCCCCAGTGTGGGCTGGCACTGGATGTTTCCCATGTTGGCAGCACTCATTCAAGGCACAGGCAGAGTTGTGGGATAGAACATGGAGCTCAAGGAACAGCACTCAGCTCACTGATGCAAGGTAAGTCCTAGGGGGACCTTGAAGGTAGGGGATTGAGGACAAGGAGTCTAACCTGGATGTTCCTCGGGCACAACAGACCCCTTCCAGGAAGACTGGCAGAGCCATGGGCAGGACAGTAGAGATCATCAGGCAGAGCACAGCTCACTGCTGCTGGTGTTGGCTTAGAAGAATCTGGCAGGCAGTGTATTAACAAGGAAGGATCTAATCCTGATGGATCAGGGGCCCGGAAGGCCTCCTTAGGAACACTGGCAGAGGCCTGGTCCAGAAAATGAAGCAATATATCACTTTTTTAATTGGATTTTTTTCTTAATTTTAATCTTTATGGTAAATTAAGAGTTGTAAATATCAAAACAATTTCATTTCTATGTGAAATATATGAAACTTTTTAACAGATCATTTACTCTTTTACAATTATATATGCATATATACAGTTTTTGTAAATATATATATTTGTTTCCAACCAATATTCCCATCATTATTGACTCTATACCTCCTACTTTATGTCTCTGTGTGAGGAGATTTGTGAGTATGTTTGAGGGTGTCTGTAGATGTGGTTGTGGGGGGGGGGTTGGTGGTTGTCTCAGTGTGGTTGTGTGTGCACATGCATGTGACTCACTGTTTTTAATTAGAGTCACCTTCATCATCATGTGTGAGAAGTTATTCAGTTGAGTGAGGGCAATGTACCAGTGCCTACAACACTGTGGAATATTATTCCATCCCTCCTACAACCTTTAAATGCCTATAGCTCTTCAAAGAGGAATAAGGTCTTCTAATCCTTTCTCTATACATGACAGGTAAGCCAGAAAAGCTAACAAATATCTGGAGGACTGGGAAAATTAATATAGAGAGAAAAGCCAAGTTTTTTTTTATTCTGGGATCGTATGGTGTGGTAAACAGTCACATGACACAAAAGGAGTGGGAGATTTAGTGAACAAGAAATAGTGAAAGCCCAAATTGTTTGAAAAATATGTACAGGATTTTAAAAAATATCCTAAAGGGAAAAAAGATAGAAAAGAAGAAAGAAGTAAAGTTATACCTTTCTGAGTAATTCAGAAAGCCAAACAGACCCTGAGAAAGCTATATGACAGAAGATCTGTAAGCAAGTGCCCAGACAGAGGGCCTTATAGGAAGGAAAAGTATATTATCTCACACGGGGATAATTATTGTTTCCCTCTGACCCTCCTTAGCATATCTTCATGTGAATGAGATCTTCAGGGTTATGGATTCATAACTAAATGATTGGTAGATACAACGGGATTAACTATATTATGTAGTATGTAAGGTAGTTTAGAAAATCATGTCACCACCTTGGGCCATATGTAGAGTTTAGATTATAATGTTCTTCTAGAACAAAGTAGCTTTGCCTTCATGAACTTCTGCAAAGGCTAAATATGTCCATCTTTTATGTGGTGGTTTAAATAATAGGGATTAACGAAACTGATATTTACCCTCCTAGTGTTAATAGGGAAGCAGGGGGTGAATTTTGAAAGTCCATCCACAGTAGCATCCAAGGCTGATTTTACTTCTCTGCATTCTAGAAACAAAGTTTGGGTCGTATTATCTAGGTCTTGGAAGCAATCAAGAGGAATAGATACAGCTTATATTATTGGGATGGGGGCGTCCACATATTACATTGAGAATTTTGGCTGATAACCTATCACTTCTTTTTTAAAATTTTATTTTATTAATTTATTCATATTATATCTCAATGGTTATCCCCTCCCTTGTATCCTCCTATTCCTCCCTCCCTCCCATTTTCCTCTTATTCCTCTCCCCTATGACTATGGCTGAGGGGGACTTCCTCCCCCGTATATGCTCATAGGGTACCAAGTCTCTTCTTGGTAGCCTGCTTTCGTTCCTCTGAGTACCACCAGGTCTCCCCATCCAGGCGACGTGGTCAAATATGAGGCACCAGAGTATGTGTGAAAGTCAGACCACACTCTCCACTCAATTGTAGAAAATGTCCTGTCCATTGGCTAGATCTGGTTTTGAAGTTTACGGCCTGTATTGTCCTCGGCTGGTGACATAGTTTGAGCGGGACCCCTGGGCCCAAATCTACCTATCATAATTTTCTTCTTGTAGTTTTCTAGGATCCTCTGGATCCTTCAACTTTGCCATTCTCCCATGCTTCTCTCATCTAGAGTCCCAATAGGATGTTATCCCCTCTGTCTCAGTTTCCTGGTTAGTGAAGACTTCATGGGACATGCTCCTTGGGCTAATATGCAGATATAAGTGAGTATATACCATTTAACTCTTTCTGCTTCTGGGTTAACTCACTCACTATGATCATTTCTAGTTCAATCCATTTGTCCACAATTTTCGGGAATTCCTTGTTTTTAGTAGCTGACCACTTCTAAGAGTAGAAACATCAGGAAATTATGATAGTTCTCTTCAATCTTTCTGTCTCTCTGTCTCTCTTTGTCTCTCTCTCTGTCTGTCTCTCTCCTCTCTCTCTCCCTCTGTCTGTCTGTCTGTCTGTCTCTGTCTCTCTCTGTCTCTCTCTCTGTCTCTCTGTCTCTGTCTCTCTCTGTCTCTCTGTCTCTGTCTCTCTGTGTCTCTGACTCTCTGTTTCTCTCTCTCTCTCTCTCTGTCTCTCTCTCTCTCTCTCTCTGTCTCTCTGTCTCTGTCTCTGTCTCTCTGTTTCTCTCTCTCTCTGTCTGTCTCTGTCTCTCTCTCTCTCTCTCTCTCTCTCTCTCTCTCTCTCTCTCTCTCTCTGTGTGTGTGTGTGTGTGTGTGTGTGTGTGTGTGTGTGGCCCGGGTCTGTGGGGTTTTCAATGGGTACCTGTGGAGGGGACAAACGAGTGCAGGGACAAGAGACAAAGGGAAGGAGAGCAAGTCAAGGGTCTGATCCAGCTCTCAAACTTTATTTTTCACATAGTAGTTTATGAAGGGTAAGCAATGAGGAAATGAGGAGATCTTCGTAAGTGGGTCATCATGGCAGTTTAACTGCAGGCTGTTCCAAGGCACCAGATGTCCTAAGTAATTTACTGTAACCTATCTGGTGATCTTATCTCAGCATCCTGTTTCTCAAGGTAGCAGGCCAGAAGCTCGGTTCTGTTAATTATCCACAGACCTTGACTCCCAGCGGGTGTGTGTGTGTGTGTGTGTGTGTGTGTAATCGACTCAGAAAATAGTAGATTTCTACTGTTAGTTACCCTTCTTTCCTTTGCCCTCAGCCTCCCATCCTCAGCATCATCCTTTATTAACTCTTTTCACCACCAACATTCACTTCCACATTTATATCATTTATGTTATACTCGCTCTCCTTGAGATTTCTAGTTTCACTGATTCTATAGGTACCCCAAGTGAAATATTAAATCTAACATGTGGATGTTAGGGCCCATATACGTGAGAGTACATAATATGCTTGTTTGGGGCCTGTGTTTACTCATTCAGTATAATTTGTTTAATATGTTCTAATTCTATCCTTTATACTCTAATTTTTATTTTTCCTTACAGCTTAATAAAATTCATTGCACATATAAATAACATTTTCATTATCTAGTCAATAGTTGATGGGCTTCCAAGCTGATTCAACTTCCTAAATATTATTAATAGGGCAGCAATGAACAAATTTAACAACTACATCTGTAGCAGCATACAGAGTTCTTTGAACATCTACCCAGGAATGTTAAACTGGACCATATTGTAGTATTAAAAATTAAGGAAAATAAAAATGAACTCTATGACTTCTTCATCTATTATTATCTTTAAAATTATCTCTTTATTTATAAGGTATATTTATGGAAATTTCTACAACTCTATGTAGGAGGTAGCTAGAGTAATCTTAAAGATTATATCAGAAACTTTTATGCTTTGTTCTGGCTTACAATGCATTTTATTTCATATATTTTTCTTTTGTTATTTTTTACCCATTTCATGTTTAATTCCCCTGCTTAAGTTGAGTGTAATTATTTTAAATTTATTTCCAATGTCTATTTGTAATAACCCATTATTCTCCCCTTAAATTCTATATACATTTATTTTCATTTTGTGACTTGTGTGTGATTTAAGTTTAAAAATGACATTGATTTATAGCAGCAATAACTTGTATGAGTTTAAGATGTATGTAAATCATTACTGAGATATCTAATCTGAGTTTTAAAATTTTTGATATCATTTTTGAAGAAAAAATGGACCTAAGCTTGTTTCTAGTTCTTGTTTTTAAAAAGGAATCAACAAACTTCAATTCAGATGTAAATCTCTATGTGATCAAATACAGTCTTTGCATAGATTCCATACATTGCTTTCCTGAGCAGTCGTCATGTTGCCTAATGGAATGGAATGATGTGTTGACAGTGTAAAGGCATTTTATCATTAACCAGGATGGCTGACAGTAATTCTCTGTAATGAAATTGATTGCTCTGCATTTCATTCATTTATTTTTAAGTAAAAAAAAGGATTCTCATGGAAATCATAACTTAGGTTATAAATTCACTAGCAACATTGCTAGCATTAATATAACTTTAAAAAATCTACATATACATAGAAGTAGCATCATATGCATTGTGCAGGCTGTTTTTTTATAGTTTTAATTTATTTATATATTTGTGTATATATATTGAATGGATGAAAGGAAGGAAAAATTATATAACAATACAATTACCTCAAAATATATTGTAAAAATTAAATCCAACACACTGTAAGAAGGTAAACCTCCACAATAAAGAACACGGTGGGATGGCAGAGATGGCTTGGAGGTTAAGAGCACTGTCTGTTCTTCCAAAAGTCTTGAGTTCACTTCCCAGCAACCACATGGTGGCTCACAACCATTTGTAGTGAGATCTGGTGCCTTCTTCTGGCATGCAGGCACACATGTGGGCAGAATACTGTATAAATAATAAATAAATAAAATTATAAAAAGAAGAAGATAGAGTATCAAGTCTCTTCTTGGTAGGCTTCTATCCTTCCTCTGAGTGCCACCAGGCTCCTCATCAAGGGGATGTGGTCAAAAATGGGACATCAGAATTCGTGTGAAAGTCAGTCCCCACTCTCCACTCAATGGTGGAGAATATCTTGTCCACCAGCTAGACCTGGGTAGTGTTTCAAAGTTTACTGCCTGTGTTGTCCTTGGCTGGTGCCATAGTTTGAGCAGGACCCCTGGGCCCAGATCTGCCCATCATAATGTTCTTCTTGTAGGTTTCTAGGACCCTCTGGATCCTTCTACTTCCCCATTCTCCCATGATTCTCTCATCTAAAGTCCCAATAGGATGTCCTCCCCTCTGACCCATTTTCCTGGTAAGTGAAGACTTTCATGGGACATGCTCCTTGGGCTAGTGTCTAGATATAAGTGATTATATACCATTTGAGTCTTTCTGCTTCTGGGTGAACTCAGTCATTATGATCATCAGTCACAGGCATAGGGCAGGGGAGTAGGGGGAAAGTGGGAGGGAGAGAGGAATGGGAGGATACAAGGGATGGGCTAACAATTGAGATGTGATATGAATAAATTAATAAAATATTAGAAGAAGAGGAAAAAGAAGAAGAAGAAGAAGAAAAAGAAGAAGAAGAAGAAGAAGAAGAAGAAGAAGAAGAAGAAGAAGAAGAAGAAGAAGAAGGTCTACTGTTCCACTAATCCATTAATCAACTGTATTAAATTAAGTCACCTTACTTGCTCTAATGTCATCTTTTTCTGGAGCCAATAACTAAATTAAAATAATGTTCTTTAATTTGTGTTCATTTGTCTTTTTTAAGTACCATGAATTTAAGGAGTTCCAGCTTTCTACTGGACTCAAGCTGTGAGCTCATATGTACTTATAGGGGGAATGATTTTTACTAAGTGTGCCAATAAGAAATTTACAAACGCTTTAAGCACATAAGAAATCAGTTGAATCTCATCAGAATAAGACAAATATTTACCATTTTCCCTTCCTATATACAACTTTATGAATACTGAGAATAATTTTGAAATAGAGAAAATATAGTATCAATCATCTATTCTAAATTTCTTTAGCCATGAGATAAAATAAAATACATATAAATATATGTGAAAGGAAATGAATGTTCCACCTAAATGTTTCAGAAATCTTATTAAGTTCTTCAAAACACACAATAGCAGCACTTACTCTGCTATTGGACATGCAAGTCATGTATTTCTTTTCTTTTTCAACATAGTGTTTTATTGATTATTTGTGAATTTCACACTTTGTACCCTGATCATACTTACTTCTGAGTCCTCCCAGGTTCCACACCTGTACCACCACAAAAAGATATCAGTTGTGGAGAGCTAACTTCAGCATCCTTAACATAATTTTAAAGAGTTCTCTTCCATGGCTTCCTCTCTCAGCTGTTACCTATTTTTTGGATGGGGTGATTGGACTTGGGGTTAGGGTTATCACAGAAGCTTTCTATGACCTTCTTTCTCAACTCTGTGTCTGCAGTCATCAATAACACTACTAAAGTAGGTTCCTTGCCCTTTACAATCAGCAGATCATGGATCATTGACTTCTACATGGTTTCTTGCTACAACACAGACCATGAATACCTTCTATTTCAAGAAGTATTTTCTTTGTTTAAATAAAGTGGTAAGGAGCACAGTGCAATGATGGTTGCAACAATACCTAGTAGTCACACAGAGTACAGAATGAGGAAGACAATCACAAGAGGAGTAAAGAAAGAGACACAAATAGAAAAAAACAATAGCATAATTCTAGTTTTAAAAGTTCAAAAAGTGTATAAAACCCTTAGGGAAATGTAAAAACATCCTATAAACAACACATATTTTCTTAGTAATGTTTTAGCATGTCCTAAAACACGGCCACATTTATGAATATAATACACTCATAAAAACAATCAATATTTTGTCCTATTTCTAGTTTCTTTTTCTTTCTTTTGTCTTTTCCTCCTCTTTCTTCTCTTCTTCCCCTTCCACTTCTTCTTTTCTCTCTGTTTCTCTCTCCTCTTTTTTTGTAGACAAGTCTGTCCTGTGGCATCACCTGAAACTTATTAGTAATAATCATAAGTTAGTGCCCTGTTTAGTCTAGAAAGCACAATTGGAGTCACTCCTGTGAATCCAATTTTCTATTGCCTCAACAAAAGGTATGCAATGCACTATTTTATTGCAAAGCTTAAGGCTCACACATGTTCTCTCTAGCAGGGCAGCAGCGGAGACACCAGAAGCTCTTCCGGGGTAGTAGAGTGATACCAAATTGGTTCACAAAATACATAGGCATAAACTACCAATGTTCTAAATTCAGGGTCTAGAAATTGATGTGGTATTGTGAACCCCTCTCTGGATCAGAAACTTTCCTGATATGGCAGAATAGGAGAGTGACCCAGATCTTCAAGGGCAATGGATGCATAAAGGGAAGCAAGGGTCACAGGAATGTCGACCTTTAGGCAGATTGGGTGGAGACTGAGTCTCCAGGAATGTTGTTTTATCTCAGAGAATCATTGAGAGTTAATTGTATCTAATCGCTCAGGTGGAGTTTCAGGAGACTGCTAGCAGGTCTAGTTTATGGCAGTGCATGAAGTCACCTGGGTGACAAGTTCACACAGAACATTCACAGGTCATGGCATTAGTTTGCAGAATATATATTACATATAGAATATAGCATTAATTTTGCCCTTACACTATAAACATATTTTGTTTTAGTAACTTAAAAGAAGTTCCTTCCGGAAAAATTAATTATGAAAAGTTCACAAAGTTTAGTGAGACTAGAAGTTAAATAAGAGTCTAACAGAAAGCTGTGGCTTTTAAAAATGTTTTATTTATGTTTTTAATTTTGATTTATTATAATTTATTCAGATTACATGGTGATTGTTATCCCCTGGCTTGTGTCTTCCTGTTCTCACCCTCCCTTCCTCTTCTGCCCTATTCCCTTTCCGTTGACCTCTGACAGAAGGGGACCATTTCTTTTTTAATTTTTTTTTATTATATCTCAATAGTTATCCCATCCCTTGTATCCTCCCATTCCTCCTTCTTTCCCACTTTCCCCCTACTCCCCTCCCCTATGACTGTGACTGAGGGGGACCTCCTCCCCCTGTATATGCTCATAGGGTATCAAGTCTTTTCTTGGTAGCCTTCTATCCTTCCTCTGAGTGCCACCAGAGGCCCCCTCAAGGGGACACGGTCAAATATGAAGCTCCAGAGTTCATGTGAAAGTGAGTCCCCACTGTCCACTCAACTGTAGAGAATGTCCTGTCCATTGGCTAGATCTGGGTTGGGGTTTGATGTTTATTGCACATATAGTCCTTGGCTGGTGTCATAGTTTGAGCAGGACCCCTAGGCCCAGATCTGCCCATCATAATGTTCTTCTTTTAGGTTTCTAAGACCCTCTGGATGATTCTCTTTCCCCATTCTCCCATGCTTCTCTAGCCTAAAGTCCCAATAGGATGTCCTCACATCTATCCCACTTTCCTGATAAGTGAAGACTTTCATGGGACATGCCTCTTGGGCTAATGTCTAGATATAAATGAGTACATACCATCTGAGTCTTTCTGCTTCTGGGTTAACTCACTCATTATGATCATTTCTAGTTCAATCCATTTGTCTACAAATTTTGGGAATTCCTTGTTTATAATAGCTGAGTAGTATTCCATAGTGTAAATGTACCACAGGTTTCTATCCAATCTTCTACTGAAGGACACTTAGGCTGTTTCTATGTTCTGGCTATTATGAATAAGGCTGCTATGAACATGGTAGAGCATATGTCCCTGTTGTGTGCTGGAGCTTCTTCTGGTGGACCATTTTTTTTATGGAGACAGAATTTCAGCTACATAACAGGAATAAGTTCAAGTTATATATTGATGAATATAATTAATGACAAAATATAGTATACCTAAAAATTGTGAAGACGGCAAACTTTAAGCATCTTACACAATAAAAAAATCTGTGAGGAGTTATTATATATGTTAAGTTATTTGATTTAGCTGTTCCACAATGTATGCTTATTTCTTTTCTAATATAAGTTCTTTGTTTGTAGTAGTTTTTAGCTAATTTGCATTAAACCCATGAATGAATCAATACTAAATGGTAATAAGTGTGGACCTATCCCACACTACCACCTGTGTGACGGCACAGTCAGATACGGCCATGTGAGTACTGGAAGCTAGGAATTCTGAGGAGGAAAGCCACAAAAGCAGGAGTGTATGTTCTAATGACAAGGAATTGGAGCTATCAAATAGCTGAGCTCAGAGTACATATAAGGAAAAAGGAATTTTTTATTCCAACATAATAGAGAAATATGTAAAGGAAAGCATTTTGGTTATATTTGTGATTTTATAAGAAAGCAGCAAAATTTCTGCTTAAAATTGTACAGCTAAATATAATTAGAGTGAATTGCTATGAATTTCGACTTAAGTGGATATAATTATATTGAAATTCATTGTAATGATTCATTTCAATATAAAAGTTTCTTAGGAGATACTGACAGAACTCCTAAGGAAGTGGATACCTTTGTGGCCTTGTGATTTTGGTTTGTCATACCTTTTATTTTGATCTATTCCATTCAAAGAGCCATATCAAACCACCTTCCCTTGTGTGGAGGTCAGGCATGGAAAGCAAAGAGAATTCTCAAACTCTGAGCTTGGGATTAATGTAAGCATCAATTTTAAGATTTTTTTTTTCTATCAAGTGAATTTGGTAGCTCCAGCTATTTCTGTTCCTGTTTGTTATGCACAGATCTTTGCAGATTCTAGAGCTCTGGGAGGTAAGCCTTCCTCCAGCTCTGCCTGCTACAGCTGCTCCGAAATACCAGGGAACATGTCTGTATCTAAATCCCTGCTGTTGTGGGAGGGCTTATGTAACTGCCTGGTGCTTGGTGGAAAGAGAACAGTCGCTAATTTGAGGAGAAGAGAATTGCTTTTTTTTAAATTTTTTTTTCTAGTAACAATATACTTAGAAATTATTTATGCTGTGAGCCTCCTCATAGCTGGCATCTTAAAATATGTGAATCTGTTTTCCTTTTAGTCTTATAGTTAAATTTGTCAAGCATGCATGTAATTCACAGCTTTAACCACGCCTTATCATGCAGACTTCTCTGTATTACAATCTTTTATTATTATTGGCTTTAGGTTTCTAAGACCTGTTTAGTTTCTTTTCTTTTTTGCATTATAATTCTTTTTATTAATTCATTCATATTACATCTCAATTGTTATCCCATCCTGTGTATCCTCCTATTCCTCCCTCCCTCCTACTTTCACCCTATTCCCCTTCCCAATGACTACAGTTTCTTTTCTAATAATTAGTATTCATTCTATCCCATATTATATGACAAGAAACAGATATATACTCTATATCACACAGAGTTTATTATAAAGTAAGTATTTTGAACATCCAATAGTAGTTAAATCTGTACATAATCATTGCTTCTTTTAGCAGTTCATGGTTTGCACTGGGATACGTTATCATAGAAACATGAAAATAGCTGGAGGTATCTAGATCATAAGATATCTAACTGCTAAGCAGGTCTGGAAAGAGTGTATTATAGTTTACAAGTATCTATGAACAGAGCTAAACTCTTGTTTGCTCTTATCCATGAGAGCAAAAAAGAAGAACATGTGACCAGAATCTAATACTCTAATTTAGAAGACAGTGTCTCTGTAAGTATATGAAATTGGGAAATTGACTAAGAAACCAATGCCTATCAAGCTGAGAAAAATCTGCTTAACCATATGCCAATCAGCTATTTTACATGGATTAGGGATTTTTATCACACTTTCCAAAATAAAAGCATCACTCTATACCTGCAAGTCTTCTTAAACGAAAAGGAGTTATCTGAACTAGAAATCCTGGTATTAATGGCCAGTCACTGACATTTCTTTACTTGTATTTTCATCTAAATTTGTAACACCTGTGGTAGAGAAAAGAGGTAATACACAAGGTCTTACAGTGCTATTCTTTTAGAAGGCTAATTAAGGGTAACCCTTTCCTCACACTTAGGTAGAACTAAAGAGGCTTCCCACATTAATTTTAAAAACTAATTTTTTAATTTTGTGTATGAGTATTTTGTCTGGCTTCTTACATGTGCCTCACATGACTTCCTGGTGTCCAAGGGTACAAGAGAGTCTCCTATCTATAGAACTGGAACTTTGGACAGTTGTGAGATGTTCTGTGGCTTCTTAGAATCTAACCCAGGTCCTCTGGAAGAACAATGGCTGTTCTTAGCTACTGAGCCATCTCTCCAGCTCCACACAATTAATTTGTAAGAATGTCCTGAAATATTTGTATAAACAATACCATTTGTATAAACAATACCAACAACTGCTTTCTTTTCTGGGAATCTGGAATCAGGGTATTTGTGAGGTACATTGGGGTACATAACCCAGACTCTGGTCAAACCCCAAGCACGGATGTTCTAGAAAATTTTCTTATGTGATAATTTCCATGACCTGATGG
The DNA here is from genome assembly GCF_964271855.1 of Acomys minous. Taxonomy (NCBI): domain Eukaryota; kingdom Metazoa; phylum Chordata; class Mammalia; order Rodentia; family Muridae; genus Acomys; species Acomys minous. The sequence continues at coordinate 28,646,169 of NC_140487.1, forward strand.
TGATGGCGGCAAGGGGTGGAATGTGTCCTTGGTGAATCTTTGAAAGGGATTCTCGGAAGATGGCTTCTGGGCTTCATTCTTTAGATTCTTTCCTTTGTTGTTTGTCTATAATGCTCTTGCATTAACTTGTATTCTGAAAGTGACTATAGGACTATTAGAAAATCACTCTTCAAGGGCAATAAAAAGCCCTTAAAAACAAGAAGCAAAATTAAAACTATTATTAAAATAAAACAACATTTTGAGGGGCCTTCTGAACTTTTGGCAAGTAGAAATTCATGATGCATCATGAAAAAAACTATTATATTAAAGAGCACAAAGCTTCAAATCAATCAACTATTAGTTTCTGATACTAGAAAGTTTTATCTTAATATTTAAAATTTTTTACATATACATTTATGTTATTACACACACATAAAATAAACTACATAGAGCAGGAAGAACCATGAAACAATCAAGAATTATATTAATGTTACATTCAAAGTATTTTGGCTATTTGTATTTGGCAGCCTTGAAGAAAACATCTCTCCTATCTTGGTGTGTGTAAAATTCTGAAAGTAAATCAATACCTATCATACCCCATATGTATTCTCTATTAAAGAGATTATGTGCAGGTTATTATAAATTATATAACATGTCACATTTTTCATCTGATTGCATGTTTCATCTTTTTTATTATTTTTATTTTTACATATATATTTATATTATTATACATATATACAATAAACTACCTATAGCTAGAAGAACAATGAAACAACCAGGAACTATATTAATGTTACATGCTTAGTGTTTTGACTATTTGCATTTGGTAGCCTTGAAGAAAACATTTTTCCTGTCTTGGTGCATCTAAAATTCTCAATGTAAATCAATATCTCTCATATCTCATCATTATCAACTGAAAACACCTAGATAGACCTAAAATCATATTGACCCATGCTTCTCCTTATTCTAATAAATGAAAAAGTCACATTCAGACCTCTCAATATAATTAATCATAAATATTTTTTAAGAGCAAGGATTCTGTGGCTGGAGAGATGGCTCAAATGTTAAGAGCACTTCCTCTCTTCCAAAGGTCCTGAGTTCAATTCCCAGCAACCACATGGTGGATCACAACCATCTATAATGAGATCTGGTGCCCTCTTATGGCCTGCAGGTATACATGCACGCAAAAACACTGTATACTTAATAAATAAATACACCTAAAAAAAAAAAAAGACGAACAAGGATTCCAACCACATTTTATTTCTTGTTGGCACATTCTAACAAGGAATTACCACCTACTTTACTTAGACTTCTTGATAAAAGTCACTCTACTTGTTTGCCACTTTTGCCAGTAAATAAGTGAGACTAAAATTTTTCTGGTATAAAACTCGTATCTGAAGTTCAATTGCTTTGTCAACAAAAAGCATGTTGAACTTTATACTGGTTACTGCTTGATCACAAAGATTGACTGACACACAAGCTGGCATGTGTATGATCTTGGATTCCTCAAAAAATATGTGTGTCTTCCCCAGGTGTCTTGCAGACTAATATTATCCAAGGTATGTGAGTAGAGCCTGTCTGGTCAAAACAAAATGTGCAAGTACAGAAAATTAAAAAGAAATAATGAAAGAGTGTTTAAAAGGATTAGATAATTGTGTGGTGTAGGTATGGGACACTCTGGAAGGAAGTAATGAAAACTGTAGATAGGATACAAGGTATTGTTTCAATCTTACTGTATCTCTTAAGGCTTGCTTTCTGACCTACTATATGGTCAACTTTGTAGAAGGTTCCATGAGGTGCTGAGAAGAAGGTATGATTTTTGAGTTTGGGTGAAAAGTTCTGTAGGCATCTGTTAGGTACATATGATTCATGTCATCTGTTAGTGTCATTATTTCTTGGTTTAGCTTCTGTTTCATTGACCTATCCTTTGGTGAAAAGGGAATGTTGAAGTCTTCCATTATTAATGTGTGGGGATCTGTATGAGGTTTAATTTTTGTTAATGTCTCTTTTAAAAATGTGAGTTCCCTTGTATTTGGGGCATAGATGTTGAGTTTTCCTTTGATGATATGAAGTGTCCTTTCTAGTCTCTTTTGATTAATTTTGGTCAAAAGTCTATTTTATTTGATATTAGAATGACTACTCTAGCTTGCTTCTTGAGTCTGTTTGCTGGTGAGGATTTGGAGAAAGAAGAACCCTCTTCCATTGCTGGTGGAAGAGCAAACTTATACAACCAGTTGGGGATCAATTTGACACTTCTCAGAAAATTAGGAGCAGGGCTACCTCAAGACCCAGCTATACTACTCTTGGGTTTACACCCAAAAGATGCTTCACCATGCAACCAGGCCACTTGCTCAGTTATATTCATAGCAGCCTTATTTGTAATATCCATAATCTGGAAACAACCTGGATGTCCCTCAACCAAAAAATGGATAAAGAAACTGTGACACATTTACACAATGGAATACTACTATTCAGCTATTAAAAACAAGGAAATCTTGAAATTTGCAGTCAAATGGATGGAACTAGAAACAATCATTGTGAGTGAGGTATCCCAGATGGGGCCTGCCTCTGGCACGAACTCTGGTGCCCCTAGTTTCATTACTTGCCCTTGGTGGGCAGACCAGATAGCAAACAAAGGAAGAGGAAGCAGGCTATCTGGCTGAAACCTGATAGGCTGTGGTCATATGGTGGGGAAGGGGAATAGAGCAGAAGAGGGAGGGAGGGTGGGAACTATGGGCAGATACAATTGAGGGTCTAACAATCAGGATAATTTGAATACATTATAATAAATTTAAAATTAAAAAAAAAGAGAGACAGACTGTAGAAAGAGCAATGGAGTACTCCATGCAGCAGGTCTCAGGAGTAGAAAGAGCAACACAACTGTGACACAGGATCTGGTGCAAATATCTGTAAACAATAGCCTATGCTAGTATAATGTACTGAAAAGAGTGTCAACTCATTTGTTATCTTTCTTCCATCATTCATCCATCTTCTTTCTTGGCGAGCTCTGATGCTATGCCATCCAAAAAAAAAAAAAAAAGAAAGAAAGAAAGAAAGAAATATAGGACAGTGAAGACCATGACTTAGAAAGAATATCTAGCTAAAATATGACAAATTAATACATGGGATATAGAAGATATTGAGAAATCTTACAAATACACACACATACAAGGCTTTGGACTATATGAGTACGTAATATTATAATATCTCAAAACTCATTATAAGGATATAAGTTAATCAATTTCTAGTGATTTTTCTATCTTCAGAGGACAGGAGGAAACTGTTTATTTTTAATGACTTAAAAACTTACAACATAGATTAAAAAGTACAACCAATTCTAATCACACAGGCTAAGAATAATGAAATTTTATTATCTTATATTTAAGTCTTACACACTATTGCTATGATTCAAACTAGATTATTGTTAATAAAAATCAGCATAGAGAATAATTAACTGAATGTATCCCTGCATTTATATGGCCTGATATTTAGAGGTTCTTTTATTCTGAAATTTTTTCTTTATATTTACATTTCTATTCACACACAATTTTTGTATTTACCCATTTACAACATACAAATGAGTCATTAATGCTTTATAAAAGTACAGTGCCAAAACTTTTAAAGAATCCATCTTTTCATGTGGCAATAAAAATTAGCCTTTTTAGTAGGGTGTGGTGGGGCATGCCTGTAACCCCAGAACTCAGGAGAAAAGACTCTATCTTAAAAAAAAAAAAATTCTTTGGAATGATTGCTATACTGGATTGATTCAGTATAAAGTCTTGGTACTTTTATTCTAATCATATTTACCAGTAGAAATTTGGAAGGAAAGGTTATTTGTCATATTTATGCTCTAAACAATCTTGCCATTTTCTCTAAGTATACTATGTCTTATAACACAAAGATGTTTTGGACTGAAGAAAATCAGTTTAGCTAACAGAACCATTAAGTAAAGTCAACAATTGGTAATCTGCTTAAGCAACTTATCAAGAAAAGCATAAAAGTCTGTATTTATAAGATGATTACAGCTAAATAGGGAATTACTTTAGATTGTGATTACTGTGTGAAAACAAAGGCTTAAGCACTGTAAATAATGGTGACTAGGCCCATGAGAACAATTTGTGCTTAGCTCACAAACTAAGTCAAGATATCCAAAGGTACAATGTAAATGGTGAGTTGTCTATAAATGTTAAACATATGTCAAAAATCACAAGTCCTTGTCTGCTTTAGCTTGACTTCCTTTGTTAGATACTCTAAGAAACACACATACTTTTCTTTTTGCCTTGATGATTACTATCCTTATGAATGTTCTTCTTGGACATGAAGTAGTATTTTTATTGAACAGTTCATTTAACAGAGATTTAGCTTATTTTACATACAGTCCTATGCCGCTGCCTATGTTCTGTATGTATCACATATATCTATATCATTATGTCTGTCTGTCATCTCTATCATCAACCATCTCTCATTTTTATAAATGCATATTCAATTTGAAAAATAATCATATTATACACAGTAAAAATTTTAATACTGTGTATGTAAACATGTATCAAAGAAATAGAATGTCCAATGTAAATATGTGGGTAAATATTTTATAATGTATCATTGAAATATTTAAAGAAATATAATATATGCAAACATTTTTTCTTGGTTAATGCGATTAAATGAGTTATCTCAGATATAGTTGCATCTGCCATAAACCACAGACTAGCATATAAAAATTCCCAAGACTGTTTTGGGATATCTCCACTTCAGTTATTGGGCCAAGATGTCTCAGAGATTCTCCAAGATAAAACCAATTGGCATTTCTTTTAATACGCACTAGAATTTAATTTCAAGGCCTTCCTGCTGAAGACAAAACAGACTTAGGTCACAGGAAATTTGGAGGGAAAGTAGATATTGACTTGAAATCTTTCTGTTGACTGATTTTTTGGTACAGTTTCTACGTAGATTGAGGGATTGGAGCACATTTTCAACAATCTTACCAGGATAAAATCCTGTGAGCTACTATAAAGATTGACCTGACAATATATACTCTGTGTGTGTGTGTGTGTGTGTGTGTGTGTGTGTGTATGTGTGTGTGTGTGTGTATGTGTGTGTGTGTGTGTATGTGTGTGTGTGTGTGTGTTTGTGTGTGTGGGTGGTGGAGAGAGAGAGAGAGAGAGAGAGAGAGAGAGAGAGAGAGAGAGAGAGAGAGACAGACAGACAGACAGACAGACAGACAGACAGACAGACAGAGAGAGACAGACAGAGAGACAGAAACAGAGAACTAGTAGTATACATCTTATGCTATTGGGGTGACAAACCCTTCCTAATTAAATTTAAGGACTTCTCCATAAGAGATAATAAATGCTGAAGTGCAGCCTAAGACCATGGTGATCTGATAGGATACAAGGCATTATTTCAATCCTCTTGTATCTGACATTCACACGAACTTTGATGCCCGATATTTGACCACATCCCCTGCATGGGAAGATCTGGTTGCACTCAGAGGAAGGATAGCAGGCTACCAAGAAGAGACTTGATGCCCTCTGAGCGTACACAGGGGGAGGAAGTCCCCTTCAGTCATAGTCATAGGGGAGGGGAGTAAGGGGAAAATGGGAGAGAGGAAGGAATGGGAGGATACAAAGGATGGGATAACCATTGAGATGTAATATGAATAAATTAATTTAAAAAATTTAAAAGGAGATAATAAATGTCTGATATTGTATATCTGGTCAAGAATTTATGGTTAGGAAGCTAAAAGGCCCCAAAGGTGAACCTAGTACTATTACTTGACTAAATAGATATCATATAAAATGACTTCTAAATTCATATCTTTACCTGGTGGCACTCAGAGGAAGGACAGCAGGTTACTGAGAAGAGACTTGATACCCTATGAGCATATACAGGGGGAAGTAATCCCCCTCAGGAACAGTCATAGGGGAGGGGAATAAGGGGAAAATGGGAGGGAGGGAAGAATGGGAGGATACAAGGGATGGGATAACCATTGAGATGTAACAAGAATAAATTAATAAAAAAAGGAAAAAAAAAGGAAAAAAAAAGAAATTCATATCTTTAACCCATAAATTATTGTCATTCTCAGATTTTTATCATAGAACTTTGTGCACTGAAAGTATTTAGCACCGAACCTCACAACTGATCAAATAAGTGTCTGTGTGTCAGTTATTAATAAGTGGCACATCTATATCATTCTCTCCCCAGTAAGTCTCAAAGAGCTTTCAGAAGAGGGGTTCAAAGACTATTATTGGCAGAGGTGGGGGGATCATCAGCAACAAGTGGTATGGTGTCCTCTGGACATGCCAAGACAATTTCTTTTGTGAACTCACTGCAGATGTGGTTGCCTATAGAAGACAGGGACAAGGTCAAGACAGTAAATATTACAGCATAGAAGCAGACAGAACTCAACAGTCCCCATCCTCATCATTAATGGTGTAGCTCTTAAGAGTTGAAGGGGAGGAAGAGACAGTTTATTTTAAGGGTGCAGCCACTGGTATTTCCACCATACTCCAGTGGATGGCCCCTTCCCAGCCAATATAAAGGTAGCACTAACAGACTTGGTGGGTTATTTTAAATGGTGCTGGTTTAACTGGATATCTATGTGTAAAAAAATGCAATTTACCCATATTTGTCAACATGTACAAAACTCAAGTCCAAGTGGATCAAAGACCTCAACATAAAATCAGAGACACTAGATCAATTAGAAGAAAAAGTGGGGAAGAGCCTGGAACACATTGGCACAAGAGACAACTTCCTGAACAGAATGCCAACAGCCCAGGCCTTAATATCAACAACTAATAAATGGGACCTCATGAGGCTGAGAAGCTTCTGTAAGGCAGGAGACATTGTCAACAGAGCAAAGCAACAGCCTACAGACTGGGAAAAGATCTTCACCAACCCTACATCTGACAAAGGTCTAATATCCAAAATATATAAAGAAATCAAGAAATTAAATACCACCAAACCAAATAACTCAGTTGAGAAATGGGGCTCAGAACCAAACAGAGAATTCTCAACAGAAGAATATCAAAAGTTAGGGAAACACTTAAAGAAATGCTCAACCTCCTTATTCATCAGGGAAATGCAAATCAAAACAACTCTGAGATTCCATCTTACACTGATCAGAATGGCTAAGATAAAAACCTCAAGGGACACCACATGCTGGCGAGGATGTGGAGAGAGAGGAACACTCCTTCATTGCTAGTATGAATGCAAACTAGTACAGCCATTTTGGAAATCTATCTGGCGTTATCTCAGAAAACTGGGAATAAGCCTTCCTCAAGACTCAGCTATTCCACTCCTTGGAATATACCCAGAAGATGGATCAGCACACAGCAAGAAAATTTGCTCAACCATGTTTATAGCAGCCTTATTCATAATAGCCAGAACCTGGAAACAGCCTAAATGTCCCTCAGTTGAAGAATGGATAAAGAAACTGTGGTACATTTAAACTATGGAATGCTACTCAGCTATTAAAAACAAGGGATTCCCGAAATTTGTGGACAAATGGATTGAACTAGAAATGATCATAATGAGTGAGTTAACCCAGAGGCAGAAAGAGTCAAATGGTATATACTCACTTATATCCAGACACTAGCATAAGGGGCATGTCCCATGAAAGTATTCACTCACCAGAAAAGTGGGTCAGAGGGGAGGACATCCTATTGCGACTCTAGTTGAGAGAAGCATGGGAGAATGGGGAAATAGAACATCCAGAGGGTCCTAAAAACCTAAAAGAAGAACATTATGATGGGCAGATCTGAGCCCTTTCCATAACTAAATTTGAAAAATAAATTGGGGGAATTATTTAACAATCAATTATTTTGTATTAGTATTTTTGTTTATTCAGGGTTTGAGACAATATATTCATTATCTCAGTATTATATTTACAGACAGAACAGTATCATTGTGTAAAATTGAATTATTAAAATATATAAAATATTGAAGCTATTGTTTGATTACTCAATATAAAACTTTATAAAAATGATCTATAGGTAAGCATCCTTCTTATTCTTAATTATGATTTCAATAAGGTATGAAAAATTAATTTCACCTGAATACAATAGAAACAATACATTCATCATAAACTGTTAAAAGATTGCTACAAATGGGTTGAGGGAACATTTACAAGTGAATCCATCCATATCATTTCCAAATTCACCTCACATTTACAAGATTGCATATCAAGTTAAGTAATCATCAAGACAAAATGAGTGACTGGCCATATTTTCCCAACTATTACTGTATCTCACATTTGGTTTCATTTAATATCATCACCTTTGTTTGATATTTATTGTACCTAAATTCTATATTCTCACACATATTGAAAACTCACTCACATATACAGAAACTCTCCTTTTTCCTTTCTGTTTCAAATTATCACTCTTCTTTCTTCTCCTTGTCTACACACACACACATACACACACACACACACATACACACACACACACACACACACATGCACACACGCACACACACACAAGCATACTTACATGCATATTCACACCTACTCACACAATTTTAGTACTTGTCATTGTTATTCTAAATCTTACATATTTTAAGTGTACCTCATATTGAGAAATCCAACATCAAATTATGAATAATCATGTAGTATAAGCAACTACTTCCTTTAGTTATTGAATTATGTGAGGAAAAAAAATAAAGTTGCTCACTTCAAAAAACTTGATCCACTTATTATCTGCCCATAGCTTTTCATCAAATACATCACAACTGATCATTACCTCATTTTTATGTCCTATTTTAATCTTCTGGGCATTGATCAATATAAGACTTATTTGAATCCAATATACATGTCATGAAATATTTCCTTAGCACTCAAAAAACACCCCAGCCTTTCCACACAGCTCTACTTTAGTATGGGGTTCCTAAATTCCACAGTCCTCCATAATTTAAAAGATTTTATTGTTGAGACTCTACACCCTGTAATCAGAGTTCATTATTTATTTCATGGTTAATATAAAAAAGGGAGAATCTTTTCCATTCCAACTGACACCTTGAGCAATGACAAACTATCTTCTAAAAAGATATTTCTTTAAAAGAGAATACTCAAAATTCTTGCCAGTAGATTTTATTATAACTTATATACTTTAATTATAATTTATTAATGCAAGGAATCAGTTTTGTTGTCTTGCTGTCACTTTACTGAGAAATACCACGGTTGGAATCTGAAAATCTTTTGTTCTTAACTTTAGATTTCTTTTTAACCTCGCAGGAGAAATGAAGCAAGCAGATGTTTAAATATTATGAAGTCTAGGTAATCCTCATAATTGCACAGCTGCTTAAATATAGATACTGAATCCATTCCTTGGTCAAGAATATTAAGCAGTTTCATTACTAAACAGGTTTACATGCTCAGGAGAATCATCACTTGCTGCTCTACCTACCTTGGCTGGTAATACAGAGTTAGCTCCAATGTGAAGGACAGTTCACTAGTGACTTTCCAGTTATTTTAGGTTTCTGTGGCCTACCAAAATGAATTCCCAGATACGCCAAAGCCTAACCTATATTTCGTTTAAGAGTCTCATAAACACTCTCTCAATTTTTGGAATGTTGTATAGCATGTTTTATTTAAGGCAAAAATATGAAAATCCGGTACAGAGCGCATGATCTCTAAGATGCACTTGCTTATTAGTAATAAAGCCAGCCAAACTGCAGACCTGGCCAACGGTAATGAAATGAATCCTGTTGGTGCCCCAGCCAGTTCTTCTGCTTAATATTCTTCAGAACAGTGGCTACATGGTTTCTCTAACACATTTGCTCAGTCCTTCAGAGCATTGTTTGGGGGTCTGGCTCATGAAACCATCTGTTCTTCCTCATCGCTCTGTGCCAGGGTCTTAGACACTTGCCTCTAGAAACAGTTCCTTCTCTTTTTCTTGTCCTGGAATTTACATAGTCAGGCTATTTCTTAAGTCTGAGCACAGAACTCAGATATCCCCATTGTTTCCCAATATAGCTGTGGTTAAAACTAACATACCTCTTCACAGATCCATTGTGCTGGCCTCATTGTGGCATATGTGTATTTGTTTCTGGTCCCAGGTTTTAGGAACTACTTCCTGGGTCATTTCAAGAAGATAACTATAAGATACCTAAGATACTTACTTATATACTCAAAACAGTAAAATCTAACCTTTGGGAGGGAGAGATAAGGTTAAAGTAGTTTCCTGTTTTTGAAATTGGAGAAATAAAAGTAAAATGACACTGAGGGAACTGTGGAAAGCTGCGAGGTGCCGCGCCTTAACATGGCGCAGGCTTCTGCCTTCTGCCATCCTGAAAGGGAAGGTGGCACCTGGCATGATCTGATTGGCCCTTGAGTTGTACTTAAGCTTGGCTCTTCCCTTCTTCGGGGCCATTCCCACTGAGCTTAATTCTGAGTAAAGATCTCGAGAAGAAGTCTGGTTGTTGGTGTCTTATTTCCGCTGGACGGTGTGGCGCCGACAGGGAAACACTGAAAAGAGAAAAGCAAAGCTCTGGAGGTCTTCATCCAATAATAATTAAAGACACATATAAAGATTTGTGATCTTAGTACTCAGAAATAATCAGTGAACTGATCCTACATCTGTTGATTAGAATTAACAGCCCTGTGATGTCATTAGGATAAGTATTACTTTTTCTGTTCCTGTAATAAAATAACAAAAAGTGACAAATTTGAAAAAAAGAGTTTCTATTGGTTCACATTTAAAGGGTATAATCCAGTGGGTCTCAACCTTCTTAATGCTGTGACAGTTAAATACAGTTCTTCATGTTGTGCTAAATCCAAACGGTAAAATTATTTCATTGCTACTTCATGCCTACAATTTTGCTAATATTATGAATTGTAATGTAATATGCTTCTGATATAACATATGTATCTGATATGTGACCCTTCAAAGGGGTCACAACCAACAGGGTGAGAACCTCTGCTATAGTCTATTATGTATTGACATCCTAATAAAATTGTCATTTTGTTCCTGCAAAGTGAATCCCTCATAGACAAACCTGCAAGCTTGTGTAAGCTTGTGTCCTAGGTGAACCTAAGTCAAATTGACACTCAATATTAATCGTTACAAGGGCATTGAGTCACAACATAGTACTTTGAATAGAGTTCAATTGAATTTCCTAACACCTTTTCATTGTAAAATGTCATTTACAAAATTTATAGTTTCGAAGTAGAGTGTGACATATTGCAAGGAGCAGATAAGCTCCTGAAAGACTGTGCATTATTGACATGAGCATGGCCATGTCAAGGACTCCAGTGCCTTATAGCCACAGAAACAACAAAGTCTCCCTGAGTCAGGCTCTGAGGCATGGCAAAGTCTTCCTAAGGTCAAAGTACAGGTGGGAAGAATGGTTGACCCATAGGTGAAGCCAGTGTGTGCAGACTGTCAAGCAGAGCTTCCTCCTTTCAAATGACTGCACCTGAAACTGCCCCCTACAGTGGTTACATGCTGAGATGAGCTATCTCCTACTTATTTGGGGGTATACAATAAACCTGTCTCCTAGGTTCAGATTTATAAAACAAGCCTGCTGAGCTTCAATGCCAACACTGGTACTTATCTGTAAGAGCTCATGTCCCACCTGATCCATGATCCAACCTTCTCTGTCTCTCTTTCTCTTTGTCTCTGTCTGTCTCTGTCTCTGTTTGTCTGTCTCTGTCTCTATGTCTCTGTCTCTCTGTCTTTGTTTCTCTGTCTCTGTCTCTGTCTCTGTCTCTGTCTCTGTCTCTGTCTCTGTCTCTGTCTCTCTCTCTCTCTCTCTCTCTCTCTCTCTCTCTCTCTCTCTGTGTGTGTGTGTGTGTGTGTGTGTGTGTGTGTATGTTCATCACTAGTTTATTGCTGAAGTCATGCAGGTCATAGCAGCATATGATTCTCTTATATTCATCCAGGATTTCATATTCATTGTCCTTCTCTACGTGTGGAGGTCACTTACATAAGGTTTGATGAGTAGACTGTCACTTGTTCCTGTGTTTGAGAATTTATGTCATTGATAACAAAAGCATTTACCCTCCTGACATTTTGCCTTCTGAGGCTTTACTTACATTTGTCTAAAACTGCTTATGGCAATTGTGCCTCCATAACAATAAAAGTAATCACAGTTTTGAGAGTTTGATTAACCCCAGCCAAGAGGTTAATATTGCCAAACTTGAGAAAACAGTCTTTCTAATCAACCAAATTAACATATTCCATATTAATAATATTTTACTTCTCACTTTTCTATCCTAATATTATTATGTACTTACTCAGTGGAAGGAAGATATTAATTAATCTGTAAAAGTTTCATGATTCAGGAGAAAGATATTACTTCATGGGAAGCCTTATTTACAAACCAAAGATTTTACAGCTCAATATCTTATATTACCTCCTGCTTTTTAAAACCCATACTTTCATATCACATTTACTTTATTATTTGTTCAAAATTGTAACAATATTGCCTCATTTTCTCACAAAAAGTACAAAGACTTTTACATAATCATGGTGAATGAACAAGGAAATATTAGAACCAGTTAATTTAAAATATGCCATGCTTATTGATTGAAAAAAATCCATATTATAGGCATTATTATATACTACAATTTGTCCTATAGATTAAATGTCATGTTTCTAAGAATGCTATTAGACTTTTGGAAAATATAAAACTTAAAATTAATTTGCAAATTCTAAAGACCTAGCACAGAATACAGAAAAACTAGATGGATTCAAGCTTTATTATAAAGTTATTAAAATTAAAAGAGGCATGTGTAGAGATGGATCAACTGTTGAGATGGCTTCTTGCTTCTCCAGACAACACAAGTTCTGTTCCCAGGCTCCAGGTCAGGACACAAGAACCTATACCTCCAGTATCAAGATCTAAACCTTTGTCTGGACTGCAAGAGCTGTAGTATATTTGATTAATATACTCATAATACCCATGAAAACACATATACACACAACTCATATAGACACACACTCACATATGCACACATACATACACACACACATACATGCAAACAAAAATGACAATAAATTCTGAAAATTAGATATTAGGAGTAAATTATATTGATGTGATTTTATACAGAAATTCATCAATGAACGAGGGCAGGAAATTTAGAAAGAGGTGTGTGTGTGTGTGTGTGTGTGTGTGTGTGTGTGTGTGTGTTTCAATAGGTGAACATGATATTTTAAACAAATGCTACAAAAGTAACTTGATGGAGCAGTCTTTATTTTTAATAATTTCTTAATTTTAACTCGTACCTAAACTTAAAATATAAATAAAAAGTGTTCAGAAGCAAATATAAGTTAATATTTTTATTATATTATTCAAATAAAGTTTTTTATAGATAAGTAAAAAAATAAGAGCATGTCTCAAAAGTAACATTTTGTATTTTATAAAAATGCAGCAGTTATTTAGTTCTGAAGCAGATAGTCCTTAATGTTTTCTAGAAGGCTCCAAGGTATTGACCTTTTAGGGCCAGTGGTTCATATCCCATTTAAGGCACTGCTCCTACAGAAGGAGTACAGCCATGAATCATAGATATATATCTAGGAACATCTGGGTGTCAACTACAATTCATTCACAAAACAAGAAGCTAGTCGCGATTAACCTAGACTTTATTTGGCTATATTTGATGATGCCCATCTTAAAGGGGTCACTTAACAGCAAGTAAGCAAGATTTTTATAGGAAAAAAATTACTTTCTAGAAATGCATAACAAAATGACACCGGAAAACACCAATCTCTTTAGAATGAATGCTAAAGCCAACTTGAGTTAAAATGTCATACCACCTGCAAGGGCTACTTTAATGACCAAAATCATGATAGACTATGGCAGCAGAGCATCTAGAGTTCTCCCTCATTACATTGGAGAGACAATCATGTGATTTGGAAGCATCCAGCATTGGAATATCTCTAACTCTCCAGCTTAGAGCACTAACATGCTCCGGTCTTTGTCTTAAATAATGAACTATGAATATTACCAGTAACATTAATTTTAATAATGGTTTGTTGAGTTATAAAAGATGTATGGAAATGATTTTTATATATATATATATATATATATATATATATATATATATATATATATATATATACATATTTCATTTAGGTGTAAGTACAGGTAAATATGTAAGTATCAAAATGTTTTTGAAGGGAAGATAACTTAATAAAAATGAGGAGTAAATATGGAATTCTCTAAGTAATGAGATATTTCCAAAATCTTATGAGGTAACAGAAAATAAAAACTACATGATCCTGAGTTAAAATTCTAAACAGTAAGCATTGAACTTTTTTCCCCCTCTATACTCTTTATTTATACCCATCATATCAAAGACTATCCTTTTATGCTGTTTTTCATCTGTATTCTCCTGTTTATATAAAATTCTGGTCCCAAAATTGTTTAAACAATTATTTTCTTTTATTTTAGATTAACCACTGCATTCTTTTAAATAAGGCAAACTTTTTCACCATCAGCACACCATTTTCTTTAAGTTAATTTTATTTTGGAGAATATAATTTAATTATAACAGTTTTTCTTCTTTCAAAACTTTTTATACACTTCTCTCTACTCTTTTTCAAGTTCATTCCCTGTTTTTCAACTAATTGTTACAGCAGATGGAAGACAACATCTTTCTCTCCCAGCGTTCCCCAGTGCCTATAGTTCTTTATGTCCTAGTACAGGCTACACCCATAAAGTGTCACAAACATTACTACTTTAGAAATATGAGCTAAAGAGGAATGACACCAATGGAACTTCCAAATTGGATGGATAAAAGCATATCATAACATGAAAAAAATACTCCTTTAAAGTACACTTGTAGGAACCTTAAGTCCTCTTCAATTGGGCTCTATTTTTTATTATTATTTTTTTTATTTTTCACATATACATATATATTATTACACATATATACAATAAACTATCTACAACAAGAAAAACCACGAAACAATCGGGAATTATATGAATGTTACATTCATAGTATTTTGCTATTTGTATTTGGAAGCCTTGAAGAAAATATCTTTCCTATCTTGGTGTGTCTAAATCTGAATGTAAATCAATATCTCTCATATCTCATCATTAACAACTTAAACATCTATCTGGACCTAAAAATATCTTAACCCCTAAACAACTAAGCTCAATTGTAGAACTAAACTATATGGTCTTCAACCTCACCAGAGACTTGAGAAAGAATAAAATTAAGTACCCGAGTATACAGGTAGTACAGGCAAGCAGCTTTTCAATGAGAAGATGACAGAGACCATTTGCTGCCTGAACAGTCACCTAAAATTCTCTGTAACATATCAATTACTAGTCTATTTTTCACAAGAATATATCCTATGTGTGAGATATAGATATGATTCTATAGAAAAATAAGGTTGAATAGTTAGATAAGGTCTTCAAAAACCTCAGAGACATACAGAATATGACATTTTTTAAAGTTGTTTTTATTGTTTTGAAGATTGAGCTAAATTTTGAGATTACATAAATGGCATTCCATAGCAAGATTTTTAGATGTTCTCTTCTCCCAAGGTTGATGTCATAAAACTTATCAGCACATGACAGATAACATAAAATCGGAATAAGATATTAGGTATTTACAACATAAGTTTTTGAAAGGCTTGAGTTTAGTGCTAACTCTAAATCAATTTTAATCTAATCACATGCCTCTTGAATGTTGGTGATTATCACAGAAATTACTGAAATGAAATATTGGAAGGAAAGTTCACTTAACACTAATTTTCCTCAACACCCTATTTTTTTTCCTTTTCCCATTGTATTTCTGCTTTTCATCTAGATTTTTATTGAAATGTTTTTACAGTTGGATTCAGTGAGGTATGAAAAGAAAAAGAGGACCCGAATGGAGGAGGCAAGCATGTTGGTTGCTGAAGGCTGAGAGAGGGTGGGTTTGATCTTTATACATTGTATATATTTATGAAATTTCAGAAAATAAATAAAATATTTTATTAAGTTTAGACATGCCTGATAGTGATTCAAGTGCCAGTGTTCACACCAGGAAATGAAGATATTTATGCGTAATTTAAGGGTAATTATGAGCAAAAAAGGCTTGTTATGAAAATCTTAAGATCTTAGTTAATGAAAACCTTTAATGTAATATCTCAGCAATTTGTTCACTGGATGTGTTTATAAAAAGCACGGGAAATCAACTAACACAAAATAAAAACTTGAAAACAAGCATTCTCAAAATCATAATAGAATATTAATGTTAAGAAATGGCAGAAAAGTCCACTGAAGATCAGTGGTTTAGTCTTATTAACATTTGCCACACTTTTTATATGTTCTAATTATCCTGAGGATTTTTCAATTTAAGAGTTATTTTGGGTACTTTTGGTAAATTGCCAATTTCATTCACCCTGTGAGTCTATTCCCTGTGTGAACAGAATAGATGTGTGTGTGCTGGCTTTGCTTCATTAGCTGAAATTTCGGCTCAAGAGAACAATACCTTGGGTAATGTGCTTAGAATGTAGTTCATTCCCATTGAGAATTGCAACTTGGGACACTAAAAAGCATCTTAAACAGGCAGAGCACAACTGATGCTTTGTTAGGATGAAAAAACGCATCTGCGTGGTGCATTCTTAGTACAAATCCTGGAATCAGGTCAGCTTCTAAGTAAATAGAACTCTTCCAACTTAAAATGTTATGTACTATGTATTTGTGGAGTCTAGGTTGGCATCCATAAAATACCATATTATATTCTTACATATAAGCTTCTGGTTTTTTTTCCAATTTGATTGACTTATAACTCCAAGGGTGAGTTTTGGCTTCCTACTATTAAAAACCCAAGCATTTACCAAACTTTCCAAATAATGCAAAATAAATTTTTTTGAGGTTTACTTAAAATAATTCTATACAAAAGAGCAGTCTATGCAATTAAAAGACACGTGGAAGGCTAAAAGAAAACTATTTTTGTTTTTAATGGGATGTTTCATTTTTTTCATTCATATTCCACTCATAATTTTCAGTACATCTGACATGAATTTAAATTTTGAAAGAACATGCATACTTACTTTTAAAAGAATATATATATGTACATATGTATATTATATCTATATTAGAGAAAGGATGCCTGTATTTAAGATCATCTTGCCCGAGGATTTAAGTTCTTAATATTTCATCTGTGCTCTGAGTATTGTGACACCTTTGTGTTTGTCAGTTAGCATCTATTGGAGGTACAGGCACTGGTAGGTCAACAATGCTCCAGTGCATGGCGCCATTCCATGGAGTATGTGGACAGCACAAATACCAAGAAATAAGTAATTTTTAAAAACTGATGTAACATAGACTAGTGTGAACAAAATACTCAGAATTTTGAGTTAAAGTATAATTGACATATGAAATTATTGCAAAAAATTATAAATCTGCACCTAGAAAAGTAAAGGCATCAAGAACTAATCAATTCCAAACCATTGGCTTTTTAGTGCTTTTAGAGGGAAAAAAAAAGATAATTGATTTGGCTACTCATGTGGAACTTTGTCATCTTTAAAAGTATTTTACTAAGTTAATTTCATACAACTGCTCAATGAGTTGGCTTGTCAAAAACCCTTAAGGCATAATATTCAACTTTAATTTTACTGAAAACAAAACCAGAAATTAAATTTGAACAAAGAGGTGGTTGTACACATACTATTCATTTTAAATTGTAATGGCTATATTATGCTCATTAGAGCATACTTTAATAAATACAGGTATCAAGTATCTGGAATTCCAGAAGAACTTTCATCAGAGGCATTAACACAAAGATGGTAAGAGATCTATATACTGTCATGTACTTATAAAACACGTATTGCAAATCTCTAATGGATCCATAAACATAAAAAGAAATCAAATATTGACTCTCTCTCTCTCTCTCTCTCTCTCTCTCTCTCTCTCTCTCTCTCTCTCTGTGTGTGTGTGTGTGTGTATGTGTGTTTGTTTAAAGAGATCAGTTTATAAAGTGGATTTCACCTGATTAAGTGTCAACATTGAGGACATCTACAGGATATCTGCTTCGAGAACATAAAACATCTTTTAATTTTTTTATTTAAATAATTTATTCTCATTACATCTCAATTGCTAACCCCTCACTTTTATCTTTCCATTCACCCATCCATTCCTCTTTAACCATATCCCCCTTCCCTAGGTCTGTGACAGAAGGAGACCTCCTCCTCCACCATATTATCACAGCTTATCAGGTCTCATCCTCGTAGCCTGCTTACCCTTCCCCTGAGTGTCACCAGGATCCACACCAAAGGAAAAAAAATCAAATAGGGGACACCAGAGTTCATGTCAGAGTCAGCCCATGCTCTCCACACAACTGAGAAAAATGTGATATCCATTGGCTAGATTTGAATAAGGGTTCTAGATTTACTGTAAGCATGATGCCTGGTTGGTACAGCAGTTTGAGCAGACCCCCATGAGTCCATATGCACCAGCCTTGATGGTCTTCTTGTAGGTTTCTAGGACACTCTGGATACTTCTATTTCCCCATTCTTTGATACCTTATGCACCTGGAGTCCCAATAGGAATTTCCAGAATGTATCCTAATCTCCTGGTAAGTGAAGATTTTGAGGAGACATCCCTGTTGGGCTAGTGTCCAATTATAAGTGAGTATATACCATGTGTATCATTCTGGGTCTGGGTTAACTCACTGAGGATGACAATTTCTAGTTCCATCCATTTGCCTACATTGCAGGGTTTCCTTGCCTTTCATAGCTGAGTTGCATTCCATAGTGTAAATGTATCACAGTTTCTTTATCAATTCTTCGACTGAAGGACATCTAAGTTGTTTCCAATTTTTGGCTATTATGGACAAGGCTGCTATGAACATGGTTGAGCCTACGTCCTTATTATGCGGTGGAGCATCTTTTGGGTATATTCCAAAGAGTGGAATAGCTGGGTCTTAAGGTAGCCCTATTCCCAGTTTTCTGAAAAAGTGCCAGATTGATTTTGAAAGTGGTTGTACAACTTTGTACTTCTATCAACAATTAAGGACTGTTCCTCTTTCTCAACACCCTCACCAGCATGTGCTGTCACTTGCATTTTTGATCTTAGCCTCTCTGATGGGTGTAAGATGGAATCTCAGAGTCATTTTGATTTGCATTTCTCTGGTAACGTTGAGCATGTCTTTAAGTGTTTCTCTAACTTTTGATATTCCTCTGTTGAGAATTCTCTGTTTAGTTCGGAGCCCCATTTCTCAATTGGGTTATTTGGTTTGGTGGTGTTTAATTTCTTGATTTCTTTATATATTTTGGATATTAGACCTTTGTCAGATGTGGGGTTGGTAAAGATCTTTTCCCAGTCTGTAGGCTGTTGCTTTGTTCTGTTGACAGTGTCTCCTGCCTTACAGAAGCTTCTCAGCCTCATGAGGTCCCATTTATTAATTGTTGACCTTAAGGCCTGGGCTGTTGGTGTTCTGTTCAGGAAGTTGTCTCCTGTGCCAATGAGTTCCAGGTTCTTCCCCCACTTTTTCTTCTAACTGATTTAGTGTCTCTGGTTTTATGTTGAGGTTTTTAATCCACTTGGACTTGAATTTTTTGCATAGTGATAAATAAGGATCTACTTGCATTTCTACAAATAGACATCCAGTTAGACCAGCACCATTTGTTGAATATGCTATCCTTTTCCCATTAAATAGATTTGGATTCTTTGTCAAAAATCAAGTGATCATATGTGTGTGTATTTATTCCTGGGTTTTCTATTCGATTCCATTGACCAATCATCTTATTGCTATGCCAGTACCATGCTGTTTTAATTACTGTTGCTCTATAGTACAGCTTGAGATCAAGTATGGAGATTCCCTCAGAGGATCTATATTGTGCAGGATTGTTTTAGCTATTGTGGGTTTTATGTTTTTCCATATGAAGTTGAGGATATATACAGCAAACAAATAGCCAACATCAAATTAAACAGAGAGAAACTCAAAGAAATTCCTCTAAAATCAGGGACCAGACCAGGCTGCCTACTTTCTCCACAGCTCTTCAGTATAGTTCTTCTAATTCTATCTAGACCAATAAGACAACAAAAGGAAATCAATGGGCTCCAATTGGGATAGGAGGAAGTCAAATTATCCTTATTCAAAGATGATATGAAGTTATACATAAATGACCCCAAAAATTACACCAGAAAACATCTTTATTCTAGAGGCAGGGAAACTAAAAACTTATGAAATATTGGAGTTTGATTCTATGAGCGAGCATTATCATTTTCAGCTATGGGATTTCAGTGAGAGAAAATTTTTTCTCTTACTTTTTCTGCTGTTATTACTAAATATTACAAATTAGCCAGTTTATAAGATTCAAAAAACATTATTTCTCATAGTTGGGGAAGGATTACATACCATGGCACATACACATCTGGCTACTAGTGAGTTCCTTTTCCCCAGTTGATAGTCACTTCTCACTGTATGCTCCTAGGGTAAGAGTAACAAGGTATTTCTCTCAGAACTTTTACAAGGGCACTGACCTTGTCAGTGAGTGATCTGCAATTGTAACTCAGTATGATACCTCAAACCCATCTTTTCAGTGCAAAGAGTTGGATTTTTGACCCTTCTGTATAGATACAATAATTTAAGGCATCATCATGACACCACAGAAGAAGGAAGTAGTATATGCCATTCTGGCACAAACGCTTATGTTTAGGGGAAAAGGGGCCTTTGGATTTCTTTTAGATAATACTTGTGGATTATCAACACTATTTTTCACATTTCTCTTATTATCTTCAGATTACAAATATAAAGCAGATAAACTTCTTGAAGCCCTGATTATTATAGTATGGCTCCTGTTTTTCTATGTAGCAAAAGTACTGATAACTTTTTCTGTTGGAGAAGGGGAGAGTTCTACAATAGGCACATTTTTCAATTTTCTTAAAATGAGTGAGTGTATTAAGCATGGGGAAATCAAAAGGAGAAAGAGCAAATACTAGATAGATAAGATAGCATGACCTAATCAGACACTTAATATGTTGAGGAGAAATGACTGGAGAAGCCCTCCAGAAACTGTGGTGCTGGAGTTCATAATTCAGGGCTCCAGGCAAGGCATATCTCATCCTCCCCATAGATGAGCTTCTGGTTTCTAATTCTCATCAAAGACAATTTTTTTGTATTATAGGATGAATAAGAGTAACTGCCATTGGAAAGGTTTGACTTTCTAGGTATTACAGTTCATCATCCTTGGGTATCAGCAGGAGATCAAGCAGGAAATAAGAGCAGAAAAGTCAAAGCACTGCTTACTTGCTCATGTGCAGCTAGTTTTCTTAGAACTCAGATGTACCTCCTAGGGATGGTGATGCCAACAGTGGGCAAGACCTTCTCATATAAATCATTAAGACAATGTCTTATAAATATGGGCACAGGTTAATGTGAATTGGGCAATGCTGCAATTAAGATTTTATCTTCTCTGGTAAGTCTAGGATGTGTCAAGCTGGCAATAAAATGTATCTTACAGAGTCATCACTTAATAGATGGTACACTATTGTCTTCTATTCTTCAAGGTAGTCTAGGTATTATTATTGTTGAACATTAAACCTTATAGAAATTAATACCATGCCCCTAACCAAACATCAATTTTTGTGAAAGTCAACCACACATCAAGATCTTTTTCACTGAACCCCATACCACAGAGAGGTATTAATTATTATTGATTGGCATAAATATGACACATATATCAAGCATAGGTCAGCCCTTACTCCTAACAATATTATGGAAGATTCATTATTATAAGGGCTTATAAAATGCTGATTCAGCAAGACATTAGATGACATAATATCATTTCTAGCAAAAGAAATGCTATTATGCCAGAAGTAAAATAATATCATTGTTTCTAAAAGTCATATTTCATTTCAAAAATGTCAGAACCTGTTAGTCTGATGTTTGAATCCAAACAGAGGTTTTCTAACCTCAGGACTATTGATATTTTTAGAGCAGGTACCTTTGCTTTACACATAGACTCTAAAATAAATTCCTACATTGACTCAAT
Source organism: Acomys minous (assembly GCF_964271855.1). Lineage (NCBI taxonomy): Eukaryota > Metazoa > Chordata > Mammalia > Rodentia > Muridae > Acomys > Acomys minous. The sequence goes on from NC_140487.1 coordinate 28,668,080, forward strand.
TGTGTAATTTTACCTCAAAACTGTAGTTCTCTCTCTCTCTCTCTCTCTCTCTCTCTATATATATATATATATATATATATATATATATATATATATATATATATACACTTCAATTTGTGTTTATGTATATGTATACATATACATATGTATGTATAAACACTTCAATTAACTAGTACAATAAATATTCCACAAAATTTTAAGCTAACACTACTTCTGGTTTCACTGAGTTCTTTTTGCCAAAGATCAGAAAGAATGGAGCAAAGTCACCATAGAGAGAGTCAACTAACTCTGACCTTTTGGAGCTAGTGATGCTTTGGCAAAACAAGAAAAAGAAAAACTGAGTGTTAGATTGGAATGGTATATTCGAGACTTCTTGATATTTTTGGCCACATTTTAAAGTAAAAATATAAATGAAATAGAGCATAGCATCTAGAGTCTCTGGCCAACACAAGGATTAGGGACTAGATCATTTCACACATTAAGCTGCCTACCCTGGCACCTGTACTAAAAAGAAGACAGACGAAATCCTATATGCTTTAATGAGACATTAACAATGCATCTCTACTCTGGCCCCAAGAATAACCAGTAACTACTGTAAAATTAATCCCACTCATTTCCTCTCACATTAATTCAGAAACAATATTAACCAGAAATTTGAATGAATTGTTCACTGATCTAATGAACTGGCTTTATGAGGCGACTAGATTTGAGAAGCACATGGACAGTGATGAGCATGCCCCATATAAAGCCCAGATCATTCCTTCAGTCCCTGACTCTGGAGTTTGGCTTACAGAAGAGACTCGAATGGGGAATTGCTCCTAGCTAGACAGCAGCTGCACCCTGATCGTTCCATGCACCAGGGCCAGAGCACATTTTCTTAATGTTCAGTGTGGGGATCCAATCACTGGTCTCTTCATATGAGTATTACCCAATGGTTTCCCAGCCTCCTTTTGTTGCCTCTCTTCCAAATATATTGGAAGTGACTTAACTGCTACTCCATTTTCTTTCTTCCATTACTTTCAGGAGTTTCCCCTAAAGCATTTAGGAGTAGCATTCCTTCATAGACTCTGCTCTAGACTGTCCAAATAAAAGACCTCAAGGTCATCATAGACATGTGTCCAGAATCTCTCAGGTTATACTTGAGTTGGTTTGTGTGGGAAAAATAAGGATAAATTCAATTGCAACTCAGTATTTAAGAATAAATACAATCATAGGTAAAAGCTTATATAGGAAAATATTACTAATTTTACATAAAATAGTATAGAAATAATTCAAAGGAAAGGATTAATTAAAATTTCTTTTCCCTAGCATCTAAATGAAAGAAAGGTGTCATGAATTAGGTATCAATACAAAGATTTTATCCTTTATTTTGTGTCTAGCATGTACTGCCTAGGCATGCTTTATATTGTGGTCCTGAAATGCAGACTAGATTGGAATATGGACAACAAAAACTGATTAAGAAAGGGTTGACTATAATAATTATATCTTTTTATAACATCTTCTTGTCATTTTATTGATTATATACTCATTTTCTGGGTGGGGATGTTTGAAACTACCTAAAATCATCATAGATAATTTTGATGTTAAAAAAAGAAAACCATTATTGTTTTTTTTTTAAATAACATGTACGCTGACTCTATTATATAGAGTAGGCTGAATTTCTCCCCTTGAAATTCCTCGTTTTTGAACTATTTTATGCTTGGAAAATGAATTTTAAGGCTCTTGGATGAATAAGCAGGAAAGAACTGCCTTATCACTGATCTTACTATAGATATGTTTGGATAGTTCAGTTCAAGAGTTCACATACTAGTAATAGAGAGACTTGGGATATTTGAATGGGCTGTTTCTTTAGCAGACAATTAATCTGAGTGGATTATTTTATGTCTGTTATACATTTATAGTTTGGGAAAACAACACACTTCTATTCTTAACTGGCATGTGGGATGCAGTAAAATGTAAAGGTGAAACTTGTTAAGTGAGTCTCAGTGATGCTTTATACTGCATTTCTTGTATCTTGCCATCCTTTGAAGAAGTTTCTGGGATCTGGGGAGCAAAATTTTGTAGTAGAAAATGCAGGCAAATTAAATAGGATTGAGCATGCACACATTCAAAGAGGTAACTGAGCATAACAGGACTCAGTCCATTATCTGAAGTTGGCAGGGATATTTCATTTCATACATCATTTAGAGGCTAATTCACCACAGTGATTCTATAAATGTAGTTGCTCTTAAAATGTTAATGGAATGAGGGACAAAAAAGATTTGTTTTCAATAAATGTCTGTGCCAAGGTGCACAGAGCCAGTGAACCCTTTAGGCCTCCCAGGGACATAGCCAGATCTGACTGAGCTAATATCCCCTTATCTCTAACTATTTTATAGTTTTTTTTTAAGTAGAAAAAAATGCATGCTATTTGTAAACAATAGACTTTCATTTCACTTGAAGTTTCTGTAATATATGTAGCAGAACAAAAACTACATGCTAAGAGTGTAACAAATCTGTTAACTGCATTGCCTCTCAGGCCAAATTTTAACTTTTGAGTCTATCTATCTATCTGTCTGTGTATCTAGATATAATTTTCATTTTGAAATTGTAACAAAAGTGTACTTCTCCCCTGCTTTTTCTCCTTCCACAGCCTGATATATATCCCTTATGTGTATGTGAGCGTGTGTCTGTCTATGTGCATGCATGTCACATGTGCTTGAATGCTCCCAGTGTTCCTTGTGAAAGGTGTTGGACCCTTTGAAACTAGAGTTTAAGGCAGCTGTGAATCATCTGATTATTGTGTTGCTAGAAAATTAAGTCTAATCCTTTGGAAGAGTGATAAACTCTGAGGAAAATTTTAAGATAAGAAAATAATTGTTCTATAATTTAGGAAGAAAAGTCAAAACCAAGTCCTGTTTAGAAACCAAATTTTCAACCAGTACAAGAAATACGGCAAGGAAGCTAATAGGTACATTAGTTGCTGCTTCTCACACTGTTAGACAAACTGGGCTTTCTTCACTGAAGAAATGTTTCAGTTATTTAGCACATTAAGGCACTAGGGTCATGTAATAGAAGTGAACATACAAATCCTTGTTTAAAATGTTTGTATTTTGAAATAGGAAGTGTAATTTAAATATCAATACCTAAACACACATAGAAAAAGAAAGGTAAGAATGTTAACATAGTGAAATACAATGAATATATTATAGAGATAGATAATAGGTAAGTAAGTGATAAAAGAAAGATGGATAGATATATTGAGAAAGATACATATATGCATAGATAGATAGATAGATAGATAGGTAGATGATACGTGGATTGATGGATGGATGGATGAATGGATTGATGAAAGTGTCAAAAAACTTACTAACAAATTTAACTTTTTAGCTTACAGAAACACCTGTCTTGTATTATTCTTGTAAGTGTAGTAAATTAATAAAGAAGTCAGTATTAATACAATTTTTCACCTGGATGAAATCACAATAGTTAAAACGTGATGTCTACCCAGATATGATGGTATATTTCTCTAAAGCCAGGTCTCCAGAGGCAGAGGCAGTTAGAACTATCAATTTGAAATCAGACTGGTCTACAGGAGTTCCAAAACAGCCAGTGCTACACAGAGAAACCTTGTCAAAATCTTGTCAAAAGAAGAAAACAAAAGACGGAAGAAGGAAGGGAGGGAAGGAGCAAGAGAGGGTGAAAAGGATGGAGGAAGTGGGGAGAGAGACAGAGAGAGAGAGATACAGATAGACCGAGAAAGGGAGAGAGAGAGGGAAGGAAGGAAGGAAGGAAGGAAGGAAGGAAGGAAGGAAAGAAGGAAGGAAGGAAGGAAGGAAGGAAGGAAAGAAGGAGAAGGTGAGTAAAGAAAAGCACAGCAAGTCAGCTTGGCTTCAAAGCAAGGCCAGATAATTCTTCCTCTGTAAAGGAAAATTACATGTAACTAAAATGTTACAATTGCTCTGAGATTCCACAAACATAAACTTCAAACATTTTTCTGGGTATCCCTAGCCATTTATATTCTGTGTAGACCATAGTGTTGTAGTCAGTCTACATTGTCGGTAACATTGTTATGGGCAGCATGCTGGGTAGCTTAATGTCAACTTGATACAACCTAGAGTTACTGAGAGGAGGGAACCTCAGTTGGGAAAAGCACCTTCCTAAGTTCAAACTGTAGGACCTTTCTTTAATTAGTGGTTGATGGAGAGGTGCTCGGCCCATGGTGGATGGTGCTATTCCTGGGCTGGTGGTCCTAGGTTCTATAAGAAAGCAGAATGAGCAAGCCATATGGTTTCAGCCAGTAAGTAGTGTTCTTCCATGGCCTCTTCATCAGCTCCTACTGCCAAATCCTTCCATGTTTGTTTTCTTTTCCTGTCCTCCGATGATATTGAGCAGTGACTTGGGAGCCTAAGCCAAATAAACTCATTCCTCCTCAAGTTGTTTTGGTCATGGTGGTTCATTATGGTTATGATAACCCCCACAATGACATGTGCTGTACCATCCTCACTATACTAACACTTCCAGAATCACCTCGTGTCCAGAATTTGACATAAATATAAATCACTTTCAGTAAAGAAAATAAGTGAACCCTTTGAAGTATTTAATTCCTTTTTTCTTTCATAGCTCAAATCTCTTCAAGCCCAGGATTTAAAGAACTCAGATGATGTAATCTGTGAAATCCAAAAATAGTTTTTCCTGAATTTTCTCACTGACATAATTCACACCCTCAGGATTCAACCTGCTTCCATGGTCTCTTTAGGATGCCAACAGCTGGGCTTCTTTTTCCTTAAATTATTTAGTTTGAGACTATTTTAATTTATATGTAACTTAAACAATAAAGAGAAATTCTGTACACCTCTTGCATAATGGTAGTATGTCACAACAGTAAAATTAATGTCTATATACACTCTCAGCCTTATTCAAAATTTATTAATTTTATATACACTCATTCTTCAATGAGTATAAAAATAGATTATTTTATCCACAGGTTTTTGACCACTACTGCAATTATGAGATAACTCCATCACTGTTGTGAGATTATACTCACACAATTCCATAACCATGCACATAATCACACTGTATAGTACTCTGTATGAGTGTAGTTACCGCCACCCATATCACTTATGGTTATCTTCAGTAATCACTTATCTGTTCCTTGTCTATCCAATTTTATCTATTCAGAATGCCATATTATATATGAAAACTTTCATCAAAGCTAGGTTTTCACTCAACAAACTTCTCATGAAATTCATCCAAGTGTTGCTTATACCAATGGTTCATTTTAAATAATCATACATAATTATTGTGTGCAAAATAATGTATTGGACTATACCTGTATTATAGACTAACTCTAAGTGGCATATGCATTGCCTCACCATGCTATGATACTGTGCTATAGAGTTTCAATTGCACTAAAGGAATAAGTTTTGAGATTTATTGCAAAATGTGACACCTATAGTTAATAACAATGTATCATGTTCTTTCTTGATCCTGAGTGGTATACCATAAAATATTGTATCATATTTTTAAGCAACTACATTATTGGACAATATTTGAGTTGTTTTTTATTTATTTCAGAGCTATTATAAATAAATTTTCTATTAAGCTTTTATGACTTTATAACAAATGTTTATGAGTGTAACTACACTATATATGATGAAATCTTCCAGCTTAGATTTTAATTTAAGAATTGTTAAACACTTCTAGAGAATCTGCACTGCAGTGTCACCAACAATGTATGACAGATATATCTTTCCAATTTTCCCAGGCATTTTCTGTCTTTCTCTTTTATTTTAGCCATTCTAACTCTATGTGTGGCGATACTGCACTTGTTTTAATTCATATGCTCTTAATGAAAGTTGTGAATGGAAAAGGATGCCCAACATTTGTTCATGTGCTTACTCATCTTTACATTATTGTAATATCTCTTTTCATATGTTTTTCCAATTATTTGAATTTTTGCTTTGTTCATATGTTTGTGTTCTTTATGTTATATGCAGGCATGAGATTGAATATGTAATTTGCTTATTTTTTGTCAGTCTGTTGATTTTTATCCTTACACAGCTTTTAACAATTGGCACTTAATTTCACAAAATAAATTATACTTTACACAAAGCTACACAGTTAGCCCAAGTACAATAAAAAGTGATTTCAACACCACACTTTCAGCAACACATTCAACAAAAGTCAGAGAGACTTGGGTTCTAAATGGCAGTATACATCAACTTGACCTACTTGATTATCTACAGCAAATTCCACTCAAACACAAGAGAAGATACATTCTTCTTAGCTGACCATGGGACTTTCTCTAAAATCACCACATTTTGGGAGAAAAAAAACCACATTTCTACAAATGTAGGGAACTTGAAATAACTCCTTGTATTTTTATCTAAGTGCAATAGAGTAAAGATAGATATCAACAAGAGGATGAACATTAGGAATTACACACAACTACAGACATTAAACAATGCAGCCTTGAATGCACACTAATGAACTGATTATTCAATGCATAAACACAGAAATAAAAATTGCTAGAAGTAAGTGCAAATGAAAACAAGCACTCCAAAATATAGGAGATACATGAAAAAAGTCCTAATAAGATAGTAGATATAAGTGCACAAACCAAGCATAAGGCAATGTTTATATATCCATCAATGTAATTTGACAATGATTTCTTTTTTCTTGTAGAACTTTGCCTCTCTACTTTTACTAGTACATTTTATGCCTCTAGACAGTTTTGCTTCTACTTTCAGTTTATATTTACAGTTATGTATGCATGTACATATGTTTATATAATGTGGAGATCACAAATAAAAAAGCATCTAAAATTTCTAATAGTGACTAAATTTATTTAATCTGATCATCTCCAGTTGTATTCATATTTCTAGAAATGATATTCCTTTCTTCCATATGCCTGAAAAAGAAACCAGCTTCTGTTGTACAATATACCATAGTCCTTTATGCATGTTCTGATGTTGTGTTTATAACTTAGCTATTGGGTAAATAATTGTAATAAACACTGTAGTACAAACAAACAGCTAAATAGCTAATTTTTATGTTGCATATGATTTCATCTTAAAGAAAACTAGGATTTTATTCAATTTCTTAAGTTTCTAGTCAATTTACATGACCTTGCTCAACTGCTCTTTGAGTATGTACAACTATTATATTACATCAGAAATGATTTTATGCTAATCACGTTCTTGAAACAAATTTTTGAAGTATAATTGTCACTTAAATCCTTTCAAGTATTTCCCTAGAGCCATTTTCAATGGTGATGTGTAACTGATCCTACTGTCATCTTGTTAATAAAATTTAATTCTAGCATTTATTAATTTAACACTTTTCATTGTAATTTTCCACCTCACATATTATTTTCTCTACACTTTCTTGTCCAGAAAATTAAAGATCTCCTTAGAATAAAGAAGTAGGCCACTCTCATGGCCCTGAATTAGGAGACTCTTGTATTTGTGTCGAATTACAGGTAGTTTTCTCCAAACCATTAACCACGATGATACGAACCACTGTTCATTTCTTTATTTAGGAAATGTGAAATCAGGCCCCATCTGGGAGCTTTTCATGATCCCTGGATGCACTTTCACAATGTGTTTTAAGTTACCTAGGACCCCAGTTTGTCTTAGTTTCTCTACAGTTTTACTATCTTGGTCACATAAAAATTTAGATGCAATCACACGTCCCTACTTATCCACTTTTGGTAAATATTTCTCATGTGATATAATAAATTTAATTCCACAAAATGATGGTTATCCGTGTCTCAAGGGAAATTCACCACCTTAAGCAATGACTCATATTGAAGCTGACTGTCCCTCTTGAAACATTGTATTTACTCAGTCCCTAAAATTATTTCTTGAGAAATGTTTGCTGATATCAACTGTAAAACACAACTCTCCCCAATTTTCTTCACCTTCATGAAATATTCACTTTCTTCCTGCATTATAACCTTAGACTTTTTATTTTGTTTTTCTATTATAATTTATTCACATTACATCCTGATTGTAATCCTCTCACTCCTATCTTCCTGTTATCATCTCCCCCTTCCTCTTCTGCGCTGTTTCCTTCCCCTCTGCCTCTGACAGGTGGAGTCCTCCTCCCCACCATCTTACCACAGCCTATCAGGTCTCATCAGGATAACCTGCTTCTCATTCCTCTGTGTTCCCACAGGGCTTTTCTGCAAAGTAGCAGTGATTAAATCCTCAGCACCAGAGGCAATCCCCTGCTTTCCACCTCCATTCTCCAATTTGAGATGGGGACACAGACTACATTTGATCATGGGGTCCATGTTCTCTGCTTCCAGTGTTCTTGGTTCATGCATCAGATTGTGCAGGTCCCCTGAGTCCAGATCCACCAGCCTTGATAGTCTCCTTGGTGAACTCCCCCCAAGTCCTTCCATTCCCCAACTCTTCCAAACAACTTCCAGGACTTCTATTAACTTGCAACTTTTGTTGTCTGCCAATCCATAGTTTACACAGTAAGGCAGGTCCCTTTACATTCCTCCTGAATTTCTTCCTGTGGTTTTCTACTCTATGAAAAGTTAAATAGAGTAGTCTTGCTACTGGGAACTCTCTATTGTCTTTTGTCTCTGTATTTTTTGTGTGTGTGTGTAAAACAACCCTAATTCTTTGTACAGTCTCTGCTCTTTTTTTTATCTCCTCTTTTCCTTCTTTCTTGATAGTTTTCATTTTCTGAACATTCCAAGTGCATTTTTGTAAATATTGCTTACATATGAGGAACTCATATGTCACTCTATTGACAGATCTCATTTAACTCTTTCCTGCCTAACATTGACACAAGTGTTCTAATTGCTTTTTGTAAGGAGACTGAGTTGACTTTTTAAAAAAGATTTATTTATTTATTTATTCCTTCATTAATTTATTTATTTTTGAGTGTTCTATCTGAAGGGACATCTTCATGAGGGGGGGGGGACATCAGATCATATTATAGATGCTTGCAAGCCACCATGTAGTTGCTGGAAATTGAACTCAGGACCTCTAGAAAAGCAACAAAGGCTCTCAATCTCTGAGCCATCTCTCCAGCCCTTGGGTTGACTGTTTTTTTTTAATTATTTTATTAATTTATTCATATTACATCTCAATTGTTAGCCCATCCCTTGTATCCTCCTATTCTTCCCTCCCTCCCGCTTCACCCCTACTCCCCTCCCTATGTCTGTGACTAGGAGGACCTCCTCCCCCTATATATGCTCTTAGGGTATCAAGTCTCTTCTTGGTAACCTGCTATCCTTCCTCTGAGTGCCACCAAGTCTCCCCATCCAGGGGAAGTGGTCAGAAATGGAGCACCAGAGTTCGTGTGAAAGTCAGATCTCACTCTCCACTCAACGGTGGAGAATGTCCTGTCCATCAGCTAGGTATGGTAGGGGTTCGAAGTTTACTGCCTATATTTTCCTTGGCTGGTGCCATAGTTTGAGTAGGACCCCAGGACCCAGATCTACCCATCATCATGTTCTTGTAGGTTTCCAGGACCCGCTGGGTCCTTCTCTTTCACCATTCTTTCATGCTTCTCTCACCTAAATTCTCAATAGGATGTCCTCCCCTCTGACCCATTTTCCTGGTAAGTAAAGTTTTTCATGGGATGTACCCCTTGGACTAGTGTCTCAATATAAGTGAGTATATACAGTTTGTCTCTTTTTGCTTCTGGGTGAACTCACGCATTATGATCATTTCTAGTTCAATCCATTTGTCCACAATTTTGGGGAATTCCTTGTTTTTAATAGATGAGTAGTATTCCATAGTGTAAATGTACCACAGTTTCTTTATCTATTCTTCTACTGAGGGACACTTAGGCTGTTTCCATGTTCTGGCTATTATGAATAAGGCAGCTATGAACATGGTTGAGCATATATCCCTGTTGTGTGGTAGGGCATTTTCTGGGTATATTCCAAGGAGTGGAATAGCTGGGTCTTGAGGAAGCTCTATTCCCATTTTTCTGAGATAGCACCAGATAGCTTTCCAAAGTGGTTGTACTAGTTTGCATTCCCACCAGCAATGAAGGAGTGTTCCTCTCTCCTCACATCCTCGCCAGCATGTGGTGTCGCTTGGATTTTTGATTTTAGCCATTCTGATGGGTGTACGATGGAATCTCAGTGTCGTTTTGATTTGCATTTCTCTGATGACTAATGAGGATGAGCATTTCTTTAAGTGTTTCTCAGTCATTTGATATTCCTCTGTTGAGAATTCTCTGTTTAGTTCCAAGCCCCATTTCTCTCTTTTTTTAAAATTTTTTTCTCCTTTATTAATTTATTCTTGTTACATCTCAATGGTTATCCCATCCCTTGTATCCTCCCATTCTTCCCTCCCTCCCATTTTCCCCTTATTCCCCTCCCCTATGACAGTTCCTGAGGGGGACTACCTCCCCCTGCATATGTTCATAGGGTATCAAGTCTCTTCTTGGTAACCTGCTGTCCTTCCTCTGAGTGCCACCAGGTCTCCCCCTCCAGGGGACATGGTCAAAGGTGAGGCACCAGAGTATGTGAGAAAGTCATATCCCACTCTCCACTCTACTGTGGAGAGTGTTCTGTCCATTGGCTAGATCTGGGTAGGGGTTTAAGGTTTACCGCCTGTATTGTCCTTGGCTGGTGCCTTAGTTTGAGCGGGACCCCTGAGCCCAAATCTGCCTATCATAAATTCTACTTGTAGGCTTCTAGGAACCTCTGGATCCTTCATAGCAGCCTTATTCATAATAGCCAGAACATGGAAACAGCCTAAGTGTCCCTCAATAAAAGAATGGATAAAGAAACTGTGGTACATATACACTATGGAATACTATTCAGCTATTAAAAAGAAGGAATTCCTGAAATTTGTGGATAAATGGAGCTAGAAATGATCATAATGAGTGAGTTAACCCAGAAGCAGAAAGACTCAAATGGTATATACTCACTTATATCTGCATATTAGCCAAGCCCCATTTCTCAATTGGGTTATTTGGTTTGGTGGTGTTTAATTTCTTGAGTTCTTTATTCATTTTGAATATTAGACCTTTGTCAGATGAAGGGTTGACTTCTTTTAAGGCTAGTTTACTACCTGAAATGACTTAATGGCATTTTGTGAATTAGTCATAAAATTATATTAGCTCACTGATAGAAAAAATAAAACATTTTATTCATTATAAATGTATAGAATATAAATGATATATAATATTTATTAATATGTACTTTGGGAATTTGTTCCTAAGCAAAAATTTATAAAGCTATAAACCTATGTATCTAATTATATCTATCAAATGCATTTTCAAAAATATGAATGGATGTTAATTTTACAATCTTTATTTTCCTGTATTGTGTACTTTCAATATAGAATTTCTCATCAGTCTCTAAATATATTATGACCAAAATTCAATACCCTGAATTTTGTACCTGTCTTTGTCTGAGAATCTTGTGTTTATATTATGTTGTACAGATAAAATAACTATCTCCATAACTTATTTTTAAGATTTTTTAAATGTATAAAAACAAATATACTGTTTTGAAGATATATTTTACTCAGGCATTAAAAACAGCATGCAGAGCATTAGTTTAGGAAGTAGTATTAACTGATATACCTAATTAGCTATCCTCAAAATGCCTATGTTTTGTTCATTTTAGATACTAACACTCTTTCACATATATAACTGGTAAAGATTTTCCCCCTATTTTGTAGGCAGTCTCTTCACCCAAATGGATGTTTCTTTTGCTATAGAGAAACTTTTAGTTTCCAGAAATTCTGTTTATTTAGTGTTTGTCTCACAGTCTTTGTTACCATTTATTAAACCAACTCCTTATACATACACAGATTAGCACATTGTTTAGCCCTCATCAGAGAAGTTTCTTTCTGCAGGAGATGGCAATTAATGAAGACACTCACAACTGGTAAATGTACAGGAAGGAATGGAATTTTCTATAACAGGCTTCAGGAGTCTTTTGGGAAGGAGATAGATAAAAAAGTCAAGAACCAAAGTGGTAGATGACGAGAAGGGAACAGTGTTTTCTGTATATATCTGAGAAGCTGTGTATCTGAAATCACAAGAGTTGTAAAAGAGTGCCTAAGAGCTATGCGTGTTCAAGCTAAACAACATCCTAGAGTTCCAGGCTATGGCAGGGATGTGGCGGCATGGAGACCCACCAGTAACTGATGAACTATTGCCATGTGATGGCTTCTGGGAGATGAAAGGCTGTTTTCCTTAAGGATGTGTACTCTGAGAAATGTACCATGCTCCAGTGGAAGGGCAGGCACACAAGTTAATGGCCAACACAAATCAGACTTCATGACTGTTTGTTAGTTTGTTTGCTTGTTTGTTTTTTTTAAAAAAGAACACTGAGTTGGGAGGGTGGGAGCTGGAGGGTGGAGGGTGGATCTAAGAGGAGTCGAGGAAGATGGGGAAAATGCTATACTAAATTGTATGAAATTCAAAAAATCTAATTATTACAAAGCCTGTTTATAGTAACACCCTAGGAGTCATTAGCTATGCAAAGTGTTGAATGACTCTTATTAGAATTATCAGCAGGCATTTTAACCATTAATGAATATCTTAATGGTTAAGAGACCTCAATTCTAGCACATTGGACCTTTCTAAGAAATAATAATTTGTTTCTCTATATCAGAACTATGGAAGATTGTCTCAAGCTGTTTCTTGTTTAGGTTAATATTGACAGGGTTCATAGTTTGAGAAGAATTTTCCAAATGGAATATTTCTAATTTCCCATGGAAGGTTTGTCTCCATTTAAGGAGGAAAAGTCATCTACAATCTCTAGTGCTTAAACTTTTTCAAGTAGAAAGGAGGGGTTGTGAGAAAAGAAATGAAGCTTTGCTGCAGATCAAACTTTTTGTGAAATGCAGAAATTGCAAATACCACCATGAACTGCATAAAACTAAAAGCAGAATGGGTATATTTTACAAACACCCACTTCATTTGTTTATCATAGACCAGCTGGAGCATAAGCCATCTGTGACACTATCATTTTTAGCATAGGTACCTGAACTACATAGAAAGTTTCATGGAAAATCAGGAGGTGCTTATATGATAGCATACTGAGTACATGAACCTATGGAATTGTAAACTTGTCAGGAGATTGTTGGCACTAATCAGCTTTTACTGCCATTAGTCTGACCCCACAAGCCAAATCAAGAACTGAATGGCTGGCTTGTATACATAGAATTTATGGGGAAATTTCTATAAGAAATTTAAAATTAAATTATTATTTTTATTTTTATGTTTATATGTTAACAACAGAAGAAAGAACTTCCTATTTTGAGTGGTTAGGTTACCTGCAGATCATTGACCACTCTTTTCAAAGTTTGTTTTTTTTTTTTTAATGTGTATGAATGTCTAATTGCATGTATGTGTACCACATAAATTCCTGTTAGCCATGGAGGCCAGTAGAAGGTACAACAGCCCTGAAACTAGAGTTGCAAACAATTTTGAATCACCAAATGGTGACTCAAAGGCATCTAAAGACAGGTTCTCCACAAAGGAAATATGGCCCTGTCATTGCTGAGTCATTTCTCTAGCCCCATGCAGGTCCTGTTTTATTTTTAAAGATTTCTCCTATATTCTAGTGATTTCTCCAAATTATAGGCTTTGTCTTCTTTCATTTAAATTTTTTTTATTTTTTACATATACATTTATATTATTACACATATATAGAATAAACTACCTACAGTAAGAAGAACCACGAAACAATCAGAAATTAGATATGCTACATTCTTAGTGTTTGGCTATTTGTATGTAAAAGCCTTGATGAAACATCTTTCCTATCTTGGTGAGTCTAAAATTCTGAATGCAAATCAAGATATATCATATCTCATCATTATCTACTTAAAATATCTATCTAGCTCTAAAAACACATTAACCCCTAAACAACTAAGCTTAATTTTACAATTAAACTATCTGGTCATCAGCCCCATTAGAGATTTGAGAAGGAATAAAACTAATTATGTCATTATAGAGTGGATGAATGTTAGTGAGAAGATGACAGAGACAGGGTAAGCATGTCCTCAATAGCTCCTGCCTCACATATATGTCTGTCAGTTATATTGGTCCAGAAGGCTGAAGATGATGCTCCAACATTGTAGTTTTGGGTGACTGCTCAGGTAGCAAACTGTCTAGGTCATCTTCTCATTTGGGAAGTTTCTAACCTGCACCCCCTGTATACTCAGGTAATTATAGGCTTTAAGTGGCCAAGAGAAATATACTTCAGTTTATGTCTAGGAAGAACAGGCATACCATAGTAGACAGCACAGAACCCAACAAACAACTTCCTGCTCAGTGTCTTGCCTCTAAGGAATTGCCTTGGTCATCAACATTTAATTGTGTTCTAAGATCCTGAGCGTGGTTTTTGCACTATCAGTGATCCAGTTGTTAATGAAAGCAGGGTGACACCCTATGCCCAAGGAAACCAGGTTTGGGCATCTATTCTCTACAAGACAGTTAAAAGAGCCAAATCAACAGTAAAATAAAAAATAATAAAAGCAAAAAAAAAAATACAATGTATTTGATGTGACCACATTGAAAAGAAGGGCAAGGTGATTCAATGACCACACTCATTAAAGTCCATCTTTGGGGTCCAGAAAAGAGGAAAAGTTTACATAGAAATTAAGAGATATGAATAGTTTAAGACAAGGTACGGTCCTTGCAGCCCATATTTTTCTTAGATCTACGTCTCTCCTGAAGTGTCCCTTGACAAGCTATAAATCTCTCTCCTAGAGACAAGTTATGCTTTAGGTACATGTTTATCCTATGACTAGAATCCCAGAGACTTCAGTCTTTTCTCCCTGCATCAGGAGACTCCTTGGGAAAATGTAACTTCCTGAAGTTCTCCATTTCAATGGTTTGATAGTCAAAGAGCTGGCACGTGTTTCTCTAGGAGATACTGATGCCTGGTTGGCGGGCTGATTGTCGGCTTTCCTTTGAGGCGTTGTCCTTCATGACTGTCTGTGGCATTTGGCTCTTTCTCTCTCAGACCCTCCCTAGAAATTTTGCGGCATCTAGTGATATTCAAGCAAGCCACTATCTTCATCTAGAGTTCTCACCCAGATCACAGAGACAACAAAGCTGTTTCTAATTGTAAAGCCTCAGTTATGGAAGCACGTTCTTGCCGTTATGAAGCAAGAAGTCAGTCTGATATAAGTGATTCTTCCTTTCCATGGGTAGTTCTTCATCCTGCAAGTTCCAGTCTCAATTCGGGCCGACTGATCCAAGAAGGACATTCGCTGGGTAGAGAGTCTTCTTTGCACTCTTTTCTTAAGGCACTTTAATGGCTTCTCCCAGTCATGAGGACTTTTTGCATTCGCTCTCAGTAGGTCCCTTTCTAACCTGTTATAACCTTCATGGTTTTTTTTTTTTCTCTCCCGTTGTGTGCCTGCCAGGCAAAAGACAGCCTTCGGTACAGCTGAAGTTTAAGAAACAGATTAAACATCATAAAAGTCACAATGCACAGCTTTGGGGAGTTGATGTAGCACAAAGAAGAATTTGAGCAACGCACACGACGAGTAGCCAGTGGCGACCTAGTGCCAAAGCATGACAACTAATCCAAGGTGACTGCCTGTTGGCTGGGCCGTGATGAAACCCTAGGCCTCTAACCTGAGGTCTTTTCTTTGCTGCTGGCATGTGTTCAGTACACTAAGACTGTAAACAAGCAAGGAGACGGTGAGAGGCTGTCCAGGAGGGCCACAAAATACCGGGGAAGTACCTAGCAAACTGCTACCTGGTTCTGCTCGGCCCTGAGTTTTCTGACAGCATTTCTGCAGTTTCACTGCTTGAGGACCAATGAGCAGGTAACTATTTTCCAATAAACTCTTGCTTACTAGGTTTAAGTTTATTTGTCATACTGTGGCGTCTCTTTAAAACTAGTAATTTCAAAAGATAGGGATTTGTCGAGAAAGGGCAGAAGTAAATATTTCCAAGCTCAAAAGCTGTTTTTTTTTTTTGCAGTTTCTCAGTGTTTGTTTCCTTATTTATAACACCCCCTGCTTGTTCTATCTACCTCCCTCTGCTTTCATATATACACAACAATATGCTAGGGCTGCTGTCCTTGGATCATGTAGCATATAGTGGATAAAGTGTCCACATCAATGAAGCAGAAAAGTTTGTATAGGGAAATCATTCTTTCTTAATGTTAAGCATCACATAGAAACAATGATATACTTATTTTTAATGAAAAAAAAAAAACCAAAGAAATTAAGTTAAAAATTCCTAAGTAAATAAATGCATTTTTGATGGCAGGCACCCTATGTCAGCAGCCTGTTCACTTAGAGGAAACCTTTGACACTGGCTCTTCTTTAGCTGCCTAATAGTAGTCTGTCAAGAACAAATTGGGTTTCTGGTAACACATTTGCTCTAAAAACAGCATAAAAACTAATGACCATGTCAAGCTATGTACCCTGCCAGAAGCCACAGTATGCAGGGGTAATTGCTTATATTTGGATATCTGACACCCCTGCTCAAAGGCGCAGCGTTAAACGCTAGAAGTAAAGACAATGAATTTGTTGTGTATTTTATAGAAAAGTAAAAATTTCAAAAACAGGCTGTTCTTACCTCAGAACTCTAACTATAAGAACAATGACAACTGTCAATCATTTTCTACCCTGCTCTTCCATTACAAAACACCAAGATTTTCAACCTGTGGAATGAAACATACTGAAGAAAAAAAAAAAGAAATTAAAATGTTTCTTGGGGAAGAAAGACATGTTACATGTCTGTTAGAGTCATATTTTTGCCTAAAACTATTATGTCTTGAGGATAAACAGGTTATATTTGGCTGATACTTCTTGGCGATGTTTAGAAACCTTGGCTTTGGTGCCCCTGATGCTATCTTGCCCTTGCATTTAATCTAGGATAGAGATGTTATGCTTTCCTTGCAGCTTCTATTCTCCTATATTCTCCCGAAGATTTTTACTGCATTTTTTTAACCATCAGCTTTATTTGGCAAATTCGAAAGTAAACATCCAAAATATGATCCAGGAGTATAGATCATTTGGTAGAATACTTGCTTAGCATGCAGAAAGCTCTGAGTTTACTTGCCAGCCTCACATAAAACTAACTATAGTGGTGCATGCTTGTAATTCCAAAAAATGGAGGATAATTAAAAAGCAGGAAGTTAAAAAAAAAAAAAAACCAAAGTCATCTCTGACTGCATAGTGAGTTTGAGGTGGTGAATAAGATCGTGTCTCAAAAGTAAAAAAGGAAAACAAAGAAACAGCAATTATCGGCATTAAGTCATCATACATGTATTAAGGAAGAATTATTGTATTTAGGCTAAAACTTTTTAAAATTCCAACACAAGGTCTGTCACTCATTTTTAAATATTATTATTTTAAAATATTTATTTATTTATTCACTTTAATCCTGGTCATAGCCTTCCTACTCCTCTCCTCCAGGTTCTTTCCTCCCTCTCTCTTTCCCACTTCCCTCCCCTATTCCTCAGAAAGGGGGAGACATCTTTATATACTGATCCCAGCTCATCAAGTCGCATAAGGGCAAAGCATGTCCTCTTCCTCTCTGGCCTGTTGAGGCAGCTCCAACAGAGGCGTGATCAAAAATCAGGCGACAAACTCCATGTCAGAGACAGTCTCTACTCCCCTTACTAGGGGACACACATGAAGCCTGAGCTGCCCATCATCCTCATCTGCACAGAGGGACTAGGTCCAATCTATGCATGGACCTTAGTAGGTGCTACAGTCTCCAAAAGGCACTCTGGGCCCTGCTTAGTTGGCTTTGTTTGTCTTCTTGTGGAGCCCCTTCACCTCTAGGTCCTTTTATCCTTCCCCTGACTTTTCCATAAGACTCCCATTCTTCCCCCAGTGTTTGGCTGTGAGTCTTAGCATCTGTTTTGATCCACTGCTGTGTGAAACCTCTCAGAGGACAGCTATGCTAGGTTCCTGTCTGTGAGCATAGGAGACTGTCATTAATAGTATCACAGATTGGCTCTCTCCTATGGAGTGGGTTGCAGGTTGGGCCAGGCATTGGTTGGACATTCCCTCAATCTCTGTTCTGTCTTTATCTCTGCACATCTTGCAGGCAGGGTAAGTTTTAGGTCAAAGTTTTTGTGGATGAGATGGTGTTTCCCTCCCTTCACTAGGAGCCCTGTTTACTCAGGCAGTGTCCTCTTCTGTCTCCATGACCCAGGTACTGGGAGACTCAGCTAGAGTCAACTCCATATCCTCCCAGAATAATGATTGCCTTTTAACAGTTTTAATTTGCTTCCATATTCAGAAGTTCTACCCAAAACACAGACCTAGTTATCAGCAAAAAATCAAATGCTACTGTGGTTAGAGAAAATAAAAAGAAGTAGATCTCAGAGACACATCTTATTTTATTATTTTAATTTTATTAATTTATTCATATTACAACTCAGTTGTTATCATATCACTTGTATCCTCCCATTCCTCCTTCCCTCCCACTTTCACTCTATTCCCCTCCCCTAAGTTGAAGACCGAGACTGGGGGGGGGGGACCTCCTCCCCCACTATATGGTCCTAGGCTATCAAGTCTCATCTTGGTACCCTGCTTATCCTACTAAGATTTCGGGTAAGAGAAATATAGGAGATGGGGAAATAGAAGGACCTAAAGGGTCATAGAAACCTACAAGAAGAACATTTTGATGGGTGGATCGGAGCCCATGGGGTTCTTTTCAAACTATTGCACTAACCAAGGACAATACAAGTAGTAAACATTGAATCCCACTCTGATCTTCCCAAAGGACAGGACATTTTCCTAAGTTATGTGGAGAGTGGGGACTGACTCTGACATGAACTCTGGTGTCTGATATTTGACCACTTCCCCTTGGTGGGGAGGTCTGATGGCACTCAAAGAGAGACACATTCTTATAAACCAAATTTCTTGAAAAATAAAAGTACGTATTCAGATCAGAAACTTTTAATGCATATTCTGGGGGACTGTGTTCTCATTTTCTTTGTCTTAATATTTGATAAGAAAAGTATGCAGTATGTAGAATGAAGTCTATGGATCAGCAGAGTCTAAGACTGGTTTCTAAATGTTGTGAATTCTAAAACTTAATTAGTGTCTCATAAAGTTGTTTGAGTATGCTTCTAGTCTAATAAAGAAGACTCAAGCTGCTGTATTTCAGAAACATTATATTTATTGATTTATGAAAGCTAAGTATCAGTGAGATTATTCTTTACTTTCTATTACAAATGTAACCTTTGTGGAATGTGTAGTCTAAAGTTCAGACTGTTAAAATTAATTATTCGTTTTCTTTCAATTTACTTACTTTGGTATCCTGTTCTTTAATATGTGAAATTGCATTCATTTCACTCATGTTAGTCCAATAAGTTCTATTTCTTGTGCTATTCCCACAAACCTTATCAATAGTTTAAAAATTTCAACAATATTTTTTGTTTTTACATTTTTTGATAGGTAATATGATTATACTAGTTCTCCCTTTCATTTCCTCCCTCTAAGCTCTCACGTATATTCATCTCCAATCTCACCAAAATCATGGCCTCTTTTGACACTAATTGTTGATGAATGCATGTTATACATATATACACATACATATGCATCATATATTGCATTATACATATACATCACACACACACACACACACACACACACACAAACACACATATAATGTGTATCTCCTAGCAATATCAGACTACACATATATGATCATATGTCTACCTAACATGACTGCCCAAACGAGCTGGAAAGGAACTTGCTTGTCTTTTTGAGGACATGGAGTCTGATTGTAACAATAGCTTTGTGTACCTGTGAGGGAGGGAGCAGTGGAGAAGATCACAAGGAAGAAAGATGGAATCCCCAGCCTTTCCCATGGTATTTGTTTCACTCTCTGCATTTTCATTGTGACTATATTTGGATTTTTTCCATAGTTTAACCTAATCTCCAGATTCTTATTAACATTTTTCTATAGAAAATTTAATTTGTCCAGAAAATTTTCAGTATACATGAACCTAATCTTTCTGTACATAAAATAAGTTATTGGAAAAATGGGAATATCAAGGTAAGAAGAGGTCTATTATTGTACCAGATAAATCCCAAAAGTGCTATTACTTCCTCAAGCACTGAGGCCTGTCAGAATGCATTTCTCTGTCTTGTCATTTGTCCTGAATATTTGATAATAGAGAGCTCTTGATTTCCTAGAGTATTTATATAACTGAACTTAAATCTCTACTTCTTTTATCACTTGGCGTATATTTCTCCATAAGTAATGAGCTATGCTCACCTCCTGAGCTGCCCTATTTTCACATAGAGATTTTCAGTTCTCTTCACTTGTATACTTTGTTGACATCATTTAGGAATTGATAACTCACAGAAATAAAAACAATCCATCATTTATATTTTTATGTCAAAATATCTCTATTCAATTTGTTTGTAAATTCTTAAGCAAACTATAGCATTTCTTCTGTGCTGACTGTGTCATATGCACTTTAGCCATTATATTAAACTTCTACATCATGAAAAACATATTCCAAATTGCATTTTCCTAAGACAATGTAACGAGTATGTCCTTTGTGCTATTTCAAAATAAATAAAATTGTTTCTTATTGCAGTTGCTTTTGCCATATAATGGTGTAAATTTTATATATACATGCATAAATTTGTTTTCCATCTTAATTTTTTGTTTTTGTAATTGTTTTAAAAGTTATTTTTAATTTAATAACATTACATTCTGATTGTTATCACCATCACCTAACTCTTACCTTCCCATTCTCGGCCTCCCTCCCCTTCTAGCCCATCCGCCTCCCCCAGGCCTCTGACAAGGCGTAAACTCCTCTACTACCATCTGGCCACAGTGCATTAGGTCTCAGCAGGATAAATTGCATTCTCATCTTATTTTTCTTGAAACTTACTTTTATGTTCCATTGTAGAAATAATTTGCTGCATTTGTTACACTCATTTCTAAGAATCAGCTGAACAGAGGTCTATATTATAAGATTATTTGGCTGGTTTAGATGCCTGCTATATTTTACCAGAGAAGCACTATCATCCTGTGTCATTTTCTAATCTTTCATTTAATCTCTGCTTGATACAAGGGAGCTTCCTTTGAAATGAATCTAAAGGATGTAAAGGTTAAGAAGAGACAGAAAACCCAATACTATAAAGTTCACTGATCATTTATCCAGCACCAGTTCTGAAAAGAAGGCACCTCACAGAGTGGTTATCAGTCCTATTGTTTGATATCTTGACACCCAATTAACTGGTGCTCCAAGACTTGATCTCAACTCAAGCACAAGTACAATAAAACCTACAAAAACAGTCTCTGGGATGCCATCCTAGGCAGCTATACTATATACCACTGTATTTATTTATTTTTCGTAAACATAAACATAAAATATCCTAACTTAGATTAGCCAGAAATTCTCACAATATTCTTTTTAAAATATTGTATTAATTTATTCAAATTACATCTAAATTGTTATCCCAACCCTTGTGTCCTCCCATTCCTCCCTCTTTCCTCCTTTTCCCTTACTCCCCTCCCTTATGACTGTGACTGAGGGGGACTTCCTCCCCCTGTATATGCTCATAGGGTATCAAGTCTCCTCTTGTGAGCCTGCTATCCTTCCTCTGAGTGCCACCAGGCCTCCCCATCAAGGGGACGTGGTCAAATATGGGGCACCAGAGTGTGTGTCTTACAATATTCTTAAGGTATAAAGTCTGTGTGATATAACCCATTCCTGTGTAAGTTCAATTATCAAAATCTTCAATGTCATAAGCCTCAAGGTCTAATTAATACCTGTGAGAAATGTGTGTTTCCCCGAGACTCATACTCTTGAAATAATTCAAACATTCAGAGCTATTACAGAATGGGTATTTTAGATGGAGCAATGGACCAAAAGGCCATAATATCAAGTTTTAATCTTCGAAACAATTAATTTTGCAGTCATGTACTTGCTGGGAAAAATTATTGGGTAAAATGTAATTAGTTGTAATGACTATCATGGCTATGCATTCCATTTGATTGAGTGCTGCTATATTCCCTGTACATGAGTAGTGGGATGTTTTCTTCACATAGTTCTCTCTCAATGAAGTCAGTAACCTCCAACTCAAAGAGCTGCTTTTGAGTGTTTGGAACCAAAGTTTAGAGGAGAATTCATAGGGTATGATATCAGAGAATAATTTACTCATTCTTATATTTTATTTTCAGTTTTAGATAGTGTGCTAAAATTTGAGTTCTGTGCATGTTAGGTAAGATTCTACCACTAAGCAGAACCATCCCCTGTCTCCAAGTATCTGTGGAATACATACTTATATATTAATAATGTAAACATTTCTCTCTACATTAAATTTTGGTCGAGACGAGAATTTACTGTGTTGCTCAGAGTGGCCTTAAACTCATTCTGTATAGAGCTAAAAGTTTATAATAGTAGACCCGCATAGCACTTAAACATTTTCTGGATCTTTATTTTTCCAGGATGTAACACTTACAGCCAGTTGACTTGGGTTTCTGTGCAATTTCTTCACATCACTTCCCTCTTGATTTTGAATTCAAATTTTATTTCGTCCTACTAGGTTACTTGTAATCCTTCCTCCATCCTAGGGAAAAGTCTAACAGATATTCCTGAGTGTATGCTAATTTGTGTCTTTAACCCTAGTGTAAAGTGGTGGCTAATGGCTATATCCGTATAACACCATTAGCTTTTTATTTTTCTCACAAACCTTGAAGAAAATCAAAACTACATGAACATGATAATAAGAAATCACTTTCAATACTGAATATTTACTTTTCAAAAATAATAGAAATAAAAAATACCTACAAAATTGTCTTAAATGTGATCCAAAATAGTAAGGTAAATGTTGTTAAGAAATTAAAATAAACCTCTTAACCGTAAAAATTTAAGACAAATACAGCAGAGAGAGAAATTCAAAACCAACAAATCAAAAACAAACAAGTGCTAGAATAAATGAGGTAATTACAGTAGATATCATAAGATAATAAAGCATATAAGATATAAATGAAAGCAATGAATCTTCACATTTTGATGGCCTTGAATGTGAAAATATTATATTTTCCACTGAAAATACATAGAGAGTCTAAACAGATTTAAAAAACAGCAATCTCTAACTCCATACTTTTTATAAAGAGTACCTTGTTCCTATGGACAAGCCTATACTCAAAGTGAATGAATTGTAAAGGAAACACTAAATGTTCCATAAATGTATACCAAGGACAATATGAGCAGGCATAGGCAAGACAGTCAAGTGGATGACCCCCACTCGACACCAAGCCTGATTACCTGAGCTCTATGTCCTGGAACTACAAGGTTAAAGAAGAGAATCCATTCTTAAAATTTGTCCTCTGCCTTCCATGCCCTTGCAGTGGACATATCTGTGCCTTTACATGGAAAATAAATAAGTAATTGTACAACAAAAACTTAAGACAAATAGAAGTAAAGCACCGAAAAACACAAGATACAGACAAAAGTAATTTTTAAATGATGAATTTTAAAGCTCTATAGCTAGGAAGAAAGTCCCCAAATTTATATTGCACTTCTTAGAGTAAAAGTACAAAAATGATGCAATCCCAAAGATGGTAGAAGAAAATTGTAAAACAAAAGTAATTTTAAAAAGAGATCCTGAAACAATAGAAAAATCAACACAACTAAAAATTGTTTTTTAGAAAAACAAATTCAATACACAAAAGCCTTGGCAACATTAAAATGGACGAGAACGCAAACAAAAATGCATCTGAAGAAAGATGCATAACAATGTATCTAGTCTAAATTCAAAATATCGCGAGACCATAAGGGTGACTATACAGGAAAACAAAAAGACTAGCTTAGAAGGAATGGCTAATTTATTTGGCATTTACTAAGACAGTGTAATTAATAAGGAGAACATGAGTGGAACAGTAATGAATGAAGAAAAAAAAGAAAAATGACAATCTTCCATCAAATGAAGGTCCAGATTCTACTGTCTCAGCTACATTAATAACCATCATAGAGTGGTATCACCTTATGCTGTTCTCACATGATTGTAAATGCTGGTGAGAACGTGGGGGTAAAGTGACCCTTACATACCACTGATGGGACAGGCATAAATATGCCCATTGTGTAAAAACTTAGGAAATGGCACATATCATCAGAAGGAGAGCTATGTGACCACAGGGATATTCCTTCTACAAACATTTGGACACCATAGACTGAGTATATAGATTACCACAAAAGACTCACTATAAAATTCAACTAAAAGTCATGAACAAATGGATAAAAAGAGTTGTTGTATGTTAAAGTGCAATACTATTTAACTATGAAAAGTAATTATTATTTTGAGGCCAACATAATAGACATGGAAGAAAATGCATCGAATTGGATAAAAAAAAAAAAAGGAAAATAACCACATGATGTCACTTATGTGTGGTCTAAAATTGGGTCACATGGGAGTAAAATATAGAGTATTGGCTCTCAGGAGTGCCATGACCGGAAGCAGGTAGGTTGTCAAAGGGTAAAGCTACATTTATTTAGATAGAAGGAGCAAATTCAAAAGGATTCATGTACAATGTGGTGATTCAAATAATGTAATCATATTATAATCTCAACATTAAAAAAGTAAATGCCATAAGAGTAGAAGTAAATTGTTCCCACTTCAACACTGGTAAGTGAGATCCTATGTGCTAATTTTCTGTATTTGATTTTCTATCATATATGTATACTTCAAACCAGCATCTTGCATAAGATATGTGTTAAGAGTGTGTGTGTATGTTGTATTTAACTCTAATTTATATATATATATATATATATATATATATATATATATATTCTACATACTTTACAAATAAACATATATTGAATATAACACCGTAGATGGAACGTTTTTGTTATGAAATTAAAATGCAAACTGTTTCTTTTTTGCAAAATATTTCTATTGTTTAGATATTTATTTAGAGTTATATACATCTACGCCTTTTACTGAAAATGAGATTTTACTTGTTGATATTCTTTATCTTTGAAGGAGTCACTTTCTTTAATTTTAAGATGGCTTTTTGTAATGAGAGCCACACTGGCTATGAGACCAATTGTGTAACTCCCTTTCATTTCTATATCTTTCTAGTCTTCCTTAAGCATACTAGAATCTAACCCTGTATTGCTACTTTCTATTTTAGCAATATTTATCAACTACTTGTCTCTGCATAACAGAATGTCACCCAACAGCTTATTATTCATAATTTTTTAGTGTATAGAACCTCCACTAATAAGAATTATAATTTGATTGAGCTATTTCACAACACCCTTATTTTATTAAAATATAAGCTTTGGAAACTACAAAGCATTGTGGGAAATGGTCTTTTAGAATCAGCCAGTTTTCACTCTGTGTTTATTGCTAACAAATTGCACATGTCTATCACATCTGATAATATTAAAACAAACCCCATTTGAATATAGAAACATTTCTTTTTGAAGGGGAAGAGTGGAATTTACTTATATAGAAGAGCGTCTAGTGTTTTACACAAGGAGAACTCTAGTTTTCAAAAGTGTATTGGAAGACCTCAGTCTTCGCATATACAAAACATCAAAATAAACGGTTTGCTTGATGAAATTGAACATTTTCCTACAGAAGATTGAAACTGGGGCTATGAGCCAATTTACCTTATACTCAAGTGCCCCCTAGAGGACAAGAGCCTAACTACATGACCAAAAATACTGGCAAAAGGTCAAGTGGTGAGTTATCAAGAGAAACAAACTAAAACACTTACTGTAAATCAATAAGTGTGGGGATTATTTGTTTATGCTGATGATTGTTTATGACTTTGCTACATACTATCTATTCATGAAGAATACCAGCACAAGAGCATGTTTATCTTAAACAAAATATAGGTGTAAATCTTTTTTAAGCCATATATTTTTCATTTCAGAGAGTAAAGTAGGTGGTTTGAACTTCCTTGCTGGATTGCAGTCTAGGTTCTTGGTGTTCCTAGGCTCACTGCTCACCTGAGCTATTCCTACCTTCCTGGATGTTGAGGTCAGTGTCCAAATCAGGCTTAGCTGTTCTGCTGAAGTGCTAACAAAAACTTTATATATGCAGATTTCAATGAGTGGTTCCAGTAGTGGCTGCTAACATATCCTATGAAGCGATTCTTAGTGTTTTTTACCTTTTCAGCACCTTGTCAATACATGGGGCCTGGACCTCTGAGCTTCTAGAAGCTCCCACTTTGAGTTGGAGGATATGCACATTACCTTCTGCCAAAGTATGTTTCTGTTGGACTGTTGCTTGAAATATTCATTGTGTGTCTGTAAGTTCCTTTCTTCAAAGACTCTACATTTTCCACAGTGTGTACAGTGTACAGAAATTCACATTCTTTTTCCTTTTGGGATAGCATTCCTTTTTGAAGCAATGGGTGAGGGAGCTCCTCCAGCATCCAAATGAGCAGGAACTAGAGAGACAAATTATACAGAAGAAACATGTTTAATCTCTCAAACCACTTTTCCCCACTTCAAACACTGATTGTAGACATAGATCCTTACAATATTCATAGCTGACCAAATCTATCTAGTGAGGAAATATAGCCATTTTATTTTATTTTATTACATTTTATTTTAAAAATCAGAGTGATATTATAATTTGTTTTTCTGGATTTTGATGGCATTTACATCATTGGATATACGTCAAAATAGGCACTTTTAATGTACTAATATATATCAAATTGTAATAAAATCCCAATTATCAAGTTAACTCTGGACTATAAATAAAATGTGTTCCCCTTCCAGGTTTTAAACCTGGAATACACAAAGTTTGTAAGTTTGCAAATGTAAATTTGTTACAAATAGGAATCTATTAAAATGCAGTGTGTCTGAGAGGTGAAAAATGGTTAAAGTTTAAAAGTTTAAATAAAGAAAGTTAACAAGAACAAACTTGTGAACTCTTTGCTCCATATTTAAAAAAAAAAGTCAGTGGAATATAAAGTTTGAAAGTCAGCATGAGAGAAGGGCAGAATATCATTTGGAATCTTAGACTCAGCCTAAAGAGAAGTTGTTTTAGGGTAAGCTGACAGATTTTACAAAAGTTAGAAAAAATTACAGAAGGTTTTGGCTTACATGAGTGAACTTGAAAGCCGAGCTTCCTATACTTAAGGGAAATTACATAGACAGACAGACAGACAGACAGACAGACAGACAGACAGACAGACACACACACACACACACACACACACACACACACACACACACACACACACACACATACACATGATGTCTACCAGAATGGAAAACACGATATTGTGAACTTGATAAGACAATTGAGGTAAAATAGTCTTTTTGGAGAGAAGCATCTGGGACTAGTGTGGAGAAATATTAATAAAATTACCAAAGGTTGACTCTGATTACTCAGAAGACCAACAAATTCAATCCATATTACTTGCTTAGAACTGGCAATGACAATAACAGGTTTACTTGTCAGGGAGAGCTACCTTTTCTTCCTGTTATCTGTTGTCTATATAGCATATGGGACTTCCTCCCATGTCCACAATCCTGTTCTTCAGCTGGGACATCCAGACATCTTAATTAGTCATGTGAAGATTAAGAATTCACATTTGAGTGTCAGCTTTGTCTTCAGACTAAATTAAGACACTTACCACAATAGGGTACACCTCTTATTCCCAAAGTGTGTCAACTAGGTGACCATATACACAAATTGAAAATAATTCTATATAAAAACATACACCCAAGGGACTCTTCAATTAAGAAACAACAACAATAGTAATAAAAAAATCATTAAGTCATGCCAGTTACAGAAGATAAGCATTTCTCAGCTTGTATATGTTTGGTTTCAGTTACCATATCTGCTATGGCCGTAGCTAGTAAGTTAAAGGAAAAAATTACTATACTTGAGACCTAGCAATCTCCTTTGTGCCTCCAAGATCAGCTGGGATGTGTCCTTATACTGGACTATTAAAAAAATAAATTGTTGATTTAAAATATTTGAATCGGGCAAATATTTAATTAAAAAATATTTTCTGGTGTTCGTAGATGGCGGGAGAGTAGGACCTGAAGGAAAGGATGGAGGGGCTATGATTGGAATGTAAAGTGAATAAATAAATAATTAATTTAAAACAAACAAAACAAAACAAAATAAGAGATGATATTTCTTTTTGTGCCTGCTGTAAATAAAAAATTACCACTAGTCTGGTGGCTTGTGACAACAGGTATTCATTATGTCATTGCATTAAAATTTTGTACTTGAACACTGCAAATTCCCTATTTTTGAGTAAAAGCTAAGCTTTTTATTTGGCATGAAAACTCTACTAGAAAATCAAGATTGTTGTCCCTTCTGGTTATTTTTTTTATTGGGGGTGGGGGAGGGTGCAGCACTCGTTGATTGTGCCTGGAACATTCTAATATTTGTCTTTATGTTCATATTGTCTTTTCATTTTTTCTGAATGCTCTGTCATGGAATTGAGGAACTGATTATGTGTCGTCTTAGAATCAATTTGAAATTTAACTAAACATCCATGATGAAATAATATCAACTACATATATAGTTTCACTAGCACATTATCCTAAATCATATTCAGATAAATTTGAAAATTAATTTTATACAGAAACATTTTAATATTTATGAAGATACTTTCTTAAAAATTAAGCTGTGTCAGTTCTTGTTAATTCAGTAGTCACAAACATCTGTTGGAAAATAACAAAAGAAATAACAACTTCATAGAAACAATACAGGAGAATATATAAATAAAGTGCCATACAGATACCATAGGAGTCAGACCTGCCTTTGAACTAATTAATCTCAGACAAAAGCATATACTAACAATTGTATCTCTTTAGTGATTCTTGTAACAGCATGCCAATTAATATGATATATGGAAACATATGTTCTACATAAAAGCCAATTCTCTTAGCCTTCCGTTTGCAACAAGTATCTATTTATTTTACTTTATGTGGATTATTTATAATCATGACTTGCTACTCTGACAATGAAAGAAGATTGTAATGGAGATGTATTATGAAAAGTAAAAAGGAATACCCACTTTCAGATTTGTTTCATTATTTATAGTTTCAGATTATATTGGTCCCGTATAACATAGACTCCTAACGACTTAGGCAATTGACGTTAATTTTACAAAAAGTAATTTCTTATATCCTGACCATAATTTTCCCTATCTCCTTTCCCCCATCCCTCCTCTCCACCTCTCCCTCTTCCACTCTCATCCTTTCCTTCGTCATTTCTCTTCAGAATTCATCCTTAAATTATCCACTCCATGAAAAAAACTCATGACCAAACAGTCAACACTCTTCTTGAAGTCCTTTTCATTTCCATGCTCATATTTTTAAGTTGTGAAAAAGCTGTATCTCAAAGCACACTTTTCCACAGTTCTCCTTATAGGCTTTATTCATTTTCAGAAATACATTAAATATTCTAGAATATATAAATAAAATTTTATATTGATTAATAGTGTAGTCCCCTGTATTGTTGTTTTTCTATTTATATAACAATGTAAATAACATAGTATCTTCTAATATGTAGCTTATACGTAATATAATATGTAGCTTATAATATGCAAAACTAAATTAGGTAAATGATTTTATAATTATTTTGATGCCCTTGAATATGGAGGTAGGACTACTATATATATGAATTAAAATTGCTGATGACTGGATCTTAAAGAATATGAACCACAATCATAAAAGTGTAAATGCTGGTTCTTTATTCACTCAGGATGCTATTGCAGAAGTCAGTAACAGTATGACATTTTATTCATAAGAATATCTATTACCTATTTCCCAAGATTTAAATTTTTCATTAAGATCCTAACAGACTTCATCCCAGAAGAGACTTCTTCATCAGATAGCTCTCTGATTTGAGCGTAACTTTTAAAGGCTTATCTTTACTTTGTAAAATAGCACTTAGAGATTTCCCAGGCACAATTTGTGTCCTTTATCTCCTTAATATATAACAGTGGACAGATAAATTAGTTTTATCTTAATGAGGGAGGGTATAACTGAAGCAATACATTGTTATAATAAACATAATAGAGCAGAGGTCTCAAGGTTCCCCTCTCTGTGTTTCTGTGCATATCTGTGTGTAAGTGTACGTGTGTGTGTGTGTGTGTGTGTGTGTGTGTGTGTGTGTGTGTAGTGTTGAATTTCATAACTTTTCTTTTCCATTTACAGCCATTGACCCTTATCTAGACATGGAGATTCTAAGAAGTACCACAGTCTCTCACCATCCTAAATGTCACTCACTCTAAGCATAGGCGCCTTTTGTGTCTCAGTGATGAGTTCTTTCTAATGTGTATTGTTTTCTATTTGTAAGCTTGTATGAACTGGGAAACTATTCTATAAAACTCTTGAAAGTTCACAGAAAAAGAGACTCTGGGCTCCAAGATAGAGTTTGAGATACTCTTTTTCTTTTCTTTTTATTAATTAATTAATATATATATATATATATAACTACATATAGTAAGAAGAACCATGAAACAATAAGGAATTATATATATGTTACAATCATGGTTTTCCAGTGGCCAAAGTTCAGTCCTGAAAGCATATATACACATAACATAATATGCACTGAAGAGGTTATATTTAGAAATACATATATACTTACATATACATACACATAAATCATATATATTCATTCAATAGCAATGAGTTTTTAAAAGGGCCATGAATTTTAAAGAGAGTTAGAAAAGGTATATGGGACTATATGGAGGGAGGAAAGAAAAGGGAGATGTTGCAATTATATTAGAAATCTCAAAAAGAAATCAGTAGTAACAAAAACGAAGTTCTAAAGTTCAAAGAATCCCATTGATGTTTCCTCAGAGAGGGGAGGATATCACACGGATCCAGCCTCAGACCTTCTGGATAACCCTGCCACCTGGAAATGGTTCAAAGATGGCATCAGTCCTTTGGTGTCCTGGGTGACAGTAGGGCTCAGAGTATACAGGGAAAATTGGTAAACTCTGATGGCTGCTAGTCTCTGGGATTACAGGTGGAGATGGGTCATATGGCTCACAGCTCTACCACCTGTACTGAGTAGACGCCCCAGACCTCTGGTATACACAAGGGCCTTCTGTGTCCAATACCCCAGCTCTCGGAATCCCACCAATGCCCAGGCCACATCTCCATCTGCAACCCCTGAGACCATCACCCATCAAGGAGCAGCAGGTGAGAATCCTGCCACAACTCATGGTCTGACAGATCCACCAGCATGCTGAGGTCTGCCCAGGGCCCTCTCCTGTTCTACTCAGTTCCCTGTGTTCCTGCCATTTCCTAGCCACACCTCCATTTGCAAACCAAGAGACCTGCTATCAAGGACCAGCAGAGAAAGATACCCATAAGCAACCATCAGAGACAAGCAGCCATCAAGGACTACCAGGCCCCACCTTCACTTGCAATCCCAGAGACAAGCAGCCATCAGAGCTTAGCAGTTCTCCCTGTATACTGTCAGCCCTAATGCCACCCCCCCAAAAAAGAGGACTACTGCCATCTGGGACCATGAGCACTACCTACAACCCCAGAGACTTGCTATCATCAGGGACCACCAGCCCTGCAAACATTTGATACAACCAGATACCTAGAGGTCAGCATTAAAACACAAGTAACAGAAACCAGGGCTATATATCACCACCAGAACCCAGCTATAACCTACCACAACCAGCCCTTGAGATTCTATCACATATGAAGCACAATAAAATAATCTTAAATATGAGACTATAAAAATGATAGTGACCTTTAAAAATGAAAATAAATCCCTAAATGAAATAAAGCAAACACAATCCAACAGATGAAGAATAAGTCCCTTAAAGATATACAGGAATATAAAAATAAAATGGGAGCAAGAAATGAATAAGACTATCCATGGCTTAAGAACAGAAATAGAAACAGTAAAGATAACACAATCTGAGGCAATCCTTGAGATAGAAAACCTAGGAAAGAGAACAAGAACTACAGACACAGGCATCAGGAAAAGACTACAAGAGCTAGAAAAGAGCATCTTAGCCACAGAAGATATGAGAGAAGAAATTGATACATTCGTAAAAGAAAATACTAAATCAAAAACATTTCTAACACAAAGCATTCAGGAAATTTGGAACACCATAGAAAGACCATAGCTAAAAGCAATAGAAACAGAAGAATGGGAAGCACTAAGGCCCAGAAAATATCTTTAACAAAACTAAAAGAAAATTCCCCAAATGTAAAGAAAGAAATGCATATAAATGTTCAAGAAGCCTACAGAACACCAAATAGATTGGATTAAAAAATAAAATCTGCCTGCCACATAATAATTCAAACACTAAATGTACTGAGCAAAGAAAAATATTAAAAGCCATAAGGGATACACCAGACTTCTCAACTGAGACTTTAAAAGCCAGATGGACCTGGATAGATATCTTGCAGAATATAAGAGACCATAGAACAATGCCAGCCAAGACTACTGTAACCAGAAAAACTCCTTCATATGATGAAAGATTTGGAGAGTTCAGGGATACAAGGCTCATTCTTAAACATTATAAAGACTATATGAAGCAAGCTAGTAGCCAATGTCAAAATAAACAGAGTGAAACTCAAACCAATTCTGCTGAAATTGGGGACTAGACAAGAATGCCCACTCTCTCTATATCTCTTTAGTATAGTACTAGAATTTCTAGCTAGAGCAATAAAACAACAAAAGGAGATAAAAGAGACTCAAATTGGAAAGAAATAAGTCAAGGTACCACTATTCACAGATGATATGATAGTATACATGAGTGATAGCAAAAACCCTACCATAGACTTCTATACCTGACAAATACCTTAAGAAATTGGCCGGATAAAAGATTAAACATTTTTAAAAAATCAGTAACCCTCCTGTATACAAATGACAAATGAGATGATAAAGAAATTATTGAAACTATACTCACAATAGCTACAAATAATATAAAGTATCTTGGTGTAATTCTAGCCAAGCAAGTCAAAGACCTGTATGACAAGGGCTCCACATCTCTAAAGAAAGAAACTGAGGAAGATATCAGAAGATAGAAAGAAGTCCCATGCTTGTGGATAAGTTGGATTAACATAGTAAAATTTTCCATCTTACCAAAAGCAATCTACAGATTCAATGTTATCCCCATCAACATACCAAAACAAGTTGTTACAGATATTGAAGGAACAATTCTAAACTTCATGTGAAAACAAAACAAAACAAAATAAAACAAAACAGAATAGCCAAGACAATTCTATACACGAAAAGAAACTCTGCAGTTATCTAATCCCTTACTTCAAGCTATATTACCAAGAAATAGTAATAAACTCTGTATGGTACTTGCATAGAAATATAAAGGATGATCAATGGGATAAAAGAAAAGACAAAGAAGTAAACCCACATACCTATGGACACTGGACTTTTGACAAAGAAGCCAAAACCATACAGTGGAAAAAGAAAGCATCTTCAATAAATGGTAGTGAATGTCTACATGTAGAAAATGCAAATAGATCCACATTAACATCCTGCACTAAACTCAAGTACAAGTTGATCAAAGATCACAAGATAACACCTGACACTAAAGCTATTAGAAGAAAAAAATGAGGATGACCCTTAAATACATTGGCACAGGAGACAACTTCCTGAACAGACCACCAATGGCTCAGGCTCTAAGATCAACAATTAATAAAAGGGACCTCTTAAAACAGAAAAGCTTCTGTAAAGCAAAGGACCTTAAGAAGATAAGTAACAAGGAGAATCCAAAGGAGTATGCTTAAATCTCACTCAGAAGGAGAAATAGTATAGACAACAGTAATGGTTAAAGAGAAGGAACAAGATAGGAGAGGAATCACAGAGAGATATAAGGGTAGAGATAAGACCCGGGGAAAGCTGGAGCAAGAACACAGAAAGGTGTTAGAGAGAAGATAAAATGTGGGTGGAGGCATCTCAGTGACAGGATGGAGACCTAAGTCAGGGTAGGCTTCTGGAAGGATATGAGGGTGACTCTAGTAGAGATTCCTAGTAGCAAAAGTCATGGAGACTGAGACTACCTTCTAACTAGACAGGACTCTTACTGGAGCAAGGGGAACACCAAACCATCCACAAAAACTTCCACCCCAAATTTACCTTGCCCATAAATTGTGCAGGGATAAAGAGAAAGCAGAGATCTAGGGAACATCCAACTAATGCCTGGCCCAACCAGACACTCCGCCCACCGCCCCATGACACTATCAAGTGCACACTGCTATGCTTGCAGACAGAAGCATAGCAGAGTTGTCCACTGAAAGACTCCACCCAGAAGTGGTCCTTAACAGCCAAACATTGAGTGATTAATAGGGAGTCTTGTGGAAAAGTGGGGGGAACGAGAAAAGGACCTAGAGGTGACGACAGAAACTCCACAAGAAGACCAACAGAGCTAACCGACCAGGGCCAAAAAAGGTTGCTGAGACTGAGGCACCAAAGATCATGTATAGACTGGACCTAGGTCCCCTACACAGATATAGCCGATGGGCAGCTTTGGCCTCATGTGGTTCCTCTAGTAAGAAGACTGGTCCTGACATGAACTATGTTCTGAGCTTTTTGATCACTTCCTCATGGTGGAAATGCCTTGTTAGGCCATAAGGGAAAGAGGACACATTCAGTACTGATGTAATTTGATGATCCGGGGCAGATGGGGAGGGGTGGTTCTCCTTACCTGAGGAATAGGAGAGGGGGGAGGACTGTAGAGGGAAGGTGTGGCACTGGGAGTAGAGGAGGGGGGGCCACAACTGGACTATACAGTGAATAAATAAATTAATTTTTAAAATAAGATTGTTTGGAAATTGGTTTAATTTAGGAAATTCCTTTCCAAATGGAAGTATGTAACTTCAAAATTCATCAAATAAACAGCATGCCAAATAAGGCTGCACATAATCACATGGCATAATTGCTTAGCAATATAATCCTGGGGTGACTGGGGGCTGTGTCTTACTCTCAGGGTCTGATATCCAGAGGATTAAAAAAAAAACTTAAATTAAGGCAGGGTACATCTAAATGTATTGAGCAATGTCTTTATATCTGACAGCTGAAAAACACTTTCTTGCAAAAGTAGGTGAATAAAACAATTAATTTAGAAAATACTGATATGTCATTACTTTTGACAAGAGGGCTCTATAAATAGCTCATTAATGCTATATTTTCTAACTAGTCGATATGAGATTTCTAATATTGCAAATTTTAGAGAGTTTTGGGTGACTGTTCACGCAGCAAACTCTCTTCGTCATCTTCTCATTTGGGAAGCTGCTAACCTGCACTTCCTGTATACTCAGGTAATTAATTTTGTTCCTTCTCAAGTCTCTGATAGGGTTGAAGACCAGATGGTTGTACAATTAAGCTTAGTTGTTTAGAGGTTAAGATGTTTTAAAGTTTAGATAGATGTTTTAAGTTAATAATGATGAGATATGACAGATATTGATTTACATTCAGAATATTAGACACACCAAGATAGGAGCGATGTTTTCTTCAAGGCTTCCAAATACAAATAGCCAAAAATCTATGAACTTAACATTCATATAATTCCTCATTGTTTCGTGGTTCTTCTTGTTGTAGATAGTTTATTGTATATATATATGTAAAATATTTTTTAAAAGTTTAAAGCTAAAACAGTTTTAAATTAGGTCTTCTGTTACTAATTCAGGATTTTTACAGTCACACTTCTTGGTTTATGGTGAATGTTCAAAGATACTAATTGATAAATATAAAACAATAATACAACAGAGAATGACATTTAAATGTCATATTATAAAAACTGCAGCTTGACAGATGTTCACTTAGTAAAGATGTTGAATGTCTCCTGATCAGAGCTGTAACAGTTAACTAGATCAAGAAGCGTCCCACATAGTGCCTAAGCCAGTGTAGGATGTTACCATATATTAATTAATGAGATATTTGAGCAATTGAGCAGTTTAGAATTATAATTCTGCATTAGGGGAATGTATGAGACTATATACATAATGAAAGCAAACCATAAAGACAACATTTAGTTTTGATATAGAAAAATATTAATTGTTAAGATGCTTTACATGCATTTTTGTGTTTATTTTGTTTATATTTTGTTTTGACAAATCCCACATGTAAGTATACTATATTTACATTACTTCTAACTGTGCTTCTCCCACTTCCAATTCCCCAAATCTTTTTTGCTGAGATTTCTGACCTCATCTTCTCTGCTCCCTCTCTCTGTCTTTTCACACGTATAATACATATGCATATTATATATGTACATATGTATATATACATGTACACACATATAATATAAATATCACTTCAGTCCATTTAATATTTCTCAAATATAGAATGAATTTAGAAATAACTAACTCCAATTGGATAACCAATCATGGAACTTTTGCCTAAAAGAAACTAATTTTTTCTCCCTCGCCAACCATTGATTGCCTGTAATTATTTATCTAGGAGTGCGGTCTCATGGATCTTCTTCTACCCTCATAGGCATGCCAACTGATGTTATAATCATTCATATTTTATTGAGACCACTCTATGGCTGGGACTCATAGCACAATATCACTGTAATATGTAGAAATCAATATCAAGAAGTACACATCCTGGTCCTCTGACTATTACAAGCTTTCCTCTTCCTCTTTCTCAATATACCCTGATCTTTAGGATTAATTGTTTTACTGTAGGTGTAGAAAATTGGTCATGACCCCCCATAGTCATTTATTCTCTGCATTATAGTCAGTTGTGAATCGGTATAGTAACCTCTTTCTGATGCTGTTGCAAAAAGTAAAATGTCTTTGGTGAGGAGTGAGTAGTGTACTAATCTGTAAGTATAAGAACAGGAGTTCATAATACAGTCAAACGATAACACTGATTTGGGAAAATGGCCAAGGAGAGTTGGCATGAAGTCCCTCCTTCTGAGCTGGCTTTAGTCCATAGGCAGCTGATTGTTACCCTCAAGATATATTTTTGGAAATGCAAATAATTTGTCTCTTGTGCAATAAAAAGAAAATGTCCTAAATAAATATTCATATTGAATATTAAATATAGTGCCTCATTTAACATTAGCTACTATATTTTAAAATCTATGTGTTTTAGAGTGTTAATAATACTTTTGTGTATGATACTAGAAGAGATCTGTATATCTCATATATTACAACTTTGCTTCACTCCTCTAGTTATACCTTTCAGCTACTTGCTTAAAAAGTGGAAGATCTATGAACAGTGAAGTTTCTCTGGTGCAACACTAGATGGTGGTAGAACACTTTAAGAATTGAGAGCATTCTAAACTTAGAGGAATTCTAGTATATCCACAAAAACAAAAGAAAGAAAAAGGAAAGAAAAAGAAAAAGAAATCACCTAATGTGTGAATTTACTTTGTTTTTTTTGTTTTGTTTTTAAATGCAGAGCTAGAATTTGTAATTTTCTATGACTATTAGCTTCTGGCTGTAATAACACCTTGATTTTTATATAAGTCAAACACTAGCATAGTTAGTTCATGACACTCATTAATTTTTGTCTTAATATTTAATCTCTTCCTACCAAAGTTATCATAAGAATATTATAAACAAACTTTGATACATATTCCACATCAAGAAGTCTTCAGTTAATTACTATGGTCTTTATGATAAATTCTCAAAAGAAAACCTAGTTATTGCAAGCATTCAAATAGTTAATACAAAAGTAGTTTCCTTACACCGTGAAAGATGAAAACTCCCCCTCCCCCCAATAATAGCCAAGTACACTACAAGAGTCCAGGGGCATCAACAATTATTACAGTACAACTGAAGCTTACTCTTTTTGGAAAATGTGCATCATAATAAACTCAAAACTATCACTGCATTTACCTTGGTATTTCTTCCCTCCACATACAGAAATTCCAGGGAAGGAAATTTTCCTTTATTTTGTTAATCAATCCAAGATTTTCATACATTGTTTAATTTGGATATCTTAGTGAAAACCTCTCACCACTTCCTTATTATAAAAACTTAGAGGTTAAATTAACAGCCAAAAATCACAGGAACTAGAGGTTCAGTGAAATGTTATTTCAAATAAACCATTTCTAATATATCTCCAATTTACTTGCCCTCATATTATGAGTTATCTTTTTGATTTCCAGCCCTTTTGGGTGTTCAGAGAAATAAACTTCATGGTCAATATCTGGATGTATACATTGAAACTTATGTTCAGACATTATAAGTATGCACCCCCTACAAGCAGTGTGCCTCCAAGGTACTGTCTCAATTCTTTCCTCAACGTCTGCGCAAGTCTAAAGCATTACTATTCACATTTTACATTATTACATGGTGAGAGAGGATGCAAGGCTTATTGTTTTTCAAACCCCCTTATTTTAGTGTAAGACTACATGGCTAAAAGGCACATGATGATATTGTGGCCAGGAAAAAAAAATGAAGGCAGAGGAATCTATATACCATTAGGAAATCCACACTCAGTGCTCAGCAGCTAAATTCCCTATGGCAAAAACAAGCCTTAAGTAGAAGTATGAACTGTTTACTGCTACTAACCCTAGTTTACACTGATAGGGTTAGGGCATTTGATATTTCCATAATTGCTACCTCTCTATGTAGATTCTGTAATCTTCCTATGTTTCTTAAACAAAAGAACAATTTTAAAAATATACTCTTTTAACAAGAGTTCTATAGTCAAAGAAATGAAAAGTATGTGTAATTACTTCCTGGTTGCCTAATGCACTCTTTGTGTAATCTATAATGTACATTAACACATTAAATAACATCTTCTAGAAACAACTAAAATTATTTTAGCGAGATATACATTGTATTTTAGTCACATGTTTTAGTAGAATATATTCCAGGAAGCACAGCTTTCAATTTTGTCTCGAGAATACAGCTATTGGGTTCTCTCTCTCTCTCTCTCTCTCTCTCTCTCTCTCTCTCTCTCTCTCTCTCTCTCTCTCTATGTTTCACGATGCCCATTCTTTTATTTGCTTATTTATTTAACAGCTATCTATTGAACGGCATCTATGGTTTAGTTACCAGGCCCTTAGGTACACAACGGGAGTCCCTGAATTCATAGATAAGCACTTAAAAATGAAAACTTGCCTACATATGATGATGGATACATATTCTCATAAGTTTAGTGTTTAGAAGATGCTGGGACATTCTATTAACAGCAGAGGTCCTACAGCACACTTTAGAAGATTCCTGGCAGAGGCTGT
Organism: Acomys minous; assembly: GCF_964271855.1. Classification (NCBI taxonomy): domain Eukaryota; kingdom Metazoa; phylum Chordata; class Mammalia; order Rodentia; family Muridae; genus Acomys; species Acomys minous. The sequence goes on from NC_140487.1 coordinate 28,707,134, forward strand.
AGTTGGAGTATAAACAACCTCTCACTCATGTTGTTGTCTTCAAACTGAAGTCGGGGGACAGACCAAAGGTCATGGCTGCTGGTCATGGCTCTGGGGAGATATGACTGGAAGTTGACTCTCAATATGTGTGATAATATAAATGTATATGTAAAAATATTATAAAATCAAAAAATCAAAGAGTTTTTTAAAAGTGAATAAATCAGAGGAAATGGTATTTTGGAGTCTGCCGTCTGTCAAGCTGTGTAGGGCAGCTGTAATAAATTCAATAGTCACTGTCCTTCTCTCTTATATCTTACTGCTCATGTGCTTCCTGGGTCATACTAAGGACCCAGGCTGTGGAGCATAATCAATAGTATATGTAAAAAGATTTTTGTAAGAGATGAATTACTTTTTCGAGTACATCTTGTGGCATTGTTTCTTGACTTCATATATTTCCGACCTTAAGATCAACCATGTAGATATTCAAGGTGGTCTCAGGCTTTAGATTTGTTAAGTAGCTTTGTTCCTCCTCCAAAGTAAGGCACACACTAAAGGATCATGACCAATTTCATTATTTTTATGGAAGCTATCGGGCTCTCAATGCAAATCATAGAATTTCTAAGTCCCACAGAGTGTGTGGGGATATTGAACACCATAAATAATTATTTTTATAGTGGTATATACTTGTACTCCATGACCTTGACAAATAGGCACTGGGGAAACAGAAGAGCAATCATAAGTTTAAGGCCAATCTTGACTACATAGGAAACTCCAGTCTCAAAATTAATATTAATTTACAAGTATACCATATTTTTGAAATACGTATACATGGATTGATTTCCAATATCATCCATATATGCTTATGTTTCATTTACGTATTTCCTTTTTTCACATTTTTTATTTCACTGTGTGTGTGTGTGTGTGCATGTGTGTGTGTATGTGACTTTTTTCTTTTCTTTTCTTTTTTTTTTTTTTTTGAAGCAGGTTCTTATATTATAGTCTAGGCTCTTCTCGGCATGCTAAATTCTAAGACTACAAGAACATATAACTACTCTGAGCTCTATTCTCTTTATCTGTATTTTCCTCAAGGATGAAACTGATAAATAAAATATAAATCATGACTCCATTGTATCTCAAACTGATATACGTATTTCATAATTCGAAAACATCTGAGGAAGTCTATTGCTGGCATGTGTGTTGGTGAAATTAAATGAGACTAGGAAGTATTCATCGAGCCCTCAAACATTCAGCTCTGTAATAAAACAGAAAATAAATAACATTTTTCTCTCCCAGTAAATTTTCCAGTATGCTCTGCCAACAAATCTATATCAACACATGCAAACTTTAAACGTACTTACTTCATATTATTTAAACAGAAAAGAAAACAATCATGAACAATTATAATTTGAAATCAATTCTTACAAAAATGTGTCATTCACTCATTGTTTATATTACATTTACTGTAAAATCTTTCTAGGCAAATTACAATAAACTTCATATATTTGAAGTAAGATTTCAAACAAAAAAAGGGGGGAAAGCTATTTAGATTATTAAGGAAAAGTGGCTGGTAATTTAATTTGTGTGCATATTCTTAAAGGTCTTAGGATACCAAATGAGACATTTGTTCATTTTTGTGGTACTGGAACTCTGAAAAAATGTGCAGCATTACACTTCATTTGCAGTGTCAGATGATCTTAATGGACATTGAATTCTATCACACTTCATAGGAAGCAGGAAAATTCTCCTTAGCCTGGAGCAAATTTTTGTCCTAAGTACAAACAAAGTATTCCCACAGCCTTGAAGATCACTGGGGCTTACACTCCTTCACAGTTACTGCAGGATTTAGGGAGATTGCTCTCTTAAAGTCTCCCAACAGTCATACTGGATCTTAAAGTCCAAAACCAATGCTGCTTGGCATTGTAATTCTCTCACATCTCCTTCAGGCTTTCATATTTTTGTTTCTTGCCAGTTTCAAGTGCCAACATCCACACCCAAAGCTCATTTTTGAGATAGATTTAACATTTAATGCATTTTGTTGTGTTATGTTCTCATGCCCTTTCCTCGACTAAATCTGGGACCCTAGGGCCTATGTGGAGAAATGAGAAGGTGAAGTGAACGCCCTTAATATGACTTTTACTATAAGGCCAAGTCATACAGTCTAATTGAATAATTTCCCTCGATTTTCAAAAATTATTTCATCTATTACTTTTGGTGAAACAAAAGCAGTTGGTCCTTAGACCGGTTAAAACATTAAAATTTAGGAAGGGCCTCTTCCTTGGTAGATATGGTTATAACTTTTTCAGTTATGTCCTGATCTCATCTTTCTTGTAACACATTATCAAAAGAAATGTGCACTAGCTGATGGAAAGAGACATGGTTAAATGTGCCTCTGTTCTTCCTGAGTTGTTGAGGTGATAATTTTTCTCAGAATTTTGAAGCTGTGTAGCTTGAATCCCAACAGTTCTACCCATTACGGTAGATTACCTAGCCATGAACATTCCACTCAAAGCACTCACTTAAGATTTTCATTCCTTTTTGCTTATTTATTTTTTAATTAATTTATTCAGATTACTTGTAAATTATTTTCCCCTTGCTTGTATTCTCCCATTTCTCCCTTCTTGCCTCCCTCCCTCCTGCTTTCACCCTATTCCCTTCCCCTAGAAAGGATAAGCAGATACCAAGATTATCATTCATAATTGCTAAATAATCATTCTATTTGATACATTTAAGATAATAATTTCTACTCTGTATTCTAGTGCAACTAAGGAAAAAAATAAAGATGCTATTTTTTCAAAGTTGTTCAAAATTTTGAATTTTATCTAAATGTCTTTACTGATAAAATGTGCTTCCTCCAGTCTTCAAGTGTCTGTACATAGTAGTAGGAAAGGGATGGAGTGAAGGGATAAAATACAAAGGAGGCAGATACTAGAGTGGCTACTCCAGCTTGTGTCTTGGGCCTGTTTGCTTGAATAATCTATCCATCCATTTACTCTGAGGTAATGTCTATCTTTGTTGCTAGGGTGTGTTTCATATAGATAACAAAATGATGGATCCTGTTGTCATTTCCATTCTGATAGCCAGTATATTTTTCATGGGGAATTGAGTCCATTGATATTGAGAGATAATAATTACCAATGATTGTTAATTCCTGTTAGTTTGATGACAGGTGTGTGTGTGTGTGTGTGTGTGTGTGTGTGTGTGTGTGTGTGTGTGTTTGTTTTCTGCTGGTGTGGAGTGATTTATTCCGGTGTTTTCATGGATGTTGTTAACACCTTTGAGTGGGAATTTTCCTTCTAGTATTTTTTGCAGGGTTGGATTTGTGGATAGATATTTGGCTTTGTCTTGGAATATCTTGTTTTCTCTATCTTGTGCTGAGTATAGTAGTCTAGGTTGGCATCTGTGATCTCTTAGAAGCTTCAAGACATCTGATCAGGTGCTTCTAGCTTTTAGAGTCTCTGTTGAGCAGATGGATGTAATACTGACAGCTCTGCTTTTGTAAGTTACTTGGCCTTTTTCCCTTGAAGCTTTTAATATCCTTTCTTTGGTCTGTAGATTTAGTGTTTTGATTATTATGTGGCTGGAGGAGTTTCTTTTCTGGTCCAAACTAATTGGTGTTCTGTATACTTATTGTATGTTTATAGGCAGCTCATTCTTTAGTTTGAGGAAATTTTCTTCTTTGACTTTGTTTAAAATAATTTCTGGTCCTTGCTGCAGGGACTCTTCACCTTGTTCTATTCTTATTATTCTTAGGTTAGGTATTTTCATAGTTCATAAATTTTCCTGGATGTCTGTGTTAGAATTTTTTAAATTTTATTTTATTAATTTATTCTTGTTCTCAATGGTTATCCCCTCCCTTGTATCCTCCCATTCCTCCCTCCCTCCCATTTTCCCCTTACTCTCTTCCCCTATGATTGTGACTGAGGGGGACTTCCTCCCCCTGTATATGCTCATAGAAATTTTATATAACTTTTTTTGACTGGTGTATCAATTTTATTCTTCTAGCATATCTTCTATGCCTAAGATTCTCTCTTCCATTTTTTAATTCTGTTGGTGATGCTTAGGACTGTTGTTCTCTTTCCTAGGTTTTTTTCATCTCCAGGATGATTTTAGTTTGTGTATTCTTTATTGCTTCCATTTAATTTATTATTAGGTTTTGAATACCCCTATTCATTTTCTTCACCTATTTAATGGTGTTTCCTGTATTTCTTTAAGGATTTTATTCATTTCTTCTTCAAAGGCCTCTATCAAATTCATAAGACTTGATCTAAGGTCATTTTCTTGTGCTTAAGCTGTATTATGATACACTGATATGATATATAATATATATCATTATTATAGTATGATATCTGGGTCTGATGGTACCATATTGCCTTGGCTCTGGTTTGTGTTCTTATCCTGCTGGCCCTTAAGCCGTCTGGTTGTCTCTTGTATTGGCAGGCCTCAGGTAATGAAGGCCAGAGAATGGAGCACCAGGGAACAGGAACAGCTTATCTCTGGTGGTCTCTGATGGCTGCAGGGCTCTTTCTGTCCCAAGTGGCTATAGGCCACCAACAACGGAAGCTGAGATGTACAGGCCAGTTATGGAGTACATAGGGAGGAGGACAGGGCTCATCGTTTCTGGGTTTGTTGGAAGGACAGGACAGACTGGAAATTGCGGGTGCAGAGGGCTAGCCTGGTTATCTGGGATGGCTGGTGGCTTCTGGGAATAAAGGTAAGGCTGTCTTTGAAACATCTTTTAAAAGTAGTATTTTAAAGTTGTCTTATAGGGTATCAAGTCTCTTCTTGGTAACCTGCTGTCCTTCCTCTGAGTGCCACCAGGTCTCCCCCTCCAGACTTGATACCCTATGAGCATATACAGGGGGAGGTAATCCCCCTCAGGAACAGTCATAGGGGAGGGGAATAAGGGGAAAATGGGAGGGAGGGAAGAATGGGAGGATACAAGGGATGGGATAACCACTGAGATGTAACATGAATAAGTTAATAAAGGAAAAAAAGTTCTATAAATAAAAAAAAAATAAAGTTGTCTTATAGACATATATACATTATGAATAAAGATTGTGTTCTAATTTAAGATTATATTGTGCATTGTGTAAAATTTCCCAAATAATCAAAAAAAAATATATTATGCTGGAAAGATGTTTCATTAAACATATTTTAATTAACTGTGTCAAAAAATGAAAGATTTACATTTAAATTACTGAGATGTGGGCTAGAAAGTAAGAACAGCAGGTAGAAAACCAAGTCATAGGACCTTTGCCATGTGAGTTTGGTTTTTGAATCCCATAATAGAGGAAGAGATATAATTTCTGAAATTTGTCTACTGATTTTCATGTACATGCTGTGTCATAGATGTGCCACTCACTCACAAAACATATGAAGCCTCATGCAACCACAATAAATTTAATAAATAGTTAAAAATACTGAGCTGTGGTTTCTCAGTAAAACTAAAATACAGTAGTTTTAGCTGGGCGTGGTGGCGCACTCCTTTAATCCCAGCACTCGGTGGGAGGCAGAGGCAGGCGGATCGCTGTGAGTTCGAGGCCAGCCTGGTCTACAAAGTGAGTCCAGGATGGCCAAGGCTACACAGAGAAACTCTGTCTTGAAAACCCAAAAATAAATAAATAAATAAAATAAAAAATTTTAATAAAATAAAAAATAAAATAAAATAAAGTACAGTAGTTTTAAACATTCTATCATAATGATACAACTGTGTATAATAATGTTGTGACTTGCCTGGCAAAGAACATAGTGATGGAAACAAGAGCATACCATATGCTTTTTCATGCCATAATCATTCATAGGAATATAAGCTTATAAACAGATGATAAAATATAAAAATGTACAATAGCAGAATATTCATAGAGAAACACATATAAAGTAGGAAAAGATAAAACAAGCAAAGTAAGAATTGAGTGAACCAAACCAAATACCTTTCAATCACTAAGAGACACTCTGAACTAGGATCTGTACTAAAGAATACAGTGCCGGGAACAAAATGCTTCTACAAACACTTAAGGAAACATGGGAGGGCATGAATTATGAAACAGACAAAATATTGAAACTGTTAATTCAATTTACTCTCAAGGAAGTAGAAGGAATAAAATGAAAATTTAAAAATAAATATTCAAAATATATAGTGAGACTAACATGAATGGGTAGAAGTTTCTATATTTTTTTAATAAATTGAACTTTTCAAATTATTCTTTCTTAGGCAATTCATTTGAAAATTATTTTTATGCATGTTAAGTTTCATAGACATTTTTATACTTATAAAACAGCAGAATCATGATTGAGAGGGTAAAGTAGAAATGGGCATGAAGGAGTAAGTGTATTTTTAAAAGACAGTCTAGAAATTTACTATTTTATAAGCTTATTAAGGATATATTTATGTCCATAAAATAGCCCAATTGAAGTTAACTTACGCCAGATATAATGCTTCTCTCAGAAGCAGTAGTTTACCAAATAGAAAGCCCAGTGCTAGAAGAGGGCTATCACCACCTGAGTTGATGTTCAGAAGAGTCTCACATGTTCCCCAAACAGCATAGGCTATTGGCATTACTTATTGTTGTCCATGAGAATTTGATGATAAGATCCTATTGTTGAGGACAGCATAGGCTTTGGTCTCATGACATGGAAAAATCAAGTTGGTGATGGTCAGGAAGGAAGTACTGTAACTTTGTTTTTTTAAAAAGCCATTGCTGGGGAACACTCAGGCCTCAGGGATGAATCTACTACCACTGTTTTGCTAAATGGACACCATATCAAAAGTCTTACTAAAGTAATATCTCTCTACAGATAAGTTATTGCACCTCTTGAACCTCATAAGAGAAATTACTTTGTGCAGTGAGGTGAGGGCAGAGACTCAAATACGTCAAAGTACAGAGAATATCCAAAGATGGGCATGTGTATCATACCAACTTGCCAAAGGGCTTGGGGACCATCATGAAGAGTTAGAAACGTTGTAGATTCCAAAGTCGGGAAAGGCTTGTGCTAATCAGTTTCCTCTGGACATGGCAGGACCACTGTGCTCATGTACTCATAGCCACTGCAGTTGCCTATGAAAGATCAATCAAGGTTCCATCAAAATGTGGAGAGGGTCATGATCTCTCACCCTAAGCTGAGGAATTATTTACAGCTGATAGCTAACAGAGGATGAATAGCCGTTTTTCCTCAAGAGTGTGGCCTCTGGAAGGTAATCCATTTTCCAGTAGATGGTCTCACAAATTGAATTTGGTTTATGAGAGTTGGGTCATGGCAAAGTGGCAGACACTGGATCTAGAAGGAGTGTGTGTGTGTGTGTGTGTGTGTGTGTATGTGTGTGTGTGTGTGTGTGTGTGTGTAAGCTAAGATCAAAATGTAATGTATGTGTGTGCAAAATTCTCCCAGAGTTAATAAAACTATTATATGTAGTTGAAAGTGCAAGAGTAAGTAAACTAGGTGAACACTATCAGTTTTTTTAGCATACACACAGCAAGCTAAATAAACACACAACAGTCAAATAAACAGGAACACAAACTTTATACTTACTTTCTTGGTAAGATTTTATATTGTCTCACTAGGGATAAAAGGAAAATGTTTTATGTATGTATCTGTGTATGTGTGTGTGTGTGTGTGTGTGTGTGTGTGTGTGTGTGTGTAAAAATAGAGAAAATAAATTAAGAGTATATAAGTAGATATGTTTAATATAAAGAGAATTTTATGACAAAATTAGTTGTTATTAATGCAAAAGTATGGTTGAAATTTCTCATGAAAATAAAACAAGGAAGCAATATATCCTTGGAAACACATGCAAATGTAAATCACATATATAAACAAGAAGTCTGAGATGAGTGTCTGGGAAAGTATTTAACCTCCTTACTTGTATACTGGGAAAAGCAAAATGGGAAAATACACGGGAAACAATAAGCTCCAGAAATTACACAAAGAGTAGAAGTAGCAAAGGCTGTATTTGAATGTGATCAAGAAATTAGAGAAGATTAAGTCATTAAAGACATAAGAAATAATTTATCAAACTTCAGTTGAAAAGTACCATTGTCTAATATGAAAAGTATGTTAGATTAAATTCCCAAGAGATAAGAAATTGCAGACAATAATAAATGAGAATTATTAGCAATATTACTTATTTTAAGATTTTTTATTTACTTCTGCATGCATTATTCTGAGACACCTGACCATTGTTGGGAACTGAACTTGGGTCCTCTGCAAGATCAGCAAGCACCATAAACAACTAAACTTCTCAAACTTCCTAACTGCTCAAGATACATCATTTTAAACCAAAAGATAAAGCAATCCAAAATATATTAATATAATATCAGGAATTGGGGAACACAATTTAAAACAATGCTCTGAGATGTTACAAATTTGATATAAAATGCAAATCCAGATGCCCAGGAAGATAATTAATGTCAAACACACACCACAGCAAACAAAGTAATATGCCAAGTTATATTATAAAATGCTTTAAAATAAGATACCAAGACTGCAAAGTGACCAGAGGTCAGGCATTCCTTCAGAGAATTAAGAGTAAGAAAGCAGGCAAGCTTTCTTTGCCAGAGAACATGGCATCTAACGGATAATGAAATAAATACCTTAACATAGCAACAATGACACAGCAGCAAATGGTACACAAAAGCAAAACAGAAACAACAAAACTTAAGTATCATATTGCAAAACAAAGAACAATGACAGGTATACATTTTAAACATATTTTGAAAGAAATCTGTTGAGAAAGTGATCATTGATCTGGATGAGTACATGTACACTATAAAACAGAAGGCCGAGGGCTCACGGCTCCTGGACAACCTGCCAGACCATGCTATATAATAACATTCAAAGACATGTATCTGTTTCAAGCAAAACCATTAACAGTAATTGAGTTGTCAGAACACATGCATAGAAAAGTGTTCACATGAAAACAGTAATGTACACTTCCTGAAGGGAGAAGCCAGTGTGCAGGGTGACAGCTTCCTTAATTGTCAGCTGGTCTGACAGCATGTGGGGGTGCGTGAGAGTGGACCAAGCTATTCACCCTAATGCCAGCTTCAGAAAAAGGCAAAAAAAAAAAAAAAAAAAAAAGTCTCTGTGACAATAAAGCCGACAAAATCTTGAAGAAAAAAAACAATTTCTGACATATGAAAAACTTTAAAAAGTATTGATAGGGTAAGGTGAAAGAAAATAAATAGTGATTTTTAAATTCATTAATGTCAGTTACAGCATTAAATGTAAATGATTTTAAGTCCCAAAAAGACCAGAAGGTGTCACATAGGGTAAGAATGTAAGACCTAGTTATTATATCCCACAAGAAACCTTCATTAACTATTAGAGCTAGAATGGAGAAAATGCAAAGTGAAATAAAGTATAAAAATATTTAAGCAGTTGTAAAATAATTACATCAACTCCTTCAACATTAATAAAATTAAATTCTGACTATAACTGCTGCAAGTGAGGGAGAAGACTCAACATCATTGCAACATGATTTGTTCCCATTTTGGAACTACTATTATTTTTTCTATACTATATTTTTTAAAAGTCACTAAATTTGGATGATTAAAAATTGAAATACTGAAAATATTTTTGTTCATATGAATCAATGCTTTGCCTAAAATTGTTACTAGTCTGCAGGAAAGAAAGGAATTCCTGATAATTTCAACAGCAATTGTTGAAAAATATTTAGGTTAAAGTATATACTGAACTATATTTTTACTCTTCTCCTAAGAACTACTTATATATTTTGATGGTATAGTTTATTTTTAAGTTTCATGACACTCTGTCAGAAGAGTATTTGCATAGCACAGTTCACATACTTTTAAGCCAAGTTTGAGTATGGTAACTTGATCTTCAAACGTGTGTCTGAATAAGTTTGGTGAACTGAAATCTTTTAATTTAAAGATTATCAAAAGCTTATGGAGTATGGATAGCTTTGTTATCAAGGGCTCTTTCAAAAACCTACTCTTTTAAGGCTTAACTGTAAATGGATTTAATTTCATTGGCTAAATGCCCAACACAGAATTTGATGGGGAAACTGACAAATGCATTTTAATTTTCTTTTTACACCACAATCATTTAATCACATAGTGAGGGATAGTCATCCAGCCACAAAACATTTCCATTCTTATTTATTCTTCTTTGAGGAGTATTTTTCACCTTTACCACTGAACTGATTTTCTGTTTGATGTGGTGATCTCAAGTGAATAGGAGCCTTCTGAGAAAATTAGGTGGGCTTAATATTTTCTGAACTACTTCTGAAATCATCCCCCAGTAAGTTCAATAGCATAAATCAAAACAAAACAAAAATGAGCCTTTAACAATGTCTCAAAAGGAAATGTGGGTCTTTATGGCAATTCCCACCAGTTAATAGACATGAGGACCCAGCAAACAATATAGAATTGATTACAGAAAAGTCATAACTGAGATGATGATGTCCCTCAATGTTGTACAGTCCTTGTTGCTGGACCCATCAAAACAACAACCAACTACATCTAGCAAACTCACACTCTCCTCTGTCCACTCCTTGCCTTCAATCTACCTGGCAGATCAGAAGCTGTTCAGAAACACAGGATAACAGATAATGCAGACGCTGTCTCTCTCCCTCCTTCAGAAAGAAGGTAAAGTGGTTTCTCCATGTGTTGTTACCTCAGACAAAGTAATTGGAAGAACAAGAAACAGAGAGCCACTTGTACTTTTATCAACTCCCCAATCACTTTGTGATTTCTCTTTTTTTATTCTTGAATATTTTATCAACATTGGTATGTGCATGGTGTTATTTCTGTGAGCAATATTTTCAACAAACCGGTTTAGCATGCCTTGCCTCACTTTATGACTTTTACTTCAATGAGTAATTCTGTCCCCTTTGTCTGTGCTTGCCCAACACTGGCTCTGAATGCAGCCCCCTATTTCTACATTAGGAATACATATGCACCCTGTACTTAACTCCTCATTTGTAACACAATGAAGGCTGCCTGGTTCCAGGTTATCTCATTTGATACCTGCCTAGGCTTTATTTGGTGATAATCCAAAAGTAATGCAGGGTTCCTTCCAGGTATATATAAGCCATATTAAGTTTCTTTGATTCAATTACATAAAGAACCAGATGTTCAATTTCCATCACTGATTACAGTAATCCAGTTGGTGTTAAAATGGTCTCCTTATATTTCATCATTGTTGTGGTTTTGTGAACTCGTATTTTAGATTTGTTTTTTTTTTTAAAGTCTTTTGTGTGTGGGAAAGTACAAGCAATTTTCCTGAGATTACAGTGTACATTTTGCTACTATCCAATTTAAACTTGACTGCACATTCATGTTAGACATTCGATTTTAAATAGAAAGAGTCAAGTGAAAATTCTCCTGCCATTAGGTATTTGTAGAGGTATGGTGAAAACTTTCAGAACAGGAAATAGCAGTGGCTACATTGGGCTCCTTGATAGCTAATAGAGAACTATTTAACACAGTGGTAGGGTCTTCTATACTCTTTCTGTACTTCCCACTACACAGCCTCTTGTTATGTGGACTACGATTGTCCTCCATTAGAGCAATGAGCACAAATTCAAAGAATTAGATGTCTTGCCCTAAACCTGAAGTAAAAAGGCCATTCTGACTACAACAAGTGCCCCAAAACATGTCAGGATTCCCTTGGAGATGTGTGTCTACGAGTCCCTGTGACCTCAGTGTACATTTGTGCAAATGGACAGTTTATGATTTCTCTAGAAAGAATATTTAAATTATCTAAGAGAAAGAGCCCAGTGATTTGGCAAGGTTTCTGAATTTACATAGCGGAAATGTCTGACAAACAGTGCAAATTGAGAATCTTGTTCCAGTGAGATACCTTTATTGTTCATATCAGTTTTGGGTGTGGGAGAACAAAGGAAGAGAAGTTACACTGACATATAGATCAAAATAAGCTTAGCATGTGGACACTAAAACTTGCCCATCACATTTCTTGCAAGAAGGAATGACTGGCCAACAACATGAAATTTAAACGTGGCTTACTCTACAGTGACGTTAGATAGATAGACTCATGGATCCTATCCATCTACTGAGATAATGCAAAGTCCACGAGCCCCTCAAATATTGGTCACCAGCAAATTTACCCTATTTCTAAGCCTTTAGTTTTACCAATATTGACTAAAATGGATCAGGAAGGATGCATGACTACTGTTTTTGATGTTAGAGGCTATGTATTAAATATCAGAATTTATCTTGAGAAGTAAAGAATAAGATTATGTGTGGACAGAAAGAAGACTTCAGAATTGTGCCATTGGTGTGTATGATGTTTAGAGTATTGTTAACTATACCTCTTATAAAAGTAGCCACAAAAATAATATTCTCACTTCTGTAGAAAAATAATCTGATATTCATTCTGTGTTTCATTCTGTATTTGTATTTAATTATTGTTTCATTTTATTTTATTATTTTGTCCTGATTTTTATTTTTCATTTATAATATTTTCACATGAGACTTTTTTGTTGTTAATCATCAGTCATTTAAGGTTAATATTTTCTACTTGTTGGATTTTATCTATATTATAATTTTAATACAGAAAACTCTAAGATTTGCAGGAATTAGTTTATATTCTTATTTATACATTTAATATAATTTTAAACTATTGTCATTTATTTAAAACTAGTAGATTCTTCTTTCAATTAAAAATACTGTTATTTCTTTTGATATTCTTTTAAATTTATTACCATTTTTCCTTCATACCAATTCACATTTTATACTGAAATAGTGTGTGGGCACTTGGAAATAAATATTGATGCTTTTAAGACATTTGTATTCTTCAGATCTATCTATTTTCTCTTTCTAATCTTTATTTTCTTTTGTTCTAAGCACTATTCATCAAACTGATGATAAGCTCTGGTTTGTTTAAGCTTATCTTTTAGGCTGATCATGTTAGAGAAAAGACGGCATGTACTACAAAATAATAGAAAAATAAAGAACGCAAAGCAGTGACAGCTGCAGACATAGAAGAAGTAAGCTGCCAGAGGAAGCACAGGAGCGCATCCTCACTTTACAGATGTGCAGTGTGTCTTCTGGGTTTTAAATTTACATTCATGTATTATATGTTGACTCAGTTGGCTAGCTGTTAATTGTGTGTGTGTGTGTGTGTGTGTGTGTGTGTGTGTGTGTGTATGTCTGTGCCTCTGTGTGTGTGTGTGTGTGTGTGTGTGTGTGTGTGTGTGTGTATGAAGCAGTAAGTGTGGATGTCACAGCACTCATGGTGCTGTTTACTCCTTTCTCCATGTTTGTCTTAAAAACAAACTCATGTCATGAGGCTTGCTATAACGGCCTTAGCAGGTAGGGACAGTCCTGACTCACTTCAGATTTAAGTATTTGATATGTGAGCAACAAGTAATTGAAAATCTGAAAAATATGAAACTATCTCAGGAACATATCTTATTGAGAACATTTTTCAAACATTTCCTTGGTTTATTTAAAATATAATTGAAGTTATTCCATACAAATGTAATAATAAAATAACTTTGTCCATATTAGTTTGGCTTAATATTGCTGATGAGAAAATGCAGTAAAATGAAAGTTACTACATCATTTCCCAGTTATGTAACTCATACATTCATACATATATACATGCAACTGTCTATGACTATACACAGTTATATAATATACAAAAAATTCAAATTGGAAGACAGAGTTTGGTGTCAAGAACTGCATATAAAATAAAAAGCAGCTCTTTGGCAATTGGCGAAAACTGAAAACAACAATGTATATTTAACAGTGGATTATATTAATATTAATATATAAAAACTTTTACTATTACTATTGCAATCAGTTATATTTTCTTAAGGATTATTAGACATTTACAAAATACGCTTAAGAAAATTGTTTTGTAGATGCTAAAAACTTGAACTGAGACAGAACCTTGGGGTTTATCATTCATAGATGAAATACAGATATGGGTATGTTTTTCCTTTGTGCTTTGGGTACTATAGATATTTGCCATAATAAGAGTTGAATGCTCTTCCTCTGAGTGCCACCAGGTCTCCCCCTCCAGGGGACATGGTCAAAGGTGAGGCACCAGAGTATGTGAGAAAGTAATATCCCACTCTCCACTCTACTGTGGAGAGTGTTCCAAGATGAGACTTGATACCCTATGAGCATATACAGGGGGAGGTAATCCCCCTCAGGAACAGTCATAGGGGAGGGGAATAAGGGGAAAATGGGAGGGAGGGAAGAATGGGAGGATACAAGGGATGGGATAACCATTGAGATGTAACAAGAATAAATTAATAAAGTAAAAAATAAATAAATTTAAAAAAAATAAAAAAAAAAAAGAGTTGAATGCTCCAAACAAGACAACACATGTCTAATTCCAAGAATTTTGAGACTAAAGAATTGTTGGGAAAATCCTAGTGTAGCCCTTATTTGCATGGCATGGGGTGGCACATGTTTGCCTGATAAGAGAGAAAGAGAGAGAGAGAGAGAGAGAGAGAGAGAGAGAGAGAGAGAGAGAGAGATTGATTCAGTTGCAACCAAAGGACTGATATGGGGGTCTTATGGCTTTTCTGAATTCCTTGGGGGCATGACTTTTTAAAAACATATCTTGCCTCAAGTTAATTAATAAAAGCAGCATCTGTCACTGACCATCTGCAAATAGTCTGTAGGTGTTTCACACTAATCATCTGTCCTCACATTAGCAAATAGAAACCTTTGCTATAGGACATTCCTGGGCGCCTGGACGCCTTTGAGTACCTAAGCTAGAGATTGGGCCCAAGCTGGAGATGAGGCCTCAGTCTTGATTTAACCCTTAGGTTTTGGTTGGCAGACCCCGTGGCCATTGGCCCTTTAGCTTCTAATCTGCTTCCCAAGCTTGGGGTGAGTGATTAAAGCAAGAAGGCTGAGTGTGCAGCTGAGGCCCTTTGGCATTTGGTGCTTAACCTGGTTTGGCTTCAAATGGGCCTTGATGGCCTCTGCATGCGCATTTGTTGCCTTTGTGTTGTTTTTTTGCCTGTATCTTCTTCAGGCCCATCTTGTTTTGCTTCCTGGCAAAGCTAAGCTCCTCAGGAATGTAAGGTCAGGCCCCTTAAAAGATTTGTATTGGTGTTTTTGATATCATTTTTGTGCCATTTACGGGATTGGTTTTGTGTTGTGTGGCTCTTGGACTTGGCCATATCTGTATGGTACCTGGTGGTGCCTGAGGCAGGAAGAGAAAGAGAAAGGCCTGCAGTGTCAGGGAACATGGATTCTTAAGAAGTAAAAAATACACTGTCACTAGTACACCCAAGTGCATAGGTGCTAAAGCTATCAAGAGGTCATGAGGACAGAGCAAACATAGACAAAGTTTCAGCCCAGGCCACCTGACCATAAATGTACCTAAATCTGTGTCAATACGGAGTTCCTGTAGGAATTCTGAACAGCCAACCAGTCAGGTTTTAGAAGGTATTAAAGCTAATGCAACAGTTCACAAAGCATATAAATGTTAGAATAGTGCAGGTGACCAAGATTAAGTGTGTCTTGGGGTGGCCAATTATTCCTCTAAAATATGTGTTATGCAATTATCGCTTGCAAGAAAGTCCATTTGCCATGGGATTATTTGCTGAGACTGGAGCCCTTTCAGCAATCATGTATAGCTAAAGAAAATGCAGAAATTGCCAGAGTGTTAACTTATAACCTATCACAATCAGGGGCCCAGCTCCACTGGCAGAAACTGCAAGCTAGAATATGCCTTCCTCTTCTATATCCTGATTCAGGCCAAGCAGCTCAAGTTAGACTTGGAGAGACTACCAGGCATGGGGAAGATACACAGTGATCCTGTGGCATCAGCAGCATGCCAGGACATAAGGCCACATGGGACACAGAGTATGGCTGTGGATTATAGAGGATCATCTGTAGCAGTGCCTCCCATTCATGACACTGCACCCAAAGCTGCTCTCAACAAAATCGCTCACGTAAATGACGGGCTCTTTCCATGCTGTGTTGGAACTGTATCCTATGCTTGCTAGTGGTTCTTTGTAAAATAATCCCTTAGCTATGTAGGATAATTAATAGTTGTTTGGAGCTGATTGTAGGACTTTCAGAATTCCTCTCTCCACCCTGTAAGGGAGGCTTCATTATGTGAGGAACTCCATGTGCCTGATGGGCCTGATATAACATCTGGAATTACAGATAATAACAGCAGTTAAAGGGTTTAAATAACAGCAACCTGAATAAGTGAGAAGCTACTCCCTGGACCCACACTGTTCACTAAAAAATCCCCCTGTCAGCGATAGCCATCATCCTGCAAGTTATACCAGAGAACCATCTAAATGTCCCAATAATCATATGATCTGTTGCCATGACATTGAGCTAGATGCTTTCTCCATGCTGGCTGGTTTTCATAGTGACAGAATGTACTTTGGAAGTGACTGGAAAAGAATTGCCACTGACAACCCTGCCACTGTATGAACTTACAGGTGTTATGTGCCTACTTATGTAATAGTAGCATGACCATTATTGGCACAATCAACTTTTTTCTCATGGCATTTCAAGCCAGATCTATAGAAGAAGCCATACTACAAGCTAAGGCAAAGGTAGTGCTTGGCTTGGCTTGGTCACAGGCTCCCGATATGAAGCAACAGCTATTGTTTTCCTCAATGGATATGAAGCATCTGCCAAATTGCCTCCTAAACATTTGCATTTTAACTTATAAGATTAATATTGTTTTCATCTTCTTCTGTCATTCATGAGGGGATATTTTTTCTAGAATGGGTTGTCTATAGCAGAGAATCATGACTAGTCAAGCTCCTAATAAACAGCAGTTCCTAGTTATAGTGATCCAATGTTTGCCTATGATTAGGGGAAAGTAATCAGATATTTATATTCATCGGTCAAGGCTTTGTGCACATATTAAAGAGGATTGTAATATCTAAAGCAGTATTTTTCAACCTGTGGGTCATGACCATTCATGGGTTCCATATGAGATATACTGCATATCAGAAATTCACATTATCATTCATAACAGCAGCAAAATTACAATTATGAAGTGGCAACAAAATAACTTTGTGGCTGTGGGTCACCACAACATAAGAAACTGTGTTAAGGAGGGTCGAGAACCACTGATCTAGAGGAAGCCATAGATTACTTGTAAAATAACTTCTTCTGAATTGACACATTCTCTAGTGAATGGACAAACCAATGAAAAGCCTGAGAACTTGAGAAAGTTCCATGATGGCAAGATCCCTCCTCAAATTTCTGTAAACCATAGCAGTTTATGGTGAAGCAGAAACCCTTCAGTGCAGCTCACTGCAAGTTTTGTGGGGAGCTTCAGTTATCTCTCATGCTTGGGTGGTGGGCTTTCAGTGAATTCACTGCCACTGAGTCACCCACGATATCGTAAGTACTCTCTTATTCTGATGTAAAAACCCTGAGAAAGTCATTGGTACAGTCCACATTTGGGTGGAATCATTTCTTCTGTCTGTTGTCAACACTCTACATGAGGTAAATATATATTTATTCATTTTTCACTATAAAAAGTCACATATAACCGATGGTTTCTTTGTAGCATCCTCCCTCTTTTTTTCCGAGTCCTACCCTCCTTCTCTCACCCCTCTTGAGTCCTCAGAAAGAGATAGCCCCCTTCCCCTATCATCTGACCTCTGCCTCTCAAGTCTCATTTGGACTGCCTGCATCCTCTTCTGCCAAGGGGGAATGATCAACTCCCCTGCCAAGGGGGAGTGATCAACATGTTGGGGCCAGGGGTCATGTGAGAGGTAGCCCCTACTCTCATATTATGGGACCCACAAGAAGACTGTGCTGCATATTAATTACATCTGAGCTGAGGGTTCTAGATCCTCACCATGCATGGTCCTTGGATGGTGCATCGATCTCTGAAGCCCCCACCCCACCCTCACCTCCAGCCCAGATATGATGGCTCCAGTGGTTCCCCCTGTAGAGCTCCTGTTCCCTTCAGGTCCTTCTATCTCCCAACTCTTCCATAATACTTACTCACTGAGGTCCATTGCCAAGTTTGAGCACATGCTATCTTACTGTTGAATTTTAAGAAGAAAAGAGGGAAAAATGACAAAGAAATAGTGTGCGGGGGTGGAGGGGTATACTTATATGAATACATAAATGTAGCTAATTGTTAAAATGCTTATATACACTATCAATTTCATTTTCAGTACTCAAGTTTATCATCAGTGACAGTACTGTTTCCATTCCAATTGAATCTACTGCTCATGAAAAAAATATTTAAAATATTTGGTTGTACCTAACCATTTTAGCATTTGTCTTGCATTCTTCCTGGCATGACCATTCTATGCTGATTTGGCCCACTGCATATTTGTGGGCTGATGAACACTGAATACTTCTTTGTGGGCTCCTTCAGCACAGAGTTATTTTGCACAAGAAGCATATCAGATCCAAGTATGTGTCATTTTGGCTTTCACTATCTATGACTAATATATATGTCCAATGAACACACCACACAAACATCAAATAATAAAGAATGGAAAAGAATTCATTTTTCATTAGGAAAATATTTGGACATATGTGAACTATGTATTTCTATGTATTTGAAGAGCACATTAGTTAGTGGATTTGTGAAAAATATAGGAATAGCTTTGTTTTTACTTCTGTTCAATATTATTTTGATAGAAGGTACTAAGTAAAGAAAAGTTCTTAGAATCAGCTATCAGTCAATTTTACAAATAGGTCCAGCACCTTAGTGCAGAAATCAATCACCAGAAATGTTCCTCAGATGAGCAGACTCATTTCTACAAGAAAAGACCAGTAAAAAGATTTGCAAACATAATTTTGCCATATTAGTTACATAGACTCATAACCATATATCAATACATGTTACCTCAGTAACTTTCTCTTTTGAATTCAAAGAACATATGGTAAGTAATATCATAATTCATAAATAATTGTACTAAAGTTTTATATATTATTCTGTTCACCTATGTTTGTTACCGAAAAACAGAATAAAACAAAAGAACGTTCTTTGTTTTAATTCTTAATATATATTCTTATGAGTAGGTAAGAAGAATTTTTTCCTTTTTTAAAAAGGAAAGTTTTAGAGATTATGCTTTGCAATTCAGTAAATCTCTCCAATATTGTCCCCATTTTTTCAGTCACTTGTGAACAGGCTAGTTCAAGGCCTATAGAGCTAGCATGTAGACCTAAAGCATAAAACTGACACACTGAGGTCAAAAGTTAGGTGTCAGGGGGAAAAAGGCAAAGCCACAAGATTCCCTGATGAGGAGAGCGTGTTCAGATGTCTACCTACTAAAAGTGATGCCTTCATCTCATTCCATCTGTCATTCCAGAATAGCATAAAGGAAATCTTACTAATCTAAAGACACACCCAACCACATTTTATGATGTCCTGGCATCAGTCAATGTCCTGAATACCATGGTAATGGTGTCCAGTTATTTGATCTCCTTGAACCAAATATTTAAACTGACCTTTCTTTCTACACAGTTCTTGCATTCTTTAGAACCTCCAGTAGCACTGTAGCCCATTCTCCCTCCACTGGAAGTCCCACTTGTTTACAAGAGATGACCACTTCAGGCTCCATATCCCCTGCTCCTAGGAGTCTCAGCAAGGGTCAACACCATAGACTCCCAGGAACCTCTCCTGTTCCTGAAATGTCCCCCTAATTTCCATTTTCTATCCTAGTTTTCAAACATCTTTTCCACACCTGATCTCCATTCCTGCTCCCCTCCTAACATGCTCTCTCATGCAGTTTCTACTTCTGATGTTTATTTTATTTTCTGTTCTGAGTGAGTTCAAGCATCCTCCCCTGGGCTGGAAACCAAACTAATAGCAAGCTCTCTAATCCACTGAACCATCTCTTTAGCCCTTGAGGAAACTTCTAAAACTTCACATTAAAATTAGAGTATAATGTCAACAACAAAAGAGATAAGCAAAGGAGTTAAGGTGACATGGGACTTCAATAGATAAGATATAGAAAGCAGGTAATTGTAGAGGAAGATGCTAACATTTTACAACTTGTTCTTTTAAATTTCATTGGTCCTTTTGTTATTGCAGCATCTATTATCAACCATTTCATTGAAATATCTGTGATGTATGTAATATAAATAATAGCTAACATCACAGATACTGTGTGAGATGAATCCTGTTTAAATATTGTCTCTGTTTCTTAGATTTAGGTAACGTAAATATTAATTAATTTTTTCATCCTTCCATTTCTTCATCTGAAAAACTAGGATGATCATGTACTACCATGTGCTTTCATTGTTGGGATGAAATACTTCTGGGAAGTATTCAAAGAGTTTTTGGAAAACTATAATTGCCATACAACTCTCTATATTTATGTTTTGTTCAGAATCTCTCCACGAAAAACACCATCGATAGATTATTCATAGTAATTCTATACAAATTAAGACATAAGTAGTGGTACCAGTGTCTTGCATAGATAAAATATTTTGATATTTTGAATTTGGTAATAATACCATTATCATATAAAAACATATGTAGTAAATATATTTAATCTCCATTTTGCATGTAAGAAAATTTAAACATCCTGTGAAAAACTCTTTCATTCATGATAGAAATTCAAAATGGATTTAAATCAGTTACACACTGTCCATCGGGCTTGCACTGTAAACTTATTTTGTCTTTCCTTTTTTTAAAAAAAAGATTTATTTATTAATTTTGTGTATCTGCATGTATACCTGCACACCAGAAGAGGACATCATATCTCACTATATATGGTTGTGAGTCACCATGTGGTTTCTGGGAATTGAACTCAGGACCTCTGGAAGAGCAGACAGTGCTCCTAACCTCTGAGCCACCTCTCCAGGCCCCTTGTTTTGTCTTTCAATGTACATAATATACATAATCCTATAAAGGATTGTATCTATGATATTTAATTGCTACTAAGGAAGGTAAAAGGTCACATTATCTTTAAAATATTCTGGATAAACATAATTTTATAAAACATACCTTTAAAGATTCACTAAAAATTACTACTTAACTCATCAGTTAACTTTCTTACGCTGCTGTGTTTGCAGAGCCGCCACCAGATGGCAGTCTTCACTAAGTAGTGCTAACTAGCTCAGGCACAAACACAAGTAGCTAGCATTCAATAGGGCTGGGTGCATGGCAAGGATTTCTGTATATGCTTTCCTGAACATAGACACAGTCCTAGCTAAACTAGTCCAGGCCTAACAAACAGTATTGATGATATTCCAATCATCTATTTGAAGCTCTATTTCTTGTTTCTATTCAACAAAAGCACTGTGCCATTTTATCTATTTAACTTTCTATTATTAAGATCAGAGTTCTTGGTCTCACTTTGTATTCTTTCCCAGGAAATATTTTGACTGTAAAGAGATTAAATATTCCCAGGGAAAAAGACTCTTTCAATGTACCTATCCATATGAGCGCTTACAATGGAATAAACATTTGAGGTGCTCTGTGGCATGTCAGCATCACTAAGGCCCATCAACACTGTCAGAGCATTAGTGAGAGAGACTAAACACTAGGGCAGAAACCCTGATAATCCGGACAGACAAATCTTAACCCAGGAACATGGTCTATTATTGGCAGATGTTGAGGGCCAATCCTATGCCTAGAATAACTGTTTCAAGTATTTCACATTTTTAGGTACAGCAGTAGTAAAAAGTGGAATGAAAACACCATAAGATGCATTACAAAGGCCACATGCACATTATCAAAACAGCTCACTTCAAACTGCAGGTCAGGCAGAATGAATGTCAAGGCCTTGCTCACACATGAAACGCTTGGCTATGTCGAAAGAAGATTTTCATGTTTAAGTAACAACTTCCTGTGAGTGAAAGGGTCTGCTCTGAGAGCTGTCAGTTCTCTTTAAAGCATTTAATACAATTGCCAGGCAGCTAAGAAATGGTCCTCTATGAGCACTGGGGTCATCGAAGAGTCATGCATGGCTTCAACTTTCCCTCCACAGAATGAGACATTGAATTTGTAGCTCTCTCTTCTCTGGTCAGCTCTGGAGTGGAAAATGGATTTGAGAGATTGTACTTAAATCTCATGTGTACGAAGGCAAGCAATTAGTTCAGGACTACCGTGCTGGCTGCATGAGGATGGACAGCTAAGGCCACGCTGCAGATGAGAATCTGTACTGAAGGCTAAATCTTCAGGAGATTTTTTTTTCCCTTAGGAGGAAAATGGGCCTTTTAAGATACAAAGATTTTATACATACATACACTCAAATTTGTTTTACTTCACTTTACTCTTTTGATTCATTTACTCTTTTATTCAAGAGGAATGAATGTAACCCTTTGTACTTAGACCATCTCACTATGTTTAGTGGCGTCCACTCACACTCAGTTCTGTTCAAATTAGTTCATCAAAAGGATTATCAGAGCCCACAGACTGGAATATTTTCTCTGTTGTTTCTCCATTCAAATTATAACCTCCAGCTGTGCGGTGACCAGCAGAACAGATTTTGTTGGTGTTCCATGCTGCTGTGAGAGTTGCTGAAGTAGAAAGTCAAGATGTCCACTTCAGGAAACATGCAGAATTTGTGAGGCACTAGAGTATGAGGTATACTTTTAAAAGTCTGTGATCATAGTCATAAGAATACAGGAGAGTGTATGGGACAGGGATATCAGGCAGAGAGTAATATGAATTCACTAAATGCAGTATGAAATTGTCCTAGAGCAAATATAATTTATTAAAAAGGTGACTGTGTCCATGTTAGTTGATACTAAATATTGGCTCTGAGGAAAAGACCTGCCAGTTGGTCTTGTCATGTTTGCTTCTTGTCATTTTAACACATTATATAATTAAAGAAAATGCAGAGCAAAAATATAATCATTGATATTTCACCAAGAATGAATTGTGAATAACATCCATTAAATAAAATATAACTGGTATAATATAAAAATTTACACATGACATACATTGCTTCTTATACAGTTATTTGCATTGTTTTTAATGTAAGATTTTTACTAATTCTTACATTTTCATACAATGCATATATTTACCCCTGTTTCCCAAACTCCTATTAGATCTATCCCAAATTTACAGTTTTCATGTCCTTTTGCTTAATTTATTAGTAACCCATCATTGAGCCCAATATTTGCTTTCTATATACTCTTGTATACAAGGCTATGCATAATTGACCTACCAGGGAGCACATTCTTAAGGAAACCTTATCCACTACTAAGAAGCCACCACCTCTTGCCAATAGCTCCAGTAGGGGAGCTTTTGAGTCCTCATCTCTTCCATGCTGAGATGTTGTTCCTTTGTTTTCATTGAATTTCAAGAAATCCTTTATTTCTTCCTTTATTTCTTCTCCTGCTACCCTAATTGAATTTATTAATTTGTGTATAACATTCTCTCTTAGTGGTGAAGTCTATAAGCTTTGCCATATTATATATATATTTTACATTGTAGCAGGACATCAGTTATCTTTTTAATTCTTGCTATTTGGAGTGGGTTTTCTAATTTGTTACCTATAAATTTCGACTCTATTCCCCACAACATTGATTATTATACTTGTAAAGTCTTAAATTATTATTATAAGAATTCTGTTTTTCATATAAATATGACTGATATCCTTATCTTGTGTTTTTTAATCTTTTTGCTATGCTAACTTCATGTATTAATTCTGGCAAGATTTTGGTACCTTTTTTGTGGAAGTTCTATGTATATAATCATCACGCTATCTAAAGCTAGGGAACTGTTGCCTACTCAATATCCCCTATTTTAATAACTTATCTGATTATGCTCTTAGGGACTTAGTAAACAATATTGACTATTTAAGATAAGATAGTCACTTTTATCTTATTGAGAAAAAAATCCACTCTCTCATAATTAAGCATGTTGTAAGATGCAGATTTTTTCAACATATTGCTTTTTGAATACTATGCTAGATTAAGGAAGATCTACCTACTCCTAGGTTGTTAAGAGTATCATCGTATTTTAGTAGCTATATTTTTCACATCTGTTATATATTGGATGTTTTCTACTTCAATCACTTAATATTGTAAATTATTCACTTTGCTTTTCAAACATTGTATCAGCTTTCCATTCTTGGAAACAAAATTATTGTGTGTGTGTGTGTATAGTTCTTAGTTCATTGTTCATACTACTAGAATAAATTTGTTCAGAATCTTTGTTAGTACATTTATGATGACACATTAATACAATTTTCTTACTATGACTTTAAAAATGTAATATTAGATTATTGCTAGCCTATAGAAATAGTTTTGGAATGTTTCCTTGCCTGTAATTTCTTTTGCAAAGAATTACATATAATCACTATTATTTTGACAAATGTTTGTGTAATTAGTAAGTGAATCTATATGTATTCCTGGAATTTCTTTTCTTCATGCAATATTTAAAAAATATATTTAATTTACCTAATCATACAGAACTTCTAATGTCACTTAACTGTGAGTTTTATAAGGCTATAACCTTTAAAGAATTGACTCATTCTGTGTATTGTTTAAAGCTGATAGAAGTTCCTTATTTTCCTGCAAGGGTTAAATGATTGCTCATAGCACCCACAGTTTATGTGTAATATTAATAGTTCTGTTACCTGTAATCCTGCCTGTTTTTGGGTTTTATTTAGTAGTCATTCTCTCTTTATGTAAGTTGGAAAAGCAAGTCATTGATATGAAATCATTCTATTCTCAAATACTTTTAGTGGTTTAGTTTTTATTATTTATATTTGTGTGTTTTCATATATACACACACACAGTTGTGGATGTACCTTGAGGCCAAAAGTAGCTATTGGCTACTCTGGATCTGGAGATGGAGGAGGAAGTGAATTTGGATGTGGTGCTGGGAACCCCTTGCATCATTCTTCTCAAGAGAAGCAAGCCCCTAGACCATATGATTACCTATAAAATACCACCATAGATTACAAATTTCTCCTAAACAATATTTTAGCTATAATCTTCTTATTTAGATGGGTTGTATATTTTTTAGTTCAATTCAGAATATTTTCAAAGTTTCTTGAAAAATTCTGGTATCTATACAGATATCTCCAATTTTTTGTAGGTGTCATTGAAGTAAGGATTTCTACTTTAACTTGTTGTTTACCAAGAACATGAAATTTCTTTATAATAATTGTGTTGTAATTTACGATAAGACTGGCAAGTGGGATCCCTTTTAGTAAACGTTTTTTAGAAGAATGTGTATCTTGATATTCACTGATAACATATTCAGACTATGAGGTCAACTATACTGTGTTGATATTCAAATTATTTATATCATTGTTATTTTTATCTGCTCTTTCAAGTATGAAAGATGAATATTTGATGATTTCCTTTACAGTCATGAATTCATCTCCATCCTCTTTTGCAAAACTAACCATTGTATTCATGCATAAATCTTTAAATAACTTTTCTGATCTGATGCCCTTATGTGAAAATGAAGCTTGGTGATCTGCTGCCTCATAAATGCAGATTACAAATATCGTTAACTCATTATGTGCTATTATTATTTTTACTTTAGACATTCTCTTCAGAACATAACTGTAGACAAAACAATTATTTTCATTATAATTATACTTAGTCCATTTTAATCCTTTATAATCTTCAAGTACATATAAGATTCAACTGACAATAGATTTCTTCTATCGTAAAAAAACAAAAACAAAAACAAAAAAACAAACTTCAAAACTTGTTCCCGTCAGGTCCTGTGTACACTGTTATATGCTTGCCATTTGGTGTCAAGTGGAAGCCTGGGTTTTGTCAGATACTCTCCCCAGAAGCCGGAGCCGCTTGGAGCCCCAAACCAGAAGTATACACTTCAGGCTGAAAAGAGTGAATCTCCGGGTCAAAGAAGCTCAGAGCTTTACATCAAAGTAGGTGGCCATCAGAGCCCACCCTGACTTTGGTGAATCAGTGGCTGCGTCATGAGCAGCCAGTACTGGAGGCTTGTTTGGAGCACCAAAACCAAGAGAGGCAGAGGCAGGAGCCTTGTTTTGTTCAGGTGCACAAAATGGCTGCTTTGAGAATAGCCAGCCCCTTGCTCCTGCAGGGAGGCGCTATGGTGAGCAGAGCAGAGCTAGAAAGATGGCAGAGGCCATCTGTGCTGACACATTGGTGAATGTGGGAACCTCATGAAGGCCAACTGCCACATGGTGCCTGACTGGCCGTCAAGCCTGGGATCCAGCAGTGTATGCTTCAGGGAGGAAGGAAGCCAACCCTTCCCGCAAATAAATTACAAGTTTCCGGTGTTCATGGTGGAGGAATGGGGTAAGAGAGTGAGGGACTGAGATTTTATTTCATGAATCGGGGACATTATAAACTCCAGGCAGTGAGAAGAGTTTCAGGGGTGAACGTGTTTGATTCACTGGGACTTGGGGTGCCATGGATACTTCATTTACATGCAATAGCACAGTCCCATCGTAAGAGGGGGAGCACAGTAAGTAATTATCCAATCGGTGCATCAGGAACTCCAAGTGTGGTTAGGGGTCATTTGTTGAAGGTTAAGGTCTCATTAGCATAGGATCTGGTATTTACTTGATTCCCCAAGGTGCTTGCTGAACAGCTTCTACTGAGAGGAAGGAAGTTAAACCTGTTTTTCCCCTAAGGATTTTACTCAGAGGATGCAGGAATTCAGGGTCCCCAGATCAGGGTCCCCCTATGGACAGGGGGAGTCCATCCTTTTTCACAGGGCTCAGGGGTTATCTGGTAATGCCAGACTTGGACTTTTAACACCAGGAGCCCACATTTTCTTCGAACTCATATGTTGTATTGTTTTTGTTGGATGTGAAAAATGATGCTTCCTTGGATATATCCATACCCTATGGTACTTATAATCTGTCTATTTCTTCCTCTCCACAGCTCGCTGAGCTTTGAGGGAAGGAGTTTGACGATTATATCAGGTTAAGAAGTGACTGCTCCAAAGTCTCTCTGTTTCACTGCACATCCTTCAGTTATGGTAATCCCTATCTTCTACAAGCAGTTTCTCTGATAGGGGTTAAGTAAGACACAGATTTATGTGTATAGTGATACATTATAAGCATCACCTTCTTGCCTCGTTACTTTGAGATAGTAACGGTAATAGCAATTAGAGACTCGGCACTGCAATATGGAAGTCGACCTGGGATTCAAACACTAACCAAGAAGTGACCTGAAATTGATAACTGCTGGTATATGGAAAATATGTTTTCTCCAATGAAGTGTGATTATGTATATCAATCACATTTGGCATAAAAACAAAACAAAACAAAACACAACAAAAAGCTACATATAGTCAGTTTGGTTTTTTTTTAAGGTGGTGTGTTTCATTTTGTTTTATTTTAGCATTTTTGTCTTACTGGTTTTGTTGTTTGTGTTGTTTTTTTGTTTTTGTGTTGTTTCTTTTAAGAGACCAAAAATTATAAAGCTGGGTGGGTAAGTAAGGGATAAATATCTGGAAGGAGTTGCAAGCGGGGGAAATCTGATTAAAATATATTTTATGGAAAAAAATTAAAACAATCGTATTTGAAATTGGTTTATTATGGTTTAATTGATTGAATTTGTCTAATGACAACAAGTTTTCAGGGTTTTGTTGTTGTTTACAGAACAGTCTTCCAACATCTTTGGTGGATATCTTTGCAAATTTTGAATTGTAGCTTTTTTCTCTCTTGCATTATAACTAGTGTTTTTCCCCGTATAGGATATATCCTGATTACAGTCTTCACTCCCTTTACTCTTCCGTGTTCCTTCCCACCTCCCCTCTCATCCAGATCTACTCTCTTTCTGTCTCTCACTAAAAAACAAATAGGCTTCTGGAGAATAATGATATAATAAATATAATTAAGACTAAAAAACTATGACATTGAAATGGTACAAAAGCAAAAGAATGGAAAAAGCCCAAGAAATGGTACAAAAGAAAAGATGTACACAGAGATCTATTTATTTCCACACTCAAGAATCCCATAAAAACACTAAACTGGAACAGAGGGGAGGACATCCTATTGGAACTCCAGATGAGAGAAGCATGGGAGAATAGCAAAGTAGAAGGATCCAGAGGGTTCTAGAAACCTACAAGAAGAGCATTATGATTTTTTTTTCAACCAGGAAGTTGGTTACTAAGACACAGACTCTTTGTCTTAAAGAAATTTTACCTTTAATATGTGTGTTCATGTGATTCTGACTATACGTGGCTCATGTAATTGCAGTTGATAACTGAGCTGTGTTACATATTTATTGTTTGGTAACACTTGTCACACATACCACATATCACAACACTGGCCCTAGAGTTTTATCCTGCAGGAAGTCAGAACATAGTTTATAAAAACTTTTTTCCTTGTCTTAATTTGGGACCTTACTGTGATATTGTGCGTCCTTATTGAGTATCTATTTTTGACCTCCCAGTGTCATTTCAATATCCTTCCACTGATTTCCAATCATATGATCAATTGGGCAAGGAGGTACTGGTTAAGCCACCAGCATAGGATGATGTCCGGGGTCGTAGGAGTAATCCTTAGAAGTTCTTGCCTCCATTCTCTGTATCTAGAGCTATAAATCAATGAGCACCTTGAAGTCTGTCCACAGAGAAAACAATTTTGGTACTTGAACTCGATTTCCTCTTTTCCATGACGATATTTAGCTGTACAATTTTATAGAGTTACATGGATTTTGGAAGTGCAGATCAGGAAAGTAACTACCTACTCAGACATGTTTCTTTCTGCATGTCTATGTCTGTCCTTAGATCTTTTACTATGGTATTTTTCCTTGCTTTTATTTGGGATTAGAAACAATATAATTAAGTTCCAAGTTTCCTACCTTTGCCTACTTATACAACTATAGTATTAGACATTTCCATTCCAAACAACAACCCTCGGTCCTTACCTTTTTTGTTCACAACATAAACCTTCAAGAAGTCATGAAGACCTTTCCCTTTAACAGAGGGACCTAGTACCAGACGACTTCTAAAATGGCCTAAAATTAACATTATGGTAAAGAATAAATTTTCAATAATTTACTCAAGATAATTGTATAGTCTTCACTCTCATGTACAATTTCATAGATAAAAATTGAAAAAAATAAAATAAAATCAGCTCTCCACACCTGTGTTTAATTTTTTGTTTAAGATTTAATGTTTTCCTCCATATGAGGCAAGAATTAGTGGTATGGATGACTAAATTGTTATTTCATGCAAATGCACATCTATAAACAAACGCATACATACGCAATCTTTGGAATCAGGAATTTATGTCAAATGCCAAGACTGAGCACATGCTTTGGCCATCTGTCATCTGTAAAATATGAGAAATTCATGCACTCATTTTTCAAGTAAAATGTGCTTCCATGATTAATCAGATGCAAAACATGGATGGCATAGCTTTAGAACATTAAATGACATTATCTTTCATTAATTTACCCAGAATTTCAAAAAAATGTCATACTTATCTTGTTAATTTCTTAGTAATTTCAATTGCAAAACCTAGACCAAATTAATATCATTATCACAACAATCATAATAAGCCATATTGTATCCTTTAAGAAAAAAATAGTAATAGTACTTGAAACATACAAAACTCCATCAGTTTCTAAATATGTAAATCATATTGACTAGCATAAACTTCCATTTTTTACATTTATTATCAGTAACGTTCCAAATAATATATATAGAAGAATTTTATCCTGGATTTTCTGTAGGAAAACATGCATTTTCTACTATTCACTTGTTCATTTACTTCTGTAGCTTCATTAAGAAAATTGTGTTATCAAATAATTTGAAATTTGTTTTGAAATTAGAAACCTTAATTCATACAAGTTCAGTCATTCTCTTTCTGTTTTAAGTAATATGTCTTTCTGGAATGATTTTTGGTGCAGGGCTTGATGACTATGTCTATAAAACAAGCTAGTGGCAGAGTAACTGTAAAGAGTATTAAAATTCTTTGATGAAAACTTGAAACTGATGCTGGTAATCATTTGGTTTTACTGCTTATGTGAATTTCTATTTTTTTAATTTTCATAATCTTTTCTAAAGGACTAGCAGAAAATAGCAACTTTAAAATCACAGGGTTCTCTTACAGTAATTAAACTCAGGCCATGGTCCTCAGCCCATAACATACTAACAAGCATAACTCTTAAATTACGTACTCATTCTTAGAGTATGCTTCACTGGGGTGCAGAGGCAAAAATTCGTGCTTCTGTCTCTGACATATATTTATCATTTTTCACTAGCAATAAACTTCTCATATGTGAGCTATTGGCAACACTTCCAGTTTCAATTTTTTATAGCTCAGTCTGCTTGAGATGCGGGTACTAAAATAAAATAGGAATGAACCTCTGGATGAGATTTCAAGGAAACTGCTTTAGGGTATCTAAGTTGAAAATCTATTACAGTTTTCTTTTTTTGTCCCCCTCTATTTTCTGTTGCTCAAGGCATGGATGGTTGAAGCTGTAGCAGCCATCTTGGAACCATGACAATAAGGCTAAGAGACGTACAGAGACTTGGCCCCAACACCCTGAACCACTGTGGTGGCACCAGCAGCTGCCAGATCTGGGCTCTAAAGAGGAAAATCGACTCTTTAATGTTTAGGCCATTTTAATCAGATTTCTGATAATGTCAGTAAACTGATACTTTTTAGTAAATCTGTGGTAGGAAAGGAAAAAAAATAAAATATACTGGTTTTGGATAAGGAATAATATACACATAAACACAGACATACACACATAATTCAGTCAAAGCTATAGAAGATTTTTAAGTTTGATTTATATTGCCTATTTCTCCTAGGCAAAGCCTTCAACTCTTTGATATCTTATTTATATTTTATCTATGCTTTCTTTCAGCCAACATTTAATGTCATACTGTTTTCTGGATTTAGTAATCATAATCTGTGTTTAATATCACAAATTAAATACAAATCTTTCTTTTAAATTCCATTTTTTTACTTCTGTCTTTGTAAGTATTATTGATTGATTTTCTACTTCACAGAAACAGGGGGTAACCTGCATATCTCATGATACAGAGTTTGAACATCTCCATTAAATGTTTGCTGATACTTTTAAATTAAAAAGTTGAGAGGAAAATTTTTAAATTTATCTACTATATATTTATTTAATGCTAATTTCAGAAAGATGAAAATTTGATAATATCATATAAATCTGTTGATAGTGGTTATAATCACTTAGCTGAATGAGAAAATATTTCAATTATATACATAGATGTATAAATAGACATCTATGTAATATTATTAAAAACTAATATTGTCTTATTAACCTCTGGTTTAACATATTTAGTAGGAAACAAAACATGCCTATGGACATTTCTGGCCCATGTAAAGTCAATTATATCATAAACAATTAAGGAGAGATCAAATATAAATTTAATCTCATTTGAAAGACTAGTTTGTTTTGAAGGTATTTGGAATTTCTTGTTCAAAAGCTTTTTGTCAATTGTAGTGACCTAAATTATTTTCCTCATGCCATTTTCTAAATTTTATAATCTCAGCTTTTATATTTAAGTCATTAGTTCATTTTAGTTGATTTCTTACAACTAGTGAAAGAATTGATTTCTTACAATTACAGAGACATATGAAGGCTAGCTCAAACTCAATGGCACTTTTATAGTAAAGTAAAAATATCAACACAACACTGAAGAGCCAAGTTACAGAATGGCACAAAGTATTTAGAACACCCTATTTGACAAAGAGTTTATAGATATGAATGTGAAAAACTAATGGCAATCAATCAAGAAATAAATCAAACCTCATAAAATAGTTAATGATTCCAATAAATCTGTCTGGAAGGAACACATACAAATGGCAAATAAATAATTGAAATAATGCTAAAAGACATTAATCATCAAAGAAATGTAGATCAAAGCCAAACACTCCACCATTTCATGATTGTAAAATGTTGCTAGTATAAACAATGAAGATAACAAGAGAAAAGAGGACACTTGTATGCTTCTGATAATGTGCAAGTTAATGTCACTATGCAAATTAGTATAGTGATTCTTTAACATTAATAAGAAATGATTATTTTTTAAAATAAATCTGAATCATCCAACTTTACCAATAAAGACCAGGGAGCCAGATGCTGTGATGGTAACCTTCAAGCTCAGAGGGCATGAGAAAGCATCCAGTTGAGTTACTTTCAAAAGGAAACCTTCCTTCTCCACACTGTCTCAAAAACTGAATGTCCTTCCCTTCTACTTCCTGTGCATCTCTCTACCCATCCTCCTGGTTTCCTTTTACTCTCTAGGCTTATTTCCTAGGTTTACTCCCTGTCAACTGGCTGTTTGCTCTGAATTTTGACCTATGGTTGATTTTATTTAATCCTGTATACAATAATCAGGAAGTTATTGGATTAAAGGTGTGTGCTAGGGCTGAGCCACACCACAATTAGAAGCAAGTGTTTCTAGTAAACAACACAATCTCAGGATTTTCAGTGTGATCAAATATCTAGCAACATACACTTAACAGACATAATCTAACAATCTCATTCTGAATAAAATGAAACGGGCTATAAGAAAGACCTTGTATTATTAAATCAATGCTATTTAATTGAACTACAATGACAGAATGAAATGGGCTATCAGAAAAACCCTGTATTCTTAAATCAGTGCCTTAGCTAAATCAACAGGAAAAACTATAATAAAAAAAAACTGTATTTTCTTATGTCACTATAATATATTTCTGGGACAAATTTCACTAGGCAAGTCTGACCTATTAACTACCATTTCCAATGTCAATGATTTTTAATGAAAATACATAAGCCTATAGGTCTGCATAATCTGTTTTATTTAAAAATAGTTCTCATTTTCCACTTTTAACTTATTTTCAGTGACAAACTCTGAATCTTACATAATCAGCCACATATTAAAAATAGAATAAAGCTAAAGTAAAAGTAGTAGAGTGTAAAACATTTCCAGGGGACGACAGGCATTTTAAAAATAAAAGTCCTAAAGGCAAATAATTACAAATCGTTCATTATCCACATCATTGCAATTCTTCTTTACATAACATTAATTATAGACACACCTATATTGTCAGTTTTCAAAGGGAAAATATCACACTGGGGTTTGGAAGGGAAATCATAAATGGGTTCGTGTACCTAACCTAAAAACAGACCTCAGGAAGCAAAATTATAGAGTGTGAAAGCATTTTCAACTTCATTCCTTACACTGAACTTGCCAAATAGTGGCACTGTGATTGGAAAAAGAACATCAGCTATATTTAATGTCTTCCATATTAAAACAGATTGGCATGGAAATAAACAATCACAGGGACTAGTAATTTTCCACTATTTTCCAGTTCCTTCTGCTTTTTTCTTTTCTTCCTTTAGGGGTTTTTCAATGTTGAGTTCATGTCTAAGGGATATTTTCTAATGAATCCACTTAAAAGTTCAGGATTAAGTTATAAATTTGAGATAACAAACATTATCACGATTTCATAATGTTCCTAAATATAGAGAAATACAATTAATATTTTTTAAAAATTTTCTTTAAAATTCTCAGGTTTATCATCTCGTTTGCATCATTCTATTAAGCTCAGAGAACAAGAACATTGATTATTCTTTGCTAGACTCCCGTGCGTTTGTATTATATAGAGAATCTTCCCGTATCCATGCAGAATGCATGGAAAGTTTATGCTGTGTCACCTCAGTTGCTAAATGTAGAAGACAGTAAGGCTTAGATGTTTTTATGCAAGAAAGGGATGCATTAAAATATTTACAGAAAAAATAATCCCCTAAATTAAAAAAAAATCATCACAGTAGTAAAGTGGAGGATAGCTTGTACCAAAAAAAAAAAAAAAAAAAAAAAAAAGTCGAATGGAGAAGTGGAGAACAACTTCAGATGGTCTTTTAGGTATTCCATAACAAGTCTGTTGTGCTGTCTAAGACAATAAAAAACAGGATGGATTGTGAGAAAGCATCTTAGTGACTCAATAAATGTTAGTAGCAATCAGATTTAGAACTTCTGTCACATAAAAGAAACATATGATACATTTCAGTCAAATGCCCAAGAGAATTTTTTTTTCTGGCAGATCACTGGTCACCTTATGTTAAGAACTAATTTAAATCCTTTCTACATAATGTGAGACCTTTAGATGACTAAGTGTGGTGCAAACTGAGTGATCACTAGGAATGAGATCCACCAGGCTTTACTATAGTTAGACCATGTCAGAGCCTACATTCTCACATTACCTAAATCTTTTGCAGAGTAAAGTTCTAACATGTGACACACTGGTCCTAAATGAACGGTAATATGAATAAAATACAGAATAGACAAATAAAATGCAAATGTCTTGGAAGACAGAAATCACGACCTCGAGAACGGAAAGTACACAGTAAGTATATTTATTGGTAGGGCCTGCCCAGCATTTGATGATGACTCATCTGGAACCTGGCACAATCTCTTAAACCACAAATTTACTTCTAGTGAGTGTGTATACACACACACACACACACACACACACACACACACACACACACACACATCTTTGTATGTCTACGCACATATGGAATATGAAATATCCAATTTTAATTAATACATATTTATAAAGGTAGTCCATGGTGTAGAAACTGTTCAAATAATTAAGCTCCTGTTTTAAAATTGAGAATAAAAATTAAGGCTTTCTTGTAAGACTTTATAAAGTAATTATCATTTCTATTCACCATCCTGCATTTATCTCCAAATATACTTTTTGCAAATTTCTGGAAGGTGATCAAATATTAGTCTAGTGGGTTAAAATACTTCCTTCCAATAGGCAAAGTGGAAATTAACTGAATATTCTTTAATGAGGCTACTTTTTAAAATTAAAGATGATAGGAGACAGGCATAAAAATAGAGCTCGTTCTGTTGTTGATAAACTTGTTGCACTTCAGAATATTCTCTCTTGGAAAAAGTCAAAATATCTGCCAGCTCATCTGTGGCTGAGAACTAGATTGGGGAAATATTGACAGACCACGAATTGCCTTCAGAAGCTGTCCAAATGTGAGTGGCCAGGCACATTGTCAATCAACTGGAGAAACATGTTAAAAACTAAACAGAGGACTCAATTACAAATCAAAACTGCTCCCTATGTCACCAGAATAATTTTGGGATTGGCTTTATTTCTCAAATGCAAGGGTTTTCATATTTTTTTCATGTGGTTGATATGAGAACTGAGGACACACAGATTTAATTCAGTGCTTGAAAGCTCATCCCGTCTTATTATCATTAGGTATTCCCTGTCATTTCCCACACATGATCTCCAACAAAGAACAAATATATTTTCTTGACTATAGAAGACCTAGGCATACATGTAAGCACCAAAGAAGTAGGACTTCTCAACCCTGTAGTGACATAATGACTTGCTACAAGCTCCTCTTTCACGTATGTTGCATTTTATTGTGATTAAAGGAGATGTATAAGTAAACATTTATGCCTCTATTGTGGTAATTATCTGACAAGACAATGAAATGAGCAGGCAAAACAACATGGTTCCATTGTGTGTGCTATTTATAAGTAAGACACAAACAATTTTCAAAAAATCAACCAACCAACCAACCAACCAAACAAACAAACAAAAAACCAACTCTCCTCTGGATGGGGAGGCCTGGTGGCACACAAAGGAAGGATAACAGGCTACCAAGAAGAGACTTGATACCCTATGAGCATATACAGGGGGAGGAAGTCCCCCTCAGGAACAGTCATAGGTGAGGGGATAAAGGGAAATGGGAAGGAGGGAAGAATGGGAGGATACAAGGGATGGGATAACAATTGAGATGTAATATGAATAAATTAATAAAATATATTAAGAAAAACTCTCAAAAAGAAAGTTCAAGATTTTTTTTTGTTATGTATCAGCAGATACATAATTTTTAAGAACACAGTTACAGGAGATAAAAACATTTACCCCCAACTGGGATATAATCAATAACTGACAGAACAGATATGTTGATATGATAAAGTACAGAAAAAAACCTACTTATGGGTTAGTATCTAGTTAGGTTTTGACATGTTGTTTTTAGTATCATCTTTTAACCAAAAAATTTCAAATGTTGGAGAGATTGTTAAGGAAAAAATATTGAGAAAAAGAGAGAGACAGGGAGGGAGAAATGAAGACACAGTGACAGAAAAGAATTTAACATTATGCTGAATCTGTTCATCCTTGGCAAAGAAAGAGCACATGTGACGAACAGATGTCAGAGTGCAGAGATGGTAGTTACAGAAAAACTCACAAACACATCTCACATCAGAAAATTAGGGTGCATAGAGAAAACGAGAAGCAAGAATATGCCAAGAGATGCATCTTTATAGAGACAAGACTGTCTTTTGTTCCTAACACAGGGAGATGCTGAGGTAGATATGAGTGCCTCAGTGAACATCTGCTGGAATTTGAGCACAGCACTCTCCCTTTGCTGTTACAGTTCTGGAAAGTATTTACCTTGACAAGTTCTATCATGTGTTCTCCTGTGTAGAAAAACATGCAAGCACAGAGAGTAAGAACAAAGCAAAAGGACAAAGATGAACCTCATAGAGCATCATCTTTCTCCTCCAGGTCCCTATGAAGGACTTATAGCCCCCCATACACATTCTACAGAAATATGTTTAGGTATTGGGTAGTAACTGGTGTTGGTTTCTTGGCGAAGATTATATTCTCTCTCAGCATTCCTTGGTTCATCTTAGGGTTTTGTTTAGGTAGGGTTAAAGCCTTGTAATTTTATATTTAGGAATTTATATGTAAACAAGAAGTTTAATATATATATATATATATATATATATATATATATATATCATATGTATATGGTATGAATTTGATAAGGGAAGGTATATGACAATGTTCAGAGGAAGGAAAGGGAGGGAGAAATATGTAATTATTTTATAATCTCAAAAACCCAAAAATATTATAATATACCTGACTCCTGACTGTTGAGACAGGCTCTGCAATCTTCTCTGTTAAACAAGCAGAAAAATATAAGAGACTTGATACCCTATGAGCATATACAAGGGGAGGTAATCCCTCTCAGGAACAGTCACAGAGGAGGGGAATAAGGGGAAAATTGGAGGGAGGGAAGAATGGGAGGATACAAGGGATGGGATAACCATTGAGATATAATAATAAATTAATAAAAACAAAAAACAAGCAGAGAAGAGCAAACAATTGCACTGATGAGGTGTGGGGAATCCCCCTATGTCATTGCTTGGCAACCTTGCACTCCTGTACATTTTATCCTTGTGATTGCCTAAAACTAAGGTTACAAATCACCTGCATTGTTACCAGCTAGGGGACTGGTGACCACCAAACAGGGAAAACAAAAGCTTAACAGAGATGTCAGCACATGAGAATGAAAAGAGCTTCCTGTTTTGTTTTTTTGAAATAAAATTATGTCATAAGCATTTTAGAAGGTTGTACTTTCAAGCACTTGTCATTAAAAATCCCTAGATGGAAATTTAAGAAATTAAATCATGCAATTTTCAAAGTTTATTCTTTTTTAAATTTAAATTTCTAACTATAACTATTTTCCTTACTATTTTAAGAAAGGGAATATAAGTAATTACAGCAAAAACATCTGTGAAGCCTGCTTTTGAACCACAAAACACATCTGTATTTTAAAAATCTGCCTCATTTTTCCTCAGAATTTCTCATTTTTCCTTGAGGTGCCACGGTAATAGGAAAGCAAAGTGGTTTTTCCTTCCTCCTGTCTCCAGTGATTTTCCACAGGCAACCACAAGTGGAAAGAGATTACGTAGGCTTATAGTACATTTTAATCACATAGGATTTTGTTTCTCAAAGAATAAAAGAGCCTACACTTGCTGGCTGGTGTTAGTGACTAAGGATTTTTCTTATACCAATGTACCCATTCAAGGTAGTGAAGATTTCCCACTTGAGAGACAGAATTTCATAGTTGAGTTTATTTTAGTGTTTACGTAAATTTGCTCATTGTGTACTTTTAAACTGGTGCTATTTTGTCAATAAAATGGAATTTTTATTTTACTTTGGTTTTCAACTTCTTCTATATAAATACTTAGTTTCTAATGATGCTTGCTCTTGATGTTTGCACAGGACTTTAATGCCAGACATGAGTCACTGCAGAAATTAGAAGAGTACATAGGCAAAATAAAATGAATGTTATATTGTGTCTTAATTTTTGACAAGGCCATGATACATTTATCTTGAAAACACTCAAACAGACAACCATGCTTCACAACATATTGGGACACAGAAAATTCGAAACAATATGGTGATATGGGGATATTGTTCAATACCAGATTTTCTTTTAATTATAGCTGTATGGAAAATAGGTTCATAAAACTATCACAGGATGTGAAGGGATCTGTTGAAGTGATTTGAAAGCAAGAGATGAATCCTGGCAATGAGGAAATAGTAAAATGTTTCTGCTTGGAAAGCACAGAAGGCAAACATTGAGGAATGGAAGAAATAATAATGCTATAAAAGGACGTTAAAAAGAGTCACATGTTTCTCATTAAGCATTTCTATTATCACTTACAAAATCTGTTTAGTATTGATTTAAAGATAGAAGAAAAATATGTAAAGGAGAATAGAAGTTCAAAAAAGTAACTCTATATGATTTAAGAAATTATGTATGTCGTATTTGACAAAGGGTAAAAACTTTTAAGTCTTTTTCTCAGTAAGGGAATTTGATGGTCAATATGAGGATGGATGTGTGTATAATGGATTGAGCATGTGATCACAATAAGGGAAAATAGTTATAGCAGACAGACAATGTAAAGGACAACATAAATGAAGCTTTTAAATGAATAACCTGGGATTTTTGTGTTCTAAGATGAGAAAGACTTTATTTGGGGTCTATAAGACAGGTCCTCGTGTAAAACTCATACTGCTCAACCATTTACACCACAGGATTTACTTTTGTAAGTGCCGGGAAGACTGTGTAGAAGAATGTCAATGAAAAACACTGATTCACAGTAAATTGGTTACTGTACATGAGCTATTAAAATAATGATTAATGACAAGTGACTGGGGCTCAGAACTAAAAAGAGAATTCTCAACAGAGGAATATCAAATAGCTGAGAAACACTTAAAGAAATGCTCAATGTCTTTAGTCATCAGAGTAATGCAAATCAAAACAACTCTGAGATTCCATCTTATACCCATTAGAATGGCTAAGATCAAAAATTCAAGTGACACCACATGCTGGTAAGGATGTGGAGAAAGAGGAATACTCCTTCATTGCTGGTGGGAATGTAAACTAGTACAACCACTTTGGAAATCGATCTGCTGCTTTCTCACACAACTGGCAATAGGGCTTCCTCAAGACCCAGCTATTCCATTTCTTGGACTACACCCAGAAAATGTTCCACCACACAACAAGGACATATGCTCAACCATGTTCATAGCAGCCTTATTCAAAATAGTCAGAACCTGGAAACAGCCTAAATGTCCCTCAGTTGAAGAATGGATAAAGAAACTGTGGTACATTTACACTATGGAATACTACTCAACTGTTAAAAACAAGGAAATCCCGAGATGTGGACAAATGGATGGGAGTAGAGATGATCAAAATGAGTAAGTTAACCCAGAAGCAGAAAGACTCACGTAGTATATACTCACTTATAATTGGGCACTATCCCAAAGCCATGTCCCACAAAAGTTTTCACTTACCAGGAGAATGGGGACATCGTACTGAGACTCTAGGTAAGAGAAATATAGGAGATGGGGAAATAGAAGGACTCAGAGCGTCCTAGAAACCTAAAAGAAGAACATCATGATGGGTAGATCAGGGCCTAGGAGAGTCTGCTCAAACTATTGCACTAACCAAGGACAACACAATAGTAAACAACAAACCCCTACTCTGATCTACCCAATGGACAGGACATTCTCCACAGTTATGTGGAGAGCGGGGACTGACTTTGACATGAAATCTGGTACCTCATATCTGACTACCTCTCCTTGGTGGGGAGGCCTGATGGCACTCCAAGAAAGAATAAGCAGGAAACCAAGATGAGACTGGACAGCCTATGACCATATAGTGGGGAAGGAGGTCTTCCTCGGTCATAGACCTAGGGGAGGGGAATAAGGTGAAAGTGGGAGGGATAGAGGAATGGGAGGATACCAGTGATGGGATAACAATTGAGTTGTAATCTGAATAAATTAATAAATTTTTAAAATATTAAATAATGATTAATACTGAGCAATTATTATGCACTAGTATTTATTTAACCATAAAGCCAAGAACACAGGCAGCCACAAATGGAGCCCTTGCTTACATAAAAGTTAAGGTCAGAATTCATAAGGAAAACTATCCAAGTAATTATACTGACCATTTATTGTCATCAACACTTTAAATCCAATTTCATTCTCTAAATGCTTTGCTTGCCATGTGGTGTAAAAATATAAAACATAATTTTGATACTAAAGCTTCCTCTTCCTTTATTAGGTCTCAAAATAATTTAATGTTAGTGGAAATCGAGAGAGAGAGAGAGAGAGAGAGAGAGAGAGAGAGAGAGAGAGAGAGAGAGAAGTAGTATTCAAAGCATTTTATTTTAAACATCCTGAATTAACATTATTAAGGCATAGGTCACTTTTGACTTCACACAATGTTTTATAATTTTAGTCTGGTCTTTAAAAAAATATTGAAAATAGATTCCATCATACATCTCTCATACATACATCCCAAGCACAGTTTTGCCCTTCTCCACTCCTCCTACCCCACTCCAAATCCCTTTTACTCAAAACTCACTCTGTTCTATTTTCTTTTCAAAAAGAGCAGGTCTTTTAATATCGAGTACGTGGACCTTTTTTTAATGTCTCTGTGGAAAAGATTCATCTTTCAAGTTAATGTAAAATGACAATGGAGCTTTTTATTAATCATTTTTAACTAGATAAGATAACTGTTCAAACGAGACCTGATAACACTGATTTGGAAGGAAAATGAGACAAAAAATAATAGATTCTCAAACATAGTTTGATAAAACAGATAAAATACCTTTAATATCAAATTCTTGTAGTAATATGAGGGACAAAGAGAAATTGATAATGACTCTATTTCCTAATTGTTTTTACTATTGCTATGAGAAGACACCATGGCCAATGCACCTTATCAAAGAAAGCATAAAATAGGACAGTAGAATTTTAGAGTGTTACAGTCCATGACCAATATGGTAGGGTAGCCTGGAAACACATAAGCAGGTCTCTGACTAATGGAGAGGTAGATTGAGAGCTTACATTGTCATTCACAAAGAGAGGCAGAAAAGGAGGATATTGCTGAGACCCCAACTAAGGAACCCTGTGGGGATGGATGAGCTGGCACAGAGTCAATGACACAGACCGCAGGAGTCAGGCAAGTAGCAAAAGCAGACTCATTTATTACAGGAGGATGATCCCATTTATAACCCCAGTCCAGCATCCCATTGG
This sequence comes from Acomys minous, assembly GCF_964271855.1. NCBI lineage: Eukaryota > Metazoa > Chordata > Mammalia > Rodentia > Muridae > Acomys > Acomys minous. The sequence continues at coordinate 28,748,343 of NC_140487.1, forward strand.
CTCTCAGACTGCAAGCTGCTGCTGTGGCTCTTCCTCATTAGCTTGTGTCTAGACACCAGTTACAAAGTTATCAGTGTCTGGGCAAGCCGGGGTAGGTCTCAGGCCAGTTATATGCGGAAGCCCAGGAGTGCATGCGTGTTATTGGCAACAGTCTTTGTTCCTGCTCAAAGGCAGGCCTTATACCTCCTCCAGGGGGAAATAATCCTCAAACTCATCCCACCACCAGCTAGGACTAATAATTTCCAACGTTATCCAACTAACCCTTCCAAAGAGTTCCACCAACTGGAGACCAAGTATGGAAATATATGAACACATGAATGAAGTCATTGTCACTAAAACCACACCATTCCACTCCCTGTGCATGAGAGGTCTTAGGCCATATCGTAATGCAAATTGAACTTAGTTCAATTTCAAAACTCTCCGTAGTATTTCAGTCTCAACAGAATTTAAAGGTCCAAAGACTCAAGAAAAACTTCTGATTATAAGCCCCTTGTAAAATTTTTTTAAAAAGGCATACTTCCAACATCCTATGGAACAAAATGTACATTACCATTTCAAAATGGATGAATGGAAGCATAAGGAGTAAATACTGTTCCAGAAGAGGTTTACAATCCAGCTTGGTAAACTGCAGATTCTGTTGACTCATCTGATGTCAAAGGGCTTAGATGTCTCCTCCCTTCTGGCTTTGTTTGAAACAAGGCAAATTCTTACTTGGGATCGTTCCATGCCCTCTCTGCAGATTTTCTTGATAAGTATCCCTTGGGACCAACATCTACAACATTTGTGGTCTGCAATGTAATCCATCCTTCACACTTTCCAAAACTGACCTCTCTGGGCATCCATGCAAAGACTTCTTTGCCATACAGTTGGCTTCAGTGGTTTCCTTAACCAAAGATTCCACAGCTGCTCACTCCAGGATCCCTAAAGTCAGAAGCACGTGGCCCAAGCTTCCAAGTTCATTTGCCTGTCTGAGTACAATTTTCCTTTGAGAATGAAACATTATGTCCTGCAGGAAGCCCCTTAATCAGGAAAGAAAGTAACCTAAATAGTTTCAGGAAATCCCTGAAGCTGGCCAGATTCACGAAATCCCTTGATGCCAGAATAAGCAATATAAACTGAGAGTCTACTACCTCTGACTTGAAAAAACCCGAGCTACCAAAAGTGTCTCAGATGATCCAAGCTGCCAAGAACACTGAGAGAACACAAGTTGCAAAGACTCTGAGACCGGAGATCAGTTGCCTGAAAGAACCAGAATCCATCCAAGCTGTCTAAAAGTGATTTAGACCATCAAAATCACTTCAAAAGGACACTCTCCAATCTGCTGATCTGCCCACAGGGTATGCAGTGTACACCAGGTTCCCACTTGTGTTGTGATGGGCTTTGGTTAAAAAAAAAATTGCTTTTTGAGACATTCCCGCATCTGTAAGTAACCCCTCACGTTTACCTTAAATAACCCCAATAAAACTCAGTTGAACTTTAGTGTAACTACTTCTTTTCCACCTGGGCTCCATATCTACAGGGAGTAGACTTGTATAATGTGTCTCCCTAGACAAGTTATGTTACACAACACTGCTTAGGACAGAGCCTAGTCCACTCTTGAATTATGGGTTTTTCAATAAGTGTTCCTTTGTTATTCTTTTCTAGGAGCAAAAATTCCTGAGACATTTCCTTTGTACATGTTGAGGTAAGGTAATCAGGGTCTTGACCTGAGAAGCTATCTCCTTTTATTCCATTTTACACCAGGTTACTGATTTCAGCACAAGTTGACCCAAACATCAAGTTTCTTGTTGTTTTTCACTTCAGACTATACATTTTGTACCTTTTCTGGCCCACTTGAACTTTTTAATTTTTTATCTCCATAAGAATGATTCCTAATAATGTGACAGTGTCAATATCAAGCTATCTTGAAATCAATCTCCTTTACCAAGTAAATCCGGGTAGTTTCTTAGGACGTAGGCAGAATGCTTCCACGTACTTCACTGAACTATCACAAGAATCGTCTCCCGTGCGGTGCTGGTGCTGATATTGTCTGCTTCTGAAACCCCATGAGTTCTAGTCTGTAACTAACCTTACCCTCAGCCCTGCAATATTCCAAATTACTATTAAGATGGTCCTGCTTACAGAGTTCAGTAGCTTTTCTTTTCTTTTTTGTTATTAACTTATTCCTGTTACATCTCAATGGTTATCCCATCCCTTGTATCCTCCCATTCTTCCCTCCCTCCCATTTTCCCCTTATTCCCCTCCCCTATGACTGTTCCTGAGGGGGATTACCTCCCCCTGTATATGCTCATAGTGTATCAAGTCTCTTCTTGGTAGCCTGCTGTCCGTCCTCTGAGTACCACCAGGTCTCCCCCTCCAGGAGACATGGTCAAATGTGAGGCACCAGAGTGATCCAATGTCCTCAAGTCTTTTACATCTGTAAAAGTCTTTTACATCTCCAAAATGTGCATGGTCACATGCGTTACAGGCATATCTGACAGCCGATAACAACCTTTGTCTCAGGTACTTTTCTATCACTGTAAGAAAACACTATGATCAAGGCAATTTATAAAATAAATCATTCAATTTGGGGATTAGACTTTCAGAGGGTTATTATTTATGGCCGTCATGCTGGAGAGTGTGGCAACAGGCCAGTGAGCGTGTCTCTGGAGCAGCAGAGCTCTTACATCTTGATCCACAAGCATGAGGTAGAAAGAGCTAACTCAGCATAATTAGTCCTTTGAAACTTCAAGGCCCACCCCAGTGACACTCCTATCTCTGGCTAGGCCACACTTTGTAGTCCTTCCAAAGCAGTTTTATCAACCAGGGATCAAGTATGCAAACATGTGAGAGTCTCTGTGGCAACATTCACTGAAGCCACCCCAGGGACTCAGCTTTTTCTTCTGATTTGCTAGGTGAGAATGCTTTAGCCGACAGAAAAATCAAATGACCCATCTGTAACATCAACTTGATTTGCTGTCTATGCAGTCTAAATGATAATCTTAAGCCATTTAGTTCCTGGTTTTGACTTTTCCAGAGCTCATAATGATTTGAACGGTTTATATTTCAGAATGCTTTCCACTAAGCTCTCTGGTCCTTCCTTTTTCTCCTCAATGTAGTTTTAGGTTATTCATCTTCTTTTCTTCACTTTGTACATGTGTCACTTTACCTCATAAGTCCAGTCCTATGTATGAAAGAGTATAGTCTTTGAAGGAAGTGAATAAGCAATTTATTTTCCATTCTCCTCTATAATCGGGTAACTTAAAAAATATATACAATATATGTATAGCCTCAGGTTTTTCCTCAATTGTTTTACAGGTCCCACAGTGGCCATGTCTGGTTCTTACTGAGCTCAATTCTTCCTTACTGCACAATCCCTGTGGTTAAAATGTCAGATATATTGATTTTTTTTAAGTATTTTTTTTATTATTAGAGAAACACACAAATACTTATTTCCTCATGGTCAATTATTTTTCCCCCTCACACACCATTTTTACTACTCAACTCTGTGCTCTCTTTTTTTAAAAACATACTTTCACTTAGTGGTCCCTGTGTATGTATAGTTATAGAGTCATTATATCACAAATATAATCCAATGTATAAAGGCTTTTTTAGCAAACAATCACCATATAAAGAGCATTGGGAGCAGCAGGGGCTATGTCTCCAAAGAAAATCAATACTCCTTTGTATTGGAAGTTTTGGCTTCCTTATAAACTGAGTTGTGTTATGAAAATATGTTTTTGTTTTAATGCCAAGTGTGGGATTTTAGTTGGGGTTTTAGCTTGTTCACACCTGTTCATTGTTTCATGTGGGGCATGGATTTTGCTAGCTGGTAAGGCCTTCCTCCTGTTGCATGGAGAGGGACATAGTCTAGGGCTATGAGGATATAAAGGAGACCCCAGAGAGAATGTGTGTGTGTTGTGCAGTGTTGGCATATGGCCTGCAGAAGTTTGAAGAGACAAGAGATGGATGGTGTCCTGGTTGGGGGCAGACAGATTGGAAGAAAAGCTTTTGAGCCTAGTGGCTTAGAGGAGACAGCTGGCTGTGTCTGTTGTTGATGGAGACTGGTACAGCTCAAAAGAACCCAATGGACCATAAACTGGCAGGATAAGTAAGGTGACCCCCTCTCTCCACTAACCTTCTTTCTCCTACATAGGGTTGGGAGGTTGGAAGGGAGGTTGAAGCCTAAACACTCCAAATAAAGTAGAGTTAAAAAATAGAGACTTATACTCTTTCCAAAAGCCGCTATCAAACGTCAGATTTCCTCAGACAGTAAACGACTTCAGGAAATCCTCTCCCTTCCTCGTTGGGGTTTTAGCTGATTTGATCTTTCGCAGGTGAGTTCATGTGTTCAACAGCACAGAGACTCCTGGAAAATACTGTGGACATTCATTACCTTATTACAATTTTTTTCTGCCCCCTCTTTAAAGACGATCCTTGTCCATCATGGGGAAGAATGTGTTTTGGATATCCCACCGAGAGCTGAGCATGCCACAGTCTCTTTTCTCTGAATATTAGCCAGTTGTGGCTCTCTGGATTAATCTCCATCTACTGAAAAAAAAAAAAAGGTTCTGTAATTAGGGTTGAGAGGTGGAGAGATGCACTCCCTGTAGGTATACACATAAAAAACAGGGGGGCAGTTTATTACTCTGTCCATTAGTAAGTGAATGGTACTAAGTGCTCTGCTAGTCTAATTATGCAATACAATGCCTTCCCCATTTCCTTAGTATTCCAAGAATGATTGCTTGGATATATTTATAGGCCAATTGTAAGTTCTTTTGGACAAATGCAAATCACAACTGATATTCAAACAATCATTGTTTGCGGAAGAAGATCTTTTTTGAAATATCTGAGTTAGAATTTGTTCCTCAACCTATATTCATCTTTTTTTCTTCAGTTCTGAAACTTCTTATTGAAATGCTTTTTATATGCTATATTCTGTCCATTGATTCCCACAACTCCTCTCAAATCTTCCCTACCTCCTCACTTAGGCAAATTTATATTGTCTCCTTTTTCTGTCACTAACAAAATTGCAAAAATAAAACCAAAAAGGAAGATGCAAATGAAAGCCACAGAAAGGAAAATCAAAATCAAAAGAGCAATAAGACAAAAAACACCAAACCAAACCAAACCAAACATAACCAAACCAAACCAAACTAAGCTAAACCCAAAATGAAATTAAAAAGTCCACAAAAGTATCACTGAATTTGTTTTTATTATTCTTACTGTTTATAGGACAGTGGTGACCACATAAGCATCTTCCAAACTGGGTTATAACTGGGGATAAAAAGAGGTGTAGTTATAAACTCTTTGGAAAACAAACGTAAACCACAGATATGCTACCTCTGGCAAACTATGCTTTCTCAACCACAGGGCTGCCAATTTCCTATACAGGTCTCTGTTTCTAAGACAAAACACTCTGTGAGAGCAACACAATGGCCATGCTGTTAACGTTGAGCCTTTGATATCAAATGTGTACTAAAGGTACACAACTGATGTAAGACTTTTATAGAGGAATTTTAATACAGCAACATGGCTGCTCTGACAAAAAAAATCACATCCAGGCATCTTCTAGGTCTGTGTGATCTGACTGGAAGGCAGACACACCATGAATTAAAGTATCATGTGGCTGGATAATAGACATGCCATTAGTACACACGCTTAATCCAAAACAATGAAAGTAAGATTAGTTTTCTAGAAGGAAGCGGCCATGTGTGAAAGTGACATCTAATTGAGAGTCAGACAAATTGACTTCTCAGACAAAGAGTTGACAGATTGAGTCCAGAGATAAGATATGCCCAACGCTCATGTGAACAAACAGGAAAGGAAGGCAGCAGATACACACACACACACACACACACACACACACACACAGAGAGAGAGAGAGAGAGAGAGAGAGAGAGAGAGAGAGAGAGACAGAGACAGAGACAGAGAGAGACAGAGAGACAGAGACAGAGACAGAGAGAGAGAGAGACAGAGAGGCAGAGACAGAGACAGAGAGAGAGAGAGACAGAGAGGCAGAGAGAGAGACAGAGAGACAGAGAGACACACAGAGAGAGACAGAGAGAGAGAGAAAGAGAGAAGAAAAGAGAAGAGAAGAGAAGAGAAGAGAAGAGAAGAGAAGAGAAGAGAAGAGAAGAGAAGAGAGGAGAGGAGAGGAGAGGAGAGGAGAGGAGAGGAGAGGAGAGGAGAAGAGAAGAGAAGAGACAGAGACAGAGACAGAGACAGAGACAGAGACAGAGACAGAGACAGAGACAGAGAGGAGGCATGGGAAGTTTTACCAGGGCAGTTTTACAGAGACAGGTTGTAGGTGAAGTCAGAACAAGGTAATGATAAAGGAGCCAGAATGTTAAAATAGAATGCCAGAGTTAATGTAACACCAAGCAGAGCAATTCACTGAGAAGCCGAGAGAAGCCAGATTGAATCAATCAGCTTGGAGAAGAGTTTGAGCCAGAACAGCTGAGTTGAGCCAGCCACTGGAGTCCAGAAAGAGCTAGAAAGGGTGAGCTTAAGCAACAGTAAAACAATAAGACTCCAATTATTTGGACAATAAATATGACTTTTACATGTCATACTAGATAAGGCAGAGTCTTAAATTATGTACTAAATTTACATTCTCCTATATTTGTGGTGCAAGGCCTAAGTTTTATTATTTTTTTATAAAAGGAACAACATTAGATAGTTTATAGTATAAATTGGTATTAGAGTCATGTGGTTTTCCAAACAGAAAATAATATAATTTCTGATTAACAATATTTATTTTCTGTTTTTATCCCAATGTGATACTTTTTCAAATAATAAAGGCCTTATCCCAGATTAGTAAAAATGGTTCATCTGTATAGTATTTACAATAGCTATTTATAAATATATACACCTGTCGCAATAATTAATGTATTTGTATGTATTATGTTTCCTATAGTTGATAATTCTCAATTTAAATAATTGGAAGTTAGTTAATAGAATAATCAGCACTAAATGTCACACTTAATGCTGTTGTAATGCTAGATAGCCACACTTGCTTTCTATTTGGAAGCTTTTGCTGTTTGTGTTGAGTCTTTGCTCTCTGTTGTCTTTGAATCGCTATTTTTTATAATTTGTTAATAACTCTAAAACTTTTTTAAAAATATACTTATTAATTATACAGTGTTTCATCTGCATGCTAGAAGAGGGCACCAAATCACTATACAGATGGTTGTGAGGCACCATGTGGTTGCTAGGAATTGAGCTCAGGACCTTTGAAAGAACAGAGGGTGCTCTTGACCTCTGAGCCATCTCTCCAGCCCCCGCTTTAAAACTTTTTATGTATGAGTGTTTTGCTTACAAGTATGTACATATGCCACATGTTTGTCTGGTGCCCATATAGGCCATATGAAGGCCTTAGATCTCCTTAATTTGAAATTATAAGTATAGCAGGTTGAGAGCCACCTGTTATGGGTGTTGTGAGCAAAATTTTGGACGTCTATAGGAGCATATCTGAGCCATCCTTCCAGGCCTATATTTTTTTTTTAAATTTTTTTGTCATAATGAAAGGAGAAAATATATAAACCACTTGTGTAATTTAATAAGTACAAATTTTTTGTGAAAATAAGTAAATAAAATATTATATATATACATATATACATATATATAATTAATAACCCCAAAAGAAATAACACATGACCTATATCTCAGAATCATGTACATTCCTCAGGATCATTCTAGTGCTTTCTTTCTTTCCACTACAATCACCACATATTTTATATTAATGAGTAACCTTACAGGCTTACCACCATGTGTATCTAAATATAATTCTAGTTTCATAGTTTAGTTTCATTTACATCATTCATTCATATAAGTACTGATGGAAAAATTAATTCACAACACCTTTTGTATTAGTATAAAGGTTTTTATTCTTTGTTTTGTGCTTAATTTGACTGAGCGCTGGTTCTTGACACATCAATAAACTGAATAATCTACTCCCTGTCTCCCAGAAAAGAATGAAATAAATGTTCTGCATTTTGCCTTTTTTTCAAAATATTTTTTCAGATTAGCTATAGTTGATTCATATGATGTTTACTAGCAATGGGATGTTTCCAGTTAGGTAGTTACAAATACAAATACAAATCCTAGTATCATTAATTTGGTACACTTTTTCAAGAGACCAGATTGAATTTATTCAAATTACAACTCAATTGTTATCCCATCAATTGTATCCTCCTTTTCCTCCCTCCCTCCGACTTTCACCCTACTCCACTCCCCTAGGTCTAAGAACAAGGGGGGCCTCCTCCCCCACTATATGGTCATAGGCTATCAAGTCTCATCTTGGCAAGCTGCTTATTCTTTTGTTGAGTGCCACCAGGGCTTCCCACCAAGGAGAAGTGGTCAAATATGGGGCACCAGAATTCATGTCAGGGTTACTCCCTGGTCCTCACCTAACTGTGGAGAATGTTCTGTCCATTGGCTAGATTCAAGTAGGGGTTCGATGTTTACTACTTGTAATGTCCTTGGTTAGTACAATAGTTAGAACAGATCCCACTGGGCCCTGATCCACCCATTATAAGGTTCTTCTTGTAGGTTTCTGATATCCTCTGGATCCTTTTAGTCCCCATCTCCTATATTTCTCTTACCAAGAGTCCCAGTGTGATGTCCTTACATCTATCCCAATCTCCTGGTAAGTGAAGACTTTCATGGGACACATCTTTTGGGCTAGTGCCCAATTATAAGTGAGTGTATACCATGTGATTCTTTCTGGTTCTGGGTTAACTCACTCTGTATGATTGTTTCTAGAGCCATCCCTTCAGCAAATTGCCTGGATACAAACTTAACTAAAAAAAGTCTGTATCTCTCTTATGTACAAATGACAATCATGAAGAGGAAGAAATTAGGAAAACTACAACCTTCACATTAGCCACAAGCAATATAAAATATTTAGGAGTTACTCTAACCAAGCCAGTGAAGGACTTCTTTGAAAAAAACTTCAAATTTCTGAAGAAAGAGTTTGAAGATGACATCAGAAGATGGGAGGATCTCCCTTATTCATGGATTGGAAGAATTAACATAGGAGAAATGGCCATTTTACCAAAAGCAATTTGGTAAGATTCAATGTAATCCCTATCAAAATACCTACACAAATTTTAAAGACATTAAAGTATATTTTAAAAGAATAAACTACATGATCATTCTCTTGGGTACTGTTTTCAAGTTGTACCACAACTTCTATATTTTGCCATCAATTTTAACTAATGTGTAATGTTTCATAATTGGAGCTTTTATTGCAGTCTTGTGTCCTGTGAACTGAAACATATCATCTTCTGTTGTGTACTTTATCATTTTATGCATTTTATATTCAGTCTTTCATCTTACACTTGGCACATTGTTTTCATTGTTTATCCTACTATCCATTGTTATTTCTCCCTCCTCCCCTGCCCCCTGGCTCTACATTTATTCAGCAAAGGTTATTTACAGAACTAAAGAATGGGGTTGGATGCTGCCCCACCCCTTGCTGGCTCTCAAGTTCTGCACAAGTGATGTCTAATGTCTAGTGCTAGGCTATGAGAATCTACCACTTGGAGAAAGGTGGTGACTTAGGGGATCCTCCAGAAAACCCTTCACTGCTCAAGGCTTTAGGGAGGCAGAGGGGACAGAACCAGCTGCACAACACCATTTCCCACAAAAACCTCCTGCTGACTTCAGAACGAAAAGGGAAGGGAGGTCCCCTTTCACCTTTAGGACAGATTTCCCAGGCCATACTCCCACTTGTCCCTGGATCTGCAGTTTTTTTTCTCTGGGGAGGGACCCTGGGCCATTGTTATTTTTCATGTTGGGCTTTTACATTCTGGTTTTAAACCTAGGGGTTTAAAGTTTCTAATTTAAGTACATTGTAGATTGGTTTCTGCTAAGTTTTTAAAAGCAAGTAAGACTGTCTGTTTACAAGACATGTCTCGAAGTTCTAAACACAGATTTTTTTTCTTCCTCTGCATACAGTAAAGAATCCAACAAAGGATTATAACTCAAACACCATCTTCCTAAAAACTTAACACACTTTAGACATTTCCAAATAATTTATATTTTTCTGTATTTTCTTAGTAGTTCTTTTTCTAAAATTTTATTAGACATTATTATTATTATTATTATTATTATTATTAGTAGTAGTAGTAGTAGTATTTGTATGTATTATATATAACTACATCTACTTAAAATATTACATTTTTATTTATCTCTTCTATTAACTCACTCTTCATGATGTCGGGTCTGTATGTCATAAGCAAATCTTTTTGAACCTACTGTTGATGCCATTTACATATTTTCTTGTGGATATTCTCAACTTTGTCAATTTCATCATTATTTGAAGAAGATACTTTCTTTAAGTATATTAAAAATATTAAACTATAATTCCCTGATTCCTGTGTTACATAGGATTCAATAGCATGCTTTGATATACTTCTTTAATGTAAATAATTTCTATCTATTCTCTTTCTTCTTATATAAGTAACTCAGTTACAATGTTATTTTAAAATATTATTCATGCCATGTCTTTATTTAAAAGGAATAAATATGACACAGTTGACCTTATTAAATCTTTCATGCACCTTAATTTTTTAGAATTTATTTTCTTTACATCTATACACATTTTTACATATATTGCTCTGGTTTATACTCCAGTCTTCCAATATGTTTTCATGTCAGTATGATTACTCCACTTCTTCTATTAGGTTTTAGATTTTTACAAATAAATGTTAGTTTTGTTTAACTTTAGTGTATTTTTATCTCTTGAGTATAATTCTCTTTTAAATATTCATTGCTGCCTATACTTTCAGTTTGTCTTTTTTTTTTTTTTACTTTTTATTTAATTTCATGTGAGCATATATATGCTCAGCTGCACAGGTGTCTCAACAGTAAACGGAAGAATTAATTCAATCAGATTGAAAGTGATCCTACGCATGTCTAATCTATCAATAGTGGGTGAGATCATTAAGAGTATAGGTATTGGTTCTGAAATGCTAAAACGGTTAAAGAAGAAAGAAAGAAAAAAGAAAGCTCACGGCCTGGTAAAACTCTTTAGATGAGTCAAGAATAGATAACAGAAAAAAGTATTATTGCTATTGAGGAAATTGACAATAAATATATTTAGAAAAAGTAGTATTTATTGATAATGATGAAGATTAAATGTTGACATTAACAGTAGGTGGCAGATTACGGCAAATATATGACTATAGAAGAGGAGGTAAAGGACAGGAGACATACGCATAGAAGCTCCTCCATTGTGATACACAACATGAAACCTATACCTTTCAGAACTATGCAAACTGAAACCTACAAAAATAGTGTGTGTCTTAAGTACTGAGACCCTCCCACAATTCTCACCAGTAGGCTTTGTGAAAAGTAGTTCTACAGTGATGTTGAGAATGATTCATATAAGGTTACATTGCCTATGAGTAAAGGATTTATGGTTTTCTACACACAGCATAACAAATATTAATTGTTTAAGAATGGAATGGCCAACATAGGTGTTGGTGCATGGCTATAATCACAGCACTTGGGAGGCTGAAGCTGCAAGGTTTCCATAGCTCCAGACCAGTCTCAGAACATAGTGAATTACAGGCCGATCTGGATACACGGTAAGTTTCAGGCCTGTCCTGATGACAGATTGAACGTCCCATCTCAAACAATAATAAAACATCAACAACAGCAACATAAACAAAAGCAATTTCAGAGAATATAAAAGTAAAGATTGTTAGCTTCATCAATTGTCATTTTATGGCTAAAAGTAATGGAATTATCATAGATTCAAAATGTTTTAGGATTCTAATGACAAATGTACTTTTGAATGCTTTCTGTTGTTATGAAACTCCTAAAGGAAAAGACACTGAGCTATTCTTATTGCTTATGGGGAAAAGGTGTTGTTGCAGCGTGGGCAGAAAAACTCAGACAGTTACAAATGGGATATTTGCAATGTCTATGTAACATGTATCTCATTTCAATATTCATTTTCTATTTCAGTATCCTTCTTTTCCCTATTTCATTTAGAAACACAGCTGATATTTGAGGCTGAACTGATTCGGTCTCCCCAAGGAAAAAGTTGATAAATCCAGTATGCTGTTTCCTTCATGGCCAACATTCTGAATTCTCTTTGTAAGCATTTTTGTATGGAGCTCAGGAGAGATGACATGTGGAGGCTGCTTCATATCATTTTAATGATTATTTTTAAAAATTAAAAGCATGCATTTTTTAGAGTAGCTTAAAATGATATGCTTGTACAAATATGGAAAGAGTGATTTCATGACAAAAGATAATTATAAATCTCTGGAAAGAGTGATTTCATGACAATAGATTATTATAAATCTCATTGGCATTAGTCCCATTTCATTAGAAAGCTATTCTTCTAAAATATTAAAATTATTATGTGAACTCCAAGGAAATAGTAAAGGTTATACAGTTTTTATTTCTTTGGTTTTCATACTCTCAGTATATTGGAAACACATACTTGAAGATATCAGTAAAAATCAGATCTTTCCCTTGGATGGTACATTACAGTTTACAAAGCTCTTCTTTTGGTGCCAGTCAATCATTTAATTCCAATTGTAAAATACTGAAGGAGTTGAAAGGTCAGTTAATATTGCTACATATTATTTTTTTATATTGTGATCCTTTCCTAACACAGCATTTATACATTTGGATTATATCTGTGATGTAATGAAGATTTTATGTAACAATCGTGCACACACTTTGTGTGTTTGCATTTATTCATAAAGTTATTTAATTGTGCTTAGAAAATACAAATGCTTTCAGGTTTTAATTCTGGAAATAGTCTAAAATATGTAGTTACTGCAAAACACTTTGTATTTAGTTTCCAAGGCCATTTAAAGTTTACAACAGATGAGATAGTAAACTGAACTGAAAAGGACCATCTCATATAAAAACTCAAATGCTAATTCAAGTATTAATATTAACATTAATCTGAGAAATAGTATTCAATTTGCTCCATTTTATTGGAGACAATGTTTTTCCAAGGATAATATCTATTGTTATTTTTTAAAGGGAGGCATACATCTGATACTAAATTACATAGGTCTTTAATGGATAATTTTATCTTTAATTAGACCAATAAAATGAATCTTTCCTGTGATATTATCTTATAATTTATCTTATCTCTCTCCAAGATATTATTAGCTACTTTTACCATATAATTATATTACCATATAATAAAATAGTCTATAACGTACCCATTGACATTTACCTATTAATTTATATTGAATTTGTTTATAATATTTCTACCTTTTATATTTGATCCCTCTCTTCCTAACTTGGAAAAGCTCATATTCTTTCAATTTTCATTATGTTTTAATATCTAGCAGTATAACCACATTCACACTATTCACAAAAGAAATTGTTGCAGTCTTTCAAAGTAAATTGAAGAAGAGATCCCATGGCTTCTCTGTATTCTAAAATAAATCTTTTGAGACACCCCCCATGAAGATTAAATTAATAAGATGCAAACAGCCTACCACCAAGTTATATATCAGGCTCATTTTAAGACATCTATTCTAATGGTTTCATAAAATCTATTGTATATTTCATTTATAGTGTTATTTTTCTGGACATTTATGCTATGGCTCAGAAATTTTCACTCATGTTGAAATTAAACACCAAATTAACACTGTTGAAAACTTGAACCATAGGGAGATGTTTGGGCATGTGGTATCTACAATGCCACTAAAATAGGCACCCGTGATTAGGGCACATTCTTTCATTTTTGCCATATAAAAACATGGGTTTCTTCCCTACTTTTCTTTCCAAAGTTTTCCAGTTTGTACTTAGCAGAAAAGCTATCAATAAAGACCAGATGCTGGTACCTTGGTTTTTTTTTTTATTAATTTATTCATATTACATCTCAATTGTTAGCCCATCCCTTGTATCCTCCAATTCCTCCCTCCCTCCCGCTTCCCCCCTACTCCCCTCCCCTATGTCTGTGACTGAGGGGGACCTCCTCCCGCCTATATATGCTCTTAGGGTATCGAGTCTCTTCTTGGTAACTTGCTATCCTTCCTCTGAATGCCACCAAGCCTCCTCATCCAGGAGATGTGGTCAGAAATGGGGCACCAGAGTTCATGTGAAAGTCAGATCTCACATGAACTCTGGTACCTTGATTTTTATCTTAGTCTCCACAACCTTCAGAACCACAGAAATAATTTTCAGTTATTTGTAAGCTACCTTTTAATCTTTGCTATTCCTGTCAAAGTCTATGATAAGAGATTAAGGCATGAAACATAAATATGTGAAAACTGCACGTATTGGCGGACAAAGTAATGACTATAACACTGTACAGTAGCTGGATAGAGAGCAAGTAGCTATAGTCACTGAGATAGCCCCAGGAAGGAGAAACCTAGAACTACACACCAGGACAGTAGGAAACATGTACAGAACAAAAAGGCCCACACATGCAAGTCTCCAGTCAGCCTAAAGTGGGAAATCTATAAAACATTATCCTGCTTATGAACAATAAAGAAAGTGTTTGCCAGTCTGAGTGGTAGCACGCACCTTTAATTCCAGCGCTTGGGAGGCAGAGCCAAGAAGATTGTTTTTTAATGCTATACTTGTCTATATTGTAGGTTTTAAGACAGTCATGGCTAGATAATGAGGCTCTATCTCAAAAACCAACCCAAACCAAATAAAACAAAACAAAAAGTCCCACAGAAACCCCAAAGCTAACAGCAAACAGAAATAGCAAAACAACACACATACAAATACAGACACACAAACCCACACACACACACACATACACACACACACACACCTTTTTCAGATTCAGCTACCAGTGTAGTCATAATTCACTGCAGCCATTGTTTAAAAGTCCATTCTGGTGTTTTAGACAGAAGAAAAAAAAAAAAGGTTGCAAGATGAAGATAGACATTGATACACTGCATCCCTTACACTGTAGTAAAAGATAACTCTCTCCTCTCTGTCTCTGTCTCTGTCTGTCTCTGTCTCTGTCTGTCTCTGTCTCTCTGTCTGTCTCTGTCTCTGTCTCTGTCTCTGTCTCTGTCTCTGTCTCTGTCTCTGTCTCTGTCTCTCTCTCTCTCTCTCTCTCTCTCTCTCTCTCTCTCTGTGTGTGTGTGTGTGTGTGTGTCTATTCCTCTCTAACTAATTTCCGAATGTCAAAAGTCACTCTATTGTAGGGAGATAGTGAAGCCCTCAGTGAAAGTGTACTGTTGACATTGTAGGGGCAAAATTAATGCCATAGTCTATATGTAATTTATGTTCTACAATTAACACCATGGGCTGTGAGAACGTTGTCCTCCAGGTGATTCTACTACTACCTGCATTCTGGGAAAGATCACGCTCTGCCATAAACTAAACCTGCCAGCACTCTCCGGAAGATACAATTAACATCAATGATCTCTGGAGATTCAGCCTCCTGAACCCAACTTGCCTGAAGAACTACATTCCTGAGACTCGTGACCCCTGCTTATGGGTTTTTCCTTACTTCCCTGTGAACCTCACCCCTAGTTACAGTCTTTCCTTATAAACCCATTACCCTTGAAGCTCCGGCATCACTCTCCTATCCTGCTGCACCAGGAAGGATGATGATCCGAAGCTCTGAGCCCGTGATACAGGACCCTGCCTTACGCATGTTTCTTGTATAGGTATCGAGACCTGCTGGTCTTTTTTGGGGGGCCTCACAATCTGGGTAATGTTGGCATAACAGACATGAGCATGCCAAGGAATCCATGGCTAAGACCGATAGGCGTGCTAAAGCCTTCCTCATGGTGAACCTCTGAAGAAGGAAAACTGTTGCTTTTAAATTATCTGTATTATCAGTATGCCCGGCTAGCAATCAGTTAAGACACAGACACTTGTTATATTTTAAAATAGCCTTAGTTAACCTCGGGCAGGGCAGACATTAATCCTCTAAACTACTTCCCATAGTGGGGAAGGTATCTCATACCTGCCCCAATCCCATGCCATCTGCTTCTAATAACTTCTATCAAACTACCTCCCATCCATAATCCCAAATACTTGCTAATGTCCTTCATCTGGGCTTCCATCCATGTCAGCCATGTGCTTCTCTTCCATCTAACCCATCGTGGCCTCCTTCTCTGTCTCCTCTGGTCTCTCTTCTTCCTTCTTCCCAGGATTCCTCTCTTGCCAAGCCTGGGAACTTTACCTACACCTATCACATCTGCCCTGCTCAAGTGTGATGGCTTTTTATTAATTAACATCAAAATATATCAGACCATCTTCCAACAATAAGAGAACCAGACACTGACCCTGGATCAAACCTAAAAGGATTCATTCCTCCTGCACGCTGAGATGCTGACATTCTCCATCCTTCATGTTCCAGCCCCGAGTCCTTTGATTGCTGTTCCTCATCAGAGAGGACAGCTTCAAAGGAGGCTCCTGATCCCAATTGTTCCAGCATTTCAGTCTGTCCCACACATGACTTAATATTAAGCCTAGATTTTCTCAACATTTAGAGGCTGAACCACAAATATTCCTAGCTTATTTAACCTTTTCCCCCCCAGTTTTAGTTGGGTCCCTACAGGTACTCTCTGCCCCAAAACAGCCTAGAGAAACTTTAAGAGAAAAATGCCCCTTTTCCCTTAAAGGGGTTTTGTTAGGTTTTTGGTTGCTTTCTCGGGATATATATACATATATATTCATTATAAGGTATGGAGATAGGAGTTATAAATAAAAAATGGGGAGTATAGAGATATGTAGGGATGTAGATTATTGAATTTATTCCTCAACTTAAGGCTTTAATTGTTACTCACAAATAAGGTTAATTTTAATTTATTGAAATATAATTTTGTATATTGATACAAACTAAGATTAATTTGGGTACATTGAAATAGAATTCAAATTTAATATTATTCTTCACACATTATATTTCTTCTCTACTATGAGTTGTTATACACATACAACTCAATTAATGCATGGTTTACTTCCGGCACTTTAATAGTGTTATTATATACTGTTTAGAATAATTAAGTAAATTGTTGATCAATATATGGTCATGTCAAGTATAAGAAAGTACAGCCTAGGTTTAACACATAGATATAATCTTATAAATAGATAAGGTAAAATAGTTAGATATGGTCTTCAAAAATCTCAGAGAACTACAGAATATGGCATTTAAAATGTTTTTTTTTATTAATTTAAGGAATCATTGACAATGAGACAGGTTAACTCCTGGAAACACTCAACTTACCTCAAAGAGGATGATGAGCATTACAGAACCTTCTTGTGGAGATGGATTTGAGTGTGGCAAAACAGCCACTGGACAAAAATGTCCTCGTTTCTCCCACAGACAAAATTCTGCCTAAAATAGACAAACTTGGATACAGGCAGAGTTGATGGCCAGACTCTTCCAAGACAGGGTGAGCAAGTCCTCAATGGTTCCTGTTTTACACAATATGTTTGTCATATATTTGGGCCAGAAGGCGGAAGATGATGCTCCAATGTTATAGAGAGTTTGGAGTGACGAGTCAGGAAATAAATTGTCTCTGTCATTTTTTCATTTTGGAAGCGGCCAAACTACACTTCCTGTTTACTTAGTTAAATTTATTCCTTCTCAAGTCTCTGATGGTGTTGAGGGCCAGATAGTTAGTTTTAAAATTAAGCTTAGTTGTTTAGGAGTTAAGAATATACTTTCAGGTCTAGATAGATACTTTTAGTTGATAGATATGATATAAGCTTTAATAGATGTTGATTTAGATTCAAAACTTTAGACTCGCCAAGATAGAATAGATAATATTTTCTGCAAAGTTGCCAAATACCTTTTCCTTATACATTATGTATGTAAGTTATACTTATAATTTTTCATAATTGTTCCTCCTGTATACATAAAAATGGCCTTTTATTAAATCAGAAAAGGGAGATTGTTAGGGGATGGTCTGATGTATTTTGATGCTTATTAAAAAAAAGTCATCCCACCTGGGCAGGCAGGTGAGATAGGTGTAGGTAAGGCTCCCAGGCTTGGAGAGAGAGAGGAATCCGGGGAAGAAGAAAGAAGAGAGACCAGAGGAGTCAGAAAAGGGGGCCACCATGGGTTATATGGAAGAGAAGCACATGGCTGACATGGATGGAAGATTTGGCCCAGATGAAGGACATTAACAAGTATTTGGGATTATGGGTGAGAGGTGCTTGGTGCTTGATAGCAGTTATTAGAAACAGATGGCATGTGATTGGGGCAGATATGAGATACCTATCCCACTTTGGGAAACAGTTTAGAGGATTAATGTCTTTCCTGCCCCAGGTTAACTGAGGCTATTTTAAAATATAACAAGTGTCTGTGTCTTAATTGAGTGCTGGCCGGGCATACTAATAATATTGATTAACTTTAAAACAGCAGAAAATCCTTCCATGGTCACACGTGAAAATGTTGACAGTTAGTGCAAAACCATAGGTCATAGCTGTCTCTCCCCACCAGATGTTTCCAGATTAAGGACGCCTCTCCGCAGAGACTGCTCCTTCTGAGACTAGCCAAACTTGCCTCTTTGTTGAATAATTCCACCTCCTATTCAAGGGCATACAATACACATGATGAGCTTTAAGAGTGCTGTGCTTCTTCTTCAGAACTCCACCGCAGCTGTTCTGCATATGTATACCTCTGTCTTTGGTTTTATTCATCTATGATTCGTAGCCAAGAATTAGAACCACCCAATGCAGGGTCATGACCATCTATAGGTGGTGTGCTGATGTACAGCAGCTCTTCCTCCTCTTTTCTCTAATCCATAAAAATGTGGTTTTAAGGACTGCATTTTAAATTTTTATTTATTTATTAATTCATTCATATTACATCTCAGTTGTTATCCGATCCCTTCTATCCTCCCATTCCTCCCTCCCTCCCACTTTCACTCTATTCCCCTCCTCTATGACTGTGACTGAGGGGGACCTCCTCCCCCTGTATATGATCATAGGGTATAAAGCCTGCTATCCTTCCCCTGAGTGCCACCGGGCCTCCCCATGGCACTCAATGTTTACTGCACGTATTGTCCTTGGTTGGTGCCATAGTTTGGTGGAGAACCCCTGGGCCCAGATCTGCCCTCATAATGTTCTACTTGTAGGTTTCTAGGACCCTCTGGATCCTTCTATTTCCCCATTCTCCCATACTTCTCTCATCTAGAGTCCCAAATGGATGTCCTCACATCTATCCCACTTTCCTGGTAGGTGAAGACTTTCATGGGACATATAAGAACTGCATTTTCAAGCAGATATTTAGAGATCAGTATTTAAATATGTGATCAAGATCATATCACGGAATCACTTTTTGATATAGTTTTACATCTTATTAAATCATGTTTCCTAAAATAATTATTTTAGTTTTTTAATTAGTGAAAAAAAAAACAGGTCTCTTAATCTTTCATTTAAGGATTAAATTTGGCTATTGAAGAAAGCACTAAAAGATTCAATTTTTTAACAGACTGAAAAAGTTATGAATCAATTATAATATCATTTTTATAGTTACAAAGCTTCATTATTACCACCTGCAGCTATAGATGAAGTAATTATGCATGAATCGTATTTCATTTCTCATTATTATATGCTTACATTTACCCAATGCTTCTGATTCCTGCATAATTCACATTTCAGTGAAGCAAATAATCTTGCCAAAGCCCTTAATTCTTAAGAAATCCCACAAGGGATTATGAACTGGATATAACCAATACACTCCCACCACTTATATACTTAAAGCTATACTCTCTGCCAGATTTTGGACATTTAATTATCATTCTTGAAAGAATACAAATTTTTCTACATTATACACTTGGCACATGATATTCATAAGTAACAGGAAACAGCTTGTCTTTGGGTGAATTCATATGTGTCAGCACACTTGTTATAAACCTATTATACAGCTTTACCAATAAAGTTTGAGGGGAAACATGTACATTTCAATGATGTTGATAAAAATTAACTTTAAGAAATCTTTAAAAATTCTGCCCCTTTAATAAAACAAAGACTTTTCAGTTTGCAATGATTTTTCATTAAGTAAACTAAACATAGAAAGTGAGCCAATTGGAACATAAAAAAAGCAGCTTCTAATCTTCTTAATAACTCAATAATATTTTAAGGTATTTTTTCTTATGAAAGGGAAAAAGGGACAATTTTGTCAGTTATAAACCTGCTCACCATTTTCCATAATTGGCATAAGACGAGGCAGTGACTCTAAATTCTCAAAAATTAAGATTTCCCTAATTATGTTTCAATCATATGTTACTTTTACAAGCAACTAATATTTCAATTGTAATTCTCGTTGAGATCTTATTTCTTAAGTACCTCACTTTTGTCCTCATATTATCTAGCTCAATAAGTCTATACTTTCTGTTTATTCTCTCTATATTTTGGCTGAATGATTTTATATTATAGAACTTCCCAAGCAACTCATCAAATTTCCAAACGTGATGATCAGTTGCCTGATCTCATCTTCCTGGACTTACATTCTGCCTCCACCATGCTATTGTCTATTGTTCTGTGAGGTCACTCTCTGCTGGAAACATAGTGTGAACTTCTTGACCATCTAGGCCACTAGTTATGTCCTCTTCGTTCTGACTTGTGTGTATTAGGTAACCCAGGACCTGACCTACAACACCTTAAATCATGGAGAGCATGAAATCCCTTGCCCTCATAGCTGAAGCAGGAAGTTTCTAAACATTTCATTAAAAAAAAAGATTTGCCTTAAAATATCCATCTTTTGTTATGATGGGAACATCATGAATAGATCAATTAAGGAATAAACAAGCAGAAGATGGATAGACACATTTAGAAGACAGTTGGAAACTTGCATTTACATTTAGAATGCCTGCAAAGTTTTCTAGACCCTCTTCTCCATTGAAGTCAACCACTATTGCCAATAATAGTTTAAAAGCTTCAGGTTTTGTGAATATTTTGTTTTATTTTGCAGATGCTTCTTTAGTTTTTATTCTCTTAAAGTTGTAGTGTACACTACTACTGAGCATACTGCTTTACTGTGTCATCCCATGCTGTGGCCAACAAGGCTAAGCCTCAGCTGATCAAAGGATAAGAGCAAGACCTACATGAAGTACCAGGGGACTTCAGGCATGTGAGCTCAAACGTAGTACAAACAAAGCCCTTCT
Organism: Acomys minous; assembly: GCF_964271855.1. NCBI lineage: Eukaryota > Metazoa > Chordata > Mammalia > Rodentia > Muridae > Acomys > Acomys minous. The sequence continues at coordinate 28,769,399 of NC_140487.1, forward strand.
CATTTTTGTTATTAAAGCAAGAAAAACACGAGGTGGTATTTATGGTTATTTTAAGCAACTGAGAAGTAACACATCTGGTGTTATATCTTGCCATCTTTGGTCACGTAAAAGGAGTCAATAATATTCCTCCCAGGCCTTTGCCTTTCCCACAGAGATAATGTGGACATGGCAGAGTATTAGGTTCATGTCCTTACTTTAAAGTACATTCACTTATCATGATTTATGAAATTATTTCTAGAAGACTACCTTGTGGGAAGAACATTCTCTACTCTGCTCCATCCATAGTTCATAATAAGTTCACAGCTTAACTATACAGAATCCCTCATTACTGCAAATTATTGTTATTTGTGTTTATCCTTTCTTCTCTTCTAATTCTACATTTAATCATTTAACACTTAATTACCACTAAAGTCTTTAGAATTTGAAGGATGTATCCTAGTAGATTTCTCTGGTATGCTCAAGTGAACAAAATTCTATGAACAATTCCGTGCTAATGGTCATTTGCACACACCTTCTTAAAATTTAAAATTAAGATTTGTTGCAGTCTATATTGTTTCACATTTCTTTTGATGACAAGCTCTGACTACAAAACTTAGGCTGTCTTCAAAGTCATGGACCTTCTTCCTTGGTTTAATTCATTCTATAACAGAGGCTAGGTATTCAATATTATTTTTTACTATGCATTTACACTCTTTGTTGTGATTTTTTTCATATTTATATAAAAATTAATGCTTGTGAAGGATTCACAGGGTAAAGGGTGAAATGATGAAGCAATGGTTATATTTCACTGTATTTTATAGACCATCGTTCCATTTTTTTGTCTTTGAGTTATTCTTTATCATGCTTTTTTTGTTTCTGTTGCACTTTCTGCCCACAATATTTTTCTCCTTATTCGTATCCCCATTGATTTATTTGATAAGAATTCATGGTCATGTTCTGAGATGTTCTATAGAATACTTGAGTGGCTATAAACCAAGAGCCATTTCTGCCGCACAACCAGTAAGGAAACAAGGATTAGACAGTCTAACAACACTTGAGGAAATGAATCCTGAAACCACCATACAAGTGATCTTATCAGACTCTTCCTATCAGAGTCTTGAGCTAAGACCAAAGACCCAGTCAACATTGAATAGTTGTAACCTGTGAGAAATCTTGAAACATGTTACTCACAGAAGCTGTTTACATGTTATTAACTTAGTAAAACAGTGGGTGGCATATAAATGCTGATATTCTGCATTTGGAATATTCATTGAAGTCATAAAATTAGTAAGGGGGTCTGAGAGGAGCTTTTAAGGTAGAAGAAATAAAAACAGGTAATGAAAGGGGAATAACAAATCAGGAAGTGTTAAATTTGTGTGGGAGGTGGAAAGGCAGAGTAATTAAAAGTCTATGGGGGAGAGACGAGTAGCAATAAGTGTTTTGAGGAAAATATGAAAACTTACTACTGTCAAAGCTTCCTAAAATATATACATATACATCATATACATATAAGTATAACGAGGGTTTCAATGGAGCTACCCTACAAGGGAGGGTCAATACCTTAAATGGACACTCTATATTTCTATAGCAAATAGAAACTTCAGTACTGAGAAGTTACCTGTTTGTAAGTTATTGATTGACAGTCCTCCTCCCAACCCCCACCTAATTTACAGGCTATTGAAAATGTTCTTAGTTGCCTTATAAAACTTAATGGAAAGCCCTATTTCTGAATATACAACACAGTGGACTCAAGCAAGGTGAATAAATAAAACTGGAACTCCCATGAATCTTCATCCCTAGTCGCTTCCTTTTACAGTGCTTGAAAATGATATCCACACTACTGGAGGAGAAAAGTAATCATCCATCTTACCCATCTGTGAGCTCTGAAAGTTAACATAGCCATTAACAAGATGTGCCCATTAGTGCAATAGTGCATCAATGATATGGGAATAATGAGTCATTTGTTATAATGAAATCGACTCCATGAGAAGGGACCCATTGCTGGTACTATTAACAGGTCAAAAACCTGTGACTGGATAGGTCATAGGTGCTAGAGGAGGACTCAATACTATTATGCCAAGTGGACATAGTATTAAAACATCTAGTAATGACTTATTGGCATTCCTAGAAAATAGAGCATCACTCTTCCCAACTCAGAGAAACTTTTTCTTTCAATAGATGGCAATTAACAGAGAAATGCTCAACTGGTCAACAATTATAGAATAAGAGACCTTGGTGAGCTTATCTTTAAATGGGATGTGTTCCCAAGCCTTACAGCACTTTGTGGAATGGCGGTGGAAAGATAGTAAGAACCAGAGACAAAGAATGATTTCAAAGAACAGTGTTTTCCAGATAAATCAGGCTGTTTACATGTATTAACTCATAGTGATTATGAAAACATGTGTAAGACATATGCAAGCTCAAGCCTGAAAAATGCTAGCAGGGTCAGAGTAAAGGTGAGCACACAGTTCCACCAAAAGCTAATGAACTACTTTCATGAGTGGCATGGAGAGAGGAGAGTTAGTTCTCTTTAATGACTTGATGTTGGTAGATCAGCCACACTTAAGGGAAGGCACCTCTCCCAAAAGTAATTGAGCAGCACCAGCTAAACTTGATGGGAGAAAAGAAATAAAAATAATACTTTTTACTTTTTCAGCATAAGTAAATGGTGCTATTTAAGTTGGCAGGCAAAGCCTAGATTTTTCCATTCAATCACTCTTGACTCTGATTCTCTTAATTGTAGCTAGTGAATGCATCTGTCCCAGTAAACTAATTTTAGACAAGTTTTTCCCCCTATAGGCATGAAGTAGTGTGAGCATGTTTCTTCTTACAGATCTCTCTGAACACATGGGTTTGGTTAAGTCTTGGGGTGAAACAGTGACGGAAACACTAATATAAAACTTGCACATTTCCTCTGTGGACTATCTACTGCAAGAATGCTGTCAGCCATCCTTTGAAACAGACCATGTGGTGCATAAAAATATTACAGTCTCTCAAAATAGGATTGTTCTAGTCATTTATATGATAATTTTGAAAGACATACATCTTGAGGAGCCAAATCTCAATTGTGTGTCTTCAGAAATCACCACCGCTGAGGGGGAGGCATCACTAACACAGTTTAACCGAAATGATGCAGTCCTGAGGGCAGAGAGTCCCGCAGTGTTTGCCATAATTTACACCCAATCTTGACACTGCTTTAAAAAAAAATCAAAGAAGATAAAACAGAACGACTGCCAAATGGAATCGTCTGTGTGTTCCGTACCAGTGGTGTGGTAAGTGGTTTATAGAACTGAGTAGCTACAGAAAACAAAGAATCTTTTCATATTCCCCTAGGAAATTTAGAAGTCAAATGTTTTATTATTGTCTTATATTATATTAAGAAAAAATTCCAGGAATTGGAGATGTGTGGGATACATAAATTTCCATGTTCCATAATAAAAATCTTCTACGTCCCTAAAATGTGGTCCTCAGTAAAGGAAAATATTGTCTTCAGAATGTCATTAATATTATATGCTTATTTTTGGTGCCTTCTAAATGCCTTTCCTATTTCATTGGCTATGCTTTAAGTTTACATTCTTCTGCTTACATCGTACATGTCCCAGAAACTAGTAGATAGCACACTTCTGGATTAGTACAAGTCTCTTCCTATCTTATGGCAAAGAGAGCCTAAGTGTACAGAGAACTAAATGCTGAATTTTTAACACGTAAACTCAAAAAAAAAAAAACTGCAGATGCTGTGTTATTGCATGGATTAATTCCACTTTACCCATTGAAGAATTGACTTGGCAAACACAATTGCTCTTGGTTGTCACTGTTTTTCTTGGGTGAAGAAATGATAAGGCATTTGCCATGATGGTAGTTTAAAAATCCATCTGTACACAACAAATCGCATCTTTAGCCTCATGCTGTCAGTATGACTGTAGACTCAATATTGTATATGTTTTATTTTATTTTTTTATTCATTTTATATCCTATCACAGACTCTTCCCTCCTCCCCCCACCCCAGGGTCTACTCTCCCACCCTAGAAGCCCTTCCCCTCTCCCCTTCTCCAAAGAAAAGGGGAGAAGGCCCAAAAAACTTACCCTGGCATATCAAATCCAATCAGAACTTTGCGCACCCTCTTCTACTGAGGCCCAACAAAGCAGCCCAGCTAGGGAGTAGGTGATCCACAAATAAGAATAGAGTCCATGTCAGAGACAGCCCTTGCTTTAATTGCTAGGGAACCCTTGTGAAGACCAAGCTACCCATCAACCACATATGTTTAGGGGACCTTGACCAATTCAATGCATGTTCTTTGATTAGTGAATCAGTCTCTGTGAGCTCCCATGTTCCTCAGATTGTTGACTCTGTCTTCTTATGGAATTCTTGTCCTCTCCCGATCCCTCTATCCCTCCCCTAACTCTTCCACAAGTCTCTATGAGCTCCATCAAATGTGGGTCTCAGCATCTGTTCCAATCTGATGCTGGTTGGAGCCTCTTAGAGGTCATTTATGCTAGGTTCCTGTCTGCAAGCCGAGCAGAGTGTCATTAATAGTGTCAGGGATTGGATCTCTCCCATGGGGTGGGTCTCAAGTTGGGCTAGTCATTGCTTGGCTATTCCCTCAACGTCTGCTCCATCTTTACCCCTAAACTTCTTGTAGGCAGGACAAATTCTAGGCCAAAGGTTTTGTTGGTGGGTTTGTGAGTCATAATTTTTTTTTAACATGAGCTTTCTCAACATTTTTCCCTCCATCTGTGTAGAGTGACATTTATACTTATTTGTTGTTTGTTTGTTTGTTTTTGAGACAGGTTTTCTCTGTGTTGCCTTGGCAGTTCTGCAGTCACATTTTAGACCAGGGAGGCCTCAAACTCACAGCTGTCTTCTTGCCTCTGTCTTGCCTCTGCTTGCCCTGAGTGATGAGATTAAAGGCATGTGCCACCACACCTGGCCGACATTTGTGCTTTTAATGTCGTTCAAACTCTGCTAGAAGATAACACAGATCCCCTGTTCAGATGTAGCCAATCGACAGCTCATTCTCTAATCCCCACGTTCACATGAGGGAGGAGAGAAGGGGACTACCTGTGACATGAACTCTGGTGCATGTGATTAATCACTGCGCCTTGACAGGCAGCCTTGTGTGCAGGAAGAGGAAGGGGATGCAGGCTATCCTGATGAGATCTGATAGGCTGAGGTCAGATAGTGGGGGTGGGGGAGGACCCCTTCCCCCATCAGAGGTCTAGGAGAGGGAAATAGGGCAGAAAAGGGAAGGAGAGTGGGAATGGGAAGACAATTATGAGGGGATAACAGTTGGGATATAATGTGAATAAATTATAATTAAGAAGATTTTTATGGTATCTGACTAAACAAAAATCAAGTAAACTCTGCAAGAATTTTTGTCAAGACAAAGGAGCATATATATATATATATATGCCTGTGAAAATGTTCTTTCTCTATTTTATATTTTTTTAAAAAACACAGATATACATACAAGTATATTATATTTCAATATATATAAATTTGAAAAACAGAAATGGGCTTTTCCCTCTTTTGTGATAAGCTGTTTATAGTCAAGTTTCAGTATGTCTAGACAAGCTTATGGAGTTTTCCAGGAGCTTATTTGTGGGAAGTGGGCAGTTTTTAACAGGCTATAATACACTTCAAGACAAACAAGAAACACCAATATTAAAGTGAGTTTTACTGGGTGAATGGTGGACTTTGCTTTGCTTAAGCATGAAGACAAAGCACATTTGTAAAGCTGGCTATCTTCAGCTTGTATCTCAGTGTCTTGGAAAAAACATTTGGGAAGACAAAGTGGAAATTACAAGGTAAAAAAGATAACCTTACTAATTTTTCATCTACGCATCACTTAAAAAAACAATTCTCTTTTAGATGACAGCAAATATGAGGTTGTGGTGGCCAGGTTCCCAAAGAATCTACGGCAGAGATACTGTCATGTGTAGCAAAAACCCTGATGCAATTCCCAGAGAACCAGTACACAAGACTGGAATCACACAAAAAGCAAAAAGAATGATAAGAAATAATCCTATAAGGTCTTCAAAAAGCTCAGAGACACACAGAATATGCCATTTAATGTTTCAATTATTTGAAAGATTCATTGACAGTGAAACAGGTTAAATCCTGGCAACACCAAACCTACCTCAAAGAAGATAATGAGCATCAAAGAACCTCCTTACAGAGATGGCTTCAAGTGCGGCAAACAAGCCATTGGGCAAAATGTCCTCATTTCTACCACAGACAGAATTCTGCCTAAAAGTGGGCAGGCTTGGATGCAGGTAGAGTCAATGGTCAAACCCTGCCAAGACAGGGTAAGCAACTCCTCAGTAGTTCCTGCCTTACAAATATGTCTGTCAGATGTGTTGGACTAGAAGGCTGAAGATGATGCTCCAAAATTATAGTTTTATGTGACTGTTCAGGCAGCAAACTCTCTCTGTCATCATCTCATTTGGGAAACTGCTATCCTGCCCTCCCTATATACTCAGGAAATTAATTTTCTTCCTTCTCATGTCTCTGATGAGGTTGAAGACCAAGTAGTTTAGTTATACAATTAAACACAGTTACTTGGGGATTAAGAATTTTTAGTTCTAGATAGATGTTTTAAGAGGATAATTATGAGATATGCTAGGTATTGATTTACATTTAGAATTTTAGCTGCACCAAGATAAGAAACACGTTTTCTTCAAGGTTGCCAAATACAAATAGCCAAAACTGTATGTATGTAACATTTATATAATTCCTGATTGTTTCATGGTTCTTCTTGCTGTAGGTAGTTTATAGAATATATGTGTAATAATATAAATGTATATATAAAAATTAAAAATAAAAAACAAACAAATAAAAAGGACGAAAACAAAGGAAGGGAAGGAAGGAAAGAAGGAAGGAAGGAAGGAAGGAAGGAAGGAAGGAAGGAAGGGAGGAAGGAAGGAAGAATCCTAAAACTCCTGTTCAGATCTAGCCAATAGACAGCTCATTCTCCACAGTTGTGAGACTGTGTCTAACATGAACTCTGGTGCCCCCAATATGCTTACTTCCCCTTAGTGTGGAGGCTTGGTGCACACAGAGGGAGGTGAAGCAGGTTATTTGGGTGAGTCCTGATAGGCTGTGGTCGGAGGGTCAGGGAGGAGGTCCCCTTCCGTCAGAGATCTAGGGGAGGGGAATAGGGCAAAAGAGAGGAGAGGAAGGTATAAGTGATGGGATAATAATCGGGATGTAATCTGAATAAATTATATTAAAAATTTTTTTAATAAGAAATAATCATGCGCTTTACAAAGGTGTTTTACAGATCAGAAGATGCCTCCAAGGTCAAACTAGATAGCAATGCTTCACTGGATCCTGGAAATACATAGTAACATGAAATTAATGTTAAAAAGCGTGTCAGAGTTTTCCTAGAAGGCATGGTCTAGATCCTGATAATTTTTATAATCACTTTCGAATCTTAGTGTGACTTTTATCACTTTCTTCATTTATATAAACAGGACTGAGCTCAGTAAATTCTAATCATGGTGAATACTGGTAACTCTAAAACTAAAGTATCACTTTAATATTACCTTTACTGAATCTTGTGAGTAAGTTTAATATGGAGGAGAATAATTTCTAAATGTAAAATTTAGAAGATATAATTGACACTACAGTTATACACGATGATGAACATATTTGAGACTAGAGTGAGAATTTTTATTCTCTGATTTCTTTTTTCTTTTATTTTAAGGCTTTCTTTTGTAAAATCCATTCTGTGTGATAGCATGAGTGTAGCTTTGAAATATTTTTAAATAGCACACATAAAAGCAAAAGAGACTGAAAATGCTTACTGCAGTACAATTCATGCTTTTAAATTTCTTGGTGATCACGGGCCATTTTTTTCTTACAAGCTAGTATATGGTCATATAAAAATTCCAAGATATCTGGAAGATTATAAAATGAAAATAAATGGTTGCCAAAAACTTAAGAATACCTTTGTTAATGCGATTTTTTGGACACATCCAAAAATGTTTTATTGTAATTGTATTTAACATAACATAGCATGCTGAGTCATACATACCATTTTAAATTTTATATTTTTCATAGAATAACATACCAAATAATCTTGGATGTGATTTAAAATAATCTAATAATGTATATTTTCTTGTAAATATCTCTATTATAAAGAATACTGAACTCATAAGAGCTTATAATATTTGACTATGTATGAAAATGAAGAACAAGCTTGTTGAGGCAGAATAGATGGACTCAAAGCATATTCATGATGCATACACTGAAGTTTGATAGTTAATGGCAAAGTGTTCTAGAAATATATTTGAGTTTTCGTTCAGAGTCTATGAGAGCATTTCTTCTCTTAAATATGGAACACAAAATATACAGACATATGTGCAAATACACACATATCAATTCATAAAATGAATATTTAATCAATTCAAGATGATATATTCATTTGTACCACAAGTTGGCAAAGATAAATATCTTTTCATATAGGTGTATTATTTAGTTCTTTTTTCATTAATGAAATATAGAGTTCTAGTCCTTTAACAGGTAACTTCATTATGTAAAATAATCATCTTTGGTTTTCATGTTAGTGATGAATTTTTAATCTTATCTGGTAGAAAAAATAGCTTAAAGGAAATCTTTTATGCATTTTATTTGCAGTTAATACTCTAATCTTTAACATTATAAAATTAAATTTATATGTTGTTTAATATACATATATTTAATATCACATAAATGCTGACTACTTTAATTTTTTATTAAGTAGCTTCTGAGTCTTGAAACAAACATAACTCCTCAATAATTATTTTCAAAACACCATTTTATAATACTTCGTGCTTTATATTTAAAACTTTTATGTTTAGTTTTACTGTTAGTTAAAAAATATGAAGCAAAATATATGACTTATTTTGCATAATGTCTCATTTTATAAGCACAGTTTATTTAATTTTAAAATCTACCAAAACTGTATTAAATTTGGTCCTTCTTAAAATGTTTCCTTCCTCTAATTGTCTTCACTCTCTAATTGATTATTTTTAGCATGAAATGAAATTTAAATTAGCAGAATGAAGTTTTATTGTTTATTGCCCTAATTTTTATCATTAACTTTGTTTTCTCTTGAAAAGACTTTATATAGAAAAAACAAGGGTCTGGAGAGATGGCTCAGTAGTGAGGAACACTTGCTAAGCCACACCAGACTGGAGTTCAGTTTCCAACCCCTGCACTGAGCAGTTTGTAACCAGCTGCCAGTGTGCATAAGCAAACACACACACACTTACCTCCCACCAACATAATTTAAAAAAAAAAAAAACTAAATCTTTAAAACAAAAAGGATAAGGCTAATTTATAGTAAAAATAAAAAGTAATTTTATAATTTCAATAAAGTCAAAAATAGCTAGTACCTATATTACAAGCATGTAGAAAAAGTAGAATTATATTGACTAAGAAGAACTTCAGTTTTAAAAAAATCACACGACTGAAAATAAATATCATTTGGTGAGGAAAAATATTTTCAGTAACTATTAAGAGAACTCACTTCCTGTACTTCTTTCAAAGTGATTGCTGTCGAGAGAAAATGATTTATTGAAAATGAGAAAATGAAAATATTCCAATGAAACTCGTTTGTTACGAAATGTATATACTATTGCAAAGGACCATTCGAAGAAAATTGAGAAAAAATAGTTTTTATTATCACTTCAATAAGAAATTATGTAAATCATCAATGAAAATAATTAACCACATTATTTATTTTTAATTTAAATTCATTTTTTAATTTACTCACATTGTATCCTGATCGTAGCGCCCCTTGTCTTCTCTCAGTCCCACCTTGCCTCTCCTTTCCCCTCATCCTCTTCCCCTAGTCTCCAAAAGGGGGGAGTCCTCCTCCCCTTCCAACTGACATCAGTCTATCAAGTCTCATCAGTACTGCCTGCATCCTTTTCCTCTGTGGCTTGGCATGTCCACCCCACCAGGGAGAAGAGATCAAAGAGCAGGCAACAGAATCCCTGGCAGAGACAGTCCCTGCCCCCTTTGCTATGGGACCCATATGGAGGTCTTCTCCACGCATGGTCCTTGGTTGGTGCATCAGTCTCTACAGGCCTCCCGTGGGCCCAGATTTGTTGGCTTTATTGGTCTTCTTCTGGATCTTCTGTCACTTCTGTGTTCTTCAATTCCCCCACTATTCCATAAGACTCCTTGTGCTCTGCCCAAAGTTTGGCTGTGATTGTCAGCATCTGATTCCATCCCCTTCTGAGAGGAGTCTTTCAAAGGACATCTATGTAGGTCCCCTTCCTGTTCCCTCTGTTCCACCACTTCCAGTGTCTATTCTATTTTTCCTTCTGAGTAAGAATTAAGAATCATAGTGGCATTATTCATAGTAACTAGAAACTGGAAACCACCCAGATGTCCCCCAGCTCAAGAATGGATGAAGGAACTGTGCTACATCTACCCAATGTAATAATACTCAGCTACAAAAATAAGGACATCATGGCATTTGCAGGCAAATGGGTGGATCTGTAAATGATCGTCAAGAGTGAGGTAACCCAGAACCAGAAGGACAGGGAGATAGTAACCATAGAATACAAGATAATCATACTACAGTCCACAGTCCTAAAGAAGCTAAGTAACAAGGAGGACTCTAGGGAGGGTGCTTAATTCTCATATTAACTATTTTGTAAGTCACATTCATAACCACTGTAAACAACACTCAGATTGACTAAAAATATTCAGATGCCTTATGTTAGCAACAATGCAGAAAAAATGGAACTTTCTCACTCTGCAGGAGTGTGAGACACTTCGCCTTGCTGAGAGACCACTTACTCCATGAGCTGAATAGCCTGGGAGCAAGATTTCCACTCTAAAAATAAAATAAAAAATGTTCACATTCAGCTTGTAATTTATATTGATAGATATATGTAGCAAAAATTAAAAATATTTTACAATAAAATCTATTGCAGCATTATTTATACTAATTCTGTCTGAAAATATTAGGATCTTGTCAATAGCAGAATTAGAAAAACAAAAGACTATGCAAGACTAACACAATGCAATGAGGCACAGGATTAGATTGAACTGTTGTTAAACATAATCAAATGAATCAATCTTATCCATAAAATATGACAAATGCATAACAGGATAAAATATTTGCATATCTCACAAATCTAGTCACATAAAATGTACAAGCAATCTACCGCATAGACAGCAATTAGGGAGACATTTCTACACGTTTTTAATATTCTATTTCTTGATCTGCACAGTTTCAGACCATGCTGCTCATAAGGCATTAGAAGGCAAGCAATGGAGTAAGCTTAAGAATTTTCACTAGTAGGTAAATATGATCTACAATTACTGTATTTTTTCTTTAGTAAATTCCATGATATTTTTAAATGAAACTAAGAAATATGTGAAAATTATTTTACCTCAATTTGGAAAAACAGAACAGTTAGTAACAAGAAGTAATGATTGTTAAGAATATGCTAAAAATGAGTTTTTTAAACTCATTATTTCTTGCTATGAACTATCTTCAATAAATAAATTAAATACATAATGATTTTTGTATTTACTGTTATATGCCCTGATTGGCATCATTCTTACCATTTGTAAAGACAGTAATACAGAAGAAACTAATGTTGTAACAAAAACTGTTTGAATTTCTGCTCTCTGTGCATTCACACCGCGTCAGTAATCTCCACACTGTGATACCAAGTCACCAGGTCCTTCACTAAGGGACTGAATTTATTACACGAATTACTCAAGGCTAATTATCCTGCCTTTGTTTTTGTTATTCTTCACAGTATTCCTTTCTGGAAAATTTACACCATGCTATGTCTACTTTTACTCCTTAACTGTTAAGTGTAGCATTTCAATGCAAATGTAGGCTAGTTTTACTTTCTCTTTTTTACCTCATGTGTCTTCCTTCTGATATTAAAATGAGCATTCTTGATCTTGTTTTTCTTTATGATACCTGAGCTTGAATATGTTTATAGAATAGTCATAATTTGGAAGTAGAGTGGATGCTGCATGTATGTATCCACATTCAGGGACACAGTATTTCACTGGCAGATGGAATGGAAGACGTACATGTGAACTCCATGATGTGAGGCATTCCTGTGATAGTCCTGACATCCAGACCTGTGTGCAAGAATGTCAAATAAAGGCTCAGATGATTTATTTTATTTTCCTTCTCCTTCTGTCACTCATTGCTGCAACAAGAATGATTTACTATGCCCTTAGGAGCCCCTCCTTTGAGAAGACAGAAGTGACATAAATTTAACGCCAGCTAGACCATTTCCCATGAGCCTTCTTCACATCCTAGAGAACAGAACACCTTCCTGCTCTTTCTACAAATCTTCCAGAAGAGCCTGAATGACCAGGCTATGAAGTTCTCAGACTCTTCAGAAATTACTCACATAGGAAATCTAAGAGTAAAGACACACCCCACTCTGTAGATTACCCATCCCCTATCAAAACACAGGCTATGGTGCTAATTTCCAAGCTGAGCATTTGCAGCTGACCTTGGTGTATATGATGTATTTTAGTATAGTCAGGTGGTTTCTTTTAACATTACAAGATTTTTGGAAAGAACATTTGTTATAGCCAGATAAGAAGTAATCCCTTGGCTGTGAGTCAGATGGACTCAAAAAGCATAATTTTGTTGGAAGAAAAATGAATCCCTTAACTGTTTTCTCTTTCCACCACCACAATATTAGGAGTGATTTACAGCATCAAGTTGCCTAATTTCCCATCTGCATTTTGTTTGAAAAGAGTAAAGCTTATGGTAAAGTAATGTACAAAGAGCTAAAGTGGAATTCACCTCACTTCATGAGTACACATGGTCAGGGTTTTTTTTTTTTTAGGTACCCTGCGCTGAACCTGCTTAATTTCTGAGCTTTCTCTCAGTGTGTGCTCCACCACATGTCAGAGCTGGCTGATTAGTAAACTTTTAAGAATGTGTTATGGATAAAACATCACAATACTTCATTGAAAAGTGACAAAGTAAGTGGCAACTTCTGAGCTCCTCTGCCAAAACAACCAAAGGCTTTTATCCTTTAAAAAAGTAAATGAGAGAAATTATCTGACGCTGTCAGTTTGGGTTAAAGTGGAAGTTACTTTCCTCTGCCAGAAGTCTCAGCTCCTTGATAACTTAGGGAGAATATGGCCACAGCAAAGAGAGCAACAATGTTTCTCTAATGTCATGTTTTTAACTACATTTGTTCTGCTTTTCTTCCTCTCACTTACTGGAAACACAAACTTAACAGGCATAAATAATTACCATTCTTCAGCAAAGTAGGAAAACCGTCACAAAAGTTTTAAAAACTCAATACTCAATCCTAGCACAGGAGTGGTGGCAGCTGCTTTAGGCTCTGGAAAGAAACACTGTTCCCAGACTGTGAATATAAAAGCTGTGCTCAAATGTATTGCCTTATTCAAGCTCATATTTTCATTAATGGAGACTCCAGTATCAAGGCAATAACCTACTTGGAAATATAACTAGATTATTTTTTATTTATCATTGACAATTCCCTACCAAGACAAAGAAATGATAAAAACTAAAGTGAAATGAAATTGACTTCTCCGGCTATAATTTCAAATATTTATTAAAAATATGTAATTGATTGGTAGGATAGTAGTCAGTGCTGTGTCCGATAACTTATTTTTATAAATTCTAATATAAAATGATTATTTTCTTAATGTCCACATTAAGACTAATTAATAAACTACCTAAGACAGGAGTCTATTGGATATTATATATTTAAAAATACTACTTTATCAATTAAAAAGATACTGGTTAACCTCACTACACTGGGCTCTTTTACTTAGCATAGAACATTGATATTATTATTATTTTTTTGTTAGCACTGGAAACAACCTATGATGTTCAGACAATCTATGTTCCTAGTGTTTCTGGCACATAGATGGCTTTATTTGTAGTGAAAATCCTGTTTGCTGGATGTGGGACACAGCATTTCAACATTTATGTAGTACTCATTAATGATGTGTAGTAGAGTGTGTGTGTGTGTGTGTGTGTGTGTGTGTGTGTGTGTGTGTGTCGAATATAGGACAACAATATAATTAATGTACAAAATGGATAGATCTACTGGTATCAACTCATAGTTATGATTCCCAATTTGAGAGAAAATGCCTTTTACTTGAGAAAGGATAGGCATTGACATTAAATGTACCTAAGCAGGAATATTTATTTACTACTTATGCATTCTTATTTTACCCAGGCACTGCTAGCTTTATTTTCTGCTAAAAAAAATTAGTTTTCTCCATTCAATTTTGGAACCAGTGAATCCAACTCTCCTTAAACATCTGTACTTATTGGCTACAGTATCATATAGTAGCCAAGAAGAAGACATAATACTTGCCCGTTACTGCTTTGTAGTTTAGGCTGTTAGTCTTTTACTGGTGTTCTAAGCCTTTGGGAAAAACATGATTGGTCTCCAAGGAAGCATCCTGGCATCCAAAGTAAGTTAGGAAAGGATCACTGTTTAGTTGGAAATAAGGCATCTGGGCTTCTCTATCAGTCTCATGCTTCCATGTTGGATAGTGATTGTGAGTGAAGTCTAAGAAATGGTCCATTTTTAATGTGTTTATTTAATATTTAAACAGTTGATGTTACAGGGATACAAAAGTATTTTTATTTGTCATGTTGCAATTTAATATCCAAATGTTAATTAATTTGGCACATAAAAGTAGTATGCGTTATGGAGTAAAATTTGCTTCATAAAAATAAAATGTATCTGAGAAGAAGGTGTAGGTCCACATCAAAAATGGTCTTTGGTTGGTGCATCAGTGTAGTTATCCTGTATTATGGGGGTAATGTGGACTTTTGAGTGAATATATACTGTGCATGTCTTTCTGGGTCTGGGTTACCTCACTCAGGATGATCTTTTCTAATCCCATCCATTTGCCTGCAAATTTCAAGATTTCTTTATTTTTAATAGCTGAGAAGTATTGCAATGTGTAAATGGACCACAGTTTCTTTATCCATTCTTCTGTTGAAGAACAGGTAGGTTGTTTCCAGATTCTGGCTATTACAGATAAAGATGCTATGACCATAGATGAGCAATGCCTTTGTTGTATGGTGGAGCATCTTTCAGGTGTATTCCCTGGAGTGGTATGGCTGGGTCTTGAGGTAGAATTATTCCCAACTTCTGAAAAAGTACCAGATTTATTTCCAAAGTTGATGTACAAGTTTGCACTCCCACTAGCAATGAAGGAGAGTGTTCCACTTTCTCCATATCCTGGCCAGCATGTGATGTCACTTGAGCTTTTACTCTTAGCAATTTGGACAGGTATAAGATGGAATCTCAGAGTCATTTTGAATTGTATTTCCTTGACAACATGGGATTTCTTTAAGTGTTTTTAAGTCATTTGGTGTTCCTCTATTGAGAATTCTCTATTTAGTTCTATACCCTATTTTTAAAATTGAGTTATTTGGTTTGGTGATGTTTAATTCTCTCTGCTCAGATGTAGCAGATAGGCATCACAGTCTCCTTATGGATCTGACCTACAGGAAGTAGGGACTACATCTGCCATGGACTCTGGTCCCCCACTTTGTTCACTTCCCCCTGGCAGAGTGGCCTTGGCAGGCCATAGAGGAAGAGGATACAAGTATATGATAGGTAGAAGTGAGATGTTAGGGAAGGAGGGCTCTCCTTTCTGAGGACTAGAGAAGGGAGGGAAAGGGTATGAGGAAGGGAGGGGTATTGGGAGGGCATGAGGGAAGGAGATACAATCAGGGTGTAAAGAATTAAATCTGCAGAACAAGGAAGTAGCTTATATTGCTAATTGCTATATGGGAATTGCTCTGAGACTGGCTGAGACATGAATGTCTATGCATAGACAAGGCTTCTTCTTGACTAAAGAATCCCTGTGAATTATTAATAGATGCCATTCTTCATATGCTATGAATGAAGAATTACAAATGTATTTTTTTCTGTATATGCAAAGAGCAGAGAACCAACCTTAATTCTTCCTTGCATCACACATATCTTTTTCTTTTCTTTTCTTTTTTTCCTTTTTCTTTTTCTTTCTTTCTATTTCTTTTTCTTTTTCTTTTTTTCTGAGCAGGTTCTCTCTGTGTAGCCTTGGCTGTCCTAGACTCGCTTTGTAGACAAGGCCTGCCTCGAACTAGAAGAGATCCACCTGCCTCTGCCTCTCGAGTGCTGGGATTAATGCCATGTCTGGCTTGCATCACACATAACATACATTTATAATTTTAGACTGTATAATGTTTGTTAGAAATTATATGTTCTTAGAACAAAAGAAGGGGACACTGATGCTGGATCAGACACAAAAGGATTCATTCCTCTCTCAGCATGCTGAACACTGACATCCTGCATCCTTCATGTTCCAGCAGCAAGTGCTTAAGTTGCTATGCCTCATCAGAACAGGACAGCTCCCAGGACAGTTCAGCATTTTAGACTGTCCTATAGAGGACTTCTTCGTCTTCTTCTTCTTCTTCTTCTTCTTCTTCTTCTTCTTCTTCTTCTTCTTCTTCTTCTTCTTCTTCTCCTCCTCCTCCTCCTTTTTCTTCTTCTTTTCTTCTTTTTTTTGAATTTGAGGTGTTTTTTCTCTTCTTTTTCCTTTTTTTAATTAATTCATTCATATTACATCTCAATAGTTATCCCATCCCTTGTATCCTCCCATTCCTCCCACCCTCCCACTTTCCCCCTACTCCCCTTCCATATGTCTGTGACTGAGGGGGACTTCCTCCCCCTGTACATGCTGATAGGGTATCAAGCTTCCTCTTGGTAGCCTGCTATCTTTCCTCTGAGTGCCACCAGGCCTCCCCATCAAGGGGACGTGGTCAAATATGGAGTACCAGAGTCCTGTGAAAGTCAGCGCCCATCCTCCACTCAACTGTGGAGAATGTCCTGTCCATTGGCTAGATCTGGGTTGGGGTTCAATGTTTACTGCATATATAGTCCTTGGCTGGTGTCATAGTTTGAGCAGGACCCCTAGGCCCAGATCTGCCCATCATAATGTTCTTCTTGTAGTTTTCTAGGACCCTCTATTTAGCCTGGAATTTCTCAATATTTAGACACTGGACCACAAATGCTATTCCTATCTTGTTTGACCATTTTCCTCAATTTCGTTTGGGTCCCTACAAAGATATTATTCATCCCAAATCATCCAGAAGAACCCTTTAGAGAACAATGCCCCATTGCCCTTATGGGGAATTGTGTAGGTTTTGGAATGTTTTCTTGAGTGATAGATGTTTATTTTTATTTGGAGTTGGTTATAAGTTATTACTGGTTTTATTTACAAGGTTGGACTCAGGCATGTCCCTCATTTTCTTTACCTTTCATTATTAAGTTTGAAGATAGGTATTGGAAAAAAAAGAAGGGAAATACAGAAATATAAAGGGATGATAAGATAAAAAGTTGATTAATGACTCTACTCTGCAACTTAATTCCTTAATTGTTACTCACAAGGTGATTTTTAATTCACTGATACAGAATTTTGTGTATAGATGCAAAATAAGTTTAATTTTAGATACATTGGCATAGAACTCAAATTTAAGATTATTCTTTACACACATTATACATATTTCTACTCTAATATGTGGTATTGTACCTATACAATTCAATTATAATACAAGATTTACTTCCAATACTTTGAAAGTGCTATTGTAGGCTGTTTAGGATAAGTAAGTTATATGAATTAATAGTTCATCAAATCATGGTCATATTAATTACTAGTGTATTTTTATCACAAGAATATACATCCTAAGTGTAAGAGATTCTATAACAAGATAAGTTAAAGTAGTTATACAGGGTCTTCACAAACCTCAGAGACATACAGAATATGGCAATCATAAATGTTTTTATTATTTCAAAGATAAATTTACAATGAGACAGGCAACAGCTAGCCTACCCAAAAGAAGATAATGAACATCAAATAAACTCCTTATGAAGATGGCTTCAAATGTGGCAAACAAGCCACTGGGTAAAACGTCCTCATTTCTACCACAGACAATATTCTGCCTAAAAATGGGCAAGCTTGGATGCAGGCAGAGTCAATGGTCAAACTCTGCCAAGAGAGGGTAAGCGAGTCCTCATTAATTTCTGCCTCACAAATATGTCTGTCAGATAGGTTGGGTCAGAAGGCTGAAGATGATGCTCCACCATTACAGAGAATTTTGGGTAACTGGTTAGGCATCAAACTGTCTCTGTCATCTTCGCATTTGTGAAGCTGCTCACTGGTAATCCCTGTATACTCAGGTAATTAGTTTTATACCTTCACATGTTTCTGATGGGGTTGAAGATGAGATGGTTTACTTTTGCAATTAAGCTTAGTTGTTTATGGGTTAAGATTGTTTTAGGTCTAGATAAATATTTTAAGTTAATAATGATGGGATATGATAGATACTGTTTAACATTCAGAATTTTAGGCTCTCCAATATAGGGACAATGTTTTCTTTAAGGCTGCCAAATATAAATAGCCAAAACACCATGAATGTAGCATATATATAATTCTTGATTGCTTTGTGGTCCTTCTTGCTGTAAATAGTTTATTGTATATAAGTTAATACTATGAATGTATATGTAATACATGTTTAATAAAAATTTTAAAAAATCAAAATAAAATGTATTGGGTTTTAAGCTTTTTCATAATAAATTGTAATCAAATGTCATATATAATGAAGAACTTAAGTATCCACTTAACTCAAATTAACAATTTTATAAGCTTTAAGTCAATAAGTTCAAATAACACATTATAGGTTATGGAGTTGCATGCAGAAATTTATAAAATACACACAAACACACACACAAACACACACACACACACACACACACACACACACACCCCGAAATTCACATCAAGGATTGCAGTAAGAATAGTACCACTTTAACTTTTATTCCTACCAGCAAAATCAGAGTCTTCTGACTGCCATGTCCAGATGGACTTTTGGGTTCTCAGACAAAGAGAAACTTCAGTGATAGGAAATGAATCCCATTTTCTCCACTTAGTAGTTTAATTTCAGTACCACCTAATTTCTGTATAAATGTGTCTGTCTGTGTTCATGTACTGTTAGCAGCAGCTTTAGCAGGGAAGGGAGGTCTCATAGAAACGTATGAAAACCATTGGGGCAAAGGCTGACCATTCTATCACACCTGTCAAATGAGAAAAATTTAATATCCAGTAGCAATGGGGAATTTGGGGTTGGCTTGAAATGTTTTACTCTATTCTGAATGTGTTTTGTGTATTTGGACATTGTAGAGTACATTAGGAACACAACAACAACACAACTCAAAATCAAAACCATCACTGATTTCTACACAAACCTAAGGATAATACATATTATAAAAGGAACTCCTTCAAAATCATAAATGTGGATTTTTGTAGTCAATTAAAGTAAATATGTATAAAACAGTTACATTAGAATAGAATATGCCAGTGTAATTTTCATTTCTAAATAATGCCTTATATAAAGAAAAATATTAGAATTCTAATGAATAGCTTAGTTAAAGTAAAATAGCAATAGATAAACTATTAGTTTTGGTATACTTTTGAAATGTCATGATATAATATCTAAAATGATTCCTAATATGAAACTCTTAATTTCCAAACATATCAAGCACAAATAATAACAAAACTCAACGTTTCCATTTTCACTTAACTGATAATCTCATAAAATCTAGCAATAGTGCCTAGAACTGATACTATATAATGTGCCATAAGCATTGTATTTTATGGCTACAATTATTTTAGGATAATATTACTTTTTATGTGTGATTAGATTATTGTAGCATGAGTACATGTAGTGTTTTATGTATATGTAGTATTGTGTCTACGTGTGACAATATATTATATAGCCAAGCAATCACTAGGATAATACTGAGGAACTGAGGAAACTATTTGATCTTCAACTTATATGAGCTTAATATTTTCATTTAAAACCATCTGAATAGAAAAGATATATTTTATGGTTTATATAATTTTTATTTTTGTCACAGTGTTTATGTTTTCCCATAGTTTTGTTAGTTCCTCAAGTGATACCAGATTTTAATATAGAAACAAATGGAACCTTATACACGTTTATAGATGCTTTTCTCAGTGCACTTGCTCAGTAGACCTTCAACAGTATATAAAGACAAGCCAGGGAGAAGAGAGAAGAGGAGAGATAATTATGGAGCTTTAGGAAAATGAAACCAAAAATTGATTTACATTCAGAACTTTAGACTCACCAAGATAGGAAAGATACTTCTTCAAGGCTGCCAAATACAAATAGCCAAATCACTATGGATGTAACATTTACATAATTCCTGATTGTATCATGTTTATTCTAGCTGTAGGTAGTTTATTGTATATATTTGTAATAATATAAATGTCTATTTAAAAGCATTTAATAAAAATGAACTAAAATAAGAATACTACTGTAAAAAAAGCCAAGTGGACAAAAGATTTCCTGATACATCAAAAGACTACTTATAAACTGTTAGCTAGCAGCAATCTATACTTTTGAGAAACAAAGAAGAGACAACCTAGAAATTAGTAGCCTCAGCTACTGAATTTACTAAAGGACATAAAATGCTCTGTGAATTTAACATTTATCTTAAGATGTGTGTGTGTGTGTGTGTGTGTGTGTGTGTGTGTGTGTGTGTGTGTGTATTTGTGGATTCTAAACAAGTATTCAATAAATAAATAAATATACTACATATATTCTAAATAGAAAGTGAAAAAACCACTGAGAACCTCATCATGACTTTGGCCAATGGAGCAGTCTCAAGCAAGTGTAGATATTAAACTATATTTCTAGATATATAATTTATCAAGCATTCACATGTGCTCACCCTCACACAACACACCTTTCTTAAAAGGCAGCACGTAATTTTCCAAAATTCTCCATAAATTTTCTTTTACATATCATATTTTATTTAAATGGAATAATGTCAGTATTTAAATGTATTTTAAGTTCAATATTCCAGCTCTCAGGGATTTTTGTGTGTGTGTGTGAATCACAAACATATGTAAAACATTTCAAAGAAACAGACTTGCCTTGTACAGAGAATCTAAGGTAGTGAATGCTTTCTACTGTGCTGTTTAAAATGCAAAAATCATGCTTACCAGCCCCCATGTAAAACCGCAGCCCTCGATTATCCAGTAAGGAAGTACCAAAAGGCTAAATGTACTTACCATATGAATACCCTACCCGATGTCCTGAGAAGATAACAGGATGAAGTGATGTGGATCCACCAAGTCATAATTAAAAACACACCAGCAATCCTCCATAAAAGGCTTGTGGTAATGTGAGATGTCTTATTTACAGAACCCTCATAACTTAGACCCGACATCTGGCTTTTCCTTAGTCACAAAGACTATTTGTGGTTTTTGTTGAATATTCTATGGACTGGGCTGCAGAAATGATAGAAGCCAGTTTCCACATTAGTGTTAATTGTCGTTTGGCTTGAAATATACCCTAGGTCCCATAAAAACTGACTTTATAGGGAGCAATGGATTTTGGTCATCAAAGGATTTACTTTAGCTGATCACATCAGCTCATGTGCAGGCGCTCATGTCTAAACAGTGGCATATGTGCAGGAGCACATGGAAACACACACAACCCACATAAACACGACACATGCAACTTGCTAGGTGCTCTAGAGCAGCGCTCCATCTTAAAGCCAGCTATTCTTGGGCTATATTCAAATTTCTCAATTTACAATGCTTATCAAAAAGAGATTATATGTTTACTATAAATAGGAAATTCTATATTATATCATATTCTAATATTAGAGAGAGTGTGGGATATGTGCTTCTTACCTTTTATGTCTGAGAAGTTTGGATAGTCTCTATAGTCATTGGCACTGTTGACATAGCACGCAGTTATGTGAAGATATAAGCCTCTGGACTGAGCTATTTGGTTTGGACGTTCTTTGCTAGTTATTTAAAAAACATAGTTGTTTATTTTTCAATGTGCTGAATCTGGAATGTAATTCCACTAAAATTACAAGTTGCAATTTTCTAGGGCATATGATACAAAAATGTAACAGTGCATAATTTTTTATGTCTAATACATCTCCAAAATTATGGTCATATATCTTGAATGAAGTTTATTTTCATAGACATTTTATATATTAAGTGCCAGCTTTCCAAAAATAATTACAATTCAAACCATTCCTTACCACACTGTGTGGCAGTAGAGCAGGGCCTGTTTTAGATCTGCATTTGGTAATATGTCACTACTGGATTGTCCTGAAGGAAAGGACAAACTCTGATGGTACTTGTTTCAATACCTCATTCCCATGGAGAAGTTGGAATCTTCCATGTTTTCTATTAGGTAACAAATGTGAATCACAGCCTTCTACTTCTATTTTATTCTATTCCATTCCATTCCGTTCTGTTCTGTTCTGTTCTGTTCTGTTCTATCCCTTGCCTTTTACTAATAAGAAATGAAAGACAACTTTTCAAGAATAGTTCCCAAGCAGATATCTGGAACAATTATTATGATAGCATCATCAGAGAGGCTTCTTTCACCAGCTGATATGAGTAGATAAAGAAACCCACAGCCAAACATTTAACAGATCTCAGGTAACCTTGAAGAATTAAAAGGGTGATGAAGGATTATCATAGAGTCAAGAACCCATAGAGTCAACTAAGCAGGGTTCATACCAAGTAAACTAACAACCAGGGAGCCTGTATAAGTATGATCTACATCTTCTGAACATGTTATAGTTGTTTGGCTTCTAATAGTGGGGACAGAGACTGTCTCTGTGTATTTTGTCTGCTTTGTGGACCAGTTCTATGCTACTGGGTTGCCTTGTCCAGATTTGATATAAAATTGTAATGCATTATTCCATGTTTGATTGATTCCTATGGGAGGTCTGCTCTTTTCTGAAGGGAAATGGAGGAATGGATCTAAAGAAGAGGGGAGGTCACAGGGAGCAACTAGTAAGAAAGGAGGGAGAGAAAAATGTGGTCCAGTTTTACTATAGGAAAGAAGAATCAATTAAAAAGGAAAAGATATAATTTATGTGATAGAAAACTGCTTATGGGAAGAAAAAGGGAATAGGAAAAAATAACACTTAGAACAAAGTATTTCAAGGACATAATCTAAAAATGTATTTATTGAAATTATTTCTCATTTACATTCTTCTAAATGTATAAAAACATTGGGACAAGGCTTGCTATTTTTAGAATTTATTTAAAACTTTTACTTATGTACACATGTGTATGTGTGTGAGACAATATATACCATGCAATGATGCTGTCTTTCATTTAAAATTATTAGTATACTCAAATCAATGTGTCATCTCTTCATATTCAACTGAGAGCTTTCTACTTGCAGTAAATAGTGGTTAAATAAAGTCCTACAACAGGCCAAGTTACAAAGAGTAAGAGACTAGAAATTCTCACCCATAAATTGAATATTGATACCACACCCACTTCTCCAATGGCTCAGAGGTGAGTGATGAAGAGATGGAAGAAATAATACAGAGGAGACAGGTGACTACAAGGACTTGAATTCAATGCAGTCATGATGGCACACATAAGACCTGTTGCAAGCCTAAACAACCAAATATCCAGCTTAAGGACCCTAGGCACACAATCCCATCATTAGCATTGGAGCTTCTGGTGATTGTTGGATGTTGGGGGGAGGGAAAGACAGTTTTCTCTCCCTGAGTGTATCCCATGATGAGTTGATCGTTGTGAGAGAAAGAGCACACATTACTGTAGCTTTCTCTGGCCTGATGCCCACCATATGAGAGGAGACAGTGGCTCTAGCCCTTTAGAACATGCTTTCTATTCCAGGCTGATGAAGCCAGAAATTAGAACATTGACAGAAGTACCAAAGCAACAAGAACACATGTTATCCACCACTAAAAGGAAGTAGATCTTCTTGGATTGGAGACTTTATAGGTCCAAAGGTTGTGTTAAATGTACATAGATATTTTAGTGTTATGTCTAGTTGACATGGGCCCTGGGATATAGACATTTAAACAAAGACAGTGCAGCAATGTTTCAGTTAGTCTTTACACTGTGCCTGGAGATCAAAAGGGATCTATGGAAATTGAGAGAGGAGTAAAACTATCAGAGTGATGAAGAAATTTTAAAGCAAATGTATAGTAATTTGTGAGCTACTGGGATTACTTTCCACAAGTCCAAGTTATGCATATATGAAACTGTAAAGGAGAAAACTTTAGAACTAAACTAATAAAGAAAAACTGTGTTCTCTGATCAATGTTCCAAAAATTATATGTAAAATATACTCTAGAGATATGATTTGCACAATGAAATTAGTTGACATTATTGTCTGATAAAATAAATAATGAATACCCACACACTTTGAAACTTGTTGTGCAAAATGTCAAAGTATAATAAACATCACCTATAAAATTAATAAAATATAAAATTATTTACATACATGTAAAACACCAAATAATATATATCAATAATAATGAATAGTGTCATGACTATTTGAGAGCAACACTAAATTATCTTTTCTTTTCCTTTCTTTCTTTTCTTTGTTTTTTTGAGACAGAGTTTTTCTGTGTAGCCTTGCCTGTTAGCAACTCCATTTTTAGACAATATATTGCACAATAAATAGCTGAGAACACTCTTTAAGTAAACTGAACTATAGAAAGTAGGAGCTAGTGTCAACAGTAGATAAATAAAAATCTTATGGAAATATCATAGGTGAAAAGTACAATTACACACATACACTAATACTCAAGAGATGGCCATAATAGCAAAATTGAAACAACACAGAGAAAATACAACCTTGAAAATAAATGAATAGAGCTTTGCTTGGACCTATACAACATTATACCAGGAGTATATCAGGCAAGAAGTTGCTTGCTGCATAGTGACAGGAAGCAAAGGGAGAGGAAGAGGTCGGAGTGATGTCCTTTTATATTCAGAAGAGAAGTGACCACCAGAAACCCATGCAAATCTTGATCTCCAGATTGCCACACATTTTGCGGAACTTCTGAGAGGTTCAGGAGGCATAGCCTTGCTGGGAGAAGGCCATTGTGATATATATACTGTATTTTGCTGACCACTTCTGTTTGCTTCACTCTACCTCACATTTTAATTAATGGACAGATTCTCTGTCAAATGTTCCAGCCATGAGGTCATGACCAAGCACACAAGGCCAAACAGTGATGTATTACATTTTAAAATCATAGGTGTATGGCTTTATTTTTTGAGTCTTCTTTTCTGTTTCATTGATCATCCAGCCTATTTCTATGCCCTGAGTTGTGTCTTCATTTTCATTGAAATCTAGGAAGTCTTTAACTTTTTTCTTTATTTCTGCCTAGACCCAGTAGTCATTAAGGAAAGACTTGTTCAGTTTTCATGAGATTGTAGGCTTTAAATTGTTTCCGTTTCATTTTATTTTTTATTTAATTAATTTATTCAGATTACAACTCAGTTGTTACCCCAACCCTTGCATCCTGCCATTCCTGCATCCGTTTCTCTTTCACCCTATTCCTCTCCTCTGGGTCTATGACTGAGGGGGACCTCTTCCCCCATTATACGGCCATAGGCTATCAAGTCTCATCTTGGTAGTCTGCTTATTCTTTCTGTGAGTGTCACCAGGCCTGTTTTAGTTTTAAGCCAGCTTTAATTCGTGGTTATCTGATAGGGTGCAGTGAGTTATTTCAATTTTTTTTTTTTTGTATCTACTGAGACTTGCTTTGTGAACTCATGTGTGGTCATTTTTGGTATAATGATGAGAAGAGGGTATATATTCCTTTGTGCTTGGGTGAAATGTTCTGTAGTTATATGTTAGGTCCAGTTGGTTCATGTCACTTGTTAGCTCAGTATATTACACCCAGGCACAATTTCCCCCTGCTCCTCCCTTACCAGTTTCCCCTACACCTCCCTTTCCCAAACTACCCCCTACTCTGTTTCCCTCCAAAAGTAGTAGGCCTGCCAGTTATATCAACCAAACTTAGCATAACAATTTACAAGATTAGGCATATACTAGCCTCATATCAAGGCTGGACAAGGCAATCTAGTGGGAGAAAAAAGGTCCCAACACAGCCAAAAGAGTCAGAGACAGCCCCTGTTCATAATGTTAGGAGTCCCACAAGAAAGCCAAACTACACAATCATAACATATATGCAAAGGGCTTATCTATTTATCTATCTATCTATCTATCTATCTATCTATCTATCTATCTACCATCTACCTATCTACCTATCTACCACCTATCTATCATCTATCGTCTACATATCTATATAATATAGACAATATCTAAATATATATCTACGTCTAAAGTGGAATTAATACAAGTGCTAGCACTAGTCCTTCAAGAGAGGGGAAAACACACCTGCAATAGTGAGCAGAGATATACATATGAGCAGGAACATAGATCAGTCATGGCTATAAGCATTCACTTTTTTCTGCAAACTGTACAATGAATCAAGTTCAAATAACAACAAGAAGTTTCTTAAAGGTATACTAGAACAATCACATCTATATTTCATAATATTTCTATTGATTATTTTGAAATTTCACATCATAAACCCTGAACATACTCTTCCCAGTCCTCTCAGGTCCGGACTCCTTGCCTTGTGACCTTGGCCCCTTACACACACACACACACACACACACACACACACACACACACACAGAGAGAGAGAGAGAGAGAGAGAGAAGAGAGAGAGAGAGAGAGAGAGAGAGAGAGAGAGAGAGAGAGAAAAGAAGAAGAACAAGAACAAGAAGAACAAGAAGAAGTAGTAGTAGTAGTAGAAGAACAAGAACAAGAAGGAGGAGGAGGAGGAGGGGAGAAGAAGAACAGGAGGAGAGAGAGGAAGAAAAGGAAGCAAACAAACAAATCCAATTTGTGTTGACCATATACTCACTGGAGCATGGTCAATTTCCCTGTGTCCAGTCCCGTAAAGAAAATTGAATTCTTCATCACCCACACACCTGCTAGAAGCCAACAATTATAGAGAGCTACACTTCAGCATCTTTTTAAAATTTTTTTATTAATTTATTCTTGTAATGTCTAAATGGTTATCCCATCCCTTGTATCCTCCCATTCTTCCCTCCCTCCCATTTTCCCCTTATCCCCCCCATGACTGTTCCTAAGGGGGATTTCCTCCCCCTGTATGTTCATAGGGTATCAAGTCTCTTCTTGGTAACCTGCTGTCCTTCCTCTGAGTGCCACCAGGTCTCCCCTTCCAGGGGACATGGTCAAATATGAGGCACCAGAGTTCGTGTTACCAGGAAACTGGGACAGAGGGGAGGACATCCTATTGGGACTCTAGATGAGAGAAGCATGGGAGAATAGCAAAATAGAAGGATCCAGAGGGTCCTTGAAACCTACAAGTAGAATATTATGATAGGCAGATTTGGGCCCAGGGGTCTCACTCAAACTAAGGCACCAGCCAAGGGCAATACAGGTGGTAAACTTTAAACCCCTACCTAGATCTAGCCAATGGACAGAACATTCTCCACTTCAGCATCTTTATCACAATTTTTAAAGAGTTTCCTTCAATGGCTTCCTGTCTAGGTTGTTACTCTTTGGGAGATGGTACTAGGGGAAAGGGTTGTCACAGAAGCTTTCTATGACCCTCTTTCTCAACTGAGAGTCTGCAGTCATCGATATCATGACAAAAAGTAGCTTTCCCGCCCTTTACAGTCAGTGGGAGAAGAGATCATGGGCTGAAGACATGGTTTCTGGAGACAGCACAGACTATGGATATCCACATGGCCTCTGGCAGCAGCATAGCCGATGGATGCCAACATGGCTTCAGGCAGAAGCATAGCTGATGGACCCCAATATGGCTTCAGGCAGGGGCATAGACCATGGTGTCCAAATGGTCTTTGGTGATAACACTGGCCACTGCCATGAGCACAGACCCTGGAAACAGTAGGATCATAGACACAGAGAGGGCCTTCTGAAACACAGACCCAGATAGTTTCTGAACACTTTAATAGAAAATAAAATGTCTAAGACCACACTGAAGAATGTCGCATAGATGTATCAAGGAAGAAAGGGTTATATTTACATTGTTTAGATAACTAATGAGTGGCTAAAGTGAGGAATCATATAAAGATTAAGATGTTATCTCATTGAGCGAACATAGGAATGGAATAAAAGAGTAGAAAGCGAAAGAGAAATGTAGACACGGATAAAAGCAACCCCCTTTTAATGAAATTATGCTAAGACAAATCAGAAGTCTCTGAGCCAAATTTCAGCAATTCAGTACACAGTGCTTATTGCAGAAGTGGGATAATATGTTGAAATGGCTAGTAATCATTCAAGCACGAGCTTATTTGAAGTTAACAGCAACCATAAAATTCTTCCTGATTAAATCATAGCTGCCAGCAGTTTTAAATATCAGCTTCTAAAAATTAGGACTTGATGAAATATCAGTTTGAACTACTGAACTGTAATCCTACTAAGTCTGTAATCCAAGATCGATTTGGGAGAAAATATAGTCCTTCGAATCAATTTTAATTTTATATAAAATGTAAATGAAATGCAGATGATGCTACATATTCAACTATTGTTCAAGTAGAAATTTAGAAAAGCAAATACTGTTGATGGCAATTACATGGCAAAGCACGGCTTCATTTCACTTATGTTTTGCAGTTGAAAACAATATAGAAAGATGATCATATTAAAAAATCTGAACATCCTCTTCTTTCTTAGTTGGTATATATATTTATAAAAGAATCCAGTAGATTCCATGCTGTAGATTAGAATCTTACATAGAAAAAACATTGTTTAAATGCTGATTAACATTTATGTTTCTCATTGACATTTTTAGAGAGTGTTTTAAATGTATGATGCATAGTGAGATATCATCTGGTGTTATTCAGAGATGAAGTGAAAGGCAAAAGTACTGTGACATATTAGACCCTGGTGGACTTAATAAAGGATGTTACATGTTCATTTGAAAACTCATAGAGGCTCCACTGTATGCATCCAGCAGATGCTTATGAGCCCTCTAACCCCAGCTATCTGAAGTTATCCTTTCTGGCTGAGTACCACAATATATATATATATATGTGTGTGTGTGTGTGTGTGTGTGTGTGTGTGTGTGTGTGTGTGTGTATGTCTGTGTGTGTATATATGTATATGTGTATCAGTATGTATATGTATATATTCAAAGCCCAATGCTTTTCTAAGGAAAGGGGAATATTTTTTTTTCTGTGAAAACTAACAAGGGCATTAATGTAGAAGAGATCTTTTTGAATACTACTACATTTGGTTATATTTTGTACTGAGAATTTCAAGTTGTAATTGTTAGTATGAAAGACTAACACAAAAATAAATTTCTTATCACTGCTGCAACAATCACCACATATGCAGTATTTCAAAATAATAAACTTTATTGTCTTAGAATTTTATATAACAGAAATCCAAAATCTTTCTCCTTAAGTTAAAATCAAGGTGCCTTAAAGGCTGCGTTCTTTCACTGAACCTTTGTGAGCTTTGTTTTTATCACTTTAGGAGACTGCCAGCCACTCTTAGATATTAGCATACCTCCTTCATGTCACAGGTAGCAATGGCAGCCTGAGAGCATCTCACATCCCATTACTCTTAATGACTTTTCTGGCTCCTGATTTCATATTTATTTACTGTTGTGATTATATTTTACTCACTTGAGTTACTTGTAATCCATTCACAGGTTAAATATTAGTGTGATTATTTAATGTAGATACCATATTTTTATAATAACACTATCTTAAAAACAACAGGCTATTCTGGACCCTGGATAGTTGGCTCTGTTGATTTCCTTGTGAAGATCCTGTGACCTCCAGGTCTTTCTCTCCTTCCCCCCACTTTTCGACAATGCATTCTACATACTGCTCAATGTTTGGATGTAATTCTCAGCATATGTTTCGAGATACTGCTGGGAACCAACCCCTACACTATTAATGATACACTGCTATGCTTGCAGACAGGAGTCAAACAGAACATTTTCATTTTTATGACATTTAACATTAAACAGCAATTTTTAAAGTTTTGTACTATTCATCAGTTTTTAAAACAAAATACATTTTTAATTCTAGTTACTTAATAATGAAAGTGAACAGGCCTGGAGAGAGGGCTGAGTAGTCATGATGACTGCTTCTCTTACCAAGAACAAGATTATGGTTCCCAGAACAAACAGTAGTTCATAATCTGTAGCTCTAATCCCAGAGGGTCTGATACCCTCCTCTGATACTAGATGTGCATGTGTGCACACAGGCAACACAAAAATACATGCAAAATAAATAGATGCATATTTTAAAGGAAAATGACTTAAAATATAAAGTACATATAATAAATTTTGAAAAAGCAAATATAATTTCCTATTTATATTATTTATTTTTATTTTTAAGTTCTTGCTTTAGCATAATATGTAAGTATTTGTACCTTATGCTGTTGAGATTAAGAAAAACAATAGGGATGTGTTTTGAATATGATTTTAGGATTTGTGATTTTATTATAGCCCAGAAGGTGGTAAAAGATTTTTTATAATAATAAAAGATTTTAAACCTCCAAGGAATGTAGATGGATGCAGTTCAGAAACATAAATGGAATAGAAAATATGAGTAGGCACTGCACAGTAGGCCGCATAGGGATGCAGCGAAACTGCTTGTCAAAACACGTGCAAGGCCAGCATCAGAAGTCAAAATTCCTTTAATTTCTATTTCTGTACTTATAAAATATGATTTTTTTCAAAATTAATTAGGCATTTAATTAGACATGAACTCTCAGGGCTCAGGATATTTAAGTTTCAACTGAAAACAAACAAACAAAATTGCCCAATTTAGAAATAGATATGATAGGCATTATAAAGAAAGTCTATTTAAAAAATACCCTTAGAAAGTGACAGGTGTTGACTGACATGGCATTTGAAAAGAATGTGCAAAGCCTGTGAGTAAATCCCCAGTCCTAAAAGTAATGAGACTGGAGACAACAGGGGCTGAAGCTGGTTGATAAGAAGATTCACTTTCATTTAGATCTTATATTTTAAGTACATGTGCATAACTAGAATGTACATTAGAGGACTGAAATAATTGAGAACTATATGGAAAGATTGTTTTCTGCTAGTGCCACAAAACAAAACAAAATAAAATAATGAGTTTAAACATGCTCATTCTCAAGAACAGCAACAGACACTATCAACAGAACAAAACGACAGCCTATAGTTGGGGGAAAGATTTTCACCAACCCTACACCAGATACAGGGTTAATCTCCAAAATATATAAAGAACTCAAGAAATTAAACACCACCAAACAGAATAATCCAATTAAAAATGGGGTACAGAACTAAGCAGATAATTCTCCACAGAGAAACATCAAATGGCCTAGAACATTTAAAGAAATGCTCAACATCCTTGGTTAACAGGGAAATGCATATCAAAATGACCCCAAAATTCTGTTTTATACTTACAGGAATGGCTAAGATCAAAATTTCATGACAGCACATGCTGGATAGGATGTGAAGAAAGGGAAAAACTCTTCCATTGCTGGTGGGAGTGCAAACTTATATAACCATTTTAGAAATCAATCTGGCTCTTTCTCAGAAAATCGGGACTAGTGTTAACACAAGACCCAGCTATACCACTCCTGAGCATATACTGAAAAGATGTTTCACCATACAAGGGCATTTGCTCAACTATGGTCATAGTCACTTTATTAATAATAGCCAGAAACTGGAAAAAAACCTTGATGTCCCTCAACTGAAGGCTGAATAATGTAACTCTGGTACATTTACACAATGGAATACTACTCAGATATGAAAAAATAAGGAAGTCTTTAAATTTTCAGGCAAATTGATGGAACTAGAAACTATCATCTTGAGTGAAGTAAACTAGACCCAGAAAGACATGCATGGTATATACTCACTGATAAGTGGATATTAGCCCAACATAGATGTCCTATGAGAGATTCCACCCAGAAGGCAACAGAACAGATACTGAGACTTGCAGCCAGACTCTGGGCACACTGCTAAGAGTGGTCTGGAAAAGTGAAGGGATGGAAGCATCCAGAGAGCTCATGAGCTCCACAAGAACATCAAGGCAACAGATCTGGACCCAGGGGTCTCTGCACAAACTGTTGCCCCAAGTAAGGACAATGCATGCTGTGAACCTAGACTCCTGATCATATATGGCCAATGAACAGCTCATTCTCCATGGTTTTGGGGGGAGTTGGGATTGCATCTGACATGAACTCTGGTATCACTGATTTGATCACTTCCCTTGGTGGGGAGGCCCTTTCGGCATACAGAGGAGGCAATGCAGGCTATTCAGTCCAAATGAGACCTGATAGGCTGTGGTCATGTGGTGGGGGAGGAGGTCCCCTTCTGTCAGAAGTCTAGGGGAGGGGAATAGGCCAGAAGAGGGAAGGAGGGTAGGATCAGGAAGATACAAGCAAGGGAATGACAATCAGGAAGTAATCCAAACGAACTATAGCAAATTAAAAAAGATAAATGAGAGAGAATCAAAGAAAACATTGGCTGACAGTTGACAAAAAAAAAAAATCCACGTAAGGATAAGTGTTATGCAGACCATTCCAGCATTTACATTCCGAATAATTCAGTGTCTTATTTTGTCATTTTTTTCAGGATAGGGTTTCTCTGTCCTGGCCTCCATTTTTAGACCAGTTTGGCCTGGAACTCACAGCCATCTCTCTGCCTCTGCCTCTTAGACTGCTAAGGATTAAAGGTGTGAATCACCACACTCAGCATCCCTGTCTTTTTTGTTTGATGAGAATAGGCTCAGATAATCTAATCTTGAAGCTATATCACTGTCTCAATGTATATTAAAATACATTAGCATATTAACTATATATAGTTTGTTGCAGAATACAGGTTGCTTACTCCCAACATACCTGGCTGACCATGAGCAGTCATTCTCCCAGCGCTAACTCTCATGAGAGAGTATCCTGCTGCCCAACCTATTCTCAGGAAATAATGGTTTTTAAAAGTTGAAGCATAATTTCTACACTATCTTGCTTTTTACTATAAGAACACATGGTAAATCTAGACCGTCTGTACTCAGGCATCACCAGCCTCCACCCTGATCTTTTCTGTACATTTTGTTTAAAATCAGATCAGATCACTAAAGTCCCCCCATACAGTTAGCTCCCATTGATAAGTGAAAGAACTATGTGAAATATTTCAAAGAAAATGGAAAATTGACAATCAGTCCCTGTTCTAGAATTGTAACATCTGGTGGACTGTGCAAAATGCAAAACCACTTATAATATCATAATTAAGGTAATAATAAAAGTATGTATACCTATCTGACTATAGAATAAAGCTGAGGCAAATCAGTAGTTAAATTTTTAGGAAACCACAGAAATGATTTGATTACAGCAGTTCTCCCTCGGGAAGTAAAGAAATCCCTGTGAGTATCAAAGTGAGATCAGGGAAATGAAAAAGAGTAGGGATGAGAAAGGAATTATAAATAGTAAGGAAAGAGAGAGAGATAATCCCAGACTTTTTCTATTAAATTCTTGGATACCAACCTGCTTCATGAAACCCACATTTTTTTTCTGTATTAAGTCTAAATCAAGACCATCTGTAAGAAGGTTTTTACCTTCTGAAAATGACTCTGGTCAGTGCTAGTGAGCTGAGGAAAGTTACCTGTTAAAATCTCAATGTTTGCACTTTACATGCTATGCATTTAGGTCAGGCTGAAGAGAGACCCACAGCCAGTTAGAAGCCAGACTAAGCAGCACACCTATGCATGCAGAGCCTGTAAAATGTCTTTCTACTGGTCCCTAATCTGCACCTTAACAGTCATGTCCTACGTGAATGAAAGATATATTCTAAAATGATGGAAAGAGATTTTTGACAAAGAATCGTCTATATTGACTTTCAGAATTCAGATGTCACTTCTCGTTAGCTGATGCTTACTGACTGTGGCAGGAAAACCACTTTGATGCGTAATTCAGTAGGAAGCCCAGTGTGACTGTTTTAAATTTATGCAACAAAGGTGAAGAATCACTGTCCATTTTTCTTCATGAAATTTCATTCAAAGTGAAAAAAAAAATTGACCAAGGGAAGTGGTAACCTGAATGGGTAGCCACACTCACAGAAAGAAAAAAAAATGAAGGGTTCACAGGTCCCTGTCACCAGAATAGGGTTTAAACACTGTTCCAAGTTGTAGAAAAATACTTTCTGGATGTTAAAATTGAGTCCTTGTGTGTCATGGGATGCAGTATAATGATAAATCTTAAGCATTTTTAAAGCCTATATGTTAATGTGGTCTTATTCAAATTAACTAATTAAGCTAAGTGTGACCAGTGTTAATACTTTCAATTTTCATGACTTGGTGTTCAAAACTTTCACAAGTC
The DNA here is from genome assembly GCF_964271855.1 of Acomys minous. Lineage (NCBI taxonomy): Eukaryota > Metazoa > Chordata > Mammalia > Rodentia > Muridae > Acomys > Acomys minous. Next base: position 28,803,625 of record NC_140487.1, read on the forward strand.
TCCTTACACAAAGATTTCCACATGAAATATTAAAATGAACATATGTGTGGAGTACAGGCTCAACTGACCCATCATAGCTCAATGCTGTAACTAAGGTTCAGGGATCACTGAAGAAGAAGTAGGTGGGAAGATTGTAAAAGCCAGAGAAATGGGAAGATTTCTGTGAGGTTGAGTCTCCTAGCAAAGCCAGAAGAGCTACACTCCTGGAGTTCCCCAAACTGTCTGCCTGTATGTGACCTAACCAAGGACAAAACCAATGGACATGCATGTGAAGAAGAAGGAAATGCTCATGAGATCTCAAGCCTAGACAAAGACTTACAGACAATGAGGAAATGCTGAGTGCAGGAGAAACAGTCTTCTTCAGAAAAGCACATACCACTTAGTTATGCAGTCCCAATGATCAACCCTAAAAATATCCATACAAGTAACAGTGAATGTACTGAGCAGGTTATATAGGATACCTGTGTACACACTGTGTGTCTGTGCATGTGTACATATTCATACATATATATGTAACAACAATTAAAATAAAAGGGCATGAATTTGTACGTGAGTTTGTACATGGCAGAGGGTTAAGGAAGAAGAAAGTAATTGGAAAATGATACAATCATATTATTTGATATTAAACATAAAAATTCACAAACCATTATATCTAAGAAAGATTGATAATTTCACAGATGTGTTCATAAAACTTTAGTATGCCTAAGATAAGCAACTGCATATATACCAGTTGTTACCATCTTATGGAATTATTTTCTCTAATTTACATGTTTAATAACAACTTTCTCAAATAGCTGTAAAATATTAATATAAAGAAAACATATGTTGATACTCTGGCAAAGGTAATAATTTTGTTACAGCAGTTCTTTTTTTTTTTTTTTGAGTATCTTGACCATTTGTATTTTTTCATTTGAGAATTTACAATTTAGTTATATACCCTATTTTTGTCTTTATTAATTTATTCTTGTTACATCTCAATGGTTATCCCATCCCTTGTATCCTCCCATTCTTCTCAGAGGAAGGACAGCAGGTTACCAAGAAGAGACTTGTTACAGCAGTTCTTGCCATAATGAAAGTATGGGAGCAGTTTAGGTTGCTAATTTCTATAAAGTACATGAGTAACTTCTTAGCTCTAAAATGAATAAAGCCATCTCAAGATGACAGGACCACTGATGTTATAGTTACTCTTAATTATTTTATTATTTTAATCTTCAAAAGTGCTTATTAATAAAATTATTCTAAAACTGTAGATGACAACTGTTTGCTAACTAGATTTATAGCTTAATTTACTTACATAGAAATATACATTAAGAATTTACATGTATTTGCATATTATTATATATAATATATGTACATATTATGCCTCAAATTATATGTAATATTTACTTGTCATGTTTTAACAATAATTAGTTATGATGAATTGATACAAGATAAATATTTATCCAAGCAATTTTTTCAATCCTTAGTTATTTTTTCTCTTTTGTTCATGAATAATTAGGAATTACAAAAGATGATTCAATGCAAATTATAATTTTAAACATCATTTTCACATTCCATTATTTTGAAAATTAACTACACTTTTTTGATTTGAAAAATTAATTACCCATTAGAGTTGATTTCATGTATTTCAGTCTGTAACCTCTCCTTTGCTTTTAACTGGAATTTCAAACTGATATTAAGGATACATTAATGAAGTCTGTTGATGACTTTTTAATGCATTTTAAAATTCCAATGCAAGTCATGGTTTTTGAAAAACATTCTCAAACACCAAAAAAATAAAGTAAAGGGTTAGTGTATTTGGAAATATCTTAGAGGTTTTGTTTCTATTATCTTATTTTACTCATCAACCTCAATCCAAGATAAACTACTTGAATTCAGGGTAAAGCCAGTGAGTACCAATGCAATGGATTCCAAGCTTGCAAATAGAAGAACTGATAATAGAAAAAAAATATTTATATATCTGCCCTTCTTGCTTAGAAACATCCAGAATAAAGCTATAATAATAAGTAATGATCTATCCAAAAGACAGAAGCAGAGAGAACTCAGATTGTGGTGTTTTCTGAATGGAAATGGAAGCTGTGAGTTTTGCTTTTTTTTTTTTTTTAAGAATTTTAAGTCTTCTAATTTTATTTTCTTTTTATTTGTTTTATATTAATTTATTCATATTACATCTCAATTGTTAGCCCTTCCCCTGTTTCCTCCCATTCCTCCCTCCTTTCCACTTCCCCCCTTCTCTCCTCCCCTATGTCTATAATTAAGGGACACCTCCTCCCCCTATATATGTTCTTAGAATATTGAGTCTCTCCTTGGTAACTTGCTATCCTTCCTCTGAGTGCCGCCAGGCCTCCCCATCCAGGGGACGTGGTCAGAGAAGGGGCACCAGAGTTCATGTGAGAGTCAGATCTCATTCTCCACTCAACGGTGGAGAATATCATGTTCGTCGGCTAGGTCTTGGTAGGGGTTCAAAGTTGCCTATATTCTCCTTGGCCTTAGTTTGAGGAGGACCCCAGGACCCAGATCTGCCTGTCATAAAGTTATTCTTGTAGGTTTCCAGGACCCTATGGGTCCTACTATTTCCCCATTCTTCCATGCTACTCTCGCCTAAAGTCTCAATAGGATGTCCTCTCCTCTGACCCACTTTCTTGGTAAGTAAAGTTGTTCATGGTACGTATCCCTTGGACTAGTGTTTTGGTATAAGTGAGTATATACCATTTGTCTCTTTTTGCTTCTGGGTGAACTCACTCATTATGATAATTTCTAGATCAATCCATTTGTCCACAAATTTCGGGAATTCCTTGTTTTTAATAGCTGAGTAGTATTCCATAGTGTAAATGTACCACAGTTTCTTAGTCCATTCTTCTACTGAGGGACACTTAGGCTGTTTCCATGTTCTGGCTATTGTGTATAAAGCAGCTATGAACATGGTTAAGCCTATGTCCCTGTTGTGTGGTAGGTCATTTTCTGGGTATATTCCAAGGGTCTTGGAATAGCTGGGTCTTGAGGAAGCCCTATTCCCATTTTTCTGAGAAAGCGCCAGATAGCTTTCCAAAGTGGTTGTACTAGTTTGCATTCCCACCAGCAATGCAGGAGTGTTCCTCTCTCTCCACACCCTCGCCAACATGTGGTGTCATTTGAGTTTTTGATCTTAGCCATTCTGATGGGTGTAAGATGGAATCTCAGTTTCGTTTTGATTTGCATTTCTCTGATGACTAATGAGGACGAGCATTTCTTTAAGTGATTCTCAGCCATTTGATATTTCTCTGTTGAGAATTCTCTGTTTAGTTCCAAGCCCCATTTCTCAATTGGGTTTTTTGGTTTGGTAGTGTTTAATTTCTTGAGTTTTGCTTTTTTTAGGACTTATTTTGTAAACTAAATTACAGCACCATAGTACTACAGGAGACTTTGAATGAGAAGTAATTTTAGCACTTACTAGGGTCTGATTTAGTAAACAGTTCTTCAGAATTTCAAAGTCATATATAGCATAGCTTCCTAGGAAGCACTTCTCCCTGAACCCTGTTCTCCGTAAGTGTCCAGTGTCTTGGAGACTCACTATATTGTGTTCTCTTTTATAGAGCTAATCTTTGTTTTTCTGCTACCATATCCTAGTAGATCTCTTAGTAGATATTCAAGATTTTATAAGCATATGTAATTATTTTACTGTGTCACATACATATTTCATTTTAAAAAGCTTTCCTATAACTAATTGGCACAATTCAGAAAAACTTCATCTTGCAAGTCAGATGGAATACTTTAATAGATATTTTAAGATAAAAATGGTTGATATGTTATTGTAGCTCCAATAAATTCTAACTTTGTGAGTAATGTGTAATTAATATTAATAATTAATTCATAGTATTTGAAATATCTGCTTCAAAATGAAGTATAATTTTTAAAATCTCTAAACTATCAGATGGATATCTAAAGTTGTTGCAAATTAAAGTGACAAGAAAAGAGTTTTATTTTACCCAAATTATCTGTACATGAAAGTTTCATGTACAGATAGAAAGGTCATTCATAAAGATAAGTGAAGCAGTTTTCACTTATAGAAATAGTTGTACAGTTGTCAAGGTATGATGCTAATATTCAAATTAAATATGTCAAGTTTCAAGCCCTCTGGTAAGGATTGACTGGAAAGTAAAATAATCAGTATTTTCAAATATATTCAAAAATGGCAATTAATTCTTTTAAAATTTATAAATAAACATGACATTATTTTATTTAAATTAAAGATAAAACAGACACATATTCTTCAGTAATGTTTCCTTCATCCATATCTTATACTTGCTTTTTTTTCATATTGAAAAAGAGACATACATGGTACTTGGAGAGGTGTTGGATGACAAAGGCACATTTATCCATATCTAGAAATGTGATAATAAAATGTTATTATCACAACATATTATATATAGTTAACATGTACTAATAAAATAGCTAAGAAAAGGGAAGCCTAGACTACCTTGAAATTTAATGTGTGAAAAACAGTTTCTGGAATGCCCTACTCCAACTTTCCAGTCTATTTTCCTAACATTTCTCTGAGCTTTGAGAGCCACTGCCAGAAGGTCCATCCACAGGAAGGTAAAGAGAGAGTGGATTTTGGTTTGGTTGGTTTTTTTGGTACCCACATATAGCCTACTGCATGTGGACTGTAGTTCCTATCTCTACCGCTTCCCCAGCTTGACTCTGTTACACTCACATTAGAGAAATATTTCAAAGTCTCCGATATTTCACAATTTCTACATAAAACTGATGCTATTTTGTCTCACAGACATTCTAATAAATAGTGACATTTGCTTTCTGAACTCTGTTTTCTTTCCCTTCTTAGACTGTAGCTATGACTTTTATATAATAGTCATTTCAACTTTAAATATTTAATAATAGCTAATCCTAAAAGTCAGTTTTCTTCTTCATTAGAAAGTCTTTTCTGCTCTGCTGTGGGAATTTATTAGTCCTTAGATATTTTGGATACTTCATTGGTCAAAAAGAACTCTTTCCTCTAAAAACAAATAAAATTTCTGGGTGGCCTTGTGAAGGTCCAAAATTATTTTTAACTTATATTAAGCTGCCAAAATTGATATAACTTATCAACTTGCATTTTATTCCAAGAGAATTTATAAGAAATTTAATCAATGCTTTAAAATAAATGAGAGTATGATTTTCTCTATGATTGGCAAATTTTAAATGTCATATATAATTTGATTTCTCAGTCTGGTTGTATAAAGTAGAAATAAGCAAAACAGATGATTAGAAAAAAAGTCATTAACCTAGTGTAAGAATTCATTCCCTCACAGTTTAGTGCTGCTGAACTCTGTAGTATTTTCAAAATCCATTAATTATTCAAAATAAAATATTCAGTGTTTCAAGGTTAATTTTAAACCCATGATCAGTAGAGATTAACACTGACAAATATTGTATATGATAGTTTTACCCCATTAGCCAGTGGTTAATAAACCACGGTTTGATATGAAAAGGAAAAACCATTACTTAGTCTCCATATGTAGAACCATTTATCTGGAAAATTTTGAAAAGGGCTGTATTTTACTGGCTGCTTTGGTTATATGGAGGAGGAAAAAGAAGAAGGTTTAATTTTGTAAAACTGAAATGTGCTTATTATTTAAACGATCATCTCCATTCTAACATTTACAGATTAAACTCATTTGATAAAAGTTTTCTTTTAGCAAGCTTCAATTCTGGCTTTAAAATATAAAAAAATAGAGATATATTCTTGGCAATTGCATATGCCTTTTTCAAAAATGAGTCACTTTCTGTGTTCTATCTCAGAGAATGTTTTTAATACTTGCTTGTATCATATTGTTTAGAAAGCATTAGTCTTTGTGTGCCTTCTAATAAAAGAGTAACTGAATTCATAAAATTTTGTTGAATAAACTTTATTTTACAGAAAGTCTAATGAAAATTATCATTTGACTTGATTTAATATCTTATAGTACATAAAATTGCATGAAGCATTCAAACTTTTATGCCTCAGTAGATATCTCCATCCAAAAAGAAGAACCAGTACTTATTATAGTACATAAATCTTATAGTACATAAAATTGCATGAAGCATTCAAATTTTTATGCCTCAGTAGATATCTCCATCCAAAAAGAAGAACCAGGACTAGAAAGTGATGTTCTAAGTAAGGCTGACTACTCTTCAAATACAACGACCAGTGTATATCAGGGCTCTTATGCCTACAACTCTGATGTAGACAAGGTTTATATCATCACAACAAAAATGGAGTAAGCATTTGTGTTATTTATGAAAGTCTTCGGGTCATCATAGGCCAGAAGATTGTAAGGGGCCGTAGTAGATTTCAGAAGAAAAGCATCTTCCAGGAAACAGCCAGAAAGAGGACATGGTAGACTCTTCTTCACTTAATCTCCTAGCCTATGGTTTTAATAGTTCCACCCACTTTGTTTTGAATGAGAACTAGTAAAATATATCTCATTATTGCTTAAAAAGAGCAGGGCATGTAAAAATCAAAAGATAAATATTCATGTATCAGTGGAGTCATTAACAAGCAGTGTGTTTTGGCTAGTCCCATTTTTTTTTCTTTTCTTTTTTTTTTTTTTTTTTTAATTCATAAGAGTGAATGATGGGAAGCTTGGGAGTTCTCCAAGCTCTAAGACTCTTAGAGTAGAAAGTTATTCTCAAGCTTATCTGTACTGCTGCACGTTAGTGTCTCTCCTTAGTGTAGAAAATATTTCTCTCTCCCTTTGACTTCTCAAATCCCAATGTTTTAAGATTAGATAATCTTTCCTGATTGTTTATTTTCTTGTTTTTTTTTCATGAAAGTAAATCCTTTGTTTTCTTTTTTTTTCATTTCCCAACTCCTCCTTTTATTGTGATTTAAAATTTTTGTTTACTACATGAATCATAATTTTAATCATAAATCTCAAAGAATAGTTTTTCCTTATATACAAAAAACTTGTTTTTAATGCTGGGGGCTGCATTACATTAAAGACAAATAACTTTTCTATTATGTGTTTACTTGAATTAGTAGAAGAGGCAGATTTTAAAATCCTGAAAGTAGAAAGGAATCCACCATATAAGCAAACTGAAAATATTTTCTTGTTTTTTAAATCTCGTTAGTTTACATTACCAAGTGGGAAACAAAATGTTAATAATCTATGTATTATTGATTATTTTGTCAACTATGCTAGTTTTTAATACTCACCAAAAACATTTACTAAATATCTATCAGTGCATTTCTTGGTTATTAAAAGAGAAATTGGCTATACAATTAAGTAGAGCTAAGATTGTGGATAAAATTGATCTACACTTTTCTTTCTTTTTTCTTCTTTATTAGCACAAGATTGTTTCCTTATACAATATGTGTTGATTTCAGATTCTCCTCCCTGTACTTCTTTAAACTATTTCAGCTATTGACTCTTGTTTATGGAAAATAGTGTATATGACTTTTCTACAGTGGAGAAATTGCTCAAGAATGGTTTTGGACACATGAACCAGTGCTGGGATGTACAAAAAAGTCCAATTTTTTGAAGTCTATAATGTTTTAGGAGTCTGTAAAACATGCTAGAGTAGTCATTGTTCATATTAGTTGATTATCTAACATCAGAATGGACACACTATGAATATAATTTATAATAAAGTTTTCAAATTAACATATTGAAGAAAACATAACTTTCTTGTGTATATTGAAAAATTATTTCAATATGTATGAGAGCTTATTGGCTTAGGTTTCTTATTAAGAAATTACACTCTGTTTACTAATTGGTTAGCTTTTAATAAATTTGTATTTGATTTTTTTCTGAGAATTCACAGACACAAAAAGTATATTGAGCCTGGATAAGGCCTCATTTTCAGATAGAAGACACAATTCCACCCAAGACTAACTTCATAAAACAATGAGTTTATCAGCCATATTTACATAGCACGACTTATTTAGAGGAACATAAGTGAAGGCTTAACCTATATGAATATGTGTAATCCCCAAAGAGCCTCAGCACCAAAACTTCTCCTGGCAACACTTGCATGATAGACAGAGTGCCCATGCAGTTCACCTACACATTTTACATATGCTATCATTCCAGAGGCCTCGGGAGGTAGGGCGTATTGAAATATATATGTTATGACATGTAATAGAAAACACTTATAATATCAAATAAAAGCCTAATACTGGTTCCCAATCCATCCTATGAGGAAACATTGGGAGGATAATTCTGGAAGGTCTCTTTAGGGGAGTCACAACTTCTCTTATGGGAAAGGAACTGGGGGGAGAGAAGTGGGAGAATAGTGGTTAAGGTTTAAGATTTTTTAAAAAAAAAATAGAAGGTAATGGGTATTAGCCTTAGAGTACAGGGCATTAGGTATTTCCCACTGATGATTCTTGTTTATATTATTTGCACTTCTCTTGGTTTATTAGTATACTTATTAAAAATAAGTTTTAGTTTAATAAGGTAAATTGATTTTTATCTCCTAAAAATATTAACTGACATAAGTCCAAGTCCTTCTGAACCTCAGAAATCATTCTTACCACTACACTGTTCTCTCTTTGCCAAAGCATCATTACAGTGTATATTATTCTTAATTCTTATTTCTTCAGTTCATCTATACTGATTTGATAATTTACTTGTTTTTACAAGACTGGGTCTAATGATGTGGCCCATATTGGCCTCAAACTTTCTATCTTCCTGACTGAGTAGGAGGATAGCAAATATGCAGCACAAAATAAGGCTATGTGATAATTATCTTTGAAATGTTTGCAATATTCAATATTTCTTTCATTTTTGTTTATTATACTTTTATTTGTATTACATCCGGATTGTTGTCCCCTCATATCTTCTGATTCTCACCTTCCCTCTGTCTTCTGCCCTATTCCCCTCTCATAGACCTCTGACAGAAGAGGCCTTCCTCCTTCACCATCTGACCAGAACCTATCAGGTCATCAGGATAGCCTGCATCCTCTTCCTCTGTGTGCCTGCATGATCTCCTCTGCAAGGGCAGGTGATCATATTGGGAGCACCAGAGTTCATGTCAAGGACAGTCCTGCTCCCCTCACAACCTTGGAGAATGAGCTGTCCATTGGCTAGATCTGAACAGGGGGTCTACGTGCTCTGCATGGATTGAGCTTAGTTGGTGCATCAATTTCTGCAGGACCCCTTGGGTCCAGATCCACAAGCATTGATTATCTCCAAGTGGGGCTTCTGACCACCTATATCCTTCAATCACCCCCCCAATCTTTCATACAACTCTCAGTCTTCCACTCAGATTCCATCAAAGAGTTCCAGCATCTATCCTGATTCCCCACAGTGTGGAGCCTCTCAAAGGACATCTATGTTGGGCTAATATCTACTTATAAGTGAATATATACCATGTGTGTCTTTCTGGGTCTGAGTCACCTAATTCAGGATGATCTTTTATAGTTCCATCCATTGGCCCATAGATACAATAAAAATTAAAATTCATGTGGTACAGTTACCTCTGTATAAATATTTTAAGTGCCAATTGTGAACATATGTGACAGAGACGTCAAGCGCAATTATAAAACAAAATCATAAGATAAGTAGGTATATTGTATGATGTAATTCTACATGCAGTGCACAACATACATAAAATAGAGCTGTTGGTTTGTAACGCAAGCCATTATTGTGCTGCTTTCACAGGTCCCATTTGTGGTTTAATACTGTAGGCTGTTTGCGGGGCCAATCTCTTAGCTAGCTATCTGAACATATCCTGACTTCTCCCTGTCCAGGCTCTCCATGTGGCTCTGGCTACCTGCCTCCTACTTCAGTGTCTTCCTTCTGCTTCTTCTGCCTCTTTGCCTGCCCAGAAAGTCCTGCACCCAAACATCCTGTCTGGCTCTGGGAAGTCAGCTCTTTATTACACAAAAAGCCACATTCCTGTCTGAATAAATCAGCAGCAAGACAAGTGCCAAGCTATCTCATATGGGTTTCCCTTTTACATGTGAGGAATGACAAGCATTTGTACATAGAAAACTGGTGATAGGCCATAGGAGTTACAATACCAAAACCCTGCCAGCCCTTAGCTCTCTGAAACACATGTCAGTGAGAGAGAAAACCATCCCAACAAACCACTGTTCGTTTATTCAATACAATTCTTTATTAGACAGTCAAGGTCACAGGAAATGAGGAAACTAGGTCATTACAAGTCTCAGGAGACTGAAACCTGCATATTCAGTTCAACAAGATGTTCCATATTAGACTCTGAAAGACGGATGGGCCACATTGCCATTTGGCTTCTTTGATGACTCATAAAAAGACAAATCTTGTTTTTCACAAAAGTACATTTTTACAATGGTGTTAATGCTGTAATATCCCTAGGATTTTAACTGAATTCAACCTGTTCAAAACAGAACACTTTATTTTAATTCAGATGAGGATTGTTGAGGATTGTTATGAGTCATAATGTTGGCCAATGTGCAAATAAGTAACGGCTCCTAACATAAACATGCAATCTAATTAATCATAATGTCATCTTAAATATGCACAATGGATCCTTTTGGTACTGTAGTGGGACAATATTGACTTTCATTTATTTTTTTTTGGGCATGGTAACGAATTTGACTCACTTCATCCTTAACTAATTTCCAATTCATGTGTTTTCCATGTGCATACTAGTCTTCAGAATCCTCAGCTACAGCAGAAGCTGAGATTCTAAATATTTGTTTGCTTTTTACCTGCCCACGCTCAGGGATCAATGCACATTTTTTTTACTCTCTTGCTTACACAATCTTTAAGTAGGTAGTTTTTCAAATCAAGCTCCAAGAATAGAGATTGTTTTCTAAATTCTTTTTCATATCATCATATCAGCTTTTTAAATCATTTTTTTCATGTCATTTTAACAAACAAAATGTCTATTACTTCAAGTGTATTTTATTTTTTAAAGTAGAAAAAATTTTTTAAAGATAAAGACACAAGGAAACACCACTATAATGTGAAGTTCAAATATACCCCATGTTTGGCTTGAAAAAAATGAATGAGTGGTTCATCATTTTAGCATGGCTGTACAGGTTTTCTGTTGGTAAAATCGGGTATGTATTCTAAAGAATATCTTAATTTAATTGCAGAATAGAGTAGTTACTTAGTTGTATTAAGGACTCCAAGAGAAAACAATTTTCCTCTAAGACAATATTTCATAACATATGTATAAAATAAATCGGTACAAAACTGATGTATTGTAGGTTTTTGTTGTTGTTGTGATGACATTTAATTTAATTCTCATCCTGTATTCTACTGCCCTAACTTTTAGGAAGAGTACATTCAATGTAACACACCAAGAAAGATAAAGTCAGTATACATTTTTTTTGCTAAAACTCCAATATCTCATCCATGTTTCAAATATTTGTAGGTGAGATGAGTAGAGAGCTGACTGCCAGAGTGCTGTGCTTGGACCAGGATCCAATATCAAACAAAATAGTGCAGGTGTCTGAATACAACTTAAATGATTTATCTGTTGCAAAGTGGTTTATTTATAGCACATTTGTCATTCCCCAAAAATGTATTTAATAAAAAAAATACAATAAGAAACAGAGACTCAATTAATATAATTCTTGGAAGGAGGACTGTTTCATAATTCTGCAATGAGATATGATTTTGAAACATGTGTTTTTAGATCACTGGTTCTAGTTACGTTCACAGCAAAAGATATAGTTCTGCTGAAAGCCAGTGATACATCCACCATGACAGTGGCCAACATCTCCAAAGGCAGTTACAACATGAGAATTCAGTATAAAAGGCACCCTGTTGCAAAATTTAATTAGGTAACTATCTTTTTGGTATATTTCCTGATAAATTCGCTTGTATGTCTTTTCTTTTAATGTTTTCCCTAATAATTTATGTCATTGTTTAGGTGTTTTCTTAAGTGGATTAAACTAATTAGAAATTAGAAACTTTGACATACATGTATATATTTAATACATATTTAGTAACCAACAGCTGTTTGATTGGACCTAAGGTTGCCTCAGCAAGAGAGAAACTATATCTGATACTATAAACCTAGCTGACTTCCGGAGACTATGGAGATCACAGATCTCAGAGGTCAGCCTATTGCCATCACTATACTAGGTCAGCATACTTTCTAACTTTATTCTAAATACTTATCCTTAAACTCAAAGAAAACTGTAGCTGGCATCACTCACCTCATCAAAGAAGCTTTTCTTCACAACAAACATAGACCATTATTGAAAACCACAACTGGTTAAAATATAGAGAACAACTTATCATGGTGTTCCCTGCCTCAATGGAAGCATCTATAACCCGATTCCTCCACTTATACTCAAACATCTCAGAGGAGTAGGCAGAAAGAGTGTAAGATCCAGAGGATAGGGAAGTCTGTTGTGAGATTGTATTTACTAGAAATGCAAGAGACTATATGCATTAGATGCATATGTATATGGATATATAAACAAGACCCAAACAATAATAACACTAATATGCATGCTAATGCTAATGCACAATGGAGAAATTTCAAGAGCTAGTAGAAGACTAATTAACAATGTGTCAAAGTCTTATATAACAAAGTAGAGGTCTTTGAGTGATATTTAGTGATTTATTTTAATAATATTGTTAAGAAGAAACATCAGCTGGCCATTGATGGCCCATGACTTTAATCCCAACACTCAGAGTCAAAGGAGGGGTATCTCTGAGGATGAGAGCAAGCTTGGATAGTGAAGGGTACACAGAAATTTCTGCCTTGAATAATAGTAAAGAAAGAAAGAAAAGAAAAGAAGAAAGAAAAATGAAAAGAAGGAGAAGGAAAAGCAGAAGAGGAGGAGGAAGAGAAAGAGGAGGAGGAGGAAGAGGAGGAGGAGGACACTGACAATGATGATGACTATGACAAGGACCAGGACAAGGAAGAAGAAACATCATAGGCCATTGCCAAGGTTTTGATTACTTTCCACAATGTGTTCATATAACTCTATTATTTATGATAAAACATATCTTATGTAATCAAATATGGAGAATTTGATGTGGTGTTCAACTAAAATCTTCACCCCTACCGACTAGTATTCATGATACTATAATGTACTTACATGCCAGCAGAGAAAAAAGTAATCATCAATATCATCCAGCTACAAACCCCACAACAGAGACCTGCTTGTAAAATATATGGGTAAAATAGAGGTATAAATACTATAGGAGTATCCAAACATTAAAAAAATGAATTTAAACACACACCATGAGATAGACTCCAGATAAATATTCATAAAGTTTCATAAAGTGGCCAAAAACCTGAGACTGGGAGGAAGTTCCAAGATGGTAGCACCTAGCAAATACCCTATGTGATTGCAGAAGATCAGAGACTGCTTACCAGATGAGTGACCTACCTGCTGACTCCTGCAAACTGTTGTCTTTGTTTCCCAGGCAGAAGCAGATATCCTGGGGGCTGGGGATGCAAGGTTCCAGGATACTTAGGGTAGCCCTCCAGTTCTAAGAGTCATGCATGGTCCTCAGGTGAGGCTTTCCAACCTCCAGCAACTGTACCCCAGACCCCTTCCACATCCTTGAGGATAATTCCAGGATACCAGGCACAGGATCCCACCCTCCAGTCCATGGTTCTACTGGTCCCCCTGTGGAGTCCAGCGAGATAAAAGAAGCATTCATGGTTCCCCTTACAAGATGGCAGAGTTCAGCCAAGTCTGAGTACAGTGTCTGCTAGGCAAGCAAGCTGCCTCCCTGCTTTGGACTGCTGCTAAAGTTCCAGTGTCTATTGGTATTCCCCCAGAAATAGTAGGTGAACTTTCCTGGTAGACATACAAGCTGCCACCTTGGACTTCCAAACTAACCTCAGCATCCTAGGGATGACTCTGCATGCAGATCCAGCCTGCAGTTTACAGCACTACTTACTGACTTGAGAATACCAACTAGACCTCATTGGCTTACAAATGTTAGAAACCCACATACTAACACCCTAATTCCTTGCCAGTGGGTCCAATTGGGACAAAACCAGCAGAGCAGAGCTGTAGGCTATGGGAGTAAATTCAGCCCCCAGCCCACAACCCAGGACTCCTCCAGCATGCCAGAGAAACCCAGCATGTTCTGGGAACAACCAGCTTACTAGCCAGGGGAAACCTTATGGTGAAAGGCCAGCATAAGAACATAATCAACTAGTTTGCATTCCCACCAGCAATGAAGGAGTGTTCCTCTCTCTCCACATCTCGCCAGTGTGTGGTGTCACTTGAATTTTTTGTCTTTGCCATTCTGATAGGTGTAAGATGGAATCTCAGAGTTGTTTTGATTTGCATTTCCCTGATGACTAAGGAGATTGAGCATTTCTTTAAGTGTTTCTAAGCCATTAGATATTCCTCTGTTGAGAATTCTCTGTTTAGTTCTGAGCCCCATTTCTCAATTGGGTTATTTGATTTGGTGGTGTTTAATTTCTTGAAGTCTTATATATTTTGGATATTAGACCTTTGTCAGATGTAGGGTTGGTGAAGATCCTTTCCCAGTCTATAGGTTGTTGCTTTGTTCTGTTGACAGTGTCTCCTGCCTTACAGAAGCTTCTCAGTCTCATGAGGTCCCATTTATTAATTATTGACCTTAAGGCCTACGCTGTTGGTGTTCTGTTCAGGAAGCTGTCTCCTGTGCCAATGTGTTCCAGGCTTTCCTCCACTTTTTCTTCTAACTGACTTAGTGTCTCTGGTTTTATGTTGAGGTCTTTGATCCCCTTGGATTTGTGTTTTGTGCATGGTGACAAATATTGGTCCAATTACATTTGTTTTTTACACGTAGACATCCAGCCACTTTCGAAATCTATCTGGTGTTATATTAGAAAATTGGGAATAGGGCTCCCTCAAGACCCAGCTATTCCACTCCTTGGAATATACCCAGAAGATGCTCCAGCACACAAGAAGATTTGCTCATCCATTTTCATAGCAGCCTTATTCATAATAGCCAGATCATGGAAACAACCTAAGTGTCCCTCAGTAGAAGAATGGATAAAGAAAGTGTGGTACATTTACACTATGGAATACTACTTAGCTATTAAAAAAGAAGGGATTCCCAAAAATTGTGGACAAATGGTTTGAACTAGAAATGATCATAATGAGTGAGTTAACCCAAAAGCAGAAAAAATCAAATGGTATATACTCACTTATATCTGGACACTAGCCCAAGGGGCAGGTCCCATGAATGTCTTCACTTATCAGGAAAGTGGGACAGGGGAGAGTATCCTATTGGGTCTCTAGGTGAGAGAGGCATGGGAGAATGGGGCAATAGAATTATCCAGAGGGTCCTAGAAACCTACAAAAAGAATATTTTGAAGAGTGAATCTCAACCCAGAGGTCCTGCTCAAACTATGGCACCAGCCAAGGACAATACATGCAGTAAACTTTGAACCCCTACCCAGATCCACCCCATGAACAGGACATACTTCACAGTTGAGTGGAGAGTGGGGTCTGACTTTCACACGAACTCCGGTGTCCCATATTTGACCATGTCCCCTGCATGGGGAGGCCTGGTGGCACTCAGAGGAAGGATAGCAGGCTACCAAGAAGAGACTTGATACCCTAAGAGTATTTACAGGGGGAAGAGGTCCTACTCAGTCACAGTCATAGGGGAAGGGAGTAATGGGAAAATGGGAGGGAGGGAGGAATGGGAGGATACAAGGGAAAGGACAACAATTGAGATGTAATATAAATAAATTAATAAAATATATTTTAAAAAAGAACATAATCAGCAAAAACCAGGACAATATGGCTCCACCAGAATATCCAGCAAACAGTGGATCTCCTAATGCAACCGAAATACAGGAAAATGACTTTAAATATATGCTTATCTAGATATTAGAGGTAATTAAATAGGAAATGAATAAAGCCATCAAAGAAATATAGGAAAATACAAACAAATAGAGACCTTTAAGGAGGAAACAAATATATTTCTCAAAGAAATAGAGGAAAATACCACAAAAATATAGAGGTCTTCAAAGACGTATATACAAAGGAAAATACAATAAAACAGGTGAAGGAAAACTCCAACCAAATAAGGTCATCTATACCCAAGAAGACACAGGAAATCAATACATCACAACACAAAATCAAAAGAAGACAAGCACACAAATACACTGCCACCACTGAAATCACAATAAGAGGAGCTAAGAATCATTGCTCATTAATATCTTTCAACATCACTGGACCAACTATCCAATAAAAGACACAAGCTAACAGAATCAGTCTGTAAATAGGACCCAACATTCTGCTACATACAAGAAACACACCTCAGTAGCAATATAGACATTATCTCAGAGTACAAGGCTGGAAAAAGTTTTTCCAATCAAACAGACCCAAAAAAGTCTCAAGTCTCTTTTAGTGTTGGAGAATAGATAGTTTAGTTTTACAGGTAAGCTTAATTGCTTAGGAGATAAGATATTATTAAGTCAAGATAGATATTTTAAGTTGATAAATATGAGATATGATAGCCGTAGATTTGCATTCAGAATTTTAGACAAATAATGATAGAAAAGATGTTTTTCAAGGTTGCCAAATACAAATAGCCAATACACTATGAATGTAACATTTATATAATTCTTGATTGTTTCATGGTTCTTCTTGCTGTAGGTAAATTATTATATATGTGTAATAATATAAATGTATATATAAAAATACTACTAATAAAGTAAAAAAAAGAAGAAAGAAACTACAATGGCTGTTAAGTTGGTGAGAAGACATGACAATGCCTACTGAATGGTGTGGTTGTGAAGTGATGCTAGAGACCTGCCTTAATACATTGGCATGATTAGTCCCTGGCTACAAGCTACATGGGAGAGGTAAAAGAGCCTGTGCTGTGATGTAGACTCACAACAAGTGGGCCTGTCAGAGAGTTGTTCTCCCACATCTGGGTGAATGACCTGTGTGTTGTCGGGGTCACCACATAGTTTAACTAAGTGAACTTTTAGTAGTGTAGCTATATCCTATTATGAAATCTTTTTCTTTGAAATATAATTATTAAGACTACATTTCTTTTATTTTATTAATAAGTTAAATATTTGTATATGACACATGGGTTTTTATTGCACATATGTTTCATCCGTACCACTATAGCAAGCCTGAAAACCCAAACACAGAGAAATAAGTAAGAGATTTGCTTGGTGTCTTTAGCATGTATGTTGTTATTTAATTGCACAGGTATCTATAACTCACAAATATCTTCTCTAATCACAATATTATAAAATGGAGAGAATACAGGAATATTGGTTCAGAACCTTCAGACTTTAACACCTTTTTTCCTTACTTTCCATTCCATGGCTGCTGAACTTGCTTACTTAAACTTAAAATTTCCTCAAAATAATGAAGTTATTTGAAATAGTTATCTTTTGAAATATATCTACTTAATTGAATAAATGTTTCAGTGATGGCTCCCGGCCAATATTAATAATATTCTGAATTCTGTAGAAAATAAGGAAGCTGAATAGAATACACAAGGTGGACTCTGGTGCTTTCAATGCCAGCCTGATCTGTGATGTTTGTAGAGTATATGTGACATTGGCTCACATTCTAAAGATTTATCCATCAATGATATTAACTGTTAAGAACTGCAGATTTGTACCAACTGTTCTTCCTTAAGAAGGGAAACATGCCTATAATCTGTGGTTTTTAAATGTATGTATGAAATGTGAAATAACAGACATTGATCCAAAGAACATGGTTTCTTATGGCTTCAAGATGGACTTTTGGGAAAGCTCTATGACTTTTAAAGGTAAATCTATAAAGGCTAAAAGTGCAGTGTGTCAATGAACAAAGAACCTAGCAGAAATGAATAAATTGCATAATCACTTCATTGTTCTCATAATTTGGGGTTCTCATTACATATTATAAAATTACCTTCATAATTTAAAAATAACCAAAAATAATTGTGATGAGGTTATAAACAGTATAGATTAATACTGAAGAGTAAATATTTTATTTTATAAAATTTTATTTTATAAAATATTTAGGCTAGGTTATTTTCTGAATTATTTATTGGGAATAATTACCATTTTGAAGTTTGTTTTATTTTATTATGTATATTTGTGTGTGTCTCTGTGCACATGAATGTAGGTTAAAAGAGGAGTCCTACATTCTGTCAGAAGTGCTACAAGCAATTGTGGGTCACCAGACATGGGTTTTGGGAACCAAACTCAGGCCCTATATAATAACAGTTATTCTGAGTCATCTTTCCAGCCTCCAAATTATATTTGTAAATGTTCTTTTAGCATATATTTAAGCAATTACATAGGATTTCCACTTGATTCATTATCATGGTGCACATTACTAACAGATTTTTTGAAGAAACATCTTTCATACCCATGATAACATAATTAATTGATTCAAATGATTTAGCATGCACACTTGGATGGATTTGGATTTATATATTTAAAAGACAGTCTTTGTCCTGATAGACAAGAATTATTCTGGCAAGAAAAAAAGGCTTAATATAAGATACAAATGTATATGTAGAATATGCCCATAAAGGTTTCATTATGATGAAAAGGAGAATGGGTCATTAATACCACCTGTTAATGAAGCATAATTTGCTCACAAATGTTTTATTTGGGAATTTATCTACAGGTTGTAGTTTTTTTTTCATTTTTTTCTTCATTATCTTACTTAATTACTTATAGGCTGAACGCAGACCCCTCCCTTCTCTCTATCTGGTCCCTTGCTCACATCCTAATCCCCAATTACTACCCCTTCTCCTCAAAGAAGGGAGCCAACCCATCTTAGCACATCAAATCAAGCAAGATTAAGCTCTCCTTCTCACACTGATCTTAGAGGAGGCAGCATATCTACGGTAAAGGGACCCAGAGGCAGACAATAAAATCAGAGACAGTTGCCCACTCTTGTTGTTACAGGACCTACATAAAGACCAAGGTGCACATCTGTTACACATGTGTTGGGCACATAGGTCCAGCCCATGCATGCTCTTTGCTTCATGGTTCCACCTCTGTGAGCCCCCTGGGCCCAGGATAGTTCCCTCTGTAGGTCCTTCTTCTGGTGTCCTTGGCCCCTCAGTTCTCCTCAATCCTTCCTCTCACTCTTCACAAGACTTCCCTAGTGCTACCTACTGTTTGGCTATGGATCTCTACATCTGTTTCCGTCAGCTGCTGGGTGAAGCCTCTCAGAAGACAGTTGTGCTAGGATTCTGTGTGCAAGCATAGAAGAGTATCATTTATAGTGTCAGGGGTTGGCTCTGTTCCATTGTGTGGGCTTCAAGTTTGTCCAATCATTGATTGGCCATTCCCTCAATTTCTGCTTCATCTTTATGCCTACACTTCTTGTAGGCAGGACAAATTTTGGCTTGAAGGTTTTGTGAGTGTAATGGTGTCACTTTAACTTCACTGGATGTCCCACCTGCCTACAGGGATGACCACTTCAAGTTCCATATCCTCCACTGCTAAGATTCTCAGTTAAGCTCACCCTATAGACTCCTAGGAACCTCCTCCTTCCCAGAGATGCCCCCACAACAGGCTGTAAGGACGGGAAGCTAGCCAGAGACTAAAAGAATCATGCCAAGGGACCACAGGCCCCAAGCTGGAGTGGTCCCTAGATAGTAGACAGACAACCTTTGCAAAGGGGCAGTTAGACAGGCTGAGCCTGAGACTGCCACCAGACCATCTCCATGAGGTCTGGACAAGGAGGTAGCTTGAGAGGACCTCCAGTTCTTTGAAACACAGGCCTTGGGGTGCAGACCATGCCAAAGATGACTCCTGCCCAGTGCCATAATGGGAAACAAGGGTGCAGCACTCCTGAGAAAACCACAGTTATACATAGTCTGCAGATGCCACTAAAAGGAGCAATTAAGTGGTGGAGAAATGGAAGAAAAAGAGAAACAGAATGATGTGGGCACAATGAAAATAAGTAAGACTGGAGATTCTAAAGTAGTGAGGAACAGGTTAATGTGAGTAGTCAGTGATGCAACCTGAGTCCATGGATGGGACATGACCTGTACTACCACCTTGGGCTACTCTGAGTCTGTGGCCCTGCAGCAGCAGGGTTGTTTTAACACCAAATACCAGGCATGAGTTCCTGGTCATGAATGCTACCCATGGATATGTTAATGTCTGAGGACTGGGTAGAACTGGCCATCCTTCACCTGGGCATTGTGAGAGAAATGGTCTGGGAAGTATGAGAGCAGGAAAGCTAACCTTGACCCTAGCCAACTACAGTACTCACATTGTGGAAGTTGCAGGTGAGCCACTCCCCAGGGTGTGAGCATGTGAGAGATGGCCCTGACATTTGTCTCCTTTGTGGTGGAGTGGACTAGGGAAACAGACCCTGATTACCTCCTTCCTCAATACTTTTGACAGGCTGGAGACTGAGGCAAGGGATCATGAGAGCAGGAGAGCTGTGCCTGCCCCTCACTACCGGCAGCTCTTGAGAGATCAGGCCCTGCATCTCACCTGGGAAACACAGTAGAGCTTACTCTGGTAGTAGAGGCATAGGTAAGCCCACCCTAAAGGTATGAGCTTGGGCTGTCTGTTATATAGTGATATGTGAAAGGGAGGAATGCCACCCCTCTCACCTCTTGTCACCTATGGCAAGTAGCAGCGCTGGCCCTGAGGTCATCAGAAAGGGAGATCTGTCCCTTCCTCTCACCTGTTGCAGCACAACAGAGCAGGCCTGGGATGTGGAAGTTACAGTTGAGCTGGTCACAATGATATGAGCATCGAAGAGCTCGCCCTGCCTTTTGTCTACTGTGTGGTGGCATCATCAAGGGAGAGATCCTTTCTCCTTCCATTTGCCATTGCCACCAGCATCAGGAATTTTGGGCCCTCTGGGGTCATTAAAGCAGAGAGGCTAGCTTGCCCTTCACCTATTGTACTTTGGAGAATAGGCCCAGCACTTGGCCTGTCTGCAAGGAATAGCTGCTCCAGATTACAAGGATTGTCTGTTTAAGGTTTACCGCCTGTATTGTCCTTGGCTGGTGCCTTAGTTTGAGCGGGACCCCTGTGCCCAAATCTGCCTATCATAATGTTCTACTTGTAGGCTTCTAGGACCCTCTGGATCCTTCTACTTTGCCGTTCTCCCATGATTCTCTCATCTAGAGTCCCACTAGAATGTCCTCCCCTCTGTCTCAGTTTCCTGGTAAGTGAAGGCTTTCTTGGGACATGCCCCTTGGGCTAGTATGCAGATATAAGTGAGTATATACCATTTGAGTCTTTCTGCTTCTGGGTTAACTCACTCATTATGATCATTTCTAGTTCAATCCATTTATCCACAAATTTCTGGAATTCCCCTACCCAGATCTAGCCAATGGACAGAACACTCTCCACAGTAGAGTGGAGAGTGGGATATTACTTTCTCACATACTCTGGTGCCTCACCTTTGACCATGTCCCCTGGAGGGGGAGACCTGGTGGCACTCAGAGGAAGGACAGCAGGTTACCAAGAAGAGACTTGATATCCTATGAACATATACAGGGGGAGGTAATCCCCCTCAAGAACAGTCATAGGGGAGGGGAATAAGGGGAAAATGGGAGGGAGGGAAGAATGGGAGGATACAAGGGATGGTATAACCATTGAGATGTAACAAGAATAAATTAATAAAGGAGAAAAAAAGTTAAAAAAAAAAGAGTTGTCTGTGTGCCTTTTTCAAGGGCATTAGAGTTGGAGAGCCAGTGGGCTGACCAGCTTAGGCCAGTGGGATGACATCACATGTCCATATTGAGGGGTTTGAATTGGCCCACACTAACATCTACTACATCAGGAAACATGAAAGGCTTTATTCTACAAATCCAAAACAACACGATTTCTGAGACACAGGGAAACAACAGGTGTCAAAGTTACACACACACACACACACACACACACACACACACACACACACATATATGTAAATGTATATATATGTATATATGTATATATATACATATGAAAATATTTTATCTATAATGTTTTATTTTTCATTTTTATTATTTTTAAAATTTTTTATAATTTATTCACATTATATCCCAATTTTTACTCCCTTGCTCATATCTTCTGCCTTCCATTCTTCCTGCTTCTTCTACTCTATTCCTCTCTCCTAGTTCTCTGACAGAGGGGGTCCTCCGTCCCCATCATCTGACCACAACCCACCAGGTCTCATCAGGATAGCCTGTATCCTCTTCCTCTGTGTTCTTGTAAAATTTTACTGCCAAAGGGACGCCGTTAAATCCCAGGCACCACAGTTCTTAAAAGAGGTAATTCCCACTGCCTCCACCACCCATATGAAGAATGAGCTGTCCATGAGCTACATCTGAACAAGGGGTCTAGGTTCTCTGCTGCATTGTCCTTGGTTAGTGCATCAGTTTGTGCAGACCCCCAGATCTAGATCCTCCAGCTTTGGTGGTCTTCTTGTGGAGCTTGTGTCTCTTCTGTGTCCTTCCACCCCCTCACTTTTCCATAGGACTATCAGAGCTCAGCCCAGAGTCCAGCTGCAAGTCCCAGATCCTGCTGCACCTTGGATCAAATTTACATGAATAGATGGACGAATAGCTTCAGGAGATTTGCTGAGAACCACTGACTGTGGAAAGTCTAAGTCCACCTGATACATATACAACCCCATACCTATATATAAGGCTCAGGGAAGACTCCAGAAGAGGGGATGTAAAGATTTTAAGAGCCAGAAGACAAATATGCCTGCCGTAAAGTAATGTCATCTATACCTACTTCCAAGCGTTGATCCCAGAATAATCTTGTACGAAATGCTTAGTGTAGGCCCCAGTATGCATTATGTATGTAAAACTGTTATTTTTTGTATTTCACCATGATATTTCCTTGTACCAATTACTTAAAAATGGCAAAATCTTAGAAAATACAACATTGAAATTAAGTATGTAGAAAACAAGATAATGACATCATTGAAGAAAAAGGAACATAACAGAAACAAAAAATATGCAAAAGTAAAGTAAAAGACAAAAGTGTATACATCTTTAGAGAAAAAATAAAGCTTTGGAAGTGATAAATTATGGAATTATTTATAATTTATTATAGTAAATAATTTATTTTTTGACATGTCAAAGGTATATGTGGAACATATTTTACTAAAAGTCTGTTGCAGTAGAGTAATGGAAACTATTAAAATAATATGTAATACTCAAAATAGTGAGAATATTTATACTGAAATAAACAATATAAATATATTTTATAGAACTTAGTTATATATTTATATACAGTCCACATATAGAGTATTTCAATTTTTAGAATTGTTCACTGTTTGATTCTGCCATATGTCCCATTTACAAGAGAGTGTTTCCCAATGTTCTTGAACTGATGTTGCATTACTACTGGTTCCCTGATTTCTGTATCCTTTGGTTCATTTCTATTTTAGCTTCTAAGACCTCATCATCTCTTCTTTAACAGACATTAAAGTCTTGGCAGAAGATTATATTATTAAATATGAAACAGCATGCCAAGGCTTCATAAAATATGTGGTGAAATGCATCTTAGATGTGAAGTTATAAATAATAAATGAAATCCATCTATAATTGGCAGTGAGTAAACAGTGGAATTTAAATGGCTTCATTGTTAAAATGTTGTAAAACATGATGAAGAACAAGAAAATTAATCATGCTGCCTGATATTCTGTTTCAAATCTACTCTATCCTGTAATTCCTAAGAAAGCATTTACTTAAAATCAACTTAAGAGCATAATTGAAATATCATAAATACCTTTATAAAAACAAATTTGATAGACACTGTAATTTTTCAATCATCATGAGAATCAAATATCTTAATGGAAAAAATCTTAATTGGCTTATGAATTACAGAGCTACTTACTGTGATTTAACTGTGCATGTCTCATATTGGTCTGGCCTGCAGTCATTAAGCACCTTGAAACTGAACTCTAAGAGAAAGATCTATGACCTTGGAGTAAACCATTTTTTTTCCAAAGAGACTAGAAATTATGAAGCCTGAAACAAAACAAAATACAATCTCAAGACCTCTTTTATTGGCACTCCTGCACAAGAATTACTGTTCCCATGGCACCGAGGCAATTGCTTCCTTCTCTTCTGTTAAATGACTCAGCTGACGGCCTTCCCTTAATGACTTTTACTTTACAGTTTCTAAACCTCAACATTAGTCTTCTTACCCCCCGGCTTTTCTTCTTTTCTTCTTTTGCCTCTAACTAGCATTACCCTGCAGAAAGAACAGACCAGATTCTACCTAAGTGTTTCCCGTGTTTTGCCTTAGAACTAAAACTCCAGTGTCATTTTCCATGAATGCTGTCTTATTACTATCATTTCTTCTATATCAGACCATAAGTTATATTTAGAGACTGACTAATGAACCTTCAGAAATGACTGTCCAAAGAACAAATGTAATATTATTCCATGTTGTAGAATTAATTCAGAATTTTTGTAATTCTCTTACATTCAAAACAATTTTTTAAATTTTTATTTTTTTGAGATTAAAGTTACACCATTTTCCCCACTTCTGAATCTACTATGTACCCCTGCCCTTGCTCTCTTTAAATTCATGATTTTTTTTCTCAAATTGGTGTGTATGTGGCCATGTGAAACACATGAGAGAGAGAGAGAGAGAGAGAGAGAGAGAGAGAGAGAGAGAGAGAGAGAGAGAACAGACAGACAGACAGAGACAGAGAGACAAAGAGAGACATAGAAACCGAGAGATATGCAGAAAGAGACAGAGAGGAAGACAGAGAGAGAACATAAATACAACCTGATCTCTCTCTATAATTTTATTTGTATGTGTATATTTTCAGGGTGGGTTATCTGGCAATGGATAAACTGAACAAGGACAAGACAAATAGACATGCTAACCTGGAAGGGGGGAAAGCTAATGGGCCTCATATCTGGACAAAGGATTATATGCAACTAAGGGTGCAGAAACTGGGACAAATAGTCTTCTCCAGGGAAGAATACAGTTTTTTAAATTAAAATGCCTTGTAAACTGTGCAATATAATTGAGTGATATGGGTACAATACCTCATATTAGAGTAGAAATATATATAATGTTTGTGAAGAATAATCTTATATTTGAATTCTATTCCACTGAATCTAAAATTAAACTTGTTTTGCGTCTATATACAAAATTCTATACCAGAAATTTAAAAATAACCTTGTGAGGGACAATTGAGGCATTAGGTTGAGTAGATTCCCTAATCTACTTTCTGTTCTATCTTCCCTATATATTTCTATATTTCCCCTTATTTCTTTGAAACCCCTATCTCTAAACCTAAGAATGAGAGATAAAGGAAAAGAGAGATATCCCTGAGTCCAACTTTGTTTTCTCTCTAAATATGACCAACACTAACATATAACCAATTCCCATTGAAAATAACTCTCTATAGGCCAAGAAAGCAACCAAAAACCTACCTGACTCTCTGTAAAGGAAATGGGACATCATTCTCTTAAGGTTTCTTCTGACTAATTTGGAACTAATAAATGAGCAAAATTACCTCATTTCTACCAAGACAGAATTCTACCAAAAAAAAAAAAAAACAACAACAACAAAAACAAAAAAAAAAAACAAAAAAAAAAAAAACAAGTGCGGGCAGAGAGAGGGGCAGAAGCTTGGTTGCAGGCAGTCAACAGCCAAACTCTTCTAAGACAGGATAAGCAAGTCCTAAATAGTTCTTCCTCAAAAATATGTCTGTCAGATATATTGGGTCAGAAGGATAAAGATGATGCCCCAATCTTATAGCGAGTTTTGGGTGACTATTCAGGTAGCAAACTGTCTCTGTCATCTTCTCTTTTGGAAAGCTACTAACCTGCCCTCCCAGCATACTCAGGGAATCAAGTTTATACCTTCTCAAGTCTTTGATGGGATTGAAGACCAGATACTTTAGTTTTACAATTAAGCTTAGTCATGTAGAAGTTAAGATGTTTATGTCTAGATAGATGTTCTAAGTTGATAATGAGGAGATATAATAGATATTGATTTACATTCAAACTTTTAGACTCACCAAGATACGAAATATGTTTTCTTCAAGGCTGCCAAATAAAAATAGCCAAAACACCCAAAAATGTTACATTTGTATAATTCCTGATTGTGTTATTATTCTTTCTGGTATACATAGTTTATTGTATATATGTGTAATAATATAAATGTATATGTAAAAAAATTTAATGAGAAAAAAGAAAAAAAAGTTAAAAATAATTCCCAGAAACCACATGGTGGCTCATAGCCACATATAATTTGATCTAATGCCCTCTTCTGGTCTGCAGGTGTACATGCTAGAAAAGCAATGTATATATAATAATAAATAAACATGTCTTTGAAAAAATACGTTTTGTAATGATTTGCTTGAATGCTTAAAACTGTCTTTAAGAGTTCCCGTGGTCATGGTTCTCCTCACAGCAATAAAACTAAGACAGAAATTGGTAACAGGGACTAGGTTACTTCTGTGAAAAACCTGACCATGCTTTTGTTCCGAATAATGTGGACTTTGGGACTTTGGATTAGAAAAGGTATTGAAAGCTCTAAGTAGGGCTTAGTGGAGCGACTAGAAAAACATGGAAGACAGTGGTGTTGAAGGTGACTTGAATTATAGAAGCCTGGCTCAAGTGGTTTCAGAAGAGAAGAATATTTATGTAGGCATAGAGACTTTTCTTGTAATAGTTCACCAAAGAATATGACTGCTTTTTACCATTGTCCTAGAAGTTTGCCTAAGGGTAAATTGAAGAGTTTGGATAAACACCCTTGGTGGAGGAAATCTCAAACTAGCCTAGTATTGATTCTTTTGTGTGGTTATTAGTCTTCATATTCTAGATACCTATTATAAAAAGTAGCAGACTGAGCAAGGAAAAACACAGAATGTACATTTTAATGAGACAAAGGGTACAATGACATAGAAATCCTGTGTTCTAAGAGATAAACAGACTAAACAGAACCTGATGTTAAACAGGATACAGGGAATGGTGACATCAAAGCACAATCCCCATCAGGTAAGCTTCCAGTTTCTAAAAAGAAAGATCATCCTAGGCCAATGCATTGTAGTATGCATCTTCCATCCCAACACCTAGGAGACAGTGCAAGTAGATCCCAGCCTGTACAGCCAGTGAGGTATGAAGAAAAAATTCTAGGAGAACAAAGGTTAAGAGAAAAACCATAAAAAATAGAGAGCTCTTGAAGATGAATTGAACAAGGAGTCCATTTTCCAGCCCCAGTAAGCCGTAAAACTTGGCGCCTTCAGCCATGTGGTTCTGGCTTTTGTTGGAGGGAAGAATAGAAGAAAGGGGTTATGGAGTTTCCCCTCATGGATAAGGAAAGCTGCTGAGGGTGTCCCTGCATGGAGGCCTAGAGAAAACATTGTGTAAAGCTGTGATGGTGAATCCTAGATTGCCTTGGAGGTGTCAAAATGTTGGAAATGCCAGAGCCATATTATACATGCCTATCATGGCTGCTAACAGGGAGTTCAACCAGCCCAAGAGAAAGAAGCATGTTGCAATGCAACAAAGCTGAAAGCAGTTGGAGATGTAGCGACTGCGTTGACATCAGACACGCTTAGGTCCAGTATATCCTCACTGTGCTTTTCCCCTCCATCTTAGAATGGTAATGCATATCCTCCACTATTATATGTTGAAAATATATGATCTTTTCTATTCTGATTTTTTTAGAAGATTACCTAAAGGTTAAGAGATTGCCATGAGTCTCAGAAGAGAGGTTAGATTTTGGATTTTCACTGGGTAGAGGCTGTTATAAACTATGGGGACTTTGGAAGTTAGACTAAATGTATTTTGCATTATGGTATAGCTATAAGCCTATTGGGACAAGAGAGTAGAATGTGGAATTTTGATTTAAGATGGACACCATAGGCTCTATAGGAGTGGCACTATTAGGACATGTGGCCCTGTTGGAGGAGGTGTGGCCTTGTTGGAGGAAGAGTGCTTCAGTTCTCTTCCTGTTGCCGGTGGACCAAGATGTAGAACCCTCAGCTCCTTCCCTAGCACCATATCTGAATGCACGCTACCATGCTTCCCGCCATGATGATAGTGGACTAAACCTTTGAACTGTAAGCCAGCCTCAATTAAATGTTCTTCCTTACAAGAGTTGCCACAGACATGATTTCTCTTTACAGCAATAGAACCCTAACTAAGACACTTTCGTTAATTTTTCTTTGTATTATAGGAAGTTAAAAGACTTCTGTCAAAATGTATTAACTGTGATGGTAGAAAACTGGGAGATTTTCCACCTATAAAACATGAGCACAAATGGACAGACTGATTAGCTGGCAAAGATCTGGTCTCAGAAATGGGTGAAAAAAGTTTTGAAGACTAAATATAGTGAAGAAAATCAAGAATTGGAAAGAAACAGAAACCACAATTATTTGCCAGTGGCATGTCCTTTATGTGATGTTATACCTAACCAAATTTTCAAGGTATTTAGTAAGATGTTGATAATCTGATGATATTTGAAGTTAATGTATTAATAAATGATGAATACAGTAAACCAATGCTTCTCTGTGTGCCTCAGGACAGCCTTGATAAAATTTCCAGCAATTACTGTCTTTCTCATTACCAAAGGGAAACAGAATATTTTGAATAGTGGAACAAAATTGTAATTTAAATGTGCAAATGCGCAAAAGGGAGTTGACACCAAGTTCTGCAAGAGAATATTGCTGTTGAAATCTACTCAACTTTATCAGAAGTGAACTTTTTATTTACAAACTACCACAGTCATGAAATCTTACTGATTTGAGTATACATATCACTTTCACAAGGTAACTATGATGTCATATTTGAATGAGAAGCTAATATATTCTAAGCAACATCTGCAAGGACTAATGCCTTGCACCACATTCTTACAGAGGCTTTGATACTTACCCAAATTTAGACGAAAATTACGCTAACTGTAGACAGTGTTGTTCAAAGAGAAAGCTCTGACAAATGGAATGAGGAGATTAAAGCAATTTGTGGACTCAGTGCACTGATTTTGTGAGGTTATCTGGGATAGCTACATGGCTAATGTTCTATGTCATTGTTTTGACATGCTAAGCTACAAAGTGTTTCCTTTTCTATGTAATATTAAGAATGTTTACATTCAACATGACTTTAGGAATGCAGGTGAAATGTTTCCTTTGAGTTTCAGACCAAATAAGCAAGTCCCAATAATAATATTTTATTGAAAGTATTTTAGAATAATGATATACTCAGAAAATAATAAACATATTGAGAAAAGACAAACTAGCCATCATTCCTTCATTTATTGAGCATCAACTGCTATTTTAATATTAATACTACCTGAGCCTCCAAAGATAACTGAATAAAAATCCATACTCTTCTAGATCCTGGATTAGTTATATTCAGAACCTGTGGCCAAGTTTTCCTGATGCTTGTGGAAAATGCTCTCCATAAGAATATCCACCCAAATTTGGCCAAGGTGTAAGTTAAGTCAAGCTTACAATGGACACAAAACCATCATAATATACTTGGCCAATGATAAACAATTTCATTTCATATCCACACTCCTTTTTAAGTGTATTTTTATATGTATATATCTAAATAGTATACTTGATGTTCATATTTAACATTATGTTAATTTTCTTGTTATTACAACAATATCACACCCTCAAAAACTTACCACTTAACCCACAACAAAAGCATCATCACATATATTTGGTAATTTACATCTACACATCTTTTGTATTTTTGTGCTTGCTCATTTTTTTTCTCTCTTTTGCTGAAGAAGTAACTACTATGTAAACTTTCACATTTTGTTTATTACTTTTATCATACACAACAAATACACTTAAATACGTATGATGTTACCTGTTTTGAGTTTATGAATGTAAAAAAGTGTTTGAATTACATTCCCAAAGCTAAGCAGCCACCACTTGAGACATTGTGGAAAGATTCCCATCTGGTTGAGATGAGTTAAATAACTTTAGATATTTAGCATACTATGCTTGAGTTAATATCTTTCTAAAACATGTGTTAACAAACCAGTTTGATGGCACACAGAAATGCAAATATGGAGAATTCATATAGTCTAGGAAAAATTTTTAATATTCTCTCTTTTAATATATAGTTTTGAAATTGTATTATTTCTAAAGTTGTCACCTGGGTGGGCTTTCAAGATACAAAGGCAGATGTAAACTTTGTAGTGAACTCCATGTGGGGGAACTTCTATAGTGCAGAATTCATTGAAGATGCATCATTTGTGTCTCTGAATCACTTTATATGACTCTATCTCCTTACCTAGGAGAGAAAAACAACAGCTGCTTGATAGGTTAAGTGCTTACCCTAAGTGAAACCTGATGATCTGCTACAGTGATCTTGTATTCCTTACTTGTCCCACTGTGGTAATAAAAGCCCTTGACAAAACCACTTAAAGAAAGACCTGACTTCAGCTCACAGTTTGGGAATAAACTACATCATGGTGAAAAAAAAATCACAGTAGCCGTAGCTACCAGCAGCAGAGTGTGAGGAATCTAGTACTCAACTTGCTTTCTTCTTTTTCAGTTCTAGATCCAAGGAAGAGATATTGTGCTGACCACTTTTATGGTAGGTCATCATTTTAATTAACCTAACCTAGAAAATCTCCCATAATGTGCCCAGAAGCTAGTCTAATCAAATTATCACTGATAGCTGAGCCTGGAGGCTTCTCCCAAGGGTGACTGTAAATCCTGTTAGGTTGATAATCAATGCTGATATTCACAAATACCTTAAGAAGTTGTATAGAAGTAAGGAGTACAAAAGTTTTTCATATGGCCACATTCCAGCTATGGACACTGGACAAAATTATTCTCTATTTGTACCATCTTTCTTATTTATATATCACGAATGATAAAATTACAAAATTATGATTTTATATTAGTGATGATCTAATTCTGTACAAGTAAGACAAAACAAGGCAAAGAGTAATTGTTAGTAGGATTGTATTTTATTTTCTGTGATGTGTCTAATTATTTGGTGACTTTCATACAAGAATCGTGTTCTAATATAAAACTAGAAAAATCATGTAATGAGATTTAAACACACTTTGAAAGTATGCCCTAATATGTTACAATGCATGATTAAGTAGCAATGCATGATATTGGCTCAAATATAAGAAAACTATGTTTTCTTAAAGAAGAACTAAGGATTGATTTCGCTTAAAGATGTAGGGAGCAATATTTTATTTGAGCATACTAATTTTTTGAATATAGAAATTGTAGTGATATATTCTAAAGAGGAATGACAAGTTTTCAAAACTTGTCTTGAGTGAAGTGATTTTTGATTCATCTATTCTTTTCATTTTTCCTTATCTACCTTGTATCACTATTAAATTTCCTTCTCCACACTGTCTTTTTTTCAGATTCATGCTTTTGGGTTTTGCTTTATGACACATTTAGTTTAACCTGGGCCATCTTTGTGAGCAATTTCCTGAATCTATGGGCCCTGAGCCTGTTTCCTATCTCTGCTTTACTGTTGATGGATACATTTTTGTGCTGTCCCATGAAGAATAAGTACATCTTATGTGTTAGCAGAGTAAGTAGAGGGAGAAGCTGTGTGAAACACTATTTTAAAAGGTTATAGTTAGTTACTCACATTCTTATATCGATTCTTTGATCTGCTAAGTCCCAGGTTTTGCTTCGTAGCAGCTAGCCTAAGGTTCTCCTCATAGCTGAGGTTTGGTAAATTCATGAGGATGTATAGTCATTACAGTGAAGCACTGCCCTATAGACCACACGACTGCAAAGTCTGCAAAATAGCTATCACAAAGTCAATGTGGTCAAATAATGTACCTTTTAACTAAACGTATTATAGAAGGTGTACATTCCAAAAGAAAGTCTTGTGTGAAAGTCTGTGCAGCCAGAGATGGCCACAGACTAGTCATATAAAATGTGAACTTGGGTGAGTCTTTGAGGGTCTTTGGTACTGTCTTTATTCTCCTTTTAAAAAAGTATTGACTTGGTTTGGATCCATGTATGATGGGGAAGAGAAGAGTTCTGTGATTACTAGTTTTAGTTGTCAACTGGACATACTCTGAAAGCACATGGGAAGAGATTCTCAACAAGGAATTTTTGAGATAGGGCTGCCTTGTGGGCATGACTATGAGGAATGTTCTTTCTTTTTTTTTTAATTTTTAATTTTAATTTTATTAATTTATTCAGATTGCAACTCAATTGTTATCCCATCACTTGTATCCTTCCATTCCTCCCTCCCTCCCACTTTCACCCTATTCCCCTCACCTCAGTCTATTTTCTTAATTGGTTAAGTGAGGAGGGAGTACTGACCTTGAACACAGGCAGCACTTCATGTCTTGGACTGAGTGAAAAGGAGAGCAATCAAACACTGCGAGCATGCGTCCTCTCTCTCTCTCTCTCTCTCTCTCTCTCTCTCTCTCTCTCTCTCTCTCTCTCTCTCTCTCTCTACCAGACTGTGGTTGTGAAGCATGGCTTTAAGTTCCCTGATAGTTTGACTTTCTTGCTAACAACCACCATAGGCTAGAATTGTGAACCAAAGAAAGGTTATCTTTCACCTATGTTGCTAGCTTTTTCCGCATGTTTTGTCACAACCTGAAAGAAAGCAAGTCAGCTTTTAAGACTTAAGATGGAGCTAACCTCTCCCAGGAACAAGAATTCAGCTCATTTTATAATGATATTTTAAATTAGGATGAACATTAAGAAAATTAAATTGTTTGTGGCTGGATAAATGAGAATACATTCAGCAGTTCCTTTTGCTTAATTCTGTTAATATCTTTATGTTTAATTCCAATAAAAATTAAATGAAAATTGATTTTGCTACTATAAGATATAACTTTTTATCTTCTTAATTACTAGTTGTTAACCAATTTTCCCTTTATCTTTTTTACTTTACTTTATTTTTATTTTACACTACTAACTCATCCACTGACACAGATCTCCAGTCTCATATATTTGCTCTAGTAAAGTGGTATAACGCCAAGCAGTGAATTCAATAAGCACAGGTTCAGCAGGAACAATTGTTTAAGAACATGCTATTTATGCTATGCACATGTATGAGTAAGAAACAATCCTTATCTTCAAGGAACTCACATTTAATATTTAATTTTAAACCACTGTGTGTTATCAAATTGACATTTCCCCATTCTTTGAGGAATGTGCATCACATATCTCCTATCCACATGAGAAATCTGCACTGTAAGCTGATCTCTCAGCACTTCTGTGACCTCAGTTGTAGTTGCATACTTTGAATCAAGTGTGCCCACAGATATATTATAACAAGTTTTTCATGGCAATACAAAAATCTTTCTCATATGCTTAGTTCCTAATTGCTCATCTTATTGTCACAGTTTATGAAATTTGAGTAAGAGGGATCAGGAAACCTTCCCTGGCAGCCCTGAGCCTCACAATCTCTTCATGTCAATTTCTAGTTCAGAGATGTGGGTGTCAGAAATGCTCTTCAGTCTCAAAGTATCAGAGAAATATTAGGAGAAAATTCATAACTTCTAATGCATAAAATTAAAATATAAATATATACAACTATTTCAATGACTGTAGAAAATAGTCAAGAAACAACAAATATCCAAGAGGTATTTCTCAATCTAACTGTTAAGCTTGAGCATAATCCAGGAAAGTCAGTATAAAATTCACTGTGTAAACAAGTCTCTTAAAGAATATATTGGTCACTACACGAACCTAGGTGTGAGAACTTTCAAAACCAAGCTTGTGTGTATGTACTCTTCTCTGTGTCTTACAAAATGAATTGCATGATAAATCTTTCTAAATCTTTCATTTTTTTATTCTTACATTCAGTGTGTTTTCTTCACAGGTTTTCAATTATTTTTCACGTAATGCTTTGAAATTCATGCTACTCTGCGGCTGGGTAGGGCCTTCCAGAGGATGAGAGGGTGGTTCAGTCAGGCTCCTGTCTGTAAACATAGCAGAGTGTAGTTCATGAATGGTGCCAGAGATTGGCTCCCTCCCATGCAATGGGTCTCA
Source organism: Acomys minous (assembly GCF_964271855.1). Lineage (NCBI taxonomy): Eukaryota > Metazoa > Chordata > Mammalia > Rodentia > Muridae > Acomys > Acomys minous. Next base: position 28,837,427 of record NC_140487.1, read on the forward strand.
GGTTGGGCCAGGCATTGGTTTGACATTCTCTCATTCTATTCTTTCTTTCTTTCTTTCTTTCTTTCTTTCTTTCTTTCTTTCTTTCTTTCTCATACCTCATAGGCAGGGTATATTTCACATCAAAGATTTTTTGGTGCATTGCTGTTTCCCTCCACCACTCTAAGTCCTGCCTGGCTAGAAGGTAGCCTCCAAAGTCTCCTGTCCCTGCTGCTAGGAAGCTCAACTAGAGATATCTTTATATCCTCCCTGTAGTCTATCCTATTGCAGGTCTCCAGGTTGTTTCAATGATGCCGCCACCCTTGGTTTCCTTTTTCTCTCTAAGCACTCTAACTTCCCATCCCCACTTTTCTCACATCTGATTGCTTCACCATCACCCCCCCCCCCCCCGCTCCATACACACCTCATTTCCCTTGCACAAAACCTCTCCTATCAAGTTTCTTGACAGCCAAGCATTAGGCAGAACTGGAGGAGTCCTGTGGAAGAGTGTGAGAGAAGGACTCAGAGGGGACAAGAATGCTGCATTAAGACCAGCAGAGTCAACTAACAGAGAGCCGTGGGGGCTTACAGGGATAGATGCTCCAACCAAAGAACATTCATAGACTGGACCAAGACCTCCTACATATATGTAACCAATGGGCAATTCGATCTTTATGTGGCTTTCCCACTAAGTTAAACAGGTTCTATCTATGACATAGACTCTGTTGCCTGCTTTCAATCACTTGGCCCTAACCAAGCTGCCTTGCCTGGACTTAGTGTATGAGGATAAACTCAGTCCTGATGTGACTTGATGTGCTAAGGTGGATTGGTGGTGGTGGTAATCCCCTTTTCTGAGAACAAGAGGAGGAGGAATAGAGAGTAGAAGGGAAGGATGGGGAGGAGAGGAGGGACGGGGCTACAACTGGGATGTAAAATTAAATATGAAAATTAAAAATAAAATTTAAAAAATAAAAGAAATTAAAGCTGCCTTTCTCCATTTCAAGTAATTGCTAAATACTACCTTTGTGTATGTTAAAGTCCAGGGAAATATGTCAAGTTTTCTCTGACAGCTGGTGGGGCATGGCCCATGTGGCAACATTGAGTTTTGGCTTGATTTCTGATGTCATAGTCATGTGAGAAAGACAAGAACAGGAACAAGAATATTAGGAAGAAGTGCCCACATAGGCTAAAAGAAAATTGATGACTGTGTGAAATCTCTAAGTTCCTTTTTGTACTCATAGCATCTCTTTTCCTTACTTTGTTTTCCTTTGGTTCAGATATTTGCACAGAGGAAGCCTCCTGCAAGAGGGCCAGCTAGGTTGATCAGTGGAATCGAATCGAAGACCTAGATATGAATCCACACACATATGGCCACTTGATTTTTGACAAAGAAGCCAAATCCATTCAATGGAAAAAGGCTAGCATCTTCAACAAATGGTGCTGGTCTAACTGGAGGTCTATGTGTAAAAAAATGCAACTGGATCCATATTTGCCACCTTGCACAAAACTTAAATCCAAGTGGATCATAGACCCCAACATAAAACAAGAGACACTAAGTCAGATAGAAGGAGAAGTGGGGAAGAGCCTGGAATACACATTGGCACAGGAGAAAACTTCCTGAACAGAACACCAACAGCCCAGGCCTTAATGTCAACAATTAATAAATGGGACCTCATGAGGCTGAGAAGCTTCTGTAAGGCAGGAGTCACTGTCAAGGGAACAAAGCGACAGCCTACAGACTGGGAAAAGATCTTCACCAACCCTACATCTGACAAAGGTCTAATATCCAAAATATATAGAGAACTCAAGAAATTATACACCACCAAACCAAATAACCCAATTGAGAAATGGAGCTTGGAACTAAACAGAGAATTCTCAACAGAGAAATATCAAATGGCTGAGAACCACTTAAAGAAATGCCCAACCTCCTTAGTCATCAGGGAAATGCAAATCAAAACAACTCTGAGATTCCATCTTACGCCCATCAGAATAGCTAAGATAAAAAATTCAAGGGACACCAAATGCTGGCGAGGATGTGGAGAGAGAGAGGAATACTCCTTCATTGCTGGTGGGAATGCAAACTAGTACAGCCACTTTGGAAATCTATCTGGTGCTATCTCAGAAAACTGGGAATAGGGCTCCCTAAAGACCCAGCTATTCCACTCCTTGGAATATACCCAGAAGATGCTCCAGCACACAACAAGAAGATTTGCTCAACCATGTTCATAGCTGCCTTATTCATAATAGCCAGAACATGGAAACAGCCTAAGTGTCCCTCAGTAGAAGAATGGATAAAGAAACTGTGGTACATTTACACTATGGAATACTACTTAGTTATTAAAAACAGGGAATTCCCAAAATTTGTGGACAAATGGATTGAACTAAAAATGATCATAATGAGTGAGTTAACCCAGAAGCAGAAAGAGTTAAATGGTATATACTCACTTATATCTGCATACTAGCCCAAGGGGCATGTTCTAGGAAAGTCTTCACTAACCAGGAAACTGGGACAGAGGGGAGGACATCCTATTGGGACTTTAGATGAGAGAAGCATGGGAGAATGGCAAAGTTGAAGGATCCAGAAGATCCTAGAAACCTACAAGAAGAAAATTATGATAGGCAGATTTGGGGCCAGGGGTCTCGCTCAAACTATGGCACCAGCCAAGGACAATACAGGCTGTAAACTTCAACCCCCTACCCAGATCTAGCCAATGGACAGGATATTTTCCACAATTGAGTGGAGAGTGAGGTCTGACTTTCACATGTACTCTGGTGGCTCATATTTGACTACGTCCCCTGAATGGGGAGGCCTGGTGGCACTCAATGGAAGGATAGCAGGCTACCAAGAAGAGACTTGATACCCTATGAGCATATATAGGTGGAGGAAGTCCCCCTCAGTCACAGTCATAGGGGAGGGGAATAAGGGGAAATTGGGAGGGAGGGAGGAATGGGAGGATACAAGGGAGGGGATAACCATTGAGATGTAATATGAATAAATTAATAAAATAGAATTTTTTTTAAAAAAGAGGGCCAGCTAGTCATTTTTGAGCACAGGTTTCAAGGTACACCTCTCATTCCAGGCCAGTTTATCTCAAACATATTCTTTGGAATTTCAAGACATTTTAATAATACCAAGATTAATCTTTACTTCTATTCACTCAGTCATTAGCATTACAATGAATCTATGTGCCATAAGCCACAAAGAAGGACCACTGAACAGTGTCCCGTGGATGTAGCATTCAGGAAAGGAACAGGAGCAACATCGTACTGGTAACACATGTGGGACCCTGGGCGTGCCCTCTGGCACATATGTTATTTAAGCAATTCTCTCTGAACAATACGTAATATTATTAACTAATGTTTAATAACAAAAAGCTTTTTAGGGACTTATACATATAGAAAATAAATACATGGATGATAGAAAAATGCATTATACTACCGTATATATCACATATGTAAATTAATCCTCATGTAAATCTTCAGAAAAGGGGTTTGTACTTTTATCTTTTAAGGTAAAATTATCACTAGGGTAAAATCATCCCCAAGACTGTACTACAAATGAATGAGACTTAAATGTACTTCTCATAACATTGTTGAAACTTAATAAAAATGATGTTTCTAGCTAATCCATCTACTTAATCTTTTATCAGTCACTTAGTGGTGGAAAATTTTAATACCAAGTAGATGCCAAATTTCATCTCTAAAATATTTTTGTAAAGGAAGATGCCATGTTAACATAGTACTTTTACTAACATTTTCTTTTGGATTCCAGCAAAGTTTGTTTTTAACAAAGAAGTTAGGAAAATACCCATTCACTAGAATGATATATCAAAAAGAATATTTCTACATGAAACACTAAATGTTAGAACAGGTTAAGAGGTAATCCATGAATGTTGAAGCAATTCTATAAAAACAGCCTTAGGGTAGCAGAAGCAGAAATCTTGCAAGTTCAAGGCTAATCAGTTTTGGTGAGTTTCAATATCGTCTGAGGCTCTGTTGCAAAACTGTATCAACATGACAAAATAAGTACAGTAAGGTTACTTATGAAACATAGATGATTTAACTTTCTTTTCAAACAAGTCCTTCACTTTCTTGGTTAGAGTTACTCCTAGATATTTTATATTGCTTGTGGCTTTCGTGAAGGGTGTATTTTTCCTAATTTCTTCCTCTGCATATTTCTCCTTTGTATATAGGAAGGCTACTGACTTTTTTTGAGTAAATTTTGTATCCACTCAATTTGCTGAAGGTGTTTATAAGCTGTAGGAGTTCTCTGGTGGAATTTTGGGTGTCACTTAGGTACATTATCATATCATCTGCAAATAGGGATAATTTGACTTCCTCCTTTCCCATTTGGATCCCCTAGACCTCCTTTTGATGTCTTATTGCTCTGGCTAGAACTTCAAAAACTATATTGAAGAGATATGGAGAAAGTAGGAAGTCTTGTCTGGTCCCCAATTTTAGAGAAATTTTTATTAAGTATCTCTCCATTTAATTTGATGTTGGCTATTGACTTGCTGTATATAGCCCTTATTATATTTAGGTATGTGCCTTGTATTCCTAATCTCTCCAAAACTTTAAGCACGAATGAGTGGAGACTGACTCTGACATGAACTGTGGTGCCCCATATTTGACACCTCCCCTTGGTGGAGTAGCGTGATAGCACTCAAAGAAAGAATAAGCAGGCTACCAAGAGGAGACTGATAGCCTATGACCATATAGTGGGGGATGAGGTCCCCATCAGTCTTAGACCTAGGGGAGGGGAATAGGGTGAAAGTGGGAGGGAGGAATGGGAGGATACAAGTAATGGGATAACAACGAAGTTGTGGTCTGAATAAATTAATAAAATTAAGAAGGAACATAGATGAGTTAAGTGAAATAAGTCAGACAAGTGAAGAAATATCTGTATGATCTAAAGATAATTGACCACTTAAATGTAAACAGAACATTATGCACCAATGACTGCAGTAATTTTGGTAAAGATTGGAAACTTTTATCAAAAGACAAGCAATTCCAACTGGAATAGAAGGACAGAGTCAATAGGCGTATCATGAACTGATGACTCCAGCTGGTGGTATATTCTTGACAATATCATGGGGAATAGATGTTAAAAGGTTGTTAAATAATTAAACGAGGGAATACATATGTTAATCAGTTACACTTGATTATTCTACAATGTATATATACCTCAAAAACAATAGATTACACATAAAAAACATAGTTTCTGGCTGTCAACTTATTTATGAATTACTTTTAGTTTTTATATATAGACATGTCTGTAAGTTTGTGTATGGGCGTATGCACATGAGTAAAGGTGTCTGGTAAACCAGAAAGCTTGGATGCCATTGGAGTTTCAAGCAGTTCTCATGTGCCTAACAAGATAGCAATTGGGTAGTATGAGCTCTTCACTGCTAATCTATTTTTGAATTATCAATATGATTTATGTCATAATTATGGGCAACCGTTAAACACTAAGTGATAAAATGATCTTCCACTAAAATTGTATAGCAGCTATTTTGTGATCAGAATCATGAGAATATATTTTAACTAACAAAATTGATTTTCAAGGTATTTTTTGATGTATGACTAGTTTATTTTATCGTTTTAAGGGAAACATGTAAAAATATTTGAGACAACAAAAGTGAGACCAGAGAAAAACCTTTCCACAGGTCTCTCAACCATTTTGTGTGCCACCATCAGATTATTTTATTTTCACTGTACATATGCCCTTTTTTTCACATATGCCTTTTTAAAGCAACGAAGTATTCACCTCTAGGCAATAAACCTATAGTATGTGAAAATTAAACACTCACAGAGCTAAGTTATATACCATGTGACTACAGAGGCAAGAACAAAGAAAAAAGAAATTGGCAGAAAGGGGATATAAAATGTAAAGGTTGCCATAGGCTTAGTCAAGCCTTGTCTTTATAAGAAAGTGGTTCAGGAACTGGGGAGATGCCTCAGAGCATAAAAGCACTTGCCGTTCTTCTAAACCACTTGAACTCAGTGCCCAGCACCCACTCACTCTCCACAAAAGAAAGTAATGAAGTACAGGATTCACATTATTTACTTTAGATATATTTGTTTAAATCTATCTAATTAGTTTGTACATTAATTTTGAATCCTTTCTAAAAATGTTGGATACAAATAACAAATCTCTAGTCTTTTAGTAGTATGTGTGCTAAATATACATGAATGGTTTACAAAATGCCAATTGTGTCCATATGTGACAAATGATTATTTAAGTCTGATCATGCACATCTCCAATAGCAGTGCATCAATAGGATGTATGTAAACCTATTAACAATGACTTGAAATGATATTGTCTTCTAACACCTGGGAAATCCCAAACATTTGGATTTTCAAAATTCTTCACATTTTAATAAATGTTTCTTGAACTCATGAAGCCAAAAGGAAATAGTTAGAAGTCACATTTATTTATTAGTTAAATCCAAATATCTTAGTATGAATTTATGTTCAAATGACCTATCAGGCATTTGTGGAAAATACCCAGAAATCAAAAGAACAGAATCATCTTTAGCCAGTTCTGAAGAGACCATACTTGGATATATATGTACCTGTTTGACAGCACAGAGCTCACCGAGATCATTAATAAGATCAAATATTCACACGTTCACCTCATGGTCCATTCTAATTTTCACCTAAGACTTTTCATCAGGCAACCAAAGAAAATACATTGACAAGGTATGATGTATCCAAAGGAAATCAACTAAACTAATTATCTCAAGTTGGGCACAGTGTCTGTCAGATCTTGAATATAATATTCAATATAGTATTTTCCCTTCAAAACTTAAACCATATGTATTGAAACCACCAGTTTGGTAAAGCTCTTAAATGAGTGTGTTGGGGCCTCACTTGGAAAAATTCCATCCTTAGATTCCTCTATCACGAAAACTGATAGCTGGTATTTCAGTACTAGACTCTTAATCAGCTCACTGTCATTCCGTCTGGCTGTGGCATGAAGCCTGGGAAGTCAAGACCAGAAAAAGCAGCTTGATCCAATTGGTCTTTGTTCCATTGAGATACAGACAGTGGTAGCGGCATTAAGGCACCAAAGCACCTAAGCTGGTATATCCAAAACAGCTCCTAATTAGAGTCCTAAATTTATTAAATTTATTAATATTATTTGTTAGGTAGAATTCCAAGCACAAATATATGGTATGGATTTTGTCTGTAGGAAAAGATTCATAACAGAATAGATAATATTGACTCTGTAGTATCTAGAGGTATGGTACTTCTTATGAGATTCTCTGCATTTCTTTTATTGTTCCATCACTTTGCATTGTAGTGCAAAATATCGTCCAACACCACACCTTCTGCTTAATATCTAAGAACTATCTTTTTCATGAATAAATGCACCATGCTGACTAATTTTACAACTACCATGCAGGAAGGGGGGAAAAGTAATAATACTCATTAAGCCATGAGGTAACATGAAGTTCTGTTACTACAATTTCTAACAATAATTATTTAGTTCTGTTTATGTTCTTTCTCATAATTCTGTATTATCTGTATGGCCAGGGAATGATGAGTTCCTGTAACCCTTTCCAAGGTTATGATTTGTTACTAAATTTTTATAATAACAAATGCAATCTGTACTCAGATTCTAAGGCAGATGGTGAATAGTAATCACTTTCTGGTAACGTTTAACTGATATTTAACACTGTAAGCTATAAACCCAAGCAATGTGTGAAGCATACCTTGGCTGTGTACTCTTTATATTGGAGGGGTGATACCATCTCTTTGGCTTTTGTATTTTACATAATTATCTAAGGTAGGCAACAAGTTGTTCATTCTCCTGGGGCAGAGAATGAACAATCATCCTCTGGATATTCCTCCCCAGGAGATTTGTTTTAAACCATGCACCAAATATTTTAGTTTGAAATCTGAGACACAACACAACTCCTCTTTTCAGCTTGTATAATTATCAAACCCAAAACTTTCTAAGATGTTTTATTTCCAAGAATGTTGGATGACAGTAAGTTTTGAGGGAAATTTGCAAAGGTAATTCACTGTGGTATTTAATTTAAGCCTAACTTGTTTTTTAAAGCAATGCTACTATGACTTTAAATTATACCAAAGCAAGAAAAGCAATAAGGATGAGCAATTGTAATTCTTCCCAATAAAGATGTGATTTAGCAACAATCCTCAATTATACATTATTTTGACCACTGAATATTGATTTCTGCCTGTCTATGCGGTTGGTACAAGAGTCAAGGCAGAATGCTTGACATAGTTCTTGGCCATAAATAATGGATATTTATTTTGGTGAGCCAGGGCTCACTTTCATGTCCCAGCTCTCTGCTAATCCATTATGTTTGCAAGTTCTCTATCTATATGTAGACAAAAGTAGTCAATCCATAAAACAAAAATTAACCTTAAACTCTTAAATATTTCCTTCTTGAGTCAAGTATTTTAACAATTATAACTGTTATTGCTATTGTTTTTATTACTTTAAAAGGTGTGACAAATTTCCTATATCTAATGAATGGAAAACCCTTGCCCCTTCACATTTCTTGATAGTATTTACAGTGAGAATGGCCTACTAACAGAGATGATTTTGCAAGAGAAGAGAAAGTTTGGATCTTGATGGGCATGTTCTGAGATTTAATTAGAGTACCATATGGCCATCTGTGAGTCTGGAAAAAAAGATTTGTTGTAGTTATTCACAAGCTCTGTGTCTTAACAATCATTCTACTTCCTTCTGAAATGATCTCTTTTGTGGAAGGGGCATGGTACAGATGTTCCACTTAGTGCTGAGTATTCCACAGTCTTTATAATCTCTATGTCATGACCAGATGTGGGTGTTAGTGCTAATTGCTAGCTGCAACTTTTCTTTGATGATTTCATTAGCAGTCAGTTTAATATATGCCCATCTTAATAGAGTGCTAATAATGGGTTCTCTCTAGGATCTATGAGTTTTCTACTGCTGTGTTACTTAACAGCAATTCAGTTGAAATTCGGAATGAATTTTAATCTTCTTTTTTTTCTTTTTTTTCAACTTTTATTTTATTTATTTTTTTTATTAATTTATTCTTGTTACATCTCAATGGTTATCTCATCCCTTGTATCCTCCCATTCTTCCTTCCCTCCCATTTTCCCCTTATTCCCCTCCCCTATGACTGTTCCTGAGGGGGATTACCTCCCCCTGTATATGCTCATAGGGTATCAAGTCTCTTCTTGGTAACCTGCTGTCCTTCCTCTGAGGGCCACCAGGTCTCCCCCTCCAGGGGACATGGTCAAATGTGACGCACCAGAGTACGTGAGAAAGTCATACCTCACTCTCCACTCAAGTGTTTAATCTTCTTATACAATAGAAATGTTAAGCAGACCAGCAACAGTACTTGCTGCCCAGTATAACAACCTAATTTTGATCCCAGTATCCCAGATAGTATGACAGAACCTATTCCTGTAACTGTCCTATGTGTACCATGACACATCCTATGTCCACATACATACACTCACAAATATAAAGGAATTTAAATAGTAATTTTAAAAACTTCGAGGTTAAATACTGGGACAAGAAAGATTGCTCAATATTTAAGGGTACTTGCTGCACTTGCTGAGGACCTGGGTTCAATTCCTGTCCCCCAACTATGTGTAACATAAACTCCAGGTGATGCCATGTGATTTTTCTGGCCTCTAGAAACCTCTGTACCCATGTGTACACATATTTACACACATACATACACACACATACACACACCACACATTTTAAAATGTGTTGAAAATGTTTAATAAGGGAAAAGTAATCTTGATTTGTGTTATATGAATAAAATATGGCATTTTGAAAGAAATCTATATTTTTTACACTCACTTTCTTGAATTGATTTATCATTTTGTCCTTGTAGTTATAACTAATATCTAAGAAACTCAATATCTAATTTAATATTCTGCAGTAAATAAATTAAATTCTGGCTTAAGATTTTACAACAAAAGAGAGTAGAAACTTACATTATATCAATTTAAAAATTTGAAGGCTCATGAACATTAATTTTGTTCTATTATCCATTGCATCATTATACCTCATTTTTTGACCGCTTAAAATAAATGTGCTCTTTTAAAGTGCCTATCTTAAAAGCATACGATCCATTCAATTAAACATTATAAGGAAGAGCACATGCTGTGGATTGAAATATTGGCTCACAATAAGGAATTGAGAACTTTGAATTTCCCTAATAGTGTACTTCACGCATTCTAGGGAAGTGGCCTACCCATTGACCTGGTTCTCTCCTGAGAGCCGCTCTTAGCAAGTAGTGCTTCAAAGGAAACATTGGTCTAAGTGCTTCCTCTTCCTGTCTGTAAAATATCTGCGCTCCTGTGGTGTGGGCTTCATTTATACTCCCCTCTTACCGAAAAGGAAAAGGATCAAATGTTCCAGTAAGTTGCTTGTATCAATAAACAACTTACTGTTCACCCTGGTTACAAGCCTGGCTGTCATTCCGCAAGCAAGAGTTTAGTTTTTGGCACATCTGATTCGTGTTTCATGCATGGCAGGTCTTCAGCACATGTGAAAAGACAGGATAAGGCTGAATGCCCTTAAATAATATTTCAGTGTTTACAGAAAATATGTTAATAAATTGCATCTTGAAATTAGTCAAAGAAAAAATTTCTTCAAAGATAAAAGAAAAGTCCAAATTTCCTTAGGAAATGGAAAGAGGCTTTTTAGCGCTGGTATATTGTTTTAAATCTGAAATATTTGTTTTCAGCTTATTTTAAGGTCATGTATTTTCTGCAGTGCAAATGAGATAAAATGTGTTATTCATCATGGCTCTTTTACTTTATGGTTTTTCTTTGCTGATAGCATACTGTCTATACTTAACACATTGTGGGAATATTTTTATTTTTAGTTAATTGCAGAACAGTTTGTGCATTTCCTTGATTGCATATAAGATTCAAGGTGTGGCTAATGTACCAATGTTGTTTTTCAAGGATATCTCTGAGAGCGATTGGTTTTAGATATAACTATAAATAAAAGCAATGAAAAAATACAAATTAAAAAGACAATTTTACTCATTCAAAATATGTATCTCATTATGACATTATTGCTAAGTTAAATCCATGATGTAAAAATATTTACATTTTGTCAGCTTAAGACCTTTGGCTTTAATTTGCTTCAGTTTTCAGTATACTACATTTACAGAATATCATATTTCTGTTTCTAGTGTTAACCTAAAAGCTTTGGCTCTGCATTTGGGGTCTACAGTCCTTCATTGAAGAGCAGTTGTCCCGTCCAGCAGGACCAGTAATTACGGGGTCGCGAGGGGAGCCATACCTGAGAGATGGGATGGAAAAGAGAGAGGCGAGATTAAGTTGCGTTCAAATCAAGGTCTTTTTATTGAATCAAAAGCAAAAGCTTTTATGGGGTGGAGGCAGGGGCTAAGCAGCAAGGGTGGGGCCCGAGAATGCCTCCAGATGGCCATCAGGGGAACATCAAGTGGTTTATCTCGGAACACTATCTCTCGGAAAGTCCCGAGCTATCCTGCTGAACAACATCTGCAGGGGGTGAAAGGAGGAAGTTATGCAGAGGCTAAAAGGAGGAAGTTATGCAAAGGCTGAAAGGGGGAAGTTATGCAGAGGCTGAAAGGGGGAAGTTAGCTTTGGAACCGGGCATCAGTATTTTTCCCTAGCCAGTAGATTCTTTTAGCCTTGAATGACCCTGGGCTGGCTCCGAACAAGCAGTGATCATAAGATATTGTGGTAAGGCTAAGCAGGAATGCATTGCGTGCCAGTAAGCAATATTCCTTTGTCGCCTCTGCACCAACTCCTGTCTCCAGGTTGCTGCCCTATTTTGAGTTCTTGCCCAGATTCCCTTTGGTGATAAATTCTGATCTGGTAGTATAGGCAAAATAAACCCTATCTTGCCAATGTTGCTTTGGTCATAGTGTTTCATCATAGCAATAGAAATGCGTAACTAAGACAGTAAACAAAAGATTGTGCAAATATCCATCTTTTACAAAGGATGGAAAAAAAAAGATAAATTAGCAGTATACTTATATTACTGATAAATTTTCTTATGAAAGCTTAAAACAACTTAAAAGCGTTTACAATTTTAGAGTAGACAGGAATCTGGAATATTACATTTTGTAAATAGAACACAAGTTCCACTGTTCAATAATATGATCTTAGTGATTTGAGAAATCTTAAGCACAAAATTAATATTCTCTGTAGAACATATTCATACTTATTTTTCTAATAACATCATGTTGCTGCAAACTTACCAGGGTGAAGACTATCCCAAATATGGTGTCTTTTCCTGCCGTTTAAAGTCCATAGGCTGCCTCCATCTGAAATCATTGCTTTTAATCTGTATTAGCACAACCTATTTATTTCTGTCTCTTTGTTTTGGCAAAAGTATGGTTATAACTCAGATCTTAAGTAAGATATAAACAATAGAATTTTTTGGCCAAGAGTCAAATTCTCTGGTATTTAACTCTTAACCTTTTCCATGTCTCAGATACTTCCTCTTTTTATCAAAATATTAATCTCCTTGGGTTGGCTACTTCTGTCTTCTCAGCAAAGTTTATTTTAATTCATGGCATTCTTGTCCAAATACCTCTGTTTCACCCTTTAAATATATATATTTAACCCTTTAGAAAAGTTTCATTTGGTATTTTTGGGGGATTTACAATTTTATTGAAATACATATATATTTTTGAAAGAGTAAATAATATTTGGGGAGAAATTGATTTGTTAGGAGATAGTTGATTTATGAAAAATAATTCTAATTTAACTGTAAAAAATATATAATCTGTCTTCCCAGGAAATAATTAAAGTGCATAAAAATTTTAAAAATTAAAAATAAAGAATAAATTAAAGTGAATTACATAATTTTTGAGGAATAAATAAATTTAAATTTGGTATGTTCTTGATATTTCAACAATGCTACAAAGAGATTCTCTAAAACCACACCAAACGAAGGTTCCTTCATCGTCAATTGTCCTACATTTTTCAGGATTTTCAAATATCTACATGTACCACAATGAGTACATGTAGTCCAAGGCCCCCAGATCTGTCCATGAAAGTATGACAGAGGATTTAAATATTATATAACTACTTCAAAAATATTCATCATAATTTTAGTATATATAATTAACCATTTATAGAAAGAAATTTACCATTCAAAATGTATGAATCAGAAAGAATATATTTCATAGCTGATGTTCACTAGAGTGCAGTCTATTTATTCTGGCTACCTTATTGGAACTTTGTAGAGTAGGTAATTTAACTAGCAAGTAGCAATTTTTTCCAACTAGGAAGTTCTAATATCAAAGAACAAAGGTTCATAAATATAGTATCATCTATTAAGAGCTACATTTCTGATCATAAGTATGGGTTTGTCATTTCCTCTGGAGATAAAATAAGAAAATACAGAGAAAGAGGGGGAGGTGAAAGGAGAAGAGATAAGGTGGGGCCAAAAAAATAATAATAATAAGAGAAATGGAGAAAGATGGGAAGGGAAAGAATAGGAGGGTCACAGTGGAGGTAAAGAAAAATGTAGAATTGAAAGAAGGAGGAGACTGTAGGAAAAGATGGAAAGATGAGAGGGAGGCAAGATAAGGAAGAAGAAAGTGGGGAATGTGAGCATGGGTAAAAGAGGTGGCAGAGGAGGACAGAAGGAATGGAACAGAGATGGGAGCAGAAGAAAAGGAAAGGGGAAGAGAATGAAAAGGGGAAAGGGAGAAGGAAGAAGATAAATACAGAGGAAAAGGGGAGAGGGAGGAAATAGAGAACAGCTATAATGTCAGGAGGAAGGGAAGGAGGGAGAAATAAGAGAGAGATAGAGAGAAACAGAGACAAGGACAGAGACACAGAACCTTGTGTGTCTTTGTGTAAAGGCAGGGATATCATTTGTCAAGATTAACTTCATTTCCTATTGAACTCCCAAATTTTTAAAAGTATAATTCAAGTAGACAATACACTCACATTTTTTAAAAATCACTTTACATCCTGGTAATAGCCACATCCCTTCTCTCCTCCCAGTTCCATGCTCCCTTCCTAGTCCCCTTCTTCCCTCCCTTAACACTCAGAAAACGAACCCATCTCATCGAGCCATGGCAGGTCTCTGCCTGTCCTCTTCCCCCTATGGCCTTGTAAGGCTGCCCCACAAGTGGGGAGCAGGCGGTCGGTGATGTTATCAAAAATCTAGCATCTGAGTTCATATAAGAGGTTGCCGTGCTCACCTGACTAGAGGACCCACAAGAAGGCTGAGATGCCCATTGGCTACATACGTCTAGGGGGCCTAGGTCCAGTCCATATATGGCCCAACAAGGCTGACTCGCCAGGAGGAAGTGATCAAATATCAGGCACCAGAGTCCATGCCAGAGATAGTCTCTACTCCCTTCTCAGGGTACTCAAATGGGGAACATCGGAACGTGGGGTCTATGTTCTCTTTATGCATGTTCCCTGCTTGGTACATCAGTCTATCCAGGCCCCGTGGTACAGATTTGGTGACTTTGTTCGTCTCCGTGTGTGTGTGTGTGTGTGTGTGTGTGTGTGTGTGTGTGTGTGTGTGTGTGTGTGTGTGTTATTGTTGTTGGTTTTTTTTTCCTTAAAGAACCAGCTCTTGATTTCCTTGATTCTTTGTATTGCTCTCTTTGTTTCTAATTTATTGATTTGAGACCTGGGTTTGATTATTTCTTGTCGACAATTCTTTGGTGTGTTTACTTCTTTCTGTTGTAGAACTTTCAGGTGTGCTGTTAAGGTATAGTATGGTTTTTCTTCAGATTTTTGTTTGTTTGTTTTTAATGATGCACATAGTGCTATGGACCTTCCTCTTAGCACTGATTTCATTGTGTCCCATAGGTTTTGATATGTTCTGCCTTTATTTTCAATGAATGCTACAAAGTCATTAATTTCTCTTTTTATGTCATCCCTGGCCCAATGTTCATTGAATGCATAGTTCTTTTGTTTTCATGAGTTTGTAGTGGTGTTCTTATAAGATATAGGGAGTTATTTCAAGAGCTTGTTGTATTTGTTGAGGCTTGCTTTCTGAACAAGTATATAGTCCATTTTGGAGAAGGTTTTGTGAGGTGCTGAGAAGAAATTATATTCTTTTAAGTTTGGGAAAAATGTTCTGTAGATATATGTTAGGTCTACTTGGTTCATGATGTTGGCTAGTAGTCTTGTTTCTTTGTTAGTTTCTGTCATGGTGATCTATCAGTCAGTGAGGGTGGGGTGTTAAAATCTCCCACTATTAATGTGTGGAGTTTGACGTGTCATTTAAGCTTTAGTGGTATTTCAGAATTGAGAAATTATCTTAGTGGATTTTTTCCTGATGAGTATGAAGTGTCCTTCCCCATCTCTTGATTAATTTTGGCTTAAAGTCTATTTTATTGGATACTAGAATTGTTACTCCAGCTTGTTTCTTGAGTAAAGGTTTTACCAGACCTTTACTCTGAGGTAATGTCTATGTTGATTGCCGAGGTGTGTTTATTATATGCAGCAGAATGATGAGTTCTGTTTCTGCATCCATTCTGTTAGTCTTTGTCTTTTTATTGGTGATCTGAGACCATAGGAGTTGATTGGTATTAATAACCAATGGTTGTTAATTCCTGTTATTTTGATGTTGTTGGTAAGAGTATGTGTGTGTTTCCTTTTGTTTTTGCAGATGGGGCTATTTATTTCCTTTTTTTTTTTCTGGGTGTAGCTAGCGTCCTTGGGTTGGAGTTTTCCTTCTAGTATCTTCTGGAGGGCAGGATTTGTGCATAGATACTGTTTAAATTGGTTTTGTCATGGAATAACTTGTTTTCTCCGTCTATAATGATTGAAAGGTTTTCTGAGTATAGTAGTCTGTGGGTATCTGTGGTCTCTTATGGTCTGCATTACATCTGCCTAAGCCCTTTTGGCTTTCATAGTATCTGTTAAGAATCAGATGTAATTCTCATAGGTTTGCCATTATATGTTACTTGGCCTTTTTCCCTTGC
Source organism: Acomys minous (assembly GCF_964271855.1). Classification (NCBI taxonomy): domain Eukaryota; kingdom Metazoa; phylum Chordata; class Mammalia; order Rodentia; family Muridae; genus Acomys; species Acomys minous. The sequence continues at coordinate 28,853,347 of NC_140487.1, forward strand.
TGCGTTTAATATTCTTTCTTCATTCTGAACATTTGGTGGTTTGCTTTCTATACGGCAGGAGTACTTTCTTTTCTCATCCAATCTATTTAGTGTTGTGTAAGCTTCTTGTATATGTATAGGCTTCTCTTCCTTTATGTTGGAGACATTTACTCCATGATTTTATTGAAGATATTTTCTGGGCCTTGGAGTTGGGAGTGTTTTTCTATTCTGAATTTTCTTAGGTTTGGTCTTTCATCTGTCCCAGATTTCTTGGATGTTTTGTGTCAGGAACTTTTTAGATTTAACATTTTCTTTGGCTGATGTAATGATTTCTTCAATCATATCTTCTACACCCGAGATTCCCTCTCCCATCTCTTGTATTCTGTTGGTTACTCTGTGTCCGCAGTTCCTTTTCTCTTCCTTAGGTTTTCTGTATCTAGGATTGCCTCAGACTGTATTTTCTTTATTGCTTCTATATCTGTTTTTACTTATTGAATAGTTTTATTCACTTCTTTTCCGATTTTCCTGCACTTACTTCAGGGATTTATTTTCCTCCTTTAAGGCCTCAATCATTTCCATAACTTCAGGTTTATGCTTGTTTTCTTGTGATTCAGATGTGATAATGTCTTCAGTGTTTGCTGTGGTAAGAAAATTGGTTTCTGGAGGTGTCATATAGCCCTGGGTTTTGTTGCTTGTGTTCTTGTGCAGGCCTCTAGCCATCTGGTTGTCTCTGGTGTTAACAAGCCTCTTGTTCCCTCTGTTGGCCTTGTCAAAGGTGGGTTTGGCAGATCAGGAATGGTCAGCAGAGATGGTTCTAAGCTGAATGATGTCCAGCTAGACACAAGCCTCTTCAGGACAGAGGATGATGGGTTTGGGTCCTGTATGTAGTTCACCTCTGCTGGCTCAGCTGACTTAGCTGGCTCACTACTCTACTGTCTCTGCTGTCTCTCCGCTGTCTGTGTCTTGGTGGGTCAGGCAGATGGAGTCAGCAGCAGAAAGAGCTCTATACTGAATGGTGCTTGGACCACAGACAGGCCTCCTCAGGATAGAGGACATTCGAGATTGGGTCCAGGAAACAGCTTCATCTCTGCTGTCTCTGATGACTCATTGCTGTCTGTGTCCCAGGTGGGTTAGGCAGATAGAGTCGGCAGAAGAGAGGACTCTAAGCTGAATGTTGTTTGACCAACATAACCCTCCTTGGGATAAAGGACAATGTGGGTAGGGTCCTCTGTTCAGCTCCATGTTCAAAATCCTGGATCCTTTGCTACAGTCTCCTCTCTCTTTACCAACCAGCACTCTTTGTTTTGGTTCACAGGTGAACAGATCTGGCTGAGAAGTTGGAGACCTGGTGGGTTCCAGGGCCACTGGGCTGTGGTTCCTGCCTCTGTGCTGCTTACTGACTCTCTCAGACTCTCTCAGGCCAGCAGGCTGGAAACGGTATCTGTACACTAACATTTCAATTGTTTGGCGTTATGGCACCGGTATAGACTTAAACATATTATGTTAATTCCTTGAAAATGTTATATAATGTGCTTTAAATACATTAATGCCCATCATCTCCCCCGCTTACCACCCTCTCAACCCTCCCTTTCGTTCCCACCCAACACTGAGATGACTTTTCTTTTATTCTCCTGTTTCTGATGCTTAGCTTGTTTTGGAATTGTAGACTTCTCTGGTGTGTGGTCAGCCTACCAGGAGTCATAGTATCAAAAACACTGGCTTTTCTTGGCCTAAAAACTCTCAAGAGCTAATAGCTTCTCAGTTACTGTGGGGTTAGATGCTCACCTTCCTCCTCTATACTGTACTTTGGTCTGGCTGGAACCTTTGCACGTCTTATACATGCTGTCACATTACTGTGATTTCATATGTGTATCAGCCATGTCATACCTGAAAAACAGTTATCTTGATGTTAGCTACTACCTTGGTTCTTTCAGTCTTTCTGGCACTGTTTTATAAAATTCACTGGCCCCAGGTCTGAGATATGCATATTTGATTTACAACTGAATACTGAGTAGTTAGTTTTTTTTATCCTCATGCATAAAGGTTTGGGGTTTCCTTGTTAATTGACGTCTACTGCAAACAGAGGCTTTTCTTTGTGGAACTGGGTGATGCTCTGACTTTTGGGTGTAGCAGTAAGTCAGTAGGAGTTGATTTCATTCAACTAATTAGTGCCCAAGCATTCACATCATACAAGTAATAAGTTCATTTCTTTCTATGATAACAGATTAATTTACATTCCCTTGGATGTCATTTAATGGGATCACATTGTGTCAGCTACCTGGCTTTGACATCTTTTAGTTCCTATTATATCTGAGATCTGTGCATCATCATGTGGCTCATACATGAAGCTGTTGGCTTTCTGCAGATATATTAGTTACTTTTTCTAGTTATATATTTGTCTGCATTTTGTCTATAACAAGTAATAGTAAATTCTGAATAGTAGTTTTGAACATATGTAAATGTCATTGGTAGGCATCTATTTTTGTTTTTTTTTTTTTTATTTTTTTTATTTTTTTATTTTTATTTTTTTACTTTATTAATTTATTCTTGTTACATCTCAATGGTTATCCCATCCCTTGTATCCTCCCATTCTTCCCTCCCTCCCATTTTCCCCTTATTCCCCTCCCTTATGACTGTTCCTGAGGGGGATTACCTCCCCCTGTATATGTTCATAGGGTATCAAGTCTCTTCTTGGTAACCTGCTGTCCTTCCTCTGAGTGCCACCAGGTCTCCCCCTCCAGGGGACATGGTCAAAGGTGAGGCACCAGAGTATGTGTTTCTCTTTGAAAAATACCAAATACATTTGGCTTTAACAGGAGAATTTGAAGATATTTCCAAGCCACTATCTCATTTTCTGACACAAATCCTGGCCATGGATAATACTGCAAATGTTTTAACTACTGACATTTTTCTGTGTAAAATAGTCTCTTTATGAATTTAATTTTAACCTCTTGCCCTATATGTACCATATAGTCATTATATATACATATATATGATATATTATTGGCAATTGCATAAATAATGTATGAAAATGTGTGGGGTTTGTTCATTTTAATTACCTTGTGTAAGCCTAGAGAGAAACAATAGATAGATAGATAGATAGATAGATAGATAGATAGATAGATTCATATATACATACATGCATGCATACATACATAGTTACAGAGATTAAGATAGATGATAGATGGATATATAATACATGATAGATAAATATTAAATATAATATTCATTAAGAATTTACAGAAGTAAATTATTTATCAAGATGTAATGTATAATAAACCAATTTTCATGTGATTAGCATTTGGTGTGTCCTTTCCTGGAAATATGTGACTACTCCAAGCTTATCAAATGTTTACTCTAATAATTATTCTTACAGTGTTAATTTCTATGATTATGAATTATATTAATTTACATTTCTTAGATATAATTTCTAGTAAAAGGGAGTACGTTAAATGTTCATATGCAAATACCTCAGCAAAATTTCTTTAAAATATTAAACTTTCTCCAGTTAATTAATTTGGTAGATGTCTTAAAAATCAATTGCCAGAGTTTGTAAGGCTATTTCTAGGCTGTAGTCCATTCAAGCGTGTGTGTTAAATGTATGATGTGCTGCACTCACTCAGTTGTTGATATCTCAGACAATGTTCTAAGAAATGTTAATGTAAATTTAGCAGACTATATTTTCAATACTATTTGACTTTCTAGGCTGTCTAGTTTTCGTAGAAATGTTAGAATCAAATTGACAGTGTCTGCAAAAAATGCTTGCTTACAATTATCATTGGGAGCATATTGAACTATAAATAAATTCAAATAAATTGTCTACCTTATCAACATTATTTCTTCAATGTTTTTGTTCTTTGGTATCTATTATTTTAGATTCCAATTTTCTCTTTGGAATATTTTGTCATTTCAAAAGGCAGATTTTTATATAACTTCTATTTTTTTTAATTTCACTAATAAAAATATTTAGTAACATTTACTTTATTATTATATTTCAGTTGTTTATGACTACAGACATATATTTGATTTTCATGGCTAATTGCATATTATTTATTTGAAACATAGATCTAAAATTATAATTCTAAAATTGACAAAATTATTTAAAATGAGGGTTCTCATTTAAAGTGACATTCCATGACACTTCATACATATAGGAATTATATATTCATGTATCTTTAAAGAGAGGGAGAGAGAGTTTATGTGTAGAAATTTCTAGATATAAAACTAGCATCTGAATAACATCAGAGATTGCTGTTTCCATGTGCATTTCAGCTTTATGTTCACAGTCATATAAGCTTATGGCCTATGAACCTGGCATGGCTAATACCTAGCCAAAAATCATGCCTGAAAAGAATAAAGTAGGTGGGAAAGCTTCTCCAAATGTATTTTTCCATTTTCATATGAAGTATAAAAGGTTTTTCCAGCAGCCCTTGCAGCATATTTCCACTTATAATGCAGTCACCAGAACAGAACTTTGCAGTCACTACTGGCTTTTGTCAGGTTGGAAAATTGAGTATCTGACTTTCCACCCTTTGCCATATGACAAAATAAATGGTTTTGAGTATGAATTTAGCCTTACACATCAATTATTTTTTCACAGTAGAAAAAGGAAGAAATTATGTTAAAGATTTTCCTTTCAGCCTCATCAGGAATCTACTGGCACCCAGGATGCCAATAGCAGCTTCAAAAATACAATTATATTTTTGTTGATACAACAGTTGACCATGTCAACTTCAGTTGTCTGTTTTTCCTTCACTTAGCTTTTAGACAACACTTATCCATTTTATATCATTTGCTCCCATTTCTATCTTCCCAACAGTTCTCAGCTATATTATGCTCCTTTCTTTCTACCATACAGACTCTACTTAGTTTTACGATGTCTAGTAGATTCTGTTCAACAGCTTTTCTTTATGTTTTGTTTTTCCATGTACACTATTTACTAAATTATTTCTCAGTATTATACATGGCAACCTATTAGAAACAAAGAAAGAGAGAAACAGAAATAGAGATTTAAAGCAAAGAGAGAAAAGTAAATTGTCAGACCTCGTTCATATTAGTGTCAATGATTAACATGTATCAAATTCAAAACACCTACTTGTAAAGACTAGGCTTTGAGGTTGTTGCCAATTTTTGTTTCAATCAGGCGTAACCAAACACAATGACCATGGGGTACGATGTGGTGCTTCCTTCCTGTGGAGGGATAAATGAGAATGGGTGCTTATATTCATATGTTTGAGTACTTGGTCCTAGTTGGTAGAACTGTTTGGGAAAGCTAAGAGTTGTGACCTTATTAGAGGAGGTATGTCACTGACAGTGAGCTTAGAGGTTTCAAAAGCCCACATCATCCTCAGTTAGCTTCCTCTCTCTCTCTCTCTCTCTCTCTCTCTCTCTCTCTCTCTCTCTCTCTCTCTCTCTTTCTCTCTCTCACCTACTTACAAATAACATGGAATCTCCCAGCTCCTGCTCTACACAATAACTGTCTGACTCTAGATATGCTCCCCAACATAATGATCATGGATTCTGTATCTGAACTTTAAGTTCTAATAAATACTTTTTTTCCTATAAGTTACCTTGTCATAATCTCTCTTCAGATAATTAAAACAGTTACTAAGATACTACCTATAAGGAATTCCTTGTCTGCTTTATTACGGACAATTCCAGGATTTGGATAGCATATCCAAATAATCTTTACAATCTTTATTGAAGCAAGGCTCTCTTTGATTTGGTAACAACTTTTTATTTTACCACTATTACTGAATATTTATTTTACTATCCTTATAATATTGCTAAAGTCATTAAAATGTTTTATTTCTGTTTGTTTCCTTGCTTGCTTTTAAATGTAAACTAGGAGGTAACATTGTTACAGGCATATTTCCAGTATACCATTATTTGTTGGTTGAGTCTGTAGATGTTTCAACAAAAGTCAAGGGACAAGTAGGATCCAATAGACTAATAAGACAACCAGAAAAATTGAGATTGCAGTTCTAAGTGAAGGAGAGTAATTTTCCTTCTTTTTATCTGTGTAGATAAACATGAAGTCACTGAACAGTGACCATGTGGTGTAGGTTTTCTCAATCATTATTCAATAAGATCACATGATATAAAATAGAGGGAGTTGCTGTTCAATTTTTCAGGGAGCAGAGAACAATACCAAATAGCAAGGACTTCTGACTGAAGAAAGGAATCACTTTATAAAAATGAGGATTGCTGTTCTTTGCAGGATCTTTGTTCTAAAAAAGCATTTCAATCTTACCTAATTTGTAGTATTTTAGAAAGTTTTTAATTAGATAAAAAAGGAAAATACACTTGAACTCAATCATTAATTTCAACCTTTCTACTTCCTGGCCACATACTGATGTGTGGCAAACTGCGTGAGAATTCTGAGTCCATGACCTGCCTACCGTGATGACAGACTGTACCCTGGAATTGACAGCTATGATAATAATCCCTTTCTACTTTTTTGTTATATAGTCTTTAAGTTTCTGAGATTATAATTCAGTTATATATCATTTTACCCTTCTTTTTTCTCCATTCACCTCATCCCAAGTATCAATGTCACACCTGCTTTTTTTCAAATCCTTGGCCTCTTTTTTTCATTGTTGTTGTTGGTGGTGGTGGTGGTGGTGTTGTATGTATGTTCCTACACACGTAAATACAACTTGATAGGTCCCTAGTATGTGATATGTATATATGTGTTTTCAGGTCATTGCATAACTAGTTGGCATGTTATTTCCTGGAAAAGCCATTCTCTAGCTCTCACTGTCACCCAGTTGCCTTACATCCTTTGTCTAGGGCTGAGGCTTTCTGAGGTTTCCCTTTCCACATTAGCATGCCTGTTGGTGCTTTCTTTTTCAGAACAGGTTTAGAAAGCCCTTTGTTGAGACTTCATTGGTATAAATTCTCTAGCAGTTTAAGGAGACAAAATTTTATAGAAAACTTTCTGCTTCTCTGCCTATTAAAATTTTCCTATCCTCTCTTCAATAATGAAATGCCCAGCTATTAAAAATATGAAAATATAAAGAAAAATTGTCCTTTTTCTCTGAGTTGTTGCACAGAGTAAGATATACAACAGAACACAGTGTCTTCAAACTTGACCATTAATTGTAACATACATATTATTAAAATTTTAATATTTTGTGCTGGAGAGATGGCTCAGAGTTTAAGAACACTGGCTGTTCTTCCAGAGGTCCTCAGTTCAATTCCCAGCAACTACATGGTGGCTCATAAGCATCTATAATGTGATCTAATGCCCTCTTCTGGCCTGCAGGTGAACATAGAGGCAGAGCACTGTATACATAATAAATAAATTAATTAAAGAAATAAAAAAATATATTTTTAAATAAAAAGATTCTGTGTCTATTAATAAATAATTGGGGCATACCTCCAAAGGATAATAGAGACATACAGAAGACCCTATAAAAATTTACCCCTGTCATGGGTAAATATGAATAAAAACCACAGGGTGCTCTCACCCCACACCTGATATACACAGCCATAATAAAAAATGAAATGACACATGCTGCTGAAATGTGAATGCATACCTTACCTTCTGTGATGGCAGAAATATTTATCATCAAGTGTTTTCTGATAAGGTCACATAGATATTTCACAACAATGCTATGAAAGTAATCCTTTCTATACTTGTTTATAAACCGTACTTGTATATCTTGAAAAAACTCATGTTCAAAATGAATTCATATGTTGGCTATATTCTGTTGGACTCTGGCAGAATGAAAATTCACATGTGCTGGTGAAGAAGTATAAGAATTTTTGACAACAGTAGAAGACACTCTTCATAAAAGAAAAATAAAATTATCATATGAACAAGCCTTCCTACCACTGCATACATGCCAAAAAATTAAAAGTGGTATGTCAAAAAGAGGTGTGCACTCTGACCTCATGGTAGTTTTATTCCCAGTTGCCGAGATCTAAAAACAACTTAAGTGTTCACCTAGTAAAGAGATTTTATAATGTGTAATGTGGTATTTTTTTCTACAGTGAAACAAGTGTTTCTAGGGCTAATGTGACAGAGAACAACCACAAAAAGACAGATAATAGATAGAAAATAGGTTATACATAACATTTTTCAAAATTCAGTTTTACAGCTTTCTTAATAAAATATTTTCAATGTTTAAGGCAGTGCAATTTTAACATAATTCGTTATCAGAAAGCTACTTGGGGACCTGGGTCCCTAAGAGTCTAATGGTTTTAATGAAAAGGAGTCAATGTATTGACTAGATAGAAGTAATTGACGCCGCTATGCTAATAGGTCCATTAAACTAATGTAGTCATCCTGACAGAAATAATATACTCTTCTCTACTCCTGGTAATACTGTAACAGGATGCATAAATCTTATGGGAGTCACTGTATCATCAACATGAAGTGGACAATTCTTTCATTTGTATTGATTGTCATGTAACGCTTTAAACTCAGTGTAAGAAGAAAGGTAAAAACAGAAGAAACAAATGTACCATGTCGCTTCGTTGGAGGGCTGTCAGTGAGCTGTGTGGATTTCTTCTTAAAATTCCAAATGCAATCACTGTGTTTAAAATTACTCTGCCAGGAGGAAACGATCAATGTTAGAGGGCCAGAGTACCTACTCCCCACATTGTGGGATAGACAAGGAGACTGTGCTGCCTACCTACTACATCTGAGCAGAGGGTCTAGGTCCTCACCATGCATGGTCTTTGTTTGGTGCATCAGTCTCTGTATTGTAGTGTAGTTATCCTGTATTATGTGGTTAATATCTGCTTATGAGTGAGTATATACCATGTGTGTCTTTCAGGGTCTTGGTTACTTCACTCAGGATGATCTTTACTAGTTTCATCCATTTGCCTGCAAATTTCAAGGTTTTCTTGTTTTAAATAGCTGAGTAGTATTCCACTGTATAAAATGTACATCAGTTTTTCTAGCCATTCTTCAGTTGAAGGACACCTAGGTTGTTTCCAGATTCTGGCTATGGTAAATAAAGCTGTTATGAATATTGGTTGAGTAAACATCCTTGTTTTATGGGGGAGCATTTTTCAGAATATTCCCAGGAGTCGTATGGCTGTGCATTGAGGTAGAATTATTCCCAATTTCCAGAAAAAGCACCAGATTCATTTCCAACGTGGTTGTACAAGTTTGCACTCCCACCAACAATAGAGGAGTATTCCCTTTTCTCCACATCCTTGACAGCATGTGCTGTCACTTGAATTTTTGATCCTAGCCATTCAGATAAGTGTAAGGTTTCCAAATACAAAAAGCCAAAACACTATGAAAGTAGCATTTATATAATTCATGATTGTTTCATGGTTCTTCTTGCTGTAGGTAATGTATTGTATATGCGTGTAATCATATAAATGTATATGGAAAAAAGAAAAAAAATTAAAAAAGACAAACCCATCTCATCACTCTCTCTTACCTTACCTTTCTTCTCCCTCCCGTAACTCTGTTAAACTCCCTTCCTTCTCTCCCTATGCTTCTACAATAAATCTTATACCATGGGGGAAAAAAAAGAAAGAAAATTACTCTCTGAGGTATGAGGATATAAGACTTTAAGTGTGGTCACTTATCATCAAATAAAGGATGATCTGAAAGCTTATATATTAAATAACAAGTATAGTTTTGTAATTTTATAATTTATATAAAACATTTTAATTTTGTCAGGCATATTAACTACACAATTACTACAATGAGGGTATGATTTCATCCATACAGTAAAATCAGTGGCCAAATACAAAAAGTCAAATGGAAAGCTTTTCACTATGTTGTCCATTTTACATACATCACTATAAATATTCATTAATATCTAAAGCCAATAAGTCAGTGACACAATCCTTGATTTTGAATTTCCAGAATTAATCATTGGTGTTAAGTCTACCCTGCCCCCCCAAACACAGGCAAGTACAAGTACAAACACTCCCTTTTTGAAGGTCATCCATGGGTGCCAAGTATTCATGCTTTGCCACTGTCATTTTCTAAAATCTTTACAGTGTGTAAGTCTACTTTACAAATCAAGCAGTTTTTCCTTCCTTCCTTCCTTTCTTTCTGTCTGTCTTTCTGTCTTCCTATTGTTTTTCTTTTTTTTTCTTTTTCTTTTTTTGTTTGTTTGTTTCTTTCTTTCTTTCAACAAATGAACTCAATGGAACTTGAGCAGAAAATACTCTAAAGCAGCCCAGAGAAGATTGTCTGATCTCATCCTTATATAAATACTATAATAACTTCTCTGAAATTAATGCCAAGGAGAGCAACAAAGGCATCCAGGAAACACACCTGAATAAGCTGGAAGGATGGGAGAAATAAATTGCCATTTTGAATTCCAAAAGGAAATGTAGATATTTACATAATCCCAGGTTCAAGGGAGTGTGCATAATCTAATTGGCCTGGATTTCACACTCCCACAGCCACTCACCTGCTCTGAATTCACAGCTCCACTTTTTACGTACGAATATATTTTATGGTGGTTTATTCACCACAAAGCTGGCCAAAGTGGAAACTCCCTTGGGATCACTGGATTTTTGCAAGAAGATTTTCTTGGCCAAGGTATACAAGAAGAAGAAAAATTACTCAATAATTCTCATTGTATTTTTGGTTTAGGAAGAGAAATTTGCCAGTATATCACTGTTTATATAACAAGATATTTCCTGTCTGTATTTATGAATAAAAGTGTAGCACATGAAAAACATCTAGTTTCAAGCTCTATCTTACATAGAAAATGAAATATTTTTCTGTGTGCTTCCCAATATTTTATCATTTTATCCCATTGCTTTGTTATGCTTTTGAAATTTACTAGTACCGGTATCTTGTTTCATATTATTGTATTTTTGTAATAGATATTGAATATCTGTAGAAACGAGGGACTTGGGTTAATTAGGATACAGTTATGATTTGGACATGGTTCTTGACTTCAGAGAACTTAGTTTAAGAAGTAAAAAATAAATATAAACAAATATAAGCAGTCCTCTGTGAAATCATTTTTCTAATGTGTGGAATAACTGAGTTTGTAATTTTAAGTACTGAAATCACTTATGAGACTGTGATTGACTATCGCTGTGAAAATAACATCATCTGAATAGAGACACGGATGTTTTCTCAAAAATGTCAGAAATTATTATCTTATAGTTTCTTTTTTATTTACTGATATTTTCTCTTATTTGACAAGTCCCTGTTCTTGGTAAATTTTTATTAGACTGGTAATTTTATCTACAAAATTAACAAATAAGATTATCATAGGTAACATACTCATTTTCTTTTCTCTAAATAATTGTGATTTTTTGTTAATCACATGGTCACAGATTTACAATAAAATGTTTTTATACATAACACTAGGAAATCACTAAATGGAGTGCATTATTTTTGTTTAACATAAACTGTGGGCCTGCAGTGAAGTCAGCTACTATGCCACTGGAGACGACTTACTGACAAAAATAACAGTATGAGATTTATAAGGAGTGTTGGTTGGTGGTATTTATATTTATTTAGTTTTCATTCACCTCATTTTAATGTATTTCAAATTCAAGTAAAAAGTACATTTTATTGGAATTTATTAATTCCCTTTTTTATTTAAAAGACACAATTCCAAAGAAGTAAAATTTCCATGGAAAGTAGTTTCCATTTAATTCAGAGAATATTCAGATAACTCCTGTTGGAGTAGGGACTAGGTATTAAACCCACCTATGCTTATCAAGCCGGGAAATCACTTGTGCTGTACATGGTAAATGAATAGTGTCTGCCTGATTAGCACTCTTATTGGGTTTTTAGGTTGTGGGTTTTATTTATTTATTTATTTATTTTTGTTTGTTTGTTTGTTTGTTTGTTTGAGACAGGGTTTCTCTATGTAGCCTTGGCTCTCTTGGAGTGGCTTTGTATACCAGGCTCTAGGTTATGTTTTTTTATTTATGTACATGTGGTAGCATAAAGCCAGTTTTTCAGAACAAGCAATAGTATGTTTTAGTGAGAAATAGTATTGTTATTAGTTGAAATTTTATTTATTTTTTTATTTTGTGTTTTTTGTTTGGTTTGTGTTTTTGAGACATGGTTTCTCTGTGTAACATGGGCTGTCCTGGACTAGCTTTGTAGACCAGTCCGGCCTCAAATTGACAGAGATCAGCCTGTCTCTTGTTCCCAAAGTGCTGGGAATAAAGGCATGAGTCACTGTGCCCAGCTAATTTTATTTTAAAATCCAGATAATACAGGGAATTTAGCATTAAACCAAGCAAAAAAACCTAAATGTTAGATTAAAAAAATATTTTTCTAATGAAGTATAGTGATCCACCGTTTTCATTTTTAAATTTCTTCTTATATGTGAGATTATAAATTAAGTTTCATAACTTAAATTACTCAGTGCTACTTGTGAATGTGCTGTTGGAAATAGTTGGTATGCCCAATCTGTCATTTATGTTTGCATACAATTTAGCAGTATTATACTACCAAATGATTTAAGTCTCATTAAAGCTTAAATGGATTCCTAAAATTAGAAACCCTAGTAGAGGACTCAAAGCCCAGAACAGATACCCATTCACATTGAATAACATCTAGAATTAATTGAAAGAGAGGGAAATTAGTCACCAGGAGGATTATAAGTTATTTAAAGATTTGTAAAATAGTATAATTACCTCATTTTCAATGTTATTTTTCAACTGTTTAAAATGCACATTAATACAGGAAAGTCAGTCACTTTTCTAGGCTCGTTTTGTTTCTACTTTTAAATTGTCAGTTTTGGGGAAATTCTTTATATTATTGGGCTGTATATAACAAAAGTTAATGTTTAAAAATAGATAAGTGCATATCTGTTGCATGTACTGCATATGGTTGTCTTGAAGGTCTACTCTAACACATGAAAAACATAATTTCACCAGTCACTGCTCAATAATATATCATACCCTATGAACCAAATTTCACTAAATCGGTTGGTCAAAGGCAGCTTTTAATATTTGGGGTGGATATGTAGTTCTGTCAACCTTCTGTCCCAGTTCACATATGCAGTTCAGGAAAAATAAGTTTTCATGAGCATGTGAAGCCACAGATATGACCCTATCACATCACACTCCTAAGTAATATGAAATACTAAATTATCTCCTAGAATAATTAGTTCCTATACAGAGGGCTATATTTACCGATTGCTATAATTCTTGTATAAAAATTTTACATGAAGGACAAATCTTTGCAACTCAGATTGAGCTGAAATAAAAGCCAAAAGGGAGGTCACATGACTGTGGAAGTGTAATTGTAGAAATTGGACTCGTGCTTATGTATTTGTTTAAAATCATAGATGTGTGAGGTTAATATTTAAGAGTAATTTATACCTAGAAAGTGAGTATTATTTCCTTTTGTTGACAATAAGTGATTAGGCATTTTGAAAGTCAGGTAGAGTGTTTCATTTGCAATCAGTGCCAAACTCTTTGTTACACAGTAACACATTTCTTATGCAGTGACAGCCAAAATAGTTACATAAGTTTAACTTGAATATTAGTCATTGGTCATCTATGCTTGGTGCTTACAATAGTTGTGAGTTATACAGTTCTCATCTGAGGGTCCGAAGATCCCATACTATCGAAACACATACAGATACTACAGAAAATTTGGTAGGGCTTGATGAGAAAGGATGAGTAGCTCTGCCTGGTGTGCACATGTCTGCACCACGAATACCTGTTCAACAATTAGGATCTGAGTCTGGGCTCCAATCAAGACCCTAAGCTGCCAATCAGAGCAGGAAGACCATGCCTCCAGTGGAATGCGTTGTTCTCCAGCGTCAGAAAATCATAACTAACACATGTGCTTTGCTTTTGTTTATAGGAAAGCAGTGCCAAACAAAACAGGATCTCATTGCATAGCTTTGGCTAAGCTTAAATGTGTGGCAATCCACCTGCATCAGGGTCGTGAGTGCTAGAGTCACAGATGAGTTACTCCATTTTGCGTGAGGGAAAAGAAATGTTTCAGGTTTTCTATGGAACGTGCACTCTTGACTTTAAAATAATCCTGTGATACTGGTTTTATTTTTTTACATGCCCATTTTATAGATAACATACTAAAACACAGAGATGCAATCACTCAAAATGGTAAGAACACAGGTGAACAAGTCACTTTCATTCCAAGGATAGCTGTTGACTCCTTGCCTTTGATTATTTAGCTTTGTTGTTTTAGTGCCCATTAAAATGTCATCTGAAAATTCTGTCTAACATGTTTAACATTTGCCCAACAAAGAAACTAAAAACAAAATAAAACAAAACAAAACAAACAAAAAGACCCCATTATTTCTCTATATTTTTATACACAAAACCTCCCTTGCTTAGAATTTTTATCACACTTCAAGTTTTTTATCCACACCCTCCAACCTATGCAGCCAGATATAAGGCTCTCAGTATTGTTGAATTAACATCTGCAAAATATCCCTGTCTCACTGTCAATGATATCATTATGCATAACTCAGCCACAGGGTCTGATCTCATCCCCAGGAATTAGGTAGAATGTGTAGAAAAGGGAAGGATGACTGACTTCACCTTCAAATTTTGCTAGCCACACATGAAACATTAAGATAGGCATTAAACATGCTGATCTTAGATGCCTGTACATCATTCACGTGGAACTGTGGCTACTTCAACTGACTATAATCCCAGTAGAAAAACACTTGTTCTGAGATACATAAGTCAGAATCATTTCAATGTTAGGATGTAGGACTATATGATAAGGTACATTAAGATGCAAATAAATACACGTTTTCATAGCATAAGTTATGAGAAACGTGCTAGGATAAGAGACAGAGGAAGTCTATGGATATAAAACATTATGAAGTATTGGCAGTCAGAATTTAAGAAAAGGAGCTGACAAACTGAGCATTTAGGCTGTTCACTAGGAATGCACTGTTGGCTTTGGAGAAGGGAATCTTTGTGAGGTTAGGCGTGGGTCACAGCAGCTTGTAAGGGACCAAAGAATGACAGGGAGAAGAAATCAGGAAGTAGTAAGTGATCTTTACGAAATGATTAGTGGCATAAGGAAAGAGCTCTAAGAATCAGGCTTTCTTTTGTGACTTGTGTATAACATTAGTTTTTAAGATGAAATAAAGAAGAAAAGATTGTGAGTTGACAAGCAAAGTCAAAGCCATATGCCAAATGATAGATTTTCTTGAAGAAATGTTGACTTAGTAGAAAAAGCATTGTTTAATCACATTATCCTATGAATGATGACAAAGAGCAGAAGATAAAGGGAGGGAATGACGTCTGCACTCCCGTGCATGCCTTTTTTCCTCTTGTTGTATTTTTGTCTTTTTTAACTGAAGGAAATTCCTGGCAAAAAATCCCCACAAAAAATTGGAATATTAGTCCATTGCTATCATGAAAGTGCTTTGGGGGGAGTTCATGGGTGAGGCAGAGGGAACACTTCATCACCTGGAAATGATCTCTGCTAAAAACCCGTCTTGTCTGTCTTCCAGGACCTAATGTATTATCATTCATCCCATTTGAGTAGGAGGTCAGCTCTGTGACACAGCAAACTCTAGAACTTTTGATTCCATCAAAAAGGAATTTTTCAGGCCAATGGGAGAGAAATGTTTTGGAATGTATTTATTCTCATCCTCTTTGGCAATTGTTGGAGTGTCCTTAAAACAGCAGACACTAAAACTTCCAGTGCAAAAATATTTATTTCGATTTCTTCTCTATAGCTTAAAGTAAGCATTGCCAGTGACAGTACTGCATTAAGAAGCAGAGGGAACAACCAAAACAACACAACATTTCTACGACTATAAACAAGCATAGAGGTTATGTTTAATAAAGCCTGATCATCAGAAAACACTTCTCAATATATAATCCAACTCCCAACATCTCAACATCTCTTCTTCATGCTAGTATCTTTCACACTGTCTGAAGAAATTGCTTGTCATTTTTATGACTGTCTCAATTACTTCTATAAATGTTTTATAATAGGAATGATGTAGGGTTTATTAACATCATGACTGCTTTTTCATTATACCTGGACATTTGATTTCATTTAGAAATGCATTTGTGAATGATCCATACAGGATCAGTGTATTATAATGTATAAATTTATATATCAAGCAGAGCACCATTCAAGAGAAAAAGCTACACACAATGTGTAACTGCAATAGTCCTTTACCAGGTTCAGTGGTAATAGTTGATTCACCAGTGATTCACAGCAGATCTTTGTATCATCTGTAATTTCTGATGCCATCATTGGCTCTTGATAATATTGATGCTTATCCATATTTATCTGCAAAACATAAAAGAATAATATTGAAAATGTATTTTAAAGTTAGATTTTCCTCCACTCACTAAAACTAAGGGATGAATATTTTAAAAGTTCTTTCATAAATTTCGAATAACAAGACAGGTCTCAGTACTATTTTAAGCTTATATTCAAAATAAGTCTGCAAAGAGGTTATATTGAGAAAGGCTCAGAATATGTGCCATTGGAAGGTTTAGCTTTCCTCAGGATGTCCAATCTTTTGACTTTGTAACATAAGGTTTTTATATGCAAAGTTCCTTCCTCAGAACTACTCAACTATGTTGAAAAAAGTATAAAACTACAAGACAATGTGTCAGTGTTTAAAGAACAAAATATTTGTGGTTTTGTGTTGTTCTGAACTCAGCTTTCTGGCTACATGTGGCCGAGGCTCTCGGCTGTACTTGCCTTTTAGAGTCAGTCTGTGTGTTATTGCTAATGCCAACTTCAGTTGCCTTGGTATCTAGGCATTGATGGAATCATGAGCTGTCTGTGGAGTTTGGCATCTGCATCTGTTGACTGACAGAATGCTCTTGTCTAGTAGCCCACTTAACCTAAAGTATGTGATTTCACTTGAAAAACACTTGGGTGTTTACTGTGAGGCGTACATCTTCCTATCAGAGCATTATCGAAGTTGAAGGCCTTTGAATGCAAACATGGATATGAATACATTAAACTGGTTAAGTATTTTTTCTTTCACATTTTTAAATTGAAATCAGGTAAAATCCAAATATAGGGGACCATGAATGTACATAGACCCAAAGTTTAGTGCCATCTATTTCCTGGTCCCTAAATCTATTTAATTAGACTAAGCTCTTCAAAAATAAACAGAAGTGCAGAGTTCCATTTCAAATCTTGATTCTCTTCCTTTGGCTAATGCATTTGGAATGTGATATTTTTCTATTACATACATTTATATGAGCAGGCATTCCATTCTGTGTTCTTAATCTTGGGGATGATACTCCCTCAATCACATGAAATCCCACTGTTTGTTATGTCATTAGTATCGGATCTCTCCAAATTGGTGCATCTACCATGGATTAAGCAGTAAGATATTTGATACGGGGAGTTAAGCACTTAGGGACCCACTATAAGTGCTACAAGAGCTAGCTTGTAGAATGCATTTGGCCCCCTGGATCATGTCCATGAATAACACAGTACCGAGCAGCCTCCAGAAGATGCTACGATGGCTACCCTGAAAGCAATCTACAGCCACTCTTACGTTGCTACCAACTACCTTGTACACACATAAATTTGGAGATGGGGGAATGAAAAGAAAGGTGCAGAAAAATGCCCACCTTTCTACAGCTAGCATGCAGTCATATTCAAAACCACCAGGAAGCCAGCAGCACCTCAGAATTCCTGCTTAATGTATTTGATCAACAAAACAAATTTTACACCTATTACTGGGTAGAGATTCTAGAAAATCTTAATTGTTTTAACCTTCTTAATAAGACTTAAATGGAGATTTAAAGTAGCTTTTCTAAGAACATAGCACCCAGTGAATATTACGAAGTAAAAGAAAATCATTCTACATTATGTATGATTAGATACAGCAGTGATCAAAATCTACAAATCTGGTCTTCAACCATGTCAGTAGCACTCATGAAACAGAAAAAGCATAATCATATTTTATCAGGTAATCAGTATTCTTTGTGTTCTTACATTTGATGGAGGAATGAAAAGCTTGTTCACATTCAACTACTAAAACCAGAGGAGCAGCACAAAACACAAATATTTGTATCCATATATATATATATTGCCTTGCATTAATGCCTGGCCTTGGCTCTGTCATGTTAATAATACCATGTTGACTTGGCTCTTTACTATCTTTCAAGTAATTGATATCACAGAACTGTGCCCATTAAGCCACAGGCCAAGGAGGAGTTGCTGAGTCTTCCTTTTTAGGTTTGCATCTAACACAGACACTGGCAGATCCTCTGAGAGAACGGAGCTGAGGATCTTTCTGCAAAGCAAAATTGGAAAATATTCGATATGTGATGCAATTATCATTAGAAAAGTAGATCTATAAGGAGGGCTGTCAGGCATTTCTTATCCTGTATATCTCTGAAAACAGTACCTGGACAAATAGATGACAGATGAACTCTTTAAGAGCATGACCCCGGGAATCAGATTGAAACAGATGGAAGGAAATCCAAGAGCCGAGGGGAGACAAATGTCAGTTCATTTCTTGAAACTGTGTAAGTCTAATGACATTTATTAGCTAAACTCCCCAAAAATAGAAGCATTTATTTAGCAATTTCTACTTTACTGAGGGTTAAATTTCACAGCTTTACTCTTGTATGGGTTCTGAAAGTCTGTATGGAGAAGCCATAGTGCAGACCTGTAGATGTTTTTATCCCAAATTGGATTCTTCCCTCATACAGTTATAGTACATTTTCCAGAACACAAACCTAAATTTTAACACAATAGTTTCTCACTTCATTATAAGACTTGCTTTTGGGTGATAGGATGTTCACCAGACAAGTAATTTCCACTGACATAGTCACAGATAAACATCTTTTGACAAAACTTGGGACTTTATTAATAACTTGAGAATATCATACAGTACATTTTGATTATATCAATCCCTTCCCCCAACTCCTGTGAGATCAACTACCCAATGCTGTGTCTTATTTTCAAAAGCCATAATATATACAAACACTGTAATCTAAGTGGCTGTTCTCCCACTACAGTGTACGTCTCAGTATTTCTTCACACCAAGGGTCCCAGGCACTCAAGAATATATGGACTTTAGTTATATACCAAGAGTATTCCACATTGACAGTCACACCCATGGATACTCTCTATAAAGAAGAACACAAAACTATACCCTGCATTTGTGTAATTCCTAGTAGGAATTAACTTATCTCTCCAACATAAATGTGCTCATGCCCTTGTGGCCAACTGGCAAAACCTTTGGATGAACAATGCTATAGCTTCAGGTATTCCAAGGATAGTGACCTCCACTTAGTAAATTTGACCTGAGAAAATTACTAACTAAATTCCTCTGATCAGAGAAGAATAAAGGCAAAAGTAAGGAAACTGAGTTTAATTTTGAAATGAGGTATCTCTGTGTCTTATGTACCACAACCCAGAAGAAAACCTACTAATATTTGTCAATAGAATTGTATCTAAAACAATGGCCGAGACAAACAGATTTTGAACTGAGCACAAGAGATCTCCTACAGAAACAAAACTGGAACACTTCTACATTGTTAATCTAAGAATGATGACATTCCCAACAGTGAACATCAAGCCTCTACTAAAAAGTTTTAACAAAAGACATCTGCTTTCTGTTATTTTCAGGAATATATAATGCCCATCCTAGAAGGCATTCTCCCCAAGACTAGGAATTTAGATGCCGAACTCAAATGAGCAGTAAGAAAAGATGCATAGAGGATATATTTCTGGGATTAAAAGAATGATAGCAAAAAGTCAGGAACTTCCAGTGACCTTGACCAGTAACTCTGCTTTGAAAGCAAATATTCTGATATTTGACATCGAGGTATTTGACAGCAAGAAGTGAAAGTGAGGAGGAAAACAAAAGAGACAATTTAAGGACAGTGGTAAAACCCTGTAAGAGTGCAGAAAGAAGAGAAGGGTGGGGCGAGAAAGAGAGAATGGAGAAAGGGAAGGAGAGAAAAAGAGAGACAGGGAGAGAACAAGTGGAAAAACATGGCCATTCTTGTTGGAAAAGGGACCAAATCCTAGTGTTTTCTAGCTCACAAATATGAATGGACAAGAATGTGTTCTTTTTTTTTCTTTCTTTTGAAAGATTTCCATCGGCTCTGGGGAGGGTTGACTCCTGCACTGGATGCTCTGGAAATGGTCAGTAACTGGGTGAGTAGTTTGTTCTACTGTTCTTTTTTTTTTTTTTTTTTTTTTAGTTTTGTTTTACTGAAAATAGATTTTTTTCTAATAATACATTCTGATTATGGTTTCTAGTCTCCCAACTACTTCCAGATCCTTCCAAGTTCCCCATCCACCCAAATCCATGCCCTTCCTTTCTTCCTTTCCTTTTAGAACCTGAACAGGCATCTAAATCAAAATAAAATAAAACACAAACCAGAGTAGGAAAACAACAGCAACAAAATACCAAAAGAAAAAATAGAAAAAAAAAAGAGCCAAAGGAAAAAAAACCACAAACCACACATACCAAAAAAACTAGGACAAAATCTTTCTCCCACACAGAAAATCCATAAAAACAAATTGAAAACCATAACATATAAGCAAATGATTTATTAGAATACACAAGCCAACAAGTAAACAAACACTACCCAAAGTATTGTGAGGGCAAAAACCTTCTAAAATACTGTTTACTTTGTTTTGTGTAGGCCATCTACTGTTGGGTATGGGAGGGCTGCCCTTAAGTATGATATGTATACTCCAGTGAGACTTTGCTAGGAAAGCTACTTCTTCCTTTACCACTAGTTATCAAGTGAATCTAACTTCTAGGTTAGAATTGCTGGCTTATGCCCACTTCCCTTCTCAGCACTTGACCTCATCTGGCCTGGACCCTGCAGGGCCTGTGCGTGCTGCCACCGTCTCTGTGGTTCATACATGGATCACTACAGGTGTATTTCGAAGGCCTTGTCTCCTTCTTCTCCATCCCCTTTGGCTTGGACATTCTTTCTGCTTCCTATTACACAGAGTTCCCTGAGCCCTGAGGAGAGGAATTTGATAGATACATCCATTTGAAACAGTGTTCCGAGGTTAGCGGGGAAGTGGACCTACTCTCCCATCGCTAACGCAGAATCACTATCCAGGGTCTCCAGTATTTGTGTTTGTTCCCATCTGCTGTAGTAGCAAGCTTTTCTGATGATGGCTGATTTGTCCTTTTAACTGGCTTAGCTTCTACTCTATCTTCTCTAGTTTTGGTTGAGAAAGAGAGCAACCTGCTTATCCACTGTTGATAGAAACAGAAAGATCCAGAAGTAGCCTTGAAACGTAAAAAGGATTATGTAGGAGCATGTAAAAAACTGAGTGTTCTTGTGACTTGTACTCAATCTATTCTGCTCTATTAGTGCTTTTTATCTTAATCAACGGAACAGAATGAAAACATTTACTCTGCTTACCCAGGAGAACAGAAGATTTACTGCAGTTTATCCTTGTCGTTAGTATTCGGAAGCCATTGCCAACACGTTTAGGTGTTTTGTCAACACCTCTTAATGTTTTCTTTCTCCAACAATTAACTCTGTTTCATTTGACAATGATTTCAGACAATTTATTCTTCCTGTCAGGTTTATCAGATCTTTCTGCTAGATTTTTCTTCAATTTCAATTTACAAAACAACATCTTTTCAGAGTTAAGTACGAAATCATATTTTCAAAGAGAGGTGTGAAAAACAAGAAAATCAATTGGTAATCATTCTGCCTCTTGCTGGTAAGCAGAGTCAAGATCTGTATAAAGCCTTGGTGTCAGAACAGTACCATGCACAGAGGATTTAGGGTAAATACACAGATTAAAACAGTGAGACAGGAAGACACATAGCAAAGAGTTTTATGCATAAATTACTGAATGGGAAATAAACTTTTCCGTACTTCACTAAATATTTTTTACATTAAATATGTGGTTTTCACATCCTATTAAATTCTCCAATGGTCTGGATGACAAATGAGCATCTTACATTTTTATTCTGACTCAGGTTACCAAAGGTTAGTTAAGCACTTAGACCCAGAAATTGCTTCCCATTTCACACAATGGGAAGCAAGTCCATTGACCCAAACTTTCTCCTGTTTGGTTACAAATCTAGCTTTACAACAAACCTTGTAACATTTGGTGATTTTTCTATTATGGATCACAGCAGTCAAGGAAACAGTTACTCATGATCCAGATGCAAAGCTAGTCTCAGAGTCACACAGAACTAAATCTGGAAGGGTTCTTAAGACAAGAACTTCTGACCCAAGGAAGCTCGGTGAAGCTTAGGCCTAAGTTTTCTTAGTCAAGACATCTAGTCAGTAACCCAGGAGTTCCAAGCCTGCACTGCAGTCTTGATTCTCTAGTTCAATTATTTGCCTCTAACTTATTAGTGGAACAACATATTCCAAGCTCCTCCTACTCATTGCTTGGCCTTTACTGTGATCAGTATCTGTCATAAGGCCTCAGGGTCCACTCAAGAGTCACCACACAGCACTACACACTGGAATTCCAAGGGGGCTTAGAAGCCCTACATCTGGAACTAGACTCAAAGGTAATTATTAGAACAAAGGACAGAATTGAATAAAGTCTGAAGTGCTCTCTATTAGAAGGCAGGTCATGCACACTCACACACACACATGGGCATGCACACATACAGACACAGGGGGGCACATATGTGGACACTCACAATCTCTCTCTCTCTCTCTCTCTCTCTCTCTCTCTCTCTCTCTCTCTCTCAGAAAGAGGGAAGGAACAGGGACAGAAAGAGACTGAGTGGGGAGAAAGAGAGAGGTGGGATTCTACATCATATTTCATAATCATTTTGGCAGAACAAGTGTGAATTTCTAGACTACTTACTGTGTGGCCCACCACATCACACCTAGCATGCTCTATCTGATTTATCATGCATTTTAATATACTGCTTTAGACTTTGGACTAATTTCTAGATTAAGATTACTCAGAAAAAATTCATAGGGTCAGGTGATACAAGGAACTAAAATATATTAAATGTTTACTGTTTGCACGCATACTATTGTGCCAGGAGCCATCTCATTCTTTTCCTGAATGCCACACCTCTTTCCTCATGGTCCCATGCTGAGTGATCAATATATTCAAAAGAGGGTTGGAAAGGACGCTTTAAAATCTTAACACAATGATGAAATCCAAAAACAGTGCATCTCTCAGAATTTGTCCTTTAATTGACCAACAAAACTACAAGTATATCTTAACTGAAAAGTAACTTTTTTTCCGTTTTCAAATTTAACATGATGAAAATAAATCCAACCATTTACCATTGATTTATGTCATACCACTGAAACCAATTTTATGGTCTTTTTCCCCCATATACTTGTGCATGGATGTGTGTGCGTGTGTGTGCATGTGTGTGTGTGTGTGTGTGTGTGTGTGTGTGTGTGTGTGTGTGTGATTTTATATGTCTATATGGAGTATGTGTGGGAAAGATTAAGCTTTGTCGCAGGTGGAAGCAATCTTGGCGGGCTTTACCCTTGGGGCACACCATGAATACCTTGTGAGAGACTGTTTGGAGCCTTCCTGGGCTTGGAATTCAGGAAGCCTACCTAGGAACCCCACCGTGGCTATTGTTTTCCTAATTGACCCTCAAAGGGAGAAGGGACCGCCCTTTGCATATGACTGGGAAGGTGGGGGAGAGAAAAACAAGAGGTAGAAGGAGAGAAGGAGAAGGCGCGGAGAGAGAGGAAGGGACCGGACCAGCTCGTGGGACTGAGACACCTAAGGACCCGTCCTGCCGAACGGATTCCAGAAGGTTTTATCTTCTGTCCCTTTAACCTTTTTTTTTTCCTTCTTGTGTGTGTTAGTTGGGTTGTATAATAAAGTTTAATTGTTAATAAACTGAGCCAACAAGTATGTATGGATAAATTATAAACAGATACAAAATGCTTCTGCATACATAAGAAGGACATTACTTATGTCTCATAGCAATTGTATACCAGTTTTCTAGGACAGCTGGAACTCAAAACAACAAACTGGAAATTTCACTAGAAATTCATGACATCAGAGTGTTGGCAAAAAAAAAAAAAAAAAAAAAGCTTATAATCAAGGCACTGGAAGCATCTATTCAGTTCTGACATCCATACCTCTCGCCTAAGCCTTGCCGCATTTCTGGGGATTTCTGATATTCCTTGGCTCTAGACGATTCATCTCTTTCCCAGCCTTCACAGTCATGTGCCTTTTTAACTTAGTGTCTGTGACCAATGCTTCTAATTTTAATAAATACAAATCTCATACTGGAGTCAACTGTTACAGCATCATGTATATGTTATTACTTCTATAAAATACTATCTCCAAATAATGTATATTGTGAGGCACAGGGGCGTGGAAAGCTGAGGGAAAGACTTGAGTGACTATATTACAAAATACTAAGAGTAAAGACTACCCAGATGACTATGGCTTTCACTGGGCTTTTCCACTTTAATTTCAGTAAGACTCCTAGCCAATATCACATCTAAGGGGAGCCCCTACAACATACCGCGCTGTCTGTTCCAGAACAGTGTCTTGCTCTAATAGTCTACATTTCCTAATTTCATCCACATGGTTTTATCTATAGTATGAAAAGAAATTAGGAAGTGGAAGACTGACCTGAAATCCATCCTTTTGCTCAAAGGCTTTGCAGCTTGCCAAGAATTCCACACAGTAATTCAGAAATTTCAGATCAACACTGGAGTATTGTATATCGCCTCATTCCTTGTTTATAAGGCAGTATTAGAAAGAACAGCCCAGACTCAGTTCAGAAACGTGAAATGTCTGGGAACAAGAATTGGGAGGGCATAGAATAAACAGACTCAAGATTACAAAAGCACTAACTAAAAACTGGCAATGGTAGCACTGGCAACAATTACTCAGGGCTGTTCATTCTCACCATGCTGCTTAAGCTAACACAACACACTGTGACAACAGAACTTCATTGGCATAAAATCGGATAATGGCATGCCATATCTTCCAATTAAGTACTCAATAAATGACTGATAACAATTGAAAAAATGAAGAAATTTACCTTCCTTTTACGAGCCTGTATTTTTTTTCTAGAGCAT
Source organism: Acomys minous (assembly GCF_964271855.1). Taxonomy (NCBI): domain Eukaryota; kingdom Metazoa; phylum Chordata; class Mammalia; order Rodentia; family Muridae; genus Acomys; species Acomys minous. The sequence continues at coordinate 28,878,250 of NC_140487.1, forward strand.
CAAATGTATATTTTAAAGTTGATATAAACACATATCAAAGAGTTTCTTGAACACATGACCTTTTTAGTACAGTATTACTACAGTTTATAATGATTTCTGAACTTAAAGAGAAAATATCTATTCTGAAACTTGATACTGTACCCTCTGAAATATATTAAACTAAACAAAGGAAAGTCAGAAGAGACCTGGAAATTGTGGTATAACAGCAAAGTCCCAACTGAACTATTCCAAAAAGCCCAATAACATAGTTAATTAATATTCCAGGATTTGGTCTTGTTTTCACACAGGGATTCCTTGTATTCCTTTGAAATTTTGCATTGTTTTAAGTCTGGAAGTTTATCTGAATACATAGATGTTACAGTAGCTTCCATAAATTGGTGAATACATAATTTTCCTTTAAAATACTTATATTTATACTTTGACAATCAACTATTATGACGATTAAGGATTTAGACATATTCGTCATTGATACAGAAAAATTTAGAGATGGAAGTTTCTATAAAATATATCTAAAAGACTTGATAATTTTTACAAATAACCTTTAGACAAGAAGATTTAAATGAATTGTGCCAGATCATACAACTTGTAAGTGACTTAATTAAGTTTAAAAGTCAATTCTTGCTGCATAGGAGTATTATTAGATGCTACTACTTTGTTTATTGGGCATATTTGGCCATTTTAATAGTTTTTAAACCTCCAGCATCATTAGTGTGCTGTGCCAGAATGTTCTTCCAATTATGTACAACATGTTCCCGATGCACTATGACTGACAATGTTGATCACAATAGTCAATGTGTGGACATTGGCAGTCTTTGGGATTCATCCTGAAGATGATGACAATTATTTTCTAATAGTATCACCTTGATCTGATTAACTTCACAGTTCACTTGGACTAGCAGATAATAAGCATGTGTAGGATTTATAATATCTGTGTAGTAGATAAGATAAAATTATAGAACACAGATTATACTCCATGACAAAAATATGCAGGACACCTGACCGACTAAGTTACTTTTAGAGATGCAAACTTTAAAACTCTTTTTCCTTCTTTTGAGTTGATACCTGTGTGTGTGTGTGTGTGTGTGTGTTAGAGAAGAGTGCATATTGCTCTTACTCATGAGTGAGGGTGTGAATGTGGGCCAAAAGACCTCAGGTGTCATCCTCAGGAACAACACTCACATCTTCCCTGAAGAGAAATTGGGATAGACTGGATAGCTAACCAGTCTGGGGTGACTTGCTGTCTCTAACTCCCAAGCACTTTGATTACTAATGAACACTACCATATCTGACATTATTGGAGAAATTCTATATTGAATGCAGGTGCGTGTGCTAGTAAGATGAGCCCTCTACCCACTGAGCACAACTGTGGGTGGACCTATGACAGCATCTCCAAGAGGAATGGACTGAGGGAAGAGCATATGCTCACACAGAGATCTACAGTTAAAACAAAGGGTCATTGACAACAAAACGAAAGTATTTGCACAAAACCCATACTGGACATGCAGTACATGCTAGAGAGTTTTATGTCAACTTGATACAAGATAAAGTCATCTGAGAGGAAGGAACCTCAAATAAGAAAATGCCCCCATAACATCCGGCTGTAGCAAGCCTATAAGGTATTAGGGTGTTTCTTTTTTTTTCCTTTTTTAACTGCATGAGTTTCACATCCTGCACTCCAGTGCCGTTCATTATCCTGTCTCTTCAAATGTGCTCTTGAAACCTCCATTCCAAAATAAAATTAACAATAGACAAACAGGAAAAAATAAACAAGACAAAATTAAGCACAGAAAACATCTCATTGTGGAAGCTCTAGTGTATCACAGTGTGTCCCACAGTATACTTCTGTCCACACATCTTTACTGGTAAATGTTGATTACAATGAGTCATTGGTCTGGTTCAAGATCTCTGGCTTCTGTCACACCATCATTATTGGATCCTCACCAGGAATCTTCCCAGTTATCCTGTTGTTGCTTTGTGTCATGGAGATCCTGCAGCTTTGGATCAACAGGACAAAGCCTTCAATGCACACCAACAGTTCTTAGATAATGTAGATTTTTGCGTAGGCAAACTCAAAGCCCTAGAGCTGGGCCTTGGTGGTAGCTGGGCTGGTCAGCTTGCCAGGTCCACATCCTCACAACCTGGTTGAGTTCTCCAGCTCTACTCAGGCTAGGCCACTCAATGCTGTCATCTGCAGGAGGCAGCTTCAGTTCTCATGCCCTATTGAGCCAGCTCACCTTCACCCATACCTCCAAAATCTGCTCCACTGTGTTGCCCAGTTGAGGCACAGGGCCCAATTTCCCAAGTGCTGCTGCAAGCAATGGTAATTAGTGGGTTTTAGGGAACCATGGAGTTGGTCTGGCCTAACTTCCTTGAAAGTCATGCCTCATAGATTCCTCAGGTTAGAGTCCATGACTCCGGGCCCCCGTGTGCTTTCCAGTTCCTGAGAGACCAATGTACTCCCTCAGGCCCTGAAGCATTTGCACAGCTTTATGTTTCTCTGTATATTACCTGGAAGTCAAGGAAAGATGGAAGCTTGATGAGATTTAAACCTTAATCTTGTGTACCATGTATAGCTTGCAAATACCATTGCATCCTGGCAACTAAAATTATATTAACCCTGACACTTGCTATTGTATTCTGCTTCTGATAAAGATATAAAGAAATCTGATTGTTCCTAATAAAATTGTCACAGCTTAAGTTTTGCTGTGGATCCTCCAACCAACCTGATTTAATTCTTCCAGGACATATTTGGCGACCTTGGCTGAGAAAGTAATACAGATGGTTTATAGTGATTGATGTGGGAGGGCCCAACCATGGAAGATAGTCCCATCCCTGGGCTGTTGGTCCTGGGATCGATGAGAAAGCAGGATGAGGAAGCCCAGGTAGCAAACCAGTGAGCAACATCCCTGCCTGGCTTCTGCATCAGCTCCTGTTACCATCTTCCAAGCTTGTGACTTCCTGCCTTCATTAGTTTTGATGGTAAACAATTATATGGAACTGTAAGCAAAATAAACCTTCTCCTCCCCAAGTTGCTCTGGTCATGATGTTTCATCACAGCAATAGTAACCATAAGACAGAGTAGTAGCCTTAGTATATGAAGGAAGAAAAACTCATTATCCTGTTAGGATATCATATGTCTAATCTGGAATCAAACTGAGGAAGAAGAGAGTTTTATTTTCTATACAAAATATGTAAGTAACAAGAATATTATATCAGCCTTGGTAGGTAGAAAACTATAACAAGTAGAATCGGTAAATAGTAATTGTGAAGATATTGGGGTCTTGCTCAGAGTAAATTTATGTGCTCAGTGAGTATGCTCTGAGTAGCAGAGACCATTTAAGTCCACTTTATACTTCCTTCAAATAGCAGTGGACCTTTTTCTCCAGCTAGATATAAATAGGCTTCTAAAATGCAAGTGTTCTCCTCCCTCTAGCACATCCTGCCTTAATGAAAGTGTCCTTGATTTTTAATTCATGGGCATTTATAGACAGGCTTTGCTCTGAAGATTGGGCTATAGGAGTAGTGAGTCACTCGCTGAACCAGGACATCCCGTCATTAGCATAAGAGGATAATTGAGAGTTTGTAGTGTTCAGTAGCTTAGCCCCACCTGAGAGTCTGGCAGATTGCTAATGTTTGCCTGTGTGCAGTAAACTATGCAGTAAACATGAAGCCGGATGGAATGGAGCCCTCAACAAAAGCCAAGCATCAAATGCTTAAGATATGGAAAAAATGGGAATAGAAACTGTGAAACTGAGTGATTATTTCTATTGTGTGCTGGTGTACTTAAGAGCAAACTCATCAGTTACATACTTATTCTTCATAAATTCAGTATGAAATATTGAGATGAGGCATTTCCCTGCCAGTAATAATTCTTATCCATTCTAAGGGAAGAGGAGGAAAACCTGGACTAGAAGTGGAAGTTATGGGACTTCACCACTTTGAATTAGGACTTCGAGGTTTAAGATTTGGTAAATCTTCTGAGCTAACAGATTTCTATTTTCATTTGTTTGTAAAAAAATATCTTTTTACAAAATTTTGATGGCTATACTGATGCTTCTATGGGCTTTTCAGGACATTCTTTTCTCTCTCTAGGCCTTGTTCCATTTTTACATAGCATCAGACTCTCAGGTAGGGCTAAGTCTCAGCTGTGACTACTAAGGATTGTGCAGTATTGACACCAAAGCATTAAATATTAAGCTGGTAGAGGTATGTAGGCATCAGGTGTGAGTAACAGGTGGAATGGATGTTTCGTTATGGGACAGTATGAAAGAAGATTAGAAACTTTAGGAATGGAGCATCTTACTTACGTCACAGGATTTAACATCCTTGCCACGTTGCTGGATAAAAACACAAGAAATTTAGTGGTTAACATCTAGAAACAAGAAAATATGCTCAGGTATTTCTCCTTCCCTTGATACATAAAGAGCTAGAAAGACCAATACTCCCTCCAGCAATAGGACTTTTCTTTTGGTTTGGAGACAGGATTTAATCCCAGGGCCTATGCTGGCCTCATGCTTGAGATCCTCCAATGGTCCTGGCATTTACAAACATTCATCAACAATCTCGGCTTACAACACAATTAGAGGCAATCAAAAGATAACTGAAGAGTCTGAAATCAAAGAAGAAAAAGACAAGTCCCTACTGATCCAACTCCAGGAGACCTGTGCAAAGATAAATGAGCTAAAGTGTCAATAAATCACTGAGGACTAAGAGTGGATTAGAAAAATGCAGGTGATGCCTCAGGATACTGACACATGTGTGGTTTGAACCTTTCACTGTAGGATCTCATCTGCAAAGGCGGATTCTGAACTGCCAGCTCTCAGGCTAAGTCAGTAAACTCTCCAGCCTTGGAATGCAGTTAACTATAGAGCCTTTAATCACATGCCCCAGGGGACTAAGCCACCTTGTTAGAGAGAGCTCTGAGAGTTGAGGTGGGGAAAATGCCACAGAGGTCCTCTCAACTTTCTCTTGTTTAGGCTTTGGCTTACACCACCACAGGAAACGATTAAAGCAGAAGCAAATATATACGTAGAAAATTAGTTAATTAGTCATGGAATAAAGATTCTTTCACAATGAGAATTAGAACACATTTTATTCACTAAATAAGTTAAATTAAACATTTCAGAACCTGTTGGCCACATCCTAGGTATAAAGATGTTTATGCTTCCAGTTAAAAAAAGAGAACAGGGTGTTGTTAAAGGAATACAAAGAAATCTGAAAGATGACCAAAAATGAAAAATAAATTAATAAAATTGAAATGATTTTAAAAAATCAGACTGAAGATTAGAACCCACAGGGCATGCAAACAAAAAACAAAAACTCAATCTTTTTCTTCCTAAACATTTAAGTGAACCACCCAAAGTGTGTGGACACAGACTTCACACTACCATCTAGGAAAAAAAAAAAAAACAACTAAAGTGGACTCAGTGAACCCTCAATCTGCCTTCTCTATAAGAAAACAAATTAAAGTCAACACTGTATGATATATTGAATGACAGATGATCTCTACTCTCCCAAGCAGAGAGGGTCCAGATGCAGATGAAGCTACTTCCTGCATGCACATATATTTCACTAGGCCCCTGGAAAATGAGATGGAGAGTGGTTAATGACATTGGACCACTGAGAACTGACAACCGGGAAATCACAGTGGCAGCTGCTAAGCTGACAGCAGTCACTTTCCAGGGATATTGGCACAGGTACAAGCATATACAGTGCTGTGTATTAGCCTAAAAAACCACAAGGAGAAACCAAACTGTTTTCTGAAAAAGAAGATTTCTATATATTGCTTTGTTTATTCTTGTGCTGTTTGTTACAATACAGATGAAATGAGATTAGAAGAAACAAACAAACCATTGCTCAGTTCTACTGATGATACCTTTATATTCAACCTAAACTGCAAATCCTGTCCAGTCTTGCCAACTCTCTCTTAATTCATGCTTGCCTTTTCATGCTTGCTTTTGCTAGTGTAAATGTTGTTTTATTCTAAATTACAGTTTAATGGGTACTGTTACATATTCATTAGCAATAATAATATTATTGTGTTTATTAAACTTGTTAGACTCATTAATACTCATAAGGTTTCTATGTATGATTTTTTTCTTTCTTGTCAAGATGATTGCAGAAACAGTAAATTGTGAAACTTTTCTCTGCTGAATAAAAAAAAAAAAAAAGAAACGTAATATTTTTCTTCAATTGTGGAATATACCAGAATTCCCACAGAGCTTATTTTGAATAATTCTGAAGAAAAATAAAGGTGAGAACTAAGATCATTTTCTGATCACTGAGTTAAGAGAAGTTATTTCAACATTTCATAATTTGGAATGATATATTAATATTATAACCCATATCCTGAGAAACATTATTAGACTAACAATTTTATGTACAAATCGTGCATTTAATGAGCCAAATATTTCTCAATAAAGTAGCCAACTTTTAAGTGAACTTTTTGCTATGCCAATATAGCATTTATATTCTTATGTCATATTATTTGAATTCTTCCTACAGAATTATAATCATTGAAATTTCTGAGGTTTTTTTTTCTATCTAATGTTATGCAGTTATTTGTTTGAAATGTTGCTTTCTCCTCATCACAGTTTTAGTGGATAATTAAAATAATGTCTTTATGTATTCCTCTTTTGATAATACTTAAATAATTATGGTTTGAAGGACTGATTCTTAAGGCTAAAATCTAGTGTCAAGTTTATTTTCAGAACCGCAAACAGAGTGCTTACCTTTTCTCTGGGCATCAGTTATTGTCCTTATTCATAGCACCATCACATCAACCCTTGTTTTTAACTTCATAAAATTAGATGATACTTTTGATGTTTTCTAGTACCTAATATGCTTGTATTGCCTGAATATTCTCAGTCTAAACTTTGCTTATTTAGCACTTCATTTTGTTATTCAAAACTGTCTCCTAGTATATATTATTTTTCTTAACATAACATTAGTGAAATTATATTAGTGGTAAGTTGTTTGTATGTATGTTGAAGCAATGCACATGTTTACATTCTTTGCAAATGCACATTCATGCTTATGCATATGCATGTAAAAGCCATAGGCTGATGTCAACTCTTATTCTTGACTGCTCCCCATCTTATTGTATATCTTACAGAACTAAAACCTGAGCTTATCAATTGCTTTAGACTAGCTGGCCAGAACACTCTGAGGATGCTCCTCTTTCTATGTTACCAGTAATAATGTGAGATTCCTACACCAAAATGTCTGGATTTTATTGGTTGGCTGGGAATCTCAACTCAGCTCCTCATAATTGTATGGCATACACATTACTTGTGAGGTTATTTCCCCCATCTATTTCTATTCATCTTAAAGGATCTTGAAGGATTGGAGCTGAAGATCACTGGAAAAGTATTTGGCTGGCATGCATGACACCCTACATTCAATTACACTGTTAGATAGAAGAGCATCAGTTTTATTTCAGTATAAGAGTCTCCTAATTTTATATTAGTCCTCGAATACAAATTAGTTAGTTGGACAGTCAACTTAAATGTTTGTTTATTTCCTGTAAACACTTTGACTTGCATTAAAAAAAAAAGAATCCTGCTTCTATTTCTTTATGTGTTCTATAATTAAGCAGCCCCTAGTTCAATATTAAATATTTAGTATTTTCTAGGTATATAGCATTTTTATTACTCTGTTTATTAAAAAGCAATAGCCTTTTGTCTAAACTGATATAGATTTAATTTTCTTCATCTTAAATTTACATTTTAAGTCTTTAATAATATTATATTTTCAAGATAATCATTTGGAAAACAGCCACGTCTCCTTCTCTATTTTTCCTAGTTACTTTCTAGAATGTTTTTGTAATGATTAACATTCCAGATCTCAAGATACAATACAGAATTATAGCAATAAATCAGCATGGTACTGGCACAAAAATAGACATAGACCAATGCAACAAGAGAGAAGATGCAAACATAAGTGTGTAGAACTACAGCCATGTGATATTTAACAAAAATGCCCAGAACACACAAGATGGCGTCTTTAACAAATGTTAAAGAAACTGGATGTGTGTGTCTGTGTGTGTGTGTGTGTGTGTGTGTGTGTGTGTGTGTGTGTGTGTGTGTGTGAATGAGATTAAAACTGTGTCTATCATCACGCACAAAAATCTACTCCAAATAGATCAAAGACCTCAAAGTAAAACCTTAAAACACCAGAGAGAAACATAGTACCTTGCATATATAGGATGTGAACAGATTTTATAATAGGATTCTAGTTCCTCAAGAATTAAGGCCAATATTTGACCTCATAACACTAAAAATTGCTGCACAGGAAAAAAAAATGTTAGTGAATGTTAAGCCCAGAGTATTGGAGAGACTCTTTGCCAATTTTATATCTGAAAGAGGATTTAATGTCTAGAAATCATAAAGAACTCGAAAAAAAAAAGTCAAGAAAACAAATGACTCAAATAAAAATGGACTGTGGGCCTGGGAAGAGAGTTCTCAAGATAATTTAAACTGGCTAGAATATTCCAAAATATCTTATTCTGTTTAAAAAAAAATAGATTCTGTTCTAATACAGGACATCCTTTATCCTCCCTCCATTCCTCCAAGCTACCCTACTACCTCCCCTTTTCCCTAGATTGAAACCCTCTCCATTTCCCTTGAGAAAAAAGCAGGCCTCCAAGAGGCAACAACCAAACATGACAAAACAAGGAACAATAAAACAAGGCGAAAGCCCTCATGCTGAGGCTAGACATTCAACTGAACAGGAGAAAAAGAGTCCCAAGGACAGGAAGAAACATCAATGAAACACCCTTTCCCAATGTAAGGAGTACCTGGTCTTCTAAGACTTCATTCCTATGGAATATCACCCTGACAGTTTCCCTCTACTGAATTACAGGTCATTCTTGCACCTCTCCCTATTGTTGTCTTAGTTTCTTGATCTCTGCCTCGGTCTTCTCTCCTTTTTTTTTCCCTATATGTACCTGCCTATCTAGCTATATATCTTTTTACAATGTGGTCTTTATAACCCTTTCCACACTTAAAACTTAACTAACAGACCTCAAAACATTTTTCATGTAAATATATTAACTATAGCATAAAGTTAAAATGTTAAGCTATTTATTATAAAACATAGTTATTAATAAATAATAACGTTTATAAACCTACAAACATTATTAACCTACAAACATTTTACTAAAAAGGCAGCAATTGCAAAGCAGTAGAAATTCAGAGGGAAGAATGGAATTTTACAAATGTCTTTAATTTCTGTGTTGAGAACCAAAAAAAGTTTTGTTATCTTTTAAAATCAAACAACTCTTGGTGTTTCTACTGGAGAGTACAATTAAAACTCTAAAGCGACATTTGGCTTCTTTCTAATTATTTTGCTCTTACACTGTTGTAACATATCTTAAGTTAAGCCACAAAGCTCTGCCCTCATTGGTGGATTGATTTCAACAAGGTTCCAGAGCTTGGTTGGATGAAAATGTTTATTGAATGTGTGAGTTTATACAGAATATAAACTTGGATTTGCTGGAAGATTATAGAGGGCATTTTAATGTTTATACCAATTGTATCATAATCAGCAGCTGATCTTCTGCTTGTTCTGCATGCTTATAGAACTTTGCATTACCCAAGTATCTCAATTATTTCTCATTTAATGAATATGAGAAACTTTCACAGAAGCCCCCATTTGATTTATTTAATTATCACATGGGTGGGCAGTTCAGTTGAAAAAATAGGAGCCTTTATATGAAGCAACGTGTTCCTATTTTCTTTGCAATCTATTTTGTTCTATTTGTTCTCTGTTAAAAATAAGAAATTGAAAAAATAGTTGATATATTGTGAAATGTTTTTCTTTGGCAAGATATGTGATGTAAAATAATTTATTGTTTTTAAATTTTAATTTGTTTACTTTGCATCCTGATTGTAGCCCACTCCCTCATCATACCCCAATCTCACCCTCCCTCCCTCATACTCTCTCCCTCCCTCCCCTAGTCCCCAGAGAGGGAAACCCTCATCCCCTAACATCCGACCTCAATCTTTCAAGTCTCATCTGCACTGCTTGTATCCTCTTCCTCTGTGGCCTGGCAGGACCATCCTGAGAGGGGAAAGTGACCAATGCGTCAGGACCAAAGTGCACATCAGAAGTCATACCTACACCCCATATTATGGGATCAACAAGCCGACTGTGATGCCTCTCTACTACATGTGAGCAGAGGGTCTAGGTCAATACCATGTATTGTCCTTTGGTAAAAAAAAAATGTTTAATTTATTTTCCACCTAAATGCTGAAAAAACCACCAACACATAAGTACATGAACACTAACATAACTTAGTCAGGATAAAAATATGTGAATAATTATGTGTTTTCTTTGCTATTTGATTTTGGTAACTTTTTAATGTGTCCTACACAAAAAACAATCTAAACTCACAGGCTAACATAAATTACTTATCGATTAGCATAGCTGTTCATGATAGAATGTTAATAGGATCAGCGTCTGCTTATTGAAGGGGGTTAGTCCTGCCATTTGCATGGAGCTTTAAAAAAAGTAGGAATTTTTGTCTTAACCATTCACTAAGGCATTTTGTGTGTTAAATTCCAAATTAAATGCTTCAAAACAATAAAGTAGATACACAAAATCTGGCTTCTCTATCTCATGGAAAATTTCACAGCACCAAATTCCTTTTTTAAAAAAATAATTGGACATATAATCCCTTTATTTAGTCTATACTGAGCAACATACTGTTCTCTCTGATAATTACTTTTCAATACCTACAGTTATCTTTTAACACTCTAAGCATCTGTGTATTATTTTCATGTAAAACAATTTGGGAGTAGCTTGCATCCCCAGGAACTTATTTGAAACCACTGTGTGGCACATTATAGAGCATTAAAGAATTGCTGCCTGATTAATTTCATGAACTATATAGCATATGGTCATTTTTCAAACAGAGTAGTGTCCAAAGCAAATTTTATGTTATTACCTTCATGTTTAGTAATTAGAGTTTCATAGGATAATATTAGCTTTCTTCTTTTTAGTAAAGGGAAAGAAACCTTATTTATTAAAGGATACTTTTGTTTCCTTATTATTTATTATTCGATAGAGTTATGGTGCCCAGCACTGTGAGAAAGCAGTAAAGAATGTGGAGCAGACACCTGGTAACCTTTCTAGAGGGTTTCTGTGCTGTTTGGCTGAAGAAATGGAAGGAAATTCTCATAGATAGGCACATCAGAATTCTGGTCAGGAGTCAAAAACCAGTCAGTAATGAGTAAAATTCAAGGAGCTGCCGAGGTGTTCAAAGTGGGGAGAATTACATGTAAAACAACAAGTTTGAAAAATGGGTTCTATACCTAAGGCTGAGGGAATAGAGAGAATATCTTCATATTTCCAAAACATTTTCTGAGAAGCACTGTGGTCTCTTCCGTCTAATGTCACTTCCTCCTCCTTCTGTTTGTTCCATCTCCTGAGTGTATCAAGAGATCAAGTGCAGAGTCTGAACTGCAGCAAGGAGGCTGCAAGAAATGTATCTGTCACTACAGAGTTTTCACTATGAAACCACCCAATGACACATCTCTCTGTGTGTTCTATCAACAGAGTGACATATGAATATAATTAGCATGTTCTCTCTTATCTGCAACATGATCTCATGCAGGCTAGGATGACATCTAAGTCAATATTTACTCAAGGATAATCAGTGACTCTTGATCTTTATTTTTCTTCTCTCTCTGACATCAGGAACCTGTTGTACATCCAGAGATGTACAATAATTGTTACTTTCTCCTTTTAAATATTCAAATATTAATTAGTAACACAATTCTATAACATGTTCTGCCTGTCATCTCTGCTTATCATTTTACTACCACTAATAATGTATTTTTTCCTATTTTTTCCATTTCTTTTAAAATGCAGCTTAAGCATGTGAGCTATATCTATGTATCTATGGGAATTTTGAATATATACATACATATATATGTATACCATTCTAAGGAGGCTACACCTATATTTATGAAATACCACATACTATTACATTAAGTAATAGCTGCCTGTTTTAAATCAAGGTGTTGGCGTCATTGTTTCTTCCTAAAATACATGAGGAAGAACCTATTCCATGCCACTTGCCTAAACTGAGAAAACTCAATATCCAGAATGTCAAGTAGCAAATATCCTGTCTGAACATTTTTGGTCTGAAGTACAGAAGAAATTGTCCTATTAAAGGCATATGTCATTCTTTCCTTCACTCAATCACTCAGTGATTAGCCAAGGGCTTATAGAGTATAGGAGAAATGCAGGTTGGTTTATAGCATCCTGCTAATAGAAAAGTTAAGTGAGAAGCAGGGCTAGGGACACATATCCTGTGATCTGTCTTTGCGAAGGCAATCAAAAGAGGCTCAGGGTACTTACCACTTACCAGATGTTCGACCTTGGCCACTTAGCCTCTCTGTACCTCAATTTCCTTTTGTGTAAAATGAGGATAATAAAATTTCTTCATAGCATTGTTATGAGGATTAAGACAATCAACTGCAGATGCTTAAGATAATGCCAGACATAATTTAAGTGTCCAGGCATTATTAGCTTTTATTGGAGTTACAGGAAGGCCTGAAAAAAGTCAGAAAAGCGATTCCTAATATTTAAGGAAATATTTGAAATTAATACATATGAATCATATTTCTACAATATAGACTCTCTTTAACGGTGTTTGGCTCCTATGTGTGTATGGTTTCTAGCATTCTATAGTACACAGCTCCCTACATATGAAACTTCATAATGGTATCTTGTGACAAAAGAGCTGAGAATATTCTTCACTGAAATAAAATAGAAAACTTATTTTATTTTTAAATGAATACTGTCATTCAAGACTCGGGTTATACCAGTGGCTTTTAAAGAGTTTATTGTTGAAAGTATATGTAAACAGAGTAACCAGAGTAGGATGGGGGTCACATGTAAAAGCAGTTGTAAACCTAGGTAGAACAAGATATGAGTCAGTTGTCACATCATCATTTTAAAGGGGAAAATATTTAGGAATATATACAATGAAAATGTGTGTAGAAAAATAGATATGTAAAGCAAAATGATTAATTTTTTTCAGTGTAGGAATTCATTCAGTTTTTCTTGTACTTCCTTGTTAAATTTAAGAGACACACACTATTCCCGTTTTTGCCATCTTAATTATAGACTCATCTACAAATTGTAATCTCTGGAAGAACAGCCATAATTTAGATAATTTATACTTGGGAAAATGTTGAAGGTTTTCATTTTTGCAATGTATTCCATCCAGTAAGAGTTAATTTTCAGACTTTTCCATATCAACTTCCTCATTAGGGACTTAAGATGAACTTTAATTCCCAATGGTTTACGTGAGTTACAGGTGGGGGATACTGAACTCCTGTAGGAGTCAGCTTGCCTTAACAGTCTGTGAGAAATGTGAAACATAAAAGAGAGGTTGTGGCTGAGAGATGGAAGATACAACTAATTTGGCTTTGTAGATTTTATCTTTATCCAAATGGCACGTAAATGACGGACAAATTTAGGAGCATGTAAGCTGAAAATAATTGGCTATTTTTCTCTGATCATTTTTATAGGGTGGAGAGTTTTATGAGCATCTGAAGAAACTGGAAATTCAAATGCCAGAAGGTGCAGTCTTCAAAAATGAAGACAGCTTGGTCAAAATTCACCTTCTGTATTTTCCAGCCTCTCTGCAGATCACAACAAATAGCTTTCCTTCACTTGATGCCTCATCAAAGCTAAGGATATTATTTTAACAAGTGTTTGAGTCTCCATCTGTTCAACCAGAGTCTAAGAGTCTTGAAATCTATGCTGCATGGAGCCTAGACCTAAGACTGATCAAATTTTTCATCCATAATTACTGAAAGCAAGTAAAAAATATACATCATCATTCCATTTCACTCATAGGCCATTATGTGCGTGCATTATATTCCAGATAAAGTAAATATACAACACCATTTGCTTTTCTTTCTCTTTTGTATTAGATAGATATTATAGTTGATACAAATTATTACTAAGTGTAGTGGTTCATTTCATTTTTCCAACCTTAGTTTGTATTACTTTTCGCCTGTGAGTGGGTGTGGGTTCAGCTCACCTGTGGAGGCTACAGGAAGCCGTTCAACACTCAGTTCCCTCCTGACCTTGCAGTATCAGTCTTTCCTGTTGTTTCTGCTGCTCTCTGTATCCAGGCCAGTTGCCCACAAGCTTCCTGGGACATTCGCCTGGTTCTATGCCCTCCCCCATCATCTCTCCATAGAGGTGCTGGGGTACAGGTGCACATTACTACATAGAGCTGTTTTATGTGGGTTACAGGGATCAAACTCTGGCCACCAGGCTTCCACGGTAAGTTCATTTACCTGATGAGTCATCCCAAAAGCTCATGTTTTTATTTTAAATTGAATCTGATATATAATATGCTTTTGAGTATTTGATTTAGAAAGAAATACCAAAATCTGTTCTGATTTTGTAATACTAATCCATTAACCCTCTCATAATTTCATAGAAGGAATTGGTGAACAATAAATTAGCTTGTTGAGAAAATAATATGTAAAGCTACACATAATACATTACCTACATTTTAATAGTAAAAAAAAAAATCCCTGTAATTTTAATGTTAGATGTCAGAGTTTTAAAATTACATCTCTTTTGTTGTTTTTTTTTTTGTGTCAGTTTGTTTATTGTTTGTTTATGACAGTATCTTACTAGTTAGCCATGGCTGTATGTAAACCAGGCTGGCTTTGACCTCACAGAAATCTGTTTTCTGAGTGCTGGAATCAAATGTGTTCACCACTACACGTGGGGTGCATCTCATTTTTAGTAAAGATCACTAAATAAATGTAAACCAAATTTATTTAATAGCAGGATAAGAAAAAATTACACACTTAAATTGGTTTTCTCAAAAGTAGTATGAAAATTGAAAAAATAATTGTGCCAACTTGTTGCAGACATCAGTGTGCCTGGACGACATTTTTTTCTGTAATTAACGGAAAAATACTTGACAATATTTTGTCAGCTCCAGTAACAATATCTTTTGAAAATGTAGTCTAGAAATGTACGGGGAAAGGAACTTACTTATAATCACTTGTAACTCAAATTGAAAAGACAAAAGGAAGGGCCAGCTTTGACACAACCTGACACACATGAGGAGATTAAGCAGTGACACATCTGAAGGTTCAAGAGAAGCTTGGTGAAGTTCTTATTTCTACAGTGTCAACTTGATTGGTATAATAGTTATCTGTGTATGAATACAGTTTCTGAGAGCTACAGGACTTGGCTTAGTGATCTAAGAACCCAAATTAAAGTGCCTAGACTGTCTGGAGCCACAGGTTTCAATCCTGTCAACCAACTCTTCACTTTCTGAAGCAGATAAACCGCGTTCCAAAAGGCTAGCTCTTTGTGTAGTGTGGCACTTTCAGATCAAGGCCTGACTGCACGTCACAGACAACGCAGATTACTCTGTTGGTTTTGTATAACAGTGTGGCTTTGTAGTTGCCACATGTGTGGAACCAGGTCAAAATCCCAGGTGTCCTAACAATTGCCTGACCCCAGAAATGTATTTAGAATTCTAAAAATATTTTCTCTCTCTCTCTCTCTCTCTCTCTCTCTCTCTCTCTCTCTCTCTCTCTCTCTCTCTTTCTTTCTTAACTTTGCGTTTTTCAAAGAAAATAGATACAGGAGGAATAATTTTTGTTCCAACTCTGGTAAAGATGATCTGTGAGAATAAGGTATTTATAAAGTATTTTGACCAACCAAGTACCAGTAGAAAGGAAAAGCAAAGCCTCAAGAGGAGGATTATGTGGGAGATCTTAGATCAGAAAGTAAAGGGGATTCAAGAAAACACAAAAGCTCTTGTCTAGAGGGTAAGATGCTCTTAGGTCTAGATAAATGTTTTAAGTAGATAAAGGTGAGATATGAAAGATATTGAATTATATTCAGAATATTAGACTTACCAACATAGGAAAGATGTTTTCTTCAAGGCTGCCAAATACAAATAACCAGAACATTATGAATGTAACATTTATATAATTCCTGATTATTTTGTGGTATTTCTTGCTGTACGTAGTGTATTGTATTTATGTGTAAAAAAAAAAAGAATAAAGACAATACAAAAGCTATTGTGCTCAGAGGAGCAATAATCAAGTAGACATCTGTTAAGCAGCTAATGCCACCAGCACTCTCGCCTCATTAAAAACTGTTCTCCGCTATTTAGTTGATAGAATAATGGTCCAAAATAGTAAAAGGAATTTAACCAGTAGACTAAAACATTTTTGCAATTGCATGATATTATTTTATCTAAACATGGTTTATTTTTAACTTAAACATAAATTTAAATAGTTTTTTTTAATCACAAAATACCCCACGTAGCATTCACCTGAAATGACATATCACGTACTTCAACATGAAAAATTAAAGTAATTATGTAAAGATAATTCAAGTATAATAAACATTTATGAAGAAAAAAGATAAAGTTAGATAACCAATATATCTCATATGAACTAAAATGAAACAAAATTCATTGAAGATGTGAACCAATAAATACATAAAAAGAAAAAGGTAAATGATTTGAGGATCCACCATTAAGTCTGGATCAGGAGATTTCTCTACTGCAACCTTTATTATTTTATTAGCCAAAAGAGTTATCACTATTAAGTGTTATTAAGTGAAAAAGATATTTTAAGTGAGTACCAGAAGGCTTACCAGCTTCTAAACTGTCTTCTCAATTATCGAATCTAATGCAAGCTTGAAATGGACAATAGTTATTATTCCTGCTATGAAATTCCAGACACAATGAGTATCCATGCTATTAACAAATGCACTGAAAGCACCACTTTTGTAGACAATATGTCATGTTCAATATATGATCATAAACAATATATTAACTATACGTTTGAATTAGAACCATTGCTGAATTCATTATTCAAAGAGCATATCCAGAACGAGGAATTTGCCTAACCCATTCTCCTTAGAGATGAGGACAGGCAGGCCATCAGGATACAGTTCAGAAGACTATGGTCAATGGAGTAGCAAGATTGTTAACCTTGTCTCTTGGGAAGCCATATTGCTCACCCAACACAAAATAATTGAGAAAATACATGTTTATTTCATAAGCTAGGAACTGCTTGTGATGGACAAATGTCACCTTTGTCCCTGGAAGACCTTCGAAACTACAGCGGCAACATCTGTCTGTGAATGCCAAACTATCACCAGGAATCTAAACTATAATTACATGTAATAGACATCAATTTGCCTGTCTAGAGTTTGCATTTGCAATATCCCAGGAATTTGCAGGTGTCACTGTTTTACCACATTTGTCCACTGAAAACCTTAGTAGCTGTCAAGATTACAGTTTTTCATGTGGGAATGTTCAAATGGAGCCCAGGGTATATCTTTGAATAGATCATTTGTGTTCACAGGGCCAATACCAAATCACTGAGACTTAGAAATGTCTCAGCAATTGCAGAGAAAGCCACAACAAAGTAGGTCTCAAACAGAAGCATTTTGAAGTTTTTGTCTAATGCAGACATTGAGAGGGAAACAATTGTGGTGTCACATTCCAAAATGATTGTTTGGATGTGGGAGCCATCAGACCTTACTTTTCCATGTAACCTAGCGCTCCTGTTACTTCCTCAGACCCTAGCATAAAGAAATACTATACTGTATTGAACACACTTATGAACAACAATTTAAAATGCACAGGACTGACATGAGGAAAAGATTTCAATTTGTTACATTAGAGCACTTTGAAAATACATAATCACGGGTTTATGCATTTTATGTGCCCTCATTGCTCAAAGCAGCATTCCTTTTGTACAGATGTTATCCAGACTTTTTTTTTTTGAATAGTCAAAATTGTGTTTAGTTTAGGAAAAATCAATTCTGTAGGAAAAAACATTTTCTCAAGGTACAGAGTTATGACCCGTCAAGACAAATTTAGGAGGATTGTTGCTCTGAATTATGAGTCAGAAGCAGGTAAAGCAGAACAAAACATCAAGCTCATTTATGCTACCTAAGCACAGAATAACTTCTGACAAGCAAATTAAAATTGTGAATATATGAATATACTTTTAACCCATGCTCCCACAGGTGCCCTAGTTGTGTATGAAAATATTTAAATGTTCCTAGTCTCGTGGACCCATGACAGGAAAAAAGATCTACATTTCAATAAAAAGACTATATTTGTGTACTACCCTATGTAAATAACAGATTAGGTTGTACTTAGGAGAGTACTTTCCAACTCTAGCGAACATGAGCAATTGCTTTAAGTATCTAAAACTGTGTAGTTAAGAATTTGGAAGCCGGACGGTGGTGGCGCACGCCTTTAATCCCAGCACTCGGGAGGCAGAGGCAGGCGAATCGCTGTGAGTTCGAGGCCAGCCTGGTCTACAAAGTGAGTCCAGGACAGCTAAGGCTACACAGAGAAACCCTGTCTCGAAAAACCAAAAAAAAAAAAAAAAAAAAAAAAAAGAATTTGGAAAATACTACACATCATTTTTGCTCAGAGAGAAACATTTCATTTGTTTCAGTTTCTATTTTAATATTCCTTTTTTATTGTTAAAATGTATCAACATTTTATACAAAACATGATAGGCAAAAAGCTTCTAAAAATCAATGTTTCTGTTGACATGGTGCTGAAAATTAATTGAACTCAGCCCTTTCCATCAATCAAGTCAGTCAGTTTCAGTAATGAAAATCAACCAGGTGGATCAATCAACTGTTGGTGCAGCTGAAACAAGAGCTGTATGATAACAATGGGAAATTTCATTAAGTGTGAAGACTCATCAAAATTATGAGTGGCTTCTTTACTGGGTTTTCACTACAATAGCTCTTTTCTTTTGACATCAAAAGACGGGTACCATCCTGCTCTGCTTCCATTAAACAAACCATTTATTTTTTAAAAGCATTTGCTCCAACATGCACATTAGGTTTTGATTCTCAAAATAACAAATTAGAATAAAATGTGTGTCAATTAGCTGCTGCTATTCCATGATGGAAAATAAAATTAGTGTTTGGGATTTAAAAAAAAAAAGATGTTTAGCATCTGTGTTTTCATGTTTTTTGTATGTGAGTTATGAAGGAATAGAAACAATCATTTTCTTTGTATCAGAGATTCAATTTTCATTTACTTGAGGGGAAAACTAGTTATTTTCAATTGACATTACTTGAGGTTTAACAAATACCTGTTTATTTATTTAAAAGATAAAATTTTTCTTCTATAGCATAAATATTCTGTACTTTTGAGAGTTTATAAAGCATAAACACTTAACCATTTCCCTCTTGAATATGTATGCTCTTAATGTTCACTCTGCTCAGCTCTTTGCACACCGAGTTGCTCCAAAGCCACTTACTAAGCTGTAAACTTGTAGCTTCTGATCCTTCCTAGTACGCAGGTAAAGACCAGGACTCTCTGGGCCCAGTGTCTTGTGTCTTTGCTGGCTTCTTGGAAGAGGGGGTTTTCTATATTTTTATTTTTTATGGTTCCTGGCAGCTTTGTCAGTAGTTTTGTTGCTATTGATATGTTGGCATTGATTTTTTTTTTCTTTTTGGTGTTAGAAATAATTTGAAATCTAAATGGGGCAAGGAAATATGAAAACTAAAATCAAGTATATACTGTACTTCAGTTTTCACAAGAGATTACTAAATTTAGTAACATTGCTGGTTTTTATTTATTATAATTTATTCACATTACATCCCGATTGTAATCCCCCCTCAGTCTATCCTCTTGTTCCCACCCTCCCTGCCTTTTCCACCCTGTTCCCCTCCCTTAGACCTCTGACAGGAGGTGTCCTCCTCTCCAACTATTTGATCACATGCTATCCGGTCTCATCTGGATGGCTTGCATGTCCTTTCTCTGCATTCCCATAGGGCCTCTCCACCAAGGGACAGTGTTCAAATCACAGGCACCAGAGTTCTTGTAAGACTCAGTCACCCACTCTCCATTCATGCCTGGCCCTCGCTTCCCACCCGTGTGGAGAATGAGCTGTCCATAGGCTACATCTGAGCATGGAGTCTAGGTTCTCTGCTTGCAACGTCCTTGGTTGGTGCATTAGTTTGTGCAGGCACCCTGGGTCCAGATCCACCAGTCTTGATAGTCTCCTTGTGGAGCTCCGGACAACTACTCCGTCTCCTTCCATGCCCCAACTCTTCTGTATGAGAACCCCATTGTAAAAATGTTGCGTTGTGGTCAATTTAAATATCATATGGTTCTTGGTGACATGAAATTCCACCTGGAAATCGTAGTGCACTCTTTCTATTCCCTTGAGAGAAGATCGTAAATCACAAGACAGTCACTTAAGATACAAACACTTTTACTAGGAGAAAGGTAGGCATATTAGAACTTGCAAAATGAGCTGTATCATAAAGTACGAAGAAAGATGGCAATGCTGCCTGATGTGTCATTTGCAAAATCTCTTTAGAAGTACCTGAGTACTTACTCATGTTTGCATGAGTTGTACTGGTTGGTGACTATTAATTAATAAGTTCTGACTAAGTACTAAAGTCTACTACTGACAAAATAACCTAAAATAAGAAATGAATTGGTCATACAACTCAATTATAGTGCTGGAAAAACTTGTTTGATCCTTGGAATTATAAACCATCTTAGATATTTGGCACTCAAAGAAAGAATAAGCAGACTACCAAGATGAGACTTGATAGCCTATGACCATATAATGGGGGAGGAGGTTCCCCTTTGGTAATACACATAGGGGAGGGGAATAGAGTGAAAGCGGGAGGGAGGGAGGAATGGGAGGATACAAGTGATGTGATAACAATTGAGTTGTAATCTGAATAAATTAATAACAATTTTTTAAAAAGAAAAAAAAATAAAAACCATCTCAGAGATACACTGTAATGCCATCACTTATTTTAAAAGGACCTTCCTTCAAAGGACTTTTATTCACCAAACTATGGATAGTTGGAATTTTGGGGATAAAATAAGGCTATTTTTCATCATGAGGTACATTGGCTGTTAAAATTTAAACTGCCATACACTGTGAATTATTGTTTGTTATTTATTTAAAAATTACTAAGCAACTGAGGCTGAATAGATGACTTAGAGATGAAGAGCATCTACTGTTCTTACAAAGAGTATGAGTTCATTACCAGAACCCACATTAGGCAGCTCACTACTTGCTTGTAACTCAGGTTGAGTGTGAGTACTGGGATTTCATTTCCAACACTTTGTTCTAGCTTCTGTAGGTAGCCTCATTCATATCTGCATATATGTAATTACTCACAATTAAAAATGAATCTGAAAACATTTTCAATAATCAATTCTGATAAAAATGAGCACACATAAGTATAGCTTCTAATTTTCAGCATAATTGTAATTTGAAATTAGTGAAATTCTCAAAGAAATATTCCAAGCGTTTCCTTTTTCCTTCATTAGACTTATTAACAAAATTCAAATTTGCAACTAATACAGTCTATCACATACAGCCTGACTTCATCTTCTAGCACAGCCACAGGGGATCATAGAGGAACTTTTCTTTTCATAAGGGAACTGATAAGCCATAATGAGAAAATTTCAAAAATATGGTTGCCTTAAGCAGAACTGGCCAATGATAGTAGAAATTACAATATGGATGGAGGATATCTTTTGAGAGAGCACCCATAGATAGAGATATACACAATTAATGACATCTAGGTGTGTTAGTGTGTGTGTGTGTGTGTGTGTGAGAGAGAGAGAGAGAGAGAGAGAGAGAGAGAGAGAGAGAGAGAGAGAGACAGACAGACAGACAGACAGACAGACAGAGACAGAGACAGACAGAAAGAGAGAGAATTAGTCTTATCCAATGATGACGCCCCTAATTAATTATTCAATACAAAGTCATCAATCCAAAAAACACACACATATGAGCAACACTACGAGAACTGAGAAGGTGTGTGTGTGTGTGTGTGTGTGTGTGTGTGTGTGTGTGTGTGTGTGTGTGTGTAAATTTATTTTTTATTCAATAATTTCTTAATATGTCAAAAATGACATTGCAAATAGATTATGGCTTTAAACATTCCTCTATCTGGAGACGCAATGGGTAAACAATAATGTGTAAATGTAAACTATTTTAAGACAGAGGAGATATGTGCCTATAGACTGTGTTACAGTTGTTATACCAGTATGGCCTAATAATGTTATTATTATGGCAGTATTTTTTAACCTGCTAGCAATCAATCAAGATACAGACACCTGTTATATTTTAAAATAGCTTAGTTAACCTGGGGCAGGGGTGATATTAATCCCCTAAACTACTTGCCCCTTTCCCATGCCATCTGCTTCTAACAATTTCTATAAAGCTCCCTCCCATCCATAATTCCATTCTTGTTAATTATCATCATCTAGACCAAGTCTCCATCCATGCCGGCCATGAGCTTCTCCACCACCTAATCTATGGTGCAGCCTTCTTCCTTTCTCCTCTCCTCCTGTCTCCCTCCTCCCAAGATTCTCTCTGTCTCCCCTAGCCCAGGAACCTTAGCCTCAGGTATACCATTTTCCATGCCCAGGTGTGATGGCCTTTTATCTGTCAAAGAGGTTAGGTTCTTAGGCAAAGTACAGGTGGGGTACAGAGACATCAAGCAGTAATTAGCATCAAAATACATCAGACCAACCTCCAACAAGACCCAGCTGGGAGAAGAGGAAAATGAATTTGAGAACATACATAGCCAATCTTCCTGATAACACAAAAAGAAGGAAAAGATTTAAAAACAGAAAGCAATGAGAGAGAGAGAGAGAGAGAGAGAGAGAGAGAGAGAGAGAGAGAGAGAGAGAGAGAGAGAGAAGGGAGAGAGAGAGAGAGGAATAAGATAGACAAGGGAGTAAATGGGTAGAGGGAAAGGAAGGAGAAAGACCTGTTTTTAATTTCAATTCCATTATCAATTTTCATGATTTCAGCCTGCTCACTAACCCATATGGAATGCTTTTCCAAATTTTTACATGGTTTTGTGTATATTTCTCCCAAGTAGGATGAGACTTTTTCACTTATAATTTCTTTACTGTAGATAATCCATCTTCTACATTAAATCAAGGTTCTTCTTACTAGTGAGTAAGGTGTATAGTTTGAAAGACTTCAAAATTCAGGTGCTTATAAAACCAAATCTTCAAAGCAGCACTCTTTCAAAAACCTGAATTTCAAGGAGCAACTGAAAATTCTGGAAATAATTTCAATTTTATAGCCTTACAAAATGGAAAGCAATCAGTGTTCTGGGCATAGGTACCTTGGAATAATTTTCCAATAGTTCCACATTGTAAAATAGAATCCATGTGCATTATTTATCTGATCGTGTTCCAAACAGAATCTAAGTGTTTATATAAAAGAATCCTGAATACAGGGATTTAATGTCTTGCCAACGCAAAGAACATCTATAATGTTGATGACTGTTGTTAACCAATCTACATAATACAGAAAAATGATAAGCTGGAGAAGTGAAATGTTCTTTTCATTTTGTAATATACAACTATATGGACACTTTTTGATCTTTTGGCGGGGGGAGTTGGAGACAGGATTTCCCTGTGTAGCTTTGACTACCTGGACTCACTGTGTAGACCGTGATACACCTGCCTCTGCCTCCCAAGTGTTGGGATTAAAGGCCCAGCTGATTGTTTTTAATAACCTATATATCACTATTAAGAACCAAAAAGTCACAACTTTGGCAATACAAAAAAATCTTGCTAGATTTGTTTAAATGAAAAGGGATTTGAAATGAAAGAAAACTCATGAAGGATATTTACTCATTAGATCTTGACCCTGTACCAAATCAATTTTATTGTAGTAAAAAAATATTAAGCATTCAAAGT
The DNA here is from genome assembly GCF_964271855.1 of Acomys minous. Lineage (NCBI taxonomy): Eukaryota > Metazoa > Chordata > Mammalia > Rodentia > Muridae > Acomys > Acomys minous. The sequence goes on from NC_140487.1 coordinate 28,902,005, forward strand.
TCTTTTCTTTATAAAATATACAGTAGTGAAGAAAAATAAATATGTGACAAATAAACAGTTTTCACAGGAGAATGCAGGTGAAAATCATGCAAGGCCACTTGGAACTACATTAGAAAGTATATTTAAAACATCTACCTGATTTTAAAAGATTTCTTTTTGTCTTAATGAGTATGAGTATTTCATCTCTGTGTTTTTGTACTATATACAAGCAGTGCATGATGACTCCAGAAGAGGGCATCAGAACCTTTGAAAGTGAAGTTATCTGTATTTGGGAGACACTTGAGGATGCTGAGAATTGAAACTTTGGGTCATCTGCAAAAGAAGAGACTCAATAATCTTAGAGCATACATAGGGGGAAGAAGTCTCCCTCAATCACAGACATAGGGGAGGGGAGAAGGGGGGAAGTGGGAGGGAGGGAGGAATGGGAGGAAACAGGGGAAGGGCTAACAATCAAGATGTAATATGAATAAATTAATTAAAAAAATAAAATAAAATATTAAAAAAAAAAGCAGCAAGTACTTTTAATGGAGCCATCCCTCCAGCCTCCCACCCTCCCCCAAATTTTCTATTGAAATGTGTGAGTTAAAGTGTCACCTACTCTGTACTTCTAGAGCATAAGTGGAGCTCTGATTGATGATAAAATGTCTAATATCCTGCTAAGAAAGAAGTAAGAGAGAAATGTAGAAATCATTGTGTTATGCTCATTTTTTTGATTGTTAAAGTATTTGAAATCATTAATGTTAAAAATTGTGTAGAATAAAATTATTTTAAAAACACATTTACTAAATTTGTTCACATAATTGTAAAGATTACTTAAATGATCTTGAATAATTTTTGTAATTATGAAGTAAGTTGTTATTTCTGCAGTTAAATAAGAAACTTTGAAAACCTTTAAAGTCAATCTTGAATAGAGGGTTGGGTAGAGCTAGTGTAAAGATGCATTTTAATGATAAGACATTGTAATTAAGCACAATTTTAAGAAATTCACACACACACACACACAAAACTGTTCTGCAGTTAGAGGAACTGGATCAGTGATACTCAAAATAGAAAGAAATAAAATTGATGGGTTTGGGGCCAAATTTCACACTGAAATTATGATGCCTTTTGAAATTGTGAAGTTAGTCTATTTCACCAAAAGTAGAAAGGAAAAGTGTATCATCAATGAGCTTAAAGTTAAGCTGGAAAGACATAACAACAAAATTTACCTGGGGTAATAATTATTTTAATAAGATCTAAAATCATGCCTCATGATCAAAGAGATTCTCTCCAGCCTTAGTCCAATCTTAGAATCAAAAAAAAAAAAAAAAAAAAGAACCATGAAACAATCAAAAATAATATAAATGTTACATTCATAATGTTTTTGGCTATTTTTCTTTGGAGGCCTTGAAGAAACCATCTTTCCTATCTTGCTGCACCTAAAATTTGGGATATAACTCAATATTTATCTAGCCCTAAAAACATCTTAACTCCTAACAACTAAGCTTAATTGTACAATTAAACTACCTGGTCTTCAACCACATCAGAGACTTGAGAAGGAATAAAATGTATTACCTGAGTAGATAGGGAGTGCAGGTTAGAAGCTTCCCAAATGAGAAGATGACAGAGACAGTTTGTTACCTGAGCAGTCACCCAAAACTTTCTATAACATTGAAGCATCTATTCCAGCCTTCTGGCCCAGTGTATCTGACAGACATATTTGTGAGGCAGGAACTATTGAGGACTTGGCTTACCCTGTCTTGGCAGAATTTGGCCATCATCTTTGCCTGTATCCAAGCTTGCCCTTTTTGTGTAGAATTCTGTCTGTGGTAGAAATGAAGACATTTTGCCCAGTGTCTTATTTGCCACATTTGAAACCATCTCTATAAGGAGATGCTTTGAGGCTCATCATCCTCTTTGAGCTAGGCTGGGTGTTGTAAGAAGTTAATTTGTCTCATTGTTAATGAATGTTTAAAGTAATAAAAACATCTTTAAATGCCATATTCTGTATATCTCTGAAGTTTTTGAAGACCTTATATAATTATTATACCTTATATTTTTATAGAATCAGATTTCTCTGTTATACCTAACGTGTATATTCTTGTGGTAAAAATAGACTAGTAATTGATATGAACATGATTTGGTCAACTACAATGAACTTGTATAACTTATTTATCCTACAGCCTTCAAAAGCACTTTCAAAGTATTGGAAGTTAACCTTCTATTATAGTTGAGTTATGTAATTTATAGATGTGAAATTAAAAAAATACTATGGAGTCAAAATATTTATTTCATTGTTGACATGTATGGAAAAGATCTGTTTTTGTTTGTTCGTCTTTTCATTCTGTGGGGAAAGGTAGGTGGAGAATGTGGTTTAGATATCTCATTTAGGATTGAGCACTCTGTAGAAATACGTGGTATAATTTGGATCTTTTCTAATCATCCACTCTTGCTCACAAATAATTAACATAAATACCTCTTAGATTTATCTAAGAAGCCTTAAAGCACTAGAGCTGGGCAGATATTCCCCTATTCTAACCTTCTATGCTAGTCTTGTTACTTTCCAAGTATGTGCCCTGAGTTACTTGCCATATTGGTCTCATCTGTGCTGCTTCTCTTCCATCAGGTCAGTCCTTTGAGTTCCTCATGGTCATTTCTTCTTTCTTCTTAACAATTTACAACAAATTATTTTATTGTATAAATATTAGTAGCATGCCATCTGTATTGAATATTGTTTTTATTTTCTTTCTCCAGTGAGTTTCCTTAGAATTTTTCATGTTGACGGTGATTATATAAATATATGTTTTTGCAAACTCTTTATTACTTTGATGTGTTTGATTACCTATACCAAGATTACTCCATTTCAGTACTACGGTCTTAAAAAAACAACATAAATTCTGATGATAAAATTATATTATTGATAACAGCATTTATGCACAGATAAATCATAATTATTTCTATGATGTGATTATAATCCATCATGACATCTACACATAACTTTAGAATTATTTATTAATAAACTTTCTGGGAATTTACTTGAAAATCTGGTTATACCTGCCTGAATTTGAAGAAATCAATGAAATAGGCAAGTTTGTCAATCCACGGCTTTAGCTTGTGTATGACATTATTTAGGTCTTAATTTTGTTTTCAACTCTTTGTGTCCTCACAGATAGATCATACATTTTTATTAGTTTTTCATTTACACCAGATGTTTTTTCATACTGCTATAAAATTAAATTTTAAAATGATTTTCTGGTTGCTTACTCCTAGCAGACATAGTAAAATTATGACTATTTGTAATGACCTTGTATCCAGCATTTGCATAAATTAACTTACTATTTTTAAGAGTTTAGATGACTTTATATCTTCTATGTGTACATGATGATATCTATGATCAATAAGAATTTTAATTTTTATCACTATTTATATAGTTTCCAGAAGAACTATTTTACAGGAATATTTAATATTATAAATCACCAAAAGACTTTTATATGTGTTTTAATAAGGATATTTCTATAGAAGGATGCATTAGAGTTATCTTATGAAACAAGGAATTTTCTGTTTAACTTTAAGCATAAATATTTTTTTATTTTTGCCAACATAATTTTCATAGTAATTATACATATTTCAGAGGTGAGTTGAGCTATGCTTCTTTTCCATTGTTTGTGCTTCTCTGGTTCTGTTCTCCAAGATTTAGAATATTCACAATCAGTGGTTTGAAGATATTCAGTGGAAATTTCAGTGAATAAATAATGAAGTTTAAATAACATTTGTTTCTGTACATTGTTATAATTATAAATTTTTATCATTTCCTACTTCTCTCCATCTTTTTCCATGCCTATAAATCACACCTTATCACAAGTATGTATGTTTAGGAAAAAAAATGTATGTTTGGTTCAGTACTATCTGCAATTTTAGTTGTCTGTAAAATGTCTTAGGGTATATCCCCCATAGACTAGGGAGTCTACTGTAATATATTTTAACGTTCCATTATCAGGCCTATGACAGCCTCAGAAGTTGTAAGGAAAATCACTTACATTTGAAGTCAGTAAAAACAACAACGGTGATTAATTAAATAATGAATAATTAGTGAGAAATATCTCTCTCTCTCTGAAGCCTCCTATAGTCATAATTGAAAACACCTCAGAACTCGTCCAAATGAAATAAATGCTTTCATTAGTATCTAAGGTTGAATACACACATATGAATAACAGTAGGCTGAAATTCTGCAGACTACATCTTTACATTTCTGATTTGGAGTGTTTAGGTGGCTGCCCCACTTCATGTTACTGACCACATTAAAGAAAACAATATTCTGAATTGTAGAACTCACTACCTGAAGTTGCAAATATGTTAGTGTCTATGGAAGACAGATACTAAAAACAGGGCTCCTAAGTTCAACAACCGCCGCAGAAACTAATGTTCCTGCTAGAGCAAATTTGAGAAGAAACCTCCCATTTCACACTACTCAAGAGATGAGAGGAAACTGACAGTCCTCTTCAACAGGAGTGACTTCACTCCCAAGAGTTACTCAAAGGTTTACCTATACTGTGGACTTTTAAAATCATTTACACAGGTACTTTGACATCAGTGAAAACACTGGAGTTGCTCATTGAACAAGAATGTGGCCACTGCTGTGAGTTAACTCGTTAAAATAATAATGCTCGCACATTTGAAGATTTTAACAGGGAAATGTATTCAGGAGCATGATCTGCTCTGCTTTATTTCTTTTTAAACTAAAATGTATTAGCAATGACAGATGAAGGAGGGACTGTGGGAGATGTGCCAGAGGTGTGGTGACAGCCTGGTATTCACAATGGATGTATTGGTGTACCTCAGGCATCTGTTTTATATACTGCACATTTTGAAAGCTAGTAATACAGCACTCTCCCTTACATTTGTTGGACGTTATAAGACAAATGGGTTGCACCAGAAATTTGAGGTAGAACAGCCGTTTATGTAAATGGAATGCCAGAATTCCAAGTAAGGAGAATATTCAGCAAGGCTTGAATCACTTATATTACCACAAAACAAACATACGTCAGCTCCCCTTTCCCTAGTACACTGCTAGCTTGTATGTTTCTGATATACTAGAAATGTACATAATTATTCTTCTGCTAATAGAACATTTCTGCTTTGTTTGTTTTTTTCTACAAAATAAGATTCTTGAGTTCATCTATCTAGATTAGCTAAACATTGCGGGACACTAAAACTACAAAGAGTAGAAACAAGAGGAGTGATAATCACATATTTGCTAGGAAGGGTTCGACATTTCCTAACTAATAATCTTTTTAACACAGAGCTTTCAGTAATCTGCCTATAGCTCTTTATCACAGAACAAGGTGTAAAGGGCAGATTTACTGAAGCCTTTACTCAGTGTAAGAGACATGCCAGGTGTGATTAAGTGCCACATGCCTTGGGGATGCAAGGAAAAGAGGTGGTGAGGAAAATGAACACAGAGAGCACACAGAGGAAACAAAGGTTGCTGCCTCCCTTATCTTCCTGTAACATTGCTTGGTATCTGTGTGATTAACATTAAATATTAAGTGAGCCCCTCAGACAGAAGAGGACATGTTTAAGATCATCTCAGACTTACAATGCAATGTTTGCCAATAGTTACTATGTAGCTAAATTATCCCAAGATCCTGTGGAGCAAAATGTACAAACGAGCAAGCATGAAGATACTGTTTTGATATTCATCATTTAGCATATACAAAAGTGAAAATAGCTCCTTGAATGACAATTAATCTAACATCCTCTTTTATATTTGCTGTATTACTGCTTTAGATTTATTTTACTTTCAATTATGGGAATGTTAGTGTGTCTGTGTGTGGCTATGTTCATATGAGTCCAGATCCCTTGGAAGCCAGAAGAGAGCTGCAGTTACAGGCAGTTGTGAGCTGTCCGATGTGGGTGATGATAAGTGAACTAAAGCAGGTTGAAATATCAGTACACACACTCAACTACTGGACTGTCTTTCCATATGTGTCCATATGTTTTAAGGTTTGGGACAGTTTAACGTTAAATCATAGTCTTTTGGTAAAATGATAGGCACAATATATTTACTATATATTATTGGGACTTAAAAAGGACCTAATTACATTAATTCCAAATTAGTATAAAATTTTACCTTTGCTGCCTACTTCCATTCAGTATGGAATCTGAAAAAAAAAGTCTTACTTATGCTGCAGTATAGTTTTCAATAGGAATACAGAATAAATTGCAAGCTAATGCAAAATATAAATGTGTGCTTGCTGCACACACGACACATCTGTAGGGCTTCACGAAGCCCAAACTGATATATTCAAGCTGATATCATCATTATTGGTGACAAATAATTCTTTATGCCTCAAGATATGATGCACTGTAAGTTTTATTTTCAAAATTATAGTGTATTAACCTAGACCTTTAAAGGAAAGAACATTTTTAAATTCATTGAAGTTTGAATATATGTCTCATGCATTTTACAGTTGGTAATGACAAGGTTGTCACTGCTGGTAAAGCACTTCCTATCTAATGGTGCAGACCATCCAGAGCTGATGCATCCATTTATGAAAGTACAATTGTGTTTATAACCAATAACATGCATAATTACAGATTTCAAGAGATAAAGGAAACTATGTTTTTTGTTAGTTTTCTGGTAGAGTCTTTTAATTTTTCATTTATTCTTCTCTTATATATCACATCCCAAACACATTGCCTTCCGTTTCCACTCCTGTTACTTTTCCCTTCATATAAAGGAAGGCCTCCCAGGGATATCAACCAAACATAGCATATCAAATTGCAATAAAACTAGGAACCTTCCCTCATATTAATTCTGAACAAGTTAACCCAGGGGGAGGAAAAAGGTCCCAAATGCAGGCAAAAGTGTTTAATGTTTTGAACCACCAGATTCTAGAAAGGCTTTTAATGGTTTGGTGATAAGAATGTGTCATGTAGTTCTGCTCAGAAAGTTGTCTCCTGTGTCAATGAGTTCCAGGCCCTTCCCCAATTTTTCTTCTAACAGATTAAGTGTCTCTGGTTTTATGTTGAGGTCTTTAATACATTTGTACTTGAATTTTGTGCGTGGTAATAAATATGGATCTACTTGCGTCTTTCTACAAATAGACATCCAGTTAGACCAGCACCGTTTATTGAAGATGCTATCTTTTCCCCATTGAATAGATTTTGCTTCTTTGTTAAAAGTCAGTTGTCCATATGTGTGTGGATTTATTTCTGAGTCTTCAATTCAATTCCATTAGTCAACCAGCCTATATCTATGCCAGTACCATGTTGTTTTAATTACTATTGCTCTATAATACAGCTTGAGATCAGGTAAGGAGATTCCTCTGGAACAGATTTAATTGTACAGTATTATTTTACCTATTCTATGTTTTTTGTTTTTCCATATGAAATTGACAATTGATCTAAGATCAATAATTAATAAATGGGACCTCATGAGGCTGAGAAGCTTCTGTAAGGCAGGAGACACTGTCAAGAGAACAAAGCGACAGCCTACAGACTGGGAAAAGGTCTTCACCAACCCTACATCTGACAAAGGACTAACATCCAAAATATATAAAGAGCTCAAGAAATTAAATACTGCCAATCCGAATATCCCAATTAAGATATGGGGCTCAGCTATTCACCCATGCTTCTCTCATCTAGAGTCCCAATAGGATGTTCTCCCCTCTGTCCCAGTTTCCTGGTAAGTGAAAATTTTCATGGGACATGCCTGTTGGGCTAGTATGCAGATATAAGTGAGTATATACCATTTGACGCTTTCTGCCTAGAAACCTACAAGAAGAACATTATGATAAGCAGATTTGGGCCCAGGGGTCCCGCTCAAACTATGGCTCCAGCCAAGTACAATACAGGCTATAAACTTCAAACCCCTACCCAGATCTAGCCAATGGACAGGACATTGTCCGCAGTTGAGTGGAGAGTGGGATATGACTTTCACACGTACTCTTGTGCCTCATATTTGACCATGTCCCCTGGATGGGGAAACCCGGTGGCACTCAGAGGAAGGATAGCAGGGTACCAAGAAGAGACTTGATACCCTATGAGCATATACAGGGAGAGGAAGTCCCCGTCAGTCACAGTCATAGAGGAGCGTAGTAAGGGGGAAATGGGAGAGAGGGAGGAATGGAAGGATACAAGGGATGGGATAACCATTGAGATGTAATAAGAATAAATTAATAAAATAAAATAAAAAAATAAAAAAATAAATGGGGCTCAGAACTAAACAGAGAATTCTCAACAGAAGAATATTTAATGGCTGAGAAACACTTAACGAAATGCTCAATGTCTTTAGTCATCAGAGAAATGCAAATCAAAATGACTCTGAGATTCCATCTTATACCCATCAGAATGGCTAAGATAAAAAAACTCAACATATGCAGCGGAGGATGTGGAGAGAGGGGAACATTCCTTCATTGCTGGTGGAAGGGCAAACTTTTACAACCACTTTCGAAATCAATCTGGTGCTTTCTCAGAAAACTGGGAACAGGGATACCTCAAGACTCAGCTATTCCACTCCTTGGAATATACCTAAAAGATGCTCCATACACAACAAGGACATATGCTCAGCCATGTTCATAGCAGCATCATTCATAATAGTCAGAAACTGGAAACAACCTAGATGTCCCCAAGTCAAAGAATGGATAAAGAAACTGTGGTACATATACACTATAGAATACTACACAGCTATTAAAAAACAAGGAAATCCTGAAATTTGCAGGCAAATGGATGGAACTAGAAATGTTCATCCAGACCCAGAAAAATTCACATGGCATATACTCACTTATAATTGGACACTAGCCCAACAGCGATGTCCCCTGAAAGTCTTCACTTAGCTGGAGATTGGAATAGATACTGAGACTTCCTATGAGACACTAGGTGAGAGAAGTAGGAAGAATAGGGAAATAGAAGGACCAGAGGTTCCTAGAAACCTAAAAACAAAAAAGACAATTAAGGCTGGCAGATCTGGACCGAGGAGGGTCTGCCCAAACTACTAGCCAATGGATACCACATTCTCCACAATTGTGTGAAGAACAGGCAATGATTCAGACATGAACTCTGGTGCCCCCTATTTGACCACTTCCCCTTGGTGGGCAGAACTGGTGACACTCAGAGGAAGAGTAAGCAGGCTAACAGAAGAGACCTGATGGGCTGGGATCTTATAGTAGGGGACAATGTCCCCTTCTGTCACAGACCTAGGGGAGGGAAATAGCATGAAAGAAGAGGAGGTGAATGGGAAGATACAAATGAGGCAATAACAAATGTGATGTAATCTGAATAAGTTACTTAAATAAAAATTAAAAAAGAAGAATGCATCATGTAAAGAAAATTGTCTGTCTAGTGGTAGCCATCATTAGTCATGGTTGTAGAGTGATGGAAACATCTACAATAAAGAATTTTATCTCGGTAGCTTTGGTGTTATCACTTTCTGTGGTGCCCGCGCCACCGCGGTACCAAGTCGAGGGCGAGGGACTGCGGATTTAACTCATGCACACACGCGCGCGCGCGCGCGCGCGCGCACACACACACACACACACACACACACACACACACACACACACACACACACACACTAACACAGTGGGTCCTTTGTGCTAAGAGAGCAGCAGACCCTGCAGCAGCTGTGGCAGCGGTTTATTAATCATCCTCGTCTCCCAGAGTTCCAAAGAGCCTTCTTATAGGCAGCAAAACAGGAATCCTCCTCCCAGGTGAAATCCCTCAAGAGGTGATTGCACACAGGAGGAAAAGTCTCGAGGAAGGGAGGGGCGCGTTCTCAGAGCAGTAAACACGACTAGCTAACCAAGATAAACACAGACATGGAAGCTGCTAGACACAGGACATGAAACAGCAAGACAGGCAGGCAGCCCAGTTGGCCTGGTTCCTACACTTTCTTTTTCTTTTATGCTTTCTTTCTCCTAAGCTGTGGGAGCCTGTGCACATAGGTTATGCTAAATTCTAGACTTGGAACTCTGGAAATGGAAGTTCATTTGAACACTTCCCTAACCTGCATCTTACATTTACTCCTATGTTTGCCATAACTATGTTCCTTTCTCCATCTGCAAATTTTGTCTGGGGGAGGATGACTACATCTGTAACTCAAACACCATGGAGACAGAAATAGAGTAATCACTAGGCTTTGCTGCCTGTAGGCCAGCTAGCTTGCTGAATAGTGAAAGACAAAAAAAACCCAGTAGCAAGGAAATTAGGTGGCCATTGATAGAGCAGGTCATGCAGTTACTCTTTTGACTGACTCATAGGTGCACAGATACATACATCTGCACACATGGCACATACAATATGCATTCATTCCCAAGCATTGTTAATCTGCCAATTTCAAAATAGATTAAAAAATATTATTAGTAATAAAATTTCTATTCAGACATGTAGAATTAGAGCATTGTTGTGCATAAACAAACTGTTTACATCGGTTTCCTAGATCACTAGGGCCAGAAAAGATGAATCTTTCAATATAAGTATTCACATTTTACAGGGAGGAAATAAAAGCTAAGGAGTTGACTTGAAATTCTAAATACTACACAGAATGTAAAATGTGCGACATGAGTTTAATTGTCCATGTTCAGTGCTAGGATTCTGCCCCATTTTGTCTACCTGTGATGTCATTGCCTACCTCCTGCTGAGAGTGATCCTACACAAGATTATAAAAGGACAAGCCCTCCTCTTGGCTCTCTCTCTCTGGAGAACTCCTCCCCCTTTCCTTCTCTCCCATGCTCATTTTATAAACCTCTATATAATATCCGCTGCCTGTTATCTTATTTTTAACTATTTAATGATTAAGATAAACTATAAACAAAGTTTGCCTGTCTAACTATTCTTAAGATATACTGTGGTCTCAATGCCAACTTAACTAAAGGCCAAGGATGGTCCTAAACCCATATATAGGAACTGGCAAGAGTAGTTTTTAAAATCTTGAAAACCTGAGAGGAGTCTTTCTAACAGGCTACAGCAAAAACTGTGCTCCAGGCCTTAGCCACTGCCCTGAGGCAAGGAAAGAGATGTCTGCAATCCCCCCTCCTGCCGGGGTCCAGCCTGAGCCAGCTTCACCAGGGACCTGTTTCAGATGCAGCCAAAAAGAGGACATGGGTCCCACAGCTGTCTAAGAGTCACAACCTTGTGAGTAAATTGGCCTATGGATGTCAAGATGCTCACATGAAGGCTTGTACTCTGCCTAGCCACTGGAGGTTCAACCAGCACAAGAGCTTTAGTTGGTTCCAGACTTCAAGCTCCTTGACCTGGCTGATGATTTTTAGATTCAGCAGCCTGGACAATGCCATTCTCTGGCTACACAGTCACATGGTCAACTTCAGTCATTTGAGTCTTTGGATACCTTTCCAGCGCTCTCCATATGCAGGAGACCAAAATTTTACTGTCAGGACTAGATACGGTCTATTTTGTTGCCAAACTTCCTTTTACCATTCTTTTAGCTCAAGGACAGTGACTGCTTACAGCAATTCCACCTATGTCTTAAGGCTTCCAGAAGGAAGATGTTTTATGAATGTTGGAGGGTCTGAAAAGGTGTATTGTAAATGTTAGAAAACCTTAAAGGTGTTTTAAGTTGGCAAATGCAAGTTATTTCTTCCTGTTTGTATGCTATTGTTATATTAGCAGATATTGCTATATATATGCTAGCATATTAGCATATATATTGTCTAGAGCTTTGACACTGATCAATGGAGCTTTAATTTATTAATCTAACTATGGTGAGCACCTCTGCCACCAAACTTGGACAGATTCAAAAATAAACCTTTTCAATTATTGGTAAAATGTTTCCTTATATACAACTTTTTCTTTTGCACTCCCAAAATGTTCAAGCATTGTCTCTCTCCTTATTTTTGAGCATTGTCTCTTCTTTGCTCTCCCAAAAGTTTCAAATGTACAGCTAAAGGGAATCTTCTCCATAATCTACACATATGTTCTGAATCCTGACAGACTTTCTACTTCCAGGACAATGATAAAGCCAAAGCAGCTCTTCACAGGTGCTCCAGTCTGACGTCACAGAGTGTGTCATCTGGACCTGCACTGTTTCTCCTCGATGGACCTGCACTGCCCCTCTCAGCCATAGATATTCTCAGACCATGGATAGCAAATGCTACAGCAGGCTCTTCCAGGCCCTGGCCAACATTTAAGCCTTTTAACCCCCTGTCACCTTCCTGCTATCAGCAGGAAGCAGTCCAAGACTGATTTCTCCACCCCTTGTCCATTTAAAAATATTAAAATTATGTTCTGCTGACTTGGGACAAGCAGCTCCAGGTTCTTCCAACATTCCTCGTTTCCTATAGCTGCAGGACATGGCTGACATACCCTGTCCTCTACTTTGAACTTTCCAGGACAGAGTTTTTCTCCCCCTTTTCTTCTCTTCCTATGCTCACTTAAAAAAGCAATATATATATATATATATATATATATATATATATATATATATATATATATATATTGTCTGGCAATTTATTTTTAATTATTAAAATTCAGTATAATAGAAAGTTTATGAAGTATTGTTAAAGGAAAAAATATCTGATGTGGGAAGACTTGAAGTTTAGTTTTTGGTTTGGTTGGTTTTGAGAGTATCTGACTATGTGGCCTTGAATTCACACATCACCACAAACAAACAAACAGTAAAGACACAGGCTTTGGTTATTAAATATCTTCCTTCTGTGTATTTGGTATCAATCAGTAGAAGCCATTACTTACTTCTATGTCAGACATTCCACTAGTCATTGACCAAAAAAATAAATAAATATTCTCAAGGAATTGGAGTGTAATGGAAAAGAAAGAAGTAAAAAAAAAAAAAAACCCACCAAAATCAGATGATAAATATTGACACTATTGAATGTAAGAGGAATAAATGAGCATTATATTAAGCAAAACAATAAACGTATTTTATTTCTAGGTGAAGCAATTTATAAAAGATAAATAACACAGTTCAAGTGTGAGTGACAGAGGCAGGCCCACAAATGGAAAGACAGAGCAGGCCACAAATCCTGCTAGAGAAAGTGCTCTGGCATCTCTACGGAATGAACTTCTATTACTAAATCATGCAGCAAGGAGTAACTAGCAGTACAAGCTCCAGTAAGCCAGAGTCAAGTACTGGATTTGGACACAAGAGAGCCATTAAAGACTTCTCAGCAGGAGGATTATATGATTTGATGTATGTTTCAGCTAGAATATTCTAGTTGGAGTGTGAGGGAGGCGGGAGACTCACCATCTAGGAAGACAACACATAAATCTAAACTGAAGTAAGAGAGTTGGATAGAGAGGAAATGGTGAGTGGAAAGATTGTGTTTAGAAAAATTAGATGTTTAGTTTATGGGTTTCATTATAAAAAACTGTTTCCTTCAGTTTTTTCTATGTGTAAAAATTTAGTAAGCTATGGTGACTACATGAACACATTATTTTAAAATTCTCTGATCTCCTCACATTATATGATTTTTCATACACAATGGAATACTCCCTTTTAGAAAATTAGCAAAAATAGAGCATAGTTGCTTTGTTCTTCTGTATACTCAAGGAATGTTGAATGTAGTAGCATCCATGTGTACTTTTTCTAAGTAGCAAGTGAGAGAATATTCCAATATCCTGTGCAAAGAAGCTCTTTTTCAGTTTCAAAAAAAAAAATAATTGATTCAACAATGTACTAAAATTTATCCTGGCAAGGAAATAGTATTCCTTATCACAGCTTTTGCATTTTAAGGTTTAAGAACATGGAACTGTAATTATTTGCAATAGCATCCACTGATATACTAATCTAGTCATACGGCCGGAAAATAACATGTGTATCTCAAATACGGAGCAATCAATGGCCCTTGCTAAGAACCTCGTGAGGTCTCGTACCTGTGTAGGCAACTCTTTGAAGATTTTTCTGCCAAAAATGAATTGAGGACCTAGCAGTTGCACGGGCACAAAGAAATGAAGACAAATATGTAAAATGCCATCACTTAATTGTAATTTATACATTTTATGACTTCAGAAAATTTCTTAAATTGCCTTCTAATATTTACTATTTGTTTACCAATAGGAAAACTGTACTGATCTTTTCAAGATTAAAATCACTTGTTTTCTCAGAAACTTGAAGTGAGGCTAATTCTTTTGAAGAGGAAAAAGAAAGTCTATGTAACATGGTATTTACTCACTAAAGTACTTGGCCTTAAGTGTTTGCTTCAAGGTTGGAACCCATATTCTTTCTTTCTTTCTTTTTAAGTTGAAGAAGAGTTTATTAAATGAGCATGGGGGTATATTCTTCTTTCTAATATAGTTCTGATTCTAGAACTTTGACACCTCTAACCCTTCCCATGAACAGTGGTCTACCAAATTTGAGAGAATAAATGCTATTCACAGATTGGTCTTTTGTCCTCAGTCTGCACACTTGCCCAGAACCTTAGTTTTTTATGAACTTCTTTGTTTCCAAGAAAGTATTTTCTTTGTTTGTTTTTATAGTTCAAAGATAAGGCACTTACAGCTTCTGGAGCAGTGGGTCTGAACCTTCCCAACACTGTGACCCTTTAATTCAATTCCTCATTTGTAGTGACTCTCAACCATATAATTATTTTTATTGATACTTCATAACTGTATTTTGCTATTGCTATGAATCATAATGTAAATATATGTGTTTTCCAATGGTCTTAGTCAACCCCATATGAAATGGTCATTTGACCCTTAAAGGGTGGAGACTAACAGGCTGAGAACCACTCATTTAGAATAACCAAGTTCCTACATTGCTTTTCTGTACTCTTAAGCTCTTAGAGAGAATACTGAAGGGTCATTACACGACTTTCCAAGTGGGCATCTATGCCAAAACCACAGAGTATTCCTAAATGTGTCCAATGTGGGTATAATCCTGATTTTCTGTCTACTTTTTTTTCTCAACTACTACATTTATTTCTATATCCAATTACTATCCTAGGTATACTAGATACAATCATTTTAATTTTACATGTATGTTTATATATACATAAATATATACATATAGTTTAAAGTAATGCATATGATTAATAGTTTACATAAATAATTTGGCAAATATCACTATATGTATACATACTAGCTCATTTCAAAAGGAGAGGAATAGATGCATATGCTCTGACAAAAGTCTTGCTTGATTCAATTGCAGAGTTGCTACAAGGCACCAAGCCACAGCAGAATAAAAAACGTATGTTTGGATTCCATAATCTTCTAACACTCCTAGACATATTATGAGTTGAAAGACGGTTAAAAAGCATGTGGCTATTATTTTCTATTGGTGTGGCTGCTTTGTGTCTGCATAGAGTAACATTTTGTTTTATTTTTCCTTGGGCATAAGAGGCTAATTAACCACATTTCACAAGCCATATGGTTTTATATGGTGCAAATACAGCAGATACTTCATAGAAATAATTAATGAAATATAATCCTGAATTCCCTAGGTTCCTCTACATTTATACAGCTTTTCCTTGTATAAAGTTTTCTTCTATAAGGAAAACTTGTACTGACTTAAACAACATTATTGGATTAAATTATAATTCTTAATCTTTTTATGCAACAGTAGCACAAGTAATGATTCCCATAAAAACATTATCTTAAAAAATAGATCTCATTATATAATAGAAAAAGAAGTGAAGCCTAATATAGCCTACAATTCCTCTAATTCTTATTAGCTTTTTTGCCATTTTTAATATATAAATAGATTGCCTATTATTAGGAGACATTAAATGGCCATGGCCTACAATTGGACTAGCTACCTATGAGTTAAGTAACTTATATCAAATGTTACAAGGGGATTCAGATTTAAACAGTCTAAGGTATCTAACACTGCAAAAACTGCAAAAGGCCTATGTGGATAGAATTGATCTGAAACTTGCTTGCATTCTGGTTATTTTGCCTTCAAAACATTCTCTTACTGGGCCTCTTAAGTAAAGGGAACATAGAATAATGGAATGAGTTTTTCTAGCAAATAAGCAAAGATGTACATAGAAAAAAATTTCTAAGCTGATTACAAAGGGAAGAATAAGAGTGATTCAACTATCAGGGACAGACCTGGCAGGAATTGTGGTGCCTCTTACTAGTTCTCAAATTATGACATTATGAGTAATTAATGGAGATTGGCAGATGACTTGTAGTAACTTATTGGAAGAAATTAATAACAAATACCCGGAAAGCAAATGTATCTCATTTATAAAGTAAACTAATTGGAAACTTCCAAGTATTATAAAGAAGATACTGATACCAGGGGAACCCACCTTCTACATGGATACAAATAAGATGGGTATGGTTGGCTTTAAGTCTGATGAAACAACTAAAGTGATCAAAAGCCCATTTACTTCCATCCAAAAATCAGAATTATATGCAATCCTTATGGTACAATTAAATTTTCCTGAATATCTTAATATAATCACTGACTCTCAGTATGCAGAAAGAGTTGTTCTGTATATAGAAACTGCTGAATTTACTCCTGATAACTCTGAATTAACTACATTATTTATAGAACTGCAACAGGTCATCTGAAGTAGAAACTATGCCTTGTGTATTACTCATATTCGATACTATACAGGTTTACCAGGTCCATTGGACCAAGGATATGAGAAGTGGACTGATTATTAGTAGAGAATTTTCTAGAATCATTAAAATTTTCATGAAAAACATGTTAACAGTAAGTGTTTGAAGAAAAGGTTTCCTATCACTTGGCAACAAGCCAGAGAAATAACACATGTTCTACTTGTTCTTTGTAAAATCAAAACCCATGACCTGCTGGAATTAGCCCTAGGGGTACAAAAAGGAATGAAATCTGGCAGATGGATGTGTTTCATTTTGCAAAATTTGGAAAACTAAAAATTGTACATCATACTATTGATACGTATTTGGGATTTAGATGGGCAATTGTCCTAAGTTCTGAAAAAGCTCATTGTCTAATTACTCATTTATTGGAAATAATGGCAATTATTGGTATAACTGCACAAATAAAAACTGATAATGCTCCTGCATATGTGTCTATTAAGATGAAGAAATTCTTTACATGTTTTAGTATTAAGCATATTACTGGTATACCACACAATCCAACAGGGCAGTTGTTGTTGTAAGAGCTCATCGCACCTTAAAAGAGATGCTTATTTAACAAAAAAGAAAGGTAAAGACCCCAAGCCACAGATTAAATAATGCTTTATTGACTTTAAATTTTCTTAATTTTGGTTATGAAGGGACAACAGCAGCTGAGAGACACTGAGTTATAGAAAAAACTGAGGAACTAGAACAACCAATTTACTATAAAGAATTACCAACCATGGACTGGAAACCTGCAAAAGTTTTGAGATGGGACCATGGTTATTATTATTATTATTTTTTTTTTTAGCTTTGCAACTTTCTGATTCTTTTTTTTTTTTTACTTTTTTTCTCCTTTATTAATTTATTCTTGTTACATCTCAACGGTCATCCCATCCCTTGTATCCTCCCATTCTTCCCTCCCTCCCATTTTCCCCTTATTCCCCTCCCCTATGACTGTTCCTGAGGGGGATTACCTCCCCCTGTATATGTTCATAGGGTATCAAGTCTCTTCTTGGTAACCTGCTGTCCTTCCTCTGAGTGCTACCAGGTCTCCCCCTCCAGGGGACATGGTCAAAGGTGAGGCACCAGAGTATGTGAGAAAGTAATATCTCACTCTCCACTCTACTGTGGAGAGTGTGCTGTCCATTGGCTAGATCTGGGTAGGGGTTTAAGGTTTATCGCCTGTATTGTCCTTGGCTGGTGGCTTAGTTTGAGCGGGACCCCTGGGCCCAAATCTGCCTATCATAATGTTCTACTTGTAGGCTTCTAGGACCCTCTGGATCCTTCTACTTTGCCATTCTCCCATGATTCTCTCATCTAGAGTCCCACTAGAATGTTCTCCCCTGTGTCTCAGTTTCCTGGTAAGTGAAGGCTTTCGTGGGACATGCCCCTTGGGCTAATATGCAGATATAAGTGAGTATATACCATTTGAGTCTTTCTGCTTCTGGGTTAACTCACTCATTATGATCATTTCTAGCTCAATCCATTTATCCACAAATTTTGGGAATTCCTTGTTTTTAATAGCTGAATAGTATTCCATAGTGTATATGTACCACAGTTTCTTTATCCATTCTTCTATTGAGAGACCCTTAGGCTGTTTCCATGTTCTGGCTATTATGAATAAGGCTGCTATGAACATGGTTGAGCAAATCTTCTTGTTGTGTGCTGGAGCATCTTCTGGGTATATTCCAAGGAGTGGAATAGCTGGGTCTTGAGGGAGCCCTATTCCCATTTTTCTGAGATAGCACCAGATAGATTTCCAAAGTGGTTGTACTAGTTTGCATTCCCACCAGCAATGAAGGAGTATTCCTCTCTCCCCACATCCTCGCCAGCATGTGGTGTCCCTTGAATTTTTGATCTTAGCCATTCTGATGGGTGTAAGATGGAATCTCAGAGTTGTTTTGATTTGCATTTCCCTGATGATTAAGGAGGTTGAGCATTTCTTTAAGTGTTTCTCAGCCATTTCATATTCCTCTGTTGAGAATTTGGTTTTGTTATGGTTATTCTTATATTACTACAGGGAGTGAAAAAAATATGACTGCCAGCAAAGCTTATAAAGAGTAGACCTGACCAGGAAAGTCCTCTTACTATCTACATCATGAATGCGATCTAATAGCAAGGCAATATTAAGGGATACCTGGTCCTTATACCATGACACTCATTCTTTTTTCTCCTTTTTTATTAATATTTATTAATATTGCATCTCAATTGTTATCCCATCCCTTGTATCCTCCCATTGCTCCTTCCCTTCTGCTTTCACCCTATTCCCCTCCCTTATGACTGTAACTGAGGAGGACCTCCTCCCCCTATATATGATCCTAGGGTATCAAGTCTTTTCTTGGTAGCCTGCTATCCTTCCTCTGAGTGCCACAGAGCCTCCCTATCAAGAGGACATAGTTAAATATGAGGCACCAGAGTTTGTGTGAAAGTCAGTCTCACTCTCCACTTAACTGAGGAGAATGTCCTGTCCATTGGCTAGATCTGGGTAGGGGTTTGATGCCTACTGCACATATTGTCCTTTGTTGGTGTCATAGTTGAGCAGAACCCCTGGGCCCAGATCTGCCCATGATAATGTTTTTTTTTAGGGATCTAGGACCCTCTGGGTCCTACTTACATCTTCTCCCATATTTCTCTCACCTAGAGTCACAATAGGATGAGAATGTCCTCCCTTCTGTCCCACATCCCTGGTAAGTGAAGACTTTCATGGGACATGCCCCTTGGGCTAGTGTCCAGTTATAAGGGAGTATATACCAATTGAGTCTTTCTGCTTCTGGGTTAACTCACTCATTTTGATCACTCTAATTCAATCCATTTGTCCACAAATTTAGGAAATTCCTTGTTTTTCTTGTTTTTAATAGTGAGTAGTAGTCCATAGAGTGTAAATTTACCACAGTTTCTTTATTCATTCTTCTACTAAGGGACACTTAGGCTGTTTCCACGTTCTGGCTATTATGAATAAGAATGCTATGAGCATGGTTGAGCCTATGTCCTTGTTGTGTGCTGGAGCATCTTCTGTGTATATTCCAAGGAGTGGACTAGCTGGAAGCTTCTGTAAGGTAGGAGACACTGTCAACAGAACAAAGCAACAGCCTTTGGGAAAAGAACTTCACCAACCCTACATCTGGCAAAGGTCTAATATCCAAAATATATAAAGAACTCAAGAAATTAAACACCATCGAACCAAATAACCCAGTTGAGAAATGGGGCTCAGAATTAAACAGAGAATTCTCAACAGAGGAATACTGAGTGGCTGAGAAATATGTAAAGAAATGCTCAATGTCTTTAGTCATCAGAGAAATGCAAATCAAAATGACTCTGAGATTCCATATTACACCCATCAGAATGGCTAAGATCAAAAATTCAAGCGACACCACATGCAAGAATGTGAAGGAAGAGGAACACTTCTTAATTGCTGGTGGGAATGCAAACTAGTGCAACCACTTTGGAAATCTATCTGGCGCTTTCTCAGAAAACTGGGAATAGGGCTTCCTCAAGATCCAGCTATTCCACTCCTTGGACATTCATTCTTATAGCTTGGATATTATAGCTCAAACAGATGTATATGAGTGATGGCTTACACCCCTCAAAAATGGATAGATGTCTATCTTTAGATAATTTGTGCTCCATGCATATTCATATGTGTGTGTGTGTGCTTATACTAATACTTGTGGAATCTTACTTATTTTAAGAGCAAAAACCAGATAATTATGAAGACAAACAGGTACCTTGGGCAATTCAACATCAAAGATGGCTTCAGCTATTGTTTCTTCAATAAATTGCATGAATATCAACTTTAAAAGTGGCTGTCCCAAAGAATCAATCCAAAAAGACTGGACAAAAACAGATACAGCTAGGTTTTACAGCACTTGGCCAAGAACTTATTTTTCTAAGTGTATCTAAAAGATGTTTTTCCCCAAAACAGCAAAAAGTAATTTTGAGAGAATGACACCCCCATTCCCAATAGGTAGAGTGGCTCTTTTCAATGGGTTATCAATGTTCATTTTTGCCTAGGGGGGGTTAATTATAAGGTAATAAAAGTTTCGCTTAAGGATTTCTTTCCTCCTCTCTTCTTTCTCTCTTGTCTTTCTACCCTATCTAATATTAGGAAAAGAGGGGAGAAGAAGGGAAAGATATAAGGGAAAGATATAAAGGAAGGATATAAGGCAAGATATAGATTTATAGAATAAAAAGTAGATTACTGAATCTAATAGACTCAAATATTTTATATTGGTAGTCAACTATTTCACATTGTTATTGTAGATTGATGGAAATTTAAGATTATTTTATTCAACATTTGTTTCATGTATTGTACATGGTATATTGATCGAAACTTAAACTGTATATTATATGTTGGTAGAAATTTAAGATCATTTTGTTCAATGTTTACTTAATGTATTATACTTGTACAGCTTATTTGAAAAGGTAAAATATAACTGTTATAACTTGTTCAAGATGGCCAGAGATAGAAGTTGGTAGTTGGTCACTTATAAGTCTTACTAGATACTAAATTACTTAATTAAAGAATAAGTTTTATTTAGTTTCTTTGTATATGTTTTCAAAGGAAAAGATAGATGACAGATGGAATAAATAGATATATGGTCCTCAAACACTTCAAAGATCCATAGAAAATGGCATTTAATAATAAAGGGCTTGTATGAGAGAGAGAAACATCCACTGCTGGCAGCACCTCCAGTCTAATTATGAGGGCATCAAGAAGCTGGCTTTGGCTTTATTGTCTGGCTTGAGTGTTACTTATAATTATTGAATTTAGGCACTGTTCTTAGAGGCATGAACACTGGAGTCATATGTCAGCACTGACACTGTGAATACTCCAAACTTCCACAGGAAGATGTGGTCTGACAGATGTAAGCTCTGCAACCTGAGGACTGAACTGATTACATCAGAAGAGGAGCTAATGGATTCTAGGAAGCAAGAGCAACGAACAGCACAAGAAAAAATAGCATCAGACTTTGCAGCAGTCACCCTTGTGCTTAGATCACTCATGTAGAAACAACAGCAGGTGTTGGTAACAGGCAGAGAATGCTGAACATCTGAACAGCCAAGTACCACTGGATTACATAGTTGATGGTTCATGCAGTGACTAGGTTAGGTTCTAAAATATACATGATCTTACTCATGCTAACTTGATTGTTGTCATTAGTCTCAGGTTACCAGCCATCCAATAAAGTCTGGTTCTCAGTTACCACAGCCTCACACTACCAACACCATCAAGAATACAATGGAATACCACTCAGCTATTAAAAACAAGGAAACTTTGAAATTTGCATGCAAATGAATGGAAGTAGAAAAAAATCATTGAGTGAGGTAATGCAGACCCAGAAAGACACACATGGTATATACTCACTTATAAGTGGATACCAGCCCAACATAGAGAGACTCAACCCATGGGGGTATCAGGACTGATGATGGGACTCAGCCTCAGCCTGGCTGAGAGTTATATGGAAGAGTTGGGAGATGGAAGGACCTGAACGGGTCCAGAGCTTCACAGGGAGGTAGAGCATCAAGGGCAGTGTATCTGAACCCAGGAGGCCTTGCACAAATTGATGCACCAACCAAGCACAAAGAACCTAGACCCTCTTCTCAGATGTAGCCAATGGATAGCTTATTCTCCATGGTAGTGGAGAGATCTGGGGAGAGAGCTGGGGCTGCCTCTGACATGAACTGTGATGCCCATGGTTAGATCACTTCCACGTGGCGAGGAGGCCTTGCTTGCACACAGAGGAAGGGGGATGAAGGCTATCCAGATGAGACATGATAGGCTGTGATCAGAATGCAGGGGAGGTGCCTCCCTGCACTTCCCTCCTTCAGAGGCCTAGGGAAGGGGAATAAGCCAGAAGAGGGAGGGAGTGGTTAAATGAGAAGATACCAGCAAAGGGTAACAATGTGGATGTAAGATGAATAAATCATAATACAATTTTCAAAAATGAAAATAAAATTCAAGCTCCTGTCCATGTAGTAACACACACCTTTAATTACACCACACATGGAGGCAGAGGCGGTGTGAGCTCCAGGCCAGCATGGTCTACAAAGGGAGTCCAGGATAGCTGAGGCTACACAGAGAAGCCCTATCTCAAAAAAAAAAAATTCAATTCTAGAGAATCTTAATCCCTCTGAGAATCAGTTTCTACATGCTCTAATACAAGTGATAGCAAAATCCTAAAAAGGAAATATATACTCTTAATATTGTTTGAAATATAAGTGCATATAGATTAATTATTTGCTTTCTTAAAGTTTCTACTTCACATATTATCCTATAATTTTTCATACTTTCTTTTGTGTCCACTTAGTATTTTGTGTCTTCAATCAGATTTTATATTTGCAAGTCTACTTTTAATGTGAAAACTTGATTCCTTTTTGAGATTTTAGAATGTATAGAGAACTTAGAAATAGAAAGTACCCTTTGTGAATTTCACAATATTTAAAGGTATAATTTGTGCAAAAAAAAGCCAATTCTGGTCACCGAGACACAGATAGTAACGCAGAGTTAATACATATACAATGCATGGCCTAAAATAATTGATGGATATAAGTTGCAGAGTTCTCTAGGTGATAATGTTTTAGAATCTTTTAAAAAAGCATGAAAATATTTGACTACAAGATGCCTAACTCATTTGGCTGTTAAACATATAAATCACTGAGCTACAAAGGCATATACATTTTTCCTTTTTTATGAAGGGTTGTTTTAACTTCAAATATTTGAGATAATGTCAATCTATTACCTCAAAAACAATTTCTGTCTACTGAATACAGTAAGATAATATGTGGAGTGGTCTTTATCTCTTCTATTCTATGCTTGTAAAATGGAACATACATTTAGCTTGGGATAGTTATCAAAAAACAACAACAACAACAAATTTAAAACAGGATCAGTTTTATATATTACTTACCTCCACCTGGTGAAACCCAGGGTAGAACTTGCATTTCTGCAATCAAGCAACTGGAAGAAAACATATATTGCATCCATTTTAATTTTATGTCTTAGATAAATATGTTATTATATAGATTAATAAAAGGGTTACCTTAATTTCTATGTGAATCAAGTAAATAATATTTTAATTAAAGAAATGTCTCAAGTCTAGTGGGTTCGATGGTGGTTGTTACCTGCTTACAGTTACTCATTACATAAAAGGGTCAGACTCAGCTTTGCTGCCAGCTGGCCAGGTTTCCACTGTGCTATTTGATGTCTCTTACAAAGCAATGTCTACATTTTAAAGCAGAAAAGGCATGTAGTTTTAATTTAAATCAAATTTATCAGGGGCTTGACTACTCCGGCTTTTAAAGTGTCCTTCTTTATTTTGGATTTGTTCCATTTCTAAGATGCCAAGTCTTTCTCCTCTTTGGCAGTCGTTTGTCTCCTGATTTCCTGCTAACCTCAGTGGATTCTTGAAACCACTCCTATCTCTTCCCTGGTGTCCAATGTAGATGCTTTTCATGAAAAGGAATTTATTTCAAATGAGAAGCATTCTTTCTGTTTCAACTGCTGAGGACTGATGGGAGTTAAAAGAGAAGTTGGCACAAAGTCATTTAAATTGTATACATCTTTTTCTTTCTAAAAGTCATGGCACTAAATATATTTTCTTTTTATTTAAATTTCCTGCTGTGGTGTCCTCTTCATCATCTTTGTTCTTAGGATGACCTTTCCACTACTGACATGATATACAGAGGTGTGCAGTACATGTGGGCTCTAAAAAGTCCTAAAGCTATGTGTATCTACAGAAGACAATGAAAGAACAAGTGTAAATACATTTTAAAGTAGCCAACATTTTGATAGGCAATATTTAAACATTAACAGAATGAAATGAAGGAGTGAATACCTCTGTAATTAGGACAACACTTGTGGAAAGTTAAACATGATTTTATACCATCACAAAGTGAAGCTAGAAACTATGAATTCCCACCTTTATCTTATGATGTAATTAAAATAATCTATAATCACATTTCCACACTGAGGAACATCTTAGCAAAGACAGGCAGCTTTATTAACTCTTTTTTGATATTTTAATCAAGTTAACAACATATTGCCACTCCTCTGTTATTTGGCCAAATTGAGCAGAATTCTCACTGACAGCTATTATGAAATTAAAGAAAGCCCACAATTAGAGGGTGGGAAACAATTGATATAGTGTGACATGTAGGCTGGCCTCCATGAAAAAAAAAATCTGGCAGAGTACAAAACCCCTGTGAAAGAGATGACATTTATCACGATTGACAACAATAATTATAGAGAAATTGCAACTTTGCATGGATCCTATTATTTTTTTGTATAAAATAGTAGGGCAAGTAGATGTTCTTATAACACTGTCAGCTCTTTAAGGTGTCATATTGTTTGGAGCAACACCAGGTTCTAGTCAGCATGGAAACCACACGTTCCAATTGTTAGTTTGCTTTGCTTTGATATAATCTCATTTATTACCTCTCGGTACTGGATATCTAATCTGGTCTGTTGCAACTGCATTCTCTCATCAGGCCCTCATAATAACTACCCTCTTCCTTCCCCCAATGCATCAGCTAGGCTGGATTCTCACTAGAAGCTGAAGGCTCAGCATGGTAGGTTGTTAGAAGATAACAGTTGCATGTAATTTTAAGACCGTTGTCCTCAGACTAGAGGAGGCCTGCTACTTCCTATCATAGGACACTCTAAATTACATAATACTGCCACTCTTCAGAGCTTCCAGATGGATAATCTTGTTTAAATTTTAAGAGTTAACAGGATTAGAAAGTCACTTATCCCACGAAAATCTGATTTATGTATAACCGAAAGTCAACTGACTAAAGGTATTTTTTCTTTTTTAATTAATGCATGCTAAATGTACAAAGCAAGAAGCTTCATTATGGTATTCTCAAATGTGCATATCAGGTAAGTAATATTGTAAATTTTCAAAATCATTTTAATATATATTGTGAGATTATTTTGGAGTTCATATTTGTTGACAGTTATCCTTGCAAATACGTTCTTCATCTTCAGCCATATGTTCACCATCGTTTTCATAAATATTGTTTCCATCAAATAGAAGGTAGTTAGGACATTCGTATCATGGATTAATAAGTTCAGAGGCCATCTTAGAATTCTGTATACCACATTGTATATACATATATATATATATATGTGTGTGTGTGTATATCTACATATATAAGTAGCTAAAAATGCATGGTTAGGATGAGGGGTGAAGGCTAGAAAATAAATACATTTCCATTTCAAAAAAAAGTAAAACAGGAGACAAACAATGTCGTCTTAATTTATGTTACTGTTGCTGTGAGAAAATACTTTGGCAAAAGCGACTTAAAGAGAGAGAGAGAAAAGGTCTGTTTAAGCTCAGGACTCCAAGTACAGATCATTATGGTGAATGAAAAACTGAAATAAAAGGAGCACATGTCTATTCCTAAAGTATGGAGAAAATTTTTTACTATTTATATAAAAAAGAAGAGAGGACAGAGTCAAGGCTAAACATGCAGGTGCCCTGCCCCTCCGAGTTACAGGCTTTTGGTAGGGATGGGGTGAGCAGTGCTAGAAGGAGCCATGGGTATTGAGTGAGACTTGTCCTAAATCATGAAAGAGAAGTCAAGTCAGCAGGAGCTTGAAACACTGCAGCTAGATCACATTGGCAGTCAGGAAACAGAAAGAATGAGTATGTGCTACTGCACACCTCCAATTGCTCAGTGCCTTTGGGCCAGGGTGTCCAGATGGCTGAGGGAACAGTCCCACCTCCAATCAAGATAGGTCGTCTCCCATCAGTTAACGTAAGCAAGAGAATTTGGCACAAGCTTGTCCAGCCACTGATCTCCTGGCTGATGGTTATGTTCTATCAAGTTGACAATTAGCATTAAACATCCAAATATCTCCCACATCATCAGTCATATATATACACCATTGATGAAGTAGGCATCATGGTCTTTACCTGGAGTTCCTAGTAACGTTCCCAGAATCTGCATCCAAGCAGGCAGAGATGCCCTTTTAGCTCAATTAATCCTGATGTCAAAGTCCCAGTTCATGCCATTCTATTTCCACAGCCGGCAAGGTCTAATATCATTCTTTCCTTTCCTGTCTTTATGTGTCTGGCTGACATAAGCTTTAGCTACTCACCCCACCTTTGAATGCTGTTTCTGCTTCTCATGCAGAACCTGTAACATTTGGCTGTCCTTCCTTGGCCCAGGAGCTTTGTGAGATTAACTTCTGGCTGTGTTTGCAGTTCAATGAAAACAAGATGAGATTCTTCTCCCACAGTTTAGATAGAGAACTTGGAATGCTAATTCATGCTAATGATAAACCAATTAGCCATCTTAGTTCAAAGCAGGGTGTAGGAGCGATAGGCAAGATCACTGTAATTGTTGAGCACAATATTTCTAGTAACATGGTAATGTTTTCTGAAATGGTACTTAAGAAAGAAACAGGCAATGGTAGCAAATAAGGGTTGCTTTTGCTGAAGTAAAACAAAACTCTACATTTAAAAGATTCTTTAATCTAGCCTTGATTAGTTTGTCATGCTATGAAGAGAAAGAAAAACATAGTAGTGTCGTGTATGTGCCAAAGAATCTAAGATATAAGGAAAATACACAGTTGGGCATAATATAGTGCCCCACTCAGGAACAAAGTGGAGTCTGGCATCCTATATCATACAAAATTTCCTTGCAATCTTACTTTGGAGTATGCTTAGACAGATGTTAATTGAGTTTTCAGTAGAGATTGGGCTAACATTTACAATGGCTCTGAACTTTACAGGAGACATGGAAAACACTCTTGCTTCAGCAATGTGCATTGTGGACATGTTTTTGTTTTAATCCCAGGTGTGGGGTAAGCGGACTGCTCCAGTTTGTCCACAGCTGATAACTGCCTCCGGAGAGGGCACATGATGTTTGTCAGCTGTGAACTACCTCCTCCAGGGGCATGATCTTCGGCAGTGGGGATGAAAGCTAGAATCAAAGAGATCAGAGAAAGAAGAAGGCTGCTGGTGCTTCTCCCCTGCTGCTTCCGGTTGCTCTTGATGGATAAGAAGTTGGAGTTATCCTGAAAGCAGGAGTGGACTCTCCCCAAAGAACCCAATGACACTAAACAGCAGGAAGCAGCTAAGGAAACTATGCCTCCTTTCCCCAATAACAATCTTTCCCTCCTACCTGGTGTTGGGATATTAGAAGGGATTGGGGTGGAGTAGGGAGAAAGAGATTTAAGGAACTCAAAATAAAAATAGTTAGTTAAAACATGCCAACAAGTGTGGAATAGAAAATTACATTTATTCACACACAAAATAACCTTCAAGAATTCTTGAAAAGTCACATATGGGAACTACATGAATTTCACTAGCCAAGTGATGCTGTGACCATGCGTGGCTTTTGAGAGGTGCATGAATGCAAATTTCTATCTTCTGTTCATAAGCCCATAAACACATTCATGGCACACATTCAGGCCATTGCTGTATCAAGGTACCCTACAAGTGTGCTTGTGTCCTGGTCTCAGAGATAGGAGAAAGACAGTTATAATGTAGCTATTGTCAGTCTCCATGACTTCAACATATCTATTTTGCCCTTAGTTCAAAATGCAACATAAACAGACAAGCTTTTCTGTGATGAAAAAATATCTCTAAGTATTATCTTTAGAAGCTCAGATATACATGACAGAATTTATCACTATTAAGGAATGATAGTGGATGCTTCAGGTACAGGAATGCCTAGATTATCCTTAAATCCTACATGTGTAATATAAGCTACTACCTGTTCAGAAAATAATAAATTTCCAGGGATACAATGAAGTCAAGGTGATGGCATACATATTCTGACTTAGAGAACCAGAGAGGAAAGCAATAGACTCTGATCTAGTCAGAAAGCACCCCAAATAAACACCAAGCTACCAACTACAACATACTTGCAGAAAACCCAGGTTAAACCCATGTAGGTTTTTAATCCCAGATAAAATCTCAGAGTCATTTTGATTTGCATTTTCCTGATGGTAAAGAATGTTAAACAGTAAATGTTCACCCAAACAAAATATTAGGAAGAGAATTAAGTGGAAGAAATAATGAGATGATACAGAGCTTGAGCTAATGACAACACTAGAGTTACTCTTATTATTTGTGTGTGTGTATATTTGTGCATGTGTGTGTGTGTAAATTCATGTGTGTGAAGTGTGAATGAATGTAGACACTTGATATGGAACATGTGTGGAGGCCAAAGGACTACTTTGTGGAGTCAGTTCTTTCTTTCTATCATTATGTGGGTTAGAGGGTGTCAGACTCATTTAGGCAGGTATATGAGACTTTACCTGCTGACCCATCATGTTTGAGAAAAAAAAATAATGAGTTATTGATCTTGTAGAGTAGCACATCTATAACCTGTATATAGTCATGTTTAGAAGAAGAACAGTCTTCTCATTAACTGTATTTCATATTCTAATACTATTGGAATCTAAAATTTATAGTCTGTAGAATCCTTTATAGAGCATAATAGCCGTTTTATTTTTTTAAAGTAGATTGTCATACTGGCATATAGGAAAACTTGGATCTGCTTCCCAATTCAGGATCACACTGTCTTCTCAGTATTTATAACACCTGACAGAATGAAATGAAATAATATAAGCATTTTATGCCTATAATTCATAACAATTATTACAAAAGGTATCTCAGTGTTAAGATGTCACTTTAAATAAGGAATAGACAGCATTTGTTAGATATCAAATTTGTGAGAACTGAAAGAAAATGAAAGTGGAAGATTTTGTTTGATCCTAATTTGACAGCCTCTGACATCACTTTGTTAAACTGAGAAATTCTGAGACACACTTAAAAGTTCAAGATCTGAAGTCATACTTGCTGTATTATTTTCAAAGATACTCATCCTCAACTTACTTAATTTAAAAAGAATAACTATGTTGCTAAAATATGAATCTATCACTTCTAAAGGAAAATAATACTATATATATATTTATTTTATAGATAGGAGTGTGTCATATCAGTTATAAATTGTGTTGGGCATCTTTATTAAAAATATATAAAAATATGATATCCTAACTGTCCCGGAAAGGAAAGAACATATGGTTACTATAAATTGGAATCTATCTTAAGTTATGCTTTCCAGGGGAGCATGGTGAAACAAATCTGGTTTCTCATCCTCCTTAAGTCCGTGTGTCTCTAAATTAAGTGTAAGTGGATCCATGGTAGGGGACAGCATTCAATATTTAAATGACAGCCTTTTCAAAACATGGGTTAGTTTATCTTTCTCAGCAATTGCATGATTCTTGAAATGTATTTTAAAGAATATTAATGTTGCTTTATAATGTGATCGTTCAAATCTATTTGAAAACACATTTTATGTTTGTATCAAGTAACAGCAGCTATATTGTCATCATATATTTTCATCTTTAAAACATATTTTATAATATATGAAGCTCTTGGAATGTCTAGAGATTTTTTTCCCTTTTAGATGTATTCTGGTATTATGTGCTAAAGTACAACTATACAGTCTAATTGGACTATTTTCTGTTTTTAAATGAGTTTCATGTGTATTTTATTTTCAGAAAACCCTTTAGAACTAAATGAACAATCATAATTGAGTTGACTATGAGAAGGGTAAAATAATTTGACGCTTTTGTATAGTGGTGGCATCTTAGTTTTATGATCAACCACTTTAGATGACAATTTTAATTTTAAAGTCACCCTCAATTTCCTTCCACTTATAAGCTTTTGACCATTAAATTTATTTTAAGATGCTGAGACTTCAAACAATTATCTCTCAGCATATTTGTTGTCAGGATGAAAGGAAGGTCCACACCTTAGCAGCCTCCTACTGTCCTCTGTAGTGGTGCCGGTTATTAAGGACATGAGAAAGTTCTAACTGCAACAACATCATAAATTACGAACCACAAAAATGGTTAAAGCAACCAAGGTTTCTGATTAGAAATGGAAAGATGGACCAAGGAACTCTGAAAGACTTTGTCTACAACCTTCTGAACAGTCCACGTTAGGATGCTAGAAGTAGATATGCAGAGCAACCAGCAGGTGGCGGTATGGATATGAGAGTGTTAAAAATTGCAGACTCCTGGCTATGACTGACAAAAGATTTGCATCCCGTTAAAAAAGTTCTGCTTAGGGAAAATAATCACCGTTTTCTGAGTGCTTTGAAATTCCCTTCATTACTTTATTCTATCGATTAGGCACTATATGTTTGTTATCTGTGTGAGGCGTGGCCTTTAATTTAGTCTAGCCCTCTGTTTCCAGATAGGTGAGTACTGGTCTCTTCCGTGTCACTGATGACAATGGAGCTGCTTAACTGTGAGGCCTTCTAGCATGAGTTCATGACTGTTCATCTGCAGAGAGTGCTTAAACTGAAAGTGCATGTGAATGAGAAAGAATAAAGATGGAATCCAAGGGACTGGAGCTCCAGTTCAGAGGTAAAGCACTAGCTCACTACATGTGGATCGCTGGAAAGAAAGTAAACAAGCAATACATTTTTTAAAAAGACATCAAGTTGATGAAATGTAGACATGGAACACTTTCAAATTATTAAACAATAATATTGAAAATCATCAGTACAATGGAATAAGCTTTGTGTTCATATTTAAAATTATAAAGATGTATGTGAATAAGTACAATATATTATACACACACTTGTATGTGTACCTCCGTGTGTAAGGTTGGCTTGCTGCTCTTGGCCATGAAACTTAGGAATGGAGATCAGAGCATCTTATTCTAGAATCCCTCCGTGCTCCTAGTGATGACTGTGATTACTGAAGAACACTTGTGAGCAGGAACGCAGTCCAAGATTCCAGGTCAGGCAAAGGTGGGTAGGAAGAAAAGTGAAAAACATGAGGAATTTGAGGAAAGGAATGATAGTGGGGAAGGTCTTTTCTACCCTCATAGGACTCACAAGAGTTTTGTTCTTTTTTATCTCCTGGGGATATTGTAGATCTGAATGTTTTTATATCAGTGATCAACTGGTCAGTCGAAAATTATGGATATCCACATATAAATGTTTATGAATAGACAATAAAAGAGAAATAGATAAGAAGACAGTGTTACATTTTTAATATGTTTGGCTAAAAATTTTGACAGGTTAAATGCATAAAGTGTTCATGAATTCTAGATTTTGCTATATTTTTTAAAGTTAAAGTAAAATTAAATGTATTTTAATGTATATTAAATGAAAATATAGAATAAATTGTGTTATGAAGTGTTTCACTGGATGCACACATTGTGTAATTTTTAAATCAGTTTAAATAAATATGCCATTTCAAGCAATTATCATTTCTTTGCAAGAAAAGTAATAAAAACCTCTAATTCCAGCTATGTTGTCACAATGACAGCAAATCCTACTTTTCTATGGCTGAGTAGTAGTCTACTCTGTGTGTGTGTGTGTGTGTGTGTGTGCGCACGCGCGTGTGTGTGTGTGTGTGTGTGAGAGAGAGACAGAGACAGAAAAAGACAGAGACAGAGAGAGACAAATAGAGAGAGGGGTAGAGAGATGTTGTCATCACTTATTCACTATTTATAGAAGCGTGGGCTCATTTTCATTTGTTGTCTATTATGAACAATGTTCCAACAATTATAGCTCTGTACAGCTTCCTCACATAGTGGTTTCATATACTAGTGCTAAATATTTTGAAGAATCTCTACACAACCTTCCATAATATATGCTGTAATTTATATCTCAATGAC
Organism: Acomys minous; assembly: GCF_964271855.1. NCBI lineage: Eukaryota > Metazoa > Chordata > Mammalia > Rodentia > Muridae > Acomys > Acomys minous. The sequence continues at coordinate 28,934,164 of NC_140487.1, forward strand.
AGTATGCAAACCTTTCCTATTGTCTACATCCTTGACCACAGTTGTTACCTTAGTCTTGCAGATTTATTTTTGAACAACTTCATCAGAATCTGTTGAGGCTATCCCTTGAGGGCCATTGATATTTAAGGATGTTAAATACCCTTTTCTCATGACTTTTGATCATTTATCATATGCTTTCTCTTGAGACTGATTATTTTTAATGACTTTGTTCATTCATTATTCGAGCTGCTAGTTTGGAGTTTATTTTTTAGAGTCCATAATAAATCTGGAAATTTACCTCATGTTAGCTATAGAGCAATTGTGTGAGTTGTCACTCCAGTCTAGAGGATGTTTCATTTGCTAGACAAGGGCCTTTCAGTTTGATGCAGCTCTGTTTATATGTCTGCCTGTGTTTCCTGTGCTTTCGGCATCTGATCCAAGAAATCTGGCCATTCCAATGCTCTGAAGTATCTCTTCAAAGCTTTCTTAAATTACATTCTGCTTTCAGAACTCACATTGAAAATTTTAATCTCTTTTGAGATATACATTTTGTAAATTGTGAAAGATTGAAGTCTATTGTCTTCAGTTTGCAGATGTGTAATACTCTTAGCAATATGCACTGCGAAGAGGGTTGTTTTAAATGGGAGTTGGTTATAAGTTATTACTGGTCTTATTTAGAGAGAAAGCAAGGTTGGACTCAGGGCTGTCTCTCTTTTCCTTTATCTCCCATTCTTAGGTTTGGAGATAGGAGTTGAAAGAAAGAAGGGGGAACATAGAAATATATGTGGAAGACAGAACAAAAAGTAGATTAGTGAAACTACTCTTCAACTTAATGTCTTGATTGTCACTCACAAGGTTATAATTAATTCACTGGTATAGAATTCTGTATATAGAGGCACAATAAGTTTAATTTTAGATACAGTGCTTGAAAATTCAAATGTAAGATTACTCTTCACCCACAGATATGTTTCTATTCTAATATGACATATTATACCCATATATCTTAATTATAACAAAAGGTTTACTTCCAATACTTTAAAAGTGCTATTGTAGGCTGCTTAAGATAAATAAGTTATACAAGTTAATTGTTAGCTGACCAAATCATGATCATATCAATTGCTCATCTATCACAAAAATATATATACAAGAATATACCTATTAGGTGCAAAAGATAAATATGATTCTCTAGAAAGATAAGGTAAAATAGTTAAGCAATGTCTTCAAAAATCTCAGAGACATACAGAATATGGCATTTAAAATGTTTTTGTAAAAGATTCGCTGACAATGAGACAGGTGAACTCCTGGCAACACCCAGCCTACCTCAAAGAGGATGATGAACATCAGTGAACCTCCCTATGGAAATGGCTTTATATGTGGCAAACAAGCCAGTGTGAAAAAATTGTCTTCATTTCCACCACAGACAGAACTCTGCCTTAAAAAAGGACAAGCTTGGATGCAGGCAGAGTCAATGGCCAAACTCTGCCAAGACAGGATAAGCAAGTCCTCAACAGTTCCTGCCTCACAAATATGTCAGTTGATATATATAGGAACAGAAGACTGAAGATGATGTTCCAAATGTTATAGAGAACTTTTGGTGACTATTCAGGTAGCATAGTGTCTCTGTCATCTTCTAAATTGGAAAGCTACAAACCTTTATACTCCCAGTATACTCAAGTAATCAATTTTATTACTTCTCAAGTCTCTGGTGCGGTTAACGACCATATTGTTTAGTTTTACAATTAAGCTTAGGTGTTTAGGGGTTAAGGTGTTTTTAGGTCTAGAAAGATGTTTTAAGTTGATAATGATGAGATATGATAGACATTGATTTACATTCAGAATTTTAGATGCACCATGATAGGAAAGATGTTTTCTTCAAGGATGTCAAATACAAATAGCCAAAGCACTAAGAATGTAACATTTATATAGGTCTTGATTTTATCGTGGTTCTTCTTGCTATAGGTAGTTTATTGTATATATGTATAATAATATAAATGTATATGGAAAACATAAAATGATTTTAAAAACTAAAAAATAAAAATAAAAAAAGAATGTCCTTTGTCCAGTATATATTAGTGATAACTTATTAGAAATCAATTTACAGATCCAGGAAGATGACTCAGAAATTAAGCACACTTTCTACTCTTGCAAATAACCAGTTTGGTTCTCAGCATCCTCATAGCTGCTTGGAGTTCACTACTGGGAGATCTATACCTGTTTTGTCCTCTGCAGGCACTCACATGCACAAGAATATGCTAATATTCAAGCACACACATAAATAAAAAATTTTAAATTATGTGTAGATGTGTAGATACACATCGAGTTTTGTATTCTGTTTCAAATATAGCTACATCTGTTTGGGTGTCAATAGGATTCTGAGGTTTTTGTTTTCCTTAGCTTTGTTTTACAATAGTTTTCCGTAGTCTTTTCGGTGAAATACTATTGTTCCTCTTTGCTGTCTTCGTTCAGGATGACTTTGCTTAACTCTTGAACTCTTAAGTTGAGTATAATTCTAAAATACAGAGGCCTTTTAAAAGTTACTAGTACCTTTGTTCAATAAAGAAAGCCAGATATGAGTCATAGGCAGGCAGATCTCTGAGTTCAAGGCCAACGTGGTCTAAAGAGACAAGACAGCCAAGGCTACAGAGAAATATACTGTCTCATAAAATAAACAGGAAGAAAGAAAAAAGCCAGAAGTGAAACAAAATAGAATACGTGAAATTCATACAAAATAAACTGCAATATAGTTAAAGATAGATCATATAATTTCATGGCTGCCTAGTAGTCACTTTAGTCCCATCACTCATGTAGACCTTAGATTTCTAATGTTAGGTTTGACCAATCCACTTTGTAATACTAGTATTTTTATTCTAATATATTTGAAATATATATATATATATTAGAACTAATCAAAGAAAGTAAGAGTTATAGACTTATATCCACGTCATCAACTTGCAATGAACTGAACAACTGGCTTTCATGGACAAATATGATCCTTTTCTGTAAACTTTCATTGTCTTTCTCAAGCTGAATTACTAGTGTAATGACAACTAAAAAATCATGAAGATTTTGTACCCTGAGAATCATGGCCAGAAGAAACTCTGGATGATAGTAGAAATTTACATAGAAACTCTGAAGTCTACATCTCCTTAATTGTCAAGAACCCATTTCTATTTTCAAAAATCTTTAGAAAAAATACTTCTCGAGTTCTGCTTATAAAAAGCAGCACCTAGGACTCAAGCAGAGGGTCCAAGATGAAGAACACTGCATCTATATCATAGAAATTAATTTAAATTCAATGATTTACTATAGTTTTAACCTGAATACCACATGATCCCTGCATCTGCTTAAGGGGGTCTGAAGGGGTCTTGGTCCTTCTGACCATACACTTAAATATTATCTTATAGCTGATGTCCTTCCTGTGTATTTACAAATATCAGCACAAAAACCTATTTCAATAAAAATCTACTCATTTGAACTGGCCAGTTGACCAGCTCAGCTGCTACCCAGTCCCAGATCTGGAACTCTGAGTGGTCTCAGCCCAAATTCTACGTCATCTGTGAACTATTTGGACATTTGAAAGAGTCAGTCCTACAGATCCAGAACTGCAGCATCTCCATGACACAGTGCAAAAACGGGATAACTTGGAGTCCTGGTGAGGATCAAATATTGATGGTGTCACAGAAGCCAGAGACCTCGAACCAAATCAACTCTTCATTGTAATGAATACTTGCAAGTGAAGATGTGTGGACAGAGGGGTATATGGTGGAACACACTGCGACACGCTACAACATCCACAACAAAATGTTTTCCATGCTTTGTTTTGCTTATCTTTGTCTTTTCATTTTGGGAGGCGTTTGAAAAGGCAGAAGGTTGATACGAGGGGTTTATAGGGCCTGGAAAAGAAGGAAGACCTTCAGCAAATTTTGTGTTGGAATTCTCCATTCTCAGCAGACAAGAGTCTTCCACCAGGTTTCAAGATGAGGGTCTTCTTTCCCTTTTATCACCCCATAGTTTTCTATCTATGTTATTTGCTTCCATTACCTAATCTAGGGCTTTGCCTAAAGTATTGATGAAAGTAAAGATTTCCTTAAGATTTCTGTGGTTGTACTTGTTTTCTTTTCTTCTTTTTTTTCTATTATATTTTTTTACTAAATGTAATTAAAATACTCTTTCTCAATAAAAGACTGAATAAGAACAAAACTCCAAACAGTGTATATTCTTATTGAAATCATATTTCTTTTATTAGTAATTACCTATTGTTTGCAGTTTGTATAATTTACAAAGGCAGTCTTGATTGCAGGTGGATATCTCTATGTAACAGCACCTAGGGTAAATCTTGAGTTACATTCTCACCTACTGGCTAACAGAGGCAGTGAAAATTTTTGAATAAGGAGTGTGTATTGCTTTTCCTATGAAATGCTGACCCTAGCGAGAGAGACAACAAGAACAAGGATTATAAACAATAAAAATAAGAAAAACTGATGCAACTGAAATTCCTTTCAGACAACTTATTAATAAGAAAAATTGCATAAAAACTGACCAAATTAATAAATGTAATAGGCTCATATTAATATCATGAGGCTCTTTCTCTCTGATTCAGGTGTGATTGCTTTGGAATATACTGAAAACTAAATTAATATCATAAGGAGTACCGATAATATAAAAGAAATGTTCATAAGTACACTTAGAGTAATAATGTAAAAATAATATTTATGCTTTTTCCCAATTAAATCAAAGTTCAGATGTCTTTTAATTAATATATATTATCTCACAATAACCCTAGGTTGTAATTTTCTTATACTGTGTGGCTTGAAAATGCTTTATAATAAGAATAGGATAATCAACATATTAATAAACAGATCATTAATCTATATCTAATAGACAAAACTAATATAAACATAAATAAGTAGTCAGTTGGTTACTGCTACTACGTGCCAAGCAAACTAAGGCTGAGTATCTATTTTTAGGACTGGATAGATATTTTAAGTTGATAATGATGAGATATGATAGATATTGGTTTACATTCGGAATTTTAAATGCAACAAGATAAGAAAGATGTTTTCTTCAAGGTTGCCAAATACACATAGCCAAAACACAAAGAATGTAACATTTATATTATTCCTGTTTGTTTCAGCTCTCTTCTTGTTGTATATAGTATATTGTATTTATGTATAAAAATTGAAAAAAAGTTAAAAAGTGATAATAAAGCTTATGGAATACATGTTAAATATGTGGCCATTCGATACGTCATTTAAACATACCTATTTATGAATATTATAAAGGTTTGGAATGCATAAGCAATTTAGAAAACAGACGGTGAATAAATATTTGCATCATACTAGAAAGCAAAACATCTATAAAAAAACCACATTAAAAAGTTTTCTCAATATTGAGAAACAGTGGATGATGGATTAAAATTATGAGAATTGTCCAGACATAGAAAAATATTACTTTTTTCAAGCAAAAGAGGTAAATTATGAACTATAAAGTAAAAGAATATTGTGATTCAATTCCTCAATGCTTTTTTATTTATTTAAAGATCAATAGATTTTCATAATATGCCATGGTAGTTTTATAAATGTAGAAATAACTCCTTCTGTAGAAAGGCTAAGGAATGTTTCTGGAAAAAAAAAAACCATTTAAGAGGAGACCATGTTTCCTCGTAAAATGGTGGTAAAGGAGGTAAGATCCACATCAGCAGAAAGGTAGCTGCCAGTCGTGATCGCTGGTCCTAACTTTCTGTTGTAGATCCCGTGAGCTTCATAAAAAGCAATGTGCCGAGCAGCTTTATTTCACTTATGTTTAACAAGACAGTACATTTGTGGCGATGAGGATTTATTAGGAACACTTTGGAGGAATAGATAAAACATGTGCCTATGGAAAAAGCCACAGATAAGGCTGTCATCACATAGAAAATATTGCTATCAAATCTAATAAAATACACAGATTAATCTATTGTGATTTTATATTATCATTTTCATATACTTATGAAAAAGTTTGTGTAGAACATTAAACTGTGAATTATACATTTTGAATTTGTGACTTGGTAATTCGAAAGATGGGTTTAATATTAAATTGAAATATTTGATCCCTATCTTTTCTGACAAATAAGCTCTGAAGTAACTGACTAGTTGACACCTGCACATGTTTATTGTACTAACTTGAGTAACCTGCAGGTGTAGAATACATTAATCTCATATTTTGACTAAGAGGACAAACTTAATGAAACATAGCTGCACATAATGTGCATACAAAGCACTTTCATTATCTTACACTGAACATAGTCTCATTTACCCAATAGGCTTAGCACAGGTTTCAACAACACACAGCAGGTTATTTAGATATGGGTAGGTGCTGTCTTCTCTCTAAGTCAACTATTTCCCTATACAATCATTTAAGCTGTAAAAATGTTTGACACGTTTTGTGACCAACCACAAGCCCATTCTAATGTCTGATGTGAAGGTTATTATTTTCTTTTACTAGAATTCAAATTTCCAACTTTAATAAATTATAGATTTCATGTTTTAAACATTAGAATTTAACTTATTGCTGATAGATGATTAAAAGAGAACAAATTGTGTAGTAGCAATGTTAATTCTTATTAATCTGCACTGAACAGGCATTGTGTAAGAAACACATGTACAGTTAACCATAATAGGAAGACATATACCTCATGCCTATAAAAGAAAAGAAAACTTATCTGTAGAGTCTCATGACTATAGAATATACATGTTATTCATCCATTTAACCTGAGATTTTTCTCAGCTTCTTGACAGTGAGAAATTCTACCTGCCACATTCTCATTTTCTCAACTTGAATGCTGTTATCTTTCATCAGAAACATTTCCACAGCTTTCTAAAACCTGAGCACTGAGTCGTATCAAGTGTTACTCCTGCCACTGATCACTCTACTCAAAGGAGAGGGATGTTCTTTGTTAACAATGAATATATCTAACCTCAGGATATGACTTCAATTACTGCTAATGAAATACATATTGTGATCTTATTCATATCAACCTAATGCTCCTCGTATGTACTATACACATCTTTTCAGATTCTGTAGAATGAAAGATTATTTTAACATAAGAATGGATCAGCCAAATTTGAACACCCACTTTTAAATCTTTTCAAACAAGTTTTAAATGAATTTAGGAGTAATTCGGAAACTTTATCCCACGTGGTTAATCATAACAACAAATTATACACACACATGCACACTCACACACACACACACACACACACACACACACATATATATATATATATATATATATATATATATATATATATATATATATATACATATCATGTAGTTAACATCAATTTAAAATTTGAGTGAATTTGAATAAAATAAAAATGAAAAATTTGCCTTTTCTTGTAATTGTAAAGTTATTCCAATTTTATTACATTATTTTTGGATATTATACCTAGAAATAATCTCAGATTGACTAAAATTTACTACAACTCAGAGAATAATTTCAGTGTAGTGGTGATTGTTTGAGACTAGGTAATAGTAATAATGCGTGACGTCACTTGGGCACTTTAGTGAGCATTTCCTGTGAATAAGAGCATGTTCCTATATAACTACCAAAAGAATTTTTAAAACACACAAAGCTAGCTCTATAAAAATGCTTGCTCATAGACCCCTGTCTAATATTTAACATGCCTTTAATGTAGATAGATAATATTGTTTCCTCATTAAAACACTTCAAAGTTAGGGGTGGCTCTCTGCAAATCCTCTGACCTCTATGAGGTATTTTCATTCAGTTTCCCACTTACCATGGTGCATTGTTTTAAACATGCCAACCCCTCATCATTATGTTAGGCAGCATCTTTTCATCTTTATAACAGTCTTTATCGGATAAGTTTGCATCTTTTTAGTAGACACACTGCTTCTGTGAAAGAAAGTTAATTGACAACTTTCTATGAGGTATCACAGAGGTAAGTCCAAGTTTTTAGATTAGATTAGTTTTTCTGATTTTTCCTACTCATAATTTGTACTGTAGGTACTGGAAAATAATTGAACTTGTATGAAAAAACAAACAACACAAACTACAACAACAAAAAAAAAAAACGATTGTGAAGTCTTCAAGAAAATTCTGAGGCAGAAAAATTTAAGGGAATTTAGAACCTCCAGGAAGGCTTCTACCATAGGAATCGATTTGATGTAAAAACAAGCTTCAGAAATCTGTGGCAAGATTGACAAACTGCTGAAGGAAGCCTTCAAATCCAGTCTTGGAAATTCAGAGCAACTGTAACAAAGGGCAAGAAGCCAGCAGGGCATCTGAATCTGAAGTACTTTCAGCTCTGGTATTGACATACATACATACATACATACATACATACATACATACATTATATATATATATTCTTGTATAAGAATAATTTTCTGATCCTATGATTTTACTTGTTATCAAACATAGGTTATTCTCTATGTCTTAATTTATATGTAGTGTCATCTAATTGAATAAATGTATCCAATAACTTATATCAAGTAGGGTCCAATTTGAGTTTCACAGAAGGAAATCATTCAGTTGTCTCGATGTTGTATCCATTCACACGAAAGAGGCATTTGTGGTTGTTTTAATGTGTTATATACTCCTGTAATTATTCTTACATGATCACAAATTATATAAATGTTACTATTCAAATAGTATATTTAAATAAAAACAGGATTTGTTGTAGTGGTGCATAATTAGGTAAATCATTTAAATGGAAGAGGTTATTGGATTGTTTTATCAAAACAATTAATAAATTTTTTGGGGGTGCATCAACCTGACTACCTGTCTACTGGAGCTCTTGTTTGAGATGAACATTCGCTGTAGAGGCATTTGATATTTGACATTTTGAAGAATACAGAATGGTTTGGGTTTGTATTTGTTGCGTATTCAAATTCAATAGCATGTGCTATGGGTTTTGCTATTGAGAAGATACAAACACTCTGCTGAGAACATGAATGATGGAAGCTGAAGGCATTTGGGTTGTAGTTCAGACTACAACAGCGCTACTTTATGTTCTGTGCTGTAACCGTTACACACTGGTGAGAGCAAGGCAGCCTGTGTCCAAACACTGTCCTTTTACTGGAGTGAGAGGAAACATCAAAGGGAAATGTCTTCATTATAACTCTCAGAAATATGAATGATATTCTCTCTTACCGCATATGCATTAAGTTACAGATACTCAGATAGCATCATATGGGATCGTGTGAAGGAACACTAAAATGCAAATAGCCTTAGAAGGCAACAGCAAGAATAATCGGAACAGACACAAAGAGAGGCAAGCCGAAGTCAGAGGATAAGGCTGGAGGCTCTGGCCACAAACTTCTTAGAGCCACCAGAAAATTAAGACAAGGCAATGACATCCATGGAGCCTTCAGAGGAAGTAAAATCCTATCATACCAGGGTTAAAAACTGTGGATTATAGACTGTGCAAAAATAGTTACATAATTTCATGCTAAAAAGCTTATGATAATATCCCAGAATAGCAAGAGGAAATCTGTATCTTTAGTTAATTGCAAATTATGAAATCCTGGACACCGTTCTTAGAATTTCTCTTCCAAAATCTTCTCAACTGTGAACATATTAAAAGTATGAACTTTATTCCATATGGTTATTATATGTACATTTTGTGAGTTAATTGGTACTTTTAACTTCACAGTTCTGAGGTATGATAGCTTCCTGTAAACATCATGTATTTGTCTGGCTGCCTTGGTAAGTTAAAGATGCCATAACACAATATTATGGTCTAGGTGGTTTAAGCAACAGATTTTGTATCCCACACCATGAATATCTATGTAGTACAAGATCAATGTAGCCAACATGGTTAGTTGCTGTTAGTGGATAGTTTTTGGCCATTATTTGATCACTCATTTAATGTGTTTTCATAGGATGTGAGGCAGAGAGAGGGGGCGGGGAGGGAGAGAGAGAGGGCACATGAGAGAGAGAGAGAGATTTTAAGTGGTGGTTTATTTAGTTGGATAAGGGATGGTAAGTTTAACTTATTGCATTGTATTTATGATTCTCAATTTGTCCCCCGTATCACCTTTACCAAATTCTCAAAGACTAAGGGCTAATAGATGCTATTTAAAAAGAAGTGTTTTAAGTGAACAAGTATGTACTTTGTTAACTGTGATGATGAATAGGAACACAAAAAAATCTCAATACATATTTAGAAGTATTTATGTTTTATTTATCATTTTTTGTGTATATTTATATGAATTCCCTCATGCTGTGGTATGTGGGGAGTGGGTTCAGAAGATTAATTTCAAAATCAGTTCTCTCCTTCTATCAACTGGGTCCTTGGGAACAAACTTAGATCAGATGGCATGTGCTTTAGCCCTGTGAGCCACATCATCAACCTCAGAATACCTAACATGCATCATTTTTTTTTCCTGGGAAAATAAAACCAAAATAAACAATAGCAAAGGGGAAAAATACAACAAAATTGACACTCTTGATGAGATTTCGCTGATTTGCTTTCTGGTAGCCTTTAGGTTTCTGTTGTCCATCTTAAACTCTAAGTGGCACAAAGTGGCTGCAGGAGAGAAAGGCAGGCCTTTGGGACAGTGCATGAGCTTCAGACCGCAGTATTTCAGGGAACAGTATAATGCAGGCTCTACAACCCAAGGTCAGTTCTAAAGCACTGAGCTCTTGCCAGGAAGCAGAGCTACTGCCAGGGGAAAGTTTGCAATGTGGTCTAGCCACACTAAGGAAATACCACAGAAATGAGACGTCTTGGAACTGAGAAATAAATTAAAGATTTTCATAGAAAATTTGCAGGAAACTTCCCTTGAAGTGGTACATGGCTGGAAAGATACAAATACTACGGCCTTGCTATAACTGCCTTTGGACCTGTCAGTCTTCCACAGGCAGAAAGTACCAAAGCAACATCAGACCAAGTCTGTGAGCCCTTAATAGGAAGGAGAGAGTAACAGCTACTTCTGATCCAGTCAGGCACACAGTGACTCTGTGGTATAGAATTGTGTGCCCTTACCCAAAGATTCATGAAGGATATGGTCAAAGATTGATAGATAATTTATTCATTTGTACAGTTATGTTTAAGCTCTACAAATTCCTCTTTATTTTTGTGATATACTTGATACTACACAATTTTTTTCAAATACACTTATTCATGTAAAAAGAAAAAAGCTGAGACATGTTTGTGAAAAATCCAAATGCTTGGAAAAGGGCTGAGAAAGAAAGGGACCTGGAATAGAGAACTGGCTGATCGCACTGCTTCTACAGAAGGGAAGCAAAGATTTGGAATGGAAATGACACTGGGTTGTAAACATCAAGGCCTACCCTAATAACTCACTTCCCCTAACATGGTTACACATGTGAAAGGCACCGCAACCTTCCAAAAGAGCACCACCCACTGGGAACTCAAAGGTTCAAACGCAGGAGCCTAAGAAAGGATGTTTCATGTTTATTTAATTTTATTAATTTATTCATGTTACATCTCAATTGTTATCCCATCCCTTGTATCCTCCCATTCCTTCCTCCCTCCTGCTTTCCCCCTACTACCCTCCCCTATGCCTGAGGAGGACCTTCTCCCCCTGTATATGCTAATTGGATATCAAGTCTCTTCTTGGTAACCTGCTATCCTTCCTCTGAGTGCCGCCAGGCCTCCCAATCAAGGGGATGTGGTCAAATCATGTCCCATGAAAGTCTTCACTTACCAAGAAAGTGGGATGGAGGGGAGGACATTCTATTGGGACTCTAGGTGAGAGAAACATGGGAGAATAGGGAAATAGAAGGATCCAGAGGGTCCTAGAAACCTACTAGAAAATATTATGATGTGCGGGTCTGGGCTTGGGGGTCCTGTTCAAACTATGGCACCAGCCAAGGACAATATATGCAGTTAACTTTGAACCCCTACCCAGATCTAGCCAATGGATAGGACATTGTCCACAGTTGAGTGGAGAGTGGGGACTAACTTCCACACGAATGTGGTGCCCCATATTTGACATTTCAAGTTTAAAAATGCAACATGCCATTACTTGCCCTCATAGGCTCAGGGCCATCTCATAATCCAAAATGCATTCGGGCTACCTCCTAAAGTTCCCATACCCTTTCAGTTCTAAAAGTTTATGAGTCCAAATTCTATAAAATTTCAAAGCATTCTCTTGCCAGTGTCCCTGTAAAAACAACAGAGGTTACATGACTTCTGAGATGCAGTAGTACAAGGCATCTCTTCTTATTACAAAAGGAGAAATGGAAGAACAGCAAGGAAAGAAAGAAAGGACCAGGCAAAGCAAAAATGAAATCCATTACAGCCAACACAAAATCCTGCAGCACCCTATCTCCAGCATCTAGCATCTGGGAATTGGCTCGGGTTCAAATTTTTGGATTTTCTCATTCCTGCCAGCCTGCCACCTGTATACATTTAGACTCTGTGCTCACAGTTATCCCTGGATGACTCTCAGAGTCTGTTTGTTATTTGTCCTTGACTCTTCTCAGAAGTCATAGACTGTAATTCCATTTATTTTTCAATCTTGTATCTCTTGTGCCTCCAAAACCATTGCAGAATGGCATAGTCAAACCTGGATACCTTCTATATACAGTGTATACATTGTATAAATGGACCCTGGTCCCCTTGGATCAAAGTTATAGATTGCCCTCATAACATTGAGCTTATCTTTCCTCTTCCAAATGAGTTTGCATTTTCATTAGTTGGAATCACTGAAGGGTAGAGTCTTGTCTACAGTGCAGCTTTATTATTGTCCCAGGAAACATTAAAAGGTTTCTCTTTATGGCTTTCATATCCTTAGCAATTACAGTTATCTGCCATCTTCACTCAGTTTTACATTTACAGTACATTTACAGTCTTACTCAAATTTCATTTTTCAACAAATGACATTTTCCAATATTTTTTAAATTTTTCTCTACTTATTGTTTTTTCTCATTTACACTTGAATTAGATTAGAGAGAATAATCATGAGACTGCTTCACTACTGTCTGTCTTGCCTTGATATTTCCTCCATCAATGCCTCTAAAATCAGCTTTGTTAGAGTCCTTAAGACATGGGAATAATGCAAACAGTATATACCAGAATAGAACTTGAATGGCTTGTATCTCAGCTTCCAATTGAGTCTTTGTTCCTCCCATACCTAATGAGCCAAGCTTTCACAGACCACATTTTTCTCTGTCTTCCAAATTGTCACCAGAATAGCCCATTAAGCCTTGCTTTCATCTTTTGATGGCTTTTCTCATCTAGTTTTAAAGTACCGCATTCCTCTAACAAACTATTTGCAAATGCCTAAGTATCACAGGGCCTGTTTATATCACCTACACCATTTCAGGGTACCCATGTTTGTACTGTTTACCTTCTCTTTGCTGTAATACAATAACCAGATAGAAGCAATGTTAAGGGAAAGTCCATCATGACAGAGAAGACATGCAGTAGCAAAGTAGTCATGGTGACCAGAGTAAGATGTCTGATTGTATTGCATCAGCATCCAGGAAGGCAGAAATGGAACAGGAAACAGAAGCAGGACAGAAAATCATAAGATATTCCCTCAGTGACCTACTTCCTCTACCGTGATGGCTCCATCTCCAAATGATTCCACAGTCTTCCCAAGAAGAGCTGCGCACCTACTAAATACCTACTGCAAGTACTGAGATCATATTTGCCCCTATGATTCCAGGACCTCCCACTGCTACCAAAGAGCCTTAGAACAGATAATGGGTTCATCCATCTCAAGTCCAGCCTTGGACACCAAGAAAAACTGAACAGGAGATCAATGGAGGCAAGTACTTGATAGCCTATCAAGAGATACTAACAGACTTTAATTTTGAGTATTTAAAAACACTTCTTGGCTTCTTCTTCTGGTGCCTGTGTAGGGTTTTACTCTGTTCTCTTATCTCTTTCCACCAACCAATCAAGTGGCTTGCTTTCCTCTCTATGCCTGTCTGTAATACCAATAGAAACTCCAATGCATTTTTGGGGTCTTTTTTTTATAGGCTCACTGAGAGGCACCCCACATACCACACAGGATTTCCACATTCAATGGGAAGAATCTGGTTCAATCATCACGCCAATTTTATAATGTCAGTCACTTCTTTAATGTAAGGGATGAGAACAAGAGGTAGAATTGGCTAAGAAGTTTAGGGTAAAATGACTCCAAAGAAACGTAACAAGCTTCCATCCAGGTTAAGAGCCAAAACTGTCCTGATACACCGTGGCAGCTGAGATTTTTGACTTGGTTTCTACATTATTTCAGTGTTACTTCATCAGAGGGGCAGTGCTAGAGTAAGGATAACATGTCCATCAGGAAGGTGGTATCACCCCTTTAGAAGGTGGGTTCACCTTATACCACATTAAAGAGATGGGCAAAATGATTTTTCCTTTAATGAAATGTTGTACTTTTCCTTCCCACAATACCGCCTCCTTCACCCCAGCAACCTTGACCGCCATGAGGTTCACCTAGCTCTGCCCACACAGAACTATGAGTCAGAAAAGTGTCTTTCTCCCCTGTTCTTTTTTTTAATCTTTCTTTCAGGAGCTTGCTAGAACCTATCACTTTTTTGAAACTTTGTGCTTCCTCACTTTTTCCCTAAAACTTTCCTCCCTGACATATGATTGCTTGCTTGAGATGTGTGTAACCTCCCCAACTGCTTAGACAGTATGTTTAAGCAATTGCAGCAGTATGCTGTACAGTTGGGAAGACACTTTCTGTGTATTTATACATGTATGTGGATGCATTCGCAACTTTCTAATACATATCAGCAGATTTTGACAGACTTGTGGATTTTCTAAACAAGCTAATAACCTGACATTTCTTCTTCGAACCAACACTGATGTTTTCTCACATTAATGAGGAGGGTGGTTTAATTCTAGGCATCTTAAACAGAGAGAACATAGAACACTGGAGGACAGGTCAGCTTCTATGTACTTTCCCTCCTCATCTTCTCTCCTCTATTCTTCTATTCTGGGAATAAATAGTTTATAAGGCCTGGGATGTCTTCTTCCAAACTTGAATACAATTGTCTGAGAGGGGGAAAAGTTATTATTTCAAATATGTAAAGAAATTTTAAAATATAATAATGAGTATACACCATGTGAGTCTTTCTGCTTCTTGGTTAACTCCCTCAGCATGATCATTTCTAGTTCCACTCATTTGTCCACAAATTTCAGGATTTCCTTGTTTTTAATAGCTGAGTAGTTAGAAGAACATCATGACAGGTGGATCAGGGCGCAGGAGGGTCTGCTCAAACTACTGCACTAACCAATGACAATACAAGTAGTAAAAATCAAACCCCTACTCTGATCTAGCCAATGGACAGGACATTCTCCACAGTTATGTGGAGAACGGGGACTGACTCTGACATGAACTCTGCTGCCCCATATTTGACCACCTCCCCTTGATGGGGAGGCCTGGTGGCACTCAAAGAAAGAATAAGCAGGCTACCAAGATGAGACTTGATATCCTATGTCCATATAGGCTATGGACCTATATGTGGGGGAGGAGGTCCCTCTTGGTCTTAGACCTAGGGGAGTGGAATAGGGTGAAAGTGGGAGGGAGGGAGGAAAAGGACGATACAAGTGATGGGATAACAATTCAGTTGTAATCTGAATAAATTAATTAAATAAAAAAATTATCAAAAAATATATATAATGATAATCAATATTAGCAATAATAACTGGATTTAAAAAGGAGTTCATAGATTAAAGACCATTTATTAAAGAAAGCATGCAAACAGTCAGTAAGCACATAAAAATGTCTAACACCTTTAACTTCTATAGACAAGAAAATCAAAACTACAGTGAGGGTGGTAGTTTGATGTATTGGCTCAAGGTCACACAGAAGCAGTTATATGAATTCAAAATCTAAAAGGAGGCCTAATTTTACATGATACACAGAATATTAAGGTTACAAGTTTATTTTGGTAAGATATGAATGAATTGGAGCAATATTGATTATTCATACAAATAAATAAAACACTAGAAAGACATATTGAGAAATTAGTTTTTAACTCTGTTCACTATAAGGTTATTTGTTTTGCTCATAAGGTATTAAGCTGAAGCACATCATTGTAGAAAATGGGTAGAGGTTGATCTTTCCTCTGGTGCATGGGTTTCTCAACTTTTAGGACACATAAAAGTAAACCACCCTCTTCAATAACATGAGGAAATATTGAAAACATGCTGGTTTGAGGGAATACCAGCTTATTAGCTTGTCTGGCAAATCCACATGTGTCTGTCAATCTCTGGTGATATGCATTAGAGAGCTGCTTGCAAATGCACCCACAAACATGTACATATAAACACATTCTTCCCAACTGTATGGCATACTGCTGACAGAGCAAAAAGTCTGCAGAAAATGGTTTGGGATTTCGTACACCCTCTTTCATTTGGCCTTCCCACTGTGGTCCTAACTGTATTAGTATTGGTCTAGAAATGTACTACATGCACATACAAAATATTTATGCCCGTTTATGAGATGGTATTCTTTATCACTCTGGAATCTTTCCACATGGCAAATACATGTTGTGCTTATATAACAGAATTCTTTCCTACCTTCACTTCTCCCTAAGTATAAGATTACATCCTTTATTTGCTTTTGAAAACCCACATAACTCTGTCCACTGTAAATTGCCCAAACATTCCAAGTAGACAGAGTGTAGATAAGGAAAAGTTTCAGGCCAATTGCTGATGGATAATCCATTTTTAAATTTCTTTTTTGCAGAAATGAGAAAAATGGATTTGAATATATTAATAATCCAGTTTTCATTCACAGACTCATAAGTATTCAATAAATAATTCTAATGTTCATATTGCTCTCCTTATATCAGTATATGATATAGAAATTGTGTGCACGTATATATATTTGTGTGTATATAGACATAAATGTGTATATATTATACATATATAATTGTGTATATATCATTTTAGAAAAAGTTTTGAATAAAGAAAAATTGAGGCTAAAACAAATATTTTTTGGTTTTTATTATTAACTCTTAGAAATGAAATAATTCATTCAATCTCTCTGGGTGGTTAAAACCACTGTTTAAAAAGCCCTGGATAGCATAACTAGTTTTGGCCAGCCACTCATATTCTTGTCCACTTATTCCACAAATATTTGTTGTTCACATGTAGAAGAAAATTTTCAACTCTTAGAGAATGCTCATGCATCATGGTTTGTATGTGTTTCTAAGGTTCAACAAAAATATGTGTGCCTGTGTAGTAATTATGTAATAACAGCTATAATTGCAAAGCATTTGTTCTAACCTTGCAGTCAATATTTATTTTCTATTAATTTAACTCTCCAATTTGCCTTACAATTAAAATTACTTCCTATATAGATTCATCCGTAGAAAAATAAAGTGTTACTTTATGAGCAAAGAGCTCAAGACTTTTGATGGTTTTATTATAGATATTAAAGTGATAGACATTTTATAATTTTGAAAGCATAAGTTTTCATAATTTAATGTATACAGTTGTAAATGCAACAGGTTTTTGTTCATTGGTGGAATTTAGCCCATTTGTCAAAATGATCTTTCTGCTCTATGGTCTAATATAGAGCTTACTAATGAATAAATGCTGTTTTGTATAAATGCTTGAGAACATATATTTTATTTATTATTTGAGAACATATATTTAAAAAAAAACAACTAAAATGTCACTAAGCAGGATATTATTTACTAACTTCTAGTAAATAAAGTTGTAATATAAAATATTAGTATTAGAGCTTCAAGTAGTCATAATTATTCACTTCCAGCCCCATAAAACTTTAGCAATACTTCTCTTAATGCCCATCAGCTCTCTCTGTTTAAGCATGTAAATACACGTAGATCTTTTCATGACAAGGCTTTTTTAGCTCTCTTTTTTCTTTGCAGAAAATTGTTTGATTTGTAATTGCTTCTGAAGAGAACACATGTGATTGTTTTCTTGCTACAAAATTAGAACATGAAAACACTTCATTACCAAAAGGAACAAATTGTAAATTCAAATATTCAAATAAAACTAGAAATTAAAGTTAATTTATTTTCTACCATCCCTTGTAGAATGATGAACTGTTTCACTAAGAATGAATATTTGAATTTTATTTGAATAATTAAGATATGTAAATGTTGGGATTGGAAGGTTATCCTGTTTGTTCATTGTTTGAACATAAACTATTCTAATTTTTCCAGAAATAGTAGAGTTCATTCTGTCCTTTCTAGTAATTGAGTTTGAGATATGGGTTCTCTATTTATTTTGATTTCTGAAAGATACATCCTCCTTATTAACTTAGTATGGACTCTTTTATGTTACAAAAATATAACTTTATATTTAAAAATGAATTTTATTGATAGTAAATATTAAAATGTCTTTGCAAAATAAATCAGTTTTTAAAACAATATTAAAAATAAAGGATGTTAGCCCCATACACACTGTGGGTCTTTTGTTTAATGAAGAAATAAGTCATAAAATATAGCAAAACATTATCAGAAAGAAAATGTAAATGATTTTTGTATGCAACCAAAAAGAATATTTATTATCCTAAGAACCCTTAGTTGTTTTTCCAAGTCCAGAAATAAGATTAAAGAGTATTTACATGAAATTTCTCACAGTGTGATATTCTGTTATCCTACCTCTTGTGTTTATTACTCCTTAATTTAATAAGAAAAAGAGAGTATTTTATAACCCATAATATTTGTTTAATTACATATTCAAAATAAATGTTAATTGTATCCTTATAAATTTGTTCAATTACCTATTTCTTACATTTTCTTTGTGAATTCTTTTCTCTCTTGCCCATACAAGGTGGCAATTACAAAATTGGTGCTCAATTAATACTTTGACTTTATTTAGAGCCTTGTGGATATTTGTCGATGCCGCCCCCCACCAGCAGGAAAGACACCAACACCGGGAACTCTTCTTGCTGCAGTTTATTCAGGAACCTGGACTACCGGAGTGACCCCGGGAAAAGCTACCACAGAACCTTTATAGTGTGCCTGGTCCTATCAGAGACTGCCACATTGTTGCTCTTGGTTGGTGCGTTCGGATCACGCCACCTCCCGCTATGCCTTGTTCAGATCACGCCACCTCACGCTATGCCTTCAGGCATGCGCATAAGGGGCTCAATCAAAGGTGCATTGCACATGCGCATAAGGGGCGCATGGCGCATGCGCATAAGTGGCGAATTATGCCGGGGAAGCAGCAGGGGGCACTGTTATCTGTGGCTCTCCACAGATATTATTTAAAAAATAGTGAAAAGAGGCAGATGTATCCTCTCCTTCAAATGTACATAATCTCATCTAAACAATTATTAGTTAGCCTATAAGCTCACCCAAATTTACTTCAGTGAACATAATCACTTTATTACTGATCTAATTCAACATTCAATAATTAGGTAAATTAAGTCAGGTAATAAATAGATTCATTCACTATCTATTTTTCAAAAGACATACTTATTTTTCTTTAATGTGTATAAGTATGGTCTTGAATGCTTTTTTTATGGGCAATGCACTTAGGAATCAAGTGGAAATCAGGAAAGAGTGTAAAGTTCTTTGAAACTGCAGTTACACAGCATTGTAAGCCTACCCCTATGGGTGCTGGAAATTGAACTCAGGTCCTTGCAGAAGCAGCAAGTGCTCTGAACCCCCTGAGCCATGTCTCCAACCCCAAAGATCCCTCCCAGCTCCTCCTGTGTCTACTACACCTCTCTCAAATTCATCATCTCATATATGTGTGTGTGTGTGTGTGTGTGTGTGTGTGTGTGTGTGTGTGTGTGTGTTTGTAAGTGCACATGTGTGTGTACATCTCCTGCTGTGTCCATTTAGTGTTACTTGTATGCATGTGTTTAGAGATAACCACTTCGGATTGTATAGCCAATCAGGAATCTCATAACTGGAGGAGACTGATTATTTTTGTCTTGGTAGCCATTGATTGCCACTTTCCTAAGGCAGTATAATTTCTATCTGCATTTCAAATGCTTATCCTTAAGCCAACCTGCTTTCAATACCTCAGTCAAGAAGCTTCTTTTGAAGGAGAGACTATTGCAGAAAACCATTAATTCCTCAAAATGTAAAACATGCCTGACCATTGGCTGCTCAACTGATACATTTGTAACACAATCCCTATACCTGGTTTGGATGATTAATTTATTAAGAAAATAAAACAGTGCAGCTTGAATTTAAAAATTCAACCTCACATTTACTCAAAATCAATTTAGAATCTTCTATCTTAGAAACACCACTCTCTCAGGACAAGAAGGACATAAAATTGTTCCTCAGTCTTCTGGGCCCTGTTCTAACCCCCAGAGTACATTTAACAATAAGTGCAAGGTAAAGGAAAGACTAGCAATAGAGGAAGTCAAATATAAACACTTACACAGCTATGGCCTTGTTAACATTACCTAGCTATTAGAAACAATAAAAGAAGTATCTAAATGCCATATTGTTTATATAGTAACTCTCAAGTACTTAGAAGGCCCTTGTGACTCTCTTCTTTAGCATGAATGTTGCATTCTCAGCTCAGTTATTGAAATACTGCTAATTTGATTACTAGTATAATAAAGAAGCTCCCAATAAGAAACTTCCTATGTTCACTGAAGAATTTTTTTTTTAGATTAAATCCTCTATGTTTTAGGAACAGTCGCTCATCTTTGTCAGACTATAATATGCTTATAACAATTTTGAAGGAAGCCAGAGTAATAAAAATATTTTACCTAAAGAAAACATGCATGCAAATAATGCTATAAGCTTGTCAGAAACCATGAATGCAAGTGGAGAGGTAAATAAAATATTCAATACAACGGGATACCTTTACTATAATCATATATGGAGATATGTCCTTAAAGATTGCATCTTTACATCTCTGGATATGTGTGTGTGTGTGTGTGTGTGTGTGTGTGTGTGTGTGTGTGTGTGTGTGTGTGTGTGTGTGTATGTGTGTGTGTAAAATAATAATCAAAGAAAAGAGACAATTAATTTAAAAGTGTTGTGAGCACATGGAAAGATTGTAGTGAGGGCTCTTGGTAGGAAAGAAAAGGAGGAAGGTGATGTAATTATATTTTAATTAAAAATCTAGAAAAAAGTTAAAATTCAGATGAAGTGTTCATTTCCTATAGCACATACTAGAAGAAATTTTAAAAAATCTTTGTTATATGAGTTTATATTAACAATTATATACGTCAAGCACTTGGAACTACACAGTGAATGGGTACAAGTTGGTAAAAAGAAGATAAAATAATTTATTTTGATATTCTAAATTAACTAAAAGTAACTTTTAAACTAATAGTAAGACTATATTGGATTATTATAGGGCATGGACAAGTGAGGGATTACACAAATTCCCATGTAATGGGAAGAAGTAAAAATATAGGAGTTATATGAGATCATAACTGCCCAAAAAGCAATATAATTTCTTTGTCTTGAACTTTGATGATTAAATTGTGTACTGTAAATCCTAAGTCAACCACCAGAAAAACTAAAACTATATATAATTGATATACTATGACGGAAAATAGAATCTTATGAAATGTTCGATTAAAACTACACACTACCACAGGGGAAGTGGCTTGGGGTAAAGGTACCTACTGTCCTTGCAGAGGAGCAGAGTTTGGTCCCCAGCACCCAGCTTGAAGAACTCACAATTGCCTGTACCAGGAGATCTGACAACTCTAGCCTCTGCAGGCAACAACACACACTGCATACTTCCCCTAAGACACATAATTAATTTTTTTCTCTTTTTATTATTATAATTTATTCACATTACATCCTGATTGTCATCCCCTTCCTCTTATTTTCCAGTTCCCATACTCCCTCCCTATTTCCCTCCCATAGAGCTTTGATGGGGAGGATACTCCCCACACCATCTGATCACAGTCTATCAGGTCTCATCAGGGTAGCATACATCCCCTTCCTCTGTGTGCCCTCAAAGCTACCCCGCCAAGGGGCAGTGATTGAATAGCAGGCATCAGAGTTCATGTCAGAGGAAATCCCAGCTCTTCCCATCTCCTTATACACATGGAGCCTGAGCTGTCCATCAGCTACATCTGAACAGGGGTCTAGGTACTCTGAATGAATTGTCCTTGGTTGGTCCATCAGTTTGTGAAGGCCTCCTGGGTACAGATCCACTGGCCTTGGTGGTCTCCCAGTGGAGCTCATGACCCCTCCAAGTCCTTCCATCCTACCACCTTCCATACAACCTCCAGCTTTCCGCCCAAGATCTGGATGCAGCATTTGTACAGAACCCCCACTGGGTGGAGTTTCCCATAGGACATCTATGTTGGGATAACATCCACCTTTAAGTGAATATATACCATGTGTGTCTTTCTATGTCTGAATTACCTCACTCAGGATGATCTCTTCTGGTTCCATGCATTTTGTGTGGAAATTTCAAGATTTCCTTGGTTTTGATAGCTAAATAGTATTCCATTGTGTAAGGGTACCAGAGATTCTTTATCCAATCTTTGGTTGGTGGACACTAGGTTGTTTCTAGATTCTGGCTATTATGAGTAAAGCTGCTATGAACATAGTTGAGAATATGTCCTTGTTATATGCTGGAGCTTCTTTCAGGTATGAAAAATAAAAGATTTAAAGTACAGAAGACAAAAGGAATGTATTAAATAGCAAGGCTTGGGACACTAACAAACTGAGGGAAATTTTTGGGGGGCCTCTTAGGCCAGATCTTGGTAGCCTAAACTGCTGAAGATACAACCATTAGCAGTGGGGCAAAATAGATAGTTAAAGATACCTATATATCAGACCAATTTAACTCTCATTTGTGTAAAGTCATGTCCTTTCTCATGTGACCTGAGAAGTGAAGAGAAGCAGGAAGGAGGGAGGAATGGGAGGACATAAGTGATGGGATAAAAATTTAGTTGTAATCTGAGAAAATTAATAAAATAAAATAAAATTTTAAAAAAAGAGAAAAAAAAAGAGAATTCACAAAGCTGAATATACAGTCTTAAGACTTTGAAACTTGACCAGAAGATACTGATGGGGAAGCTTATTAAGACGAAATAAGTCTAACAAACCTCCTAAAAGAAAGACAAATAATTTCCTCATGTTATGTTTACAATTGAATAACTATAAGTTAGTGTTGTTCATTCAGGCTAACTATAGGCACACTTTAAAGAATTTACAAAGTTATTGAAGTTGGTGTCTGAAAATTATATGGATTTCAATTGTTTATAATAATGTAGTATCTGATAGACATAACAGAAACAACCACATATGATCGATTTCTTCTATATATGCTAAGTGATACATTTATCTGTAACCAAGGTCAAAGGCTATGATTGTTTTCCAACATGAAATAAAAGAAGAGACATACTTGTATGCAGATAACTCTCCCAAATGGTTAAATATACTTAAATGTATCTATTCATATATTTGTGAAATGTTGACTAAGAAGCAAATTGCAAAAATTAGTTTACAAACAAACGTTAGGGACATTAAAGGTCCAGATATTTTAATTATAGAACTTGCTATGATATGTACTACCTAAATAGAAAATGTTCTTAATATTATAAAACTAATTTCATAGTTTTATAAAATTTCCAAAGAATAAAATAGAGAAGAGGGCCTGGAGGGAAGATTCAGTGGTTAGAAAATCTTGCTGCTTTTCCAAAGGACCAAAATTTGGTTCCTAGCACCTGTACATGTACTTCTAGAATCAGAGAATTCAATTGCTTGTCTGGCCTCTGTGGGCACTTGCTCACACATGGCATACATCCACATGAACAAGTAAACATTGTAAAATAAAAAAATAAGCTTCTAAAAAGGTAGAGAGGTTGAGCTGGTGGCTACATGGAGTCTTCATCCCTACGTTCTAGTATGTGTGGTATGGTAAGATGCTCTTTAGGATAGAGAAAGAGAAATGTGAGCACCAACCCAGCCACAAAATCTTTGACGAACAATCTGTCCAGTCTGAAAGATGTGTTTGGGCAATGGTAGCTCAAAACTGGGGAATGGCCAACCAATGTCTGATTTAACTTGAGTCCCATGCCTAACACTATGTGGATGGCGAGGAGCTGGAGACCGGATATCCTAGAGACCTAGGGTAGAAACAAAGAGTAATGGCAAAATAAATAAATAAATAGATAAATAAACAAACTAACAAATAATTATCAATGAAATGATTCCTAAAATATTCTGATATACTCATAGGTCTGTCATCTTCACAATGGCTTCTTTTGCCAACAGATGGGGGTGACTGCAGAGACACATAGCCAGACATTATCGGGGGAGAGTGTCTAAATTTAAGGTCTTAATCAGGTCCCTCTCCCTGGAGCTTGGAAATATATATCCTCTCAGAGTCCACATTAGGCTATTGATCGGTTGGCATAGACCATGCCCTAGCAAGAGGCAGTTCCTTTTCTAGTAGACAAACAACACGTGTTCTCCCACAAGTTCATTTCCAGTGGACAATCACCATACAATCTCACACAAGTCTGTTTCACATCCGGTACTTGGGATCAAAATAAAAATATGTTCACGTCCATTACACAAGTTGGGTGGGTATGTGTGTCTGTGCTGGTGTATATCTCTGTATATTTGAAGTTGATGTGCCGTGAATGGCTTCTCCACCAAAATAGTGAATCGGATTAAGCAGAATTTATAGTAAAAAAAGGCAGGTTTATTGGGTAAGCTCTTAGATGAATTCACAGATCGCACGTGAATGTTTCAGTGAAGTCACAAGGCTGCACTGGAGGAGCAGTCTCTTAAAGGGGAAGAGCGGTTTTGTGATATGATAGTAAGATACTGGGATTGTAGCCTTATTGGGTGGGTTCAGGGCCTATTGGTGGGTCTTGGTGTTAGTGATCAGGAACCTCCTCAGCCGTCTCCAGGAACTTGGCCACAACAGGACACATCATTACCAGCCTCCAAGATGTCACACACTCCCACGTTTGCCTGAGCTGCACGTCCTCTCCCTGCAATGTGCTGCAACACATTATAAAAAGATCTCTTCCCTTCCCCACCCCCTCACTCCTTCCTGCAACCCCTCACCCAGAGGCAGCCTCTGTATCCCTTCCCTTAATAAATCTCTTATGTAAGACATGTTGTATGCTGTGACTTTATGGATTTCTCTTGATACTTCTGCTGCCTAAATCCCAACATTCAGGTCCTGGGGTCCACTTTGGAATGTGTAAGTAGGAACTGGCCTTGTTCAGTAGTTTGTGAGGCCCTTTGAAAGCCTGGGCTCCTACTCTAAAGGGAAGTGTGGAATCTCTTGGCCCAGACCATCTGCCTTTGTCCCCAGACCTCCAGCATAGCATCAGTAATCTTCTGTGTTATTCTTTGAAGCAGGGTCTCCCAACCAAACCGTGAGCTCAGTGATATGCGTAGCCTGTCTATCCAGGTGACCCAGTTCATTTCCTGACTCAGGATTTAAAGGCTAAAATTACAGGAGGTATTTATGTGGATTCTAGAGGTCCAAGATTTTCAAGGTTACTGACTAAGTTTTACAACTTGCAGAACTATCTCCCCAGGCCCCAAGTTGTCCTAGCATTTTATTTAGCAGAAAGGATGAAAGCCAACCATATTAGGAAGTGGATCTGTGTAAAACTATACACCCATTGAAATGCTAATTAATTCAGAAACAGCTCATGCAAAAAATAAGCAGATGTTTAGGTGTGATCTGGACTAATCAAGTTACAGATCTACCATAAGAGAGATGATCGCAAAGCTAGTTATTTTCTTCCCTTTGAAATCATAAATACATTAAATAAAGCTCAAATATACGTAGTCCAGAAGAATATGGGGGAAAGTCTATTGAGAATCTGAGCAGATATTCATTGGTGAAGGTTTTATGCTCTTGCTAGACTTCAAGATATCACTGCAGAGAGAAAGTTAGTGGAACCATATGAAAGAAATAAGAAATATGGTAGGCAGAATGAGAATTCTAAGGTACTGTACATATGTTTTGTTTTAGGAGAAAATAATGCCTCATTGGCTCAGTTAGTAACCTTTGCTCCCTTCTGACTGTGGTGCTGTTTGGGGAAGTTGTGAAATCTTAGTAGGCACAGCCTTACTGGAGGGCAGTACATCTCTGGAGGTTCTCTCTGTCTTTGTCTCTATTTCTCTGCACCCTGTGGGCGGATGAAATGTAATTAACAGGGACAATAAAGATAAAAACTATAAACATAGAGCAGATTTATCACACAGGTGGGGCTCACATCTTTAATCACAGCATTTGTGAGGCAGAGGCAGAGAGATCTCTGGTAGTTCGAGGCCAGACTGGTCTACAGGGTGAATTCCAGTATAGCTGAAGGTACACAGAGAAACCCTATCTCTAAAAATTAAAAGCAAAACAAGCAAACAAACAAAAAAAAAAAAAGAAAAAGAAAAGAAAGAATAAGGAAAAAGAAAAGAAAGAAAAAGTTTTTATTCAGAGCAAAACCAAGTTTGGGAGAAAACTGAGAATTTTGTTGTCTTTTCCAAGACCCAATGCCCCAGTCTCATCATTACAATAGCAACAGGACACCAGCTGCAGATGCCTCCATTCCCCACTCTCACTTCCTCTATGAATTCCACATAGAATCCAACCTGCCTCCCTCGCCCAGTCATCCCAGTATCTCAATCCCAGCTCCAGCAGACACCCTTGCTCCCCCACAGGCCATACCTGTCAGGAAACCAATTAAGGTGCCTGAAGACCTTTACTTCTCTCTCTGTTCCTCCAGACCCAACTATAGAAGTACAACAGAACGACTGCAGCCTTCCTTCCCCACCACCCACCTCTCCAGTGGATCCCAACACAGACCAACCTCTCCTAACCTCCCTCTGGCATTGTTGTTTTGCCCCCAACTCTAGCAGGCACCCCCCCCCCCCCGCTAAGCTAAGGGCTGCTCTTCCTAGGGGATCTGGTAGGCTGAAGGTATCCCCACACCTCTTCTAATGCTCCTCATGTTCAATCCCTCTAATTCTCATCTGGAAATCTGTCTCAGGAAGCCTGCTGTGGTCCACTTTCCTCTATGATCCCATCTCCAAATGATCACAAAGACCTTCTCCAGTCTCCCTTCCCCAACTCATCCCATGAAAATACAGGAAATGAATAATCCCAGACAAACAAAGTAAAAAATAGGGAAACACATACACTCAAACACACACGCATACTACCACCACCAAAAACAACAGTACAGTAACAGAAATCAATACTCGTTGTTCACTGACATCTCTAAATATCAATGGTCAGTTCCCTAATAAAAAGACAGACCTTTTACTGTCTAGAATGTGTGTTGATAACCTCCACCATTCTGCTACATTCAAGAAGCACACATGTCACGTGAAGATTAAACATTACCTCATTGTAAAGGGTTGAAGAGATATTCAAAGAGTATGAACTTAACATTAAATCTAGTGTAACTATTTCAATATTTAATAAGATAGACTTCAAACCAAAATTAAGCAAAAGAGATAGGAAAGTAACACACATATGTATCAAAGGAAAATTCCACAAAGATGCCATTTCAATTTTTAACAAATCCCCAAAGCACAGGACATACAAATTTGTAAAAGAAACACTGCTTTAGCTTAAACTACATATTGACCCTCACACACTGATATTGGGAGACATCAATGCTCCACTCTCACAAATGGATATGTCAACCAGACAAAAAGTAAACAAGGAAATACTGGAGTTAACAGGTATTAAAACCAAATGGACCTAATAGATATGTTCAGCACATTTCACCCAGAGAGTGAGTATGGCATGTGTTAATTTATAAGTGGATATTAGCCATTAAATAAATGAAAGCCAACCTATAATCTGTAGTACCAGGGAGGTTATGTAAAGTGGAAAGGTCTATGTGTGGGTCCCATGAATATCCTTGGGAGGAATGAAATATAGATTTTAAAAAATTTTTAATTTATTATACTTTATTCAGCTTACATCCTGAATGTTATCCCCTAGCTTGTATTCACCCATTCCCACTCTCCCTCTGTCTTTCACCCTATTCCCCTCCCCTAGACCTCTGACACAAGGGGACCTCCTCTCCCACCATAACGGTGAACTGGGATTGGGTGGGAAAGAGACCAGGGGGCATTACATCAAGTGGTAGATAGACGAGGTAAAGGGACAACAAGAATGGGGGGGGGGACATCCATTTGATATTTAAAACTACCACAGTGGTAACTTCCTGGAATATATAAAAATGATGCTAGTGAGCACTCCCTGTAACGGGGTATACAGAGAGTCTAACCAAGTCATCTCTTGTAGTCAAGTGAGGCTGCTAGTAGCAGAGCTAGGTTGCATTCAGCTGAGATGTTGGTCAAGGGTTTCTCATGGAAACCCCCAATCAGCCCAATCTGTTACTAAGACAAAAGGTTGTTCACCACAAACTTACCGTGGGACCCCATTTCCAAGGACAACACCCATACAACACTTTGGACATGAAGACGTTGAGCTGGTGCCTACATGAACCCCTCACCTCGATGTCCTAAAATTTTTATTGTGAAAAGGTACTCTGCAGGCTAACAAAAGAGAAACATGGACACCAACCTATCCACAAAACCTTTGACCAACATTTTGTCCTACCTGCAGAATAGGCATAGGGTGATGGTGGCACAGAACTTGTGAGAATAGCCATCCAATATCTGATTTGACCTAAGGTTCCCTTAAGGAGAAGGAACACACACTGGGCACTCCTTGTATAACTAAGATCAAGCAATAGATAGCTCAGAGTCCTAAGACGAAACCAGGCACTACTGGTCTGGCAGAAACACACACACACACACACACACACACACACACACACAGAGAGAGAGAGAGAGAGAGAGAGAGAGAGAGAGAGAGAGAGAGAGAGAGAGAGAGAACCTAATGTAGTGGTTTCCATCAAATCCCTCACCTCAGACAAAGCTCAGGGAATCCCATAGAAAAGGAAGTGGAAAGAATGTAAGAGCCAAAGGGGATAAGGGGATAGAAGACGCCAAAATAACAAGACCCTGAGAATCAACAGAGCAAGGCTAATTTGAGCTCACAGAGAATGAAGCAGATGTTTCAGGGCCAAGAGGAGTCTGCACCAGGTTCTATGTATGTATGTATGTACATATGTATGTATGTATGTATGTATGTATGTATGTATGTATGTATGTATATTATAGCTATAACTGTGACGCTAATATATATTTTATATATTAGTTATAGCTATAAGTTCTCACAATGTGAGAACAGTTGTGTCTTACCCTTGTGCTCTTGTGCCTAGCTTTAGGACTTTCTTCTCCTGCTGGATTGCCATGTCCAACTTTGACATCACAGTTTTTAATACATCTTATTAGATTTTATTTTGTCATATCTGCTTGTGATCTCTTAGAAGCATGCACTTTTCTAATGATAGAAAGAAAGGGAGTGGATATCAAGGGGAGGGGAGGTGGAGAGGAACTTGGAGGAGTAGAAAGAAGGTAAACTATTACCAGGATATATTGTATGAAAAATGTATTTTTTAGCAAAATATTAAGAATTCTTTTATTTGGAATAATATTGATAAGTTAGATACAGAATGCATGGGGATAACAATGCATGATTCGCCTCCTTTTTTGTCTTTAGCCTCATCTCATGATATTCTCCATTGTGCTTAGACTATGCCAGGAATAGGTCATGTATATAGCTCAGACTTAGTGTACCTGAGGTCTTTTTGTGAGCAATGACACAACAAATCAATCAAACAAACAAATATTCAAGCCTTCCTACCTTAGAAATAGTGTTATGAAATAAAATAAATTAAGTGAGTGCTTACTTCTACCTAAGTTTTTCTTTGGCTATTGCCTTTTTTTTTTTTCTTTTTTCTTTTTTCATTGTTCTGTTCCTGTCTCAGGTGCCACCCTATGTGAAAAGAATCGATCATTTCTCCCAAATTGTTTACTCTATATCCTCCTCCCACGGTTGTTCTAATTCTCCCTTTCCTTCAAGCATTTTATTTGTTGTACACATTTATGACATTTACTCTTACCATTTTGCCAAGACACCTCTGCTTGAATGTGATTTATATCAGAAAAGCTGTAGATTCTTCTATTATACCAATCTCTTTTGACAGTGTCTGGCACATAAATACACTCAGGCGGTATTTGTTCTTTCAGCAAAATGAGTAGAACTTAAGATGGAAGAGATCTAGTCAAGTGAATTTGGGAGGATGGAAGGGGTCAAAACAGTGCTTTCTTTTATCAAAATG
Source organism: Acomys minous (assembly GCF_964271855.1). Taxonomy (NCBI): domain Eukaryota; kingdom Metazoa; phylum Chordata; class Mammalia; order Rodentia; family Muridae; genus Acomys; species Acomys minous. The sequence continues at coordinate 28,964,239 of NC_140487.1, forward strand.
AAAGCAAGGGAAGAAATGTGCCAACCATTCAGTGGTCTACCATCTGGAAGACTGTTTTCTGGCTAATACTTCCTAAGAATTTTCTTATTTTAAATTCTATTGGTAGAGGAAACCCATAATGCATAAGACTTAGCAGTGAGGCTTTTTGGCATGCATGGTCCTTGCCTTATGGAGATGAACACATCTCAGTCATTGGCTCCAAGAGCATACTACCAAGTCTGAGGAAAAATTTACAACCCCCACACAAAACAAAAACAAGAGCTGTATTTCAAAGCAATTAGTGATATATTTAAGTGAATTGAAATGGTAGGGTTTCTTTTTTTAGTAAGAGTGTTTTTATATTTAGAAACCAAAAAGCTATTCATTGGTGTGAAATCTTTAACTGCATATCCACCTGAAATTAAAAGGATTACTGAGATTCTATTGCTACAGGGAGATTTCAGTTATTGCTAAGAAGAAATATCTGCTAAAACATCAGGCCCCACACTATAACCTATCAATAAGTCACTTCTCAATGTTGATAACTGCTACACAGGAAATTTTGATTTTTATTTTGTAAAAGCATCTGAAAGATTTCTTATTGTTAATCTGTGATGTATCTTCTCTGTCCTTTAGACCCATGTTTTCTACAAAAGCCTGCTGGTGGTGTTAGTTTCCAATGCCATCACAAAACCAGAACCAAAAAAATAAATAACTAAATAACTGTGAAAGATTGTTGTATCTCTTACTAACATCCTCCTACTGTGAATGAGATTAAATACAAGAAATCTAAATAGAGTGTTCCAAGGTCTTTGGCAACCATACAACACTTAATATGAAGATATCCAGTGATTCGGGGAAGTTGATTCCTTAACGGATTTCATAATTCTGGTAATTAGGTTCAAGTTCATGCTGACATTTTTGACTTTAAAACATATTTGTAGAGTTAGACTATAGTCACAATTGGCCAAATGCCTAGTTTTAAAACCACTTTTCCTTTATCTAGTCTATAGAGCTTTTGCTTTGTCATTAATTTTTATAGCTGAAAGTTCCTTTGTTGGAAAGGAAATATGGTTACATTAATCCCTATTTAACCATCCACATGAAAATCATGTTAATGAGATTTTTACATCTAAATTGACTTTGTAATTTACCTTTAACTTTTATTCTTATAGAAGCAGACATTTTGGTAAATACTGTTTAGTCTATTTCTCTGTTTTTCCACAAGAAAATACAGCTACATATGCTTGTTGTCAAAAAAGAAAAAAATTTACTTGTAATTTTTATTATCATATTTTTATGAAAATATCAGTGAAATGAATACATTAGTGCATATTAATGTGGGAAAATCATTATTAGATTACTGTAGAGGGTATAATACAATCCCAAACATACATGTATGCAGAGTATGAAATAATTCTACTAACATTTTTTGAACTTATGCAAACATAATTATATTACTTCTTTACATCAAAGCCACTTTCAGCTCCATGATAGAACATTGTTTTACTTGTCACCCATGTGTCTAAAATGCTGCTAAGTATTGTAAGTTAGAAGAGAAACGTCAATATTAAAATGTTAATATTGTCATTTTTTCTAATTGATTTTTAAAATTTTGTATTAATTTATTCTTGTTACATCTCAATGGTTATCCCATCCCTTGTATCCTCCCATTCTTCCCTCCCTCCCATTTTCCCCTTATTCCCCTCCCCTATGACTGTTCCTGGGGGAGATATCCTTCCTCTGAGTGCCACCAGGTCTCCCCCTCCAGGGGACATGGTCAAATATGAGGCACCTGAGTACGTGTGAAAGTCATACCCCACTCTCCATTCAAGTGTGGAGAAGTATTTTCTAATTGATTTTTAAAAGATATATAACTTTCTCAATAACCATTCGATTATTTGCTTGTGGTAAGTAATCAATATCTATATTGCTTTTGGCGAGGCATGTTATATGAAAATCATGTAATACCAATAATGAAAATCTCATTGTTTTGAGCTGCAGGTATATTTTAACAGTAGTTATTTAATCATATATGTTTTCTAGTTATGCTATTGAAAAGTAGATTGAGGATACTTTTCATGCAACATTCTTTGAAGAGTAAATATGAGTAAGTTAACTCAGTGAAATAGCTGTCCTTTGCTATAGATAAATATACTCGGGAAATTAGAGATGGTGATTTATGGAGGGAATTCTACTTTTAGTATTGATAAAAATACTTTCTGTCAGTTGTTTCCTCAAACAACCTTTGTCTTTGAAGGAATTTAATTTAAAATCATTTTTATGTGAAGAGTGAATAATAAGGAGCAGGCAGAACATACTAAAGTAAATCTTCTGCCATAAGGTTTTATGAGTTTGGTAAGTGTGTGTGTGTGTGTGTGTGTATGTATTTATATATATATATATATGTATATATATATATATATATGCTGTATATATGCTTATGTTGTATATATATGTGAATATATTGCATATATGTATGTATGATTATATATAAATTGCATATATGTATGTATATGGTATGTATATATGTGTTGTATACATAGTATTTGTATGTGCAACATACATTGTATGTTGCATATATGTATATGTTATATATGTTTATATATAAATTGTATATATGTTTGCATATATATGTAAATTGTGTATTACATATGTATGTATATATGATTGTATATATATTATATATTCTTCTATGGTCAAGACAAGTTGCTGAAATATGATAAGATCTTAGAATGACTCTGGCTTACAGAGTTACAGGAAAGAGTTTGGAGGCTAATTAAAAAAAAAAACCTTAAAAAGCTAATGAGGCCCCAATTCTACACACAACTCCTTCCTACGATGTGATTACCAAATGTATCATCTACGTAGATAAGCTGGAAGGGCCAAGATAGGTCTCAGCCATCTTACCTGAGGGTCCTCTGCTCCTTCGCTTAGCCAAGATGTAAGTTTGAGCTTAACCAATATAACCACGTGCTACTACAAATAGTACTATATAAACTGTAGGGAATATAAACATAAATGGAAATTCTAGGTAATCACTTTGCATTGCCAAGACATAGAAAGTTTAACTTATAATCAGTAGTTAATTCAATTAACCTGAGAGGTCCGACGTTTTGAAATTAAGCAACAGAAGAATAGTAAAAGAGCTTACTTATTATGTAACAGGCAAAAAACCAGTAATGTTCATAAGTAAACAAGAATTCTCAAGAGATGAAACCATGAAAATCAGAAAATTGCCAATTTTTTAATGAAAAACAGTGTCTGAGATAATTTATGTAGTATCCTTATATCAACTACGATTGCTTCTAGAACAAGGCAAGGAAGGGAAGAAGGAAGGCAGTAGTGGAAGCATTAGGCGAGGGGCAGTGCAAAGCATCGCCACATGTGAAGGGGAAATGCATCTTTAATCCCCATGTGCCTTTAACACTCAGAATAAAATAACAATGGGAAGTTTGTGTTCCTTAAGTAAACATCTCTCACTAGTCAATTGAGACACTTGTTCTTGGAGTCTTTACTATGTGTCCTAAAGTGGTCCAACCTTTTTACAGTGACCTATCTTTAAGTCTACCTTCTCAGTAGAGTTACTAGTGCAGGTAGGGTTAGTTGCATAAAGTATCTCCATGCATTTGGCTATAATGAAATGCCTCTTTAAATATGGGCCACATGTTTCCATATCATATTTAGTTTTATATTTGGATACAAGATAGCAGAATTTGACCTATAATACCCTGCAAGCTATCGTAAACAAAGCGAAGCAACAGCCAAGCCTATTTCTAACTCGATCTTCACACTTCCTTTTACCTGCATGTCACATTAACAACTTGTATACCATTCATGACTAATAGCTATGGGAAAATCACTAATAATCTTCATGAAGGAGAGGTCAGGGTTTTTCCTCAAATGTGTTGTGCCAAACGCAGTGATAAAGCTATGTAGAATAGTACAAAATTTCACTAGTAAATGTCTGATGGGATAAGAAGTGTAACGACAGTTAAAGATGGTTTCCTGGAAGAACGTATTGGTATTGGGTGACATCAAACATATACTAAGTATGCTTACAGACACATTTTCACATTTTATGATAATTACCTCAAACTTCTATAACATAAAATATTTTCATATGGAATCAGATTTTTAAAAAAACGGAGTCCTTGCCCACTGGTAAGGTGAAAAGTATCTATAATAAAGAAGTATATGAATAAAAATGAATTGAGAAGATTTTCCTTGAACATTCTATGGATTTTAACTATATTTTCTCTTTATTTTTCCTTTCTTTCTTTATTCTCTCCTCATTTTGTCCCTTCCTTCTTCCCTTGCTCCATTCCTTTCTTCCTTTCTTCCATCCTTCTTTCCTTCTCTCCTCCTCCTCCTGTGCCTACCACTTTACTGACCTTCTAAGGGGTCAATATTTGAAAATAATTTTCTTCATAATTTTTAAAAGTAAAGGGTAGGAAATGTTAGCTAATCTAAAGAATCATGATTGAGACAATTTATGAGGCACTCAAAGACCTTTCTGTTCACTTAGAAGTAACACTTAAAGGGCATGGTAATATGCACTTGTTTTATTCCTTCACAATGTGTAAGGATTCATATTACCCGTATTAAGTATAAAAATTCATGTCATATATATGTGTGTGACACATATATACATATATAAAACATTTTTTAATTTTTTTCACTAATGGCTTAACTACATTGTTATTTTCCATTAATTCTCTGACTTTAGGAGTAGGTATGATATAAATACAGATTTCATGTCAGAGGCAATTCCCCTATCACCCCACAACCATGGAGAATGAGCTGTCCAAGGGCTAGATCTGAACAGGGGGTCAAGGTTTATTGTATGCATTGACCTTGGTTGGTATAGCAGTTTGTGCAGGGCCCCCTGGGTCTCGATCCACCAACCTTGATGGTCGTCTTTTCATTCCAGGGATAGTGGTCATTTGTTCCCTTAAAGGATGCACTTCTTTTCAATTTCTCCAACACAGAACCAGTAACTTACTCACATTCATTTTATCCCATCATATAGACGAAGTTGCTATAATCAATGTCAAAATTAGTAGCTAAAGACTTACTGCTTAAAATATATAAGAAAATATTTTAAGTTTAATTCCTTTTGTTATATATTGAGTTGTGTATCTCTATAATGTACATATAAAAAAAACAATCCTTAGACCATAAAATATGAATGTACTTGAACACAGAAAAAAAGATAATGTTTAGCTAAGGTCAGCAGAATATACTCTTGTTCATAGAAATGGTATTTGTAAATGAAGGAAAAATATGGGTACCTCCTTCAAAAAATAAAAAGGTCATGTGAAAATACAGAGAGACGATGGTCATATATAAGGCAAGGAAAAGAGCCTAGGGAAAAACCACACTACTGAATTTTGACTTGGACCATTTGTCATCAATATTGTTTGAAAATAAATTTGTCTTGCTTTACATGCTCAGACAGTGTTCTTTTCTATGAGCATAGTAATAAGTTAATATATATTTTTGTTTAATTAAAAATAGATTTTTTCATACATATACTGATTTTATTTTCCATGCATTCTAGTCCTTCTGGTTCCTGACAACCTACTTTTCCATCTGGATCAATTCCTACTATATCTCATTATAAAACAGGCATATAAAATGTTATAAGATCAAACAAAAAGAAATGGGGACAAGATACTGCAAACAGAAAGAAAAGACATTAAGAAAAGGCATGAGAAACAGATAGATATGCAAAGACACACTTACTGGAACATTCCATGATCACTATGTCACAAAATGCTTAGTACTCAAAGGAACTGTAGAGTTAAGAGTAGGAGGAAAGAAAGAGGGAAGAAGACTGGGGGAAAGAGGGAGGGAAATTAAAGGGTGGAGAGGAGGGGAGGGAAAGCCTTGAAACAACATTAGGAGTTAAGGAATCTCCAAAGATGCCATTGGGTTTGTTTTCTCTTGGCTTTCTATTGATGGACATGAGGCCTACACTTGGGAGTAGTATGTTCCTCAGTGAGACTCTGTTGGAGAAAACTGAATTTTCATTTTTCAAGTGGTTATCCATTGACAATAGCTTCTGGATTATGGATGGGGGCATGTATCCACTTCTCCTTACATCCAGGACCGTATGTGGTATATACACCTGAAGACCCAGTACATGTTGTCTTGATCTCTGTGAGTTCATTTTGTATATCAGTTCTGCTGTGCTTAGAAGGCCTTATTTCCTTGGTGTCTTCCATTGCCTTTGGCTCTTATGCTTTTTCCATGACTGTTTCTCCCTGAGCCCTGAAGGAAGGGATTTGATGATTCCATGTATGGCTAAGTATTTCAAGGTCTCTCAATCTCTGCATTAAGTTTGGCTGTGGGTTTCTATTTGTTTCCATATGCTGCCAGAGGAAGCTTTTCTGGTGATGCATAAACAAGGAACCAAACTATGAGTATAGAAGAGTGTCATTAGGAGTCATTTTATTTTCATGCTACTTTAGTAGTATTTGCCTAGATGCCTGGGCTGCCTAATCTCAGATTCTTGGTAACCCAAGCAGCATCAGGTATGGGATCTATCTTCTGGATTGGGCCTTAAATCAAATCCAGTATTGGTTGCTTCCTACCATAACCTTTGTGCGTCCGTAGCACTAGTGTATCTGGCAGGCAAGATTTCACTGTAGATAAAATGGTTTGTAGTTGGGTTGGTGTTTGCTTAATTTTAAAAGGAAGCTATACAAAATTTAAGTTCTCGAGTGTCTGTGGTATTATATGTTAATAACACAGTATCTGCAGTTAAGCTTTTATTACATTGGACTGAAACGCCAAATTTTGGGCACTTTGATAGCACAGGAAAACCTCATACTGTTAGAGTATCATCAGAGCCCAATTCAATATTTTGGAGAATAATATTTAGAAAGTTGTAAAAACAGTACATGAATTTAACTACCACTAGGTAGTTCTGGACCATACCTTTAATCCCAGCACTCAGCAGGCAGAGGCAGGAAAGTTTCTATGATTTCAAGGCCATCATGGTATACAAAGTGAGTTCTAGGACAGCCAGGGTTACATGGATAAACACTGACTTGAAAAAAAAAAGCAAGTAAACAAACAAAACATAATCACTGCACAGTCTGGTCTAGGAAGCCCATCACTGGGTATACACCTAGAGAAAACCAAATCAGGCTATTAGAGATATCTGGTATTCCACATTTATTGAAGCCTTTTTCTTAAGGTATAGGATTTAGACCTTTATGTAAGTATCCATCAACCGAAGAATAAGAGGAAAAATGTGGTTGCTAGAAACTTGCCAAAATAAGAATTAATTGGAAAACTTGTGTTCAAAAATAGCATTAAAATTAAACAGCAGGAATATTTTATATCTAACATGCATCATGGCTGTAAATAATAATGATGCTTTGTATTCGAGAAAAATACATAGAGTTTTTATTAAGTATCTTCATCATAAAATGATTACATTTGGTAATGCACATGTTAATTAGCTGGAGAGTACTGTTGTGTGGTATTATAAACTCTAAAATACTGTAGGGGTTTAAATAAGTATGATCCCCATTGACTCACATGTTTGAATGCTTGGTCCATAGGGAGTGGCACTGCTAAGAGATGTGGCCTTGTTTGAGGAAGTGTGTCACTCTGGGGACAGGCTTTGAGGTCTCATATGCCCAGCGTGAGGTACAGTTCTCTCCCAGATCAAGATGTAGAACTCTCAGATTCTTCTCCAGCTTCCTGTCTGCCTGCACACTGCCATGTTTCTCATCATGATGAGAATGGACCAAACTTCTGAAGTATAAGACAGCCTCAATTAAATATTGTCCTTTATAAAAATTACTATGGTCAGGGTGTCTTCATAATAACTAAGACAAATACCATATTATATATGTTACATGCATTTGAATTTGTGTATCATTTAAAAATGTAATTTTTTATTTTAAATGTATCATTAAAGTGAATTTTTATTTTGTTCGGTTTTGTTTTTGAGACAGATATTACTGCTATTTTTAACCAAATCTCAATTGCTTGATATTTTTCCATAAAGACTCAGGAGCCAGATGCTGGGATGAAAGTCTGATAGTTTAGAGAGGCCAACAAAACACATGCTTGAGCTTCCTCCTTAGCCAATGTCCCAGAAGGAATCGCTCCTTTTTCCATGTTGTCTCAAAAACTCCTCAAACTGAATGCCCCTCCCCTCTACTTCTTGTGCATCCATCTATGCATCCTCCTGACGTCCTCTTACAGTCTCTGGGTTTTTTTTTCTTCTTAATAATCTATGTTCACTTTCTGTCAACGGCTTGCTTGCTCTGTCTCTTGATTTGTTTTACCTTATTTAATTATATTTATAATATTCAAGCAGAAAGCTCTCAGATTAATGGTGTGTGCTAGGTTGAGCCACACCACAACTAGAAACAGGTATTCTAGTAAATAACACAATCTGGAGTTCCACAGTGTTATCAAATATCTTGTATCATTTTACTCCACAGATATTGGCTGATCTGGGGACATCTGCATACACCAGGCTGGCCTCAAATTCACAGAGATCCTTCTGCCTTTGTCTTCTGTGTGCTGAAATTTAAAGCGCGTGTTACCAACATAATACATTTTTTTAAAGTGCATGCCACCATGCTCAGCTGAATTAAAAGTTTTAAGGCAAATTTTTTGCCTTCTAATGGTCATTTAAAAGTCAGGGATTTTACAGACTTAAACGGACCATTGTAAAACAGAATTCAAAGAAAGAACAATAGTTTCATAAAATTATGGTGTTGTTAGTGAAGGATTTTATATTCACATTCTATGATTTCCTTGTCTAAAAAGATCCCTACAGATATAAAAATAATTTTTGTATGTGTGCTTATTTTGTTGTTAAAAAAATAAATGTCACTTCAGTCAGTGTATTCCCAGTGGGCCAAGTGGAAAAGGGAGAGATGATGTATGTCCTGGAGAAAGAAGCTATTATATCTTCAAAACCTTTGATCCTAGCATGAGGAAGTAGTTAAACCAAGGATACATAATAGTTTATAAAATGTTACTTTACCATAAAATATTTGGATGCTTAATTTGTATGTTATCCAAGAAAGTTTGAGATAAATGAAGCTCTGTGTTTGCTTGGCATTATCCCATATAGGGGAAGTCAAGGGAAATCTATGCTGTTTCACATTTGGGATTTTATGCCCCACAGAGGCTGTTGCTCAACCACTATGATGCCACACAGAATTATTACAGACAATGACAGGAAATCCAGAACTGTCCTGGTAAACACTAACCACCTTAATAGGCCCGTGGGCAGCCATACAAGTGCAAATCTTACTGCATTATGTCTTTCTTTGATTTTAGGGAACAACCATTTCACTTATGTTCATATAATCATAGGTAATTGTGAGATTTAAGTGTAATCAAATACGAGAGAAAACAATGCTGTGCTTCATGCAATGTCCATTCTTTGTTAGGTAAAGAAAACATGTCTCCTGAGGAATTATGTATCATTACTTCCACTTTGTATTTACTTCCATGAAAATAGGAAGTTAAATTCTAACAAAATTATATATATGGCATAAATATACATGTATACATATATATATATAAAATATTTCTTAGTTAGGGTTTCTATTGCTGCAGCAAAACACCATGGCAAAAAAAAACAAGTTGGGGAAGAAAGGGTTGTTTCAGATTACACTTCCATGGCACTCTTCACCACTGAAGGAAATCAGGATACAAACTTACACAGGGCAGGATCCTGGAGGCAGGAGCTGATGCAGCTGGTTGCTTCTCCTGGATGGCTCAGCCTGATTTCTTATAGAACCCAGGTCTACCAGCCCAAGCACTAGCTACAATGGGCTGAGCCCTTACACATTGATCACTAACTGAGAAAATGCCTTAAAACTGGTTCTTATTGAGGCATTTCCTCAACTGAGGCTTCTTCCTCTTCTCTTTGATGTCTCTACCTTCTGTTAAGTATTGCCAATACTATATCTATTCACACACATAAATATATGTATGTATATATAGAGAGAGTTTAAAATAGAACTCTTAAAGATTTAAAAGGATGATTTTTTTTCCAAAATCAACTATTAAGAATATTTTGCAACCCAGCTGACATTGGTAGAGGTCATCACTGTGGAAAAGAATAACTGTTAGAGCTAAGACTGTTTTCTGAACAGGAACGAAGCTACAGAGAAAAGCATATCTCTACAGCCTCAAACCTAAATTGTCTTATTGGGACCATGCAGTGATAATGTGGATAACATATCTGAAGACACAAGGTCAGTATGTCAATTAAAATGAAAGGAAAAGAAAGAAGGGCAAACAAAGTAGACCAAGGGAGAGAAAGAAAGCAAAGTACTCAAATGAACATCTGGTGACATCAATGTGAGCCTTTAAATCTGAAGTTGTTAAAAGTATAGATGTTACATAATTTAAATAAGTTAAAATTGAGAAGTAATATATGTAATCATAAAGTAGTTTAGCTTTCCCATCTCTGTGTTATATCAAACTGAAAAGGAGGAGAAAGTTTTTTCAACAGAGTAACTGCTACTAAAGTATGATTTGTATTTCTCATAAACACAGATCCTAAAATCATTTTCCTTTCCCGTACTTATTTACACATGGCTTTCAGGTAGTTTCAAAAATATGTTTATGTTTGCTGATTTCTACTAATTCCCATGATCCCTGTAATAACTGAATAATATAATGAGAGTTGTGAATTTGTTATCCTAAAATGAGAAAATAGCCATGATTGCCATAGTTCTGAGGGAAAGAAATGCATGTCATTTATCTTTTTGTTGTACTTACTGCACTAACATAATGTTGAGCAACCAGTAATTAGCTCTTGCTGCTTGAATGATGATCAGAAGGAGAGAATTCATGGAAGAAGATAAAGAGACCATATTTGCCAGTCATGGCACACATCTTGTTTGTCAGTGAGAGTGGATGAAGAAATCAAAAGCATGAAGCTACTCAGGCTTCAAGGTGGATTCCCAACACAATGAGCAAAATGAATATATTTTAACCCTTAATAACTTCTTCTGTAGAGTCTTTGCACTGAAGAATCTATATTCTATTCTAGATCCAACTCTGTGTCTTCAGTAATCTACTAGATAACTGTACTGAGGGAATTCATTACTGAAAACCTAGCGCAGAGAGATCCAGTTTCATTATGTTTTCCCAAGCTATGAGGTGTTGTCTTGCTATATAGTAAAGCAAATCCAAAGTGTAGGACTTGTAGAGCCTTGAGTATATAGTCTTATCCATATAGGCTGTGTGACTTCTATTTTGTCAGTCTCAGCCCTGCTTATTTTTTCCTTAACCTTCTCTTCATTCGGCTATGTTCCTTTTTCTTCATTATCTCACTGGATTTCTATTTTTTTTTTAATGCTTCACCATATAATTTAGTTTCACTCAAGATTTGAAGTTACTCTTCCTATATCTGGATTAAATGTTATCACACTGATATATATATCATATGTATATGTATATATCATATGTATATATGTATAATATATATATTATATGTCTTAGTTAGAGTTTCTATTGCTGCAGAAAAACACCATGACAAAAAAAAGACAGGGGTGATTCAGATTACACTTCCACGGCACTCTTCACCACTGAAGGAAGTCAAGAGTAAGAGTATCAAAAATAAATACAAATTTCTCACAATATCATCTGTAATCAAAGATAGACATTGTTTTCTGGATCTATCTTAGTCGGTCTCTAATTTTGCATAAAACCCATTCAGATGCACATATTTCTTCTTGAAACAAACATTGATATTTGTTTTGTTTTGTTTTATTTTATTTTGTTTTGCCTAGCTTTCTTTGGTTTGGTTTGGTTCTCCCTGGGTCATATACATAGGATGTATTGACATCCTATACAGTTAGGATTTATCACCTGTTTTTAGAATAACGTGGGTGTTACTATTTTGTAAAGTCTTTGTGATATGTCCAATGAGGTGGGATCCCTTTTTTCCTACAAGTCCCTACATTACGCCTTTAGATGAGGTTAATTATAGTCTTTCGAGAGACTCATCTATTTCAGTTTCCTTAAACTTGTCTGATACAAGCTACTTCAATTTGAGAACTCTGGTCTTCTTCACTTTGTATTTTTTTTATAGACCATAGTCCTATGATTTCCACAGAGTGGTCAGAAGAGTCCCCCCAAAAAACTAAAAATGTCAACAAGCTAAATAAAGCTTGGTCACCCATTTCATGTCTAGGAACTTTTGGTGTCTATGGAAAAATTGGCTTTCTATGTAGGGAATCCCTCACCACAGCATGATAGTCACTGTCTGACTCAGAGGACGCATTTGGATGTCTGAATGGACCATCTTTGTGGTAGTCTACTCTTTGAAAGAATGCATTTGAGGGAATGTTATCAATGGAAAGGCATTTTCTTCTTTTTCCATACAGGCCTGACCACGGAAGGGAATCCTGATGGCTAAAGTGGTAGAAACATTTATTTTTGCCCAGAAATTTTTTAGCTTGCATACTGTTGACCATTCTGCAGCCCATTTGTCTACTGATCAGGGAGAGTAAATGAAAGGAAGGAACCACAGGAATAGTGGCAAGTGGCCCAGACCATTGTCTGCCCCTGTACACGAGGAGGTTGAGGAGGTAAGCCACTAAAATAGATATTATCCTAGTAAGTATAAATTTATTATTTAGTTAAAATATTTATAAAATGTCACAGAATGTGTTTACTCTAATTGAAATATATATTAAAACCAAGCAATTTGACTTCATTTCTTTCTTTAAATATTAAGAAATTTGTAGGAACTGGAGAGATGCCTCCATTATCAGAGAATTTAGGTTCCATTACCAGGATCCATAAAAGAAAACTCAAAATGGTATGAAACTTCAGCTTCAAGAGGCCCCACATGCTCTTCCAGTCTCTGGGGAACCATGTATACACACGGAGCACATATATACATGCAGACACTCACATATACACACAATATATACACATTTTAAATAATATAATATTATATATATATGAATTGAAGTTTCTATATATTTTATGTGGACATGATGGTACACACACACATATGAATGGTAGAAACTGACTATAGTATATATTAAGAATGCTATTAAATTATATTTAATAAATCAAACATTATATCATTAGTTGTTATATATTATATATTCTTATATATAACTAATAAAATTGCTTGTTAGAGATTATAGATTATGAAATGCAGCAGGTGACAATTCTTTTCTCTCTGTATTCCTTCCCTTGTCCCTCTCTTCCCTCTTCCTCCCAACTTAAGACTCCCAGTTCACTCCCCAATAACTCTGTTATACCTCCCTTTCCTACTTGTATCTATTTATCCCTCAGTCCTTTGCTCCCTACTAACCTCTGTCATTCTATGGATTGTAGAGTGGTAATCATTGATTACTCACTGGAATAATATTCATCCATTATATAATTATAGCATAAAACTTGCAGGTAATGTATGAAACTAGAAAAATTCATCCTGAGTGAGGTAGCCCAGACTCAGAAAGATGAATCTGGTAGGCATTTGCTTATATGTGGGTATTAGCCACAAGTAACAATTCTATTAATTAACTCTACCTGTATATTTTTCTTTTTGCATTTATATGGAGACTTTGCAAAGGAGCTATTTAATACAGATACTCATGTGTCAAATGCTAATTACATACACATATGCTTAGAAAAGAAATAAATTGTCCAAAAAACAGCAATGATAATTTTCCAGGTACAATATGGACAGTGGTATGTGAATTGTGAACCTGAGGACTTTATTACATTTAATACTGAACTTTTGAACTAAATATAGATCCTAGATTCAAATAATAATAAACAATAGAACAGAGAAAATACATTAAGTTAGTACAGTTACAGGGTAAAGAATCAACATTCGAAAAATCAATTGCATTTACAAACATTAGCAATGAACTATCTGAAATAGGAATCAAGACAGTTCCATTTGCAATGTCTTAAAGATTCACTAAGAAGTAAATTTAACTGAGAAAGTGAACGATCTATATAAAAAAGACTATAAAACAATAGTGGAGGAAATTAAAGATAACAGTATGAATGAAAATGAGCCCATATTCACAGATTGAAATAACTAATATCTTTGCAGCTTTGTTGCTTGGTACTAACCTTGAGACCTGGCATGGTCTCACAGTCACACCAATTTCTCTGTATTAATTTCCTCAGAGCTGACATATATCATCACATCCTGCTCTTATTATATATGTATATATATTATAGATTATAATATTATATATAATGTCCATTTTTAAAGTTTTTCTTAGTTTTAAATATTTCATATATGTCAATAGTGAAATATATGGCCACATCCTGTCAAGTCTCATCCAGAGATCCTCTTCTGTCAGAGGTCTAGGGGAAGAAAATAGTGGGGGAGAGTAGTGGGGGAAGGTGGTAATGGGAAGATACAAATGAGGGGATAGCAATCAAGATGTAATCTGAATAAATTATAATACATTTTAAAAAGAATGAGTTAGATTAGGCAGAAAGTAACTTTTTTAGAAGACCTTATGCTTTGAGTAACAGGCAAAAGTGTTTATTTAAACATCTAAATGAAAGTAAGTGGTAGGAAAATGTAAAGACAAATGGCTATCATAATTGTAATAATGTATGTATTAACACTGATAATATGTAAAAAAATCAGATTATTAGTTACTTAATTTCATCTAGTCTCTAAAGATTATTTAAAATATTCTGTTTCTTGATTTTTATTAATTTTTAATATACATATATTTTTATAATACAATAAACTAAATACAGCAAGAAAAACTATGAAACAGTTAGGAATTGTATAAATGTTACATTCTTACTGTTTTGACTATTTGTATTTGGCAGCCTTGAAGAAAACATATTGCCTATCTTGCTGCATCTAAAATTCAGAGACTTGAGAAGAAATAAACTTGATTACCTGAGTATGCCGGGAGTGCATATTAGTAGCTTTCCAAATGAGAAGATGACAGAGATAGTTTGCTACCTGAATAGTCACAGTCAACTCTCTATAATGTACAGGCCCAGTATATCTGGCAGACATATTTGTGAGGCAGGAACAATTGAGGACTTGCTTACCTTGTCTTGTCAGAGTTTGGCTGTCAACTCTGCCTGCATCCAAGCTTGCTCATTTTCAGGAAGAATTCTGTCTGTGGTAGAAATGAGGACCTTTTGCGCAGTGGCTTGTTTGCCACATTTGAAGCTATCTCTGTAATGAGGTTAATATTGTGAAGATGACACACATAGAGAATATCCACAGTAAGTGGATAAGTAGCAAAAAATAAAGTCTGAAGATCTATTCAAAGAGAAAAAAATGAAATGTAAACATATTACCCAACACTTTAGCTCTCCGATACCTACATATCCTTCTAAAACACATTTCTTGCCAAATTGATGGGTATTTTTTATATCCCACTAAATCCAGTTACAGTAGGCCACATGTACACGGTTCTAGGCCATCCTTGGAGAATGGGAATACCATCAGTGGCCACATCTTCAGTAATGGGTGACTCTTCCTCCTGAAGCAACTATCCCACAGCAACTATCTTTTATTTGGATGAGAGATTACTGTGATGACAACCACTAGTATTTGACACATACAAAGCATTTCAACATTCAAAATGGGGCCCTTGAAGTTGACAGCAGGAATAAAAACATAAGGTTTTGATTTAAAAGTCCCAGTTTCCTAAATTATAATCATATATTCCTGTTTTGACTTCACATTAGAAATTAATGGAGCATTTACAAATAAAGAGAGTAGTATATATTTCATGCTATGCATAGCCTACTTGGAGAATTTCCAAGCTTCATGAAAAGTATCAGTAGAATACAGAAGATTTTCTATCGTGAACATTAGTAGTACCTTATACTTCAGCCTGAGTTAGCCTAGCACTCTGCCATTGCTGTATTGGACAATTACTAGATCTTAGTTATTGCTTATCACATTTCTAATATAAGCAATGAAAGTATAGCTTCCCAAAGCAAACATTAACATTTTTGCAATTCAAAAGAGGCTCATTAAAACCAGATGATTAGCTTGGCTCAAGGAATGAGTTGGCTAATTTTTTTCATATTTTATTAATTTATTCATATTATATCTCAATTGTTATCCCATCCCTTGTATCCTCTCATTCCTCCCTTCCTCCCGCTTTTAGCCTACTCCTCTCCCCTATGACTGTGACTGAGGGGGACCTCTTCCTCCTGTATATGTTCAAAGGGTATCAAGTCACTTCTTGGTAACCTGCTATTCTTCCTCTGAGTGTCACCAGGCCTCCCCATCCAGGGGACGTGGTCAAATATGGGACACCAGAGTTCATGTCAAAGTCAGTCCCCACTCTCCACTCAGCTGTGGAGAATGTCCTGTCCATTGGCTAGATCTGAGTAGGGGTTTGAAGTTTACTGCACATATTGTCCTTGGCTGGTGCCATAGTTTGAGCAGGACCCCCGGGCCCAGATCCGCCCATCATAAGGTTCTTCTTGTAGGTTTCTAGGACCCTCTGGATCATTCTCTTTTCCCACTCTCTCATGACTCTCATCTAGGGTCCCAATAGGATGTCCTCCCCTCTGTCCCACTTTCCTGGTAAGTGAAAACTTTCATGGGAATGCCTCTTGGGCTAGTGTCTAGATATAAGGGAGTATAAACCATTTGACTCTTTCTGCTTCTGGATGAACTCACTCATTATAATCATTTCTAGTTCAATCCATTTGTCTCCAAATTTTGGGAATTCCTTGTTTTTAATAGCTGAGTAGTATTCCATAGTGTAAATGTACCAGAGTTTCTTTATCCATTCTTCTGCTGAGGAACACTTAGGCTGTTTCCATGTTCTGGCTATTATGAATAAGGAGTAGGCTAAAATTTATTCTCTTCAAATCTATAGCATTATTTGCTAAAATCACAGAATCACGGACTCAACTCTTGAAGGTCCTACATAGTTTATCTAACCTCTTTAATGGCAAAATTTTATTGAAAATATTCTAGAAAGGCTTTGCAAAACTTCAAAGGCTTCACATGCAGAAATTTCAAGAACACTTTATATTCTTTTTTTTCTTCACAAGTATATTCATATCAGCTTGTACATGAAAATTACCTTCCACGTCCTTTAGAACTTTGACAGTGTTTTTCAATATCATGGTTCTTCCTAGTTGTAGCCTCTAAAGGTAAGGTTCCTGCAGGTCTCCAGCATCACATCTTTGCAGAGACTATTCTGAGAGGGGTCCAGCAAAGCCCACTCTTCTCAAGTGAATTTCATATGCACCTCATTGTAGGTCGCTGCACCTTAAAATAGCCTATACATGTGTACAACAGAAAGTATAATACTAACAACACTGTAAATATACTTCATTGACAATATGTTTGTATAATTCTTGTGCTTTCACCACTTAAAAATATGAAATGTGTCATCAATTTGCATGTCATCCTTTCTTGGGGGCCATGCTAATCTTCATTTTAATTTTAGTATATGTGCTGCCGAAGTGAGCACAGTCTTGAAAAAATAAATTTTCAATAGAAAAAAAAAGAAATTGTCTTTGTAGGTTTATTTCTTTATTTTATTTTTCATTATTATTATTATTATTATTATTATTATTATTATTATTATTATTATCAGCTCCTGTCAGTACATGCATAGTCCTTTTATGTTTCTTCCTCCACTGGGAAGGAAAAGTACTAACCAAGCCTGGGCCATGGATTATCCTTTCTACTTAATTCTGAATATACATGCAACACAAAGTGAGTACTCTTTATGATGACAGGCCATAATAGACTGAAATTGCAAGAGTAAGTTATACAAAAAGGAAATATAGTTAAAAGAGGAAAAAAAGAACAAATAAAGAAAGAATCAAGGCTATATTTAGTTAACATTTTACTACACATAAGCAATTTATAAAGTCAATTATTTAGCCACTTATTAGAAAAGCAAAATTAAAGGAAATTAATATCATATTTCCTAAGGAACATCTGATTTATAAAAGGCCATGTTTTACCTTATGTTTAACATATTCTTCATTATAGACAATTCAATGAAGTAATGGTAAATAACCTCAAGCAGTGTAGGAATCTCAGGCATTGAAAACACATATACTGTATTTAATAACTGTGTCACATTAAACCTGTTAACTAATTTTCAAACCCATGGGGATTTATTATTAAGAAAAGAATCCTAATCTGTAAAGTATGCAGTTCAAGAACATTTCTTTCCCCTTAGCAATGTACTGAGGATGTTTCTCTTTCGGTTTCTGTACCTCAAGCCAACATAATTAGGCAAGTTAAAATACTGTTTAGTTAGAAGATTTACTTTGAACACAAAACTGGTGGCCTATGAGAGAGAAGACAAGTCTTTTGAAGCCAGGTAAACAGTGAATCATGTTTCCCTTTCACCCACACCTATTTGCTTTGAAGCAGGCTCTGAATGAATACAGGATGCTATTGAGTCCCACAAAGTCAAAACTTTGAAAACATGCCGTGTTGCTTCAGAGGAAATCGGAAAAAGCAATGTGGTTCATAGTACACAGTGCTATGAAGGCATCATGGTGTTTACTTCCTTGATGTATTACTTGAAAGCCATGATGCATTTAACATACTGAATTATTTTCTACTCTTCTAATTGACTTAGTAAAGTAAAATTTCGATTCATATATCTGCTACTGAGTATCGGTTCTTTACTTTGTAATTTTATGTGTATGGGTGTTTTGCCTACATGTACTCAAATACTCCACCCATCTGCTTGGTGCCTGTGGAGGCAAGAAGCAGTGGAAGGGGTGGATGCCCTGGAACTGTAATTAATAATGGCTGTGAGCCCCCACGTGATTTCCAGGATCATAGCCGAGGTAAGAGCATCAAGAGATCTTAACTACTGAAACATCTCTCCAGTTCTCTAAGTACAGCTTTTTGTATAAATATGAGTCAATAGGAAATAACAAAGCACATCCTCTAATCATTTCAAAGCACATGTTTTTCCTTCTTGCATGATTTTATACATCCCCATGACAAACTGTAAATGAAAGCAATTCAACTGACCTATAGTTTCCTACCACTTTGCTGCAATTCCCCTATGATCTCTACATCTGATCAGTTCTTTCTTGCTGTGATAGTGGAGATGTTTCTTATTCACTATATGAGTTACATGAGCTTTAGTGATCTCATTGAGGCATATACCAGATCATCACTCTATCTTTGTCAGGTCTGACCTTTTTCTCAGAACAATTGTCTGATTTTAATTGCAGGTCGGATGACTCCATTTAGATACAGAGAGAAATATGTCATTCAAGGCTCTAGGTTGTTAGAGTAAAACGAAATGAGTTCAGATGAATGTGCTGTTCTTAAGCATGTCTAGGTTCTCTCTCAGGGAAGTATGATTGGGACAAAGAAAGTCATTAAAGCAAGGTAGGTATGCTACTAGTCCTACAAAACCATGTATGGGAGAAGAGGCGCTATTTTCTCCAAAGGCTACAACTGGCTGTTAACATATCCAATATGGTGTAGTAATAAAAATCTTCCCCTCCCTTATGGGCACAGATATAAGACACACTGTTAAGCTGCCCTATTGTAGGTCCAATGTCTCCAGCTCAAACACATGTGTCTTAATTAAGTCTAGATGTGGCTTCCACAACATTAAGACCAAATTCTAATTTTAAACCTAACAATTTCCGTTTTCATAATGTTAAAAAAGTACATGAAGAAAAAAAATTCCAATTTTAAAAATATAAAGGATTAATGAACTTCCTTCTCTGTGAGTACTTTATATTTATATGTATTATTTCCTATAGCTGTTCCAGTGAGGACAGCAGGGAGGATGATGTTCCTCTGAAGAAGACATTGCAGTCTAAGCATAAGCAATAGTGTCATGGTGGACTGGGCTTTGGCGTCAAAGGCCTTGGGGGAATAACAGGCAGATTATTTCCACACATGGAATTCACTATCGTAGAACTCTATTGAAGCAGCAGTGATCTTTGAATGGAGTAGCTTACTACACTTGTAATAGAAGCAAAGCCTGGACATATTGCAATTCTTAAATCTATGTTGTCCTTGTAACCTCTCTTTCTCTCTGAAAATTGTAGAATCTACCTGCTAATGGCTGTTACCTTAGCATTCAGGAGTCAAGGGACTTAACAGTTATTAAAAGTATTATTGTGCTACAACTGAGCTTATATTTTTATAGCTGTGTAAATTTAGTTTGTAAAAGCACATTAGCAACATATGTATTTTCTGAATGTATAGTAACTTGTTCAAAATTGTCAAATATCATACATAAATTTAACTAAGCTACATAATATTTAATAATCATGTTATTTAAGAAACAGAGTATGTTATTAAGGTAAAGTTTTATTTACTGACGTGAATTTAAGTACAGCAGAATTTTAGGCTGAAAATATAACAATAAATACATTATTTTGATTGCCTAATTATAATTTGATATATGTATACGTTTATTTGAAATGTTGAACAATAAGAACTATTTTAGCTTATGAGGAATAATATCCTTTCGGCAGCAAATTAATATATTTCAATATAATTTGAATTATATATCATAAATATCCAACCATAGTATACAGTGGCCATGTTGTATATATATTTTACATATCACGTATAAGGATGCTATCTAGGATCATACTACATGCACAACAACAGATAAATAAAAAACAAAACTTGTATATGGAACATTTCACATTGTTCAAAGTTTCAAGGAGGAATATGGGTCCCCTCAGTATATAAAGCATTTCATTTATTTATTAATTTAATCTCTTTACAGCTCAATCCCAGTCCCCTGCCAAGTATTTCTATGAATACTTTTGTACTTTGCATTTGTAGAAACTCATGTTTGAGGATATGAAGTCATTCCCCGGAACCTATACAAAAGCAGACTGGAATGGCATACACCTGTAACCACATCACTGAAGATGTGGGAGCTGCTGGTCAGTCAGTGTGGCCAAGAATTTGAGCTCCAGGTTCAATGAAAGACCTTGTGCCAAAATAAATAAATAAATAAATAAATAAATAAATAAATAAATAAATGAAGAAGAAATAAAGAAAGAAAGAAAGCAGAGAACAAATGAAAAAGAGACCTGATCTCAACTCAGGACCTCCACATACCCATGCACACACAGCCTCACAAGAACTGTGAACTCTGATAAAAACTCTGAGAACAAGTCTAAAATACGTTCTGGTATCCATATAGAACACACACACACACACACACACACACACACACACACACACACACACACACACACATATAAGCACAGCATAATAAGGAACCTAAACTCGTGACATTCATCTATTAAAAAAAAAGGTCAAATCGTGGTTGTTAGGGCTGAGTGCTGGGAAAAGTGTTGTGGTTTAGTGGATAGTGAGTTCCAGATTTGTACAAGTGCATAAATATATAACTGATAATGAAAGTGTAAAGTCCAGATTTCTTATTTTAGACTAACTAGAAATTGATATGTATGTGTGTAATTTAGGTCTGAATAGTATTTGTTGAGAGGTGGGTTTTATTTCCAAATTTCTACCATAACTATTTAAAATTTGTTAATAGTTTTGTTTGCAGAGAGTCAGTTGTTCTACTTCCAGAGTTATGGCTTCAGACCTACTTCCACATGTGTTCTAGTATTTATGGACCAAGACGTCCTTTATAGTAAATTCTACATTGGCACAGAATGCTCCCTACAAAAACAAACAGGTGTAGAGTGAACATTAAAGTCACGTGCAGAGTAACCTGTCCACTGCGAAGTCAGCTCACTAAAGGGTGGTCTGCTATATTACCTGCCACTCCACAGACCTTGTTTTTCTCCACAGGACAAGCTTACGCCATGCTTCCATCTGATAGCATTCCCCCTTTGTGTTGAGGAAGACAGAGAGTATGGTGTCTCTCTAATTATCGTACACTAGATTGATTTGGCTTCCTTGAAATACGGCAGCAGAGAATAGTAATTGGAATACCTTCATTCCCTTTATCATGTTTGTGTAGTTATTTATAATTCAGGTATATAGCTTCAAACTCTTCAATTGAAAAAAGG
This sequence comes from Acomys minous, assembly GCF_964271855.1. NCBI lineage: Eukaryota > Metazoa > Chordata > Mammalia > Rodentia > Muridae > Acomys > Acomys minous. The sequence goes on from NC_140487.1 coordinate 28,986,211, forward strand.
AAGGGAAATGATGTGCGTTTAATACAAAAGACTTATCCCCTAATTTTATTCTGTAATTATTCCCAAAGAACCTAACCAATTTCTTCTTCAATACCAATGACAATTTACTTGAGTGATAAAGTTTGGGTTTTGGGTTTATTTTATATTTCATGAGTCACACAATCTAATTTCAGGTGAACAGAGTAGTTTTTCACTATTGACTTTACTGTTAATAGTGATGAGGATAACTCTTTTGCTATAATCACAAAAGGCCAATAATTACTGTATTAAAATAGTTACATTTTAAAAAAGCAACTGCAATGTGTATGTGTTTATATACATACATACATACATATATATATATGTATATATTTCTCTAATATGTTTGTCTTGCCTCATAAATTACCTGAGAACCCTACAGGCCAGTGGTTCTGAACCTTCCTAACGCCACAATCTTAATACAGTTCCTTACGTTGTGGCAACTCCAAAAATAATTTTTAGTTGCTATTTCATAATTGTAATTCTGCTACTGGTATAGATTATAATGTAAATATCTGTGTTTTCCTATCTTAGGTGATCATATCTTAGTTGATCCCTGTGAAAGGGCCATTTGAGTCCCCAGTATGGTTGTGACCCACAAGTTGAGAACCAGTGCTATAGACAATCTGACATCACAGAGTTTATATTTTCAACTAAGGGAATTGGATTCATGGAGCTGAAGTGTGTTATATGTAAAAGATCCAGTTACACTGAATAGGAGAAATGCAAACTCAGGCATCTCTGGTCTGGCCTGTTTCACCATGACATCATTCTGCTTTACAGAAATATAAGACTGAGACCTTCCAACCACAATTCCTTAAACAGTTGCTAATTTTGGAGTGAATTCCTGAGAGTTTCTTGTAAACTTCATTGACTTAGTACCTGATTTTGCATTTTATTCACTATACATATTTAGCTAGTTAGCAAGAAGCATAAAAAAATGTAAGCATATTTAGAATTCCAGTTTATTTATTTTAATTTATTTATTCACTTTACATCCCAATCATAGCCCCCTGCACCCTCTCTTCCCTGTCCCAAGCTTCCTCTCTCTTCCCCCATTCCCTCCCCCCCATTCCTCAGAAAAGGTGAGCCCTCCTCCTCCCACCAACCCAAACTCATCACGCCCCATCAGGACTGAGCACTTCCTCTTCCCCTGTGGCTTGGCAGGCAGCTCCACCACAGGGAAGTGATCAACAGGCAGGTAACAGAGCCCATGTCAGAGACGAGCCCTGTTCCCCTTACTTGGGGACCCACATGAAGTCTGAGTTTCTCATGGGCTATATTTGTGTAGGAGGCCAAGGTCCAGTCCATGCATGGTCCTTGGTTGGTTCTTCAGTCTCTACAAGCCCCGCTGGGCCCTGGTTAGTTGGCTCTGTTGGTCTTCTTGTAGAGCTTCTGTCCCCTTAGGGCCTTCTACTCTTCCCCTCACTTTTCCACCAGCCTCCCTATGCTTCACCCAGTGTTGGCTGTAAGTCTAAGCATCTGTTTCAATCTCCTGCATGGAAGTAGCCTCTCAGAGGACAGCTATGCTAGGCTTCTGTCAGTGAGCATAGGAAAATTGGAATTCAAGTTTATTTGAACCTATACATTAAAAGCTGAATGCCCCATCTCCGGTCACAGAGATCATATAAAGTTGAACTTTGAGTCAAACTTGTTTGCTTACCAAATTTGGTATATGTTAAGTGGTATGTAGCATCCATAAATACAGAGAACACAAAAGCTCTTCACCACATCACAGTTTGGGTAACACTTCATTTCACCAAACTCAAATATAATATAACTTCTCTATTCTATATTTATGGGGCAGGTGTTGACCATATAATAATAACTTACTAAAGTCATGTCAACTGGCAAAATATACCCCAAGCACATCACTGGTAAATACAGTAAGTGCAGAGGAAAATGCGCTGTTTATTTCTGTTTTCTGAACTGAGAGGAAGGGTTACAGAACATGGTAATTACCTTGAGGCTTTCTGCATCACGAAGGTAGCTTCCAATTTCATAACCACAATTCCAGAGGATGAAATCAGTTGTGGCCTAGGGATGCAAGTTCTCCGTCCACATAGCCCTGCCAATCAGCACAAAGCATTCCATCCTGTGAATGGAAATGTCAAAGTTCGAAGATAGGGAGAGCAAGGAAGGAAGAAGATAGCATGGAGTGAGGTCATCGCTGAAGAGCCCTAGGTTCTACTCACTGTGTCTTAGTTAGGAGGTAGAAGAGCAATCTTTTCTGAAATAGAACATTCTTTTTATTTATATGGAATTAACTCAGGCTTTCTCACTCAAAACCATCCAAGTCCAAATAATGAAAACTTCTGCTTGCATAATACATACAGGTTGTGGGGCTACTACTTTAGAAGTTATGAAATATAATATTGTCAATTAACTCTTAAATGTTTTTGCTATGAGTTCAATTTGTGAGTTAAAATAAACTGAATGGACAAATTCCAGTGCTGTGTTGATAGCTTTTTTTCTGTCTCTTACTCCTTTGACCTTTCCTGGAGAGTTGCTATATACAAAGCCTGACAGCACCGATACGCGGGTTTTTGCAGATTTTTGTTTATCTGTCATTGGGTGTGTTATCTGTGGTCTGGTACTAACTGGCATTCTTTGGTACATGTGTCACAGAGAGAAGTGAATAAAACTGTAGAAGGGCTGTCACTAAGGTACACGCAGAAATTACTGGGTTGCAGAGAAAAGTGATTTTGAAATAACACGAGTAGAAAATTACAAAGCAAAGACAAATAGAAATTTTTAAAATTTAATTTTTTAAAAAAATTTGTTCACTGTAACCCTGAATATAGCCTCCTACCCCTTTTCCACCTGGTCCCACCCTCCCTCTCTCATATCACCTCCCTCCCTCTCCTACTCCGTAGAAAAGAGGAGCCCTACTCCATTAATATCTGACATCCGCCTGACAAGTTGCAAGTGGACTTCCCATGTCCTCTTTCTCTGTGGCCTGGCAAGGCCACCTGCCAGGAGGAAGTGATCAATTAGTGGGGGACCAGAGTCCATGTAGGAATTAGTCCCTACTCCCCATATTATGGGTCCCACAGGGAGACCGTGCTGCCTCTCTACTACATCTAAGCATAGGGTCTAGGTCCACACCATGCATGGTCCTCGGTTGGTACGTTAGTCCCTGCAGCAACCTTCTCTTCTGCCTGGACTTGGAGGCTCCATTGGTCTCCTTGTGTTGCTCTTCACAATTCTGGATCCTTCTATTCTGAAAAATCATCCATACCACTCCCAGTGTTCTACCCCAAAATTTGGCTATGAAGTTTAGCATCTTCTTGGATCTCCTCCTGGGTGGAATCTTTCAGAGGACCTCTATGGTAGGCTCCCATCCTGTTCCTTCTCATCAAATGCTTCAGTTGTCTATTTGTCCTTCTGAATGAGAATTACGCATTCTTCCTAGGGTCTTTCTTGGTATTTAGTTTCTTTAGATCTGTGTATTGTAGTGTGGTTATCCTGCGTATGTGGCTAATATCCACTTATAAATGAGTATATACCATGAATGTCTTTCTGGATCTGGATTGCCTCACTCAGGATGATCTTTTCTAGTTCTGTCCAGTTGCCTGCAAATTTCAATATTTTGTTGTTTTTAATAGCTCAGTAGTACTCCATTGTGTAAATGTACCACAATTTCTTTATCCATTCTTCAATTGAGGGATAACTAGTTTGTTTCCATATTCTGGCTATTACAAATAAAGCTGCTATGAACATAGTTGAGCAAATGTCCTTGTATGGGGGATCATCTTTTGGGTAAATGTCCAGGAATGGTATGGCTGGGCCTTGAGGTAGAACTATTCCCAGTTTTCTGAGAAAGTACCAGGATGATTTCCAAAGTGATTGAACAAGTTTGCACTCCCACCATCAATGGAAGAGTCTTACTCCTCCACATCCTCACCAGCATGTGCTGTCACTTGAATTTTTTTATCTTAGCCATTCAGATAAGTGTAAAGTGGAATCTCAAAGTCATTTTGATTTACATTTCCATGATGACTAGGGATTCTAAACATTTCCTTAGGGGTTTCTTGGCCATTCAATATTTGTCTGCTAAGAATTCTCTATTTAGTTTTGTACCACATTTTTTTCTTTTTAAATTTTCCTATTAAATAATTTTACATATGCATTTATATTATTACACATATGTCCAATAAGCTACCTACAGCAAGAAGAACCACATAACAATCAGGAATCATATAAATGTTACATTTATAGTGTTTTGGCTATTTGTATTTGGCAGCCTTGAAGAAAACATCTTTCCTGTCTTGGTGAGTCTAAAATTCTGAATATAAATCAATATCTGTCATATCTCAACATTATCAGGTTAAAACATCTATCTATGCCTAAAAACATCTTAAACTCTAAACAACTAAGCTTCACTGTAAAACTAAACTATCTGGTCTTCAACCCCATCAGAGACTTGAGAAGGAATAAAATTAATTATCCGAGTATATTGGAAGTGGAGGTTAGTGGTAGCTTCCCAAATAAGAAGATAAGAGAGAGATGGTTTGCTGCCTGAATAGTCACTCAAAATTTTCTTTGAATTTGGAACATCATCTTAATTCTTCTGGCCCAATATATCTGATAAACATATTTGTAAGTCAGGAACTATTGAGAACTTGCTTACTCTGTCTTGACAGAGTTTGACAGTTGACTCTGCCTGCATCCAAGCTTCCCCATTTTTAGGCAGAGTTTTTTCTGTGGTAGAAATGACGACATTTTGTTCCATGGCTTATTTGCCACATATGAAGCCACCTCCATAAGGAGATTCTTTAATGTACATTATCTTAAGCTGTACTACATCTTTAATTGAATAATCTGGCTTTATGGTGCTTATTTTCTTGAGTTTCTTATATATTTTGGATATTAGCTCTTGCACAGATGTAGGGTTAGTGAAGATCTTTTCCCAGTCTATAGGCTGCTGTTTTGTTCTGTTGACAGTGTCCTTTGCCTTCCAGAAGCTTTTCTGTTTCATGAGGACCCATTTAGTAATAGTTGCTCTTAAAGCCTGAGCTATTGTACTGTTCAGGAAGTTATCATCTGTGCCAATAAGACCAAGGCCCTTCCCCGCTTCATCTTCTAACAGATTTTGTGGGTCTTGTTTTTGTTGAGAACATTAATCCACTTGTACTTTAGTTTTCTGCAGGGTGATAAACAAGAATCTATTTACATTTTCTCCATGTAAACATCCAGTTAGAGCAGTACCATTTATTAAAGAAGTTATCTTTTTTCTATTGTTTGATTTTGGTTTCTTTTTTTAAAAATAAAGTGTCCACAGGTGTGTGAATTTATTTCTGGGTCTTTGATTCAGTTTCATTGATCCATCTATCTGTTCCTATGCCAGAACCATGAAGTTTTTATTACTGTTGTTCTGTAGTACAGCTTGAAATCAGGGATAGTCACACCTCCAGAAGTTCTTTTGTTGTATAGGATTGTCTTAGGTATTTGGAGATTTTGATGTTTCCATATTAAGTAGAGAATTGTTCTGTCAAGGTCTGTAAAGAATTGTATTGGTGTTTTGATGAGAATTACATTGAATCTGTATACTGTTTTTGGTATGGTGACCATTTTTACTATGTTAATCCTACTGATCTTTCCATCTTTTGATATCTTCTTCGACTTCTTTCATCAGAGACTTGAGTTCTTTTCATGAAAGTCTTTAATTTTCTTGGTTCAAGTTACACCAAGATGCTTTATTGTTTTTGTTTTGTTTTTGTTTGTGTGGCTATTTTGAAGGGTGTTGTTTTCCTCCCTAATTTCTTTCTCAGCCTATTTGTCTTTTGTGTAAAGGAATGCTACTGAGTTTTTAAAATTGATTTTGTATCCAGCCACATAGCAGTTACTGGTCATATGGCTGGATACAAATGGGAATTTAAATAAACTACTTAAATTGGATAACTTAAATGGGAATTTTTATTTTATTTCATGTGCATGTGTGAGTGCCTACCTGTATGTACATATACATTGTGCCTACCTCATCCTTATGCAATCTGAAAGACTGTCAGATCCTCTGGAACTGGATTTAAGAGATAGTTACAAGCATCTTGTTTTGGTCTTGGAAACCAAATCCTGAGAATAGAACCCATGCTCCATGGAAGAATAACAAGTACTGTTAAAGAACCACATTCAGTAAAGAATTTTAACTCAATAATTTTCTTCCAATTAGGATACTGATTTGGAAACCTGATCAATCATAGTACTACAAGGAAATGTTTGGGTTATGCTAGGCAGGCTTAAATGAAGGTGCTCATATAGGACAGACTAATGCATTGATTCAATCCTATGCATTTAAAACATGAACCAAATTAAAATTAATCTAAAAATCATAACATTAAAAATTCCATTCATTATAGATTTTTCATTTTAATTTTATAGTTTTTCTAAAAATATAATTTTAATTTATAATCGTTCTGAAATTAATACATATAAATGTTTTAAGTTTTAAAGTACCTTTACAGAATTATAGAATTCACTGTAAATAGCAAAACATTTTATCACCTATATAAAAATGAAATAATTCAATTCCAACAATGATAACCGTGCAATTGTCCTAAAAAAGGAAAGTAAATGAAAATCAAGACAATTGAGATATTGATAATTATTTTTCCACTTTCTTTTGTGGTGTAAAATATGTGGTTTGTGTAACAGCTGAAAGTAGGCATTTAACAGATTCCTTTTCTGTATCCTGCTTTGATCGGACCACTTTGGTTTTTCTCTTGGAAGGTGACATGAGTGAAAATGATACTTAAACCAAAACTTCACATTGCTTAAAAATAAGTTCACTATCTTTTGTGTTTTCTAACCAATTGTAGAAGTGTTATAGAATAAAAAACAAGATTTAAATAAAAGTTTTGTGGGATCTAGCATATTGAGTAACTGTGCTCTCTATATCTGCATCGGGGATACAAGTGGAAAATTAAAGAGTTAACAGTGCTCTCAATGACAATCATTAATGCCTAAGAAAGTGCTGCACCAGTGTGTGGCTTGTATGCAGAGATGTTTCTGATCTTTTGCTTGCTTGCTGTTTCATCTCTCTTTCTTCCTTCTTTCATTTATAAATTTAAACAACTTCCTTTTTAAAAAGACACAATTTTCAGATGATCACTTTCAGAAGGAATTCTGCAATCATGAGAATGTTATGTAAGGCCCATCTTTCCATGACTTTTTGGATGGATTTGACCTCACCTGAGCCAGTGTTCAGGTTACATACAAGATTTTGAACCCACCACATTTTAGTAGCTCTCCTCCAGCTAGTCCATTCACTACACTCTTATTTTTTTTAATTTATAATTAGTTTATTTTTGTTACATCTCAATGGTTATCCCATCCCTTGTATCCTCCCATTCTTCCCTCCCTCTCATTTTCCCCTTATTCCCCTCCCCTATGACTGTTCACTTATATCTGCATACAGTCTTAATTTTTAAGTTGCAAATTTTAAAGTAGTAAAAAAATCTGTCATATGTATGTTGATATTTAGCATTGCAATTATTTTGAAACGTGCTGAAGTTCTAGCTGATTCTATATATTCCTTATCAATAAGGAGAAAATTATTCATAAGAGTTTGTCAAGACATTTTATTATTTACTCTATTTTATATTTTTAAAAAGAGATTTTTCCTCACTTGGTATATCCTTATTAGTTTCGCTGTCCTTAATTCCTCCCAGCTCTTCCCCATTCTCCTCCCAGACAAAACCTCTCCCTCTTGTCTCTCAGAAAATAAACAGGCTTCTAAGGGATAATAATAAAATAAAATAAGACCAGATAAAATTAAAAATTAATGTGTTAGGCTTGGACAATACAAACAGACATTAAAGAGCCCAAGGACGGGCACAAGAAACAGAAACCTACTCATTCACACATTTAGGAATCACATAAAAACACGAAACAAACACTGTGTCTTCTCTTACACAGGGTTCCACGAGAGCTAAGAGGAAGTATTTGGTGAAGACATCCCACTTAGAGCTCAGTCTTCAAGGTCTCTCACTCTCTGCATAGTGTATGGCTGTTGCTCTTTGTATTTGTTCCCATTTGTTCCTGCGGAAAGCCTCTCTGATGGCAAACAAACAAACAAAAAACATAGAACTCTTAGGATAGCAGAATGTCATTAGGAGTCATTTTACTGCTAAATATTTTTTTACAGTAGTATTTCATTTTCCCCTGAATCTCTGGGCTATTGTGTATCAAAATCTTGGTCACACAAAAAATGACTGAATGAGTTCCCACCCATGGAGTGACTAATAACTCAAATCATATATCTGTTTGGTTACTCCCACAAATTTCGTGCCCTCATTGCATCAGCATAAACTTCAGGCAGAACATCATTATAGATCTAAGAGGTTGTGGCTGGGTTCGTGTTTACATTTCTCTTTGGTAGACTTACATAGTACCTTTTTATACCCAAAACACCAGATCACAGGGCTAAAGGATCTATGTAGGCACTAGGTCTACAATTCCATGTTGTGCTCAATGAGTTATGTAGGTGTTGTCTTCAGCAAGGACCTTGCTGTCACACTGTGGAGAGAAATCTGCAGTCTTTAAAATAGGTTGCATTATTTGGGGATCCCCATGGAACCCCTTTGGCCAACAACTCAATTAAATGTAACCCAGTTCCAATACTGGAAGATTAATTTGGTGCAAAGAGACAACCAGGTGACAGCTGGGATTCTTTTTTACCAATTGTTTGGCAATTTCATTTACATTGCCTTTATGTGTGAATATATTTAAGAAGCTTCCACTGTATTCAGTTTTCATAATCCCCTCAAATAGCTCTTAATTTTAGCTATCTCTTTCCATATTTCTATCCTTGTCCCTGTTGCCTTCACTTACTCATCTGATCTTCCCATTCCAATATCCATAACAATCTATATATATATTTATTTCTAAACTAGTTCTATATGCCCGCCACTAAATCATTAGTCTACACTTTTGTGGTTCTACAAATCTTAGCTTGGTTAACATGAGCTTAATAGTTAATATCCAAATATAAGCGAATACATAGTATACTTTTCTTTCTGGGTCTGGGAAACATCAGGGTGTCTTCTTTTCCTACTTCCATCTATTTAGCTGAATTTTTTATGTTTTTTTTTTTAACAGTTGAGTAATACCCAATTGTGGAAATGTACCAGATTTTCTTCATCAGTTTTTCTGTTGAGGGACAACTATGTTGTTTTTAGTTTCTGGTTATTATGATAGAGCAGCAATGAAGGAGGTTGACTAGTGTCTTTTTTCAATTTTAATTTTATTAATTTATACAGGTTACTTCTCAATTGTTATCCCATCACTTGTATCCTCTCCTAGGTCTATGACTGAAGGGGACCTCCTCCCCTATTATATGGTCATAGGCTATAAAGTCTCACCTTGGTAGCCTACTTATTCTTTCTCTGAGTGCCACCAGGCCTCTCCACCAAGGAGAAGTGGTCAAATATGGGACACCAGAGTTCTTGTCAGAGTCAGTCCCTGCTCTCCACATAACTGTGGAGGATGTCCTGTCCATTGCCTAGTAGGGGTTCGATGTTTACTGCTTGTATTTTTGTTGGTTAGTGTGGTCGTTTGAACAGATCCACCCATCATGATGTTCTTCTTGTAGGTTTTTAGGACCCTCTGGATCCTTCTATTTCCCCATTCTCCTATACTTCTCTTAACTAGAGTCCCAGGATATCCTCACATTTATCCCAATCTCCTGGTAGGTGAAGACTTTCATGGGACATGTCTTTTGGGCTAGTGTCCAATTATAAGTGAGTATGTACCATTAATTCATGCAGTATGATCATTTCTAGTTCCATCCATTTGTGGACAAATTTTGTGATTTCCTTGTTTTTAATAGCTGAATAGTATTCCATAGTGTAAATGTACCAAAGGTTCTTTATCCATTCTTCAACTGAGGGACATTTAGGCTGTTCCCAGTTTGTGGGTATTATGAATAAGGCTGCTAAGAACATGGTTGAGCATATGTCATTGTTGTGTGGTGGAGCATCTTCTGGGTATATTCTAATGAGCAGAATAGCTGGGTCTTCAGGAAGCCCTGTTCGAGTTTTCTGAGAAAGTGCCAGATAGATTTCCAAAATGGTTGTACTAGTTTGTCCTCCCACCAGCAATGAAAGAGTTAAGATGATAATGGAAGAGTGGAAGGGTCTTTAGTAGATCCTTTGAAGATATGCCCAAAAGTGATAGAGCTGGATCTTGAGGTAGGCTGATTCCCATATTACTGAGGAACTGATTTCAATAGTGGCTGTACAAATTTCCATTCCCAGCAGCAATGGATGTATATTCTCCTTATTCCATGTTTTCACCAGTATGAGCTGTTACTTGTGTGATTGATCTTAGCCATTCTGACTGGTGTAAGATGGTATCTCAATGTAGTTTTTATTTGCATTTCTCTGATTACTAAGTACGTTTAACATTTCCTTAAGTGGTTCTGAGGCACTTGAGTTTTCTCTTTTGAGACTTCTCTATTTAGAGCTGCACCTCATTTTTAGTTGGGTTGCTTTCTTCATAACTAGTTTTTTGAATTCTTTATATATTTTGTATACTAGCCCTCAATTAGATGTGCAGTTGGTAAATATCTTCTCATTCTGTATGCTGCCACATTGTCTGAATGGCAGTATCCTTTGCCAGGCATAAATATCTCAGTTTTATGAAGTCCCATTTATTAATTGTTAGCCTGCGTGCCTGTGCTAATAGTGTGCTGTCAGGAAGTCATTTGCTGGGCAAATCAGTTCAAGGAATTTACTCAATTTCAATTGTACCAGGATCAGTGTATCTCCTTTTATGTAAAAGTCTTTGTAAAACCTGGACTTGATTATTATTTAGGGTGATAAATATGGGTCTCTTTGCATTCTTCTACTTGCATACATCTAGTTTGACTAGTGCCATTTGTTGAAGATACTCTTTTTTTCCAGTGTATATTTCTGGTTTCTTTATTCAGAAAAAATCAGATGTCCATAGGTCTGAGGGTTTATGTTTGAATCTGCAATTTGATTCCATTGATCAATGTGTTTTATTATTATAGCTTTGTATAAAACAGAAAAATGGTGATAACAGTAGTTCTCTTATTTTTCAGGATTGTTTTACTTATCCTGTATTTTTCATGTTTCCATAGGAATCTGAGAATTGTCCTTTAAAGATCTGCCATGAATTGCATTGGAATTTTAAAAGAGATTGCATTGAATTTTTAGATTGCTTTTAGAATTTTTAGATGAGCATTTAACTGTATTAATCCTACTGATCCATGAGTATGGGACACCTTTCCATCTTCTGACATTTTCTTCAGTTTCTATCTTCGATGCCTTAATTTTTTTTTTTTTTATCTACAAGTCTTTCACTTGCATGGTTAGAGTTTTGTCAGAATATTTATATTATTAGAGACTAATGTGAAGTGTATTGTTTCTTTGGTTTCTTTCTCAGTTTGTTATTTGGTTTTATTTGTTTGATTAATTGAATTTTATTTATTTCTTATTGAAAATAGATTCTTTTCTCATACAATAGATTCCAACCACTGCTTCCCCTCCTTCCACTCCTCCCAGCTTCCCACACCTCCTCTCTCCCCAAGATCTACTCCCTCTCTGTCTCCCTTCAGAAAACAGCAGGCCTGAAAGAGACAACAACAAAACAAGACAAGATAAAATAGGACAAAGCAGAAGCCCTCATATCAAGTCTGAACAAGGCAACCCAATAGGAGAAGAGTCCTAAAAGCAGCCAAAATAGTCAGAGACCTGACTCCCACTGTTAAGAGTCCCATCAAATTAACATCTAATTATAAATGCATATATAAAAAACATATTATCATTAGTCCATATAGATATGAGGACTAATGATTTTTGTGGGTTAATTTTGCATCTACTGACTTTGTTCTTTGCTGAAACCATCTGGCCTTGGCCTTTTGGGGGAGGGGGTGAAGGAGACTTTTAATTAATGGTACTGTTTCACTAGGGTTTATAGACTGTTTTAATTGTCTGTCTGTACTTAACTTGAGTGGAATGCATCAAGAATTATCCATTTCTTTTAGGTTTTGCAATTTGGTAGACTAGAGCTTTTAAATATATCCTTCTGGTTCTCTGGATTTTGTCTCTATCTGTTGTTTTGTCCCTTTATCATTTGCAATTTTGCTAACTTGTATCTTCTATGTTTTTTTTTTTAAATATTTTCTGTGCCTTTGTCATTTTCCCCTTCCTCTATATGGTATATTCTTAGATTTGGTCTTTCCATAATGTCCCAGATACCCTGGATGCTCTGTAGCAGGATTTGTAAGATTTTACATTTTCTAGGCTAGAATGGATATTTCTCCTATCCTGTCTTCAGTGCCTGAGGTTCTATCTTCCATCTCTTGTATTATGCTCATGAGGTTTGCCTCTGAGATTCCTTTTTGAGTTCCTAAATTTTTCTTTCAGGTTTCTTTGTTTAGGGGGTGTGTGTTTGTTTGTTTCCTTGCTTTTTATTGTGTTTCCACTTTTAGGTCTTTAAATGTTTTGTTCATTTCCTTTCAAAAGTTTATGTTTTGTTAAGGGATTTATTAATTTCCTTTTAAGGTTCTCTATCATACTCATAAAAGCTGTTTTAAGGCCATTTCCTCATGCTTCTGCTATGTTTCAATACTCAGCTACTGCTATGGTAGTGGAGACTTATCTTCTTGACTGTCATTTTGCTTTTTTTATGCTGATGTCTAGGGATCTCAGATAGGGAGGATTATCATTCTAAGTGCTGATGTTTGGTCTTATCTTTGTTGAATGGGTGTTTTGTTTTGTGGTTCTGTGGCCCTCTCAGATTTTTAGTAGTGGGTGGTGGATCCTGATGAATGGATCCTGAGGGGAGAGTCCCAAAGAAAATGTATTTCTAGATATTGATAGCCAACATTTAAGAATGGCGAAGGTCTAGGAATGGTTGCTTTGGTGGATCCACGAAAGGGAAGTAAGCAAAATGTTCCATCAGGATTTTCCTTATCCAGTGGGGACAAGACCAAAGAATGAGGTGGGGCTATAGCAAGTGGTCTATTACAGAGCTGGGGATGGGACTGTGGGATTCGATTTGGAGGAACGTAGGAATATTCACAGATCTAGGGTTAGTTTACCTGCCTCCCTGGCCAGCGTGGCCTTTGGGTTCCCAGGGAGTGCTTGCTGAAGTTGGGGACTGAGATAAAGCATTGAGTAGAGAGCGGGGCACAAGATCTGTGTGATCCACTAGAGATGGGGCAAGGCAGAAAAGAGAGGTCTCTGTAGGTAGTCTGCTGCAGAGATGAGGATGAGACTGTTGAATAGGCTTTGTTTGAGAAGTGGAAGAAAAGGTGAAGACCTTCAGTTAGCCTGCATGCTTCCCTGGCCAGAGTTCATAGGAGTTGTTAGAACTGCCACGGTATTTTGCCTTCCTGGCTGTCCACTTGTCTGTCTGCAAACCGTCACAGCAGCTGACAGTGTTGTTCTTCCAAAGGTATGGATTATTAAGAACAGTAGGCTCACAGCTTGTTCTCACGTTTTTGCTCTTTCTAAATTCAACCGTTCTGAGAACAGACATTCCTGGCTACACAGATGTAGAGTCAGCCAAACAAAATTAACATGACATCTCCGTTAATCTCCCATCTAACCCATGGCATATTTATAGGAGTCAGATAAAAGTTTCCCAGGCACATTTTGCTTACAGGTAGACCAGCTGATTCAAATAGTTTCTTCTCTGTAATGTACCATTTCACGCACGCAGATAGTAAACACTCGTTTAGCAGTTTATCTGAACTGTCAGAGAAGTCGCTGAATTTCCGTTCAGCATAATGATTGGATCACTTCCACTCTCACATGGAAAAAAATGTTTTGAGTTCAGAGAGGGGGAAACAACTCACAGGCGATTACTACTGTAAATTTTTCCAGAGGTGTTTATTCTGAGCAGACAGTGGAAGGTACTGAAAAAATGACCCAGACTAGACTTCTACACCACAGCCGTGGGTGGGGCCGGTTGTTTTTGGAGCAGCTGTAGCAGAAAGAAGATGATTCTTGCTTTCTGAGTTAGCTGACTTGCTGAGGCTTGAAAGGAAGACGTGGGATGGTGACTAACACAGCGGGAAGAGTGGAGGGGACCGTGACTAAAATAGAGTCGGTGTTTAAGACATTTACTTAATTGTTGCTTTTTGACATGGCTTTCCTCTCCTTTCTATCACAAGTCCTCAGTGGTCCTTCTATTTTGTCTTCAAAATATTCACTGCTACGGTGTCTTCTTTTGTATCCTTTAACATATATTTTAAAGCTAGCATAAGTTACTTACTAGGACAATGATTGAATGTATTAAAGTAACAGACTATTAGAAGCCAAGCCCAGCATGAAAATGGAATCTAAATAGATGCATGAATATTTTAAGCCTTTCTAATTTATAAGTTAAAGTGGAAAAGACACTTTTGTAAACTCACAGAACATGAATTTATTCCATTTTTTTTTTATTCCTTTTCACAACGGTACTGTCTCTTCCCAGGCAATGCCAGCACTTTTTGTAATAATGAAAAATTTCCACCAGCTGCAGTACTCAATATGGTATCTTCAGATCAGGGTTGTGAGTACCTACTTGCAAGGTGGCTAATGGTATATCAGAGAAAATGAAAGAGGTGTGATGTCACAAACCTATAACCTTACTTTTAGGAAGACAAAGACAGAGGGGGCTCTGTGAGCTTAAGGCTAACCTGGAATACATAGGGGGTTACTGCCAGTTAGAGTTATATAGAAAGACTTTGACAAAGAGGAGAGGGACATATGTCTTATTAAAATTTTCTTTTTTTTATTTATACCTCTCTCTCTCTCTCTCTCTCTCTCTCTCTCTCTCTCTCTCTCTGATCATGGTTTCCCCTTTCTCTACTCCTTCCAGTTCCTAAGACCCTCCACCTTTCTGTCTGTCATTAGAAAACAAACAAAACAGCTTTCTAAGGAATAATAATAAGATAAGATAAGATGAGGTAAGATAAGACAAATGCTAACAGATTGTACTTAAATAAAACAAACAAAGAGAAGAAAAAGAGCCAGGAAGAAAGCACAAGAAACAGATACCCATTAGTTTACACTCAGGAACTCCATAAAAAACTAAACTAGAAGCATATATTTATATATACTGTAGAGTTAAAATAAGAAGATGCTGACATAACATGAGAAAGGAACTTCCAAAGATGTCATTGAGTTCGTTTTCTGTTGGCCATAAAGTCTGAAGAGCGTTTTGTTCCCTGCCCCCCTGTGGAATTCTCTTAAGGGTTATTTAGGATTCTTAATTATGTTAAAAATTTAAATAATAAAATATTCCTCTAACATAAGCTTCTCCATTCCACTCAATAATAATTTTCATTGGTTTCTAGATTAACCTTTCCCTGGGTCATTTTGGAGGGAAAAAAATACACACATACATAATTGATTTATCATAATTTGTAGTACTTGAAGGTATATAAAATACCTTTTTGTCACTTGGTTTCTTTCATTAAAATAGATTATAAGAATCAGTTTATACTGACTTTATTATTGTTTTCTAATAGCTGCTGTTCTTAGTCTGATGATAATTTATTCAATCAGGTTCTACACATGGTTTAGATTTTCAAATTTAGCCATTACAAAATAACATCACAACATACAACCTTTTACATATGTTGTTTGCAATTTTGAAAGTTTATCTTCAGAGACAGTTCCAGAAAGTGAGGTTCCAGTCAGACAGTGTGTGCACATGTGGATTTTATTAACAATGGGCAAGTTTACCTCTACAGTGATAGGACATTTTGGAACAACTGGGACTACCTGCTTTCAAAGCCTTAACAACAAATTGTGCTTTTATTTGATGTTAAATGGTGTTTATTTCTCTCTCTCTTTCTCTCTCTCTCTCTCTCTCTCTCTCTCTCTCTCTCTCTCTCTCTCTCTCTCTGTGTGTGTGTGTGTGTGTATCTTTTACCCTTTTTCATCATCTTTTGACCTAATATTTGGAGTCCTTAATTTGTTAGATTAGATGAAGTTCACTGTTATTGTAAGACATTGTAAGTTTTCCTATTTGGAACCCAAGTGATAGATGTGTTCTGGCTGCCAGACATGACTTTCATCATCCTTCCTATAGAGTAAACTCAATGTCTTTTCACAGTTACCACCGTACCATTTCTGAGCTGGAGCCTTTCAGATTTCATCTCGACTGCTTTTTCCGAAAGAATAAATAATGACTCTTCCTCATGTCAACTAGAAACAAAAAGGGAAGGCAGCCAGGCTTCCTATGTAAACATGGAGAGGTGGGTTCACTGATGAGATACAGAGCTGCAGAGCGAAAGAATAAGGGAATTGACTATGACCTAGCACAGGACACCTGGAAGAGAGCTGCGTGCGGCCCATTCCCATGAGTCTGTGGGGCATCTCCAGGGGATGGATGGCATTTACATTTCCTATACAGTCAGAATACACTACTGTGTTGATGTTAAGACCAACTTCTTTGCCACATCTAAGTCCTTTGCTCAGCCTGTCTGAACTGAAGCATCAAGAGGAAAGTGACAGATTTCGGAGAAAGAATTTAGTAGTGCCAGTTTTAAGATATAATGATTGATTCCCTTGGGCAAAGAGTTTAAAATTTCAGGAAAAAAATGTCTTAACCATGGTACACATCAGAAACCCTCAGGGAACTATTTTCAAAATTAATTTTCCAAAACTCCACCCCAAATGTAGTGAATCAGAATTTTGTGATTGTGTCCAAGGCTGCTGGCATGGACACTCTTGTGGCAAAACGGCAAATTTGAGTTTAGGTATGAAATAATACTTGGAAGGGTTCTGATAATGGGTATCATTTGAGATTTCATGGTTTATCTATGTATATTCATTCTTTTTAATGGTACATATTTAGTTGTCATTCTTGAAAGAGTATGAGATACTCACATATTTTGATGATAATCCTTTGACAGTCAGATTTATGACAGATTAATTCTCAGGTTGTAGCTTGTCTTTTTTTCTGCATATGTATGAAAGATGCCTTATAACTTGGACTTAAAAAATTAATATGGTTAACTATATTATCTCCAGCATTTTTAGAATAAGTTCACTTACAGAATATTTCCTTGACATGAAATCATGATAGCAAATGTTTTTATTTTGTAAACAAAAGTATTTATCTTTAATTGGCAAGTTTTAGAGCAGCCTATACTAAATAAGAAAATTATCAGAAATAAATCAAACCATTGGAATTCAGCCAAGATTGGCCTTTAGTTTACTGGCTTCAGATTTGGAAATTAAAAAGCTTAGTAAAATTTTTTAAAGTGAAGCACATAAAAGAAAACATTTGAAGATTAATATTTCCATTTTCATTCTCAAATCTATCCAACCTTTCAGCGGGTGAAAAGGAAATCCCTCACTGAGCTTTTCCTATATATAAAAACATAAAAGTGGTTCCCACTGCAACTTATTAGCCGTTTATTAATCTGCTGTTTCATGAAGTCGGTGTATGAAAAACAGAGAAACAAAGGGTAATACAATGAAGTACTAGGGACATGTGTCAGTTTATTTATTTAGTTAGTTTTAATTAAATTTAAAAAAAAATAAAATTCATTTGTATCATATTCTTTCTTATTTCTTAGCTCCTGCTAGGTCCTCCCTACCCTACTGCCTAACCAACTTCATGTTCTTTCTCAAATAAATAAATAAAGGAAAAGGAAACAAACAAACACATAATCAGACAAAAATTAGCAAAGCAAACCAGAACGAAAAGTACACAAAAAGCATGAATCCATTTTGTTTTGGCTAACTACTGGGAGCATCAGGATAGCTGGGGGTGTGATTGACACTCAGGGACATTCATGTGTATAAACCTCATTTTCCCTTTCCCAGATGAGATCCGTCACACGTAGTTTCTTGGTTAGGAATGGGAATTTGTGCCCTATTCCCCTTTTCCCTGTTGAGATTTTGTCCTGTTTGAACTTGAGCAGGCCTTGGGCGTGCTGTCAGTCTTTGCACGTTTATATATGCATCCACTCTGTTGTCCCTGAAAAGATGTTTCCACAGAGCTCTCTACTACGTTGAGCTTTTATAATCTTCCTGCCTCCTCTTAAGCATTGATCCCTAAGCCTTGGGAGGAGTGCATAGAACATCTCACTTAGGCCTGAGCACTCCAAAGTCCCCCACTTTCTGCACACTGTCCTGTTGTCAAGTCTCAGGGTCAGCATGTGTTTACAAGACAATTTCTATGAACAAGACTTCCTTCTGCCCATTGCATAGTGTTCTGTGTTTTGATATGCCCTGAGGTTTGTATAATGTTCTACCATTGTCATATTGAATTCTAACTGATTTTTAATTCTAAGCATGGTTTTAAATGTATATTTAACTAACCCTTTGAAAAATGCACGTGTTGATTTTATTCACCCCCCCTTCTAGAGCTATTCCCAAATTTAAGCCTTTCCTTCCCTTCACACCCAACTTTGTGCTTTTTATCCATTTATTGCCAATATATGCTGCCCAAATAGTCTGAGATATACGTCTTTCTATGGAACATGGTCAACTTATCATGGACTACACACTTAAAGACCCTTACTCTTTTCCTCACAGTTAACAATTATCAATAGCTCCCCTGTCCAAAGTCATGTCACCATTAATATGCCTCATCACCTCTGGTCTCAGGAGTTATGCAGTATCCTGTGAACATCAAGCACACCATTAATCTTAAATTTTGCATAAGATGGGCCATGGTGCTACACACCTGTAATCTCAGCACTCAGGGAGACAGAGTCAGGTGGATCTCTGTAAGTTCGATTCACCTTGGTCTATAAAGTGAGTTCCAGGACAGCGAAGGCTACATAGAGAAACTCGGTCCTGAAAAAAACTAAAAACCAAAAATCAACCAAACCAAAAAAATAAATAAATAAACAAATAAATAAATAAATATTAAAATTAAAAAAGAAAGAAACAAAGAAACAAGGTAAGAAACAAACAAAGAACATTTTTATGAGGCCTACAACGTATACAGTCAGTAGTCAGCACTGTGGAGCAAACATGGCCTCACTATTTCTTTAGCCTTCTCATTTTCCAGCCTCCACTTTTTGTGTATGTAAGCATATAAATACTGTTGTCCTAGTGAAGAAATGACTCTACTCTTCTGTTTCTCCTCTGCGAAAGCAAGCACTTTCATTTTGTTCTCCAGAAGGGACTTCAAATAATAGTTTTTATGTGGGATTCTGTGTTTTCTGTGACATTTATCCTGCATGTAAATTAGAATCAGCCTAAAATCAGAGGGAGTAGGAGACAGACAAGGGAGGTTTCAGGTGTGAGGTGACATTATAGTCACCTGAGTATTTCCTCATTCCACACTAACTGTTTTCTCTCTATTAAAATCCACTAATCACGAATATAATTACCTGGATAATTGTTTATGTTTTAACTCCACCACCCCCCCCCCCACTCACCCATAGAAGAAGCCTACAGCAATGTTCTTTGTTTCATTATCTACACACAGCTGAGACAACAGACAATGAGCTCAAGGTTTTGAGGAAAAAGCAGGTTAAAAGAAATTGGTCTGGAGAAGGCAAATATCCCAGTGGGATTTGTGAGACAGCAAGAATGACTTCCCCTCATAGCGAAGTGTTCTATGAGCCACGGTAGAAAAAATACACCCCATTTTAATAGGCTAACCTTGACACAGGTATATATCTTTGATATGCAATGAAAGTATTAATGCCTCATAAGGACTTGTATGAGGAAAACATTAAAATCTTAAAAATGAGGTATACAAGGAAGAATAGATATGGAGTCATTCGTGGAAATGAGCTTGTGTGAGTTTGAACAGACTGTAAAGGTGGAAAAGGAAAAACTGGCATCTTAGAGGTTTGGCTATGATACTAGCTTCAGGTGTGTATCTTATCTGGAAAATATAATCAAACATCACATCACTTACCTGATATAGTCATAGGACAATGTTCTGTAGAAGAAAAATAATGAAACATTCAAGGAAATAAGGAAATAAAACATTTCCTATTTCCGTAGACAAATAGGACTCATTAGTCACCTTCCAGATGTACCCATCTGTGGAAGACATCTTTAATCTGTCCTTGATCGTTGCCATGAAAGGCATTTTTGTTGGTGTTTGGGGTCCTGTAACATGATACCCATAAAGATGGTTATCATAGGTATTGGTGTGCAACAGGGCACCTTAAATCAACTAGAACAAGGGAGTGAACATGAGAAAGAAAAAAAAATGTCCCTGGCAACAGGACATGTGTGTGACTAGGACAAGGGGAAGACAAAATGTATGACAAAAGTGAGATGTAGAGTGCAACAGAGTTCAGGAGATGTAGAGTGCAACAGAGTTCAGGAGATGTAGAGTGCAACAGAGTTCAGGAGATGTAGAGTGCAACAGAGTTCAGGAGATGTAGAGTGCAACAGAGTTCAGGAGATGTAGAGTGCAACAGAGTTCAGGAGATGTAGAGTGCAACAGAGTTCAGGAGCCACAGGGGTGGCTGTGAGAGCAGAGGACACCAAGGGGCTCACAGAGGGTTCTGCTGAGGACCTGAAATCCCAGGTGATACTGAAATGTAAACCTCTCTCTGCTTCTGGAAGGGTAGAATAAAGATGCACAGCTCACAGAGAGAAGAAAACTACTGACTCGGATACAGGCTAGGGAAGCACAACACAAAAAGTCATCAGAAGCTGTGAACTGTTTTCTTCCTGATACTGTATAGCAGTATTTTCTACTTGTGGACCACAACCCAAGGGTGAAATGTGGAACCCTTATAGAATATAGCTGTTAATGCTGAAAAAAAAAGTTAATTAATAAAAACCAGAACACAGTAAAAAAAAAGAGCATGGAAAGAGAATAAGATGCAATTAAAAACATGACACTATTGAACTTACAGTTTAAAACTAAAAAAAACATTTTGTGTGGCTATTGTATCAGTTCAAAATTTATATCTCCCCAGGAAATTCTTATTCTATATGAAAGTACACGGATGTCAAATACACAATGCGGAGAACATCTACATGTGCATTCTCTTCTAAGATATTTAGATTATTTGATTATTGCTGCCAAGAAAGGCTATTTTGAGAAGAGACAAAAAGGAGGGGAAATAGAGAAAGCAGATCATTTGAACAATGTACTTTATATGCAGAATAGTATGTAGTAAACAGATAGTATTAAAGTCACAGATATCTGTACGATAAAATGTTACCCCTGATCAAATCAGGTACATACTTGTTACATTGTAAGTTTAAAAAAGGATTTTTAAGGACTAATCTGTTAAGGTTGGCAATAGAATATAAAGAGAGAAAGAAATGAGTATGTGATTGGAATTTGAAATTTATTCTTCTTGGCTCCCAGCACACAGAATAATTACCTACTTTATTCACCAGCCCTAGACTGTAAGCAGTGAACTTCTCTTATTGCCTTCTTAGCATCCATCAAGTGGGGCTTGGAAGGAAGTACCACAAAGCTGCTTGCTAACCCAAAAATTTCTGGAAGTGGTAAACTAAATAAGCTTCTGTTAAAATATTATATACAACTCACGGGCATTTATGTTTCACTGAACAAATGTTAATCCTTAACTCAGACATTGTCTCACCAAAAAGGGAAAACCAAAGCCTGTTAAAACCCAGACAGTACGGCTGAACCAGGGAAACAGGGGAACGTATAAACAAATCAAACCCTTAACCTCCCAATGAAGATGTGTCAACATAAACATGACTGTACTTCTCATTTCCAGCCCATGTGATACTAGAAACAGGATGAGAACTGGCTCTGGCTTGTGTAAGCTGAGCAGCACCACTTGTTGTACTTGGGGAAACATCCATTAGAGTCACTCCTAGAACCACTCAGTTGTGTGCACAATTTATTTGTTTTGCATCCATAGATGTTTTCTCTATTTCGCGAGTTTCTAGGCAAGTTTTTTTCTGAATGATTTCTAACTGCAAAACTGCAGCAGAGTCAACAAAGGGGATGTGAGGCATGAATGTGTCAATTATGCTTTGCTGTGTAATAACTTACTTTAAAACTGGGTAGCGGAAAGGACATGCATTCCTTATTTCTCCAGTCCTTGGGCAGGCTGGGACAGTTCCTCCTGTGTGGCTGCACTCAGCCAAGGCTGACGGTTTAGAGTAACCCCACACATGTGCTGGGCTGTTGACAAGGAAGCTGGCAGTAGAGTCCTCACTCGGTTTCTCATTGCCAGGCCTCTTCTTGGTGCCTTCGTGTGGGAGTGCTATGAATCTAAAGAAAAGCTAGAGAACCAGATTCACAGCACAGAGCTTTCTCATCCCGGTTAGCATTGTGTAGTCCAATAACCATCAAAGTAATTTGTGTAGGTAGCCTGAGAGCCAAGGAGCTAGAACAGATGCATTTTGAAGATCAATTTTATTAGTTTATTCAAAGTATATAAAATGCCTTCTGGTATTATGCCATTTGTAAACATATGTAAGTTATATCTATCCTCCTATTCGTCCCTTACTCCCCTCTCTTCTTCCTGGTGTCCTTCCCTTTCTGTGGTAGTTCATCCTCTCTTACCTTCATCTGTCCTCTCTCCCTCCATCTTCCTTCCTCACTCTCTTTCATTCCACATAGAAGAAAATTTGAGACTTGTTTTTTTTTTTTTTAAATCCAGTTTGCTTCATTTAACACAAAAATCTCTAGTGCCATCTGTGGAACTAGTTTTCATGAAGTAGCCTGATTCACTCTTCTTGATGTCTAATAATATTCTTTGTATGAACCACATTTCCTTATCAATTTTTCTATTAATAGGAAACTATGTTTTTCCATGACAAGGATATTACTAACAGTGCTTCAACAATCATTAGTGCGAAGAGTATGATTTCTACAATAAAGGCACAACAGAAACACGTAATTTATGATGGTAACATTAAAAAAAGTTTTATGATCCTTCTGTTAACTTTAAACAGCATCTTCTATGAGGGGTGAGACTTCATTCCTGTTTCATTATCTAAAATGTCAAAGTGCTATATTTAGTTTTTTTTTTTTAATTATTGCTTCCTTGTGAGTTTCACATCATACATCCAGTTCTGCTCATCTCCCGGTTCTCTCATATCAACCTCCATCCTTGCAACTCCATTAAAAACACCCAAATAAACAACTAAACAAAAACAAAGCATAAAACACATCTGATGATGGAAGCTGTAGTGTGCCTCAGTGAGTTCCAGAATATACCCCTCGGTCTGCACATCTTCACTTGCAAGTGTTCATTGCAGTGATTCCTTGATCAGGTTTGAGATCTCTGGCTTCTGCGACACCATCTAAGCTGCACCGTAATGAGGACAAGACTCCGCTGGGTCATGCCATTGCCACACTCTGTCATGGGGCTCCTACAGTTTTCGATCATCAAGAATGGCCCTTTCATTTGCCCCAACCCTTTGCAAATGAAATCGATTTCAGGGTGGGCCAGTGCAGAGTTTTTCGATCTAGGCCTGGGTGGCAGCCAAGCTGGTCAACATGCTGGCTCTCATCATCACCACCAGGGCAAGCCCTCCAGCACTGCTCCAGCTAGGCCACTTAGTGCTCCCATGAGCAGAAGACAGGGTCAACTCTCCTACTCACGTGACCTCCAGATGGTTCACCTATACCTGTGCCACCAAAGCCAGCTCCACTGTGCTGCCCAGTCAAGGCACAGGGCCCACTGTTCCAATCACTGCGGCCTTCAAAGGTCTGGACTAGCTCTCCCATGCTCACATTCTCAGGGCTGGCTAACCTAAGCCTTTGCCAATAGGACCAGCTTTACTGGGATGCCCACACAAGGTGCAGGGCATCCTGAGTGCTGCAGACAATGAGGCGGCAGTGCCAGCTCACCCGACAACTGGCAAAGAGCAAAGGAGGGAGGGCATACTCCCACATTCACACTACCTCATATCAGATGAGTGGTGGGTCCAGTTCTCCCACAGACTTGCCCTTGGGTCTGGCTCAACTGAACCCCTCTACCAGGTCCAATTCTACTGTGCTGCCCAGGCTAAGTGCAGAGCCCTCTCTTCAGAGTATGACAGCTGCTGAGGGACAAGGACAGCTCAGTGATCTCATGACCCTGAGGCCAGCTCTCCTAACTGCTTGAAGGTAGCAAGGTGTAAGGACATCACCCCCCACCCACCCCCACAAACATCTATGTCACCTCAGAACAGATAAGTGGAGAGGACAGCTTTCCCTTGCTCTCATCCGCAGGGCTGGTTCTTTTGTGACACGTGATCAAGGCTAGCCCTACCGTGCAGCTCAGGTGAGGTGTAGGGCCTACTTTCCCATGAGCTACAGACAATAAAGGACAGGGCCAGCTTACGCACTTTCATGACCCTGGGGCCGGCTCTCTCAACTGTCACAGATGACAAGAGGTAAGAGTACATAACAACTGCACCCACACCATCTCATGGCAGATGAATGACAGGGGCAGCTCTCCGGTGCTCTTACCCTCCACCAATTCACCTGCAATGCCAGCTTTCTAGAAATGATCAGGCAGTGAGGGTCAGGGCCAGTTGTGCACAGCTCCTGGAAATCCACTTGGTCTCTGGCGGCTGCCCTGACCAGGGACGTTTACTTGTTCTCTAGTAGTAATGTGAGCTATGGACATCAACACTGACCTCTGCCCACTGAATAGCAATAGACATGGTCCTCAGGGCGCAGTTCTAGCTAGAGCCTCACCATGGCATGGCTGGCCACTCACAGCAGGCTACTCCTCTTCACTCTTGGGTCCCCAGTTTTATCACTCTTCATAACGCTCGAGTTCCTCCATTTCTCTTTCTCTCCTGTCTAACTACCATGTATTTGCACATTGTCGTGCTGCTCCAGGTACAGGCTGGCCACTTGGCTAGTGGGCCCCTAGGTGACATCCTCCATCTATACTGCCACTGTTGGGGAAAGCAGGTGTTTATGGCCAACCTATGCTAATGATAGAGGGCAGGTCTGTGGGTTGCCTAGCGGTCTGCAGGTCTTTCTTCCTTTGCCCTAGCTGCACTAGGTGGAAGTAGTGGCATCCTGTGTGTCTATGGCCTGTCCTTGTCATAGGGTAGTGGGTGTAGGTCTCTGTCTATCTTCTTCTCCCACATGCTATGCTGTCTGGATTGGATTTAGTTTGATTTTTATGTGTCTTGACCATAAAACAGATTGGACTATCAAGCCAGACATCAAGCTAGGATGAACAAGGGACTGCCATCTGCTCTGCCCCTGACTGATATAAGAGCAACCACCACTAACACGGTGTCCCTTTGCTCTTTCCCTAGGGGGAGGATATATTTGATTTTTAGAGCCTTATAAAGCTAATATTTTAGCATTTTAAATAGAATTTTAAAAGGACATTTTCTTCATAGCTTTGATAATATCTAAAATTTAAAGAACTTAGAAAATGTTGATCCCCTTTTAGATATTTTTCATCTGATATTTAGGGACAGATGTGAAGAGGACAATTTGAAAGCTCAAACTTGAATTTTCCTTCTACCAGATGATGATAATGACTGGTTATTATTATTATTATTATTATTATTATTATTATTATTATTATTATTATTATTATTATCTGTTCGTGTTCCACATATCCTGGCATTTCCAGGTTTAGTCATGAGTAGCACTGGTGATTGCTGGTAGGTGGGAAGAAGAAACAGAGAAGAGAGTTTGAGACAAAAAAAAAGGCATATATGTGGAATGTCACATTGCCTCCAGATGAGATCGATTGAACTTTGACTTAGTCATATAAGCATCGGGAAATCAACCACCACTCATTTACCAAATCTAAACTATTCTTCTTTATGTCAATGACATGGTATGTACAAATGCGCTTATGAAGGACATTCTATAAACAAAACCTCCAGCTCTTAGGCTAGTTGCAACAAGCATTAAGAGATGGTGCACTAGAAAAGAGGGCTCCGTCACACCCGTTTTCATTCCTGGAGGAGTCTCTTAGGCTTTGAATAATGACAAACATAACGCACAGGAGTGGCACCTCAGCCCAGCAGCATGCTTTTCTACCACACCTGACACTGTGGATTTAATCAACAATTGTGCAAGAAACATAATAATGGCAATCTGGAATTTGTATGCACAACTCAGACCATATCTCCCTATAGAGCTGGATGATTTAGTTCCTAATATAGGAGCTGAGAGGTTCCCAACATCTGAATTCTCCGCACAAACATCAATTGCTTACTATGTTTACCTGCTTAAATAAGCCAGCCATTCTGACATCTATAAATATAAATTTTTCATGGGTAAAATCATAATGACAAAATAACACAATATAAAACATTAACATGTATAATAAAATAGATGCTTATTAGCTATGATGCCTATTACTAAGGTTACAATCTTTACTCTAAAACAATGGGAACATCATGATGCTTAGATTTCATTAAACATAAATTCTATCACGTCAGTTCCACATATAATTCTTAACACTGGAATAATCACAGATACGCATAAAATGTAAAATAATTCATAAAATGAATAGAGGAGTAGACTCCACCAGCTCTTCCTAACTGGAGCTGTATGCTGATTTCCAGTCTCAGTGATCAGGCTGTTTTCAGGAATTGGGTCTTTAGATCAATGGCTTATCTTTCTCTTTTAAATGAGAACTAAGAAGGCACTAATACTGAACCTGGGAGACCATCTTCCATCAAGTCAGTCTTCATTAGGAACTGGGAAGGCAAGTACATGCAGATAAGCACAGATAGTCTGGGAATAAATTAAGTGTCTTATAAACTGCTATGCTTCCTGTTTATTGTCTCCAATAATTGTCCAGGTGTTAATAGAAGCCAACGTTGAGGTTTCTAAATTCTTTCCATGCTCTCTAGATCCTCAGGGCAGTATTTACATCAATGGAAGATCAAATTCCCCCTGAGCACAGGAAGAGAACTGTTTATTATAAGCAGTTAGGTGCCAAACGCATTGTTGGAAAAACAGCAAAGGTTATTTCACTCCACTCCGCAAGAACACCTCACGGTTCTCTGTTTTTGTTGGAGGTTAGGTGACTGCATTAAGGAAGAGTGTAATGGAATACCGAATGCTCTGCATGAATACGAAATCACAACAAACAAAGGCCACCTTTTCTAAACTAACTACTCAAACTGGCGAACCAAGTAAGTCAGCAAAGAGTAGGGCCAGAGTTGCTCTTTTACAAACACTGCAAAAGTGGCACATGAGCCAAGGCTTAGCACCAATCAAATGTGAAATGACCGCCTCTATCACTACCTTGTTTCTATAGAAATAAGCAAAACAAAACACAACAAAACTATTCTTAATCCTTTCTGAGGTGAGAATTTGAAAGCCATTCATAGTTGTTGAAACAAAGACAACAGAAATTTTTGTACTGTGTGTGAATGCTATTTTTAAAAGTAAACTAAGAGATCAATAAGATGAGATCTGCATTTGTAACTACTTGTTTTTCTTTTAAATTCAACATTTCAGACACACTATGATGTCATAGTGAGAAATAAAGCCCTTAAAAGCTCAACTAAGATTGCTGTTCTCTATTAAAGTGTATCTTTATTTTATTCCTTATAGTTTCATATACACATTTTTTACCATTTAAAACAGAATATTAGATTCCCTTTAAAAATAAAATAATCTTAATATTTACAAGACAATAACACTAAGTTTATATAATTTACAATGAAAAAGAATAATAAAAATTCTTCTATATAATATTTTGTTATGGAAGTAATTTATTATAGCTAGGATTTTTTAGCATCATTGCCATACTCTTACATTCCTCATAAATAATATTAACTGTTAAGAAAAAACTACAAAGTTAATAATTTATATTAAAAGTTTTTCCTTCTTTTATGATTAAAAATCAATATATTTTTCATTCCAAAATAAGACCATTTTAAAGGAATTCTAAAATCTTGAATGCTATTATGTGTCTGGCTTTCTTAGCAGTGTGTTAGAAAGGTTCCTTGTTATATAGTAGAAGACATTTTTTGAAAAAGAAGAGAAACTTCATTGGAATACAAACAGGGCAATTAATTAAACTAGCTGAAATCACAACCCTTGTTCTTATTCACTGACCTCTCTGAAACCTTCCATAATCATGGAAATCAATGTGGAAATAATATCCTGTGTGATTTTCTTGGTGCTTGAACAACATATATTTCTACAAATCCAGATGTCATAGCATTGTACACGCCTAGATTGCGTGATATCACCCAACATAAATGCACAGAATATATTACCATGCTGAATTCTGCAGGCGACTCATGGGGAAGCTCTCATAGACACGATTCCATGTTGACAGAACAGTCACTAGGGGCCTCTTGAAGGAAAGGATGAGTAGGCAGGCACTTAATGATATTATCTGAATCACTTCATTGGCATGCAATAAACTGGATTCAAATATCCCTGAGAAAAC
Organism: Acomys minous; assembly: GCF_964271855.1. NCBI lineage: Eukaryota > Metazoa > Chordata > Mammalia > Rodentia > Muridae > Acomys > Acomys minous. The sequence continues at coordinate 29,014,508 of NC_140487.1, forward strand.
AACCTTAAATAGAATTATCATAAGTAGTAATCTTAAGCTGGTGCCAATGTAACTTTTTTTCTTTCCATTCTAACAGCTATGCCAACCTATACACTCCTGTGATAGCTAACCAATATTGTACTATGACAGCAAATCAAATCACTTAATTTTTCTTTGATTCACTTATTTCCTGTCCTTCCATAGAGTTGTTTTCCAGCATTTCAATATTTTCTGCAGTTCTGCTAAACTTCTATACATCATGACAATTCCAAAATTCTTCTCCTTAGATGAAAGCATCCTCTCATAATTTTAGTTTTCCTTTTTATAGTTTTCTTTATATTTTGAATTTATAATTACCTAATCTCTTTCTCGTTCCCTGTTCTCTCTCCAAATCACACATGCACACTCCTATCTCTCTCACAAATTCATTGCCTCTTTACTTTAATTGTTGCTATACACACAAATGCATGTATTTCCTAAATAAATACAATATAATGTATATCTATGTGATCCTGGGACTGAACACTTGATGTTTGATATCAGATAGCCAAAAGGAGGGGTACCTTCCCTATAGAACACTATTTATCCCCTTGTCAGCATGGCTCAGCTGCCCATACTACTCCCTTGGCCTTTTCTCTCATGTTAGCATGTGTACATTTGGTCTCGTATTGCTTAGGCAACCTAGTTAATGAGACCTTATGAGCGTAGCCTCTTCGATACTTCTAGGAGACAAAATTTCACAATAAACTACCTATTCCTCTAGATTTTATAATCTTTCCACTCCCACTTCCAAAATATCCCCATGCCTTAGCTCCAGAAATATGTTGTATTATTTGGGACTGGACACCACATGATCTCCTGTTTTCTGTATCTTAGGCAATTAAGGTCTTTCACAATTATCTCCATCTGTTGCAAAGAGGAGTTACTTTGATGGGGGGGGGGTGAGAACCAAATTTATATCTGAAGATCTGCAGTGAGTGTACACTTCTGCATAGGAAATATTTCAAAAGTTTTCTTATAAAATATATTTTCCTGGTAAAATTTATATAACTCAAAATTGTCCAATTTAATTTCCAGTGTTCTGTTCTGCTGGTATTGTCATCACACTGTTTCCCACTCCAGATCTAAAACCCTATATTCATTGAATATAGTTTCCCCCCTCAGTTTCCCCCCACAACCCCACTATACCTTTACCTTCTGTGAACTTGGTTTATTTAAATATCTCCTATAGGCAGCAGTTATCATTTTGAGATGTTCTTATTTCACTTGACCTGATTTTTTTAAAGATTGTCCACTTTTTTTCACATAACAAGATCATCTTCCTTGAAGGTGAATACTATCCCAATATTCCAGAATTTATTTATGTATTCTTCTATGCCAGATTTTGGGTTGCATCCAACTTGCACGTATGGGAGATACTGCTGCTTCTAACACAGAGGTAGGACTAGCTCTTTAGCTTGTAGTAAATAACTGATTTCAGTCCAGCTTTCATTTAAAACTCTTTACGATCTTAAATATTTCTTTTAATATTATAAGGATATTGGCTATTGAATTTAGGGTGTACACCCATGATCCTTCCCTTGGTTTTCTATCAGGAGGTCTACATTTTCTGTTTTTATCATAGAACCAAGAAAAGAAAGTAATTTAGCAATAAAACCATAAAGGAAAAGCCAGATGTAGCAATAAGCTAAGCCTGAGGTGGTTTAAACTATTATTTAGAATAAAGTCTGTACAGAGAACATCAAACGTGTACATTTTCAAAAATTAGAAGGCATTACTGAGTGCTTCCAATTTTTTAAAAATTTGAAGCATTAGTTAATTAATTGTAGAAAGCATATTTGCAAACAGGATAATAATATTATATTGAGATTAACTATGGTGCAAGATTTACTTGTGTATGTACACGAATGTGGGTTGGGTGTACACATATTTAGAGGCACGCGTGCATGTGTATGAAGATTGAATGTGCTTGTAGAACCCCATATGCTCTTTTTTTTCTTTTGCAAGGAATCTCAATGGCCGGGAACATATGGACTGGTCTGGCTGGCTACTGTGCCCAGAGTTCTGAAGGATCTACCTCTGTAGCCCCGAGACAAATCAAAATTCAGTTTAAACTGTAAAATCCTTAAAAGCAAAAATCTAAACAATTTAATACAATTATGGGATTAATTTCTAGAACTTATTCCTTACACTTAACTGTATCTTTATATCTCTAACAGATTCCTTCATCTCTCTAGCCTTTGTTAGCTAGCCACTGTTTTACTTCTACGAAATCAACATATGAATGAGGCAGTGCAATGTGTGTCTTTTTGTGTATGGTTTATTTAAATTAATAAAAAATCACCAAGTTCATTGGTTCTGCAAATTACAGGACATCCTAATATTCATGTCTGACAAGTATTCCATTGCCTGTGTACTACAATTTCTTAGCCCATTTATCCAAAGATAGATACTTAATTGGATTCCATATATTTTATAGTCAACAATATGCTGTATTATTTTGGGTGTGCATATTTATGTTTGTGGAGGTATATCTGCTCATGCAAACACACTTGGGTACAGCAGATGTGTGTGGACTCATGCACATGGAGGCCTGAGGACAGCCTTGGGTATCATTCCTCTTTCTGCAATATATGCTTTCCTTCTATGGCACAATGCATGGTGATTGGACTTAGGATCTCGGCATCAAAGTGAGACTCTCGTGATCGTGAGGCAAACACTTACCAGCTAAGCTACCTCCCAGGCTCCCAGAGTCACATGTATCTGACCAAGAGGAAAATGGATTCAATGGCTATCAATATAGAAAAAAAATGATATTTCACTAAGGATTTTAATATCTGTGTGGTTGTTCAGAATTTTGCATCACATCAATATGCATCATGTTTGCTGTTCCTCTATTTTTCTCCTTCCCACACTTCTGTTTACTGAGCAAATTAGCAAACGAATGAAATTTTTAAAAATTTACATCTTTTTCGATGTTGTTTGTATGTATTTTATTACCCACAAAAACTAACTTAAGATCTTTTAAAAAAAAAACTGATATTCCACTAGAATTTTCAGTGGAGCAAATTCATTCCTTCTGACTATATTCTGTATATTTATATTACAGGAAATGAAGGATGTCTAATTAAAACACAGGACCTCAGAATTATTAAGTTAAATTTCTTATTGTTCAAATGCATTGCAGTTCATTTGTTTTCTTCTTTCTTTTCTTTTTCTTTCTTTCTTTTTTTGTTGCTTGTTTTTTGTTTTTCGAGTCAGAGTTTCTGTGTGTAGCCTTGGCTGTCCTAGTCTCACTTTGTAGACCAGGCTGGCTTTGAACGCACAGCGATCCACCTGCCTCTGCTTCCCAAGTGCTGGGATTAAAGGCGTGGACCACCATGCCCGGCAAGAATGGATATACTCATTTACTCTCTTATCAGTCTAGACTGGTAGAGTTTATTTACATAGTGAAAGAAAATATATATAAATATCAAAATGTTATATTGCTTAACTTCAATGAATAAAAGTGTTGAGAACACACAAAATAAACTCACTCTAAATACTACTATTTCATTTTCAAACTTTATTAAATCAAAAGAACAAACTAAGTTCACGGTCCCAGGCCTTAGGGGAGATGGGGACTTTCCAGTAACTGAACAGCTTGTGTTGTAAGGAAGCAGTTGTGTGAATCCAGACATCTCAGGGACAACATGTAAGGAGACAATTGTCTGAATCCAGACATCTCAAGGACAACTTCTCCATCTTGCTGGCAGGATCTAAGTTTATGATCCCAGGCCCAGGAACCTACTCCTATGCTCGACTGATAGAAAATCACTTCCTCAACCCCTTACGTCAAAGTATGATTGGACAATCCTACAGCCCATCCCATTCCACAGTGTTTATGGATTCATCCTTTAAATATGCTGTACAACATCTCTTCAGGGTTGCAATTCAGCTCCCCATGTTGTTCTCTGGCCCTGATTGATCAGCATCGGGTTGATTACAATAAAATTTTGTCATCTGCATTGACCTGGTGTTTGAATTATGTCAGACTTCAGTAAAAACATATGAATAATTACACAAGAATAAAAGAGAAGAAAGCACCTAAACAAACTATTCATCTAGTTGAGGTCAGATATTTAAAAATTATTGAAACAAAGTACATCTTTAAACAACATGTTAAATTAAACCCAGCACTCAATTACTTGGCCTCTGTTCCACTGAGGAGCCTGTCTTCACATTCTTGGCAACAGCAATGTGGGTTATGGATAAGGATAAGATAATTAGCCAAAGTTAGTGTTGGCCAAATGCTGAATGCATAGCAACAGCTAACTTTCTTGCACAATCAAACTAAATTTTAGGGAAAGCCAAGGACAGTTTTCATTGCATTTAAAATGTAGCTGCTCTGTGTGGGAAGGGCAATGGAACACCCAAGCTTTAAAACCACATGCATTAACTAATGAAGGCACTGTTTTCTGAAGCTGTTATTTTTCAGAAGTCTCAACAGATCTTTGATGACTGGGATGGGACTATTTCTAAGAATTTCTCCACAGAAATTGGCACTTAATCTCATTAGTGTTTCCCTCAATGGCAGCCAGAGACTAAGACTCAAGCCTCTTGTTTGGCTGTTAATACTTAGCAGCATAAATAAAGCAGGGATGAAGTAAGAATTGGTGATAGGAGAAAAGGCCACCAAAAAGTCTATTTTATTATAGGGTTACTCAGGTTGGCAACTAAACCTTTGGCCTTTTATAAAACAGTGCAGTATGACCCAGAGGAACCCACAGATCAGGGGTCTAGAATTACCTACAAAATCATCTATAGGTAAGGTAGACTCTGGGGATGTGAAATGCAGGATTCTGCTTTGTTGAAGGACTGGAAAACACCTCAGAAAGAGAAAGGGGAAAGGCAGAGGTGTTTGCAGCGAACCGTACACTAAAGACTGTTCAGTGGGACTCTGTCTTGATGAGAAGGAAAGCTGTTCACCTCAGCCATATGGGCAAGAGTAGGGGAAGGTTGTTTTAGACACTTCAGTTAAGTTTGAGCCAAAGCATTTAGGTATGAATCAAAAAGCAGAGTCTATATCTGTAGCTACGACTGGGGAAAAATGGAAAAGCCTCATATTTAACCTACCAAATACAGCTGAAGTAATCTGAATGATTTTTATTAATTTATTCATATTACATCTCAATAATTATCCCATCCCTTGTATCCTCCCATTCCTCCCTCCCTCTAGCTTTCCCCCTACCATTGTGTTTTTGTAGTAGTTGTTCCTAAACACCTAAAATTAAAGTGACATAGAGTACATGAATTTGACCTCTGCTATCATAGAAGTTTGTACTTCATGCATCCTTGTTCTTCTTTGCCTAGTAAAAGCAAGTGACAGCACATAAGTTATTGTCCTGTCTATTGTGACTCTACATGAACAGAAAACTGTCTGTTAATTAACTTATAACCTGTGGATTTATCATGTTAGCTTATTTATCAATGATTCATATTCTAAGGGGGAAACATCCAATGATGATTCGCAAACTACATAATACAGAAAAAAAAATGCATTGACTCAGAGTTAAGTTATATCAAAGAACAGCAGGAAATTGTCATTAGCTAATCTGGACATTCTGAACTGTGGTGTCCGGTAGCAAATTCATTTAAAAACTATGCACGTCTCAGATGTAGTTGGAGCTTTGCATCCATCCAGGATCGTTACATCTGGGCTTGTATCTACTCAACCATATTTCTTTCATCTTTTCTCCTGGTCTATCTCATGTTCAAGTAATAATTTATATACACAAATAGATTTAAAAAAACCCACCCAAACTAGGGAGTAATAGTGGGATGTTGCTTAGGAATCAAACTTTATAAAAAGCCCAGCTGTTCAGATATGAGTCTCATGCCAGCTATTCCTGACGGAGAGATGAGGGTAAGAGGCAAACTGAACTTTCAGGGCAGCTGCTTTGCTACCATTCTTTAGTCATTGTGGTATGCAGTTATCATTCCTTGTGATGCGCCCCATATGTATACATTGAAAAGATGCCAGTAAGCTGCACGTGCTCTTCAGAAGATGAAAATTCATTACTCCCATTCTTGGGACTGCTTGTACCAGGAAGCTGCACATCACGCAAATGTCTTTAGTCAAATAAGGGAAGTATGCATTCATTATAGCATAGCGTACATTCGTTTCTGAAGATCCCTAGCCTACTAGAAAGAATTGAACAAAATATCCTGAGTGTCTTGCCCTTAATACCTGTGATTGCTTAGCATTCCTTCTTCAAACAGCCTTCTTATTGCAGGAGACACAAGAGAAGAGGCTATGAATGTAAGCCGGAACCACTCAGGATTACCGTTAGCAAGCTAACAACTTTTTGTCGGTGTTGTCATCTATAAAATATTCATTATAATACTCTCTGCAGGGAGATAGCTATGAGGAGTACATGTGGCCCAATCTGTTACAAATGTTCCCCAAATCATTATCACTGCTGCCTTTGCTAATCTTTACCCCAGTGATGACTTCATGAGTTGTGATGCTTCTCTTGTTCTGACGTTGTAGTTTAAAGAAGCAATGTGAAAGGGCACTTTACCAACCACACCTTCTCCCACTGTCATGGATCAAATATAAACATATATAAATTAAAGGACTGATACTTACCAATTAAAAGTGAGTGCTTTCCTTATAAAATTTGCATTTATTAATTTACTTCAAGTCTACAGTGCAAAGAACAGCTTGATAAAACCAGAGCCAACAAAAAAAAAGAATGCAGCTAGACGTGATAGTTTGTTTAAATGCCCACATATGTCTAGTAATCCTTATTAATATTGTTTGCATTTCTTACAAAAATCTTCTATTGTGTTAGAATTGTATTAAATTATATTCAATATTTATATCCATCTACTATCTGTCCTTAGATAATTATATTAATAGCTTATGCATATTCATGTGTTTGTTGAGTGATCTATGAACATGTGTTAACAGGGAAGTGGAGCAGAGCACTACAGAGAGCAGTAAGACTGAGACAGTGTCCAGAAAATGGAAACAATGTTAAGATTCCTGAGAAAGAAAATAACTCTGGGCAGAAAAAACACACAAAAGGTCTGGGGATCCTGAAAACTTAATTGCTAACAGAAAGGGCTACAAGCTCAAAACTCTTAGTAAATATATTCCCTTCCCAATTTGGATAATTGATTTTAAATGTCTTGTTTTTTGTCTTTTTGGTTTTTTTTTCCCCCACAAGAATTAGTGTGGTGCTCTTCAGAATGTCTACAAACAGGATGTCTGCTAGTAAATATTTCTTTCAATTCAGTACTTAACATGATGAGGCTGTTCCAAAAGAGGAACAGAAGAAAGAAGGACCAGTGAGTAGACGTCATCTGTCAATTAGTGAGAACTAAGGATGACTGCTCGCACAGACTCTTTTCCAGATGGGAAAGCTGAGCAACTGCTACATGTTTTGCTAACCATTTAGATCTCAAATCACTAGAAGAGCAGTCAGTACCCATAAAGACCCTCATGCATAACATGAGCTCTCCCCAAGTTCATAAGGTCAAAGCCCATTTGAATCCTAAACTATTTTTCATACTATTGTAACAGAGTATTATCTCTCAACTTCCTGAAAAAAAAAAGAGATAGAGAATTTTCAATTTGACTTTAAACATTTGTGGGCTTACTTCTACTTACTAGAGTACAAGAAAACAAATAGCAAGAAATTTGATATAGGCTGGCAAACCTGAAGAATTAGCATTATAAGCAAAAAACCCTTCTGCTGGGATTGACTGTCAACTCAGGTCAGGAGTCTAAGAGCTTTGCTCTACTGCTGCTCCTTGGTTTAATGATAACTGATTTTCCATATAAGTGGACTACAGATGTAGTTCTAAATCACAACCTTTAATTATTATATTTTATTTTTCATTAACAGATAGTAATTGCACATGCTCATTGGGTTGGGGAAAATATTTTATTAGTTGCATCAAATTAGAGTAATTAGGATATCGGTTGTTTCCAACATTCTAGTGTGACAAGAATCACAATTGCCATCTATAGTCAGCACACTGTGCTATAGAGCACCACTACCTCTGTCTTTTATTGAATTGTAACATTATATCTGTTAGACAACCTTTCTCTGTAACTCACTCTACACTTCCCCTCCCCCTTTAAAACTAAAGAACTACTTGTGGAGTTCTTGTCCCTTTTTGGTCCTTCTACCCTTCCTCTCCCCCAACATTTCTACAAGACTCTCGGAGATCTGCCTCATGTCTGGCTGCCAGCCTCAGTATCTCTTTTGATCTGCTGCCCGGTGGAGTCCCTAGGAGGACATTGTCTGCAAACATAGCAATGTATTATTAATATTGTCAGGGGTTGGCTTTTAATGGTGGGTCTCAGGTTGGGCCAGTCATTGGTTGAACTTCCCCACAAACTCTGTTACTTTCAGACCAACAGAGTTAACTAACCTAGGCCCCCACGGGGCTTACAGAAACTGAAGCACAAACCAAGGAGCATGCATGGTCTGGACCTGGGCCTCCTACACATATGTAACTGATGGGCAGCTTGGTCTTCACGTGGGTCCACTAGAAGGTGGAGCGGGGGCTATTTCTAACACGGACACTGTTGCCTGCTTTTGGATCACTTCTCCCTTGCGGGGCTTCCTTGCCTGGCTTCAATGGGAGAGGATGTTCCTAGTCCTGATGCAACTTGATGTACTGGGGTGGGTTACTCCAGGAAGCTCCTTATTTCTGAGAATAACGGGAGGAGGGGAAGCAGAAAGAGGGTGGGATCAGGAAGGGAGTGAGTTCAGGATGTATAATGAATAAACAAACTTTAAAAAGTAAAAACATGTCCTGTACTTTGGATAGATCTGAGTAGGGGTTCGAAGTTTACTGTATGTATGTCCTTGGCTGGTGCTATAGTTTGAGCAGGACCCCTGTGCCCAGACCTGCCTGTCATAATGTTCTTTTTCTAGGTTCCTAGGACCCTCTGGATCCTTCTATTTCCCCATTCTCTCATGCTTCTCTCATCTAGAGTCCCAATAGGATGCCCTCCCCTCTGGCCCACTTTCCTGGTAAGTGAAGACTTTCATGGGACATGCCCCTTGGGCTAGTGTCCAGATATAAGTAAGCATATACCAGTTGACTCTTTCTGCATTCTCCACAGTTGAGTGGAGAGTGGGGCCTGACTTTCACATGAACTCTAGTGCCCCATATTTGACCACGTCCCCTGAATGGGGAGACCTGGTGGGACTCAGAGGAAGGACAGCAGGCTACCAAGAAGAGACTTGATACCCTATGAGCATATAAAAGGGGAGGAAGTTCCCCTCAGTCACAGTCATAGGAGGGGGGAGTAAGGGGAAAATGGTAGGGAGGGAGGAATGGGAGGATACAAGGGATGGGATAACAATTGAGATGTAATATGAACAAATTAATAAAATATATTAAAATAAAACAAACAACAACCGAAAACAAAACAAAATTGAAGGACTAGGCACTGAAGAGGTGGCTCAGCTGTTAAGGGCATTGCCTCCTCTTACATGGGAGCTGAGTTCCATTTCCAGAACCCATACAGCACCTCAGTACTGCTCTAACTCCAGTTCCGGCGGGATCCAACAGACACATGTGTAGGCAAAACCCTAATGTACATAAAACAAGACTAGATTTTTAAAATAAGTTTTAAAAAGCTGAAAGACTGAGCCATTTGTTTTACAAGGTTGTAATTTTTATGAGGCTGTGTGAAACATAATAGCTAAAGTAATCATGGATCAAGTAGGTATGATCATTGCAGAGAAGCCAGTGGCCCCGCTCCCCAATAACTTTCAATTTGATATAACTGAGGAGAAAATTCTGTGGGTTTAAGCCTGAACCCATGGACAGCCTGTCATATAATATGTATTGTACAGCAGTGACTTCAGAGCACATCTCATGTGTGCTACATTTTTTGACAGGGTATGTCTTTAAAAATGTGCTTTCATTGTAAGCAGGGTGTATGACCATGGAGTGAAACTCACTCATCCATGCTGTTCAAGTTTGTTTCCTCTTCCTCTTCTTCTTCTTCTTCTTCTTCTTCTTCTTCTTCTTCTTCTTCTTCTTCTTCTTCTTCTTCTTCCGTTTTTCAAGACAGGCTTTCTCTGTGTAGCCTTGGCTGTCCTGGACTCACTTTCGTAGACCAAGCTGGCCTCAAACTCTGAGAGATCCACCTGCCTCTGCCTTCCCATGCTGGGATTAAAGGTGTGCACCACCATGCCTGGCTAGCTGTTCTATTATTCTAACAGACTCAAAGATGGGTTATTTCCCATGGAAATACAAACCTTACCTCCTTGGCAACATTGTGAGAAAACAGAATACATGCTAGAGATTAAAAACCATATGTGTCAAGTTACAGCTCTGCCATTTACTAGCTTTTGTTCTGAATGAGAGTAAGAGTTCTAACTTCTCCAAACCATAGTCTTCTTCACTCTAAAATGAATGTAATTTCAACATAACATAATTTTCAAAATTAACTAAAAAAAGCACTCCATAAATCAACTATATGAAAATGAGATGAAAATCTATTTTATGTGTCTTTCTGTAATTAAAGTTCATAATGTTTATGTATTAGAAGTTTATTGAAAATGACATTTACATTGAGGTTCAAATGTCCTTCATAGAGAGTCAAAAAAATTTGGGTCTTCAGAATGAAGTTGTTGGAAATGGCATTTCAAAATAACCTCCAATTATGCCATTTACCACATTTTTACTATACAGTACATTTGTTACAGATGGTACATGGAACAAGTTCTAAATAATAACCACATTTTAAAAGGGCAGCATAAAACAAAAAAATAAGTTTCCCTCCCAACCAGAACTGACAATTCCTTGTGAAGAAGATGCTAGTGGTGACTTTTATGTCATCTCCAAGTAGTCGGTATATGTGAAGGAACTGGGCCATACGCAAGATTTTCCCAGCAAAGTCTCCTATTGTTGAGCAAGGTTAGTAGAAGCATTAAAATGAAATGATCCATATATGAAAATTTATCAGTGGTTCCCACATTTTAAACAAATAGTAAATAGCCCGTGAATTATGAGAATTTAGAATCTCTATGCTTTTTGAATATAGGATTTGTATACTTTACCTGTGCACTCAGACAAACATGCTACATTACATAGCTGTCCATACAGAGCTGAGAATACAATTGGTGATTCATGGCACATTACAAAGAATTTATATACATTTCAGTATAATTTATATGGGGAAAATTTTACTATAAATTCTGCATTAAAATAAGTTAAAGGGCCTAAAACAATTAAGATAAGGATAAAACTGAATCTACTACTGGTCTCTAAAGTATTTGAATTGGTGAAATAATTAGTTTGTTTTTAATATAAGTTCAAGTGTGTGTGTTTGTGTGTTTGTGTGTCTGTTTAAGAAAAGCAAAGGCAAACATTTTCATATTCTCTGAATTGCTCATAGGAAACATATTACTCTAATAATGGTTTTAAAAGAATATATACTTTTAATAATACTATTACATTTACTATTATATATATTTCCATGAAATATGTAACTACTAATTATAAGTCTCCCAAGTTTAGAGTTTATATTTTAGAGCTTCATTTTGCATATGTTTTATAATTTCTTATATATCAATCATATAATGCATTACTAGATTATTTAACTAGTAGTAGAATAGGATGACTATAACTAAATGTTTCCTTATCTCCCCTTGATCTTCCCATTGGAATATTAAAAATAATAAATAATAACAAATGCTCTACTTAATATACTTAATGTTTATATAGCATTAATATTAACATTCACTCTGAGTCTTGTTTTAAAATAAATATTTAAAAATATATGGTACTATATATATATGTATTCCTTGTAAACACAACCATAATATCATAAAGACAAAGATGGATTGTATTTTTAAAATCCAGTTATTCCTATTTTTGTGACATCTGGTATGTATATGATAGTTTCAAAGGAAGCTTTAAAGATATTTTCAAAATGTTGTGAATTATAGAGGCTGTAGGCGGCATTTGCTAATGTCTAGATTTAAGTGCTCAAGATTCAGTGAGAAGGAAAAATGAAAGGCCTGTCTACACACAACAAAATCATGGGCAAGTAGAACATGGCCTACTAATGCAATATTCTTTCTTTATCTTGGAGATCAATCAGGATTCACTATGGAGACATATGCCAAACCTTCTTCCTCATATTTACATGTGGCTCCCCATCTTGTATAGGGGGCAGGGTAGCCACAACAAAGGCCCTGAAACATCATTTCATAAATGTGAGTAATGCCTCCTCCCTCCTCCCCTGAGGGATGCCGAGGAGCTGAAGCTAATCCCTTTCTTATATTGTATTCATAGTGACAATGTTCATATACCATGTGACACTTCTGTGTATCTTACTGTGAGCATCATATATTTAGCAACTAATATTTCTAAACATCTTATAATAAAAACTATACTTTTTCATTTATCAATATATTAGATATATATAATTGCTAGCACTCAAAACCATGCTGCTTAAAAATAACCACTTAAAATCATTAATTTAACTGTAACAGAGTAGATAAATGGGACAAAAAGTTTCTCCATGTGTTTCTGTACAAATGTTTATACAAGACCTATGTTGTGATTCTGTTTATTTGTATGTGAATTACTATTCATGGATTGTTAATGACATTCTCATTTAATGAGATGTGATTGACAGAAGTGTTGGTGCATTATTTTACTTATTGAACAAAAGTCAAAATAATCAAACTATAATTAATTGAATGGATAACTAATATGTGCATATTAATTCCTACAAACTAAAATGAGAAATAATAAATATCACCTGAAGCTCCTTATCTTTGGGATGGTTTAGCTCAGTTTAGACAGATCTGTAAATGTAGCCTGAGCGGTCTTCAGGCCACTTCCTTTTTTGATATTAAATATATTCTTTCTTTCAGCATAGAATGTAGCTCAGTGGTAGAGTGCTTGCCTGAGAGGCATTACGCCTTGTGTTTCATATCCAGTACCAAACAATGATTTAGGATTTTTGTTTGAAGTTGTGCTGCTTAAAGGAATACTTACTATACTTAGTAGCAACATATTGACTTAATTAAGACATGTTTATATATAGAGAAGAAAACTAGAGAATGCAAGAGAGAGAGGGAGGGGGAGGGAATGAGGTAGAGACAGCGAGGAGAACATACCACATCAAACAGTCAGATGTGATTATTTACCTTTTTTGGAGACAAGTTTTCTCTGTCTAGCCTTGGCTGTCCTGGACTTGCTTTGTAGACCAGGCTGGCCTCAAACTCACAGAAATCTACCTGCTTATGCCTTCCCTAGTGCTGAGATAACAGGCTTGCACAATTGCACATGGCTAGTGTGATATTTTAAAACACTAAAAGCAGTATTGTCAGTCTCCTAGCACTGTTCTAAATAGGGGAATCAGTCAATTGTCTGGGTCTCCTCTGTTGTTAGTCAGCATAAGTAAGATATTTCTTACTTGTGTTCCTTAGAATCTGGATTATTGTTGAGTTTTAACTGGGAATGGTATCTAGAAAAACCACCGCTGCAGGAAGAAGAAGATGGCAGGATACAAGGATGCTAACAAGCCCTCTTTTGTTTTGTTTTTGCAACAGTCATGTTTAGCAGTGTTACTAAGTAAAGTAGGACATTGTTTTTAAGGGGTAAAAGTGACAATATTATCATGCAATTAGGAGTGAAAAAGCATACTATCTCTGCTCAGAGATAATGATAATTTTAAAAACTTTTTCAGTTTGAGTCAAAGTTAAGGGAAGATTTGGTTGCAAGTAAGATAAGGATTTTGGACCTAACACTCTGTGCTTTTAATATGTGTAGACTAAAAATAAATACATTAAAAAGTTATAGGGCCTGCTGGAAATTTAGGATATTAGAAAATTATTATTAATCTAAAATAACTGTGATAACTGAGATGATAAATACATGCTGCCATATTAAATGAAAATTAATAAATCTCATGTAGAAAAATAACTTGCAAAGGGAACACATGTATAAATATATATATATATATATATATATATATATATATGAGAATATGAACTATAAGCAATCAAGAATATACTATTCTTAAGTGTTTTCATCTCTGCTAACTGGTATAATATTGTTTGTGACATTTTCTTAATGGTCAGGAAAAAATTAACAAAGGAGACTCCCCAAGCTGTCTTGAGCGTATAAATAACCAGATGTAATCTATTAGCAACTCTGGTTATTTCTAATAAATTCAGACACATCACCTCTTATTCCTTCCAGATTAGAGGATCTTAATTACTTATGTATATCTTCAAGAAGAGATCCTTCCAATCCTTTGATCTTTCTAAGCAGAATCCTAAAGCCTTGTTTTCTGTTTTGTTTTAACTTTCTTGAAGTACATTAACCAGTTAAGTTTCATTCATGTTTGCTCTGCAGAGAGCAGACCTTGTGCCTTGTAAATCTTTTTCTCCTAGGTAAAAGCAAGTTATTTAAGATTATGTTGTGTTGAACAAATGTTACGGAAATAAATAAATAGTCACTCATTTTCTAATAGGATTCCAAATTTTGCCAGCGAACAGTGGCATTTTGTATATCTTTCTCTGAATCAGCCTAATACTATCAGTAAGGCATCCAGCATGATTCTATTATCTGAACTCAGTACAAGGAGTGGATAAGCTGTACCCTTGGGCATATGTGAGCAGCTGCATGCTTTCATGAGTGGAAGCTGTACTGAGACGCTGCTTCAGTCATTTAGCGCATTCTCTGTGGCTACCTTCATACTGTAATGGTAAAGTGGAGCAGTGGTGACAGAAACCATATGGCAGCCAGAGCCTGAAGCATTTGCTCTCTGACCCTTTCTAGAAAATGGTTTCCAACACAGCGTGCACATCATAAATGGCATCTATAGTCTGCCGTTTGTTTGCATTATCAAATATTTCCTATAAATTTAAGGCATTTTCCTATATGAGAATGTTGCTGTTAGCTTTGGGAAATGTTCTGTAGTTCAGGCCCACATATAATTCAAAAATAGTGTCACTATGAAGGAAAAAAAAACCTATCACACATCATTTCTGGAAAATCTAGATGTGTCTTTTAGATAATTCCCAGAAGGCTTAGATATGATTATCTCAATTTCCAATGATAATGAGCAGTTGCAGAGTTTAATACATAAGTTGCTATCTTAGTTTGGGTTTCTATTGGTTTTATAAAAGACCGTGACCAGAGACAACATGAGAAGGAAACAGTTTATTACATCTTACAAGTCTTAGGTCATATGCTGTCAAGGCAGGAACTCGTGACAGGAACAAAGCAAGACCCATGGAGGGGTCTGGCTTATGGGATTCCTCCTGCTCAAGAGCTGTAAAACCTGCAGTGGGCTGGGTCCTCCCACATCAATCAGAACTCAAGAAAATGTCCTACATGTTTCCCTTCAGGCAATCAGGAAGAATAACTTTTTCAACTAAGGTTTCTCTGCCCAAATATCTTTAGTGTGAGTCATGTTAAAAAACACAAACAAAAAGCAACCAGGACAGTTGCTGTATCATATATTATTTCACTGCTTATAAAAATGATGTTTCTTAAAAATTAGTAGTAGTAGTGTTGTATTAAAAGTGAGAGAGTATGCAACAGCTGCACTGATTGTGCACCACTGAAGAAAAAAATCACCTACCTCAATCTTTCTTTCTTCTAATGGTAGAACCTCCCCAAATGGTTAAATTTCACAACTCTACAAGACTGATGGAATGGCAGAGATTTCAAATTACAGCATTTTTCATCTTCCCTGGTTTCTATGTCCTGAAAGGCTAAGGTTTTCAGTTCTCACTGATGTCAGTTATATACCATCCTTATAAAAGACGAAACTGTCAGAGACTTATCTTAGCATTGCCTTTTCTTCCGTCTCTAAAAGGAAAAGGAAAATAAGTGCAGCAATTAATATCACTTGTTTACAAAAAATATAAATTCAAGTCATTAGTAGTAAAAGCACTTTTAACAACAGGTCATTTTTCTCTGTGACTGTTCTAATAGCATAGTAGTAGCCGCTACTACTCAGCGGTGTAGTGGAAACTTATAACACAAAATAAAGAAAACCAAGATGGAGTCGCTCCTGCTCAACACCTTACTTCAATACACACTGACATCAGAAGTGTGATATCCCAGGGAGAAACCTGCAAAACTCTGGAAGACCATCGCCTGCACCAAGCAGAAGCACGAACCAAAAAAAAAAAAAAAAAAAAAAAGTTTGCAAAGAAGCGATGAGCTTCCCAAGGCCTAAAAAAACCAAGGTTCCAGACAGTTCAACTGACGGTCTCCAGCAGACCTCAATGCATAACAGTCACAACAAGGAAGTGGTCTAATAATGTCTCCCATCAGGACCTCTTGCCTCTGGCCTGGCTCTGACTTTGGTGACTCTTGAGTGTCATGCACCCCAGATGAGCTAGTTAAGTACAACTGAGGCTGTGATCAGGTCACTTCTGTTGTTCTTAAGAAGCATCACTCCTAAAGAGTGGCATTTACAGAGGTAGTACCAATTGATTCCTCACTGCTCTTTCCTTACCAGGGGAGCAGGATCTGATGGGATTCTGTGCACTGGGCAATAGTTCTTATGACCCACTTGTGCCACCTTTACCCTCTGCCTGTCTGTGTACACAGCATCCCCAATATTTTAAAGCTAGATCATCAGGCTATTAATTTTATTTGCTGTGAATTGGTGTGCTTCTCCTTCCCTGTGCTGTCATGTGTAGACAACAATCCTTGTACCAGGCTGCCTGCCTCAATGTGAAGTCTCAGTAGTCTTCAAGACGAGTGTACACAAATGTCGTTCCCAAAGCTTTTCAGACATCTGCTCGCCACTCCATTCTCAGTGTCTCCAGGCCCCACACCAGCCTTTGTTTTGCAAGTCTTTAACTTCATGATTAAAACAACTATGTGAAATTTGAAGTCAAAGACATTCAATCTGGTTTTGCTTTGGGGATTCTCTAAGTTGCCTCCTAGTGCTGAGAAAGAAGTTTGTTAAGGAGAAAAGATTTGAAGACTGTAAGAAAGAGGAAATAATTACACAGACAAGAAGGAGACCCAACATGTGGGTGGATGCTTCTAGGCAGTCTTTCCAATAACATGAATTAATAATATATACTTTGTAATGATGATGTAATAATATTTTGCTTCTTCATCCTCTGTTTTATTTAAAAAAAGATAGAAAACTACATATATGTTTTTGAAATTCTATACAAAAATTTTATCTATGTGTGCATGTGCAGAATTGGAGAGGAAAAAAAAGCTCCCACAATGAATGCCTCCTCAACTTCCAGTCTTTGAAACAATCCCATGCATCCTCTAGAGTTCTGGGCAGATAAAAATCACTTGGTCACCTTTGCTGATCAGCAGTTTAAAGGGTAGTGTGGGTTCTGGAGTGTAGAGATTGGTTTAAGAGCTTGATATACTGAGGGACATCTAGGTTGTTTCCGGATTCTGGCTATTATGAATATGGCCTGCTATGAACATAGTTGAGCAAATGTCTTTGTTGTGTGATGGAGCACCTTTTGGGTATATTCCAAGAAGTGGAATAGCTGGTTCTTGTGATAGCCCTATTCCCTATTTTCTGAGAAAGCACCAGATTGATTTCCAAAGTGGTTGTGCAAGCTTGCACTCCCACCAGCAATGAAGGAGTTTTCCCCTTTCTCTACTTCCTTGTCAGGATGTGCTGTCACTTGAGTTTTTTATCTTAGCCGTTTTGATGGGAGTAAGATAGAATCTCAGTATAAGATAGTACATTTATACTATGGAATACTACTCAGCTATTAAAAACAAGGGAATCTTGAAATTTGTAGGCAAATGGATACTAGAAATGATTATCCAGAGTAAATTAACCCAGATCCAGAAAGATATACATGATATATACTCACTTATAATTAGACACTAGCCCAACAAGGATGTCCTCTGAGAGTCTTTATTTAGCAGGGGATTGTGATAGATGCTGTTGCTTCTTACTGCGACTCCAGGAGAGAGAGGTATGGGAGAATGGAGAAATGGAAGGACCCAGAGGGTCCTGGAACCCTATAAGAAGACCATCAAGGCTGATGGATCTGGATTCAGGGGAGTCTGCTCGAATTACTGTACCAACCAAGGACAATGCATGCAGTAAACCTAGACCCCCTATTCAGATCTAGCCAATGGATAGCACGTTCTCCAGTGTTGTGTGGAGAGCAGGGACAGACTCTGATATGAACTATGGTGTCCCCTTTTTCACCACTTCCTCTTGGTGGGAAGGTCCGATGGCACTCAGAGGAAGTGTAAGCATACTACCAGGATGATATCTGATAAACTGTGATCATATGGTGGGGAAGGAGGTCCTCTTCTGTCACAGGCCTAGGGGAGGGGGTAACAGAAAGATACAACTGAGGGGATAACAATTGAGATGTAACCTGAATAAATTATTTAAATATTTTTTTACTAGAAGAGCTTGATCTAAAGTATGTTATTGTTGTGATCACACTAGATATTTCTGTCACCTATCTGAGAGTGACTCTGGGAGAACTGAAAGTGCTTTAAACAGATGGCTGGAAGGGTACTTTACAGGGGGATTTTGCCCAGTGTCATTCCCTGAGCAATATGGCCCATGGGAGGCAAATGGAAAGCAAACTGTCTACTTGCTCTCCTCTCCTAGAAGTTTAATTCTTTTCTGAGAGGAAAAACCCTGTTCCTCATGGCTGGTAGCACCACTTTGAAAGCATTCAAATGCAGAAAATAAGCACAGCTTATGGTTTCCCCTCTGTAATTCTCAGTAACCTTTAAGAATCGGCAAACTGCCCTTTCTTCCCTGCTTCCAGACTCCTTATTACGACTTCTTTGTCCCCATCTTTAAGCCTGTGATTAAAACAATGCAACTGTAATCTGAATTCAAAGGCATTCTTTCCTCAATCGCTTTGTCCTGTCAATATCTACTTCCTAACAGTCTCCCCATATACATCAGATAATAATTAAAGACACAGATCTTCTAGATAGTTGTAATCTATTGCTGAAAATGAGAAACAAATGGGATGGTTTATATCTTGTGGGAAATGAATTTTTCAGTGGGCAAAGAAACCCAGCTCACTGATATTTGCAATTACTAAAATTAAAGTGGTCCAACTCTTAAGGTATAATGTTGGAATATATATTTTAACAGCTTCATGTAAATAAATCCTTTGTGGGAAATTCCACACATAAGTTAAAATTCTTGTGTACACCAGAGGCTGTGTGGGTGCTGTCACTGCCTTGTGTGCTTTTCTGTCTGCTGCTTAGAAATGAACTCACATGTCAAATACTTGGCTGATTTTAACACAAGAGTATATATCCTAAGTCTAACAGATAGATATGACTCTATCAATATATGAGATAAAATAGTTGAATAAGGTCTTCAGAAGCCTCAGAGACACAGCATTGAAAGTTGTTCTTATAACCCTAAATTTCTTTGACAACAAGACAAGTTAACTCCTGACAAAACCCAGCCGACCTCAAAGAAGATGATGAGCATCAAAGAACCTCCTTATGGACATGGTGTCAAAAGTCGCAAACCAGCCACTGGGCAAAATGTCCTCATTCCTGACACAATCAGGATCTGCCTAAAATTGGGCAACTTAGATGCCAGCAGAGTCGATGGTCACACTCTGCCATGTCAGGGTAAGTAAGTCCTCAATAGTTCCTGCCCTGCGAACAAGTCTGGCAGAGATATTAGGCCAGAAAGCTGAAGATGAGGCTCCAACGTTATAAAGTGTATCGGGTGACCGGTCAGGCAGTAAACCATCTTAAGTCAATTTGTACATTTTGGAAGCTGCTAACCCGCACTGCTGGCTCACTCAGGAATTTAAGTTTTCCTCTTTCTCAAGTCTCTGAGGGAAATTGAAGACAAGATAGTATAGTTTTACAACCAAGTTTAGTTGGTTAGGGGACAAGATCGTTTTAGATCAGGATAGAAAAGTTAAGCTATTAGAGTTGAGATAGGATAGATATTGAATTTCAAGACAGGAAAGACATTTACTTCATACTGGACGAACGCAGACGGCCAATTCACTATGAATGTAACCTGTATAGAACTCATTATTCTTATGATTTTCACATGGTTCTCCCTGCTGTATGTAGTTTGTTTTATACATGTGTAATAAAAGAAATGTATAAAAAAAAACAAAAAACAAAAAAAGGGAAAAGAAAAGAAAGAAATGAACTCACAGCCAGCATCTCTGGGACTCTGGTTTGAACAAAGCCAGCCCATGCACATGCATTGTCAAGAGGACATATTATGCATCCTTTTTTGTCCTAGACACAGGATAGTCCTTCAGCACTCCTCTTGGTGGTTTTAAACTACAACATCACATTGAAAAGCATAAAAATATGAAAAATATGACACCACAAGGACCTCAAAAAGACTCTTGTCAACAAATGAGAACAAAGAAGAGAAATTCAAAGGACTGCCTTGTTTGATGTCATCAGAGGATATTTGCTTCAAGCGATTGTAATTTTTCAGTACCCTGAACATACTCACAAGTGACTGAAAATATGAATTCCTGAATTACAGATACTGTAACTTTCAGTGAATAGGTGCAAAATTCATAGTCAATAATGGGGATGAATGAGACAATAATTGTATACCTATCATATACAAAGTGGTGGGTGAATAGCTGGAATATACCAACTAATATTTTGAAAAACATATAATTATGTACTTAGCCAAAGTAAGATAATACTGTAACTGATATTAAGAAAATAAAAAATAAAAAAATAGAGTATATTGGTACTACAGGATTGTCACAGGTTAGTAAGACCAGGTTCAAATTGGACTTGAAGTTCTGCATACATAGAATTATACAAGCTTCTGACATAGAGCCTAGACAAATAATATTCAGAAGACCAGATGAAAATGAGAAGTTCCAAAGACACAAAGATTCTTGCCTTTTTTAATATATATATACTACATACTGCTTCTCTGACCTACCTACAATGAAACTTTATATCTTCTTGAGGAAAATAGCAAGCTCTGTTACAAATTCATAAATGCTTATGCTTTATGCATCTCAGTCATCTACAAACTTTTCTTCCTTAATAATTGTCAAGTGAAAACGTGTACCACGCACAACATAGGCTCTGATCTCTTTAAGTGAATCAAAATACAATAAAAAAACTGTGCAAAAAGCACACTTGTTCATGAGGTTTAATGCCGAAGTTAAGGTTGTCCAAATAAAAAAGGAGCATGCAGGGGAAGTTAACATGGTTGCTGAGTGCCACCAACTCTTGAAACTCATTGTGTGCCTCTGTAGAGGAATTTTAATACAGCAATATGGATGCTCTTGCAAGAGATCACATCCAAAGATGATCTAGGTCTATGTGATCCTTCTGGAATACAGATATGCTCTAGATTACAGTATGATCTGGTGGGAATACTGGCATGCCCTTAGTACACCTCTAATCTCAAACAATGAAGCTAAAGTTAGTTAATAGAAGGAAGCAGCCACATTTGAAACTGATGCCTAAATGAGAGGCAGACAAAGTGAGTAATCCGAGAAAGATTTGACAGAATGACTCAGTGATAAGATATGTCCAACTCTCATGAGAATGGGACAAAAAAAGAGAGCATACGTAAGAGCAGCACTGGGAGAGAGAAGACAAAGTTGTTTTTTGTTTTTTTGTTTTGTTTTGTTTTTTAACCAGCACAGTATTACAGAGACAGGTTGCAAAGAGAACAGTCTCAACGCAATGAAAACAGACAGAGTGAGCCAGGGAATGAGAAAGAGCCAGAAGATTAAAACATATTGCCAGAATAAGTTTGAGGCCAAGCAAAGTAATTTAGTCAGAAGCCAAAAGAAGCTAGTTTGTATCAGCAAGCTGGGAAAGGAGTTCGACTCAGAACAACTGAATTGAAGCAGGCAGCAAGAGATCAGAGAGAGCTAGAAAGAGAACAGCCCTCATGTCATACCCTCATCAGAGGAAACAAAAACATTTATGTGCATCTCCTTCCAACCCTGTGTTTGTTAGTACTATAAGGACTAGCAGACTGAAGGTTGCTCTGCTCATGTAAGAATCCAAGAATATGTATTTCAATTAACCCGAGTAACTAATATTACAGTAATAGGCCCATAATATTATGACATGTGCTTAAATATACAGTAATGATATCAAATGGAGAAAAGCTTTTTAACTAAGTTTAGCTTTAAGACGTTTCAATTTAGGTTTAGTGTTAATTTGAGTGTTCTTATTGCATATTATAACATAAGGAATTTTCTCTCTCACTTACTGAATATTTATTGTGAATTTATAAGTATTTGAATACAAATCACAGGGAAACAATGTTTATTGTTTGATTCTAATGTTTCAAGATATCACAAGCAGATAGAAAGTACTACTCAAGGCATTCTTTGTGGCTCTTTTTTTCCAGTCATAGCATCAAAAGGAAGGAAGTATTCTGCGAATAGTATTGATTTGGAAGTCACTGGCCCCTTGCAGCAACCTCACATTGAAAGGCCTGGTATCTATTTCTTGTTAGAAGACAATAGCACTTTGAATGATGGTTTCTCTTTTGTTCTTGTGGTTCTACATTTTTTTTGTTCTAATTCAATGTAGTATTGGGGCAGGAGAAATGGCTCATAGTTAAGAGCATTGTATGGCATTAGAGAACCCTGGTTTCATTTACAACAGCATGGGTGATGGCTCACAGCTGACTGTAACTCCAGCTCCAAGGATCCACTCCTTTTTCTAGCCTTCTTTATCAACTGCACTCTTTTAATATACACATATGCATTCATGCATACACACATGCACTTAAAATAGATAAACAAATTATGCAGATAATAACATTTATATAACCTCTTATACTGACGCAGGCTACCTCTTTCAAATTCTTTTTACTCTAAGGTATACATAGAAGTATGCTAGGAAGACCATAGAGATAAACTGCTTAAATCATGTGAAAGAAAATTTTACCAAAAATATGAAGTTTGTTCCCCAAACAAACTGTATTATAATATAAAATGTATTATAATACATAAACCTATATAGAATGTAAACATGCATAGATTTTAAGATGTACATAAACAAGATGTAGATAAACATGTTGATAGTTGGCTGTGGCAACCGGACAGCAAATAAGCCCTGAATGGTTCCTATTTAGAAAATATAACAACATCACCAGAATTCATTTTCATGGTTTGATGCGCTGTGAAGAGTTCCTACATAACTGTCATAGTTTGAAGTAGTTCTGCAGATATAAATATAAACAGCCCATCCCTTCACTCTTTAGCCTATTCCGGGTCTACTCATTTTTACCTCGTGGAGTTTATTAATTAATACTAAAGGAAGCCTAGGAATATAGCTCTGTGGGAGAGGGCTTGCCTGGAATGCGTTAGGTCTTCCCTCTGGCAACACGCGCTGGTATGAGCTGTTATAGTGCTTTATTACAGGGCTCATGCTTAGCCTTAAATGGAAGCTTAGATCAAAGTACTGACTTTTATTGAATGCTGAGATGTCTCCATTGTTCAGTTCCATTTTCTGAATGTGTTTTCAAAGAATTATCCAAACACTAACCAATTCCCTTATTTGATTTATATATATATAAATATATATTTTTGTTTGTTTGTTTGTTTGTTTTTTCTTTCTGGTCTTTTACAGTTCAGGAGTGTATTTGGAACATACTTACTAAAATATCTGTTTTCTTCTGTTCTGCTTGCAAGTAACTGCTACTTTGAATTAAATAGGAATCCACAATGGTTAATTTTTTTTTAATTATCTAGAAGAAAGAAATGGAGAAAAGAGATGAAGAACCACGCAGAGTCCATCATCTCTAAACATCCTAGTAAGATAGAATCTAAAAGGCCAGGTTAAGAGCTTTTGTCTGAAGTGAAAAGCGTCACCTGTTCTCCATGCACTACCATTTCTTCTCAGTGGAAATCATGACACAAAATAAACCTTATTTTTATATCAACTTTTGCTATTTTACTGAAACATGGTTTTTTACAATGATTTTCAATCCTTCTCTTGCTAGTAAACCACCAATGAACATTTTTTTCCATTTGGGATGAAATTTCAAATTTTGCCAGAAATTAAGGCAATGCACACTTTAATATGTCAACACTATGTGTAAATATTTTAGCCATAAAGGAGAACACATATAAACTTTTTTTTCAGATCAGGAGTAAAAAGCACATCATCAAGCACAAACAGGAGTGAAAAATGTCAAAATAACTTTCCTTCAAACCAAGCATCATGTCTTGCTGACTTTAACACTTTTTCTTTTGTATTATATTTATTTTCACATATACATTTATATTATTACACACAAATAAAACAAACTACATACAGCAAGAAGAACCATAGTGTTTTGACTATTTGTATTTGGCAATCTTGAAGAATACATCTTTCCAATCTTGGTGAGTCTAAAACTCTGAATGAAAATCAATATCTGTCATAGCTCACCATCATTAGTTTAAAGAATCTATCTAGACCTACAAAACATCTTAACTCCTAAACAACTAAGCTTTCTCATTGTAAGACTAAACTATTTGATCTTCAACCCATCAGAGACTTGAGAAGGAATAAAATTTATTACCTGAGTATACAAGGGCTGTAGGTTAGCAGTTTCCCAATAAGAAGATAACAGAAATAGTTTGCTACCTGAGCAGTCACCTAAAACTCTCTATAATGTTGGAGCATTATCTTCAGCCTTTTGGCATAGTATGTCTGACAAACACATTTGTGACACAGGAAGAATGAGGACTTACTTACCTTGTCTTGCAGAGTTCAGCCAGCCGTCAACTCTGCCTGCATCCAAGCTTGCCCTTGTTTTTGTTTGTTTGTTTATTTGTTTATTTGTTTTTTGGGCAGAATTCTGTCTGTGGTAAAAATGAGGACATTTTTCCCAGTGGCTAGTTTGCTGCATTTGAAGCCATCTCCATAAGGAGGTTCTTTTATGTTGATCATCTTCTTTTAGGTAGGCTGTGTGTTGCCAGGAGTTAACCTGTCTTGTTGTCAAAGAATCTTTAAAATAATAAAAACATCTTTAAATGCCACATTCTGTAGGTCTCTGAGGCTTTTTAATACTGTATCTAACTATTTTACCTTATACATCTATAGAATCATATTTTTCTGTTAAACCTAGTATGTATATTCTTGTTATAAAAATAGACTGATAAATGACATGACCACGATATGATCAACTAACAATTATTTTCTATTACTTAATTATCCTAAACAGCATGCAATATCACTTTCAATGTATTGGAAGCAAAGCTTGTATTCTCTGACTTTTACCTGAAAGTTTGCCTTGGAGTCTTAAAAGTCCTCAGTAAGTAGCCAACAGAAATGACAGGTAAACAGATGGACTGGGTCTTGAGGAAGCCCTATTCCCATTTTTCTGAGATAGCACCAGATAGATTTCCCAAGTGGTTGTACTAGTTTGCATTCCCACCAGCAATGAAGGAGTGTTCCTCTCTCCCCACATCCTCGCCAGCATGTGGTGTTGCTTGAATTTTTGATCTTAGCCATTCTGATGGGTGTAAGATGGAATCTCAGAGTTGTTTTGATTTGCATTTCTCTGATGACTAATGAGGACAAGCATTTCTTTAAGTGTTTCTCAGCCTTTTGATATTCCTCTGTTGAGAATTCTCTGTTTAGTTCCATGCCCCATTTCTCAATTGGGTTATTTGGTTTGGTGGTGTTTAATTTCTTGAGTTCTTTATATATTTTGGATATTAGACCTTTGTCAGATGTGGGGTTGGTGAAGATGTTTTCCCAGTCTGTAGGCTGTCGCTTTGTTCTCTTGACAGTGTCTCCTGCCTTACAGAAGCTTCTCAGCCTCATGAGGTCACATTTATTAATTGTTGACATTAAGGCCTGGGCTGTTGGTGTTCTGTTCAGGAAGTTGTCTCCTGTGGCAATATGTTCCAGGCTCTTCCCCACTTTTTCCTCTAAGTGACTTAGTGTCTCTGGTTTTATGTTGAGGTCTTTAATCCACTGGTGGGAATGCAAACTAGTACAGCCACTTTGGAAATCTATATGGTGCTATCTCAGAAAAATGGGAATAGGGCTTCCTCAAGACCCAGCTATTCCACTCCTTGGAATATACCCAGAAGATGCTCCAGCACACAGCAAGAAAATTTGCTCAACCATGTTCATAGCAGCCTTATTCATAATAGCCAGAACATGGAAACAGCCTAAGTGTCCCTCAATAGAAGAATGGATAAAGAAACTGTGGTACATATACACTATGGAATACTATACAGCTATTAAAAACAAGGAATTCCCGAAATTTGTGGATAAATGGATTGAGCTAGAAATGATCATAATGAGTGAGTTAACCCAGAAGCAGAAAGACTCAAATGGTATATACTCACTTATATCTGCATATTAGCCCAAGGGGCATGTCCCACGAAAGCCTTCACTTACCAGGAAACTGAGACAGAGGGGAGGACATTCTAGTGGGACTCTAGATGAGAGAAGCATGGGAGAATGGCCCAGAGGGTCCTAGAAGCCTACAAGTAGAACATTATGATAGGCAGATTTGGGCCCAGGGGTCCCGCTCAAACTAAGGCACCAGCCAAGGACAATACAGGCGGTAAACCTTAAACCCCTACCCAGATCTTGACAATGGACAGAACACTCTCCACAGTAGAGTTGAGAGTGGGATATGACTTTCTCACATACTCTGGTGCCTCACCTTTGACCATGTCCCCTGGACGGGGAGACCTGGTGGCACTCAGAGGAAGGACAGCAGGTTACCAAGAAGAGACTTGATACCCTATGAACATATACAGGGGGAGGTAATCCCCCTCAGGAACAGTCATAGGGGAGGAGAATAAGGGGAAAATGGGAGGGAGGGAAGAATGGGAGGATACAAGGGATGGGATAACCATTGAGATGTAACAAGAATAAATTAATAAAGGAGAAAAAAAACCAGATGGACTGATTTAAGTGATTTCTCTGCTCCATGAATCTGATGAATTTTTAAATGATAATATAAATAACTTTGAGTTTTGTGGTTTTATTATTTTTACACAACTGTATCTTTTAAATTAATGACTTGTTTTCCTGGCCAGGACATTGCTAATAGAAGCATTTAGCTATCAGCATTGGTAGGAGGTTACTAAATATATTTGTAAGAAATTGGGCAAGCTATTATCATTTTCGGCCTTCAATTTCTGGGAATAAGTAAAAAACATAGACCTTAATGACAGCTATGTTCACTTCTTGTTCTAAAAGTCTATGACTCTTCACATAACAGAGTTCTAAGCTCCTCAGTCTGGGAATTAGTCTTGAGGCAGTGCCTGTAATCTTCTAGGCTTCATTCAGAACTCAGGGCTGCAGGAGAATGATTCATGGTGCTCAGATCTCTTTGGATACACTAACACGGCACACACTATAAAAGTGGTTTTATATTACTATAAGATACTCTCACCATATTATATTTATTTTACTTTTAAACATACAGCTATAGAAATGTCTGAGATGCCTCAACTGTTCTTAATCCAACAATACACATGATAAAATTGGAAAGAACACATCTGCTATGTGGTAAAACACACACACAGACACACACACACACAGACACCCACACGAACTTCATAAATATTCTTTCTCTAGTAATAAAACAAAGGAAAATAACCTATTTCTATCACAAATATTATCATGGCTAGAATGATGGCTCAATTTGTCTGTCTGTAAAGTGTCTTCTGGGCAGGAGTAACGACATTAAGACCACCAGAATTCAGGTAAAACGCTGAGCACTGTGGCATGCAATTGTAAACCCAGTGCTGAGGGGATAGAAGCAGATAGAAGAAGACATACAGCCCTATGTTTGCATATCATACCAATAAATATATATATGCCAATAATATATCTATTACTTGCTAGTTATGTACAGAATATTGTACTTAGATCTAATACCTGTCAGTTTACTCACTAAAAGCCTTAAAATTCATTCTTTGGAGAAACAAACTGAAGATCTTTCACTTCTTCAGTCATTTTTTTCATTTAATATACATATTAAATATATTTAATATATATTATTTTCCATTTTAAATATTATTTATTTTTATATTAACTACGTGTATTATTGTGTGTCCATGCCTGGGTATATTCAAAGGAAGCAGATCCCTATAGAGGCCTCTGATCCCCTTGACCTTTGAGCTTCTTGACATGGTTAATAGGGAACTAGATCCCCCTCAAAGAGCAGTAAACACCATAATTATTGAGCCATCACTCTAGCCCTGATATTTTGCATTTCAAAAGCATAGGCAAAAAAAAAAATAGAACACAGATAAGCAACTCAGTGTGACAATGGGAGGCAGACAATACAAACTTAAAGATTTGATCAGTGATGTCAAGCAAAATACCACCAAAGAAGCATCACATATGGCCTTATAATCTGTTAAGAGAACTGAAGCAAAGTATAGAGATTTGGGTTTATTCTGAAGCTAAACTTTCGGGAACATGATTGGATGTGAGAGCTGAGGAGACATAAGGGGAAAAAAATGACTCCTAACTTTTGTCTTTAGAAAATATTTAGGTGATGGTAGTAATGCTATTTATTGGAGTGAGTAGGAAAGGAGGTTCAGTGAAGTGCCTAAGGAAGTAGATGATACACATAGTTCTATAGGTAAAAGAGATTACCTTAAACCCACATTTAAATGCATAGATTAGAGTGAAACATGAATGCTGTAGTAATAATATACACAAAACTTAAATGCACCTTGATTTGCAGAATTCTTCTTTCACTTTCATTTCATTATTTTATTTTAAATGGACATATAAAATTAAATATATTTGTTTTGTATAATATGATGGTTTGGTGTAAAATATACTCAGATTATACAAAATCAAGTTGTCATATGGTCTTGTCACAGATGATTCCCTATTTTGTAATGCTACTATCTTTAGTCCTCAGTTTTAACTGACTTGACAACCCTTTTTATTAATACAAAGGAACAAAACATAAAAGGAATTAAAGCAAGCAGTAAAAAATAGTTCCAACTTATACCTTTTGTTTCCAAGTAAAATGTCTGTGCCTTTTCTAACTCAGTGATTTGTTTGTAATGAGAAGGCAGAGATTGCTGTGTTTAACAGCTGGTGCTCTGGCTTGTACTAGGTAGTCATCAATTTTATCTCACTTAATACGCAGAGGTTTTACTTCACATAGGTTTTCCAATTTAGTAGAAGAACGGACCACAGTACAGAACCTTTAGAAGGCAGAAGGATGCTCAGCTAGGATTTAGGCAGGTTGCACTTGCAAGCTTGAAGTCTGGCATCAAGCCTGTTTCACATGCTGCCTCAATGTTCTATGTGCAACGTGATTTATATTCAAAGGAAAAAGTATTACTTGAATTGTCTGATCTTAATACTCAACATACCACTTTACAGATCTCAGATAATAAGAACTCTTTGCCTTCACTGATGACTGAAGAAAATAATTTGCTTCAAGGTTTCTGTCAAATAAATGTACAACTAAAATGTGCAAAGGGAATGAAAGTGGCAGTTTCACTTAAAAAATGAAGACCCCACTGACATAAAAAAATACCAGTAAGTATTATAATGACTAAAACAGAACCCATTTTCCATAAATATTAAATACCCTAGATTTTGAATTTAATTTTATTTAATGCTAAACATAGAAGAGCAATTTTCCATTCTCCTGTAGAAAATATAATATTTTGTTCTCTCCTAAAATATATTTTCACTGATTCTGGATAAATTAAAAAATCAGTAAGTGCTTGAGTGCCTACTTTGTGTCCAGTAAATCATAAAATATATGTATGGTGCATACTACATAAATATTATTCCTTTCAATGTATTTCTTTAGCAAGAACAACAATTTGCTTCCAACTCTTTAAAACTATTTTTCAAGTTAGATATTCTGATAAAATGGATATGTCTTACCAATCCACCTATTTCAACAAAATATTTAAGCAGAATTTTCTGAATAATTACTTGATATAGTATCTTATCATATCTTGGCTAAAATTCAACAATATGAATCAAGATTGTTAGGTTTTACAGTATTTATAACTGAACTTTGAAGCTAAAGTTATTTTGAATACATTTTATTCAAATATACATAAGTAGATTACATATTTTATGTATTTAGAAAGGTTTTGATAATAGTTGCTATCAATGTAAAAACAACTTCAAAAATTCTATCTCAAAACTTTATTACATCTTAGTATAAATACTGAAGTTTTTAAAATTCAAAATATTTCCCAGAATAAGCCTTTTTTATTGACATAAAGTTTTCTGAAACTTATCCCTGAGGAAAATAACCTGCAGATAGTTTTCCATATTGAATTTTTTCCAGTGGCTGATGGTAAAGCAAAACTTCATTAGGCAAGTTTTCATCTAAGTGCACAAAAAATACCAACGGATTTGCAAGAGTTTTTAAGATGTGATTAATCGAATTTCCTTACTATTACTTTGTTATAAAAGACGTTTTATGTATACTTTAATTAACTTCAGAACCAGCAGATACACAAAACATCTAACATTCATGTTAATGGTATACATCTTAACTGTTTATTAGATTGAGAATATGTATCTCCTCAAACAGTTACTAGTTTTTAATAGAGAACATTCAAAGCCTTTTCTTCAAACTGTTTGGAATGTACATTACATTTCTATATGTCATCTTCAATCACTGTGCCACACAGTCCCACCAAGAAAATCTTTGTTCCTACATAACTATAACAACATACCCACTGATCAACACCACCATTCTGGTGAGTCTACTCTCTATGCTCTGGATTTGTCACTCAAATCTCAGCTCCTGTGAGAGCTTTTTTTGATTCCGCACATAATGAAGGCATACCTTGTCTTTCTGTTCCTGGACTATTTCACTTAATTTAATGATATTCAATTCTAAAACAGGTTGTCACAATGGCAAGCTCCCTTTATGTTTTGTGACTTATTATTTTTCAGTTATGTAAATTTCCCATGAAACTTTTCCCATCAATCAATAACGGATTTTGGATGATTTCACCTTCTGTCTGATGAGCACAATGTTTTGTTGACTCTGGGTGTGCATAAGATGTTTGGAAATACTAATTACATTTCCTCTAGATATAGACTCACAGTAGAATTTCTGGACCATATGGTAGTTTACTTATTGTTTTAATTTTAATTCTACTTATTGATATTAAAACAATTTCTTCCATCCCATGGCTCAGGAGACATTGTAGAAGAGGGGCACAGAGAGTGTTAAGAGCCAGAAGACCAGGAAGTTTGCAGTAAAGTTGTGCCTTCTAGAATCACAAGGAGCTACACCTGAAGCCTCACCAACATGATAGCACAAACTTCTCATTTTCTAGTGGGTCTCATATTTTTTCATAACAGCTTTACTAGATTCCAATCAGGAATGTTCAGCGGCCCCTTTTCTCTTCTTTCTCAGTATTTCTCGAATGATACCATTTTGGTGTCTTTACAGAGGGAAGTTTAAACATAGCTTAGAATAAAAGTTCATATAAATGAATTCCCTAAACACTTACATGAATATGAGCACTGGAAATGGGTCACATTTGTTCCCACTGGATGTCCTTCCACATTGCTCCAGGGAAGAACTTTTATTATTTAAAATTCTTCTTATCTTTTTATATTTCACTTTAAACTACAACAAATCTTTAGGTATTATTTCTGTGACCTGAGAACACTTAACTTATAGAAACAAAGGTTTATTCTGTTTGTGAGAGGAAATATGATGTAACTCTAAAATGTATTGAACAATTACCTCTTAGTAGAGAATCTAACATATTTATATTTTCTAAAAGTTTTCTCAGTATATTTCCCTTCCTACAGTACATTCTGCTTTGGTTAACAAATTCTATATTCCATTTAAAACCATTCTATATGTCAGTATTTTATAGCTGTTTCCTACTTTCTTCTCAGTGTTGATTAAAAGATTGTGGGTACATTAATGGAGTTATTTGGTTCCATGTTTCACAGAATTTGCAGACTCATGACAAAGCACAGAGAAGGAAGCAATATATGAGGATAAAATGTGTATATTTTTGTACTTGACAAATAATAGAAAAGAATGGAATAAGATAGAAAAGAGATAAGAATGCCATGTTCTAGATAAAGAAGGGAAGAAGAAAGAAAGAAAGAAAGAAAGAAAGAAAGAAAGAAAGAAGGAAAACTTTTTTTTTAAGGAAAATTAAATGTTAAGTAAGAGCTCAGGAATCAATAAAAAAACTCCCATTCAAACACATGCTTGGTGAGTATCCAGAGAGAGAACTATTGTAAGTATGCCAGTTAATTGCCAAAAAAGATTATTATTTGGGAAATTTTAAAAAAGTGAGTGCCACTGTGCTATGACAAATGTAAGAAAGAAATAGAAAGTATTTAAAATATTCCTAGATTCAGGAGAGGACAAGCATCCAAGTACCATTGCACACAGGGAAAGGACATATCCATCAGTGTTCTTCTCTGTGTAGAGTGATGAAGTGGTGAAATGATGTGATCAGATATCCATTCCTGAAACCAATGATGACACGTGAAGCTGATGGTTTTGGGGTCTTAGAACCACTGACTTAGAACCACAGAGATTACCTGGAAAGTCCCAGAAGATTTATACTCACCACAAAAGATCAACCCCCATGTTCAATGAGATTTGAAGGAGAAAACACTGTTACCTGGGAGGGCTCTGTGTGGTCTCTACTTATGCTCTTTACAAAGGGACACACCACACGGTACCAGTGTGTCTACACAAAGAATCTCATTTGAGACTCAAAGTTCAAGGTTTGTATGAGATAAGCAAAATAAGCAAAAAGGATCACACATGAAATCCCATATTCCCAGAAATAAAACTGATATTCAGTGACCCGGGTAGGTGGTAAAATCTGATCAGGTACTCAAAATTTCAAAGCCTGAATTTCTCCATGCCGGCTAAACCTACAAAGATTTCTGGAGACAGCTGCTTTAGCACCGCACAGTCATTGAGACAGAGATGGGTCTGACACATTAGACAAGACATTGAAAAATGTCAACAGGGAGGGGAAAAGAGAAAAACGTATTTTCCCTACACTTTTTAGGGGCTGGGACTCAGACAGACAGGGATTCACAATTTTAAAGAATAAATTTAAGACTGGCTAGTAGTTAACAGAGTTGAAGGTCTCATTAAGAGAAATTTATTAAAAATCACTTTAATGTAGATTTTAATCAAGAGGCTTTAGAGAAAGAAGGAGGCTTAGGCATGGGCTTCCTTGAGAGAGAGCCAAGTTTCATTGTCCTTACAACAGCGGTGTGTGTGTGTGTGTGTGTGTGTGTGTGTGTGTGTGTGTGTGTGTTTTGAAGGGATTGTCTTTAAAGAGTATATAGAGTTACTAAATGAGATCAGAGTGGTTCCTGAATTTTACTTGTTTGGATGACAGTAGATGAAATAAAAAAGATACAAAAAGGATAACATGACCTTGCAATAAGGTATTTAAGGTAACAGTCTTTAGGGTTTTGTTTGTTTCTTTTTTCTTGGATAGGGCCTCTCTATCATGTAGCTGTCCTGCGACTCCCTGTGGAGACCAAGCTGGACTTACCCTCACAGAGATCTTCCCTTTTCTGCCTCCCTAGCGCTGACATTAAAGGTGTGTGCCAGCAATCCTGGTCAAAGATAACAGGGTCGGGAAGGTGAATGAGACTTACTCAAGGTCGTAACCACTCAGACTTCAAGCCTGGCTAATCACCATTTCAACAGACAAAATATCTGTATATGAAAGGAGCATCATGTCGGTGACACAACCCTCATAACAAGGGCTTATTGTGCTGCGATGTTGTTTTGTCAGACTCTGAAGGCTTTAGACTCAGGGTTTCCTTATGTTCTCCTTTGTCTTTCTTGTCTTCGCATACTTCTTCATAACTTTATCTTGAGTCTCAAAACTGGAAGCAGCACTCTTGTTCCTACAAAACTCCAATTAGAGGAGAAGCTGCTGTGTATTTCCTCTGAGAATGAAACATTCCATCCTGTGAGAAGCATCATAAGCAAGAAGGTAAACAACTCAAAATAGCTTAAGGAAGCTCCTGAAACTAATCAGTTTCACTAGGCTCCTCACTCCTAGAGTAAGCAGCGTGCGTTGCTGAGAGTCACTCTTAGGCAAGTCCAGCTGCAAAGAAGACTGAAGCTTCGAGGATATGAAAATATTAGATAGGCCTCCATGTTGTCTTAAGGCCCCACCTTGAGAAACTCCGGTCCTCAGAGGAACCTTCACATACCCCCTCAGCGTTCCAGGAAAAAAAAAACACAAAATGTTCCAGAGCTTGAAAGGCGGGTAAACACCCTCTGAGGCCAACCAAATAGAAACAGGGCTTGAACTTCAGATGTGTTTGCAAGATAAAAATACCTCTTGCCTGGACCACTCAGTATAAAGGTCATGCTGCTACCCACCCTCTTACCTAATCACGAAACTCCAAGGTTTAGAAACATCCCACTTGCGGTTTTCTTCCTCTTTAAAAACCCCCAGACCCTGCACCTCCTAACCTGCTCTCCTAGACCACTCTCCTAACCTGCTGCATCAGGGACGGTTTGTGACCCAAGCTTGAGCTTGCAATAAAGACTCTGTCTGTCTGCATCAGAGATCCATGATCCTGATGGTTTCTCAGGGGTCTCACGATTTAGGCATAACAAGACCGGACGAGCAGGTGCCTGGAAGAAGCAGAAACCAGCTAAGCTTCCTGGATGAGGTTTAGACCAACTGACTCATTTAGAAAGAACACGCTTCAGCCTATTAAGCTGCATGCAAGCTGTACGGTATGCTCCAGGTCCCCAACTTTTGTGAACGATCACTCAAATTTAGGTGGGCTTTGATGATACAGCCCTTTTTGTTCATGAAAATAACCCCTCATCCATCTTCTTGTAAACGCAAAGAAAACTCACTGGTTCCCATCGTTGGAGTTTGGTGGTATCCATACTTTTATCTTGAAGGGGCTATTGCCAGCCCAAGCATGCTATTTTTCTCATTGTCTTGTACTGTAGTTTCTAATTGTTGTCTTCTACTTTTCATCCAACATTGTTAGCTTCCTCATAGACAAGATGAGTTCTGGTTATGGATTTGTTGTTCATATTCCCTTCATAAAAAGGAAGGATGAGAGAAACAATTTATTATGAATGAGTAAAGCACATAAGAAAATCATGAAACAAATGCTCCTTTTGCATTTGTATTTGTACATGTTTAGAACATGCTTATGTTTTTGTCCTCAAACAAGATATGAACAACTAATTAGAGTCATGATTTTGATCTATTTTGTCTATGGCCATTTCATATGATATTCAGGTATATTTTTATTCCTACAATAACTTTTCTATCATAGTTAAAAATGCCAAAACACTTTAACAACAAAAGAGTTAAGTCTTTTTCTGGTAGAAAAAACAAATAACCATGTGGAGGAACGTCATATTTAATTGTGTAACCAGTTTTGTTATTATTTTATCTCTTGGTAGCAGAGTGGGCATATTTGTTATTGTTTTAAACTTCACTAGCCACCCTGATGGTTTCCTCTCCTTGTTTATTTTGGGTTGTGGTTATAATTCCTACATAAATGTTTACAGATCTTTTCAAGTTTCAAGCTACTTTTAGAAAGGTTATCTCCTCCGGAGGTAAGCATTTACAGTCTTATGGACCTATTTACAAAATATGGTAGCATGTTGGATAAGTAGTGTTGGAAATAGATATTTTTACAGTGGAATTAGTCTGGAGGCATAAATACAAGGCTCTAGGGAACAGTTCCTCTTCCTAGCACAGTGGGCCAAGGAATTGCTACTCACCCTGTCTATAACAATAGTGGTGGGTGGACACATGACAAAGAGGAAGTGGGTTGCAACCACTGCTCCATTCACAAATGCTACATAAAAATGCCTACAGAAACCAACCATTAGTTATGACCAACAAAGGCTGAATGTACAACTTTAAGGCCAAACCACTCTTTCTGTTTTAATATGGGCAAACAGAAATTAAAAGTTGAATGAAAAGTGATACATTTTATCTAGCACTTTAGAAATCTACACTAATAATTTTAATAAAATATCTTATTTAACCTTAATCCCTTAGCACCTTT
Source organism: Acomys minous (assembly GCF_964271855.1). Classification (NCBI taxonomy): domain Eukaryota; kingdom Metazoa; phylum Chordata; class Mammalia; order Rodentia; family Muridae; genus Acomys; species Acomys minous. Next base: position 29,050,487 of record NC_140487.1, read on the forward strand.
CTCTTTATTTTGATGAAAATCAAGATGGAAAATGAAGATCAAAGGATACTTCTAAATGCATTGGAGGCTGAGAATGAGTTTTAGGATTGCCGAGCTCCACAGTAAAAGAAGCTGGTGGAAAAGGGATTTAGGCTGCATTCTGCCTATTCAGGCCATGTTCCTTTCTCTTCCTGGAATGTTTTTTAGACATGTGGCATATTTCATTGTCTTAACTATGTAATACAATATCGATGTGATAGATACTACTATCATTTTCAGGCTATGGATAAAGGACCTGTAACATGGATCAGTTAAATGAAGCTTCTAGAACTCACTTATGCTTAAGGGGCAGAAATGTAGACTTAACACTCCAATTGAACAATAGAGACTTTATATCAGTAGTGTACGTTTTGTAAAGTACAATCTCCCCGCCTATCCACCAAATAAACATTCTTTCTCCTGCTTTTCAATTTTATTTTGTAATCCCTTATCTACCAAGATAGTCACTGTCTTATATTGAGTCATTATAGAACTCAATGGGCAATTTATATATCTTTGCAAATTAAGGCAATATTTGAAATATTGAATGACAAGATCATGGCCCAACAGAGTGAAACCATCTGTAAGTTAAAAAGTATAGTCACAGAGGTTCACGTGTATCAGGCAAATGATAGCCGTGCTTCTATGACCACTTGTGTGGCAATCTTTATCTCATGAATATTTACTATATTATAAATGATCGACTTCCATAGTGTTTGAATATTCTGACTATTAAGCTACAAATAAACAGCCACATGTAATGAGTTTTTAATATAATTCATTTTAAATTATAAAAGTATCTTGCTTAGGAAAAACTTTAGGTCTGATATGTTTCATTAAATATTCTAACTTATTAATTTGAATTTACTCTTCTCTAGTAAAAATGAGAAATACAGAAAGGCATAAAAAATCACCTGTACCCCCAATATACCAGCAAAAAGTTATAAGAGCATTGAAATACTGATATAAACACATTTCATGGTGTCTTTATCACATATAAACACATAGCTATTTAATACAGTTTCTAACATATGGAAATTAATGTTTCCCAATCATTTTGTCACAATGTACCTCTTAGCATTTCCTCATGCTGTAATGTATTTCTCTCACAGATCTGTATTTAATTATAATAGTGTATCAAAATTTATTAAACACTTTGCTGTGAGTTTGAACATTTAATTAACTGCAGAATTTTTCTATGATCAATAAAAGTATGACAGCTATCGTAGGATATATTTATGTCCAAGTTTCTTTTCATGTTGTAGTGAAAAAAAAATGCCCTACCAAAATCAGTCAAGGGAGAATTTCTTTCAACTTCCAATACCCTGGTCCTGTGTATCATGGCAAAGAGGTCAACAGAGCAGGAGATGAAATGGCTTGTCACATTGCATCCCCAGTCAAGAAAGCAGAGAGTTGATGGCTGAATGGACTTGGCTAACTTTAAACTATCTATGCCATCTACAGAATGGTGCTGCCCACCACCCACCTTTAAAGGAGGTCTTCTCACCTCAGTTATCTTCAGCAACATAATATTTCACAGACGTGACCTGAAACTAAATGATTTCTGACAGGTAAGCCTGCCTGTCTGCTAGCTTCTTCTGCTTCTTTCAACTTGACAATACTGTCATAATTTATACGTGTCACAGTTTATTTCTGCAGAAGGAAGAAATCAGTAGAATCTTATCTACAAATGCAATCACCATTTTTTCTTATATTGAAAATAGATGTTTTCACACAATATAGTTTGATTATGGTTTTCTTTGAGTCCCCATCTGATGCCGACCCATGCAGATCTTATGTGTGCTGTCTATGTCTCTGTGAATTCATATGTGCATCATCTGCCCTGGTGTGAATTAATTTTTTGGTGTCCTACATTCCCTCTGGCTCAAAAACTCTGCCTCCTGCTCTACATAGTTTCCTGAGCCATGAAGGGGAGGGGGCAGATTTGATGGAGTCATCCCATTAATCAAGATCTTTTACTACTGCCTATTGTCTGGCTGTGAGTGTCTGTGTATTTGTTCCCATGTGCTGCAGGAGGAAACTTCACTGATGAAGTCTGAACAAGGTGCAGATCTGAGTATAGCACAATATCATTAGGAGTTATTTTATTACTGCATTTTTGAAAAGAGGAATACTATTTGCTTTTACCCTACATTCCTTGGTTATCTATTCTTAGGTTCTTTTTTTTCCCTTTATTAATTTATTCTTGTTACATCTCAATGGTTATCCCATCCCTTGTATCCTCCCATTCTTCCCTCCCTCCTCTTTTCCCCTTATTCCCCTCCCCTATGACTGTTCCTGAGGGGGATTACCTCCCCCTGTATATGTTCATAGGGTATCAAGTCTCTTCTTGGTAACCTGCTGTCCTTCCTCTGAGTGCCACCAGGTCTTCCCCTCCAGGGGACATGGTCAAAGGTGAGGCACCAGAGTATGTGAGAAAGTCATATCCCACTCTCCACTCTACTGTGGGGAGTGTTCTGTCCATTGGCTAGATCTGGGTAGGGGTTTAAGGTTTACCGCCTGTATTGTCCTTGGCTGGTGCCTTAGTTTGAGCGGGACCCCTTGGTCACCCAAAGTGTGTTGGTGTGGGTTCCATCTCATCTAGTATGCCTTAACTCAAATATTAGTTGGTTACTTCCACAACTTTTTGCCACTATTGTACCAAGGTATCTTGCAGATCTTTGATCACTTGTACATCAAAAAGTTTTATTTCTGTAAATTATTATTTTTACCAACTCTCTTTTCATAAGATTCTTCCAGCTTACAATTTTACGCTACATACATGAGGACGGTTTTGCTAAACAACACAGCTATTATTTTTCTATTCAAAGTTTAGGAATAGTAGTACCACTCAAAAATCACAGGAACTACTGATAATAATATCTTCATAATATTGACAACATTGTTAACTTTATGATAAATATGTACAAAGAAATAAATTAGAATAATTCCTACAACTATTTTAAAACTACAATTCAATTGTTTTCATGAGCTAAGTTATCTATGGTATAGTTAAATAAGACAATTATTCCAAAAGCTAATAGTTGTTTCCTTACTATTACTTTGAAATCCTTCTATCTGAAATTCTATATACCTTTGAACTATTATATCTACAGAGCATACTATTTTACATTTTCCAGATATTTTTGTTTTTAATGAGACAGGCTACACCTTATTTAATGAATTATGATATTTCAGAGATAATGATCTTACTATTAATCTCCTTGTTTAGTTTACAGATGTGAGAAGGTTAAAGAAGGTACGGTTACACTTAGATTTTTAAGCTAGACTTATATGACATACTTTTGGACTTTTCAACTATTTGTAATTACTCCTCAACTTTATATTATTTTATTTAAAATATACTTTATCCTCCTTTGTTCATAACTTATCTTCAATCGCGAGAATAAAATTTTACATTTCAACAAATAATATGGCAGTCGCTTATTATTTATTCGTGACTTTAATCATCCTGGTACCATATCAGGATTCATGTCAATCCACAGGGATCTTGCACATGGCAGCAGAAGAAGGGAGTTTATATGAAAAGCAGAGGCACAGCTTGCTAGTGATGTTTTGCGTGACTGCAAATCACTGAAGTCTGACCCATAACTTAGACAAAGACACAAATTTTACACTAAATTTTACTAAATCATTTACCATTTATATAGGAACAAACAGCTTAAACAGTTTGATGATCTATCCAGTGCCTTTTCTTCTTGCAACCCAGCTGTAAGAACTAAGAACTAAGAATACAGCATATGTCCGGGAAAACTAAATTTGTGTGACCATCACACACTTGGACCACAGTATCATATGTTCCTTATTGATTTTGTGTCTTTCTCTTAGCGAGGACGTGAAGAGGCTTCCATTGCCTCTAACATAAGCCAAATCTAACATTGTAATCTCATATAGCCTTCAGCTTAAACTGTATTGTATTTATTTTTATTTAATCACTTTGCAGCATGATACCAGGCCCCGCCCTCTTCTCCAATTTGAACTTTCTGGTGCCCCTCCTCTCATTCCCACCTCTCCTTCTCAGGTAAGAGGAGGCCTTCAAGGGGGTACCAACCCACCGTGGCACCTCAAGTGGCAGCAGGGTTAAATGCATCCTCTTCCACTGATGCTTGACAAGAGTTTTTTAAATACAACTAGAAAGAAGAATAATCTCTATTCAATTGAGTTATCTGCTCTCCCGGGGACATCTGTTTACTTCCCTAGAACTTTAGTTCCAGAAGAATTTTAATAACCAATGGGAACATTGTTATTTCTCCACACCTATCAGCTCACACATGAATTCAACTACAAACCATAATACAATCTTTGATTATGCCTTCTATTTCCTTCAGTAAAAGAATGTATGCATGGTGGAAGCATGGTTTTTAAAACACAGCAAGCTGGAAATTTTCATTTTAAATGCTGATATTAGGCAAAAAAAAAATGACGGAATAAAAATAGAAGTGAGTTTTATAAGATTAGTTGGTACCTGAATTCTCCAGATCATATTTTCAGCTCAGCCAGAAGGAAAATAGCTAAGTATTGCCAACTCTCTTAGAACATTGGCCAAAATAAGAGCAAACAGAGGAATGGAAATGATCTTATACCCAGTAATGATAATCTGGCACCGCGGTATGCAAACTATGCTTTTCTAAAGCAGAAAAACTTTGCATGAAGATTTTCTCATTTTAGTTTATGGTCACTGAGGTTTCTCTAAATTTTAATCACAAATACAGGATGCTTATTATTGGTTATACTTTCAAGGAGATGAAACCAAAAATCACATACATTATGTTCTGTAAATATTTATTCTAATAATTAGTTCCTTCTTTGTAATGGGGGAATGTTAAAAAAATTACACAATTTATCAAGATCATTTCTTTTCACTGTATAGTGTTGGGGGGCTTAAGGGGTGCACATGTGTGAAGTGAAAATTTCTGTTGAGACTAGAAATCAGCCTCACGTGCTGCTCCTCCAGCACTCTTTATCACTCTAGAAGCAGAAGGACCTGTGATAGTGAGCTAAAGTCTCACTCAATAGCCAATTCCAGTCAGAGCATCAAACACCTTATACTCTGAGGCTTAACAAGAGTCACACGATTAAAGTGTATAACCACAAGGACAAGCCACACCAGCTAGTGGCAAAATCATTTCTTACCATACAAGCATATACACAAGTAGCAGTAGCCAGTTGCACTGATCTCAAGTAAACTCCCATAGGCTTCACCTGGGAAGAGCGTGAAAAAGTAATCTAAGAACAAATCTGAGTTTTGAAGACATGGTGGTTACAAGATTCTTGTGCTCTTTTCTTGCAAGCACTCAGACCTCCTCCAGGACTCCATTCGGAGCCCAGGTTCTGACACAGCACTGTCTTACTTTATTCCAGAGGAAGCCTCTCATTCCCTAGGGATCACCCAGCAGTCTGGATGGTGTCTCTCTGACTTCAGTCCCAGTGCTGGGATTGCAAGAGTGAGCTGTCATGCCCAGGCTATTTATATGATAGATTCTCACAAATACTTTACTAAATGAGACATTGTCTAAGCCCAAGGACAGTTTCTTTATTGCATTTCACTTTCCTCTCAATAACTAAAAATGTAACAGACATTAACACTCAGGGAGGAAATATTTATATTTACATAAGAGATTTACTAAAAATCATACATGTAATAATATTTTCTTAAAGACATTCAGGTAGAATATAGCCATCTTACAATTTTAAATATTTCAATTGCCTTGGGATGGGTAAGTGGGTCAGCAGAAACACCTGATATCAATAGTCGTATTAAAAGCTGGACGTGGTTGCACACGTCGAGAATGCCAACATTGGGAGGATATAGAAGAGTAGAAATATAGGGATCATGGGGGCTTGCTGGCTAGATGTTATCTTCACTGAAAATGGTGGGCTACGGGTTAAATAAAAGATCATGTCTCAAGGTAATATGGCAGATACTGATAGAACAGGGCACATGACATTTTCTGTCCTCCACATGGATGTACTATGGTCTCTCTCTCTCTCTCTTTCCTCTCTCTCTCTCTCTCTTTCCTCTCTCTCTCTCTCTCTCTCTCTCTCTCTCTCTCTCTCTCTCTCTCTCTCTCTCCCTCTCTCTCTCACTCACAAACACACACACATTCATATAACATGTAAACATATACACAAACCACATACCCCCAAAATTAAAAATTTAAAAATGAATATATCAAATCAAAACTAAGCTCTTTAGGAAAGAACCATTTTAGATAAACTGTTAACCAGGAGTTGACTATCCCATTCCAGGTCTGTGGCTAATTAGAAGCATATGAAATATTATGCTACACACAGTTCTTTCATATGGAACATAATTTTTGCTTTCTTTCAACATGTTCTCTTAATTAGGTGATTAATTATGAAACAAGTTCCTATTTAGAGCTGAAGTTATGCCATCATGAGTCAGCTTAAGTATCAAATAAGCACAGTGTGTGAAGTCCCCCAATGCATGCTTATGGTTACTGCCTTTTCAAGTTGTAAGTGTTGAAGAACATGCACCTGCCAACGTAGTATTTATTCATTCTACCGTTACTGTGGCTGCTCACATCCTTCCTCACAACAGCATAAGTCATATTCCTTTTAATTTGTAATCTACATACTATCTAAAATCAACTCTTACTCAAATGGGTCATCAAAGGTTTTTAGACAAACCCATGTTATAAGATATTTTATATGTGTATATCTGTGTATATACATCTCTGGGTGAAAAAGACATGAGTAGAGACAGAAGAAGGAGTATATAGAATGGCACCTCAAATTTTTAAATAATATGTGACATGGGACGTTTTGGTTTGATATCTACGTTTAGTCTATTTCCCTTTAAAATATTAGTAGTGAAATTTTGTAAGTTCGTTCTAATAATACTAGTAATAGTCTTTCAAGATGTGAATACTCCCTTTAAATAATAATAATAGCTTAAAAGTATATATTCAAAATTCTGGTATATATTTTGTTGCTTTATTAATTGAATTTCTGAATTAAAAATCCTTCTAGTCACACATAAGACAAGGTTAGAATTTGTTTTCCTTTTTAGGCAAAAATAGCCTGAAATATATTCATTTCAGACAAGGATTGTTAAACAAGAACATTTATAGCATCATCTATAAAAATAGAAATGTGAAAAAAATTAGGGCCTTCTGCAAACTTTTCTTTACACATATAATAGCAGCAAGCTACAGAATTTCAAAGATTCTCTTAATACGTCTTAAAGATCCACATCCTCAGTTCAGACTTCTTTTCAAATTCTTTTTTTTTTATGCATTTATTTATTTATTTATTTATTTATTTAAATACATTTTTATTAATTTATACATATTACATCTCAGTTGTTAGCCCATCCCATGTATCCTCCCATTCCTCCCTTCCTCCCACTTCCCCCCTACTCCCCTCCCCTCCCCTAAGTCTGTGTCTGAGGGGGACCTCCTCCCCCTGAATATGCTCATACAGTATCAAGTATCTCCTTGGTGACCTCTTATCTTTCCTCTGAGTGCCACCTTATTAGCCAAAGTATGTGTTTCAAGGGAAACTATTTTATCAAGACTTTCAATTCTAAAGATACATTTACAAACAAGTTTTCCCATGCAAAATGCATTTTAACTCAAATACTTCTATTTCAGGCCAGCTGGCATATATGGGGATGCTAAAACACAGATCCTTTATCTCCAATTGGTATAATTACCTGGAGTGTGTTTACAACATTATCCTCCTGTGCATATTTTAATTAATCATTTTCCATTTGTGCTTTTGTAGACCAGTGTGTATGTTAAGAAAATATTTTATGTGTGCCAGGATGAAGTTCTACCCAGAAAATCTATATGTCAGACTGTTTTTTTAAGGCCATAAGAGAATGGAGGAAACAAACATAGTTGTACTTCCTCCTTTAATACATATTTTTATATGCAATAATAAGTGGAGGACTTTTCATCTCCACTCCAATTATTCTTGGTAAAAATCAATGGAGGTTCCTTCCTGCATCCACTTAGTTTATTCAACAGCTAATTTTTGAGTCCTTACATATGTCAAACCATTTTATAGTCTGTATATATAATAATGAAATAACCAAACATAAATCCCTCTACTGAGAATTTTACAAGTACAAATAATTTATAAATTAAATAATTATTATATATAATAGTGACATTTATTTCATTATTTAGTATTCCAGCTATATCCATCAGTACAAGCTTTATCACATGTACCATCACTAGTGATTTTTAAGTGGACTAAGGTTACAATACAGTGCAGTAGAATTATATTTTATCTAAGTACACATTTAGAACAACACAGGCAATAATAGAGATACAGAAGAATATTCATGTAAGTTGGATCTGCAAAACAAGATGCCTACATTTCTTCACTTGGTTGACTCTTAGAGGTGTTAACTATTAGTTATCTTGTAAGAGCCCCAGTTTGTAAGCTATTAGTAACTCTACAGGAGGAGGCCTAGCATTTTTATAAATTAGTAAGGAAAATCTCTGGTAGCCTGTGCTGCTTGTTATCTCGTCAAGGGATACATGTACTGTGGAATGCTTTGGAAAAGGGAAAAGGTGATTGATTTCTTTTTGAGTGGAGAGCAAGTTTCTTTTCTTGCATTTATTATAAGTAACATAATTAGTATTATCATCTAGAGTCAGGATGATCTTGGACCTGAGAAAATCATTTATTTTGAAAATTGTAAAATCTATATTCAGTTACTATTCTTATAAAAGGATGAATACAGTGGTAGCTCAATATGGCTCAATTAATGCCATGTATTTGTATAATTTAGTTACTTCTACATATATTAAGAGCACATAAATCACAGATTGTTAGCACTCTTCTAATTTTGAAAACAAAGAAAATTCAGCTCAATGAGATTAAGGCTAAAGCTGAGGTAAGCTTATATATTAAGATTTGGAAACACACATGGAGCTGAAGTCTGTGTTCTCACTATAGGCTGTCTGGATGAAAAAACACAATCTGTATATGGCTTGAATAGCTACTGCTAACAGTAGGTCATATAGCCTGAAACAACTAACAAGCATCTGGAAAGATGAGTGGTACAGAGGAACCTGAGAACCCCCCACCCAAGTTTGTAGTTCCAGATGTAGGAATACTTTCAGTAGGTCCAAAAGCAAGTAACAACCATGTTTTAAGATTCTAAGCTATATCATTCAGAATAGGACAAAAAGATATGTGGTGTATACCTTTAATTCCAATGCTGGGGAGGTATATCTCTTTGAATTTGAGTCCATCTTGATCTATGTAGAGAACTCCAGGATGGCAAGAGCTATGTACTGAGACCTCATTTCAAAAAAAATAAAAAATAAACAAATAAGAAACAGAGTGAGATATGTGTTTAGAAGAATCACTTAGTGTACAGAATAAAATAGATAATCAAGAGACTGATGGACAAAAGCTAATGTCAGTATGAAACTAAGAAAGGGAAATTTGACCTAATGGGATTTAACACAGAAATTATATGTGACCCTTGAACTAAAGCAATTTGACAGAAAATCTTATTTCAGATTTTTTTGGAAGACATTAATGTATCTTATCTTCTGAAGCTGACTTCTTCCACCACACAAACAATAAGGGAAACACTCAGATATACCACTTCAGAATTGGTGAATTTGTCTGTGGTATAATTTAAGGAATGTCATAAGCAGGTTTCATAAGACTATGATTATAGCTTTATTACTTGCCAATTTTGAAAACCACCTGAAATATCCTGTTCTAATGTAGATTGATGGGGTTTTGTTTGGACAGGAAACTGTTCCTGGAATGTGACTCTGAGATTTATAATCCCATGTCTTAGTTTATCCATTGTTTTAGACTGACCCTGCAGCTACAAGAGTTGAGTTCCAATTTTATTTTTATGTGTATTAGTGCTTCAGGCCAATGTGCTATTTATTCTACTTTTATTTTTTAATTCTGCTTGGATTCCCACATTGGTGAGCTGGAGCAATTCATACAATATCCTCTAGGAAATTTCTGTAGTTTTACCATAAGATATAAACCCTAAACACAATAATGTTTTCTAATAGTTCCCCCCAACACTGCCTTCCACTCACAGAAACTGCACATCTTCCTTTTGGAGTACACAAATTCTTTTGAGAAAAGAAGTATAGTAAGGGAAATGTAAAGGGTAGAGAGTGACTAAGACATCCATCCCTGCCTTATTTTAAACTGTTTGCAATATAATACCACACCTTTTCTGCATGACCATTCAAGGAAATAGGAACATATTTGTATATTTTATGAGTAAAATAATATTTCAGGTCTACCTACCCAAATAGAGTCCATAGGACAAAAGGATACAAAATATATGTCACACAGAAATATGACAAAGGAAGAGAGTATATTCATAATCCATTGTTTAAAGCCTTTTTATTTTATTTATTTTCTCTTTTCTCATATATTCCATCCTGACCACAGTTTCTCCTACTTCCTCGCCATGCCAGTCTCCATCCCAGTCCAATCCTCCCATATATTTCCCTTTGGGTAAAGGCAGGCTTCCCAGAGATGTCAACCAAACATGTTATATCAAGTTGTCCTAAGACTACGCATCACCCTCATATTAAGGCTGGACAAGGCAACCCAGTAGGTGTACAAGGATTCCAAAAGCAGGTAAAAGAGTCAGTGATAGCCCCTGTTGCTACTATTAGGGGTCCCACAAAAACATGAAGCTACATAACCCTAACATATATGCAGAAGTCATAGGTCAAATCTATACAGACTCACTGATTGTCCGTTCAGTGTCTGTGGACCCCTATGAGCCAAGGTTACGTGATTCTGTGGATTCTCTTGTGGTATTTTTGCTGCTTCTGGCTCCCACAATCTTTCCACCCCTCTTCTGTATGATTCCTTGAGATATGCCTAAGGTTTGGCTGTGCAGCCGTGTCCATAAATTGCTGAATGAAGTCTCTCTGGTTATGATTATGCTAGACTCCTGAGGATACCATTAGGAATAATTTCATTGACTTTTTTTTTTTTTTTGCCAATTGTGTTTGGTTCTATGTTGCCCACTGGGCTACAGAGGCTCTAGTCCTTAACCTTGCAGGCACTCCCAGCGTAGACTGTCTCTCACTGTGTGGGTCTCAATCTGATCCAGGCTTCGGTTGACCACTCCCACAATTTCTGTGCCATCATTACCCCAGCACATCTTTCAGGCAAGACAAAATATATGTTAAAGGTTGCGTGGCTAGGTTTTTGCTCCAATCGCTCCTGTAGAAGTTTTGACTGGTTACAGAAGATGGCCCTTTCAAGCTCCATATCCCCCATTTCTAACAGTCTTAGCTAGGGTCACCTTCATAGGTTTCTGGCAGTTTGCATTGACTAGGCTTTTAGCTTATTCTTGAGATGGCCCCCTGTTTCCGGTTGTCTCTTCCTCCATCTTTCTCCCACCTGATCTGTCTTGTTTCTTTCCCTACCTGCCATCAGTCCACTCTCAGTATTTATTTTCTTTTCCCATTCACAGTGACACTCATGCACCCACACACACCTTGAGCCTCTCTGTGTTTATGGATTGTAACTCGATTACATACCATGTTTTTTATTTCTGGGTCTGGGTTACCTCACTCAGGATGAGCATTTCTAGATCCATCCATTTGCCTGCAAATTTCAAGATTCCCTTGTTTTCAATAGTTGAGTAGTATTCCATTGTGTAAATGCACCTCTTCTTCAGTTGAGGGACACCTAGGTTGTTCCCAGATTCTGTGTTTTACAAATAAAGCTGCTTAACATAGTTGAGCAAACGTCCTTGTTGTATGGTGGAACATCTTCTGGGTGTATGGCCAGGAGTGTTATACCTGGGTCCTGAGGTAAATCCATTCCCAATTTTCTGATTTATTGCAATATTGATTTCCAAAGTAGTTTCACAAGTTTACATTGTGAGTGAAGCAGTGATCCCCTTGCCCCACATCCTTGCCTGTATGAGCTGTTACTTGTATTATTGATCTTAGCCATTCTGACATATATAAGATGGAATCTTCAAGCAGTTTTAGTTTGCATTTCCCTGATGGCTAAGAATGTTGAACATTTCTTTAAATACTTGTTGGCCATTTGATATTTCTCTGTAGAAAATTGTCTGTTTCATTTTGAACCCTATTTAATTGGATTATTTGGTTATTGAGGTCTAGTTTCTTGATTTTTAAAATATATTTTGCATATTAACTCTTTGTCACATGTGGAATTGGTGAAAATCTTTTTCCATTATGTAGGCTTCTGTTTTTTCTTTATGGGAAGTGTTCTTTGCCTTACAGAATCTTTTCAGTTTTATGAGGTTCCATTTATTGATTGTCAATTTTAGTGCCTGAACTATTTATTGATGTTCTGCCCAGGAAGTTGTCTTCTATGCCATTTCATTCAACATTATATCCGCTTCATCTTCTATCAGGATCAGTGTATTTGGTTTTTTGCTGAGATCCACTTGGACTTGCAAATTTCATGCACAGTGACAGAATTTTTTTTTTAATTTGCCAACATCCAGTCAGATTAGCACAATTCGTTAAACATGCTATTTTTTTAATTATGTAATTTTTCCTTCATTATCAAAAGCAATCTGTAGATTGCATTTTAAAAATATATTTTATTAATTTATTTATATTACATCTCAATTGTTATCCCATCCCTTGTATCCTCCGACTCCTCCCTTATTCCCATTTTCCCCTTACTCCCCTCCCCTATGACTGTGACTGAGCTAGCCAATGGATAGGACATTCTCCACAGTTGAGTGGAGAATGGGGTCTGACTTTCACATGAACTCGGGTGCCCCATTTTTGACCACATCCCCTCGATAGTGAGGTCTGGTGGCACTCAAAGGAAGGATAGCAGCCTACCAAGAAGAGACTAGATTGCGTTTTTAAGATGGCCATTTTCACTCTGTTAATCCTAGTGATCCATGAGCATGGGATGCCTCTCTGTCTTCTGATTTCTTCTTCAGTTTCATTCTCCAAAAACTTCAAGTTCTTGTCACATAAGTGTTCTACTTGCTTCTCTAGAGTTACTTGGGCTGTTGGATATTATTTATAATTTGTGGCTATTGAGAAAGACACTGTTTCCCTGACTTCTTTCTCAGCCCCTTTGCAATTATGTATGTACGTATTTATTTATTTAATCAGTTTATAGCCTGATTACATCCCCCTCTTTCCTTTACTCCTAGTCCCATCCTTATGCATCTCTCTCTCCCTCCTTTTTCTCAAGGAAGAGGAAGGCCCCATGAGTACCCCTTTGTCATTTCTATATAGGAGGAATTTAGATTTTTTTGAGATAACTTTGTATCCAGGCATTTCTCGGAAAGGTGTTTATAAGCTACTGGACTCCTTTGGTGGAATTTTGGGTGTTGCATATATTACTATCATATCATCTCCAAATAATAATACTTTGGCTTCTTCTATTTCCTTGATCTCCTTTAGTTGTTTTATTGATTTAGTTAGAACTTCAAGTACTATAGTGAATACATAAGGAGAGGATGGCTTGTCTTGTCCCTGATTTTAGTAGAATTGCTTAAATTTCTCTCAATTTAATTTGATGTTGGCTACAGGCTTGGTGTATTGACTTTATTATGTTTAATGTGTCCCTTGTTTCCCTTATCTCTCCAAAACTTTTAATATGAAGGGGAGTTGGATTTTTTCAAAGACTTTTCAGCATTTAATGAGATGAGCATTTGATTATTTTCTTTTTCTTTGCTTTTCTGATGGGTCATATTGACAGATTTTCATATGTTGAACCTTCCCTGTATCTCTGCAGTGAAACTTGCTTAATCATGGTGGATATTTTTGATTTGCTTTAGGAATCAGTTTGGGAATATTTTATTATTTTTGCATCAATGTTTATGAGGGAAATTGATCTGTAATTCTCTTTCTTTATTGAGTGTTTGTGTAGTTTGTGAATCAGGGTGTCTGTGGTCTCATAAGATGAATTTGTCATTTTTTCTCTTTTTATTTATGGAATAATTTGAGGAGCTTTGGTAATAGCTCTTCTTTGAAAAACTGGTAGAATTCTGTGCTTAAATCTTTTGGCCTTAGATAGCTTGTTTTTTTGTTTTTCTTTGTTTGTTTGTTTTGTTTTGGCTGGGAGACTTTTAATGACTCCTATTTTATTTGGGCTTATAAGTCTATTTAAATTTTTCATTTGATCTTGATTTAACTTTGGTAAATATATATATTCCTAAAATTGTCCATTTCTTTTAGATTTTTCCATTTTGTGGAGTATACTTTTTTTGAAGTTTGACCAAATGATTCTTTGGATTCCCTCGGTGTCTATTGTTATGTTGCCTTTTCATTTCTGATTTTGATCATTTGAACAGTCTCTCTGTCTTTTAGCTAGTTTGGATAAGGACTTGTCTACTTATTGACTTTCTTAAAGAACCAACTCCTTGTTTCCTTGACTCTTTGTATTGTTCTCTTTGTTTCAATTTTGTTGATTTTGACCATTTGTTTGATTATTTTCTGCCATCTATTTTTCTTGGGTGTGATTGCTTCTTTTTATTCTAGAGCTTTTAGATGTGCTGTTAAATTGCTAACACGAGATTTCTTTAATTCTTTATAAAAGCACCTAGTGCTATGAACATGCATCTTATCACCACTTTCATTGTGTTCTATAAATTTGTGTATGTTGTGCATTAGTTTGTGTTGAATTTTTTGGAAGTTCCATCAGTAGGTAGTTGTTCCATTTCCATAAGTCTGTGGGCTTTCAGTTATTTCTGTTGTTGTTGCAATGCAGCTTTAATCTATGGTGGTCCAATAGGACATAGAGAGCTATGTCAATTTTCTTGTATCTGTTGAGACTTGCTTTGTGACCAAGTATGTGGTCAATTTTAAAGAAGTTTCCATGAGGTACTTAGAAGAAGATTGTATTCTTTTGTGTTTTGGTGAAATGTTCTGTAGACATCTGATAGGTCCATTTGAGTCATAAGATCTATGAGCTCCATTATTTCTCTGATTAGTTTTTGTATGATGACATATCCATGTGTTAGAGGGAGTTGTTTAAGTTCCCACTATTACTGTGTGTGGTTCAGTGTATGATTTGGGCTTTAGAGTGTTTCTTTGACGCATGTGTGTGCCCTTGAATTTTGGGAGTAAATGTTCTGAATTGAGATGTCATCTTGGGGGATTTTTCATTTGATGAATATGAAGTGTCTTTCCCTATCTTTTTTTTATTAAATTTGGTTATAAATATGTTTGTGTTAGATATTAGAATAGCTATACCAACTAGCTTCTTAAGACCATTTGCTTAAGAAAAGCTTTTTCCAACCCTTAATTTTATCTTTGATGTTAACATATGTTTCTTAAAAGCAGCAGAAGGACAGATCCTGTTCTATTGCACATTCTATTAGTCGTGTCTTTTTATTGGGGAATTGAACCTCTGGATATTAAGAGAAATAAATAACCAATAATTGTTAATTCCTTTTAATTTGTTGTGCTGTTGGTGCTTGTGGTGGTTGTGGCGATGTATGTGTGTGTTCATATATGCACAGGCTTCCATTCTTTAGGTTAAGGCACTTTTCTTCTATGATTTTGTTAAAATTATTTTTGGGTCTTTGAAGTGGGATGCTCCTTCTCCTTTTCTTATGGTTTGGTCTTTTCATAATATGCCAGATTCCTGGTTGTTTTATGTCTGGAAAATTTTAGATTTAACATTTTTTGACTGATGTATCAGCTTCTTCTGTCATATCTTTGATAGATGATATTCTCTTTTCTATCCATTTTATTCTGTTGGTGATACATGCATCTGTAGATCCACCTAGTCTACCTAGATTTTCTATCTCCATGTTTCGTTCAGTTTCTATTTTCTTTATTGCTTGTGTTTCAATTTTCAGGTCTTGAACAGTTGTATTCATTTCTTTTCCTGTTGGTTTTTTCTTGGCTTTTAAAAGGGGATTTATTTATTTGCTTTTTTTGCTTTGCTGGTGTTTTTCTGGGCTTCTTTAAGAGATGTATTCATTTTTTCCTTAAGAAACTCTATAATCTACATAACACTGTTTTAAAAGTAATTTCACTATGTTTCAGTTGTGTTGGACTATCCAGGGTTTGTTATACTAGGATTTCTGGGTTCTGGTTGTGCCATTTTACCCTGGATGTTATTGATTGTGTTCTTCTTCTGGCCTCTAGGCATCTGGATTTTGGGGTAATTATAGATTTAGATGCCAATTTCAGAGTTTATCTTTTTTGGATAGATGTTTTTCCCCTTGGTTTCTGTTTCACTTCTGGTCTTCTGGCCTATGTGGCCTGTGGTTCTAGTGACAAGAAAACCCTCAGGTCCAGTGGCGTGTCTCTCTAGTTTTGGCAATTTGCATGACCTTTGAGGTCTTGGGTGCTGTGGCCATCTCTGAGTTCTGGAATTCTGGGAGTTGGTATAGTCTCTGGGATTCCATGTAATGGTGTGATATCTGGTAAAGCAAGGAACCTCAGTTGTTCTTGGTACTGGCATGTTTTCTGGGGTTGTGGATACAGGAGTGGCCTCTAGGATCCCAGGTACAGCTGTGGTCTCTGGTAGAACAGAAGGTTTCTAGAGCTCTGGCTAATGTTGTGGCCTGTGGTAAAGCAGGAATATTCTGATGGAATTGTGTGCCAGGAATATAGATAGTGTCTTACCTGTGTTTCAGGGTACCAGCATGGCCTCTGGAGAACAGTAGGCCTCTGCCAGAGTTGTGGGCCAGGTTACAGCGACTTGGGAAAGGGGTGCTTTGAGGAAACCGGGCAGCCTCTGAGGAAGCAGTAGATGTCTGCTTCTGGCAGCTTATTTGTGGTTCTTCTGAATGCTACTGTGGCCTGCAGTAGAGGGTCAGGATCTAATATTTGTGTTTTCTTGGTGTGTGTATGTGTGTGTGTGTGTGTGTGTGTGTGTGTGTGTGTGTGTGTGTATACAATATGAGGAGTTGTTTCCAAAAAGCCAGAAGAGGTTCTCAGATACCCTGGAGCTAGAGTGACAAGATGTTGTAAACGACCTGATATGGATGCTAGGAACCAAATTTAGGTCTTCTGGAAGAATTTGCAGTTAACCATTAAGCTATCTCTCCAATTCCTCATAGTCCATTTTTAATAACTATTCTACTCTCAGTCCAAGTAAAGTTTCATTTCAGTGACATAGTAGCATAATATGTTGTCCCTAACATATATCAAGAGATATGTTTGGGCACCAGCACTCTTAACGTCCTTTTTGTTTTTCTGAATGGTAAAATTTTGGATGATTTGTGGTCCCTGGAGGCTAAAGGATGTGAGAAACATTGTATAAATAAAAAAAAAGAAGATACATCCACAAATAAGTGAGAATTATCTGTTGAGTACTGTAAACCAAGAGACTTATCTCAGATAATCAAAATACTGCAGTTGAATTTTCTATTAGCTATTAACACTAACCAAATGTTTAAATATTTTTCTGCCCATCACATCTAGACACAATGGTATACGTGAATAATTATAAGTAGCTTATATATACCTGATGTCTCTCATTTTAAATTTGAATGTTACTTTGAAGACATTAGAAAAAGTCTATGTGTAAACGATAAAATATCATCTAGGTGTTTGCAGAGAATATGGTTTTTTTTTCCTATGAGCAGCAACTGTGAATGTGGAACACCTGCTTTGAACTCACTTATGCTTAGTTCCTGCAGTTCCTTTCCCATCTCAGGCTTTCACAACGATCTTTCCAAGAACTACACTGAAAAATAAGGCAATCCTTGTTGCCAAGCTATATTAGCTATATTTGCACTCTTGGCTGAGGAAAAACCCAAAACTCCAGTTCTGCCCCAACTTGATCAAGTAAGTAAGCTTAACCAAGTTCTTTGTCTCAGATTCTTTGTCCAGATAGCACTCCTCAGATGATACATGTAGTGTCACATGTTTCACACTCCAGTACACACCAGACAGAGAACAGTCAGGTGAGCTTCTACACCTTTTTTTCTCCTTTATTAATTTATTCTTGTTACATCTCAATGGTTATCCCATCCCTTGTATCCTCCCATTCTTCCCTCCCTCCCATTTTCCCCTTATTCCCCTCCCCTATGACTGTTCCTGAGGGGGATTTCCTCCCCCTGTATATGTTCATAGGGTATCAAGTCTCTTCTTGGTAACTTGCTGTCCTTCCTCTGAGTGCCACCAGGTCTCCCCCTCCAGGGGACGTGGTCAAAGGTGAGACACCAGAGTATGTGAGAAAGTCATATCCCACTCTCCACTCTACTGTGGAGAGTGTGCTGTCCATTGGCTAGATCTGGGTAAGGGTTTAAGGTTTACCGCCTGTATTGTCCTTGGCTGGTGCCTTAGTTTGAGCAGGACCCCTGAGCCCAAATCTGCCTATCATAATGTTCTACTTGTAGGCTTCTAGGACGCTCTGGATCCTTCTACTTTGCCTTTCTCCCATGCTTCTCTCATCTAGAGTCCCACTAGAATATCCTCTCCAGCACACAACAAGAAAATTTGCTCAACCATGTTCATAGCAGCCTTATTCATAATAGCCAGAACATGGAAACAGCCTAAGGGTCCCTCAATAGAGGAGTGGATAAAGAAACTGTGGTACATATACACTATGGAATACTATTCAGCTGTTAAAAACAAAGAATTCCCGAAATTTGTGGATAAATGGATTGAGCTAGAAATGATCATCATGAGTGAGGTAACCCAGAAGCAGAAAGACTCAAATGGTATATACTCACTTATATCTGCATATTAGCCCAAGGGGCATGTCCCACCAAAGCCTTCACTTACCAGGAAACTGAGACAGAGCTTCTACACCTTAATAATTTTAGAAAACAACTTTGTGGTGATTAGGCGTTGTATAATTTCATAATTTTTAGATTTTATTAATTTTTATACACTCATTTATTGGAAGACTTACAAGAAACAGCAAATTCTCATGAGCATTTTTGTGTACTCTGATGAAGATGTTTTGTGTCTGAGATGGGAATTACACGTACAGACACAGCCTTGGATTTGCTGCTGTGCTCCATGGCTCATATGGTAAGTGTCATCGTCTGCTAATGTCAGCTTTTTCTAATCACATGCTGAACTCTGTTAAATTTTGCTTATTATCATGACACTGCAAGCTGTTTCATCATCACTATGCCTCTCATATTAACTTGTAGTGACTTAATTTTTGTTGTTTCTGGGTTTGTTTGGTTTTTTTTTTGCAATTTTCTTATTATATTTCTTTTTTTACATATACATTTATATTATTAGACATAAATAAAATAGGATTAAAGATGAGATAGTTTAGTCTTCTGATTAAGCTTAGTTTTTTTAGGGGTTAAGATGTTTTTTTAGTCTAAATAGGTATTTTTAGTTGATAGAGATGAGATATGATAAATATTTCATTCAGAATTTTAGACCCAGCATGATTGGAAGGATGTTTTCTACAAGGTTGCCAAATACAAATAGCTAAATCACTATGAATGTAACATTTATATAATCTTTGGGTTTTTTATGGTAATTATTTTGGGCCACATCAAGCCTCATCATATACTAGACAGTAAGCGTAATAGATAAAAGTGCATCCTCATGGTGCTTGATCCACCTGCTGGTCCCAATCTTTTCCTTTCCTGAGGGTTGCATTTCTCTTAGACACAATCATATTGAAATTCATCCAACTGCTAACCTTAAAATGACCTGCGGTTGCTGGATGCAATCAACAGGAGCACATTTCTAGCCCTGAATCAAAATTGTAAAATTATTATACTTAAAAATAAAACCTGTTCCTGACCCCTCTCAGTTCTTCCATCCCCCCACTCTTCCCCGTAACTCTTAGCACTCTGCCAGGAGTCTATCTATCCTGATCCCTGCCCCAACCCCCTTTCCCACCTGGGTAGAGTCTCTCAGAGGACACCTATATTGGGTTAATATCCACTTAAGTGAATATATACACTGCATGTCTTTCTGGGTTGGGTTATCTCACTCAGGATGCTCTTTTCTAGTCCCATCAATTTGCCTGCAAATTTCAAGATTTCCTTGTTTTTAATAGCTGAATAGTATTCCGTTGTGTAAATACACCACAGTTTCTTTATCCATTCTTGAGTTGAGGGACATCTAGGTTGTTTCTAGATTTTGGCTGTAAAGGGACACCGTCAAGGCAGGCAGATCTGGACAAAGGGGTCCCTGCAAATATTGATGCACCAACCAAGGACAATACATGTAGAGAACCTAGAACCCCTGTTTAGATGTAGCTGATGGACAGCTGATTCTCCGAGGTCAGGAGGGAGGACTGCAGCTGAACCTCTGATATGTACTCTGGTGCCAATGTTTTGATCACTTCCTCTTGGCTGGGCAGCCTTGAGGGCACACAGAGGAAGAGGATACAGGATACCCTGATGAGACCTGATAGACTGTGGCCAAACAGCAGGGAAGGAGCCCCGTCACCCCTCACCCCAGTCAGAGGTCTAGGGGAGGGGAATAGGGCACAAGAGGGAGGAAAGGTGAGAATAGAAAGATACAAGCAAGGCAATAACAATTGTTAGGTAATGTGTGAATAAATTATTGATGATAGATAGATGGATAGATAGATAGATAGATAGATAGATAGATAGACAAAATCTGTTCAAAGTGAGGTAGATTGAAATGTAGGCCTCTTAAGCTATTTAATTCACCAAGCTGTCAGAGTAATGACTGATCAAGGCATTTTTCAATTGAGGTTTCCTGCTCTAAAGATTCTAATTTGTGCCAAGTTTACATTGACATGACACATCTCTTAAACCAAAGGCAGTCCCAAAGAAAAAGCCTAAGGAACTTTAATTCTTGAAAGACTGAAAAAGGTGACGCAGCGGCAGAAACGAGATGCAAAGCTCTCAGAGCTGCGTCATATAGATTTAGGAAAGAAGTCGTGCCTAACATGAAATGCTAGGTGACAAAGTTGTTTCATAAGCTGTCATCCAGAAAACCTCACCAAATGAATGAGGAGGTGACCATGCGAACAACACATTTGCAATGTAGAAAACATGGCTTTTTGTTGGAATAAGGTGCAGAAAATTTTACGATGTAGCTACAAATTGGAAGTCAACGCTTGACTTCAATATCTGTGGAAAGCCTGACCTCATCTTAGGGGTTAATGTAGACTGACACAGAAGCCAACGCCTATTTACCTTCCCCAACTCCCAGAGTCTTTAACGTTTCTGTTACATATGTTCAGCCAGTCTATGCTCTGGAAATGGAATAATATGGAAAACATTACTTCTTAAGTTTACTCTGCACTCACTGTTAGAGCTTGCTGTATAGCAGATTACATTCTGCTCAGAATGCTTAGGTTTGTACCATGTGTCTGCTCACTTCCAAGTTCTGACGGAAATGCTCGATGTAACTCATGTTTTCATCATTGCTAACTCATCATCTATTGTGCAGTCCATGGGTCAACGAATAATTTTGACTTTCAAGACTTATTATTCAATGAACGCCTTACAAAATTCTACCATTGTCAGGTTAATTATTCATGAGTAAAACAAGTAGAAAGCCTTCGGCAGAGGATTTAACATTCTAGACATCATTACAAACATTTTTGCATGAGGGGAGAATTAAAAATATCAGCTTCAGTAAGAGTCTGGAAGAAATTGATTCCAAGCCTCCTGGATGAGTTTGGAGAACACAAAAATGTTGTGAAGCATCTGACTTTAGATGTAGAAATGAGACTGCTAGAAGCCTGGGGCCTGAAGATATGACTGATTTCTGCAGTAACATAAAAACTTAATAGGTAAGGAATTGCTGCAGGCCAATGAGAAAGAGAAATGACTGATTGGTATAGAATCATAATCCGGGGAAAGATTCTATACACATTGTTGGGATGACAAATTATTTAGGATATTGCACAAATTTAGTAACATTAATGGCCAACTTTAACTATAACTTTGAACATTTTTTTTGTTGTTGTTGTTTACAGAAATCCTGTCCAGTGCATTCAAAGGCTGCTTTTGTGAAGGGAAGCACCATTTGTTGCTGTGAACTTCATTTTTGTCATATGATAAAAGACTGTCGTGGCCATGCTAACTTTTATCTCTTGTTGTGGGACAAGCAATCACATTCTAGTTGAATATGAACCCTGTACCATCGAATGTAATTCATGACTGTTATTGCAAACCTGGTGAAAAGCAGTGGCTGGGTAGTCTATAGACATGATGATTAAAAGCTACTATTGCTATTTGGTCATGTTGCAAACTGCCTTCTAAATATTTATATTTATATTAATATTCATAGGCCCAGGCTGATTCCATGTTGGTCAGAAAGCTTTTTTTTTTTCCAGTGGATACTGGTAGAAGCAGAGACTCAGATCTGGCCAAGGGCTGAGAATAAGTGACTGTGAATTCATACCATTCTGTTCATTCTGCATAGTGTAGAAAAATGAACCCTTTAAAATGTATACTTAATTACATTAAAAAAAATAAAACCTTCACCATGCATTGATTGGACTTGGGCCACCTGAGCAGATGTAGCCAAAGTGCAGCTAGGTCATCCTGTGGGTACCTAGTGATGGGAGTGGGGGCTGACTCTGACAAGGACTCTGCTGCCTCTTTGTTGTTGCTGTTGTTTGTCATGTTTCCCTGGCAGAGCTGCCTTGCTTGGCCACAGGGGAAGGGAATGCCTTTAGCCAAGATGCAACCTGATATGCTGGTATAGGTGAGAGGGTTCCTTTCTCTAGGGAGGACCAGAGAGGAGATTGGGGAAAGAGGGAGGGTGAGTAAAATGGGGGCAGGGTGAGAAGGGAGAAGAGGGAGGGGGCTATGACCAGGATGAAAAGTGAATAACTAATAAAAAACAATCCTTCAATTTTTCCTTTAGAATGAGAAGTAATATTCTTTATTAGACTTAATTTATTTGGTTTCTACCTGTCCCATGCTGCCTTTTTTGTTATGCGCAGGCTCCTTCAAATTAGAATACTGGCATTTAATCAATAATGGGACCACATTGTAAAGTAAGATTTCTGGCAAGTAGGTAAAATGTGTGCTGTACAAGTTTATGAACTGACTTCTGCTTCTCAGAACCCATGTGTAAAGCTGACAATGCTGGCAGAGTATATGCCATTACATCACTGGGAGGCAGGGAAAGAGGATCCTGGTAGCTAACTGTTCAGATTGTCCAAAAACAAAATAAAATAAGTAAATGGTGAACTCTAAGTCCAGTAAAGACTCTATATCAAAAAATAAAATGTGTGCCAGAGATGGTTCCCTGGATAAAGGTGTTTACTATGTAAGCATGAAGCCACCTTTTCAATCCCCTTTATCCTTTTAAAGGTAGAAGAAAAGGCTGTCCACTGTCCACTGACTTCCATATGCTAGCCTGACATGACATGTGCACATATTTACTCACACATACACACAAATACATACAAAATAACAAATAAAAGTGAAAATAATAAAATTATAAAGCAAAAGGGGAAGTCAACTAATACTGGCCTCTCACTACCACGAATATATTTCTCACATACATATTTCCCCAAATACACAAGTGAAACATAAATAATAAGAAAATATTAAGAAGAGTTTTGTGACATAATTTAGGATGCAGGATGCCATGGACTTCATGAAAGCATATAGAAATATATAGAAATTTCACAACAGTGTGTTATATATGACCAATACAAACAACTGGCATGCAAATTTAAAGATAAACATAGATAAGGTATAATAAAAAAACATGCACTGTAAAAAACTCTGATGCAAAAAAAAATAGGGGATATTTAAAGATATTATTTTTGCACTAATAACTATTTTGTTAAAAAATACTTGGGGAGAGGGAACACAGAAATGAAAAATAATTTTGCAGGAAAATGATGCCAAGTTAATGTTTTATTGTTTCCTAAAGATAAAACCTACAACAGTAATGAATGATTATATAGTAACCAAATGTTCTGAATAACCTACTTTTGTATGATTTACAATTAAGCCAAAACAAGAGGCAATCATTATAATTATTTTGGAAACTTAAAATTTGTTCATTATCTCTTATTTGATAAATATTAAATACATTTATATATTTGAATTTTGTACAGCATAGAAGCTAGAAGAAATCAGAATCTAATATATTACAATACCATGGTGGGGAGGGAGGGAGGGAGGGAGGGAGGGAGGGAGGGAGAGAGAAAGAGAGAGAGAGAGCTATTATTTAAGGTAAAATTGCCTACCACATATAGGATATATTCCAAAATCTATTTGCCAAATCCACATATCAGGAAATAGTCTTAAATGTGATTGTGGGTTCAGCCTTGTAGTTTATGTAGCAATGCAGAGAACAAAGCCCATTAGAAAACTCGAAAAACAGATGTGACCGTGAACCAGTGATCAGTAAGTCTAGAGTGTAGCTCAAGGACAATTACCCTCATCACAATGATCTAAGGAGATTTGAAGAGATTTGACTTTTGCGAAGAGCACAAAGCAATGCTGGCATGGTTTGTGGAGTTCACTTTTTCTTCCCACATATTTTTCTTAGGAAGATACCATTTATCACTTTGGACTTTCACATTAAGAACAAACATCCCTTTAATACAAAGTAGGTACTGAACACTAAATATTAGAAATGCATAGCTGCTTCAGTATGCTAAATTTTGCCAAGTGAAGTATATCTAAATTTTATTATAGTCTTCACAAAAATGTTCTTATTGTAAAAATTCTTTTAAGAAAGTTTAAGACCTGACAGTTTAGGCATATGTTAAATAATATTTTATTTTTACTTTTAATTCAAGAAACTAACTATAGCCACTGATCTGAAAATAGTATTTAGTGAGTCTTTTTAAGCCATGTGGTATATCAATGTAGGCTGGCAGAATTAGTTTTACATTCCAAATTTAACTAAGAAGAATTGCAGAAAAATATATTAATTATACAGAAACGAGGATGAATAGCCACAAATATTACCAACATAATGGAATTAGTAACAAATTATAGGACAAATTATATCAGCAACTTCCAATTTGGCTTGGCACATCTCTCAAATTTCATCCAAGAGTATCATAAACACTGATATGATAAACAATTATTTGAAAATACACAGGGATAATACTGATTTAGTATTACAGAAATATGCTTTTTTAATTATGATATTTTTATCAAAAGATAGATTTTCAGATAAGGATCACTGGTAAGCATGAATCATTATGACTTTTTCCATGCCAGTCTGTAATATCAGAACTCAAGAAGCACAGTAATTCTATTTGAGTGGCAGGTTAGTCGAAGATGAAAAAGAGGCCCATGTCAAAAAAAGAAAAAAAATGATCATAGTGCAGCAAGCAATATATATTAGCCTCACCCAAGTCATTTTGTTCTAAAAACTGCATGCAAAGTACCAAATATTTAGGTACTGCAATCTCATCTGCCAATGCATCCACTTATCCATCCTCCATCTCTTTAATGAACGATTTCTTAAATATAGATAGTTATTCATGAAAATGCAAATATATCATATTTATTTGCATTTTATCTCTTTACACTGCCTTGTCCAACATCCATTAACAAATGATCTGTAAAACTGGAAAACAGTACCTGTGGTCAGAGTCAAAAAAGTTACATTTTGATGGATACTTAGAAGCAAATGTATAGTCACTTATGCCTGTGACTATATAAAAATGCTCAGCTCTACTGGAGTTCACCGTTTTGACCCAATTAGGTACTTTTACACAACAAATTATGTTCAGAAAAAAAATTTCAGATTGTAAAAACGTTGCCTATGGTCTTTCTTTAAAGCACCCACAGTTTCTAGAAGTGACTTTCAGGCAAGGAAATAATGAGCTAATCTCAGCTTACACGCATTCAAACTGGGGCACATCAAATGTTAGTGCGCTGTCTGTGTGGATATGAGGCCAAACTCTGATCATAAGTCTTTTCTTAAAGCAATATCTCTTCTTTGGACTGTTGGACTTTTCCTTAAGCCTAGGAAATTTGGGAACTATGAATAAAATTATTTATTTAGTCAGAAAGGTTAATATGGCTTTAAAGAAAAATAATAGATTCCGAATTTGAATTTGTTTTTGTCTGCTAAAGTCTTAAATCCTTTATAAGCCCTGAGTTGTTAGTTTGTGGTTAAATAAAACATAATTATCTGATAAATCTTTGTACTGTGGTCTGATTTTTCCTGTAGCAAATCCAACAACCTGAGCCTAACTAGCACATTTTCTGGCTTTCTCCCACTAGAAGAAATTGCAAGAAATTGAGCCAGCCTTTCTGTCCTGGGGCAGATTTTTCTAAAAGCTGCTTCAGTTTGCTAGATAAGGAAAATGTTAAAACTCTTTTGGCATTTTTACAGGTTGAGAGCCACTAGACAAGATGCAGATTTTTTTTTAAAGCAGAAGGAAAGCACTGCATTGTTTTTCTGTTTTCATATCTATTTTTACCTTACATCCATCAATCTGTTAATTGGTCAATTATCTGTGTCTAGTTGCCAAGACAGTAACATACAGTGTAGAAATATTGGTCCTGGTCCTGGAATGGCAAACTCCACCAGTACCAAGCCTGTAACTTCATCTTCCTAAGTGGTACATAACTTCCAAGCCAAAATGCTATGGAAAGGCTAGAAAAAGACAATGTACAATGAGTATTATTATCCACAACCTTGAAGATGAAAATAGAAACTAGATTGACAAAAGGACTGATCATAGTGAAAGATTTCTGCCAGCTTTATGGAGTAAGATGGGGGAATCACTTTGAAAGTCCAGACTGTTATGAAGGGTTGGACCATGGCCAGTTCTCTAAGTCTACAGGTGTAGGAATAATTCAGCCGATAGATAAAAGGTTTGTATTCCCAACTGAAAGATTATGAGGATCCTTGTGGGGCTGTCAGTCAAAAGACAGACATCAGCTGGACAGGACTGCTCAAACAGTGCATTAGTAAATTGATGAATGAAGTAAATGACCTCCCTGGTCACTTTCAGTCATAATTATTAAGTACAAAATCACTGCAAAATCAAGTAAAAGGAAATTTAATTATAAGTAAATGATGGTGTTTGGGAACGGAAGTCAGTATTATAACTGAACCAATGCTGATTTTATTTGTCATTCTCTTTTGATTCTTCATAATTTAATTACTTCATTTAATGTTTGTAAAATTTCAAAGACTAGGTAGCCTATTATTCTTTGTGTCAACATGAAAATCAACAACTGATAGGTTTTTTTAAAGACCTCTTATAGATTTGCCTCATTGCCTTAGACAAATTTATAAAAACTTTAAAGGTCCAACTTATAGCTGTAAGAATATTGACAATAACTGTGGGATCTTGGTCACATAACTTTATTTTTTCGACTATTCTATGAACTGCTTGTATCAAATAAACTTCAGCAACTCTATATTTTTAAACATCACACAAGGTGACAGTTAAATAGTATTTTCAGTCATCAAATATAGTACAATTCATGATCTACAATTACTTGCATGGGAATGATGCTCAGTAGTAAATTCAGGTCAGGGGAAAATGAAAACAAACTGAGTAGAACTTACAGTTTCTTCTATCTCTTTATTTCTATATTTTAATAGTTTATCATGAAAGGGAGCATTTTCCTTTTAATATTTTCAAACCTACAGTGCTTTGCTGAATATTTTGATAAATTCTTATAGTATTCAGTAATAAAATAAGAGTTGATGGTGACAAAACTTAAGTTTTTAATCTACATTCCTTTGTTTCTCTATGAAATTAATTACTTATGTTTTATTGACAATGCTACAAGCAAATGCCCTCTGAAATAATATTTTTATTTTATTTTTCAGATAATAATTTATTACATCATTTCTCCATTAATATTTCCTCCTTCCAAGCTTTCCTATGTACCTCTCCTTGCTCTCCTTCAAATTTATGAACTCATTTTTAATTATTAAATGTTTATATGTATATATATAATGAAATTCTGTTCTTGGCTGTCAACTAAACTGCACATTGAATTAATTCAAATACAATGGGCTGAGTACATCTGTGGGAGGCTTTCTCGGTTGAATAAAGTGAGGTGGGGAGGCCCATTCTAAATCAAGGTATTTTTAATTAGAAAGATCCACCTTAAATATGATCCTGTACCTTTTGGTAGCAGCCTAATCAAAGGCATAAAAGAAGGAACAGTTGCTCTTTGCCTGATATTTCCTCACTCTAGTTGGCAACTTGTTTCTTCACCTGATTCTTGGGGATTAGCCCAGTCAATGTATATGTATATGTATATGTATATGTATATGTATATGTATATGTATATGTATATGTATTGTAATTCTACTCTTGGCTGTCAACTACTATACACATAGAATTAATTAAAAGACAAGTGGTTGAGTATACCTGTGGGGTATTGAGTAAATCTGTTGGTGAGAATTTATGGATGTAACTTCTGCTATTACTAGGAGACATAATTTCACAGCAACTTCTCTGTTCCTCTGTCTCTTGAAAATCTTTCTGCCTCCTTTTCTGAAACAATCCCTGAGTTTTAGGTGCAGGTGAGCTTTCTAGATATATCAAGTGGGCTTGGGGCCTATACAACTCTGCATTTTTATTCCTTCTGGCTTTCTGTAATGGTTGCAAAGTGAAGTTTACCTTATATGGAATGAAAACTATACTTATGCATGGGTAGAAGGACATTTTTAGATTTTTTGTTATGAATTTTGCTGTTTAATATAGTGGTAGTTATAGATTCTCCTGAAAGATGCATGATTTCACTAGCACTGAGTAGCTATCTGTGTTTTCAGTACCAAGCATCTCATTGAGAGTATACTAAATCCAATGAGAGAGCTGCAGATTACCACATAGGAGATGTGCAGCCACTGCACCACTTTCGGTTGCTGTGCCATGCTGGTCACTGTGATTCAAGAGTATGGGTATTTTGCTTGTATTCATGTCTGTTCATCACTTGTGTAACTTCCCAAGAAGTCCAGAAGAGGATATTGGATAACTTAACACTGGAGGTACAGATGCTGTTAGCCCCATGCAGGTGCGCACAATTAAAGATGGGTACTACAAAAGAGCAGGCAGTGCTCTTAACCAGGGAGCCATCTCTGAACCCTCTTCTTTGTAGTTCATATTTTTTAAATTGAGTGTTCTGGTGGGTAATTCATCTTCCAGGAAACTGAAATAAAAACATTTCTGTGAATATGTAGTAATATTTCATTATTTGCCTCTTGTTAGTGATGAGTACTTATAAGAGTTCAATTTCTAACATTATAATGAAATTTTCATTGATAAACATGGAATTTAAGTTCATTTTCCTTCTGTTTACCAAAACTCATAATACTTTCTGGTTTTGTAAAGGAACATTAGCAAGTTTATGGAGGCTTTTATGTTCTTGAATTTGTAAAAATTTTTGGCACTCAAACCACAATAAACAGTTGCATTGAAATGATTTCCTGGCTATAGTGCTTAAATTATTTTGGTTAGACAGTTTTTACTTTAGAAGTAAAATGACAATAATCTTAATGATTCAATGGGTTTTTGTAAAATGGCAGGATTTGTCTTCTATTGTCAAGAGGTAAAGACTAAAGGTCCTTTCAGTGGAACATGGTTATGGGTGTTGAGAGAAATGGGAATAATGGTGGCTGTTTTAGGGGCACAACCCTCTATGTAAATGTAAAATATACCCATCAAGGACAATTCTGGAACAATCATCCCATCTTTATATCATCTCTTCTATTTATATCTTTTGATGATAATATATTAATAGTATGCTTATTATGCTTTTTTAAAACTTTCATGCATAAGCACTGTTTCTACACCATGTCTTTCCTCATCACAGGTCACTCCCAACCTCACAATCAAAACTCATGGCTTCTTCTTGAATTATCATTATTATGTGTATATACATACTCACATTTACACAAGCCATGCAATCCTACTGAATCCACTCACTGTTGTTCATATGCACATATGTCCAAGCCTAGCCATTTGTAATTGGACATTCTATCCAGAAGTTTATTATGATAAAAGAAAGAAAATAATTCTATTCTCAGTAGCCTGATCATCTATGCCATGGTAAACAAAATTCTCTACTCTTCTAGAATAAGGATGTACATACGACATTAAACAATTTGACTTGTCCCTTTATGTGTTTGTGATAAAATTCCGCCCTCGTGCTGGAGAGATGGATCAGTGATTAAGAGCTCTGGATAGCCTTCCAGAGGATCTGTTTTTGATTTGTACCCCTGCCCTAACCCATGTAGCGGTTCACAACCATTTGTAATTCCCGGCCCAGGGCATCCAACAACCTCTTATAATTTTATGATACAGTGGATGCTGTTGCTCAGCACCCCAGATAAACATAATCCTACAGCAACCTAGACATGTTTAGATATGTTAATATTAAAAACTAAAGTGTAAGGTCCATTCCATAATTTTCAGATATATTGAGGTCAAATGAAATAGAACAGTAAACTGACCATAAAATTACTAAAATAGCTTAAGATGTTAACAGCTCAAAATAAACATGTTTCTGTCTTTTATAAAGATGCATCAAGACAGTTAATTCATTTGTTCAATAAGTTTTAAACTATCATTTGCACAAAGTATGCATTTTCTCATCAAATAGAGCATTACCCTCCTAGCATATATGGAAAGCCAACTCTCAGAGAAGCTGACACTGAGCATCCATCGACTTAGAACAGAACAGTGGAAATATGAATCTAAGTTGTAAACTTAATCTTAGTCCTTCACGCCACACTAAATTTGATATAGTACTAGGTTGCCAGGTCAAGAGAATACAATAGCTGCCACATTTTTTTCATTTGTTTTGTTTTTCTATGGGTTGCCCTAGTTCATAGCTGCTTAACAACAACATATCAAATTCATCATCTGAGTGAATCTGTGTTAAACTTCATTGAATGGAGCATGCCACCACGGGCACTTGCTCTGTCTTCAATGGCTGGTTCTTTCAAACATAGAAAGGCATACTTTTCAAGCCCGCAGAAGGCAGTGTGGGGTCACCAGAATATAGCATGATAAATTTAGAAAGCACAATGGATTTGATAGAACGAACTTACAGCATCAAGATGAAGTTCAAGAGAAAAACA
Organism: Acomys minous; assembly: GCF_964271855.1. Taxonomy (NCBI): domain Eukaryota; kingdom Metazoa; phylum Chordata; class Mammalia; order Rodentia; family Muridae; genus Acomys; species Acomys minous. The sequence continues at coordinate 29,081,431 of NC_140487.1, forward strand.
TATGGCCCTGATTTTAAGTTCAAAAGATAATTTTGTAAGTACAGGATATAACTGCTCAAAGATGAGACCATTTTTCTTCTGAATATAATATATGGGTTGGTCTTCAGGAATGAAGAAAGTTCATGGAAAGGTCCAAGATTTTATATGACCACAAACTCAAGATGAGCCAACAGTGTTGCTCTGATACTAAAAAAGAAAATCTACTTTCAGCCTGTACTAATTTACATATAGTGATATCAAAGGAAGTTAAACACACAGATCAGAAGGACGGTCCCTGGGTCTGGGCACCAACTTTAAAAGAGCTTTCATAAAGATTAGACTTCTGGAAAACATGCTGAAACAATATTCTGGCTAAGGATTTTCTCGGCCATGCGCTCATCAAACATTTAAGTGCATGTTCTGAAGCAGAGCTCTACTTAATGAAGAGGGTCAAACTGTGATCTTCAGATTCAAGAGTTTTAAATGTCCTACAGTTGACCTGTATCCTGGGCAAAGATTTGAAGGAAAATAGATCCTGCCTTCACATACTTAAAGATGTTTTGGATATGACTGGAGGGCATTCTGAAAGTGTTTATATGTTGCATGGTAATCTTCCCAACTAAATAATTCAGTGTAGAAACTTTAATATGGGTGATATTTTGAGCAGGGACTGTGGGGAAGTAATTTTGATTAGATAAAGTCATCAAAAAATTTCCTGCCTTAGACTGATGAGATAAAGGAGATAAATCAGAGCAGAAACATCCCCACCCCTTCATAAAAGGACTTACATTGGAAGGCCTATACCTTATGAAGAATCTGCCAGTGAGAAAGCCATCCAGATACAGAGCTCTGATCCTTTAAAACTATGAATAAATTCAGCACAATTTCTTCATTACGTTAAGTAGTCTCTTAGTTTATTTGCCAGTGTGAAAATACAAAATGATCACCTTTGCCCCTTTGCCTTTTATGATTTTTGAGCTGCCAAGGCTTGACCAACTCTTCTCCTTCTATATTGTTTTCCAGTTAAGGAGGGAATACTTGTCAAGATCAATCACTCTTCAGAGCGTCACATCAAGCCAAGCTGTGTTGCTTTGTACTACTCTAGGGTACGAAACAATATCAACAGGTGGCTTATTTGTCCTCTGAATTTCATGTATATAAAGTAGGAGATGTTTTACCCGTCAGATAGGTAACCAAACATTAGCTAGATAAAATGCCCAGAAATTATGTTATTTTTAGTGATAAAAGCTTATTCTGGAACATTGGACTGGTCTAAAAACATCAGTCATCACCTCCCCTTGGTGGGGAGGCCCGAGGGCACTCAAAGAAAGAATAAGGAGGCTACCAAGATGAGACTTGATAGCCTATGACCATATAGTGGGGGAGGAGGTCCCTCTCGGTTATAGACCTAGGGGAGGGGAATAGGGTGAAAGTGAGAGGGAGGGAGGAACAGGAGGATACAAGTGATGGGATAACAATTGAGTTACAATCTGAATAAATTAATAAAATTAAAAAACACGTCATATTCATAGAGATCAAAAGGAGAAAAAAAGGAATTTTTGAGGAAAAAATTTCAGTGATTAAATCCTGAGACATCAACTCTTCATCACCTAATCTTATATTCATTTCCTTGCTGCACTGAAATTCCTACACTATGTAGAAAATGTTCTGGTAAAACTCAAAGGCCTTTTTCAATGTGAATTTTTTTCATTGTTGCTATTATTTAATTTTTAAAAATTTTTAACCTACAGAAGGGAAAAGATCTTCACCAAGCCTATATCTGACTGAGGATTAATATCCAAACTATCTGAAGAACCAAAACAAATGATTAAACTAAAAATGGGATACAGAATTAAGCAGAGAATTTTCAAGAAAGGAATATCCAATGAACAAGAAACATTTAAAGAATACTCAACATCCCTAGTCATCAGGGAAATTCAAATCAAAATGACTGTGAAATTCCATCCTACACTTGTCAGAATGACTATGATCAAAAACTCAAGTGATAGCACATGCTGGCAAAAATGTAGGAAAGGGAAACACTCCTCCATTGATGGTGGAGTACAACCACTCTGGAAATCAATATGATGCTTTCTCTGAAAATTGGGAATAATTCTACCTCAAGACTGAGCCATCCCACTCCTGGGTATATACCTGAAAGATGCTTCACAATACAACAGGGGTATTTGCTCAATTATCTTCATAGCAGCTTTATTCATAATAGCCAGAATCTGGGAAAAAAAAACTAGATGTTCCTCAACCGAAGACTAAATAAAGAAACCAATAGATTTATACAATGGAATACTATGCAGCTATTAAAAACAAGAAATCTTGGAATTCGCTGGCAAATGGACAGAACTAGATATAATCATCTTAGGTGTGGTAACCCAGACCAAGAAAGACACACATGGACACATGGAATATAGTCACTCATAAACAGATGTTAGCCACATAATACAGGATAACCACATTAAAGTAAATAGGCTGATGTACCTACCAAGGACTATGTATAATGTGGACCTAGACCCTCTGCTCAAATTTAGTAGATAGTCAGCATAGTTTCCTTGTGGGTCCCATAATATGGGGAGTAGGAACTACTTCTGACATGGACTCTGGCCCCCACACTGATCACTCCCCCATGGTGGGCTGGCCCTTGCCAGGCCAGAGGAAGAGGATACAGGTAGTACAGATGAGACTTGATAGGCTGAGGTCAGATATTAGGGGAGGAGGGCTCCCCTTTCTGAGGCCTAGGAGAAGGAGAAAGAGGATATGAAGGAGACTGGGATCTGGAGGAGGTAAGAGAGGGGCCCACAATTGGTGTGTAAAGTCAATTGTGAAATATAATGTTCCTATATTTAATCTGCAGTTGCCTTCAACAAGTGAATGCATTCAGGGATGTTATGTAGGCATGCTCACAATGATAGTGATGGCATTGTGTGAATATTTTCTTTATTGTCTTTCTCTTATTTCCCGTTGTTATTTTCTTATTTTTATATATGAATGTGCCCTACTCTAACCCCTCCAGGGTTTCTCACCTTCTATCTCCATTCTAACTTCAGATCATCATTTTAAAATATGTATTTGTGTGTGTCAAAATTACAGAATCAAATTAATGTTGCTCAAATGTGGGTGGACATAGAACTGTCTACCGTAGCATGTACATCTTACTAGGGGTCTCACTCCTAAAAAAAGCAGGATTCCTTTCCCAAGCAGCCATCATCTGCCTGCAGCTTCTCAAGAAAGACTAGGGGCATCCGACAAGTGGTTGCTCAAAAGGATGTAAGAGATCCTCAAAATAATACAGGCTATTGCTACTACACTTGCTTGCCCACTAGGACCTGAGGACAAAACCCTGTTGCTGAAGATACCACATGTTTTGATCACCACACTTAGAGACATCAGGTGGGTGCTGACTTAGAAAATCTTCCCTGATGGCCAGGGAAGACAGATACCCACAATCTCACTCAACTATTAATTTTGCAAACTACTATAATAACACATCTAACGGGATGTGCTCAGTGGAGCCACGGTGGAACAAGTAATGGGCAACCAGCATCTGTTTGTTTGGTTTTAAGGCCCATTCAACAGGACAGGACTCAGGGTGGCCTTTTTATTTTTTTTTTAAGGGTGTCCCTGTTGACCTGACTAAGGACCCTTTACTAGAGGTTGGAGGCCCTATGTGAGGCTTTACATATTGTTTTAAAGAGTGTTTTAAATATTTGTTTCCTTTTGCTGGATTTCATCTTAAATCAGTTTTGAGTATAAATAAAATTTGATTCAGTATTAAATGTCAAAGAATACAAAAATTTTCTAAAGGCAATAACAAAGCCAATTACTTTTACCTCATAGTATATTTACTAGCTCTAAAAAGAGAAAAGACTATCATTATGTAGAAATACTATAAAAGAAATAAAAACAACGGTCTGGAAAAATTCCTGACAAGTGAAATTAACTTTTATAATGCCCTGAACAATAATATATGCTGGCAGCTTTGAATATCAGGACAAAACCTAGCATTTGTCAAATAACCCTGCTAAGTTTGGTGCCCAAATTTCTCTTTAAGTAAGTTTAATAATAATAATAATAATAATAATAATAATAATAATAATAATGACCAGCTTGAGTTTTTTCATTTCCTATTTCTCAATACACTAAGTAATAGTGTTAGAACAGTAAGTCAAAATCCAAATAAATTTTAGAACACATTTTGACATTTATCTATCTGTCTACTTATCTATCTATCTATCTATCTGTCATTTACTTATTTATTATTTTAGATTTTAGATTTACAACCCTAAGTGCTTCAGTAGTGTTTTATAAGGGTGCGGGAGGATAGTGTTGTAACTCTCCTTTCTTGTATGGCTACATGGCAATTGACTAAATACACTCATAGACATAATTCTCAATGGAGACCACTTTTAAAGTATTTCTAGTAATTCAAATGTCCTACCTTCAGTTTTCAAGAATGCTGTGGTTAAGTCCTAATGAGGCAATGCCTTAACTTACCAAGCAAGGCCCAAGTAGAGGCTCAGGGAAGCTTAATGCTACCAACTGTGCAGCCTGGCTGAGCGACAGGCCTAGTAGTGGACTGTGGAAGCAGATGCCAGCTAGAGTATCTTCCACACTGAAGGGCTCCAAACATCAGGAAGGATGCTGTAAACTCTCCATCTTAGTTTTCCATCAGCTTCTTTTTGTAGATGTCTATTTGTATGAAACACAGCATGGCTTGAAGTCTTGTTCATCTCTGGATCTTCCCACCATGCTAGACCTATCAGCTCTGGTGCTTGTATTTGAAACAAACTAAAGAGGCTTTCCAGGGCCAGGTCATTCTCTTTGATTGGCTTGACCAGAGCACTGAAAGGTCCAGGCTCTACACTGTTTTGGACAATTCTGCTATCAGAAGCAGAGCAGCAATAGCCATTGAGAAACCTCTTCTCCAGCTTGGCATCAGCCATTCGGTAACTGTTTAAAAAGGGGCCCAGCAGGTTGGAAGCCCTTGCTCTTTGATGATATATGGGCCATTGCATATGGACCATGGATTTTGAGAGCCCTGAATTATGGCTATAGTATCATCCATTTTGACTCTCCGTTTATCTGAACGAGTCATGGCTCTTACCCATAGCTCTATCCTTCTCAGACGCTGAATGGATCAATTCTATATATGTGTATATGTATGTACACACATATATATATATGTATATGAGTGTGTGTGTATGTGTGTGTATAAGTAGGTAGGTAGGTAGGTAGGTAGGTAAGTATGTGAGTTCACAGACATACATACACATATATATTTAATGGGAGTATGCCCTTGTGCCACAGCATCTGTGTGAAAATCAGTGCACACCTTCTGAGGATAGAACTCAGGTCCTTAGGCTTGACAGCAGGTATCCTTACTTGCTCATGTTGTTGGTCCAAATCGTTGGCTCCAAAACCCAATCTTGCAATCTTGTTGTTTCTTCTTCTTCTTCTTCTTCTTCTTCTTCTTCTTCTTCTTCTTCTTCTTCTTCTTCTTCTTCTTCTTCTTCTTCTTCTTCTTCTTCTCTGTCTCCTCCTTCTCTTCCTCCTCCTCCTCTTCCTCCTCTTCCTCCTCCTCCACCTCCTCCACCTCCTCCTTCTTCTTTTAATTTTCCTCTTTGATAAACACATATTTACTAACATTTGTTATGACCAAAGAACAGCTATATTCCAATAAGGAAACCTAACATGAGGTGGATTCATGGTGCAGACAACAAAGAGTCAAACTTGATGGTGAACATCTTTTAGATGTAAAATTATCTTCTTTTCCCTCACACTATCACAAATGTTATGTACATTTCTTTGGTTAAAGACATAACTAGCTTTGATTCAACTGAGTCAGTCCATTTCAAATGTAGAGAAATTATTAGACGAAAAAGTACAGATTTTATTTTATAACAACTCACTGCTCATATTTTTATAAATAAATCAATAAAAAAAAACAAACATATACAGGAGCTGGAGAGATGGCTCAGCACTCGTGAATGCATACTGCTGTTGCAGAAGACCCAGTTCAGTTCCCGGTACCTATGTTAGGGGGCTGGGACCTCATGAGGCTGAGAAGCTTCTGTAAGGCAGGAGACACTGTAAAGAGAACAAAGCGACAGTCTACAGACTGGGAAAAGATCTTCACCAACCCTAAGTCTGACAAAGGTCTAATATCCAAAATATATAAGGAACTCAAGAAATTAAATACCACCAAACCAAATAACCCAATCGAGAAATGGGGCATGGAACTAAACAGAGAATTCTCAACAGAGGAATATCAAATGGCTGAGAAACACTTAAAGAAATGCTCAACCTCCTTAGTCATCAGGGAAATGCAAATCAAAACAACTCTGAGATTCCATCTTACACCCATCAGAATGGCTAAGATCAAAAATTCAAGCGACACCACATGCTGGCGAGGATGTGGGGAGAGAGGAACACTCCTTCATTGCTGGTGGGAATGCAAACTAGTACAACCACTTTGGAAATCTATCTGGTGCTATCTCAGAAAAATGGGAATAGGGCTTCCTCAAGACCCAGCTATTCCACTCCTTGGAATATATCCAGAAGATGCTCCAGCACACAACAAGAAAATTTGCTCAACCATGTTCATAGCAGCCTTATTCATAATAGCCAGAACATGGAAACAGCCGAAGTGTCCCTCAATAGAAGAATGGATAAAGAAACTGTGGTACATATACACTATGGAATACTATTCAGCTATTAAAAACAAAGACTTCCCGAAATTTGTGGATAAATGGATTGAGCTAGAAATGATCATAATGAGTGAGTTAACCCAGAAGCAGAAAGACTCAAATGGTATATACTCACTTATATCTGCATATTAGCCCAAGGGGCATGTCCCACGAAAGCCTTCACTTACCAGGAAACTGAGACAGAGGAGAGGACATTCTAGTGGGATTCTAGATGAGAGAATCATGGGAGAAAGGCAAAGTAGAAGGACCCAGAGGGTCCTAGAAGCCTACAAGTAGAACATTATGATAGGCAGATTTGGGCATAGGGGTCCCGCTCAAACTAAGGCACCAGCCAAGGACAATACAGGCAGTAAACCTTAAACCCCTACCCAGATCTAGCCAATGGACGGAACACTCTCCACAGTAGAGTGGAGAGTGGGATATTACTTTCTCACATACTCTGGTGCCTCACCTTTGACCATGTCCCCTGGAGGGGGAGACCTGATGGCACTCAGAGGAAGGACAGCAGGTTACCAAGAAGAGACTTGATACCCTATGAACATATAGAGGGGGAGGTAATCCCCCTCAGGAACAGTCATAGGGGAGGGGAGTAAGGGGAAGATGGGAGGGAGGGAAGAACGGGAGGATACAAGGGAAGGGATAACCATAGAGATGTAACAAGAATAAATTAATAAAAAAAAAAAATTCTAGCTCCGACACTCATGTATACTCACAAAACACAGGCATACACAAATGCACATAATTTAAAACAAATAACAAACATTTTTAAAGATTATATTTACCTCTTTCCTTTAATTAAAAAGTTTTTTTTTCTCACATAATATATATAATCACAGTTTGCCCTAGCTTTACCCTTCTCACTTCCTCACCATATCCACTACAATCTGGGTCCAGTCCCTTTCTGTATCTCATTACAAAACAAACGGGCTTTTAAGGGATGCTTATAAAGTATAATAAGATTAAGCAAAAACTAACACAATGGAATTAGACAAAACAAACCAACAGAAGGAGAAGAGGCCAAGAGAAAGCCCCCAGAATCACCCTAGTTAACATACTAAGGGATTGCATAAAATATTAATATAGAAGCCATAATTACACACAGAAGACCTGACAGAGACCCATGTAGGCTCCATGCATATTGCCACGGTTTCTCTGAGTTTATATGAGCATTGATCATGCTGATTTAGAGGGCCTTGTTTTCTTGATATCCTCCAGCACATCTGGCTCTTATAGTCTGTGTCCTCTTCGATGATTTTCCCTGAGCCTTGAGAGAAGGAATTTGATTGAGACATCCCATGAAGGGCTTAGTGTTTCAACATTTCTCATTCACTGCATAATGTCTGGTTGTGGGTCTCTGCTTTTATTCCAATCTGCTGCAAGAGCAAGCTTTTCTCCTGATGGTGGGTGAACAAAGGAATGATCTATAACTAAAACACAATATCATAGGGGATCATTTTAATTTATTGCAACATTTTGTTTGTTTGTCTTATCCTAGTTCTCTGTGTTATCTAGCCTCAAATTTGAGGTCACCCAAGCATTGGTGAATATTGATTATGTCTGATGAAGTGAGTCTTTAGTAAAATAAGATAATGGTTGGTTATTGCTATGAGGTCTGTGCCACTGCAGCCATAGCATATCTTGCAGCCATAATAGTATTGTTGATCAAAGGACAAACACAAACCTTAAACACCATGATTAAGCACTGCAAAAATTCTCTAGCCTGGGGTGAGAATTCATAAATGTCCAACACTAAATTAATCTTGGGTCATTTTGGAATTCATTGATAAAGTAGAATGAGTGAGCTCTTTTGTAATCATAAAATGATAACATATTGAGGACATGAAACATGGTCACCTATGGAACTCTTTGACTTAGGAAAAATGTTTTTTATGTAGATGCAAGTTAGATTAAAAATCACTATTAGGATTTCACAAGAAACTGTTAAGTATATTTATAATGCAATAATTTGTTAACTACATGTCAAAGAAATGGGAAAAGACCATTTTTTTCAGTGTAAAATTGAAGCCAATCTTTAGTTCTGGGTATATTTATGACTACAAATGTTTTTCTTTGCTCTGTTCCTGAGTCTTATGGGAAAACACTTATAGAAAAGCATAGTAACAATGGTGGAATCTTCAGAAATAGAGAACGCTCCATAGTTTTCTTACTACCTGCCTTTAGTAGTGGGGATTTGGGATCCTGATAAACGTATTTGGAAAAACTTTTGGTGAATGTTCTAAGTGGTAAATTCTCATATCCATTCATGAGCTCATCTGAATTGGAAGTACTCAAACAAGTAGGTCATCCAGAAAGGCAAACGACAACTTAGTGAAAAGCTGAAAATTCTGAGGAATTTATGAGTTTTTGAACCAGTTGCAAAGGATTTTCCCCAAACATTGTATAAGAAATTCTTAATGGTATATACAGGTGTGACTATTTGTGAGACATTCTTTCTTGGATGATATATACCTATAATTTTAAATATTGGTATATTTTTATGACGGTGTTTTTAAAAATAATCTATGTCCTCCTAATGAGGGAGATATTGAACAATTTATAACCTATGAACTTACAAAATATCACTTGGGTATAATTTGTTGTATCTTTTTAAATTTTTAAAATTAATTTATTCATATTTCATCTCAATTGTTATCCCACCCCTTGTATCCTCCTGTTCCTCTCTCCCTCCCACTTTCACCCTATTCCCTACTATACGTCTGTGGCTGATGAGGACCTTCTACCCCTGTATATGCCCGTAGGGTATCAAGTCTCTTCTTGATAGCCTGTTATCCTTCCTCTGAGTGCTCCTGGGCCTCCTCATCAAGGGGACATGGTCAAATATGGGGCAACAGAGTTTGTGTGAAAGGCAGTCCTCCCTCTCCACTCACTATGGAAATGTCCTGGCCATTGGCTAGATCTGGGTAGGGGTTTGATGCTTACTGCATGTATTATCCTTGGTTGGTGGCATAGTTTTTGCACAAACCCTGGGCCCAGATCCGCCTGTCATAATATTCTTCTTGTAGGTTTTTAGGACCCTCGAGATCCTTCTATTTCCCCATTCTCCCATACTTCTCTCACATAGAGACCCAATAGGATGACCTCACATCTATCCCAATTTCCTGGTAAGTGAAGTTTTCATGGGACATACACTTTGGGCTAGTGTCCAGATATAAGTGAGTATATACTATTTGACTCTTTCTGCTTCTGGGTTAACTCACTCATTATGATCCTTTTTAGTTCAATCCATTTGTCCACAAATTTTGGGAATTCCTCATTTTTAATAGCTGAGTAGTATTCCATAGAGTAAATTGATCACAGTTTCTTTATCCATTCTTCTATTGAGGGACCCTTAGGCTGTTTCCATGTTCTGGTTATTATAAGTAAGGCTGCTATGAACATGGTTGAGCATATGGCCTTGTTGTGTGCTGGAGCATCTTCTCGGTATATTCCAAGGAGTGGAATAGCTGGGTCTTGAGGAAGTTCTATTCCCATTTTTCTGAGATAGCACCAGACAGATTTCTAAAGTGGCTGCACTAGTCTGCATTCCCACCAACAATGAAGGAATGTTCCTCTTCCTCCACATCCTTGCCAGCATGTGGTGTCACTTAAATTTTTGATCTTAGCCATTCTGATGAGTGTAAGATGGAATCTCAGAGTTGTTTTGATTTGCATTTCCCTGATGACTAAGGAGGTTGAGCATTTCTTTAAGTGTTTCTCTGCCATTAGATATTCCTCTGTTGAAAATTCTCTGTTTAATTCTGAGCCCCATTTCTCAATTGGGTTATTGATTTGGTGGTGTTTAATTTCTTGAGTTTTTTAAATATATATTTTGGATATTAGACCTTTGTATGATGTAGGGTTGGTGAAGATCTTTTTCCAGTCTATAGGTTGTTGCTTTGTTCTATTGACAGTGTCTCCTGCCTTGCAGAAGCTTCTCAGCCTCATGTGGTCCCATTTATTAATTGTTGACCTTAAGGCCTAGGCTGCTGGTGTTCTGTTCAGGAAATTGTCTCCTGTGCCAATGTGTTCCAGGCTCTTCCCTACTTTTCTTCTAACTGATGTAGTGTCTCTGGTTTTATGTTGAAGTCTTTAACCCACTTGGACTTGAGATTTGAGCATGGTGACAAATATGGGTCTAATTGCATTTTTTTTACATGTAGACATCCAGCTAGACCAGCACCATTTTTTGAATATTCTATCCTTTTTCCATTGTATATTTTTGGCTTCTTTGTCAAAAATCAAGTGACATATGTGTGTGGAATCATATCTGGGTCTTCGATTCAATTCCATTGATCAACCAACCTTTTGCTTTGACAGTACCATGCTGTTTTAATTACTTTTGCTCTATAGTACAGCTTAAGATTGGGTATGGAGATTCCTCCAGAGGATCTTTTATTGTTTAGGATTGTTTTAGGTATTCTGTGTTTTTTGTTTTTCCATATGAAGTTCAGAATTGATCTCTCAATGTCTTTTAAAAATTGTGTAGGTATTTTGATAGGGATTACACTGAATCTGTAAATTACTTTTGGCAAGATGACCATTTTTACTATGTTAATTCTCCCAATCCACAAAAAAAGGGAGATCTTTCCATCTTCTGATGTCATATTCAATCTTTTTTCAGAGATATGAAAATTTTTTCAAACAAGTCCTTCACCTGCTTGGTTAGAGTTACTGCTAGACATTTTATATTGCTTGCAACTATTGTGAAGCTGTAGGAGTGAGTTTAATTTTTAAAATATTTTATAAGCATACTGTTACAAAGTTATCTGTGTATCAGGAATTTCATTATCCACAGCTCAAATCCTTTTGTGGTTTTCATTTGACAATAGAGAAAAGAATCTTAAAGACTCTGGAACAGATTGTTAGAGGAAAGTAGAAGCTCAAACAACATGTATTCCCCTTTGTGTTCAGCATATGTAGGGAGGATGTCAAATCTTGTATTTTATCATGTGAACAAATTAGAATATAGTTGGAGAAGGACCAACATTTTATTTCATCAAGGCAGTAATATGATTTTAATGTCATAGTTTTTTCAGCATTTACTAAGAGTTTACCTTGGGGATAAAAATAAAATCAAGTCTTGTCTTAGTAACTTATATCTAACTATATATCAGGCAACCATGTTCATTAAAAGGAGTTGGAATGTTAGAAATGATAGACATAATGTGTTATGGCTAATGGAATATAACTCAGAAAGAATTCCAGGAATTTCTCTGATTTTCATTCAGGAATGGATTTACTTTGAAAAGGAATACTACTTCGGTCTTAAAAATTGATTCTGCTGATTTTTAAAGTTTATGTAATTGTATTACAAATGTAAGTGCTCATTGTGAGTCTTAAAGAGCAAGCAAAAATGATTCACTGTGAAGTCTCAAAATTGCACGCCTCCCCAACATTTCAAAACCTTGAAACAATATAAAAACACAGGGACATATAAATTAAAGACCAGCAGCCAATATCTGTAGTACATCTTGATTCTTCCCCATTCAATCTAACTTTGACTGCCCACTCTTCACAGTCAAAGTTAGCACATTGTGTCTGTAGCTTCTAACATCCCAATTCTTTTTAATTAGCATGGTACCACTTCTTCATGGAAAGAGATTCTGTGATCACCTGGAATCATGTTTCAGCACTGAAACACAACTAAAAATATTTTGTTGTTATTGTTGTTGCTCAATGAATCTTTGAATAAATAATTAAAATAATTTAATTCAATAAGGAAAAATGTCTTGCCATTATCAAACCTAGTAACATACACACCTTAATGAAAATATTTGAATTAATTTAAAACAATAATTTAATAGAGGCCTATAAATACATAGAATACCCGTATGTATAGACACTTTGGACTCACCATTTTGCAAGGATATGGATCCAGCTTATTTCATCGTCTGATGCATGGCTCCACATGAAATCAAAATCTCTCTCAACTCTCTGATGAGAAGAAACATGGTGAGCTACAGAGCATCTATACTGGCATACCAATGTTAGTCCACTACCTAACATAGCAGGAAACTTAGATCACAGGAACTAAGACAAGTTACAATCCTTTATAAATAATGAAATTTTAAATACTGGAGATACCTAATTTATTTACTACAGACAAAGAGCAAGAGGCAGAACATAATTTAGATATACAAAGCACCGGTTTCCTGTCCCCTAGAATGGTGCCTAATAGTTCTACAACTTTGTGAGAAGGTGTTTTTACTTGGTTTCTTGCAATTATATACATTAGTAATTTGTTTTTGTAGTTTGGGGTGTAGGATTATACAATGAATTATAGAACCAAGGACATGGGGAACTTTGAACTTTGGAAAACACTCAAGCATTACCAACATTCTATGATCTATAGTTTCTGTGGAGAGCATTCTGTGAAGAGATAAAACACTATGGTTACAATTTTGATATTTTTTGCACTTGGCAATAAAAGCATAGAACATATGACATAATTCACAACAAACAGCATAATATAAATCCATACATTTATATTTATTGATTTACATCTAGTCATATAGAAATTGCTACATGAGACTCGGAGTTTAAATACTATAAGTTGCTAAAGATGTTACCAGGAAGATTAATCTACTTTTTAAAACACATAGGAAAAGCCAATGAATTCTAAAATATACATGAAAACTTCATGTTGGTTACCTTTATTATCATAAACTTAAAGATTGCTTTCTTTTTTATTTAATATTTTTATTATGTTTCTTTTTTAACATATACATTTATGTTATTACACATGTGTAAAATAAACTGTGAGATAATCAGGATTATGTCAATGTTACATTCACAGTGATTTGGCTATTTGTATTTGGCAAACTTGAAGAAAACATCTTTCCTATCTTGTTGGCTTTAAATTTCTGAGTGGAGATTAATATCTATTATATCCCACCCTATTCCCCTCCCCTAGACCTCTGACAGGCTCCTCACCCACCCTCTGACCACAGCCTATCAGGTCTCATATGGATAGCACGCATCACCCCTCCTCAGTGTTCCCACAAGGCCTGTCCTCTAAGGGGCAATGTTCAATTTGCTCGCCACACTCCCCCTCCCCCTGTCCACAGTGTCCTTAGTTGGTGCATCACTTTGGGCAGGGCCCCCTGTCAAAACTTTTATCAGAGGATGCACTTAATCTTGCTATGACTTGAGATGTCAGAGTAGAGTGGGTTGGTTCCCCTTAGGAACTTCCCTTTCTCTTAGAAGTAGAGAGAGGAATGTGGGGAAGGAGCATGCGGGTGGGGCAGGGAGGATGTGGCTATAAAGTGATTAAATAATAAATGGAAAAAAATAAAAAATAAGTAGTTAAATACTAAATATAAATTTCCATAATGTTAATATATCTCACTACTCCAACTGCTGATACTAATTTTAATTATATATTTAATGTTTAATTATATATTTAATTTTAGTACTCTTTGCTCCATGCAATTTTATGCGTGAATTTCTACATGCTCTTAAATATAAAGAACTCTCTAGCTTCTGTTGGCCATGAGCTAGACGTTTCTATCACTGTAAGCAGAACAGTGAATCAGCTGACTGCCTATTTCTGCCTTTTTTTTTTAAGTTTTAATTTCTCTTTTCCAACATCTTTCTTATTTTCACAGAAAAGCCTATGCCTTTACTTATATACCCAGTTTTCTTCTTAAGGCCTAACTCCATATCAAAAGGCTACTTAAAAAAAATAATGTAACAGAGGCACGCTTGTCTGGTATCAGCCAACCTGTGACACAATCCTAGACTTGGCGTTGCTCCTGAAGCACTAGTCAAAACATGTTGGTTCTTGTGATGAATTTCTTCTTTAGACATCTGTGTCTGTTTTCTGACATTTGATACAAGTTGAGGACTCCCAATTTCATCTAAACCATTTAATCATCCACACCCAAACCTTTTATTCTTGATCATTGTCTGCATATCTGCAATGCAAATTCTTTATGTTTTAACCTACAACATTTCAACGTCCAATTTGAGGAGTACTGTCTTTTTCCACCTGTAAAGAATCATGCTAGATACTTCACTTATCTTCAGATTAGTAAACACTTTAACTTGTTTGTTTGTTGTTGTACTTAAAACAATTTGCATGAAGGTGACAAACCAGATCTTGCTATGTTATAAAAAAGAAAAAGAAAAAAAGAAAAAGAAAAAAAGAAAAAGAAAGAAAGAAAGAAATTTTATCAGGTAAGAATTTAAATATTGTCAAATGCTAGACAAAGAACTTGATTATTTTGGTATATAAAGACCCCATATTATGTTATCAGTATCAAGTTGTAAACCAAAATATTGCTTTTTTTCACTAAATTAGCTCATCATAAGGTTTATATAAAATATGCAGACAATATATGTTTTCATATAAAGATGCATTTTGAAACAAAAAGTAATCACTGGCATAGGACTGTTACTGCCAGGTAAAAAATTGTACATTCATGGTAGTCAAAACATTTTCTTCATTACCTGATGTTATACTGAATCACTTACAACCCCTGTCCTTGAGGCACTGCAGTCAGGCACAGCTGAAAACCCATGGACACACCTTAAACCTAATATTTAGTGGTTTCTAGGATGGTAGAGTACTTGACTAAGAGTCAGATATTGACAACAGTTCCATTCTTTGTATGCAGCAAAAATAAAGAAAATTCGTATACATAGCTGATATAGTCATATTGACCTAAACTTGAAAAAAGCCAGATATTCATGAATAATTGGTCTGTTAAGCAAATAATAGTATGTTTTATAGTGAACAAATATTCAAATAAGCAAAATGAAACAGAAAATTGTTGCTAAATAGTTTTATTTGGAAAACCTAATACTGAATGAAAGAAAGCATACATTACAATCACTAATGCAAAAACAATTAATAAAGAAAATCAACCTTTAATTGTAGGGTTTTAAGGGAAAAGAGTAGACCACACTAGTTCTAACTAGCTAGACTTAGCAACCTTTGTTGATCAAGGACCTATTAAGGAGCTGAATAATGGTGAGAACAGAGAAATGAGGTGTAACCAGTGAGGCCATTTTGGGGAGTACAAAGAGATTATACACTGAGTCTGTTTTTATTACATTGGCACGGGCTTTGGCTTTAAGCAGAGGAAGAACTCAGGCATGCAGGAAAGTGTGAATTACTCAGCAGTATCTGTGTCCATCAAAGTGTGACATGACCAATCTTTATCACTGTTCTGGTCTAGAAAGGTGGTTCCATGTTGCTGAAGAATTCATCATTATTATCATCAATGAAGGAAGTAACCTGGCACCCCAAAAATGATTACTCTTGTTTCAATGTACACTATTGTCATAATTGACAATCACTTTTATTTGAGATTGTTCAATCCTATGAAGATCCCTGTTGTCAAAATTATGTTTATCATTCAATCAGAATCCAAGGTAGCTGAAAGATTAAAACAATGACTTGTTGCTTTCATATGCCTTTCGGGCATAGGGACACAGTAACAGGACAGTAAGAGACTAACCGTAAGTTAAACAAAAGAGATAGCTATTAAATGAAAGAATAAAAGCCAGGTTTTTGTTCCTTTGAGGAGTCAATGACTGTTCTGCAAAAGCTGTTTCTAAGTGCCTGTTATAGAACTAGATAGTGCTTGCTTAGCAGTGGTGGGGGTTAGAAAGATTTTCCCAAAAGTAGCATGAAGAAATCTTCTTGGAATGATGGAAATGTTCCATTGCATGATTTCAGTGGTGGATATATGGGTTTACACAACTTAACAAACTGATTAAGCCAAACAGTTTTGATGTGTGCATTTCATTGTATATAAATTATAACTCAAAGCATATTGCATGCAAAACTAGGGGAAAAAAGAGAAAAGTTCAATGCAAAAGAGCTCCCTAATAGAATACATCTCATGTGTAACCAGTACATCACATTTTAGTTTCCATTCATACAGTTCCAGACCCTTCCCTTTCTCTGTGAAGGACTGGTATCCTCACCATTTTTTTCACCACTGCTGAACTGTCCACCACCCTTTTTTTTTTTTCTATTTTTTCATTTTTTTCTGACATCATATGATGCTTCTAATTATGACATGGCACTCACAGATTCCAGCTCTGTGAAATCATGATTAAGTTTAACAAGAGCTTGAAAATAATATGAAACAAAGCCATAACACTGAGAAGCCAACATTTTCAGACACTAGCTTTAACTGTTAGAGCCATGATGTCTGACTCACCCTATTAGATAGCAAGTTAAATATTAGCTATTTGAATATTGTAGCTAGCCATTCTCTCATACTTTACAGCTTATAAAACTGGGAACTTAAACTTTAGGACTCTAATCACTAGTCAGAGCAATGGGACCAGAGGCATGCCTTTGGCTCTGAGAGGAGATGCAATGTCCAATGTTGCCTTTATATCTGCTGCCCAGAAGGCCCTAAACCTGTAAGAGATTATTCAAATGGCTCTGTTATTTACCTGGGCAGGCCCTTAGTAAATTCTTCTGGAGACATTAAATGCAGCATTATATCTTCCTAAAATGTAATTGTCACAATGGTCTCTGTAGCTTGGGTTTACTCTTACCTCATAAGACTGTTTTACTCCACAACTGTACAGTTATTGATTGTCCACTCTCATCTTTTATGATATCCACTTTATAATAAGTTACATCTATATTCCATATTATCCTCTGTAGATGTTACATGAATTTTTCGACCCAGCAACTAGGAACCCAAGGGAAGCACAGAGATTCCAGTATTGTTTCACATTGTTGTCTGATAGGCATGAGGAAAAATCTACTCACCCCATATAGGAAACCAATGACAGACCAAAGTAAGGATAACACCAAAGTCAAATTTCATTGGGGTCACTTACAGGAATATGGGTAAGAGTTTATTTATAGGAACAAAAATAGCTCAAATATCGCTCCATCACCACAACCCACGCAGTGTGGGTGACAGTAGCTGAAAGCTGGGGACCTAGAATGTACTGCATGGGCTGCAGCTCTACAGGGTAGCAAGTATCCCTTCCAGGTAGATCAGTTGCTTTCTGACTCCTGCCGGCAGCTCAGCTGTTCTGATAGTAACTCTCAGTGGTCCTCATCACTTCATATGTGCTTTGTACGGAGGTCCAGCGAATCTGCTCGGTTTCAGGGACTTGTTGGATTTATTCTGAGCTACTTGCTTCCTGAATTGAGTGAGTTTCCCCGCAAGATTGAATGTTTCGCCTCAGTATCCTATTGCTTTGTTTTGCTGTAAGCACCCTGTTTTAAAATAATCTTATTTCACCTCTGATTAACACCCTGTAGTTTTAGTAGCTTCTCTCAAAGGAAGGTATGACCCCAGGAGAAAGTGCTACACAACACACAGTGATACCTTTCAGTGTTTCCACCTGTTTGTCATTGAAATTCTCATCCTAATCCTGTTTGGTCGGCATTCTCCTCTCTTGGGTTGAGACAATGCAATTTCCTGCCCTTTTAAAGCTATGGCTTTGCTCTAACCTTGCAAGATTTCTTTCCTACCTTCATAATTAAGTTCTGAGGGCCACTCATCTTCCTCTATTTGACTTATAGCTACTGCTATTATCTATGCTAATCTAACTAAGGTGCCCTTCGGAAAAGGGGACTGACTGCACTTATGTAATGTTTTCTATGTCTCTATTTGCATATACGTCCTATGTTAAAGAGGAAATGCCAGGTCTGAGATGATGCTAAGCAACTTATTTTGGATAATGTGATAACACAGTGCTGAAGGCAACTTAGAGATTATCTTGAGAAAACCAGTCTTTGATCTACTGTGACTCATGTTCAACATTTACTATGAATTAATGCAAAAGTAAATAAAAATAAACTAGCCAAGGCAACTTTGAAATCAGGTGACTTAAGCAGCTGCTTACTCCTGGACTAGGTGCTCAGTGGGGGATGCCCTGGATGTACAGTGATACTTTTACTTACTCTTGGAGATAGATGGTAAACTCATTTTGAAGAAATTTGGTTCCAAAATCTTAAAAGAGAGATATTAATTTGGCCCGAGAAGTAGGCACTTTAAAACATCTTTTATAAACAACTAGACATGTAGTTAATTGTAAAACACAAAACAAGCAAAAACAAAAAACAAAAAACAATGAGTAAGCAAATAATGTAAGCAATAAATTTAAATTAAATGCCAAAGCAGCAACTATTCACAAAGTACCTAATGAAAGCTCACATGGAAGAGAACAAAAGGCACATGGAACTCGTTCCAGCCTTACCAGGAAATGGCAGATCAGCCTCTGGCTTCTCTCCCAGTGGAGAAGCAAATACATATTCACTCAGTTTTGAGACGTGTCACTGTCTATGTATTCGGCATCTTCAGAAGATGCAGTGCCTTTAACATATGGCACAAAGGGACCTGAAGGAAATTACTGTCTCAGATCCAGATGTTCCTAGAATGGTGCAGCCCACAGTACCAGTTGGCCCTCAACTCTATCATCATCAATAGCATCCAAGCTACCTCTTGATATCACAAGCAGTATGGCCTCCTACTCTGTTTTTACCTCATAGGCCAGGCAATTAGTGTCTGACTGTTTTTCAGTTTATGGGCCTTTCAATGTTCAAACACATAACTTTGCCATTATGCTATAAAACAAGCCATGCTGTTCTGTTAGTACTCCAGTATCCTTTTCTTCATTGAGAAGATACCTATTGCCAAAAATAAATAAACAAACAAGTAAATAAATAAATAAATATTAAAAAAGGAAATCTGAATTTTCTATAAAACCCTACCAAAACCCAGAATAATGGTCATGTTCATCTTTTCTTATAAATAGGAATTCAGTCCTCACAGATCTCCCCATTAGCCCTCAAGAATAGACAATAATTTATCTGATATGACCATCACAGCCATATCAGCTACAGTCAGATTAAAACATCCTTATGTTATCCTAAACCATAAGCATTACATTTTTTCTGCTTGAAACTCCAGCAGAACTCGAATCTCTAATCAGTAATTTTCACTATTGTGGGATATTTAGCTCCTGCCAAGTCACCATGTAATACCCCAATGCTGGCCATCAAAATTAGAATTCAGTTTCATCTTCTGAGATTTCTTCAAAGTCACATTAGTACTTCTTATTTTCTCCCTGATCACTTGTCTGTAATTAAATCTCTGGGAATAGGACACAATCTTCATTCTTCTTAGATCTCAGTTCTGCAGAAATACCGAACAAGCTAATCAGACTTCTATTTAAAAGGATTTACCATGAGACTCCTTTTCCTTGAGGGTAACGTTACTAATACCCTTCCCCTTCCCTTTCAGCTCTAAGCTTAAGCCTTTAGAGGTACTTCATGGATGCCGTTTCTTCATTTAAGTATGTTTCTAGTTGATAAAGACTGTTATTTAAGACAGTTTGTCTCTACACTCAGGGAATTCCCATAGGCAATCAAAGAATGTTAGTTACAGAAACTGCCCGAAGATAAACCAAACTCAATTTTCAACAGAGAACAGGTGCAAACAAAAACTAAAAAGGAAGGCCCTCAGGGCCAACAATTAACTCCCCTTTGGAAAGTCCCTTTCCCTTTTCTTTCATCTTTTCCTACATCTATCAAGGTCCTGGGGATTGCCATCAGTCCTGAGCTAAGCCTTAGAAAAGAGGCTCTGTGGAGGGGCCCCTCCCCCAAAGACCCTTGCTAAAGTCAGCATGTGAGCCACCCTCAATTTCTGTTTAAAGGAGCAGAGTAAGGGGTCGCTCTTTTGCTCCTCCATCACTAAGAAGATACACCTTGCTGTCTGCCCTGGGTTCTTCAGTAATATTCTATTTCCCTCTTAGATCCATGATGACAACTGTAGATCACCTTGCTGATTTACCTTCATGATGATATCACTTGTCCTAAGTGTTTTCTATTGGTAAGATCATTCACTTTCCATTTTTATTCCATCCGTAAGACTAAAAGATATCAGATACACTCAAAAGAAGTCGAAAGGACACTTACCAGAGTTTTTTTCCCCCCTTAATTCTAAAATCTAAACAAGAAAAACACAATTGTATATATTTGTGGCTTCAGATAGCCTCACAGTTGCTGTGGGGAAGAGAGTTGGCACTTGCACTGCTAGTGCGGTTGACAGTTCTGTGTATATTTGTCGGAAACATACCTGAAAATATTTTGCATAATGTGAAAATCAAGCTGAGTGACTTGGAATAATGTAAATCTTATAAGATATATTAAGGAACCAGCCACAAGGCAGCTATGATGACATAATCATGACTCTGATATGTTAATGAACCAGTTAATGAATCAACAACCCTAAGCTATGAACCCTTGTAGTGCAAGACTAATCCCCACGAAACAATGCGAAAGTGGAAACTTTAGAAACAGCCTGGGATTGTACTGTCTGTCATGCTCCCATGACAAGGCAGCTAAAGTACCTGGGCACTGATCTGTATCAGTAAAGGGACTTTGAATCTGACCACTGGGTGACTCCTTGGAGTTCTCAGGCAATTGATGAATTCACACATGCATGCCTGGCAGCACTAGCTGTTGGCTAACACTGTCAAGGACCTTCAGGAACTTTCAATCATGCTATCCTCCCATCCAGCCACAGCTGAAGGACTGCATAGCAGATACAGGATGAGCTTGCTTCATGAGGGCCCTAACTCAAAAGGACTCCCCAGAGGATGGAAACAGCATTTCTTGCCCAAGAATTCCCTGCTTAGTGAAATGTCTCTTTACATGATACTACTCTGTCTTAATAATGACTTAGTGTTGTTAGGACATAAGATAACCATGATCTTTCTAATTGCTCAGTAATGTAGTAAATATTTGTGTTTATAAACTGAGCACATTCAAAGCAAATCTTGTGTAACCATTCTAATTGGCAAGTACCTCACAGCCCATTGGTGGAGCTAGACAGAATGTTTCTAGTAATCCAGGCTACTTCATCTGTTTTATATGGTCTGAAAATTTAAACTAAAATCATGTCAGACAGCACCACTATGTATTTTAATAATAGATTTAGAACTGGATTTCCGGATTTTTATGGTAGAAATGGTTATAACTATTGTAATTTTAGTACTGATTCTATTGGTTTTTGAACCTTCTATACTTAGTGGCTGTCTTAATTTTATCTAATCTAACTTAGTCTATCTGCTTTTAGGATTATTCTCTAAGGCCTGGAAGTCAACAAGACAGAACTCCTAAACCCTCTTAAATGCCATGGCAGCTATGAATGGTTAGGTTGACATTATACCCTCCTCCTGAACGATATCAGGCACTCAATCCTAACTAAGATATTCCCAGACTCAAAGACCATTAGCACTAGAATTCTCCCTCATAATGACTCCTATGAAACCATAGGCCTTTAATAACTGTTCAGAGAAATGGGACCTGATTCACATTATTTTTTAAAAGGGAAAGACACATAACATTATTAATCTGGAAGGTCATTAATATGTTACTGATCAGTACACCTACTACTTCTGAGTGTAAGATCAGAGCAGGAAAATTTATAGTATGCTTTCTTTCTTCAAAGTCAAGTATTTATCACCACTGTCACCATTACAGACAAGTTTGCTGTTGCACAGTGAATATATTCATTTCTCAAATCCTTTCACCCTGTATCATGTATTTCAACACTGTTTTTATTTCCTTATTAATTGACACCTATATAAAACTGGGTCAGAGAGCCTTGACCCTTATAAGACAATGCAGACAAGTCAATCAGACATCTGCAGAGGAGCATGTCTGCCAGAACACTGGAAGTGGTATAATACCAACACCCAGTCATACTTATAGCCAAG
Organism: Acomys minous; assembly: GCF_964271855.1. Classification (NCBI taxonomy): domain Eukaryota; kingdom Metazoa; phylum Chordata; class Mammalia; order Rodentia; family Muridae; genus Acomys; species Acomys minous. Next base: position 29,103,840 of record NC_140487.1, read on the forward strand.
ATTGGCTCTTCCTCCATGGGAATGTTTTGTTTTGCAGTGGTCCTTCGGGTCATTGCTCTCTCTCATCCCTGGAGAGTGCTTCAGTGTGCTCTGTAATAAAGTCTTCCCATCTTCAACATTAAATTCTGCATGTTTCACTTGAATTAAGAACTGTGGACCTAAGGGAAGTCTAGGGAGTGATCCTTGAGACAAATCATCTGTTAATTGACATAAAATTGCATTGATTCTTCCTTTGGCTTCCAAACAGAAACTTAAATTTTGGTGATGAACTTCCAGGGAGCTACCACCTGAATCTAATGCTATCACAGTAGAATACCTCAGAGTTCACCAGGAAGACTTTATGGCTTGGATGTGAATTTTTCCCTCAGGCTCACACAATGAATGTTTTGGTCCCAAGCTGAAGGCACTATTATGAAAATTCTCCGTACCTTAAGAAGTAGAGCCTAGGTGTAGGAGGTAAGTCACCAGAGCTGTGTCTTTGTTACCATAATTTGTCTGAGGTCCTTGCTTGTCAGAGGTCTCTTTCTCTCTGCTTTATGTCCACCATGAAGTTCAGAACCCACTATACCACAAGGTTCACAACCATGAGCCCAAATCCTCTTGGCCTGCTTCTGTAAGTTGTTTTGCCATTATGGCAAGAAAACTAACAAAACAGTGAAAGGTTCTGGGCTTTCAGTGACATTTGACCCTAAAGCTTCAGAAACAGACAATAGGATACAAGATGATGATGATGATGATGATGATGATGATGATGATGATGATGATTATATTTGCTTTTATGAGACTCAATGTTTTTTTGTAGTCTTGGCTATCCTAGAGCTAGCTTTTAGATCAGGCTGGCCTTAAACTTACAGATTCTCATGCTTCTGTCTCTTGAATGTTGAGATTAAAGGAATGGGCCAGCACTGCCTAGCTGGGAGATTATCTTTATAATTTCTCTTTCATTTGCTATAATGAAATTTGTCATGGAGTAATATTGCTTCAGCACCACTGTATATGGATCAAAGTAGAGTCATGTTATATCTGTTATAATCAAACATTTATATCCATGGGTGCATGGATGCTTAAAGTTACCAGTTATCCATGAGTTGCTCATGAATGGATTCAGCTATTTCCTAAAAATATTTTTTTTAGTTCACATAGACAGAACTTTATTATAGATGGTACTCCTAAACAATATAGCATATACACTTCTACCAAAATTTTGTAATGTAGTAGTACATAAATTGCAGAGATGAATGTGTGTAAGTTATTTCAAATAATGTCATATTATATAAGAACAAGGATTTTCCAATTGTACCTCTCTCTGAGGCTTCTGGAAAATCAGTTTCATCATTGTGTTGCTTGGGGACAGCAATATCAGTCAAGATTCATATTGCTTTGTAACTTCTCTTTAAATTTGGTACTTATTATTGAATTAATCTTCTCACAAGATAATTTTCCCAAATAAAGAGTTGCTTTGTATTAGTGAACTTTAATGACAAATCAAATTAACTTTTAGTCTAATGGTGATGAGATATGGTCTAGTCACTCTAAGTATTTGAGTTTCACTTTGTAGGAAGAGAAGTTGTGTGAAATAGATTTTAATTGTTTGATTGCTTTAGAACATACTCAAAATGTAAAAATAGTTTACTGAGAGCTCTTCACACACATTCTGAGTGACTATTCTGCCCTTGCTTTGCCTCCCTAGCTTTCTTTTCCTCTTAAAGTGTTCATAGAATTGTACTCTAATTTAGGAGGAGAGTATTATTATATTTTAAAGCTTCATATTTTTTCTAATTTCCCCATGTAAATTTCCTAATAAATATCCACGAATATTGTTATTCAAAAAAGTAAATTCTTACCTTTATCAAGATATAAATCCAGTGTAATTTCCTGCCTCTCCACCAGTAGTACATTATAGTAAAAATTAGCATTTTAATACAATTTTGCTCTGTTCCATGCTACAAATCTGGTCTTGGGTGCTCTTCAAACTACAGGACCAATTTAGAAGAAATATGTATTATGTAAGACTTTAAAAACAATCAAGACTAATATTATATCATGTCCAATTAGTTAAAGAATGTTTACTTCCTGCTGTGGAAAGGCCAATAGCAATTTATTTTTGCTTGAGGCAGTATGGGGAGTCTTTATTTGTTTAAGTTTTACTTAAAATAGACCCCCTCTGTTCAAAACGCCATGTCAAGGATGTTGTGGTTCATTAACTCAATGCCATATCAAACTCAAACAGAAACATTGTTTTTCAATTAACCTATAGGTTTTAGATAACGGCTTGCAATTCATTTGCCATTCAAGAAAATGACATAATTTAACAATGTTTGTTTTTCTGGTGTTACAAGCATGAGCCATTTTACTTTTAACTAGGTTCACTCTCCCACAGAAGTTCTGAAAGAATTTGGTCCAATGTAAATCAGACTTGGAAGACATGGGAAGAGACCTTCCAAGTATAGACAGCACATCTTATGGGGCACACTGGTTTGAAGACACAAATTGAAAGTGAAAAAATCATTGGATGTTAAAAGGAAGAAAACAGAAATGTTTGCAAATAGCACATAATAAAAATATAATAACCTATGTTTATTTGTGATATTTAGAGAATACCGTGGTTTACTTCACTGAAAACTGTGGTTAATTCAAGGATACATATAACACACATGGATTGATGATTTTCAAAGTAGTAATGATAAAATGCATTTCAGTTCAAAACTTTTTTTAAAATTTTTTTCCTTTATTAATTTATTCTTGTTACATCTTAATGGTTATCCCATTCCTTTGTATCCTCCCATTCTTCCCTCCCTCCTCTTTTGCCCTTATTCCCCTCCCCTATGACTGTTCCTGAGGGGGATTACCTCCCCCTGTATATGCTCATAGGGTATCAAATCTCTTCTTGGTAACCTGCTGTCCTTCCTCTGATTGCCACCAGGTCTCCCCCTCCAGGGGACATGGTCAAAGTTGAGGCACCAGAGTATGTGAGAAAGTAATATCCCACTCTCCACTCAACTGTAGAGAATGTTCTGTCCATTGGCTAGATCTGGGTAGGGGTTTAAGGTTTACCGTCTGTATTGTCCTTGGCTGGTGCCTTAGTTTGAGCGGGACCCCTGTGCCCAAATCTTCCTATCATAATGTTCTACTTGTAGGTTTCTAGGACCCTCTGGATCCTTCTACTTTGCCATTCTCCCATGCTTCTCTCATCCAGAGTCCCAATTCAGTTCAAAACTTAAGTTCACAAATTTAAGCTTTGATGATTCAGATGATCCTGAATTGTTTATTTATTCTTAGTCTGCCAAGCAGAACAGGCTGGCAGTTTCTGTCTAGGAGAAAGGGGACCGAAGGAGAGAGAGAAAAATGACAGAGAGAGACAGAGGAACATACATACATAGACACAGACACAGACACACACACACACACACACACACACACTCACAGAGAGAGAGAGACAGAGAGACAGAGAGACAGAGAGACAGAGAGACAGAGATAGAGACAGAGACAGAGACAGACAGACAGACAGACAGACAAGAGAGACTGAAAGAGAGACAGGGACAGAGACAGACACAAAGACACAGAGAGACAGATAGAGACAGAGACAGACTCAGAGACAGACAGATGGAAAGACGGAGAGATACAGGCACAGACAGAGAGAGGGAATAGAAAACATATTTGTATTTTGATTCATCCCCAGGCAATTTAATGCATCTTATAGAATAGGGCTGGGTACTAACAATGACGTGGTTTAAAAATACTTGTTCTATTCGTAATAAGGCATCAGAAGTTCAGCAACAGCATCTGGCACAAGGCATTAGAGACTTTATGTACACAGACCAGCCCTACTGCCTATGAGCAGGGATACTTCACAGTCATGCAGGAATCCATCTACCAGAAATAAGTACCAATTGCAAAACTGTAACAGTATAATAATATATTCCGAAACTCTAAGGGTAAATATTGTTTAAATTAAATTATAAGAAAAATTAGAGGGCCAGGCATGGTGGTACATGCCTTTAATTTCAGCACTTGGGAGGAAGCAGGCAGATCACTGTGAGTTCAAGGCCAGCCTGGTCTACAAAGGGAGTCCAGTATAGCCAAAGCTACACAGAGAGGCCCTGTCTCAAAAAAACCAATAATAATAATAATAATAATAATAATAATAATAATAATAATAATAATAATATGAATGTAGTACACATCATCGATGTTATCATGCAACTCAACCAATATATATGAATGAAGCAGTCAGAAAAAATATATGAGCATAGTATTTTTGACAGAATAATGAGCTATTTTGATATAATTGACCTATTCAAAGTGTAACTACTGAAATTATACAGACATTCTGTACTGAGAAATTCAGACATAAGACTGAAAAGTGAACTTATATTTTCCCACTTTGTTTTAACTATATAAATTTTGTGCCCAGGTTGCATCTCTCTCTATAGAGCAGGATTCTGTATTTGTGCTGGTGATAGATGGCATTTACTGTAGCTGTCAGACTTTCTGGAGAAATGAATACCTAAAAATTATGAAATAAATATGTATTCAGTGACATTTTTAGTGCCCCAGGAAAATGAACTTAATGGTTAGTCAGGACATAGTCATAAGAAATGAAATGTTTATCCCCTATTTACCACATTGAAAATTAAGTGTCTTTGCTTGCATTAAAGTCCTTTCAAGCCCAGTGGTTTTAGCCTCCAGTCTCACAGTGCAACCCTCTATGGAGTGGCTTTTCCTAGCATGAACTCTTTTTTTTAATTTTAATTTTTATTTATTTGAATTTTAGGTATTTTTTATGTTTTTTTTAATTAATTTATTCTTGTTACATCTCAATGGTTATCTCATCCCTTGTATCCTCCCATTCTTTCCTCCCTCCCATTTTCCCCTTATTCCTCTCTCCATGACTGTTCCTGAGGGGGACCTCCTCCCCCTGTATATGCTCATAGGGTATCAAGTCTCTTCTTGGTAACCTGCTGTCATACTCTGGTGCCTCATATTTGACCATGTTCTCTGGAGGGGAAGACCTGGTGGCACTTAGCATGAACTCTTGTAGAGTCATCTTCCTCCCATAGCCTCTTATGTCTCTCTTGCCCGACTCATAGGAGCTGTCCATCATGCTGAGGTTTGTAAATGTTGTTATTATTTTCTTAGATGAAGGATGAGATAAAAGTAATTACCAAGCCTTTCCAGCTCTGTCTGGATATTCACTGGCTGGTTCAACTCAGATGTTTTGGCCTAAACTTCTTTCCAAGCTGACTAATTCAAATTGGCTTCCCTTGCTTCTGACTAAATTGCTCTGCCTGGCCTAAAACTGGTTATAACAATATGTTTTAATATTCTGGATGCTTCTCATTCTCTGGTTCCTTCTGTCTTCACCTGTGTCTAAGTTGTCCCTGCCACCTCCTTTATAAAAATTTCCTAGTAAGAAACAGAAACAAAATCAAAAAGAAAACAAAAACAGAACAAACAACCAAACCAAACCAGAAGACAAAAAACAAAAATATCCTCTTTTTTCTCTTTCTCTGTGCTGCTCTTAAGTATCCTCTTTTTTGTTTTTGTTTTGTTTTGTTTGTCCTATTCTTGTAAGAGTTGTGTGTAGCTTATCTCTGACTTATGCTGTCAAACCCTTCTCTGATTCATCATTTTGTCTATTCCTTAATTAGATATCACTTTCAAATATGGCTGTTTCCTTCTATAAACTCATCTTATCTTCACTCTTTGGATTAAAGGCATGTACAAGAGGTGTGTCTGCATTCCAGGCAGATCACACACACCCTGAAGGTCTTTGAATGTGATCCTTTGTCAGAGAAGCCATGTTGCTAGATTGAAATTCCTCTACATGGGCTGTTTGCTTGGTTGCTTTGGTGCTGTGACTATTGTACCTGCAGGAGGCCTGTTGCACTGACTCCTGCCTTCTGGACTCATTGAACTTTTGATATCAGGATATCTTCACTGGATATTTCATCACATTGAGTCTTCACTCTTCTCTTAATATTATCTATAATCAATGGATAACAGAAGGCACTTTCACAATGATAAGGAGACTATCAATTATCAAAAAGAAAGCTGCAGTGCTCACCACTATACCACCATGATTTACTCAATTATCAAATGGAAAGCCAATCTTGTTCCTTATTTTTTTATGAGAGAGATGCTTTTAAAGGAGAAATTGTTTTCATTGTTGTTGTTGTTCGTTTCTCAAAGAAATGACCAAAATATTCACTGAGTATTAAATGACTCTTTACTTTTCCTGAATCTCTCTTGCCAAGATATTCACTGACCTTTAATTACTGCACTGCACTGTGTTTCCCAACATGAGATGATACAGTCCTTAAAATAATATTTGTTCTGGAGCGAAGAAGCAGAAAACAACTAATGTGGTGGGGAAGAATGAAAGAAGAGCTTCAACCCACTACTCCCAGTGACAACCTTTATCCATTTGTAACTGAGGTCTTGGCTCAGTTGTGCAAATTTATTCTAGATATTTTAAATAGTTTACAAATATAGCAACACACAATAACATTAAGCATATTTACCACAGTCGGTTGGACAGTATTTCTTCTCTAACTTTACAACTCATTCTGGTATTCTTTATGTTCCCTTGTTCAATAGGATTATCCCCTTATCATAGTCAGAGAAGAGTTTTCCAGAAAAGAATATCTCTAAGTGTGAGGCTTTGCCATCAGACTGATGAGCTGTGAGTCATATGGAAAAACAATGGAACAGCTGGACAGCTTCTTTCTGAGTCTGATGAGAAATTTGCCATGTTTTAGGCCAAGAATTCATAGAAGTATAATACCCAGAACAGGGCCACTGAAAGTCTTAGTCCTGTTTTTCTCAAATAAAATAAAATTTCAATAATGGAGATAAATGTCATGGGCTTCATACCTGGGCTTGGAGAGTTGTTTTCCAATACCTGATAAATATTATAGGTTTATCAAAGGCTAGCATGCTTTCTTATCACAATAGAGTTTATAATGTTTGACACACAGGAGGGGAGGATGTTGGAGGAAAGACAAAAGGGGAAACTGCATTTTTTTTAATGAAAAAGGGCAAGCTTCAAATTTCAAATGCAGGGTTTTTGTTTATGTGGTTGCCCGTTGACTGACCGAAGCCTTTGGGCAATAATTCCCAAATCCTGGATTTTATTGGCAGCTATCACTTTCTTCACAGTGGCTCCTGATTCTAACCATGTATTTGGGATTTTTAAAATCAAGGGCTTTTTCGAAAATATAATATACCTCTCTATTTGGGCAAGTTTGGGTTTGGGCAAGTCATTAGCTATGAACAGTTTCTCCCTTTGTAAAGTAAATGCCTTGCATATGTGTGGTGATCATGTGTTCTTCGAAGCACCCATGGGAGTTTGAGTAATAGATAGCAAGGCAAATTGATTTGATTATAGTACAACCTGTGATGTCAGATAGACAGAGGTGATTAATAGAGATAAGCTATAAGATAAGAATAATGAAAAACCAATTCTAAAATCAACATAAGATTTCAACCCCTCTTGCATGCTGAGATTTTACTGTAGTCTTTCCTATGCATTTCTTTGACTTTATTATGAGTGCTCCTGAGGCTGTCACTTACCCTCAAGTGAGGTACTTTTTTTCACAGTGACAAATATCTGATTAATAACAAGGAAGGATAATAAATGCAGACACAATCATGGATGGTGTGTTCATGATGCTTTTGAGTTAAATGAGAAATAGATGTCACAAAGCCCTTTCTAAATTCAGGCCTCAGGTTTTGCAGTAGCTGGAGTTGGTTTTATTTACCTTACCATTTTGCACAGTTCAGCTTTTATATAGATATGTCTTATTTCCTTGTAAAATCTAATCTGAAAAGTGTTAAACATCTTACATCTATGTATTTCTTGTTGTTGTTTGCACTGGGACCTAAGAAGATACCAAAGTTGGAGAAAGGGATCCAAAGGCCAGCAGCAGAGTCAGAAACAGTACCTACTGCCATTCTTAGGAGACCCACATATTGACCAGGATGCATATCTGATACATATGTGTAGAGGATCTAGATCCAGCCTGTTCATGGGGCCTCTGTCAGGCCCCGTGGGCCCTTAAAATATTTTGTTTTACTTTTTGAGAATTTCATACATGTATACAGTGAAATATAATAATATGCACCCCATTTCTCATTTCCTTTTTCTGACTTTCCATGTCCCCCCAAAATCTTTCCTAACTTACCTATTCCTTCCCCTTCCCCTCTTCCATTCTTGCTTTTTCTTTCTCTCACTCTTTCTCTCTCTTTTTTCTTCTTCCTCTTCTGCCTCTTCTTTTCCTCCTCCTCCTCTCCCTCCTTCTGTTTCTCCTAGGCCCTCTTCTTCATTGATAACTTTCTACACTTCAATATGAGTGCCCATATACGCATGGACATAGGGGGATAATTAGAGCACTATTTGTTGATGGCAAAGCCACACCCAGAAGCTATGAATAGAAAATAATAATAGGTATGGTTTAGGGATCATCTTCCCCAACTACATAGAGATTTTGGATAGCTTAATTGCAAAATCAAGGTCTTGTGCAGACAACCGTATTTGGTGTGGTTTCACAACTCTAAGAGCCATGGCGTATCCATACGCTAATATTTCACTACACTCATCTCCATGCTACAGTTCCTACTTTTTTCTACTTCTTCTTCCATAACACTTTCTTGGCATTGGTGGGAGAGATGGATGGACACGGAGATTGATAATGACAGCCAATTTAAGGGTGAGCACTCACTATATTGTTATCAGCATTTTGGCTTTTTACACATCTCTGCATTAACCATTGCCTACTGCAAGAATAAGCTTCTCTGACTAAGGGTGAGAATATCCCAGATCTATGAATATCAACACACATAGTAAGCAATTTGACAACATGGAAAGTTATTAAAATAATAAGATATATCCCATAACATATAATCCCCCCAGATTTGAGTTTTCCATTAGGATTATAGCTCATGGTATAAAACATCCCCTTGTGAAGCATATCTTAAATTTTGTCAGAAAATAGTTACCCTACAGCAATCACAATTGTGCTAGTGGGCATATATTAGCTTGAAATTTTATATTGGTAACACGCAGGATTCAGTACTAATACCACAAAAGCATTTTCTCTTTTGATGCATTTTCTCTCCCAGCAGCCTATTTAGAACTTCCTTGAATGATGAAAACAAGTCAGTAGGCAGGAAGTTTCCTAGTATGTGTGAGAATTTCTACATATAAAGAAATATGTGTTGTCTTCAGCAATAAAGGCTTTTCTTTTTTGTTTTTGTTTTCATTTTTGAAAATTTACTTCTTTTTTAACATGTACATTTATATTGTTACACATATATAAAATAAACTACAGACAGCAAAAATTATCACAGAACAATCAGGAATCATAGCGTTTTGGCTGTTTGCATTTGGCAACCTTGAAGAAAACATTTTCCTATCTCAGTGAGTCTAAAATTCTGAATGTGACTCTATTTCTATCATATCACATCTCTATCAACTTAAAACATCTATCTAGACCTAAAAACACCTAAAAACTAAGCCTAATTGTGAAATTAAACTATTTGGTTTTCAATCCAAATTGAGAAGAAGTAAAATTAATTACTTGAGTGAACAGAAATTGCAGGTTAGCAGCTTCCCAATTTAAAAAAAAAAAAAAGGTAGATAGTTTGCTGCTTGGAGAGTTACCCATAACTCTCTAAAGCATTGGATCATTGGCCTTCCTGCTCAGTATATCTGACCAACATATTTATGGGGAAGGAACTATTGAGAGCATGCTTTTTTCCCTGTCTTGGCAGAGTTTGGCCATTGACTCTGCCTGCATACAAGCTTGCCAAGTTTAAGCATAATTCTGTCAATGGTCAAAGTGAGGTCATTTTGCCCTGTGCCTTGTTTGCCATATTTGAAGCCATCTCCATAAGGAGGTTCACTGATGCTCATCATGATCTTTGAGGTAGGCTGGGTGCTCCCAGGAGTTAAGCTGTCTTGTTGTCAAAGAATCATTAAAATAATACCTTTTTAAAACATCTTTAAATGCCATATTCTGTAGGACTCTGTGGTTTTTGAAGACCTTATATAGCTATTTTACCTTATCTCTTAATAGAATCATACCTGTCTGTTACATCTAGGATGTATATTCTTGTGATATAAATAAAATAGTAATTGAGATGACCATGATTTGATCAGTTGACAATTAACTTGTCTAACTTATCCTACAGAGTCTGCAGTAGGATTTTCGAAGAATTGGAGGTGAACCTTTTCTTACAACTATACAAGATAATGACAAGCAACCATAGTAGCCTGTGCTGTTTTGGAGATATCTGAGGCTTCCTTGACACATAACTCGTAAGGAAGTATCCCAGTCTTTCATGGCAATTTTGGTATAAGAGCCAGTGTCTTCTTATAGCAGCATTTTCCACCCATGTTATACTTTAATTTCAAGTCACTTTTTTAAAAGTTAGATTTTAAAACTAGCTTACTAACCAGTAGGTTTCATCTGTGATATAGGTATTCAACTGGCTATCCAAATATCTCATCTAGTTCCTCTGTGATAACAATATCTATAAATCAACAATCCATGCAGTGTCATTTAGGCACACAAACCTCAGCAATTCTGAGGGGAATTGAAAATTCTTACTCTTGTAAAATTCACTTTTTCAAATACAAATAGCCAAAACACTATGAATGTAACATTTACATAATTCCTGATCGTCTTGTGGTTCCTCTTACTCTATATGGTTTATTTTATTTATGTTTAATAAATAAATGTATATGTAAAAATAAACTCCAGGTATGTTTAAAAACAAAAAATAATAATTTTTCAACAGCACCAATCAAGTCTGTTTCTAGATATGTTTAACTACATTAAAGCATACTGAGTATAACACTAAGTACTTATGTTTAGCTTGCTTCTCTTAAGCCTAGGGTAATGAGACAAAATAGCAAATTTGAATGATGATCTAGAAGTAACCAGGCTTGGAAGCTGAAATTCTTCCTGAGACCCCTGTAACACCTTGCTGCAACTCTCAGTTCTCAGCACTTCGTTGATTGTTTTTCTAAATCAGTGTTTTGCTAAGCTCAGGCTCAACTATGGTCAGATGAGGTGACAGTGAGCGTGGTGCTGTGTGCGTTAAGGTTGAAGTTGACTGATTTTCAGGGTATCTTTTTTAAAGCAGAGAAGTATCTATGGACTTGAATTCAAAGGGAAAATTACACAGGACTATGTAGGTTGAGACAATGACAGACTTTGAACTCTTCTGGGGTAATCAAGCAACAAACAAAAATCCAGAAATAAACTCAAAGATTACCATAATAAATAAAAAATAAAAATATAAATAGATAAGTTAAGCAGATAATAACCAATATCTTTATGATTGAGTGGATTGCCAGAGTTATCTAGTGTGTTTCCCTGCTGAGAAGATATTGTTGATGCCTCTTCATGCTATACTGCCTCTTGGCGTGGGGTGGGGGGCGTGGGAGGGGGAGGGCACTTCTGTTTCTGAGTTCACTAATACCATTGCTCTCAAGAGAAGTTCTTTGAACAATTTCTTCCTATTGAGACCTGCCATTATTATATAAATTGTTCCAACTGTGTTCCATGACTGAAGACTGATAACAAACAGGATCAAATCTTCTGTCACAGGAAGCTACACATCTGTTAGTGATATAATTCATGCAACAGAATTTGCCACTGTGTATTGGACCTATGACTCTTTACTATCTGGTTTTCATGTATCTATGGGTATTCTTCCTTTAGCAACAAACAATGTTTAAAATTTTTATGAATGTAAAATCTAATTAGGGTAAAATGTTACTATTTGTCACTTCAAAATTCTTTAATATTCAGTAACTGTAATTATTCCTTATTATAAAAACATATTATCTGACTAATGTAAGTACTTTGAGTTAACATAAAATTAATTTCAAACCATATAACTGATTTCCCATTTTTATTTATATATTTTTAAAGATAATTTTTAATATATTTTATTAATTTATTTGTATTACATCTCAATTGTTATCTCATCCCTTGTATCCTCCCATTCTTCCCTCCTTCCCATTTTCCTCTTACTCCTCTCCCCTATGACTGTGACTGATGGGACCTCGTCCCCCTGTATATGCTCATAAGGTATCAAGTCTCTTCCTGGGACTCTAGGTGAGAGAAGCATGGGAGAATGGGGAAATAGAAGGATCCAGAAGGTCCTAGAAACCTACAAGAGGGCCTAGGGGTCCTGCTCAAACTATGGCACCAGCCAAAGACAATACATACAGTAAACTTCAAACCCCTACCCAGATCTAGCCAATGGGCAAGACATTCTCCACAGTTGAGTGGAGAGTGGGGTCTGACTTTCACATGAACTCTGGTGCCTCATATTTGACCACAACCCCTGGATGGGGATGCCTGGTGGCACTCAGAGGAAGGATAGCAGGCTACCAAGATTTTCCATTTTTAATGCAAAATTCAGTAAGTATTTCCTGGGGATTTGGAATACTTGATCATGTATTCAGTCTCAAAACACTTTAATTTTGGACTTAACCATCTTAATAAATGGTTCTGCTTCATTTTACTCATAGAATTTTTTTACTCAAATGGATACTTTATAAATTTATAAAAGTTGAAAGTTAACGTAATCTGGGGCTCTGAAAACAATGTTTAAACAAAACAAAACAAAACAAAAAAAAAGCATGTAAAGCCTACCTACTCTGCTCGAGTAGGATACCAGGGTGAATTTGCTTTGCACTTTCTGAGAAAAGAATAACCTACTCTTGCTTAAAGCAACAGTTCTACATGCTATTTAATATCCACATATCTTTATAGAAATACTAAAAAATTAAACCTCGATGGCCATTTACAAAAAATAATAGCTTAATAAGTTGTATACTTCAAGCTTTCTTTATTATAATGAGTTTGTAATTTTCAAATTTAACTCATACAAATTAAAGTACTATTATATCTTTTCTTTTTTTTCAAGACAGGGTTTCTCTGTGTAGTCTTGGCTGTCCTGGAGTCACTTTGTAGACCAGGCTGACCTCGAACTCACAGTGATCCACCTGCCTCTGCCTCCCGAATGCTAGGATTAAAGGCACGTGCCTGTCTAGTACTATTATTTCTTACAAAAAATCCTAAATAATGATACATGTGAATTATAATAATTAGTTTCTACATACCATTGCTCCCTAGAGATAACACAAACCAGTTACATGATTAGAAGAAATGCAAAACATTCAAAAACTCCTTATACATTATCTCTGCTCTTCCCAGTTATCACATAATACCAAGGGAGACTTCAGCTGTATAAGAAAAATGAGAGAAACTATAAATTTAAAGGTTGCACACAGTAGCATAACAGTTGGAAACACATTAGTGTGTGTTGCAAATAGTAACTAAATAAAAGTATCTGCGCTAGGGAAAACAGAATAGCAAACTGCAATTAGAGAGCTCACTTTAAAGCAGAAGTTCAGCTTTATGGCTTGAACAAAAAAAAAATGGTCAATGACAGTATAAAGTGGACAGATAATGCTCGTTTTTCAATTCTAATGAGTCACAAGGAAGCTCATCTGTTACAAGTGGAGTGCTAGAGCCCATGTGTTGTGCCGGATTATTTCTAAGCCAACAGATATAAATATATCAGCTACTAGTGTTTTGTGGTGAGTTAAATAATCTCTCTAAGCCTCCACTATAAGGCTCCACCTGTAACTATAGAAAAGGCAAACCTACCACTCTAAGCCTCAGTAAGGACTCTTCAATGGAACTTGACAAATGGTCACTCTCTGAGGACTGTGCACAGGCAGGTGAAATAATTCCTGATTTAAAACAGGGCCATCTGGGAGCTGTGGTTGGATTAGGCTTTGGTTGAAGGCTACATCTGTTTAAAAGACACTGAGGAAAATAAGAGCAAGCAACCTCAGTGCAGGCAGCAATTACTTGTCATCAGTTCTTTTCTGTAAAACAATACACTGTTGGTGAGAGTCACCTGACACACTATCCAGTGGCAGAGGATGTGTGGTGTGGGTTTGGAGGACATAAGACACAGAACTCTAGACAAAGAGGAGGTCTGTGACAATAAGTTTCAAAACAGCCAGAAAAATGAGGGTTTCAGGAGACAGTGTTTGACAGTGACTAAGACACCCTACTTGGAAACTCCAAACTAGCTTATAGCCATAAAGGACTCCAGAAGACAGGCACATTACATACCAGAGAGAATATATATATATATATATATTCACATACATGTATTTCCAGATCATTCCATAAAGTCTATTCAAGATGCAACAGTGATAGCACCAGTTGTGGAGCACATGTAAGACATATTTTACTTCTGTTAAAATTGTCAAAGCAAAAGGAAACATCTCCTTTGTGACTCAGACTGTGAAATGAAACTGAGTAGACAATGGGAAAATTTTTTCAATCCAGTGGTCATTTGAAACTGGGGGTCTAGTATGCCAGGATCCGTGAGATACATTGGCTAATGGGATGCAAGGAAATGTTTTGGAAAGCAGATGGTAATGTAGGGCAGTATGAGAGATCCAAAATAAAAAGGAACAGAGATGAAAATTGCGTGTACAATGTTTAAAATTCGCATTGCAGGGTCATGGTTAGATCTCTTCATAATCCCTAACTGCGTGCAAACCGGAAGAAGAAAATCAGATGAGCAACTTGTTCAATTATCGATCCATATGACTAGTGAGTCATGCTGTGTTGTGGCCTGGGAAATGTATGTAGCATAAAGTCTTTCTTTAACCATGTCCTAATTTAGAATGTAAAATTCAGTGTTTTCTCAGTTAGTACATTTGACCTCCACTCACTTTGCTATCCTGTGAATCCAGCATTTTACAAGCCCCACCCATAGTTTGGATACATTACTCATTACTGTCTTACTTTCTACTGACAAATGGCTTCAGGTCGTAATCAGGCATCAAATCAATCAGAAGGTGATTCAGCTTCTCAACCAACACACTTTACAACATTTCTGCTGGCTGCCTGGGCTTGCTGAGTGTCCTAAATGTCATCTTCCCTCCTACATACTTTAATTTGACGTGTGTGTTACCATAACACCACCAGTATCATGAATTCAAGATTTGTTTGTTTAACTGGAGCCCACGCTTTGCAACTCTCTTAAGTGTCTTGGAAATACAGACGACTTCAGTGCTTTCAGGCTCACAGACTGACATGTACCTTGGCTGAACTTTGAAATAAATTCTACACTTATCGCTGTTTTACTGCATCCAATTATTTTTGTTGGTCTCTCTTATAAGCATGCTTTCTCTTTGATCATCCAATGCTGTGTGCCTATACAGAAACTTACAGAGTTGATCTGCTATTGTTTTATTTCTATTATATCCTTGATAAGTTGGTTCTATAAACAAAAGGCCACATTCTAGGATTTTGAACCCTATCTTTTCTTCCCCTGTTCCTCTCTTCTCTCTTTCTCAAGAGAGAACTATGCAACTTCTCAAGTCAAATCATCTACCAAAATTTAAGTACACCCATAATTTAAATTTTATTATATCCTATAAGTTCTGAACTATGAATACTATGAATTAAGTACTAAATAATGTTTCTTTTTCTTCATATTGAGATATTTGTTAAAAACCGCACCCTTCAAATAAACTAATAACAAAAGCAAGCATATTGTCATATATGCTCAGAAATGCTAAGTAGGAAACTGTGGCTGAGATGAAAGAGACAGAGCAACAAGCAAAATTTTCAACAACAAAAATCATAGCAACTATCAACTACCCATCACTCTAATGTATGCAGTTTATGTCATCTCAATCTCAAATAAATCTCACAGGGTTAGCTATTAAAGTAGACCTGGCAAGAAGGGGGCAGGAGTACAGACGACCTACAGAGAGAAGAGAAGCTATGGGCAGGGGCATCTCTGTGACAAGCTGGAGACTTAAGGCAGGGTAGGATTCTGGGAGGATTTGACAGTGACTCTAGATGAGACTCCCAGTAGCCAGGGTTACAGAGACTGAAGAAGATATCCTGTAACTAGAAGGGGTTCCTTGTGGAGGGAGACAAACATCATCCTACCCACAAAATCTTTGACCCAAAAGTTACCCTACCTACAAGATATGCAGAGATAAAGATAGATCAGAGATTGAGGCAATGTCCAAGCAATGCCTAGCCCAACCTAAGACTCAGCCCACCAGAGAGACCCAACACCTGACACTATTAATGATAGTCTCCTATGCTCACAGACAGGAGCCTAGCGTAGCTGTGTTCTGAGCGGCCCCAGCCAGCAGCAGATTGAAACAGATTCTGAGACTCACAGTCAAACAATGGGTGTAGCATAGGGAGTCTCCTGGAAAAGTGGGAGGAAGGACAGAAAGACCTGGAGGTGACACAAGAAGACCAACAGAACCAAATGACCAGGGCCGAGAGGGACTTGTGGAGACTGAAGCACCAACCAAGGACCATGCATGGACTGAGCCTAGGCCCCCTACACAGATGTGGCAGCAGATGATCAGCTAAGGCTTCATGTGGGTCCTCTAGTAAGGGGCATGGGGGCTGTCTCTGACATGAACTATGTTACCTGCTTTTTGATTACTTCCCCCTGGTGGGGCGGCCTCTCCAGGCCGTAGGGGAAGAGGATGTGTTCAGTCTTGATACAACTTGATGAGCTAGGGTAGCTGGGTGGGTAGGGACTTCACTCTTCTGAGGAATAGGGGAGGAGAGATGGAGGAAGACAAGGGAGGATGGGCCTGGGATTAGAAGAGGGAAGGGGCTACTATCAGGATGTAAAGTTATTAAATATGTTAATTAATTTTAAAAAATAATTAATGGAAAAGTAAAGTTTGAAGTAAAATAATGGCACTAATTATCTGACAGACGTGTTTGAAAGTGTCTGCCACTGATTCTGTGACTCTAGTTAGGGCATTTAGCAAAAGTCCCCAAGGAATTAATTTGTCACAGACTTCAAAAGGAGACGATAAGCATGTTCCTTTATAGTGTTTTATTCTTTTAAGTCTATCCTTTACTACTTACAATATTTTGTTCATCTGTGAGTATTTATTCATATATGATAAGTTAGATGAAAATACCAGAAGTGCTCATTGCATTGCTACGTCATCCCTCTGACCGATCACCTGTGTAATGGCACTTGTGTCGTATAAAACTGTCATTGCAGTCACTTAGAAAGTGAAAACAATAGTAACTGTGAAGCATCTGTCCCGCCGGTGAACTGAGAGGAGCCTGTCTTGCTTGAGTTCACAATGAGCCCTAAACTTCAATGGAGATGCTTATCACCAAAACATCACAATTGATCATTGTGGCGAATCATGAAGTTGGCCTGCTCTAGCTACCTTGAGACACTTGTGTCATAGGTGTTTCAGGTTAGAGTCCATGGTTCCTGGGGTACAATGTGCCTTCCACTTCCTGAGAGACCAAGGCACTCCTTCAAGAAGCAAAGCATTCAGGCTGCTTTGTGTTTCTCTCTATGGTCCCTTAGTAGTGAAGGGCACTTGACAGGATAATCATTCTTAGATATAAATCTCGTGTAACTTTATATCTTACAAACTTCATTATACCCTGACAACTACAACTGTATTGATTCTGGCAATTGTAATTATATTCTTGTTTTCTGAGAAAGGTATAAAAATATATTTGCTTTCAATAAAATTGTTTAAGTTTTGCTTTGGCCTCCCCAGTTGACCTGATTTAATTCCTTGAGGCCGTATCTGGAGACCTTGGCGGTGTAAGTGAGCCTTGGTGCAACAGATCATAAAGAAAAGGAAGGTGGGGTGGGTGGCTTTTCTCAGATTTTCAGGAGAGATATACAGCAATCTAAACAGGCCATGGGCCACATTGGTCCTTTAGTTTTGATATGTAAGATGGAGAATTGAGAACACCTTCAGATTGTGGGTCTACTCACTGTCTAGTATAATCATTCTAACACATATGTAGATAGTACGGAGAATTAAATAGATTCTGAAATGGATCGATGGGATTGCTGAGTTTCACTACTGACATTAGTGTAACTGGACCTTTTACTACTTTGAGGGTTCTTTTTCTCTCCCACCCTTCTCCTCCCCTTCACTTCTTTCTTTCAACCCCCTAACACTAGATAGAAGAGAAAAAGAGATAGAGGGGTAGAGGCTATCATTACGATAGACTACTTCCTGCTGATGAGAGGCATCGAGTTTTGGAGGGCAAGTTTGATCTTTGCTGATTTCTTCCTGTGGTTTCATTGTACCGAACTACTTGACAAACAGTGACCACCAACAGCAGCCAACTCCCAACCAGCCACACACCAATTGGGCCTCTAGCATTTATATATCCTCTGAAAAGTACCCAGAATTCCACGTGTCACAAACTTCCAGAAATGATCTGCAGCTGGCAACACCATGCCTCTGCCAGAGCATAAGGCAAATCATAGTAAGCTGATGCTAAGCAGCTCCATATCCCCACATTTGGGATTAAAATGAAAACATATTCCCATAATATTTCTGTTTATTTGTTTTTTGTTTCTTTCAAGACAAGGTTTGCTTGTGTATATATATACACACACACACGCACATTTTTTTTTGGCTGTCCTGGAATAGCTTTTTAAGACCAGATTGGCCTCTAACTCACAGCAATCTGCCTGCCTCTGCCTCTGCCTCTCTGAGTGGTGGGATTACAGGCATGTGACACTGCACCCAGTTTGTTTCTGTGATTTTTTTCTTTTAAAAAACCAACAATTCTCACTATACATTACCATCTCAAATTTATTTTTTACTTTTTAAGTTGTTTTGTTTTGTTTGCCTTTTTTTTTTCATTTTTTTTCTCCTTTATCAATTTATTCTTGTTACATCTCAATGGTTATCCCATCCCTTGTATCCTCCCATTCTTCCCTCCCTCCCAATTTCCCCTTATTCCCCTCCCCTATGACTGTTCCTGAGGGGGATTACCTCCCCCTGTATATGCTCATAGGGTATCAAGTCTCTTCTTGGTAACCTGCTGTCCTTCCTCTGAGTGCCACCAGGTCTCCCCCTCCAGGGGACATGGTCAAAGGTGAGGCACCAGAGTATGTGAGAAAGTCATATCCCACTCTCCACTCTACTGTGAAGAGTGTTCTGTCCATTGGCTAGATCTGGGTAGGGGTTTAAGGTTTACCGCCTGTATTGTCCTTGGCTGGTGCCTTAGTTTGAGCGGGACCCCTGGGCCCAAATCTGCCTATCATAATGTTCTACTTGTAGGCTTCTAGGACCCTCTGGATCCTTCTACTTTGCCATTCTCCCATAGATGTGATATGAATTGGTTTTCTTAGAAAACATCTTTTTAACACTTTGAAGAAACATCAGGAATCTCATTTTGTTTGGAGCTTTTGCTGACCTAGAAGAAGATTAAGGTGAAAGGTTATTTGCAGTCAAAAACAATACCAATACCCTGTGTGTTTTTATGAGCTCCCAGGACCTTCATTACACAAACAAACAAACAATAACAAAACCCCCAAAAGAATCATATGTTAGATTCCCAACATCTGACACTGAATTTTCATTTGAAAAATCTCTCGTTTCTGGTAGAAACATTATCCACTAAAGCAGGCTATCTTCCTTCAGACTTTTTAAAAACATTACATGCTTGGTGCCTACAGAGGCCAGAAATAGGTATCAAATTCCAATGACCTGGAGTTGCAGATGGCTGTGAGTGACCATATCCATGCTAGGAACCAATCCTGCATCTTTGACATGAGCAGAATTTCCATCTTATCAGACCCATTAATTATATTTTTGTTAAATTAAAATATACTGCTTCCACATGTCTTGTTTGTGCCTAGCTTTTGTTATCTGTCTTTCTTTACTAAACTCCTTTCCTCAATCCTGCTTTTTTCCCATTTCCCCTCAAACTTCCCATTCCTGTATTCACTCTCACTACTCTCACACATCACCTGTGTTCTACTGTACCCTAACCAATATGGCTTCTCAGTAAAAAAAAAAAAAAAAAAAAAAAGAAAGAAATCCCTTTCTTTTCTCTCTTTTTTTTTTAATAAGAATATTTATTCCCTTTACATCCCAAATTCACTCCTCCCTTCTCTACTCCATGTTCCCCTCTCCCCTCCCTTTCTCTTCAGAAAAGGGGACCCCTCCCCTTGCCAACACACCCCAGCACACCCAGTCACATCAGGACTAAGTGTATCATCTTCTGCTGAGGCCACACAAGGCAGCCCAGTTAGGGACAAGTGATCTAGAGGAAGATAAGCGAGTCCATGTCAGAGACAAACCCTACTCTACTTGCCTGGAGACCCACATGAAGACCAAGGTGCCCGTTAGTTACATGTGTCAGGGCTTAGGTTGAGACCACACCTGCTCTTTGGTTGGTGTTTAAGTCTCCATTATCCCCCAGAGGCCTAGGTTAGCTGACTCTGTAGAGTTCTTGACCCCTCCGGGTCCTTCTATCCTTCCCCCAACTCTTCCATAAGATTCCCAGAAATCTGCTTAATGTTCAGCTGTGGGTCTCAGTATCTATTTTGATCCACTGTTGGTTGGAACTTCTCAGAGGAAAATAATGGTAGGATCCTGTATGCCATCATAAGAGACTATCATAAGTATTGTCAGGCATTGGCTCTCTCCTATCTGATGGTTCTCCGGTTAGGCAGTCATTGCTTCGCCATTCCCTCAATCTCTGCTCTAACTTTATCCTTGTATTTCTTGTAGGTAGGGTAAGTTTTGAGTGGAAGGTATTGCGGGTGGGTTGTTGTCCCCATCCATCATCCACCGGAAATCCTGCCTCTGTATGAGGTGGCCACCTCAGTCTCCATGTCTGTACCAGAAGTTTCATCTAGAGTTACCATCATATCCTCCCAGAGGCCTATTCTGTCACAGGTCCTCAGTCTGTCCCAGAGATGCCCTTCTTGGCTTTCCTTCTCTCTCCCAGCCTTCATCTCTCAACCCTGGTCTCCCAACATCTGTTCCCCACCCTTTTTCCCCTTCCCCACAGGGTACCCAGTTCTTGTGTCTATTCCATCTTCCCTTCTGAGTGGGATTCTAGCATCCTCCTTTGCGCTCTCCTTGTTACTTAGCTACTTTGCCTCTGTGGCTTATAGTATAATTATTCTGTACTATATGGCTAATTATTAGTTCTAAGTGAGCAAATACCAAGTGTGTGCTTCTGGGTCTTGGCTATCTCACCTGGGATAATATTTTCTAGTTTCATCCATTTGCCTGAAAATTTCATGATTTTTTTCCAAAATTTTTTTTATTAATTTATACTTGTTACATCTCAATGGTTATCCCATGATTTTTTTTTTTAATGGCTGAGAAGTATCTATTCTGTAAATTGTGAAAATGTTTAATTTTCTTCACCCATTCTTTTGATGAGGGACATCTGGGTTGTTTCCACTCTCTGGCTACTACAAATAAAGCTGCTATGAGCATAGTTGAGCAAATGTCCTTGCTGTGTAATGGAGCATCCTTCGGGTATATACCCAAAAGATGTATACACTCATGTGTATACACCCAGGAGTGGTATATAGCTGGGTCTTGAGGTGAAATTATTCTCTTTATCCTGAGAAAGCCAAAACTGATTTCCAAGGTGGTTGTGCAAGTTTGCACTACCACCAACAATGATGTTCCCCTTGCTTCACATCCTCACCTGGACTTGCTATCACTTGAGCTTTTTTTCATCTTATTCATTCTGATGGGAATATCACAGCCATTTTGATTTGCATTTCCCTAATGACTAAGGTCACTGAACATTTCTTTAAAGGTTTCTCTCCATTTGAGATTCCTCTGCTCTAAATTCTCAGTTTAGTTCTGTACCCCATTTTTCAATTGAATTATTTGGTGTTTGGGGTGTTCAATTTCTTGAGATATTTTCATATTTTGGATATGAACCCTTTGTCAGATGTAGGATTGGTAAAGATCTCTTCCCACTCTGTAGAGAACTATTTTGTTCTATCAGCAGTGTTCTTTGCCTTCAGAAAGTTTTCAGTTTCATAAAGTACCGTTTGTTAATTGTTGATCTTAGTGCCTGAAGCTGTTGATGTCTGTTCAGGAAATAGTCACCTGTGCCAACAATTTCAAGGCTTTTCCCCACTTTTTCTTCTATTAGATTTAGTGTATCTACTTTTATGTTGAGGTCTTTGATCCATTTGTACTTGAGTTTTGTGCAGGGTGATAAATATGGACTGAGTTACCTCACACAAGTATACTACTTTAATGTTCCATGGTTTTTCCTAAAGTTTGCCACCTTGTATTTTTAATCTCTTTATTATAAAATGACATAGAGAGGTTCTTATGTGAGTCAAGTCTCTCTGGGGCTGAAAAATTTAGTGTGTATGTGTGTGTGTGTGTGTGTGTGTGTGTGTGTGTGTGTGTGTGTGTGTGTGTGTTGTTTTCTCTCTAAGAAACATTATTTTCTACCTCCTCAAATGGGTTCTTTGTGAGCTGTCTCAGCGTGCTCTTTCCTGTGGCCTCCCAGGATCAGCTTATTGATTCCAGACTTCTCTATGCCCTAAGTGTGCTTCCCTGTTGATATTACGCCACACTTCTACTTAGTTCAGTGTATTGATGATACTTTTCCCTGAATTTGCTTTTGAATTGATTTACTTTTTCATTTCTAGAATTCCTCTTTGCTTCTTTTTTTCTCTACCCAAATTTCACTCCTTTGCTGTTTGTTTTTTCTTGTGTTGCCAGCATGTTCATGCATTTTATTGATATGTCTTTTACATTGGTGTTGACCCGCTCCTTTATGTACTTATTTCTCCTCCCAAGAGGTTGGGTTGAATTCTCCTGCTTGTTTCTATGGTCTTTGGGGTCATTTGTCATTTTTATTAGGAAGCTATTAAAAATTTTCCCTAAGATTTAACTCATTTCAGTATCCTTGTATTCCACTGAGGAGGAGTTATGATCATCTGGATGGAGAAGTTACTTACGGCGTCCTGGATGGGTCATGTTACCCGTGCTTTTCCTTCTTTCTGTGTTGTGGTTTGTGCATCCATGGTTTTGAATATCTTTTCTGTAGATCTTATTTTATCTTTCTATTAAAGACTCAGCCCCCAAATATAACTCAGGGAGGTGAAAGGAAACTGGTTTTTGTTTCCCCTCCATCTGTCATGAAACTCTGCTGTCAGGTCAGCTCCATACAACCAATGTGTTGATTACTTCTTCTGTGAACCATGCAGTTGTTCTATCATTGTCTTTCTGAAGTTGTCTAGTTCCTTCCAATCTTACCTGGAAGGCCTGACTGGGAAGCAGACACACTTTTTTCCCCACAACTTATTCGTCTGAAGTCTGATATCCAGTGAGATGCTTTTGATAGTGTAGTCATTGGTAGATAATTTGGTGATGAAAGTAGTAGATGCCTTATTTAAAAAAAAAAAAAAGACAGTGTCCTTACAAGGAGAGAAGGTAGAGTACATATTCATTAGTTGCCTCCAAACCAGAATGAGGAAGCTGTTCTAGAGCCCAATGTGCTGGAAACCTGACCTAATTTCTTTCCTCAAATACATTTGCTCCTTAAAATCCAGTCTTTTTATAGAAGCCAAAATGGACTTTAATACTTCATGAATGTGTAACAATTTAAATATGAAAAATGGAATCTGAAGACAGTTTATAGCACTGTCTTTGGAAATACAGTATGTATAGTATATTAATTTGTGAGTTTATCTTCTTAGTAATGTTCCAAACACCATTTCTTATTGAAAATCATCCCTAGAAGTTTAAATAAATCACATAATAGACCAGTGAGATGGGTGGGCAGAGTGGTCCATAGGAAGTTCCTGAAGGATCATGTACACTGTTTGCACTATAGAAATTGGCAAGAGAAGCCTAACACACATATCTAGACATGACCTGTCCTACATTGTTATGTAGAAATAGATAAGTGAACCCACAAACTAAGTCTATAATAGTTGCCTTGCAGTATGCTTCAGTTTAATTTATCTACGTATGCTACCATGCTAAGACCAATTAAGTGATTTGGAAATAATATATTGCTAGATAAAACTCATAAACTCTTTTTACTTTTAATCCTCTTTATATATAGTCTGCACAAAGTTTTTTTTAAATCTCTATTTCAAAGATGTAACACTGTTATTATTTAATAATCATTGGGAAATTTAATTATAACCTTAGTATTTTATGATGGAAACTATCTGGCACCCATAAACGCTTTGAAAACAAATGTAATCATATCAGTGGAAAACATTAACTGATGGGGAATTCAAAATCCTCAGCTATAATTAAGTTCAGTGAATAGCTTTATATACGAGACAATAATTTCTGGAACACATTAAGAGGATGGCTGGAATAGCTCACTGTCTAATTTTTCAGAAGACATTAAAAGTGACAGCAATCCTGAAGCACCACTTGGCTTCTCTTTAGATTGTAAATGAAATGGACTGCTAGTTGCTCATATATTTATTTAAGGGTAATTGCAGCTTCTGTTCCAGAAGTAACTCTAGCCTTACCCTTGCATAGCCTGAAAAAAAATTAACTTTTACAAAGACAGGGGACAGCATTATTATAAGCTTAATTAATACTTATAAATAATATACATTTACTTATCATTTATATTAATATTCTAATCATTTACTGAAGATTTTTGCTCTTGAAGAGTGTAATGAGGATAAAAGCATTGATGGTGAATGAGCACCTGAATAAGGTTGTAAAAGTCTATGCTATAGGAAGATATCTGAATGGGGATGGCAAAGAGATGGCTCAGAAGCTAAGAGCACTTACTCTTCTTGCAGAGGATTTGAGGGATCCTGATTTGGTTCATAGCACCCACATTACAGCTTACAACTGTTTGTAACTCCAGGCCCAAGGAAATTGATTCCTCTTTTGACATTTGTGAGCTCCTGCATGCATGTAGTATGTATACCTACATGTACATAATATACAATATACAACATATAGCATGTAATACACACATATATATGTGATATATATATATATATATATACATATATCAGATGTTAACTACTTTGATCGTTAAGTCTTCTGCCAATAATCAATGTTTCTGACTCATACTAGATGATTCACACTTGCTGTGTCAAATCAGTATGATTTTAGAACAAACCACCTCTCAAAATTACATGTTTGTTATTGGCTGTGACTAAATGTGTTTTTGTAATTTAATAACATTATGCTAGGTTTGAAGTTAGTCTGTAACTAGGTAATGATAAAACATGCATATAAAGAAATTTAAAAGGTATCAAAATGTAGCTTAAAGGGGAAAGTGGAGATGTAGCTTCATTATTAGGGTACTTGCATAACAAGCTCAGTGCTGCGGCTTCGCAGTCCAGCATCACGTAACATAGTACAATGCTGCAGACATGTAATCTTTAACTCTTGAGAGGTGATGCAGCAGATTAGAGGCTCAGGGTTCTTGCATAATATAGGATAAATTTGAGGCCAGCCAACACTACGTGATAAGTGCATGTGCAAGTGCACACACACACACACACACACACACACACGCACACATTTACACACAGGTGTGCACTAACCTAGGGAATCAAAGACTAAATGCATGCTTGATAGCAACTTGGTTTTTGAAAGTCATTCTATAGGTAGCAACTGTGATGTAAATTTTTTTTAGTGCAAATGACAATAGGAAGCTGGATAAATAAACTCTTAATTTGGAAACCATTTGTCAGTCAAGGCCACTTAATACACATTTAACCAGGCTGTCTATAAGCCTGCTGATGAAAAATAACATTGCAATGGATATCAAACATGTGTTTCTTTTAAAAAAGGAAAAGAAAAAAGAAAAACTTTCTGTAACGAAATTGACAAGTTTAGGCCATGAAGCCTAGCAGTCAGAGGAGAAATTCCCCTAAGGTTCATTTAGTGTGCCAAGCATTGCTGTGCTTACTTGTGTGGAATTTTAATTTAGGCTGCACCATGAATTATGTTTCCATGACTGTAGTGGCAGATGACATGGGAGACTGCCTCTCGTCATGGGTGGAGTGAGAGTGAAGTATGTCCCTCTGCAGAGGTAAAACATGATCTTATCACCAGAGGTAAAACTGTTCTTAAAATGGAGGATATATGTGGGGAAAGTAAACAAAGAAGGAACAAGAGAGACCCTTTGGCCTCTTATAATAAAGAGAAGTGTAATTTACATTTCTACAAAACTACAACAGTCTGTAATAACCCCATTGTCCTTATTCTCAAATGCAGTGGCCAAATGAGGAAGAAAATGATACAGAAAGCATCCAGCTGTGGTGCTCACGTTTAGCCCAAAGTAAACAGTCATTGAGCATAAGTTTCCTTTCCACATTTTACTGGATTTCAATGTATACACACTCATAATGAAGAACGTGTGAGTCTAAGCTTGATGTAGCCTGAAGAGCTCAAGCCAACACCTCTGTGTCTCTGGAGTCTGATCCAGTGGCTTACTGCTCACACAATAGTATTTAATATGCTAAAAATTGATTCTTTACTTGATAGAACTGTGTTTTCATAAGTCATAGCAATAGTTTAAAAAAAAAACTTTTGGTTTTCGAGTTAATCTACTCCATGGCAAACAACCACAGCCTTTTGCAACTGTTTACATTTAACTGAAGAACATTTAACGATGAATATAAAGTTTATTATTGCTTGTCTTTTTCTCTGTTCCTTCCATAATGGTTTCAGATTTTTTTAAATCAGAATGAAATAATTTAAATAGCACCAAATGTTCCAACAGCATAAGCAATTCCCTCAAATATACTATGTGATTTACCAATTATTTTTAACCCTTTCATTCATTTATACTCATTCAGTAAAGATTTCATGAACAGTATTTCTTAAGCCTTGGGTCAGATATCTGACATATAGTTGCAAAAGCACAGTCTGGTTGTCTGTCCTTAAGACTCATAAGCATTTTTCTAAGTATGTGTAGAAGTATGTAAATTATGCATGTGTCTGAATAGCCATGAAAAGAATTATGTTGAATGAACACACAGCATATTTCATTAAGAGCCAAAGCAAGACTTGTGAATGAAAAGAAACACTGTATCGTGCTTACCTTGGGGCACTTTCAAACATGGTTCAACCATGAGCTTTCTTAGGAAATTTGCTTTAGAAACTTTTGACATTGATGCAGTTTTTACACCATGAAACTTTGCTGTTTGAATGCCCTGATATTCTTTTGGGTGTTTTTTTTGTTTTTTGGGTTTTTTTTTTTTGTACCTTCTCATCATAGTCATTGTACTTGCTCACATCCTTCTATTTCTGTTCTATATGGTATCAAGATCTGAAATCCTTGTTTTCTTTGTGGAGCTCTTCTGTCCTTTGCTGTGGATGTTGCAGACAGCAGTTCCCACCGGGATGTGTTGTGTTTGCTTATTACTAGTTAGCAAGGCCTCAGTTCTTTAGAAATAAGGGCCCAAACATATTCAGAGACTGTAGATAGAGGGAGAATGGTCTGGTAAAATAATACATTGATGTTTTTCCCAAAACAACAGGAAAAAGGAAGTTGTCAATTTTGGTCTCAGTTGTGGCCAACTGTGAACTAGTAGACTGCTCTTTCCTGTGTAAGCCTAGCACCACACCACTGAGAAGCTTGGTTTTCTTTGGTTTATTATCACTTTTGTCAGGCATTCTCTGTTCCCTGTTTAAATCAAAGTGATATCATTTCACAAGAAATTTTATAGGCATTTCCTTTTTATAAAATGAGAAATTTTCAGAGACAAAAAAAATCTTCGAATAAAAATTTCTGAGTAGGCCTTGCTGTGAATATTGGTGATTTTTGATAGAGGGGTTTCATGGTTCAAGGAGATTCTCACAATTTGGTGTTATGCATTCTTTGTGGAGCTTGCAGAGCACATAGGCTCAAACAGAATGAAAGCAAAGAAAGTAAGGAAATTTAAAAATCGGGTAGAAAACAAAGACCTTGAAAGGCAGTAGGGACACCAAAAGTATTGTGTCTAGTAATAGGAGTCATCATGGTTTCTGTTGCATACAGGGACAATTAAAAAGTTTACTGGCAAGCTCACCCTTTCTAGCTCTTTCTCAACTCTGGCTGACTGGTAGAACTCAGCTATTCTGACTCAAACTCCTCTCCAAGCTGACTGATTAAAACTGGCTTCTCTAGCCGGGCGTGGTGGCGCACGCCTTTAATCCCAGCACTCGGGAGGCAGAGGCAGGTGGATCGATGTGAGTTCAAGGCCAACCTGGTCTACAAAGTGAGTCCAAGACAGTCAAGGCTTCACAGAGAAACCCTGTCTCGAAAAACCAAAAAAAAAAAAAAAAACAAAAAAAACAAAAAAAAAAAAAACAAAAAACTGGCTTCTCTTACTTTTCAATGAATTGCTCTGCTTGGCCTCAAACTAACTCTAGCAATCTGTTCTAATATTCTGGCCCCTTATTCCCCAGCTGTGTTTAGCTTGTTCTCCCTTCTACCTCTCTCTGTGAAACTCTCCAGTAAAACTGTCTCCTCTCTCCCACACTGCTCTCTCTTAAGCTACTTATCTTCCTCTCTTGAGAGAGTTGGGCATATCCTATTTTGTTAAATCTTTCTCTAATTTGTCACTTTTTCTGCCTCTCAATTAGAGATTACTTTCAAATATGGCTCCTTCCTTCTACCAACTAACTTTAAGGTCATGGTTTGGGATTTAAGGTGAGTGCTAAGGCTGTGTCTGGATTCCAGCCAGAGCCCATAGCCCTAGATAGTCTTTGGGGGTAATCAGAGCAGCCATGTTGCTAGATTGAAATTCCACTAGAGATCCACAAGAAGTATATGTTTCTATACATTCAGCCAAAAGACTTCACTTTCAGGAGTTCACAACTTAAACTCTGGTTTAATTCTTTGATGGAGGTCGAAAAAAAAGAAGGGAGATGTATGGAAAGTCAATAATAGACAATATTTCCTGATTGGCTTGAAATAGTAAGGTTTTCTAGAAATGGGATTATGATGTGAAATATGTTTTATGCTATACAAATTAAAATACACATTACAATTTGCTGTACTTAGCCTAATCACTTTTATTTAGGATCTAGAAAATTTGGTCAAATACAAGTACTCTGAGTTAGAGTGTATACTAGAATTGGAAAAAAAAATGTTTATTAGCATTACCCTTGACTACTTCTCAGAATTTGAAGTTAAGACACCGTTGCTAAACACATCACACATTTCAGATACAAGACTTAACAGAATTGAACTGGAAACTGATCAAGAAGTCTCTTCCACAAGGATATCTAGAGGTGTGATGTCAAATTCAAAGAGAGAAAAGCAACCAACAGTTAGAGTCAGCTGTAAATCTTATGAGCTACAATAATAAACATGGTAAGATATTGCCAAGGGTACGTTATGGGGACTTACATCTTGGACGTAACCTGCAGCTGTGTAAGTGGATTTAAAGCCAGTTCAATAGGAAGGTATTCATGCTGGTTCTGTAACCTTCACCTACTACTGTGGCTGGTGTGATGTTACACTGAGAAAAGAACCTACTATAGGCACAGTCAGAAACCAGCAGGACCTTTAAGTACATCCTAAATAATTACCCCAATACCCACAGACAAATGAAGTTCTTGCAGTTTATCAAATAAACTTCTTTTTGCAGCAAAAGAGACCATTATATAAAATGCAGATAGCAACAACCGAGGGTGCTCAGCTACAACCCAGTATCTACATCTAAGCTTTAAGTGAAATCACAGAAGTACAAGACAAAACATTGCATGAGCCAGAGAAACAGAACCTCTGCTGTGAGACAGAGTGTCTTTTATACATGACAGGAAGCTGTGCACATGACATTTCAAGGTGGTCACCTAAAAATGATCGGCACAATGAAAGCCCCAGTTGGTATGCCAGTGTGAACTAGGGAAATACATTAAGGCCCTGCCCTAGATGAGGAGCTGTAGGCAATAATGAATGCTGATAAAAGGAATCATTCCTGTCCAGGGAATTGCACTCCTGAAAGTTTATTGGATTCCCCAAACAGTCAGCCTCCAACACATACTCACATGAGCAACACCGAATGGACTCAGCAGGTTGTATCTGTATGTACACATGTGCCTAATAAAAATAAAAGAGGAAATGGTTATGAATTACAGAGAGACAGGGGAGGACACTGGAGAGAGAAAAAGGGGAGGTGGAAATGTTGTAAATACAGAACTAATGTACAAGGGTTTTTTGTTTGTTTGTTTGTTTGTTTGTTTTGTTTTTAATCAATCTGGCCTGCCAGTGCAGAGAGAATAACCAGGGAACTTCAGGCTATATAGCCCATCCGTAAGAGATCAAACTGGAATTTGGAGGAGACAGTGATGGGGACAAAGCTAGTCTCTTTAGGTTTACTATATTCTTCTCAAGGACAAGAGAATCTTCGCTGGAACTTCAATGTTGTATACTTGAATATTTCATACTTAGTAAAATTAGGTAGAGGAATTTGTTTATGAAGAATAAATCTTTTTTTTGAGTAAATCTTATTTGTGGCATGTTAATCTTAGAATTTTGTGGTTTTTTTTTATAAAGATGCCTAATGCAGTATTATCAATAATCCAAATATTTTATTTCAAGCCAAACTGAAACCCACTTGGAAAATCTGTGTGTCCCACGCTGAGATGATATCACCTGTTGGGCATGCTTGCTTTTACATCTGGTAGCAGAAAGCTCTCTCTCTCTCTCCCCTTGTGTAGAAAGACAAGAAGATAAGCTGGGTATTTTCACTGGAAGCACGATGCATATAGAGATGAAGAACACAAGATAAACATGGTTATATGATCCATGAAAATGGAAGTAGGAATCATTTTTCAGATGCAGATTCTCATCCCATACAGCAGAGAGGTAAAAGTCAATGCACAGTTTTCTTCTAGAATCTGAGCTAAGGGCAAGCGTCTGTATGAAAGCAGCTATGTCAGCAGTGATCCTAAGGCTGTATGCATATGTGATGCCATACATGGCTTCTGTCTGCTTGGGGAGCTCTAGAAAGCCATTGAAGCATGCACAGGCTTGCTCTGTTGAGGGGTGTATGAGCTGGGGTGATATCTACTATGTCCTATCCATTATTGAGTCAGAGATTTTTGTTAGGAAAGTATTTGGTTCTCACTTCTGGACAGTTTTGGGAACTGCTTAGGGTGTGCTTTGGTAGCCAGAGAAAATTTCAGAGCAAAGATGTGTAGGAAATATATTCCCTTTCTATGAGGGAAGTTGTAGGAGAGTAAAGTTCTATAAGTTCTACGCCAGCAGTTTGACAACTGAGCTTATTTGTAATCAAATAAGCAAAATCACAACATTGTTGATGAAGATGTGCTTCTATACCAACTGATATAAACTCTGCCCAGAATTGACCAATACACAGTGTATATGTGTATTGGACATTATGCCATAGTCTAAAATAGATATATAGGTATTATTTTCTAGTTCAAAATAAAGTTTTAAAGTGTGTACAATGAAATTCTTATTATATATAGTTTTGTGTTCAAGGATCATTGTTTAAATATCATTTTAATTTTAATAGTCAAATGTTCTACTTGTAGGCTTCTAGGACCCTCTGGATCCTTCTACTTTGCCATTCTCCCATGCTTCACTCAAACTAAGGCACCAGCCAAGGACAATACAGGCGGTAAACCTTAAACCCCTACCCAGATCTAGCCAATGGACAGAACACTCTCCACAGTAGAGTGGAGAGTGGGGTCTGACTTTCTCACATACTCTGGTGCCTCATATTTGACCATGTCCCCTGGAGGGGGAGACCTGGTGGCACTCAGAGGAAGGACAGCAGGTTACCAAGAAGAGACTTGATACCCTATGAACATATACAGGGGGAGGTAGTCCCCCTCAGGAACAGTCAAAGGGGAGGGGAATAAGGGGAAAATGGGAGGGAGGGAAGAATGGGAGGATACAAGGGAGGGGATAACCATTGAGATGTAACAAGAATAAATTAATAAAAGAGAAAAAAATTTTAATAGTCAATATTATTCTTTGAATTTTGAAAGGGCTATGGGGTTTGTGATTCACAGTATTTGTTTCCATATTATAAAAGATATTCTTGGTTTAAGTAAAAATCAAATTATGTCTAACACAAAGTCTAGTTAAAATTGTTCAGTTGAGATTATTGTGTTGGCAATGGTCCATGCCCAATACTACTACATCACAAGATTCAGAGAAATATTACTTTATATTAATACTGATTTAAATATAAAAGTGTGAGATAAACAAAGCAAACTTTGCGGTCCTTCCCAATTTTAATGTTTCTGGGAAGCATGGCCTGCAATTTAAAAGGCAAGTGTGAGCATAACACCAACATAAATGTAAACAACTAGTTTTCTTTGAGTGTGCCTAGAATAAAATTATCCAAGTACTAACTAACATACTAAAGCTGCCAAGCTCAGGATGGTTCAAGTGGTCACACTGGGATCAGCAGCAAGCAATTTGGCCCTTCTGCAACCACACCCTAACTAGCACCCCGTGGCTAAACCATGGAAAGATTAATATTTTAATGAGGAAAAAATTACCAAACTTGGAAAATCATACTCACTAATAGACTACTGTACTAAAACATAATTATAAAGCAAATAGGCACTGGCTTGTACTATACATAGCTACTGCAATGGACACTGGCTCCGAGGAAGGAGTTTGAAAAGAAAGTTATGCACAACCTAAGTGGAACATGGTATAGGCTGATATCTGAGTACTGATCTGGGAATTGGCCCATCACAGGGGTTACTAAAATGTTTGGAATACAATTGTCATAGTTTGCTTATTTCACTTTGACACAGTGTGTTACTAATCTACGCATTTATTTCAGCAAAGGAAACACTATCAAATGAAATATGAAAATGACTTTCTTTGCATCCACTCAGTGACTTTTGTTTTTAAATCAATGGTTCACTAAGTATAGTTCATCCACCAGCTGTTTGAGTTTTACTGGATTAATTTTCTTACTTACAATAGTTTATATAAGTATACAATTTGAGTTTTTAGTACAATGTTGTTGTGTGTTGCTTAAAGTATAATTTGCTAGCTAATAATACTAAATGAGCAGAGTAAATCTAAAAAAGTGTAAAATGGATTTCCTTACATATTTTCAGTATACTATCTCTATTCCTTGAGGAAGAAAAGCTGTATTTCTCATGTGCACACACACTTCCCAACCCAGTGCAAGATCTCAGTGGACTATTAGAGTAAACTAACGTAAGTGTCAAGGAGAAGGTAATGATAGACGGTACATTAAACAAACACTACTTCAGTGCCAACTTGATTCCCTCCATAATGAAATAATACACTTGAAAGAATGCTTTGAAGGTTGGTAGTGACTTTAAAAGAACTGTATCTCAGATTAATAAGTTCCATCATTTTTAATTCTAAAAAATTAAACAGAACAAGCTTTTCCTTCTCTGGTTAAGTTTTTAGAAGCTCACATTTGAACTGCAATTCCAAAGAATACATATTTTAAAGAATAATATTTAGAATGAATAGGACACCCCATTTAAAGCCATCCAATCAGCTCATGTAACAATATTT
This sequence comes from Acomys minous, assembly GCF_964271855.1. NCBI lineage: Eukaryota > Metazoa > Chordata > Mammalia > Rodentia > Muridae > Acomys > Acomys minous. Next base: position 29,137,193 of record NC_140487.1, read on the forward strand.
GCTGATTTTAAGGACATTTATTGTAGCCTAATACTAGGAATTGATTTCTTCCATCATCCTAATACTGTAAATAGGTCTTGAAGATTTTACTGCTTAAAAATATGTACTTAAAAAGAAGAGCAGGCCTCCTAGGGAAATGGAGGAGAATTGTGTGTTTTTAATTCTGTTAATATAGGCATGGGAGAACAAAGTTATATAACAATCACAGTTTTTTGCTTATTCATAATTTGGTCTATATATTTTGAAGCTTTGTTTTTTTGTAGGAAATGAACACAACCAGGAAATTTCTCCAGGTTTCTTCTACATATTACCTGCCCTCATTTTAGTAATATGTTATCTACTGATTATCAGGGTGTAAGGTGTTCTCGGCATACTCATAGAATGAAATATAGAAAAATAGTCCCCATAGTAGGTGAATATGATCAACTTAAAATAGCCAATGGTAAAGCCAATCCCATGTCCAATATTTAAGCAAGAGATTGTCCCTAAGTTTTGAAATTTTCATTTTTTGCAAGAATGTATAGGAATGTATCCTCTATTAGATTAGAGGATATGGAAAATCAGCCTTTTAATGCACAGAGTGCACCAACAGAAAAGTAAATGCAAGTTTATCAAAAGAATAAATTCACAGCAAATAGACATATATAAACCATTACCATGGTTAGGAAAAAGAAGAAGCAGAAAAAGGAAAGTTGATAAACAGTGTTGCTCACAAACCATAACCAGGCAACTCGAAGTGAAGTAAGAAGCTATGAAATACCCCCTGTCTCTGCTCTGACTCACACTCTCAATCTCTTGCTCTCTTATTCTTAGTAACACCCACTGAGAGATTTTTAAAATATGCAGCAGGCATCATGTCGTAAGTTTTTTTCATACATCTGCACATTTAAAATTTCTCAACACCAGAAACTCCCTAAATACGTGTTGGACAGATGAATACTGTGTTTAGAATTGGCTCTATGTCAAGATTTTTATTTTGCAAGTATGCTGAATGAATAAAAGGCACACCATATTTTTACACAGCTAGATAAAAATAATATTACTATATGTATGTGTCACCGTCAGTCACACAAAACGGCAGCCTGTGGAATGGGAAAAGATTTTTGTCAACTCTACATTTGATAGAGAACTAATATCCAAAATACATAGGGAACTCAAGAAACTATATAACAAAAACCAAATAGTCCAATTAAAAATGGAATACACATTTATATAGATTATTCTCAATAGATAGATTTCAAATGGCCAAGAAATAAAGAAATGTTTAATATCGTTAATCATCAGGGAAATTCAAATCATGACTACTTTGAGATCCCATGTAATGCCTGTCAGAATGGTGAGGATAAATAAAACAAGTGACAGCTCATGTAGGCTAAAATGTGAAAAAGCATTGCTGGTGAGAGCGCAATCTTGTACAGCCACTAAGGAAATCAACATTTTGTTTTCTCCGAAAATTGAGAATCAATCTACCTTAAGATCCAGTATACCACTCTTGGGCACATATCAAAGGGCACTCCATCCTACCACAAAAACAGTTGTTCAACTATTGTTGACCTTATTCATAATAGCCAGAAACTGGAAACAACCAAGATGCCCCTCAACTAAACTATGAATAAAGAAAATGTATATTTGCACAATGGATTATTACTCACCTAGTAAACACAAATGACATCATGGAATTTGTAGTCAAATGGATACAACTAGAAAAAAAATCATCCTGAGTGAGGTAACCCATATCCAGAACAACAGATATGGTATATATTCACTAAGTGGATATTAGCTCTTAATTAAATGATAATCAAGCTGCAATCCAGAGACCCAGACAAATTAAGTACAGATGAGGTCTCTGGGTGGTATATGTGTATCTCCTTGGAAAGAGGTAATAGAGTAGATGTTGTGCGTAGACTGGGTTAAGGTGCATGGGAGCTGGGGGGATTATTTGATGGGGAAGATAGTAGGAAGGGAGAGAGAGAGCACTGCAGACATGGTTGGAACTGACAATCACATGGGGGAAGCAGTGTAGAAATCTAGTTCCGTAGAAACTCCCTGGAATCTATGAGACTGATTCTAATGAGGACTCCTAATAATGGGGGATGCGGAGTGTGTACTGGCCATGTTTGTAGCCTGCCAAGGTTTACAATGGCATGATTGGGTTACATTTGTTTGAGTTGTTGAGAGAGTGGGTCCAGTGGAGATTACCAAACAAGGCAAATTGATGCTAGGACAGATGGTTTATCTCCACAAACTGACAGTAAGTGTCCCATTGCTGAGGACAACGTCCAAGCAGCTTGTTGATAGTGGAGAAGTCAAGCAGGCACCTACATAGACTCTTTACCCCTATGATCTAGTCTCCTTGGTGTAGGAGGGTTCTCTGAAAGCTACCGAAAGAGGAAGCATGGACACCAATCCAGCCACAAAACCTTTGACCTTTTTGACCTATGACCTGTCTTTACTGCAAGATGTGCTGCAGCAATGATGACACTGAATTGTGAGAGTGGCCAACTGATGTCTGACTTAATTTGAGGGCCACTCCACAGGAGGGAGCCCATGCATGCTACTGCTTGCATAGCCAGGAGCTGGAGACTGTGCAGCCCAGAAATCTAGGGTACAGTGAAAGGATTCCTAATGATATCCTGCTACTCTTTGACTGATGTCTTATCCAGTCATCATCAGAGAAGTTTCCTCCTATAGCAGATGGGAAAAGATGCAGAGACCCAGCCAGACATTATGAGGACAAAATGTCTAAATTGGAGGTCTCCACAGTGTCCTTCCCCTTGGAGATTAAAAACTACAGCAGAAAGAGAGGCCAGGAAAATTGTAGGAGTCAGAGGGGATGAAGGATACAAGGAGAACATGACCCAGTGAATCAATTATTCAGGGCACACATGGACTCATAGAGTCTAAAGTGGCAAGCATGGGGCCTGCATTGGTCTGGACCAGGTCTGCTGCTTATGGTATGGCTGTTATCTAGGTGGGTTTGTGGGACTCTTAAAAATGGGAGTAGCTGTATGCTGTATATTTGACTTTCTTTCTTTTTTTTTTTTCCTGCTCTTTTTGTTTTGGTTGCTTGTTGTCTTTGGGAGGCCTATTCTTTTCTAGAAGAATACGGAAAGGGAGAGGATGGAAGGTAGGAGGAGCTAGAATGTTGGAAATGGAGACTGTTGAAATGTATTGCATGAGACAACAATTTTCAAAAAAATATTTATTTTTATTTTATGTGCATTTGTGTTTTGTCTGCCTGTATGTTTATTTGAGGGTGTAAGATCTCATGGCGTAACAGACAGTTGGGAGCTCATTGTGAACTTTCCCTGGTCCTCTGAAAGAACAACTGGTGCTCTAAACTGCTGAGCCATCTCAGAATGTAAGTTTTAAAATTATTCTTTAGTGAATGTGGGGATTTCATTGGAAACCAGTTTTATTACCTGAAGTCCCTGATTTCTTCTTCCTCTTCTTTACCTGTTTTAACTAAATTTTTTATTTTTTTTAATGTATTCACTTTAAATCCTGATTGTAGCCCCCTCCCTTGTCTTCCCCCCCCCCTCCCCTAGTTCTCAGAAAGGGAGAGCCGTCTTCTGCTATCATCTGATCACAGCCTAACAAGTCTCAGCTGGACTGTCTGCATCCTTTTCTTCTGTGGCTTGCCAAGGCTGCCCAGCCAGTGGGAGGTGATCAATGTGTGGGTACGAGAGTCCATGAAGAAGTAGCCTCTATTCCTCATATTATAGGACCCACAAGGAGACTGTGCTGCCTATTGGCTACATCTGAGCAGGGGGTCTAGGTCTCCATCATGCATGGTCTTCGCTTGGTGCATCAGTCTCTCAAGCCCCTCTCCCCACCTTTCCACTCAGATTTGCTGGCTCCATCGCTCTGCTTGTGAATCTCCTGTCCCCTCCAAGTCCTTCTACCTTCTAACTATTCCCCAAGACTCCCTGTGTTCCACACCAATGTTTGGCTGAGTCTGAGCATGTGCTCCTATCCCTAACTGGGTGAATTTTTTCAGAGGACCTCTATCGTAGGCTTCCTTCCTGTGTCATGTTCCTTCTCATCAATTGCTTCAGGCATCTATTCTACTTGACCTTATGAATGGGAATTAAGAATTTTCCTTAGGGTCCTCCTTGTTATTTAGCTTCTTTAGGCCTTTGTATTGTAGTGTGGTTAGCCTGCATTATGAGGCTAATATCAGCTTATAAGTGAGATATATATATATATATATCTCATGTGTGTCTTTCTGGGTCTGGGTTTCCTCACTCAGGATGATCATTTCTGTGGAAAACTATGCCAAATTCTGCCATGTCAGAAATCCTGTGCTTAGGCTGTATGCTGTGGCCTTCGAGTTGCTGACCTTTGCTTCAGGAGGTCTTGTGTTCCAGGCTATCCTTGGACTATTTACTTTTGAAAGAAGTAGGGAAGTCCCAACTTGGAACCACCCAGAGGATCTAGGAAGTTCTTACAAGGAACTACTCAGAGAACTAGGAAGTTCTACAGGGAGCAATTTAGGCTATTGCATTCTTGCCCAAGGGGCTAAGGTGAGTGAGATTAGAATAGATCCTATTGACCTTGCTCTATATATGTCCCTGCTAGTTAGCAACAAAGTGAATCTTGATCAGAAATTTCCTGACTTGATTCATTATTTCTCGCATCTCTGTATCCTACTTTCAATCCCCACTCCCTCTTTCAGGTGAACCCTGATTCGATTTTTCCTGTGGGCTGGGACCTGACACATTTCTAGTTCCATCTGTTTTCATGCAAGTTACAAGGTTTCCTTGTTTTTAATAGCAGAATAGTATTCCATTTTGTAAATGTACAAAAGTTTCTTTATCAATTCTTTGGTTGAGGGACATCTAAATTGTGTCCAAACTCTGACTATTATGAATAAGGCTACTCTGAACATAGTTGTACAAATGTCCTTCACATATGTTGGGGCATCTTTTAGGTATGTGCCCAGAATTGTATAACTGGGCCTAGAGGTAGATCTATTCCCAATTTTATGAGAAACTCTCAAATTGATTTCCACAGTGGTTGTACAAATTTGCACTCCCACCAGCGATGGAGGAGTGTTCTCCTTGGTCTACATCCTTGCTAGCATGTGATGTCATGAGATTTTTATTTTAGCCATTGTGATGGATGTAAAAGTAGTTTTGATTTGCATTTCCCTGATTAGTAGGGACACTGAACATTTCTTTATGTACCTCTCACCCATTAGAAATTCCTGTTAAGAATCTGTTTAGCTCTCTACTCCATTTTTATTTGGTTATTTGGTTTGTTGGTGTCTAATTTCTTTAGTTCTTTACATATTTTGGATATTAGCCCTCTGTTGGATGTAAGGTTGGTGAAGATCTTTTCCCATTCTTTAGGGTGCCATTTAATCCTATTGACAGTGTTCTTTGCGTTGTAGAGGCCTTTAAGTTTCATGAGGTCCCATTTATTTAGTGTTGGTCTTAGAGCCTGTTCAGGAAGTTGTCTCCTGTGCCAATGAGTTCAAAGCTATCCACCACTTGCTCTTCTATTAGTTTTAGTGTATCTGGTTTATCTGGTTTTATGTTGAGGTCTTTAATTCACTGGGTCTTGAGTTTTTGGCAACGTGATCTTCTAAGGAAGGAATATTACTTAATATTGGGGTTAATTTTCAAAGAATATGGAAGCACATGAATGAGGGTACATGTTTCTAACGTTCTCCTTTGTTTCAGAATAAGCCACATAAAATTAAATAATAATTGCTAAAGAGAATGATGAATGTTGTAATGGCTGTTGTCAACATTTGTTCTTTAGTAACCTCAGTTTATAGCATTCCATAAAAAAATCTTAATATAAAATTGTATAGTGATTCAGTCATTGTAGTTTTGGAAAATATTTTTTTATAATTATGACATAATTAAACTGCTTCCCCACAAATAATCCCACCTTCCTCTTCTTGCCTTCATTTAAATTCATAGTCTCTTTTTACATCCATTGTTGTAACATACATATATATATTGCATGCAAATATTGTATATATGTAAATATATTCCTAAATATGTAAATACAACCTACTTAGTCTGTATAATGTTACTTGCATATGCATATATGTTTCCAGGGCTGACAATTGGGTAGCCAGCTGGTGTGCTTTTCCCTAGGGAAAACTATTTCTCTTATCTCAGCATCCCTTAGTTTTCTGTTGTTCTTTTGTAGGGTTGAGGTCTCATGGTCTTACCTCAGTCCACTCTGATCTATTCATTGTTGTCCTTGTCAGATCACGTTTAGGCAGCCATCATTTTCAAGTTTTTATTTAGCTTTTATAGTTTTTCACAGAATTATTGTTTTTGTGGATAAAGAAGAAATGTAGTCAACAGTAAAAGATATATTCACATTGGCTTTATGAACAGAAATAAAACCTTATTCTTGCCAAATATTTTAACATTTAAATGTCTTGGCTTTTTACTACTGAAATGATATATGATGAAATACATGACACTTGCACGGGTTTTATTGCTGCCAACTGAATTCCTCCATCAGAAACCTTTTGTTAATAGGTGTGATTCTTTGACATATTGAGTTTGGCCTCACTTGTCCTTGGTTTCAGTTTTATTTATAGTGTAGAGTAATGAAATCAACAGCATATGTTGAATTAAAAGAAATGTTTCCATAGCACATCTGATAAACACAAACCTGTCTGATTCAAACAAATGTCAATATGTTAAAGCATTTTAGTAGTCCCTCCCCAGTACCCAGGGACTTTCTTATCAAGAATATGTGAGTCGTGCCAGCTTAATTAGCTGATGAAGAGAACATAAGAATTAGTAAGAAAACATTCCTTTACAATCACAAGTAGTTCCTTAGAGAGATGACACACAAAGATTGGACTCTGGTCAAATACTGTTGAGGCTGGGTCAGATGCAAAAGGGAAGACACAGAACAAAACTAATCAAAACATAAAGTTGCTATGTAGTATGTAGAGTCCAGAAAACCCACAAGTTCCTCATTCTCCAGGGACATTTTCAATATGACATGTTGCTCTTTAGAAATCAATATTGACCATGGCTTTGGTCCTATGGCTTCAGTTTTAATTTTGTCAGAAGTGGACAAAAGTTTTTTGTTCATCTTGTGAATGTTCCTACAAGCTATTAAGTTCAACTTGCAGTGCCTTTAACTTACAGCTTAACACACACACACACACACACACACACACACACACACACACACACACATGCACACACACACACACACAGTATTATTTTTACCATGGTTATGGCAGAAACTGACATTTTCTTTCCTCTTCCAATGTTTAAAACAGAAAACAAAATGAAAGGGGCCTTTGCAGACAGGGTATTTGGTATACAACTTGTCTGGAGTCATGAAGAGATGTTCTTCCTTCATAAATTTTATAGTCTCTTCCCATCTGTTGTGGATTTTGTCAGCAATTTCTGTTAGAAATTCCAAAATTTTGAAAGCCAAGATATTCAAAGGAAAAATGCCAGAAGACTAAATAAAAGAATTCTTTCAACCTTAAAGAAGTGATGTATTGGGAAAACTTAGAGAAGACTTGGAAGTGATATCGTGAATTGAAAGAGTGTATACAATATTAGAATTTTCCTACAAAGTGGAAAACTGTGTAAGGGAAATATTATGAGCCAGTTATTCATAATTCCTTTCTACTTTCTCCAGGATTGTTACTACTTCATACATATTTTCTTCTCTCACATTCATATTCTTTTATGTCACCTGGCTTTATCATCTATTCTGTTTGGCTCAATAGAGAAGTAAATGCTGTTTCCCCATATCCTAAGTAAGATTCCTCCTTGTAAAAAGAACCTGCACAATACAGGAATTAGAACTTAGAGAGAGAGAGAGAGAGAGGGGGGGGGGGAGGGAGAAAGAGGGAGATCTATATGCCTTTCTAATTTAGCCTCGCAATTCAGGATCTAGCATGCTTGGACTGCACCTGATTTTAAGTGGCATTACTTCATTACTTGGAGAGCATTGTTCAATACAGCTTAGTTAGACCTTTTCTTTTTTTCCGTATGTTCTTAAACATCTTAAGGTTTTCAGATTTCCTGATGGCCAAAATCCATTCTACATGTATTTCTTTTTATTTTCAATTTTTAAAAATTAATTTATTCTTGTTACATCTCAATGGTTATCCCATCCCTTGTATCCTCCCATTCTTCCTTCCCTCCCATTTTCCCCTATGACTGTTCCTGAGGGGGATTACCTCCCCCTGTATATGCTCATAGGGTATCAAGTCTCTTCTTGGTAACCTGCTGTCCTTCCTCTGAGTGCCACCAGGTCTCCCCCTCCAGAGGACATGGTCAAATATGAGGCACCAGAGTATGTGAGAAAGTCATATCCCACTCTCCACTCTACTGTGGAGAATGTTCCGACCATAGTCTCATTGATACCTAAACCTCACAAAGACTCAACAAAGAAAGAGAATTTCAGACCAATTTCTCTTATGAACATCAATGCAAAAATACTAAATAAAGTACTTGCAAAATGAATATAAGAACACATCAAAGATATCATTCATCATGACCAAGTAGGCTTCATTCCACACATGCAGGGATGGTTTAATATATGGAAATCCATCAATGTAATCCACCATATATACATGTATTTCTTACTGAAAACTCAATGGCTTTCCATTTTTTCTTGCCTACCCCCACTCCAATTTTCTCTGTCATACACACAGCCACATCCATACACATACCCACTTACACAAGCATTGATACAGGAATTCACTGCTTAGTCCAGGATGGCCTCAAATTCACTATCCTTTGTTCCTACCTCAGAGTTCTAGGACTGGAGAGATGTAATGCCATACACCGAAGTCTTTTTTAGGTGTTAACTGCCTGAATATCCTAGTATTTCATTAATAAACTATCTTCCTCTCATGTTTACATTAATGATAATGTCATTACTTAAAGTGTTGATTCAATGAACACTAGCTCTCTCTGAAGCCTTAAAACATTACTTTTGGGCAAATTTGCAAAATAAATTGTTGACACTAGCTTCTATATTATTTTAACAAATACAAACTATACACAAAGTTATTAGTTTATAATACTTAAAATTGTGAGCCATATAGAAAAGTTGCATGTTGCCATTTTTAAGTCTAAGAATATTTACAATGTCATTCAGTTACTGTTCAAAGCCATTTAGTAGATTATTGCTGTTGTATTGTGTGAAATATTTAGGTATTGTCTAATGATTCATGAAGTTTCTCAAAGTTTACATTGCATGGATTCATGTGGATTGTCTTTTATAAATGAAAGAAAAGAATAAGGCTCTAGACAGATCTTCTGTCAATTCTGATCTCAATGTGTGGTCTTAGTCTAACCAGTCCTTAAGACCATTACTTTAAGTAACTTACCAATAATGTTTCTCATCTGCAAAATGGACATAAACTTAGGTTGATCTGTGTCCACCTCAAATGAATCTTTTAGCACTATTCTTGATTATAGTACTTTTTAACACTCAGATATTATTGTAATGCAGTATAAATAAATGCAAAATAACTTTGCATTTGCCAGAAGGATATAATAGTTCTGTTATAGTTTTTACTTTATACTTTTAATTTATTTTATTAAATCCTTTACTAGAGGTTACTATGAGGGTATAGATAGTAAGAATCACTTTGCATATATATGCCACATGACCACATTTGCAGATGTACAGAGAAGACAATCAAAGAATGACATTCCACTGGTTAAAGTCAAGGAAAGATTTTTAAATCCTTATATAAACTGAGGATTTAATATACTCTAACTTAAATAAATTGAAAGCCACAAAACATAGGAAACATTAAAAGGAAGCCACTCTGAACTGGATTTCAGTTCCAATTTTCTATAGCATTAGCTTTCAGGGATTAGGTAAGTCTCTGTCTGAATAATTTATACGAAGTTATATTGTAATTTTAGTTAAAACATATTCAGATAGTCTGTGACTGTTTAAAATAATTTAAATTGTTTAAAAATTAATATTGAATTAATATCACTATATCATATTTAATTAGGATACCAATACATTGTAGTTTGGCAATAGCTTTCAAAATAAAAGTTACTCAAATCTTTCTTTCAATTGGTCATTTAACATTTTACATAGTTGTCTTTCACATTTTTTCCTGTAAGTGTCCTCCTTTGGCTATGGTAAAAAGAGTAGCTTCAGGGGAAGAAGAGCACAGATGAATCAGCAGTGTTGGTGCCAACAGAAGATCACAATAGGCATTTGGCTTTCAGAAACTGAGATAACCACACTAGCATCACAATAGTCCTGATCAAGTAGAGAATGTGGTCACGAAAATGGTGTCTAGACATCAAAGCTGACAGAAACCATAACTGAATGATAGCTTGGGAAACCAGCATGCTCTTTACCTTGATTAAAATATTAATGGGTTCACACTTGCATGAACAAATCAGAAGTGGACAAACTGCCTCAAAGCTCCATGCAAGAATTTCCCAGACATGCCAAAATGAGGAGACTGGCAATTTCCTGCCTCAAAAATTGCAAAGCATAAAGGGTGAAAACAATCATTTCCATTTTGTAGGGATTGAACATGACACTGTGAAGCGTATTGGCCCGAAACACTTCTAAGATGAGGTAAGAATGTCAAGAAACTGTCCTGATTCACAGTTGCATGACTGTAAAGGCTGTGGTATATGGAAAAGGGGCCAGGAGAGTTAGTCACTTTGCCTTTGTGGTAAAAGGGAACCCATTGATATCAGAACCATGGCCATGGCCGCCCTTGATAGCTCTATAGGTAGACTTGATAATACAGTGCCCTGCCTTATGACAGGGCAGTCAAATTCCTGTCTGTGTACTTACACTCGAAGCAGAGACCTAAGAATGCAAGCCGGCTAAGTGCTCTTGGTCTGTGTTGAGGTTGCACATATGTGCAGAGAAGCCTGGGAAGATTCTGTTGGCGCAACCAGGACCAACACAGAGAGTCTGAACTTGAACATAGTCTTTTTATCCACATAGAATAAAGGCAGTGGCATAAAGAAGCCTTATTGGCTCCAGATGCTTCATCACAGTGTTTTTCTAGTCCATCAGCCAGCAACTAAACTCTGTAGACAGAGGAAAATATTTTGGAGACCCAGATTTAAAAACAAAAACAATTAACTCTGTAGAAACATTAGTGACTATAAACCGCATCAGAAATACATTGAGCCAAAATGAATGAAACAAACAACTATGAGTCATATAAAGAATTAAGAATGTGCTGTGTTTACTCTCATTTGAAAGAAAGAAAGAAAAAGAGGGGACAGGGAGGAAGAAACTTAAAATATCAAGGAGCTAGCAGAAGGTCTTTGCAGGTAAAATACTTGCTGCTGATTCTGATGACCTGAGTTCAATTCCTGAGAGGCTGAAAGAAAGAACAAAGCTCACGAAGGTGTCCACTGACTGTGTGCCCTAGATCTTGGACTTGCAGACAAAAATGTCAACACAAGTATAATAGGAAACACTTAGTGATATATAAAGAATTTAAAAAACCATGACAAAATAGATGACTAACAATTCTCCTAAAATTCAAACTCTTTTTAAAAAATGGAAATGAAGGAATTAAAATGTCCCAGAAAGATAATTTCCTTTATGCACTTAATAGCCTATATGTCCTGAAGAAAATGAACAAACAGAGAAACAACATTTTGAAAGACAGCAATGTCATTAAGCCTCGTGGCCTCATTTGAAATCAAAGCAGTGAAAGGAAACCAATAAAAATTCAAAAGACCTCACGGATCGGTTGTAAAAGTAAAAGTAATAAACTAGCCAAAACAATCTGAAAGGAAACTGTAAACTTCTATTGCCTCATTCCAGATCTAGAAGTGACAATCTTGCTTCAGGAGATGCCCATAAGTTGTGAACCAATGGCACTGATTAGGACAAAATGTCCGGGAAAAAAAATGAGACCATCGAATATAAAACAACAGTTTTAGTTTTGTAAAACAAATAATTAACTGAATTGAAATACAAACAATCAGACATGTCAATAGCATACATACACACACACACACATCTTCACATATACATATATATAATATCAAATATATTTAATATATAATTAGAGCCAGGATCATAAACATATATATGCATGAGAGAACTTATAACAATTGTGAGAGTGGTAAGAGTGGGAAACATTAGAACTCTACTCATAGCTTATAGGGCATAAAGTCTTACAGCCATTTCCACAAACAGTTTAGAAGTACCTTAAATTTTAAATGCAAGATACTGAATAAGCAAAATTCCACAGGTGATTTATCAAAACATGTTCACACAGATGTGCACATGTATTCTTATAATAGTATTATTCATAGTACCCAAGCCATGGAAACAGTCCACATCTCCATCAGCAGATGCATGGATAAGCAAAGCATGTCACGCTCATACAGTGAAATACTATTACAACAATAAAAAATGAATTTTAACAGGATTATCTTAGAAACATGCCAGCCAGAAGAAGATAAATGAAAAACATTACATGCTACATCATTCCACTTAGATAAAATATAAAGGAAAAGAGAATGCAGAGAAGCAGAAAACATTAGCTGTTTTCTTGGCTTCAGTATAGAAGCGAGACTAACCATAAGGGTGAGGGAAGAATGTGGGAGACCTACTTGTTGGGAAATGGGGTTCTACGATGTGATGATTTTTTGTAGGGATCTACAAATGCCCTAAAGTTCTGAGCTGTACATATATAACAAGTGAACACTATGCCATGCATGTTGTAACTCATCCCATTGCGAAAATAGACTGTGTTTACTTTGACATATCTGATGCTACATTTTGTATATAAGCCTTTCATCTTTAGGGAGCCTTAGTTTATTCACCATTTAAAAATTACTTATGAATATGGAGTCCATCTTCATATAATTTTGATATCTGAGATGTCTAATACATAAGTGACATTATTGTTAAGTTGGGTTTTTTTCCCTCAAGTTCTACATTTGTTATTTTATTTTATGTATATGGGGGTCTTGCCTACATGTGTGCACGTGGTCATGTATCCCTGCTACCATCTCAGTCTGGAAGAGGGCATCTGATACCCTGAAACTGGTGGTGTGTACCACATGTGGATAGTGGGAACTGAACCCCCATATTCTGCAAAATCAACAAATGCTTTTGACTGCTCACTCTTTTCCTCAGCCCCTGTGAATTCTTTTTTTCCCCCTGTACTTCAATTTCTTAAGCAGTACAACAAACAAAATTTCTAATAATATTTTAAAATGCCATAGTAAATATCCAACATTTATAATGACTATAATGAACAACTGAGAAATGGCAATTCTTTGAATTGCTTAGGAGTCTCTGAGATCCTGATGGCCAAAAATCCCAGATGATGTATCCTATACCTAGAACTGGGCCCTTAGTTTGACAATTAATGGCTTCTTGGAGGTGAACATACCCCTTGTACAGGAAAACACCTTTTAAGTTCATCATATACAATTGCTTTAGGTAGCTTTAGTGTTAGTTAATTCTCCCCAACCTTCCTCTGCCTTCCATCCAAACTTAACTCTTCCTTATTGCTCTATGACCCCTTTTTACTGCGTACAATCTGTGCTCTACCATCTCTTTTCATTTTCTGCCTAATGGAATCTTTCTAGAATTTTTTGTGGGTTTTTGTTGTTGTTGTTGTGTTTTTTGTTTGTTTGTTTGTTTTGTTTTTTTGTTTTTACTTTTACTCCAAATTGAACTTGAGATATTAAGATAAAATGCACATAAGACAAGAGGATGTTGTTTAGGTCTGTATGGGTCTGGGTTACCTTAAAAGACAATTTATTTTATTACATCTGTTTGCCTGAAATTTCATAATTTCATTCTACAAATGAATAAAATTCCATTATTATGAGCACCATACACTCATTATTCATTCAGGAGTTGATGGACATTTAGGCCCTTTCTTTATTTCTAGATACTGGGAGTGGAGCATCAGTGAGTATGGTTGAATAATTCTTCTGCAATGGAGTATAGGTTTCTTTGGGAATATCCTCAGGAGTGGTAGATCATACGCAAATTTATTTATAGCTTTCTTTTTGAAGGAACTTTTGATTTCCATAGTGGCCTCACTAGTTTACACTCCCATCAGCAGTGAATTAATTTTCCTCTCTCCCCACTTTAATAGCAGCGTTAGTTGTATAGTGTTGTGTGGTGTGCAGTGTGTGTGTGTGTGTGTGTGTGTGTGTGTACAAAGAGAAATCAAACTAATAGTAATCTGAAAGCTTCTTTCCTGATTGCTAACATTCATAGTATTCAAAGGTCTATTCAGGATGCTGGGGAGAAAAATCAATTATCTTATCCAACTATAAACAGAAATGACAGGAAGCAGGCTATCCGGATGAGACCTGATAGGCTCTGGTCATATGGTCAGGGAGGAGGTCCCTTCTGACAGAGCTCTAGGGGACAGGAATAGAGGGCAAGAAGAAGTCAGAGGAACAAGAAGATACAAGTGAGGGGATAAAAATTGGGTTGTACAGAATTTTCTTTTTAGAAATATGAATGCTAATGACACTTTATTTCCTAGAATATCAGACTAAGACTGTACCTTTGATGAAGGGGAAAGCATATTTGTCATCATAAAGTTAATGAAGCTGCTTTCTTGGTTCTTGACACCAAACTGGGCCAACTTCATATAAAACCACTTCTGTGTAATATATGTTTGTGATGTACACATTATAACTTTTATAATTATGTGATGTTTTGCTGATTAAGCTGAAGAAATATTTACAATTGGGACATGAATAGAAGCTAAACAATGGGAAAAATTGGGATGTAATCTGAATAAATTATTTTTTTAAAAAAGAGATAGTATAACAGTAATGACTAATTTAGAATGGTGTACTCATGAATGCAGTAGCAAATTATGCTTATGGAGTCTACCAACTAATGTCTGAGTAAATTTAGTCTATTCCATAGGTGCTAATGGAAATCTCACTAAGAACCCATAGATGTGAAACTCTTAGGCCCTAAGGGTGAAACTACCAATACTCAGCTAAACATACATAATAGCAAGCACCTTCTAAATGGTATCAATGGTCTTACCCAGTTTTGATCCATATAAACGACGAAACCAACTTGCCATGCTAGATGCGCTAGCTTGTGCAATAATAGTGTGACTACTATGTGGATAACCAAACACTCTCTGTTTGGATTTCAGGCCCACTTCACAGGACAGACTCCACAATTAGTACTGTAAACCTCCTCATTACACACACACACACACACACACACACACACACATGTATTTATTTGTTTATATATATATACATATTTGTGCAAATATATATATGCATAGACATATATATATATGCAACAATAATCAAGAAAAAGAAGCTGCCAACTGAAAGTGGAAGGGGATATTGAAGGGATTTGAGGGTGGGTAGCTGGGAGAGCCTGGAGGGACAAACCAAAGGGGGAAAGTAATGTCATCTAAATTCACTTTTTAAGTAATTAAAAATTATATATTCACAAGAAACCTGGAATGTTAAAAAATACTATGGCTTAATGTATAAGGAACCTCCAAAAAAGCCATTGAGTTTGGTTTGTGATCGTCATCTCCTTTGATATGGAGCCTACCATCAAGAGTGGTTTTCTTTCCTAATGAAATTCTTTTGGAGAAAACTAATCTTTAATTTTGAAGAGGTTGTACAGTGGAGATAGAGTCTGGGCTTGGGATAGGGGTATGGGTCTCCTTCTCCTTTCAGCTCTAAGACTCCAAGTGGTGCAGGCCTGGTGCATGGTGCCTCAGTCTCTGTCAGCTCAGATGTGCTCTGACCATGTTGATTTTGATAGCCATGGTCCTTGGTGTTCTCCATCTCCTTGAGCTCTTACACTCTTTCTGCCTCTTCTTTCAGGAAGTCCCTGAGCCCAGAAGAAAGGGATTTGGTGTAGACATTGTATTTATGGCTGAGTGTTCTAAAGTATCTCACTTTCTGCATAATATCTAACTGTGGGTTTCTACATTTGTTCCCACAGCTCCTGAAGAAGGAAGCTTCTCGGATGATGGGTGATCAAGGTTCTTACTATAAGTAGAGCAGAATGCTATTAGGTATAATTTTATTGCTATGTTCCCTTAGCAGAACCTTAGTATTTTGTTTTCACTGGATCTCTGACCTATCTAGGCTCAGGATCTTGGCCACCAAAGTAGCATCAGAGATGAGTTCTGTAAAGGAATTTTAATCTAACAACATGGCTGCTCTGGCAAGGGATCACATCCAAAGACTTTCTAGGTCTATGTGATTTAGATGGAATGTGAACACACCCTGGATTTCAGTAAGATCTTGCTGGGATACAGGCACTCCTTTAGTACACACCTTTAATCCCAAAACAATGTAGGCAAGGCCAATTTGTAGAAGGAAGCAACCATGTTAGAAAATTAAGTCTACCTGGGGGTCTAAAAGGCGATAAATTTGAGAAAAATTTGACAGAGTAGGATATGGCTAACTCTCACAAGAATAGAGAGAGAGAGAAGCAACTTAAGAGAGGGCAGCAGAGAGGTAGAGAGAAGAGGCAGTTTTACAAAGATAGGTTGAAGAAAAAATAAGCTAAACACATGTGAAGACGGAATGGGCCAGGCTAGGCCTAGGATATTGGCTGGAGGCTGTAAGTCTCTGTGATGACAATGAATCAGGAGAATAAAAGTTACTTGTGTGGGTTCCATATAGTGGTGTGGGACTTCAGTCACATCAGATATTGGCTGGTTACTACCAAAAGTTTGTGCCACTGTTGTACCAGTGTGTCTTGCAAGTATATCACTTGCACTGTAGAATGAAGGTTTGAATTGGTTTGCTGTTTTCTTTTCTGCTTTGGGAGTATACAGAGTACTGTGCAATATTATGAACAGTAGTCAGTTGAGATGAAAGCTCTAGGTAGGCACCAGCTCAACTACTCCATGTTCAATGAGTTGTGTAGATGTTGTTTCCAGCAACAGTGCATTACCATCAGTTTGTGGAGATCAACCTTTATAGCCTTGGCAACAGCCTGGGTAGTATGGGGTTCCCATGGGACCCCTTCCTGGTACTGGAAATTCCATTTAGTGATAAGGGGTGGCCATTTGTTACTCTGTCAACCCGATTATTTTATTATTTCATTTATATCACTTTAATAAATGTACATATATTTTAGGATGTTTCTAGTATATTATATTTCCATACTACCAGTCGAATAGTTTATACTTTCAGCTCCCCTGCCCATATTCCCCTCCTTGCACCCCTCTTTCATCTCCCCTCATGTTTGATCCACCCCATAACTTGTCCATCCATAACTCTCTATCCTATTTCCCTTCCAGTTTTATGTTTCTTATGAGAATTCTGTGTGTGCTAACATATGTGTTTTGCATCTATATGTGCTTCTTGGGACTTTTCCTTTAGTTAGTTCTCTTTCTTCTGCTTTTGGGATTTGTTACATTCCTATTTGTGTATGTTTGGTTTACATTATTTTATTCTTATTATTTCTTAGGTACCTGTTTTCTAAGAAAACCAAAAGAGTATAGACACAGATGTGAGTGGAGGAGGGGAGGAACCGACAGGAGTAGCTGGGGGGAAAATTCTACTAAGAGTATGTTACACAAAAAAAGCATAATTTCAATAAGAGAAAAAAATAAAGATATTAGCTACTATTAGCTGGATAATGTGTCAATTAAAATATTATTATGATTTTAATCAAATATCTTCTAACCTACCCACCATGTTATTTTGAAACTTTCCTTGAAAATAGTTTTCGAAAGTCACAGTTGTTCTGGAAGTCTTAAAAATGAGCTCATTTCAAAGCATCAGCAAAATTTGTTCCTTCGCTACCAATTTAAGTTCACTTACAAATTACATATTTTATTTTCACAGTAGGAAATAGTTCATGTCAGCCTGGGTAAGTAGCTCAGTGGGTAAAGTGCTTCACGTGCTACCATGGGCACCTGCATTTGAAACTCTAGAGCCCACATACAAAGTCAGCCATGGTAACAAACGTCTTCAATGCCTCTGCTCCTACAGTGAGATAGGCTGACACAGGGGAACTAACGGGGGCTGGTCAGGAGGTGGGTTTGTGAAGATGGTGGTTGAACAACAAAGAGAAGCTGCCTCGGAAAAGGTGACAGTGAATTCTGTCCCCTGATGTTGTCCTCTGATCACCACAGACAAGTTGTGATATGGACACTCCTATACTCACCCAGGAACACGCTGCTCCCTCTCTCTCCCTCACACATGCATGTACATATGCAACCCTGTGTATACAGGAAAAAATATATATACTTTCATATCTTATCTGTGTTTTCTGCTATCATAACAAAATCATATATTCTTGTTAGATTAAACAACAGAAATTTATATTGTCACAGGTATGGGGCCTAGAAGTCTGAGATCCAGAAGAAAGGATCAGTTCTTCCTGAAGACTATGAAAAAAGAACCCTCTACAGATCTTTCTTTTTTATAGCATATAGATGCCAGTTTGTTTGTGTCTTCCAATTGTCTTCCCTCCACCTACATCTTCCCTCCATAAACTTATTATAACAGGATAAATGACAATATCTTAACTTGATACCTAGTTAATGACACTATTTCTAAATACAGGTACATTTGAGGGATGCAAAGTTAGAGCCTCCCATAATAATTTTTTGAGATAAACACAGTTCAATTCATTATGTACACACACACACACACACACACACACACACACACACACACACACACACACTCACACTGCTTACAAAACTTAAAGTTCTTTCAACATTAGGACAATGTTTTCCATTTTTAATGCAACTTTTAGTAGATAGCATTTTCATGCTTGGAATAACGTAACATTTTAATGGCTCTAAAATCCATTTGTGTGCCCACATTTTATTTTCCAAGCAAATGTGTTAATTATGGATTAGTGATAGGTTTTTTAAAAAGGAAATTAAAATCAAATCAAACTCTTACTATAATAAGGCAGCCAGCGTTCACCAAGACAGCCACGATCCAAAGCTGGGACTATCAGTTTGGGGTTGATTTTGGAACATAACCAAGCTCCAACTTCATTCCTTTGCACTAAAATGTCAGTAACACCCAAGTGGAAAATGCAAGGCCTTGTGGGAAAAACATGATAGCTCTCATCTCCTGTAAATTCCAGACAGACACAATTCCTTGATCTTCCAGGGGAAAAAAAAAGTCTTTTAACTTAAAATTTTTATGCTTACAATTATACAAATAAATAAATACAATAGGAATAGGAAATATATATCTAGAAAACATTACATATTAATAGAAAACAGGTTTTTTATTGAATGTAGATTATTGTCTCATACAATTCAATCTTGACCATAGTTTCCCCTCTCTTCCCTCCTCCCACACCCCCATCTTGTTTCTCTCCCTCATTTACTACCCATCCACTTCCCTTCAGAAAAGAGCAGGCCTCCAAGAGACAAAAACCAAACAGGACAAAACAAGACACAATATGAAAAGGACAAGTTCCCCTGTGTGTATGTTATGGCTGCTAATAAACAATTTGTATGTGAGATAGAAAACACTGGACAAAGGACAGTCTTGCCCATAGACAATTTCATTTACTTAGGAATGAATTTTTATAGATTTTGATGACTTATAAAAGATGACACCAAGTAGAAATAACACCAAGCAATGATGTCAAAGTAGCTAAATTAACCTCTAACAGAGAGGCAAAGTCCCACAGATATATCCCTTTATTACTGAGAAGCCTACAATATATTAAGTGATGATTTTAACAGAACACATTTCATTTAGAAAATAAAAATATTGATTCATCTTAGTCAGATCTGAAGGAATACATTGTAAATTTAAGAAAGGTACAAATTGTGTACCCTTATGTTGTGTGCAAGAAGTTTTAAAAAGCTGAGGATAAGGACATGAGGAAAAGGTGGGGGAAAAGATGAATTCTTCATGAGAAACAATCTGGGTTCAAAATTATTATCTCCTAAGCAGTTTTTTTTTCATATTAAGCCAATGTAAGCCTAGTATTCCTTGATTTTCCTCGTAATGCTTTCAGCATAATATTATTAGCAATTCTATGTCGAATTTCAATATTTCACAAATTTTACGAATGACCATCCAGCAGGACACATGCATTATTGTAGGGCTTACTAACCACACAGTAAGGAATTCCAGCCATTTAATCACCTTGCACGTGTTTTAGAGTTTAAAAGTGAAAGTGAGACGGGAAAGCAGACAGCTGAAGAAGTGTTACCATAAAAGAAGAGGCAATAAACCTAATCTTGAACACAAATGCACACAGCTGTGAGGTCTTCAGGCACCAGAGAACCTGTCTGCATGTAACACAATATTAAGGGAAAACACTCCTGTTCTCAGAAGAAAGTTTGCCACTCCTTTTCCTTTCCATTTAAAAATAATCCTGGTCCCACAAATCCTTGGATGCATTCAGAATGGCTTCTTCTCCCTCATAGACCCCTGTCCTAAAAAAGAGGTGAAAACACACACACACACACACACACACACACACACACACACACACACACACACACACACACAAATATATATCCCTTTCAACATCTAACTTCAAATATTACCATATGGTAAAAATGCTATTAGCTTTTGGAGGACCAAAACTGGGGGGAAAGCAGTGTCAATATTTGTAAATACACATTATTAAGTCATTAAAATATCTTGCTATTCCCTATCTAAATAAAGCTAAAATTACTTTCTATCTTATAGACTGCTTAGAATTTGCAAAGTAATGAATGAATTAAAATCCATGTTTTCCTCATGACCTATATTTCATCTTAGGTGATTATCAAAGTGTACGAAAGCTATATATTTGAGGCAAATAATGCATAGATATATACAGACATTTATGTTCTTGAGATTTTTGTGTCAGAGATTTTCAACTCTCAAAGAACAAACCTACAGATAGGTGAGTGGTCTGTAAATTCAGTCTAGGATAACACATTATGTAACTGAGAATGAGGCTTTAGTGATCTTCCAAAGTTCCAGATATGGATCTTCTTAGTTGTCATTTTACCCTTGAAAAACTGAGTGATAATTAGGAAAATCAAAATATATAAACCTGGCTGCTTGTAGTGGCACATGCCTGTAAAACCTAGCACTTGGCAAGGCAGAGGCAGGCAGATTTTTGTGAGTTTGAGGCCAGCCTGGTCCTTAAAGCGACTCCAGCACAGCCAATGCAACATAAAGAAATCCTATCTCAAAAAACTCAAACAAACAAAAAAATCTGGCGCAGGGAGTATAGAGTTAATTTTTATCACCTTCCTTACAAAACCATGGAAACTACAAAGTCTTACTAAAATTATCGGTAAGTTCTTCCACATTTTCTCATGGGATATCATGTAAGCAAACCTAGAAGTTGGTTTGAGTTGTACATAGCCAATATTTATGAAAGAAGACTAAGTTTTGAGTATTTGGAGAGGGAGAGCTGCAGACATCATACCTGCTGTGATCTGTGTGTGTGTGTGGGGGGTAGAAAATACAAGCAGCTGTTTCACTGTAATGGGTTAATGTTTATTTCTTTCCTGCTCCATATCACGAGGCACATCACAGAGTCTTCCAGAATGTCAAGATTCTAGTTTTATGAACCATAGAGAGACTTTACTTCTGGCATTGAGCTTCCATTTGCAAAATTGTTTCCTAGCCCCTTCCCTATGGAGTAATGCAGAGAGGGTTTTGCTTTCACTTGTCGCACTTTGATATTTGAAGCAAGCAAAAGGAAATGATGCTCCCTTTATGGTCATATGATAGTCTATGCATGAAGAAGAGCAAATCTGCATCTGTCTATTCTTCTGGGTTTTTTTCTTTTCTTATTTTATTATAGTTTATGCACATTACATCCCAATTGTAATCCCTTCACTCTTACCTTCCTGTTCCCATCCTCCCTCCCTCCTCCACCCTCTCCCCTTCCCCTAGGCTTGTTACAGGTAGGGTCCTCCTCCCCCACCTTCTGACCACAGCCTATCAGGTTTCATCTGGTTAGCCTGCATCCCTTTCCTCTATGTGCCCATAGGAGAAGGAAATGAAAAAAGTATTCTTCTGTTTTCAATGCTCCCCCCTTACTTGATCTTCTTTCTCAAAAGCCATATGAGGAAAGAAAAACAAATAAGAATAAGAGACCACATATTACATTGTTTGGCTTAGGACCTTTATACTTTCCTTTTTCCTTAGGTAGAAAACCAACTTAAAATGAATATGATAGTTCCTCAATGCAGAAGAATTAAGATATCAGAGTGGGCAATAATGGGTCTGCATTAAGATATCAGAGTGGATAAGAATGGGAGGGGTCTAGGGTTAGAAAGTAAGAAGAGGAGAGGCTGTGCTTGCTGGCTACACTAAGGGTGGGATGCACCTGGGGATGCCACCTTCCTACTGTCCCCACAGCTTCATTACAGAACTCTTTTTTCATTGAGCT
Organism: Acomys minous; assembly: GCF_964271855.1. NCBI lineage: Eukaryota > Metazoa > Chordata > Mammalia > Rodentia > Muridae > Acomys > Acomys minous. The sequence goes on from NC_140487.1 coordinate 29,159,537, forward strand.
GGGAGTAGAAAGTAGACTGGGTGGTAGCGATGAAGACAGAGGAGCCATATGTATGAACTGCCAAGAGAAAGAAGCAGAGCTGGGGAGCAGCTTAGTTGTTAAAGTAGTCATTGTGTAAGCTTGAGGACCTCGGTCCCATCCCCAGAGCTGATGTAACAAAGGCCAGACATCAAAGAATGCACTTGTAATCCTAGTGGAGGAAGACAGAGATATGTAAATCCCTGGAGCTTTCTGGGCCGCCAGTCTAACCTACTTGGCCAGTGTTAAGCCAGTGAGAAATGCTATCTCTACGCTTGAGAAACAACATCTGAGCTTGTTCTCTGACCCGCCCCCCTCCACACACACACACACACACACACACACACACACACACACACACTACACAGGCACACATACACACCCAATGCACACAAACAATGAAATATACACATACAGAAGAAAAAAGTAAAGATCACTCACTGATGGCCCAGAAGTAGAGCTTCAGTCCCTAGCTAAATTCCCACCTAAATTCCCCATCCCACGTTTCCTCCTAGGAATCAATAAAGTCTTAATTTCAACCTTGTAGGTTTGGCCCCAAACTTAAGTGTTAATCAATCTTTTAAAAACACTGCTTGAAGTTTTCATACAAGTATATGAGGAATCAGATACTACCACTTTCCAACTGCCTCTTTTTTTGTGTGTGTTAAAGTTTTTATGTAGCTTCCATTCTGAAGATTTTTAATGCATTTATGCAGCATATTTATTCAAGTTGAAACTTTAGTTCTAATCTTTTTAGATAGAATCTTTCTATGTAGCTCAAGCTGTTCTCAGACACATAGCAATATCCCTACACAGCCCCCTGAGGGCTAGGCTTATAGAAATGTACTACCGCTGAAGGTTTAGTACTTCCTTAGTGAATACCACTGTTTTTGTATTTTGTTGGCTATGGATGGTAAACAGGTCACTATAGAAAATAGTACAATAAATCACAAATGAGCACCGTAAAACGCTGGCTTAAATTGTTAGTACATTTTATATTGTATTCACTTAGAAAGAATAACAATAGGATCTTTCCCAAGTAGTCATGAGATTAATAATTGTATTTCATATGTTTACAAAACATAATTTGTATAATCTTCTTCATTCTGAATATGAAATGAAATGTAAAATCTGTGAATCCATGTTCAAATGAACCAATATTAATAATAGAACAATTTATTTTATTAAGTGTAAAAACTATTCAGAAATTCTTATAGACTTTGCTTTATATTTATGGGGGTTTGTTCATATTGCTTTTATTTGCCACCAAGTATTAAATATATTTGAACATGCTCACAATTTAATAGGTACTTTATTAGAAATATACTAACTTTCCCATATAATAAATTATATACTACAAAAAGCTGATTTTTATGGTAAGTAGTTTAACAAGAATTTTGAAATCAAACAATGAACTGTGACGATTATGGAAATCATCTAGAGCCAAAGTACCATGGTACAAAATTTTAGTGATTTAATTATCCTATAATCCACTTAGATTTTCCCCTTTAAGTTACTAATGAAATCTAGGGTCATAATTTTGTTCAATTTCTCTGAAATTTATATTAAAGAAATTATTACACAATTGCACTTTCAAATAGGAACCAGAAACAATTAAGTGATGTGTATATCACTTAATGTCATGAAACATCAGAGTTTTAAATTGTGCGTACTGAAATATTTACTTAAAATGACCTAGTAATCGTAGAAGCCTTTTCCTATAAGATCATGATGTTAAGAGTGCTTCCTTGTTTATAGTACATAAATGTTAATTTTCTTTAATCTGCATTTACTGTTTTAAATGACAATAGAATTGCTTCAAATATGAAATCATAAATCTAAAAGTTAAAAAGCCTGTGGAGTATAACGCCAGGAATTGTCTCTGGAGCAGAACATCAGTGACACTGATAGAATATGACACCCTTCAATACAAATGTTGTCATGCGTATCCATTTAAAATTTATGGTAGACCTTTTAACTCTTGTCTTCTTTCGACAGTATGTTTTGCCTTCAAGAGAAGAGACCCTTTGTTATCAGAATGTAACTCAAGTCTCTAGGATATGATTACATACTTAAGGCACGAAGAATTAGCAATGCTTTCAACAGTCCCTGTGGACTAACTTTGGCCTTACAAATGATCAAGAGGGGTAGCTGGTGCAGTAGTCATCTTCACATTACATTCCAGAGAAAAGTCATCACTACACCCTTAGTTTTGTTAGGTTTATTATTTATGACAGCAGTGAGGTCTTATGCTAATATTAACTGGACAACTGTATATAAATGTGTCATTTAAAATGCTTAGCCAAGGAGGGTAAGAGTGAGTCCTGGTCTTACTAATCACTCAGAAACAGCTGACAATTTAGCAGCCATCTGTGTTATGTTAAATTTTTCTAATATCTCTTTTTATATTGCTTCCTAACAGGGTTAATTTTGAACTTAAGAGGGAATAAAAAGCATACTCTTCAGAATATGTAATTTAAACATAAAGGACTAAATCTTAGTCATTTAGTTATTAAAAAGAATCTTGAGGAAATTACATTTATGTATAAAGGAATAAAACAAAATGTAAACAATGCTCAGGTGAAAAGTTTAATACAATCAGGGAAAATCCCTTTTCTCTATGTTTAAAGTGCATGGTTCTTCTCAAGATGGCAAAGATATTATAGATAGCTTTTGCACGTGTTTAAAAACCTGCTGTGTATTTCTGACATGCTTAACTTAATATAATGCGCATAGATAGAGGTTAAGATACACAAAGGACTACTCAGCAATTTATAGCTTTTGGATAATTTCAGTGCTCTCTGCTTATTGAGTGTCCCTGTTGAGAACACCTATAAATCACATCGTGGCTGACTTGATTTGCTTGTGCACTTCACTGGTGAAATACCATTAATGTGAGCAATTTAGCCCTTTAATAATCACTGTGATGTGTTTCATTGTCTCTTCACACTGTTTCTCCTTTATTGACATATGTAATCTTATTGGTAATTTTTATACTTTGTCCTCTTTGAGACACCAAGAAATGCATTGTTACAATATTTTAATAATCAATAACTGTTACTAATTAACCCAATAGAAGAAAATAGTATGTCACTGGTATTGTGAATAAATTTCACCTTCACTTCAATGTACTATTAATGGAATATGGAGCAGTTCAGCTATTTTTGACAGAGATTACTACTTTTTGTCTAGTCTATGTCCAGAGTTTTTATCCATATATCTGAGTTTTAATTGCCTACATATCCAGGTTACAACCACCAAATTACAATTAGAGTACTTCATAAAATCAGAAAATCTCAATCAGCAATGGGCTACATTAGGACTTCAATAACCCTTAATCAATCACCATGTTACCCACACTGACTCACTCAGATTCAGGCATTTACAACCTACAGCCTGTAAACTATATACACCACAGATATGTGCACCTGTGTCTAGAAAAATTTGTAGATAAAAGTCACGTTGAAATGTCAATAAGTTGGACATACTTCCAGGCATGCCACTAGGGCATTTCAAATTAAAACTCCTTTGAGAGTTCATCTTACTCAAATTACAATGGCTAAAATAGAATAAAAGCAAATTACAACAAACACTAGCATAGATGTGAGTGGGGAAATAGAAAGCCTTATTCACTCCTAGTGGGAATTCAAACCAATAAAGCCACTATGAAAATCAGTGTGGCAGTTTTGTGAAAGGCTACAGATACTTTCACATCAGGTTCTAAGTATAACTTTCCTCTCAATAATCTCAAAACATCCATTATTCAGCTACTAGCAGACTTGAAATAAGGTAGATGACCGTTAATAGGTTAATGGTACATTTAAACAATGTAATTTTATCCAGCTGTTAAGGAAAATTATGAAACCTGAAAGTAAGTCAATAAGGATGGAAAAAAAAATCATTGTGAGTGAGGTAACTCAGATACCATCCTGCATGTGTCACATGCTTTCATTTTTGAATGTCATCTTTTTATCTTTAGATACATGTGTTTAGTTTGGAATGGACACAGAGGTCAGAAAATTAACAATGGGATAATTGGGAGATATTTCAAGGGAGGAGACATAAAAAGAAAGGGTACAATGGGGGGGAAGAGAATAATATAACCAGAAGGGTTAAATGGGGTGCAGCATGGAAGGGCAGTCTGCCTTTACAAAAGTCACATGAAAACTAGCTACTGAAGACTGTACATAAAATACTTACATGTAGATATATAAAATATTTTAATAGTCACCCTATAGAAAAGAGACACTACCCACAGGATAACAAATAAAAACCCCAATGCCAGGAATGGTTAGATTCTATTACTGAAAATACCACATATCTGAGTCATGGAGCAGTGGAAAACCAAGCTGATACTCACCAGGAAGCGTCATCGCCCGCTGGTTAGCTTTCATAGTGCTAGAGGCGCTGTACTTACAACCAAAAGATAAAAAGTGATTGTCATACTTACCCAGCTGTGCATACTCTGAGGTGTAATGCTGACTCACCTGTTGAGGTATACCATTTGGGCCTAGAGAGATGGCTGAGTAGTTAAGGGCATTTGTTGCTCCTGGAGTGGGCACAGGTTTGATTTCCAGCACTCAGATGGTTCACAACTATCTGTAATTCCAGTTTTAGAGGTCCAAAAAAACCCTCTCCTAGCCTCTGGAGATACTGAACATGAACATGGTACACAAGCGCACATGTGGGCCGCTGGACACACATAAAGAAAATGAGTAAATCTAATAAAGATAAAATAAATTTAAGAGGGTATGTCCACTGGTACAATAGTAGGAGCAATGTTATTGGATTAACCACAGTTTATGACTGTATTTTAAAGCCACTCTATAAGATAGAACTCATCTATTGCATCATTAGCACAGCTAGTAACCTCTTCATAGTTAGGCCCTATGGGAGGATATATTCTGCTAAATGGACATAGTATTTGGCTAACTTCTAATGACTTATTCTTGTATTTATAGATTTAGAACACGTCTCAAGCCTCATCAGAAACATTTCTTTTGCAAAATAGTGTTCTATGACTATGCAAGGTACAGGCAATAAGTGACTGTACAGTGTTGAATCCTAAGTGGGATATGTATGCCATATACCTCCTTTCAGTTCTCAGGGGTTACTCTGCAAAATGGGGTAGAAAAATTGTAGCAGCCAAGAGCGTTGGATGCCTACAACAGGACGGTGTTTTTCAGACACAGCAGGACAGTTACATAAATGAATTCATAGCACTGTGACATCATGCACAAGACTTAAACAGGATTGGGAGAGATGGCAGTATCCAATCAAGGGTAGGAGACTAACACGAAGTCCCTCTGCTAATTGAGGCGCTCCTGAAAAGTGCGGTACTTGACAGGCACTAGGAGAAGAACGCTTTGTTTATTTTAAGGTGTAATCCCTCATAGGCTGGCCAATGTCCAGTGGTGGCCACACATCTAAGAATATAAAGGCAGCACAAATTCAAATCCAAGTGTTAAAAAAAAATAGGAGAAAAAAGATGAGTGTATATGGAAGTGATGGTGTCTCTGGCAGTGGTTGGCATAGTGAATATAATAATTTGCTTTCCAACAAAGGCTTATGAGAGTACATGAGTCACTCACATAGAGGTTGAGTTAATGCTTTAAAATAGCAAAGTGTTTTAGAATAAGGTCTTTGAATAACACCTATCTTGAAAAAGAATTTCCTTTGTTGAATAAGAAGACCTTATATTTTTCATTTCAAATTTCTCAGATGTTGGGTATCTTAATTTCTTTCTATCAGCCTACTTTGTTTATGATGTTTTCTGGAATTTTATTTTGTCACCTTAAGACATTTATTTGATAAGTTAATATCTTTTAGAATTTACAATATAATAGCATAGTTCAGAAAGTCAATAATAAAATCCAAAATACCAGTTTTTCATACCCAGCCAAAAATATTGAGAGGGAACAATCTTGGGCAAATTATTGTTGCTGATTTGTTTCAAATTCTACTCCACCAAAAAACTGTGAAAATTTGTACATTATTAATACTGATATCTATCCCACAATGTCTTAAGGTTTTTAATGTTAAAACAGCACTGTTCTTGACACTGAAATTTTAACCATAAATTCCATTTTAAAGGTATTTCTGTGGACACAGTTTTTAAGATAATATTTGTTGTCTTTGTTTTCTGCACACAAGATATTTTCTTCCAAACACACCTTTGAACCAAAGCCCATCAGTTATTGACAGTTCAGCTTTAAATATAATATTAACAGGAAAGGTTGCTATAGGTATAATAACAATTACAAGTAACCAAATGAAAAATATTATAGAAATTAAGATTTATAAGTAAAACTGGAAAACAATTATCATCGTAACTATTTAGTTTGTATTGCAAACATTACTATATCAGATTGAAATTTTAGTTCTTTTTGGGAAGTCATGCCCATATATATTTCGTGGTGCGAAGCCTAAACATCTAAGGTTATACAAGGCTCCAAGATGACAAATAACTTACTCAACCAATATGTAATGAGGAAAGAAGACTTTACTTGCTATAATTTCTGTATGAGGAAATTATACCTTTTTCTGGATAGCACACCAGCATGCAATCATCTGTCTCCCTTTAACATAGTCAGAGAAAGCAGTGCATGCCAGGGCAAACACTAGAGATAATTCTAGTAAACAACGGCTTAATTGAACGACTTTTTTTTTTTAACTGAGTAAAAAAAAAAGAAAAAGAAAAAGAAATCTTCTCTCCTTGATGCCTTAATGTTCCTGGTGATTTACATTTCAAGATGTCCACTTCATATTGTTTCGGTTGGATGATCGGAGGAGAGGACCCTTTCACTGCTGTTTGCTTCAGTTGAGTTGAGATGGAATGGTTCCAGTTGTGTAAACAGCTCTTGGTGATCTCTCAGCCTTCTTTCCAGTGCCCCATGGAGACACAGTTGATTAACAGGGCACCATGTGGGCAGGTGCGGCTGGCGCATAAGCCCTTCTCAGATCCACCCGCCAGGGGCCTCAGTTGTGCTTCTTGTCCTAGTTCTTTCATGGGTTGGGACACAAAGCACAATTTGCTTTAAGGAGATTTGGGTCATGTACACAAATTGCAGATAGAATTAAGTTAATAGAGGGCTTTTATCGTGAGCTTGGCTGAAGCCAGTCCCCTTGAGAACGGAGACTAATTGGTTAGTCACTTCATGCGTTTACATGCTCTGATGGAGGGCTCTGAAGATAAGAACAGAGAGGAAACAAAGAGGATCCAATTAACAAGAACACTGGGCTCTGTTTCTGCCTGGAATTTCTCAATTGTAACCGTTTCCGTATCTGGAGGATTTGTTTATTTGTTTGTTTGGAGATAGGACAGGAAAAAGAACTCATGGCAAAAACATTCTCACCAAATCTCTTGCACTTTCCAATTGTCATGGATGAATAACTGCTTGGTGTATTGATGAGGAAGGAAGTACAGCGTTTTGTAACAGTACTTTATAATTAGTTTCAGAGTATTCTTAGAAGAAAAAGGTTCATACTTTTGATCTGCCATTGATGTGTATAATATTTGAAAGGAACTAAATATCTCTTCCTGAGTTTCTCTATGTATGGTGGAATTGTTAATATGTTAGTTAAAAGGTTTTATGGTTATGCTTGTTACAACAAAAGGACAATCAAATTACTTGGATAATTTAATATTTACTAACTGATAATTTTATTCAATATATTATATGGTACAGGATTTAAAAATATGTAAAATTCTTTTATTGTTTATATTTATGATATTCATTCTACTTCCTTCTGCTAAAAATAAGGAAAAATTTCTTCTTTTAACTCTTTATATTGTTTTTTATTAATTAAACATTTGTACATATGCATTTTTTTATTGTACATATATACAATAAACTACCTATAGCAAGAAGAACCATGATACAATCAGGAATTATATAAATGTTATATTCTTAGTGTTCTGGCTATTTGTATTTGACAGCTTCAAGAAAATATCTTTCCTATCTTGGTGCATCTAAAATTCTGAATGTAAATCAATCTCCATCACATTTTGTCATTATCAATTTAAAACATCTATCTAGTCCTAAAAACATCTTAACCCTTAAACAATTAAGCTTCATTGTAAAACTAAGCTATCTGCTCTTCAACTCCATCAGAGACCTGAGAAGGAAAAAACTTGATGGACAGACATCCTTGCTCACAGACTGGCATAATTAATAATATGAATGCCATCCTTACAAAAGCAATCTCTAATTTCAGTGCAATTGCAAAGTTATCATGTAATTCTTCATAAATATAAAAAATCCAACTCATATAGAATTACAAAGGCCTACAATGGCTAAAAGAACCGTGAACAGTAAAAAACAACGCTGAAGGTATCCCCACACACACACAAATTTCAAGTTATCCAAAAGATCTATAGTAATAAAAAGAGAGTGGTATTGAGATCAAAATAGACACATTGATTAATGGAAGGACACACATATAAGCTTGAACTCCTACAGCCAAATGACTTTTTTCTTTTGTCTTATTGAGGCTAAATATATACATCAGTGGAAAAATTTATCAAACAGTGCTGGTCAAACTGGATAGTTGCATCCAAAGGAATAAAAGTGGATTTTTACATCTCACCCTGCACAGAACTCATCTCCAAATGGGATGCTTGAGGATCCCGCAAAAGCCCTGATACCTAGAGTCTGTTAAAGGAGAAATGTGCTTCATCATATAGGCACAGATAGGAAAGATAGCTTTTTAAATGTTCAATGGCTTTAGTAATAAAAAAATAGAATGAAAAGTACTTTGATATTTTTATCTTTCCCTAGTCATATGATTAAGATTTAAAAAAGGAAAACAAATGATTGTTTACATGTGTGATAAAGAGAAGAAGTTATATTCACTGTTCATTGGGGTGCGAACTGATATTGTTTCTATGGAAGCTAGTGTGGAGTTTCCTAAAACTTTGAGAGATATTCCTACTATATGATATATAAATACTGAGAATATCCCCAAGTGATTCTATTTCCTACTATATGGTACTGCCTCATACATGTTTATTGCCTATTCACAGCAGCTAAGCAATAGCAACAGCTTAGATGTCCATCAGCAGTTGAATAGCTAATGAGAAGGTGGTACATGTACACAATGAGATATTATTCAGAGGTAAACAAAAATAAGTTATATAGTTTGTTAGTGACCTGAGGGAAATTTTTGAGAGATGTAATTCAGAAGCAGAAAGACAAATGTCATACGGTCCCTCCCGTATTTGAATATCAGATTTAAGTCTTTAGATATATGAATTATCTGTGAAGATTATTCATCTATAATCTACATAAAAATATTTTCCCAATCTAGAAACTTTCTAAAATATGTGCATACATAAATAAAAAGAGTTTAAAGTGGGAGAGAATGGATCCCTTAGACACCATGAACTATCAAATAAAATCTCCAGTGCTAATATGGGTTATTACTTTTCAAGTCATTGGTCAGTATGAGATGGATTTCACTAGGCATTGCAAGTTATAGTCTCTGCTTTTCATTACCCTCCAGAACATAGACACCATTTCCGGACAGTCTAAATACTTGAGTCATAAAACATGTATTAATCAAGCTGCTACTGACTTAGAGACTCCATCCTTTCTGGCTAGCTTTCAGAGTACTAAGATGTTATATGCATACTAGTGGGTGAGAAAAGGGTTAAACAACCTTTCCAGCTGTGAACTTTGAAAGTTACAATAACTTCTCTTCTACCGTTTGGGCATAAATGTGGAAATAACCATCCATGCTCTGACTAAATATAGAGCCTGCTTCCCATAATAAAATTCATGCCTGGCACTGTAACCCAGGCAAAACTCATGACTAGGTAGGTCATAGGTCTTAAGGAAGAACCTAATACCATGATTATGCTGAGTGGTTAGAGTAATAAATTATGATCTATGTTCTAATTATACCCATATGTTAGTAAATTTCTCAGGCCTCATCAAAGTTGCTTTTTTTTAAATAGACCTGATTAACATAGACATTTATAGCTGGTTAATGTGTAAAAATAAGTGACTGCAGAATGATCAGTACTACATGGTAATTACACACTTCACCCTGAAGTCTCCGGGATCATTTCAGAAGGTGTAGAAGGCAAAATTCAGAATCAGCGAATATCATCATTGAAACTGTATGTGCTGACATGACAGGACTATTACATGGAAGAAATCACCGTGGCTGTGACAGTATGCACAGGACCTGCACAAGATCAAAGCAGACACAATCTCAGTGTGGATGGAGGTGGAGCTCATTCATCTGAGGATCTGCTGTAAACTGATAGCTGTTGGGGAATCAAGGATCAACTTTCTGTGATGATAGAGCCCTTGAGAACCTACTATGCTTTCATGTATGGTATTACACTCATGCACATAAGACAGCACTTGTTGCATGACAGTACAATGTATCCCAATCGGTTTCTCCTCTCTCCACTCCTTCCTGTTTCCCCAACCCCACCTTTCCTCCAGATCCACCCCAACCTCTGTCTCTTTTTAAGAAAGGAGCAGGACTCCAAGAGGACTACCAAACCAAACGAAACAAAAACAAATATACTAAGACAGGGCAAAAGTCATCACATGGAAGCTGAACAAAACAACCCAATAGGTGGGAAAGAGTTCCAAGAGCAGTTACAAGAGTCAAAGACACACCTGCCCCCACTATTTGGAGTCCCACAAACACCAAGGTAACAGCAATAACATATACAGAGAGGACATAGTGAAGACCCTTGTCAGCACTATGCTTGTCACTTCAGTCTCTGTGAGCCCATGTGTGCCCTGCTTATTTGACTCAGTGGGCCATGTTCTCCTGGTGTCTTCCATCTCCTTGGACTCCTACAGTCTTTCTGGCCCCTCTTCTGCTTAATCCCCCAATCTTCAATGGAGGGACCCAATGGAGACATCTAATTTAGGTCTCATCACAGTAGCCTTCATCCCCTCCCTCTGTGTGCCATTAAGGCTGCCCCAGCAAGGGGCGGTGATCAAATCGTAGGCACCAGAGTTCAGGGGTCATGTTAAAGGCAGTCCCCCACCTGTAACACACACACATGGAGATTGAGCTGTCCAGCAGCTACATATAGACAGGGGGTCTAGGTACTTTGCACGCATTGTCCTTGGTTGGTGCATCAGTTTGTGCAGGCCCCCTGGGTCCACTGGCCTAGATTGTCTTCCTGTGGAACTCTGGACCCCTAGGGTTTTTGTTTTTGTTCCTGGATTTTAGGTTTTTTTTGTTTGTTTGTTGTTTGTTTTTTACAAAAAGCAAATTCAGTTGGGAGGGAAAAGTGGTGGAGGAGATAGGAGAGGGATTGGAGCAGACACAGTTGGAGAGGAGATTTTATCAAAGCATTGCATACATGTCAGAAATTCTTAAACAAATAGGAATCATAATAAATGAGTGGATTTCTGGGCCCCACTAAGGCAATGGCATTCTAATTTCTGTGATACACATTGTAATTATTTGGACAGATGGCCAACCCCTTCTTTATATTAATTAGTCAAATTTTGAAGATGAATTTTATAAAAGCTCATATTATTAAAATTTGTAGCTAGACTAGGTGCTATGAAAAATAAAATTTATATAATATTTCCTTCATGCTACATATGGTTTTGGTCTTCACATATTGTTTGATCTACTTTTTTAACCTAGAACTAGAAATAACTGAGTTAATAAATAAATCACAAAGACTCAACATTAAGCTTTTCTGATTCCTTTATTTCAAGTTGTGATAAATTCCATTTGATGGTTTAATTTCAGGAAAAAAGTGTTCCCCTAGATAAATGTTGCCTACTTAATACACAGGGAAACCATTTGATTTAGGATGGCAGCAGCCACCAGCATCCATGAAACCACAGAGCCTTTGAGACCCACAGAGGCTCCAGAGCAGCTGAGGAGGAGTCTACAGAGCCAGAAGTATCTCTGGAACAACAAGAGAATGCCTACCTAGATCTACCCAATGGACAAGATATTCTTCACAGTTGAGTGGAGAGTGGGGTCTGACTTTCACACAAACTCTGGTGCCCCATATTTGACCACGTCCCCTGGATGGGGAGACCTGGTGGCACTCAGAGGAATGATAGCAGGCTACCAAGAAGAGACTTGATACCCTATGAGCATATACAGGGGGAGGAGGTCCCCCTCAGTCACAGTCATAGGGGAGGGGAGTAAGGAGAAAATGGGAGGTAGGGATGAATGAGAGGATACAAGGAATGGGATAAAAATTTAGATGTAATATGAATAAATTAATAAACTATACATATTTTTTTAAAAAGAAAATGCAGGTCTTATAGGAAAATGCTTTTTAAAAAATGGTCTTATCAGCCAGTCAGTATTGGCGCATGTCTTTAATCCTAGCACTTGGGAGGCCGAGGCAGGAAAATTGCTGTGAGTTCAAGGCTAGCCGTGTCTCCAAAGTGAGTCCAGTACAGTTAAGGCTACACAGAGAAACCCTGTCTTGAGAAAACAAAACCAAAAACAAACAAACAAAAAAGTGGTCTTATGAAAGTGAAGGAAAGATAGCACAGCAGAGATATGCTCATCTGAGGGTAGAGAAACTGGAGTGGCAGATAGGAAAGGGATGGATATGGGAGCACAGCTGCAATTGACATAGGAACATGCCAAAGCTGAGTAGGACTGACCTTCCTAAGCCAGAGGAGCCCAGCAGAAAGCCATGGCAGTATATGCTGCTTGCCCTGATGGGGAAAGGTTGGCACAGGGAAGCATCAACCAAGAGCTACAGGCATGATGATCATATACAGAACCCTTTCTCATCTTGACCCAGGATGCACTGCACCAGCTGCAAGATCACCACGCTAACCCAGAGCAACAACAGGATATCCAAAACAAGTCTCAGGCATGGTGCATCAGAAATCAGAACCCTTGAAGCAGATCCATGACTTTTTCCAATTAGTATTTTCTTGTAAAGCTGTTTGGGCAACGTTTGTGTGTGTGTGTGTGTGTGTGTGTGTGTGTGTGTGTGTGTGTGTGTGTGTGTGTAAAGCTGTGTGACATGCTGACATCTGCAATGTCACTTCAGTGAATAAATGATTGATGGAGAGAAGGGAAAGACGGTGGAATGCAGTGCTGCATGAATGTGTATGTTAGAGAAAGGCAGGACTAGAGATACAGAGGCAGCAGTGACAGGTGTGAGTACACTACTGCAGCATTTCAGAGGAGCATGCTGCTGTTGAGTAGGGCTGTCAGGGCATTGTGCCGCAGCCTTGAGCTCTTACAGGCTCTTGCTCCTAAATGCACTGCCCAGCTGCATGATATTTTTGGACCCCAGCAATGACAAGATGAAGAACAGTTAATTTTCAGGATTGGACCTCCTCAAAAGACCTCTGTGGTTTGGGCTGCTGAAGGAGGCCATGTGGGTATCCATGGTTTGTGTACAGCTGGGCCTTATAGGTATCTGTCCTTAGTGCTGTGCCCAGCAGCTCTGCATCTCCATGGTCTGTGATACCACCTGAGGCTATATTAATGTCTGCAGTCTGTTCTGTCAAGAGAAACCATATGAATATCTGAGGTCTGTGCTCCTGTTATGAGGAACAAAGAGTCTTTTGTAGTGATATTTATGATGTCAGACTCAAAGTTGAGAACAAAATATATTGAAGTATTCTGTGACACCCCCCAGCACCACCACACAAAGAAAAAGTCTAGATAGGAAGCCGCTGAAGAGAGTCTATAAAAATTTAAATATGATGAAGTGTAGCTCTTCGGAGGTGATGGAATCTGGCAAGGACAGGGGGAATACTCTGTTATCTTTAAGGGCTGGCCACCAGAAATTTGGCCATGCTCAAATGAGTATATAGGCAACACAAATTAGACATGGTTCACTTTTTTCCCTTTAACCTTTTTTCCCTCTTGTGTAAGCTAGTTGGGTTGTATAATAAAGTTTAAGTGTTAAGAAACAGAACCAAAAACAAGTGATGGATTAACAATTGAGTTGTAATCTGATTAAATTAACAAAATTTAAAAAAAGAGGCCATAAATTTGAGACAGAGAAATGAGGATACAGAGGAGGGTCTGGAGAAAAGAAAGGGATATGGGGCAAATGTAGTGATGTTTTAATTTCATAAAAGAGCAAGGCTTCAACTTGTAAAAAAACAAACTCATTTAAACTGCCTTTAGTTTTTCAGATAAATATTACAATAGAATAATTGTAATCAATACTTTTTTCTTTTCTTAAAGAATTATGTGTACATATTCTGTGCCCAAAACCCAGTGAAGGGGCACTTACAGCGCTAGCAGGAGGAGGAAAAGGAACAAAGACCACCACAAGTCAGAGAAGTAAGATCATTTAAATATACTTTTATAAATTGATATTTCATCATACTAAAGCATTATAGGAGGATGAACAAGTTTATCTAAAAGTATTTACTTATATATTTAACATTATTGAAATAGTGTTAAACACCTGTAATACAAACAAAGTAGGAAATGTATTCCAACAATAATATTTTGCAGTTTTTGTACATGTTTAATGTACAAATCAATCAGTGAAATTTATTAAACTCACAAATGAGCTTTAGAGATGAGTGTTTTATGAGTAAATTCAATTAGAGAAATTTCATCCATGCTATTATTACCATGTTTGGTTGTAGTTGGTTACCCATGCAATATGTCACCTTTAGCTTTTTTTTTTCATATTTTAAAATATTGTAATTTTATGTTTATGGGTAAAACAATTAACTTTGAAGACTATCGACAAATAGGTATAATTTCACACATTAATAAAAGTTGTATATTTCCCTTTTAGTTCTACTAATATTTGGATGAATGAAAAAGTCAAAATGTCACAGTTTCTATTTTCCATAAAATGCTCACATGAAACATAAAAGAACCTGGTAAATTACATTTGTCTTAAAGCTGGCAGCAGATGGGCATAAGGTGCTTCCCTTGCCAACACTATCTCCTTGAGGGGAGGGGCAATTCCTCAGTGGTTAAGAGCCTGTACTGCTCTTTCAGAAGCCTGGAGCTAGTTTCCTTCCACCCATGTCAGACAGCTCACCAATACCTCTAATTTCATTTTAGTGAGTCAGTAAGTCATTTTTCTGCCCTGACCACGATGGCCACTTGCATATACCTACACAAAGGCACACACACACACACACACACACACACACACACACACACACACACACACACACACACGTAAATTTCAAGTAATTAATTTTTTCAATATAGGACTCTATTTAAATACTGTTTCTGTTAAATTTCATATTTAAAGCTTTAGTCCTGTAATCCCAATAGCTCTTTACTAGAATACACAGAATTTCTACTTTGATATCTGACAAGTCCTTTCTGTGAAGTTTTGTCCACTTGCATTTTTTCTGTTTTTTTTTTTTTTCCTACTATCAACACTAGACTGAGGAATCACAATGCTCTTACTTGTCCTAGAGAATGTATCTGTTTGGGGAGTCAGTTACCCACTTATCTTCACACACAATAACCATATAAAAAAAAGTTCCCCTGCTGTCATTTAATGCAGTAAATAATAGTGCCAAGTACTTCCTCTATGCCCTGTGTGTAAAAAAAAACTGATGAGAAAAGACATCAC
Source organism: Acomys minous (assembly GCF_964271855.1). Taxonomy (NCBI): domain Eukaryota; kingdom Metazoa; phylum Chordata; class Mammalia; order Rodentia; family Muridae; genus Acomys; species Acomys minous. The sequence continues at coordinate 29,175,096 of NC_140487.1, forward strand.
CTGAGCAAACCATGGCATTTTCGAGAGCTCTTACTTATATTTAGTTCAGTCTAAGCAAATGAACTTTTAAATAAGAATTTCAACTTCAGTGGATTTGGCTACCAGATAAAAGTAAATATCAAGTGTGTCTTCCCCATCATAAAATAAAACACTCCTTTTCATCCATCTGTTGTGAAAATATTTGACTCTTAGTGAATTTTTCCACATATCAAAGGCCAAGTAGTTTTTTTTTTTAGACTATTCTTCTAGTGCTCCCAAAACTATGTCCATTCACTTCTTTAGAATGTTGGGGTAACAGGAAATGAAATGTGGAATCGACTTTTAAAGGGATTGAGTTTTGTCGTAAAAATACTAGATTCTTCAACATAAAAAGGAGAAAAATATGTCACTCTGTCCTTTGCACTGTTAAGCATGTGCATGAATGACCCTTGACCAAAACAAAATGTTTTCTTATAATAGGCTGTTATCCATAAATAAAACATACATAGTTTATGTTTACCTATATAGATTTAGATAATATATGTAATTTTAATTGTTTTACTTGGTTCAGGACACTTTGTACTTATCTTTTATTTGTATGTCTATAGATAGCTAGAAAGACAAGGCACATAAAATAGAATCATGTCAACAGACCATCACTTTGTTCTTTATTTAGAAAGTGAAGACTGGTATGACTATGTTCAGCATTTTCACAACAGAATTTCCAGGAATAATTCAGGTTGTTTAAATCATCCCTATTATTGGGAAATTTGTACCATAATTCTAATATATATGTATAAATGTATATGTATATGTACATATACATATGTAATATATATATGTATATATATATATATATATATATATATATATATATATATATATATATATATATTAGTGGGCATAGGTGTGTGTGGCTATATGACCTATCATGTAGAACAAAATGTTTTACTGTTGTTTTAGAGTAGAAATACATGTCTTTGTATTCAATTGTTTTTGTTTAATTGTCTATTCTTTATCTTTCTGCCAATTTTCATTAAGAAAATGAAAATTTGGCAAAAAGTGATTGAATACTATTAGGAGCCACAGTACTCTGGTCAGCTTTTTTTTTTAATTTTAAGTTTGTTTTAAAATAATTATTCCTTTTGCATCCCAATTGTAGCTCCCTTCCTTATCTCCTCCTATTCCCATCTTCCATCCCTCTTTCCCCCTATTCCCCTCCCTTAGTACTCAGAGAGGGAGAACTCTTTTCCCCTTCCAACTGATCCAGAGTACCAGGTCTCTCTGGCATGGTAAGGCACCCTGCCAGGGGAAGCGGTCAATGTGCCTGGGTATATTCCCAAAAGATGCTCCACAATAAAACATGGACATTTGTTCAACTAAGTTCATAGCGGCATTATTCATAATAGCCAGAAATGGGAAACAACCCTGATGTCCCTCCTCAACAGAAGAATGAATAAAGAAACTGTGGTACAACTACACAATGGAATACTATTCGGCTTTCAAAAACAAGGACATCATAAATTTGCAAGCAAATAGATGGAGCAGGAAAAGATCATCCTAAGTGAGATAACCAAGATCCAGAGGAACTTCAAACCATTTTAATATTACTTTCAAATGTGATGTAGTACCAAGAGTTAGAGTGAATGAAAGAAAGTGTTCACAGAAACAAGGGAGCAGCCTGTCTGGCTGCTATTTGGGGAGGTTGTCAATCCCTCTCTGAGCTGCAGTGTCACCTTACACCTGGCGGTGTTTTGCTTCATAAGGGCTGTCTTTATGCAAATTAAGTTTTCTTCACATGTAGGCGGTTTAAGATTATTTTGCAAATAGATATGCTTCCCTGAAATATCTGGTTATTGGTATAAATCATACATTCCAAATTGGCAAATATGAGCCTTTCTTTTTTTTTACCCACAATATTCCCCAATCCGGGTGAAAGTGTCATGTATACATGAGGAATTCAATGAACATGTGTTGAATTGATGATAAGGCATGAAGGGAAAAACTGAAGGATTACATGCTTTATTTCATGGTATTCACTCTGCTGGTATATACATTAGTCTCAATAGCCATTTTGTCTTTGAGCCCATTTCACAGGGGGAAGAAAATCGGTGTCAGCATGCTACCATTTGGAGTCATAGTGGCATTATTTGTGTGGCCACTCTTAAATTTTAGGGTTGTTACTTTGTAATTAGAATGGTACATGTTCCCAGACAATATCAGAGTAATAATATGATTTCTATTCTAGATTTAAAGTTGTTATGATCCAATTGTAAATGATATAAATGACCCTAATTTTGCTAACAGTTCTTTTATTCAATGATAGACAATATCTTCAAATTCTATTAGGATCATCAACTGTGTAAATTTATTATACAAAGCCTACCTAATAGAATGACAGCTTTGGATAAATGTATATAATAGGCATTGTGTGTGTGTGTGTGTGTGTGTGTGTGTGTGTGTGTGAGAGAGAGAGAGAGAGAAAGAGAGAGAGAGATTTTCTAACTATCTTTTTTATATCATTTAAATTAAAATTTATCTAGTATAAATCATCTATTAAGATAAAAATATTTCAATATTGCACGAATAACATTTCCTTGGATACAATGCTGAGTTATTTTTCTCCACAGTGCTATTTGTAAGGACAAAGATCTGATTATATAAGCAGTCTGTAAGGGTTTGAATGTGTCTCCAAGGATTTTACATTGAAATATAATTCTTATTGTGAACCATTTAGAGGATGGGAATTAAAGCTGACTATGGTATTTTGAGGTGGGACCTGCTAGAGGTAATCAGCATTGAGCCCTCCTGATTGGACATTGGTGAATTTTTAAGAAGAACAGGAAAAGGAGAGAACACACACATGCTCGTACATGTGAATACTCAGTTGGTTGCCATTTGAAGACTTATCTTACGACTCTGGCAATAAGCAGGCTATCACCACATTCAGACTCTCAAACATCCAGAACTGAGAATTTTAAAAATACTTTTTTCTTTTTACAGCAACTCAGCTTCAGGTAGTTCTTTATAGAATCCAAAGTATTAACATTGGTTCCCATTAAACCCTAATTCCCAAATTAGCCTCTGGAACTCTAATTCTTGCTTAGATTTGATTTGATAATTTTGGTTGATATTCTATATGAGTTCCATGAAACAAATGCAGGACTCAAAAAAAAAAAAGCCTTTGGGGACCACCAAGCTAGCGCTTGCTTATAGCTTAGTTCCAACAGAAGTAAATAGTGTTGTGTTAAGATCTGTAGTTTCTTTTGGAGCTCACAGTGCTCATGTGTTTCTGCTTTATGTAACCACCCATGTCATTAGAAATAGTCAAATATGAGGTTAAAATGCCCAGAAGTGATGAGAATCTTAGTCATAATAGAATCATGATATTTTTAGACACTTGTCAAAATTCGACTGGCAAATGCAGAATTTTAATATGGCAAACCTCACTGAGTGGTACCATGGCTTTCATAGCAAATCAGGCTTCTAGGCAAATGTTTACATTAACTTTTCATTGCTATCAAATTTTGTATTTCTACCTAAAATTCTGCATTAAACTTGGAAATAGATTCTGGTTTGCATTTCACAGTAGATTTGTCTACATAATGGAAACTCTAGGCAAATAGAACAGTGAACACATTTATTTGAGTTTTTTTTCTCCTGTGGTTTAGCCAGTAAGAAAACCATCAAATAGTCACATATAAAATTAGGGCTAAAAAATGCTTCTTTTTTTGCCGCAGGAAAAAAAATTTCTATCTTGCTCATGTGTTAGTTAATGGTCTTAAGGGTAAGAGGACTCATTCCATTGTTTAAAAAATTATGCTTACAATGTTCCTGTGAAAACTAAACACCCCTTTAATTGTGAAATACTTTAATAAAAGTGAACAGGATAATCCTCTTATATTTGCAAGTAAATATTTAAGAAACTATTTTTATGTTTTACCTTAAAATGATTAATTTCTTTATTTCTAAGTTCTACCTTATTTGTGAATCTGAAAATTTAAAAGAACATATAAATCATCTCAAATTTTACATCTCCACAAAATTAATAATCTAAAATAATTTTGTATATTTTATCATTTTTCTATTTAAAAATAGTATTTTATACAATACATTTTGATCATGCTTTTTTCCTTCTCCCAATTCCTCCCTACTTCCCTGCCCTCCCAAATACACACCCTTTCTTTTATTATCTCTTAGACCTGGTGGCACTCAGAGGAAGGATAGCAGGCTACCAAGAAGAGACTTGATATGCTATGAGCATATACAAGGGGATACCCTATGAGCATATACATGGGGAGGAGGTCCCCCTCAGTCATAGTCATAGGGTAGGGGAGTAAGGGGAAAATGGGAGGGAGGGAGGAATGGGAGGATACAAGGGAGAGGATAACCATTGAGATGTAATATGAATAAATTAATAAAATAAAATTCTTAAAAAAACAAATGAAACAAGAAACACACACACGCACTTACACACACACACACACACACACACACACACACACACACACACACACACAACCACAAAACCCAGAAAATTAGAAACCAAAATAACAAGCAAAAGACCAATAAGACAAAAAAAAAAAAATGCAGATTTTAGACTCACCAAGATAGAAAAGATGTTTTTTTCAAGGTTGCCAAATACAAATAGCCAAAACACTATCAATGTAACATTTCTATAATTCCTGATTATGTTGTCATTCTTCTTGCTGAAGTAAAAATAAATAAATTAATAAAAAAAAAACAGGAAGAAAAAAAGGCCAAACAAACAAAGCTGTATGAGACAAAAAGGCTACAAAAGTAACACTGAGTATGTTTTGTGTTGTCTGTGTACTCTTGGGAATGGGGCCTATCCTGAAGCATGTTTAAGATACCCAGTGTGATTCCATTGGAGAAAACTATTTTCTTCCCAAAGGACAGGGATTCCAGATAGCTTCTTAGCTAGTGTTGGAACCAATGTTTGCTTCCCCTTCTCAGCACTGGGACCCTGTTTGGCTTGAAGGTGTGCAGGCCTTGTGCATGGGGCCACCATCTCTGTGAGTTCCTATGTGCATCAGTCCTGTTGTATCTGGGAGACACTTTTTTTGTGGAGTCATCAATCCCATTATTCCTCCCCCCTTCCCTATAGCTCCCCGAGGGAAAGATTTGATGAGGACATTCCATTTAGGACTGAATTCTCCAATATCTCTCAGCCTTTGCACATTGCCTAGTTGTGTTAGTTCATATCTACATCAAGAATGAGATCTCTGGCTGGACGAGACACTGATTTATGGATATATAAATTACATTCAGAGTCACTTTATTGCTATGGTCCTTAGGCAGAATGACAGTGTTTATTTTTCCCTAGGCTGATACCCAGTCTCAAGTTCTTGGCCACCAATACATTGAATAGAGTGGGGGCCTTAAATCCAACCAGAAAGAGTGGCTTGATTACCCCCACAATGTTTGTGATACTACTTGTGGAACCATATATTTATGTTTACATGTATGTAAACATATATATGTGATATTTGGAGTTGAGGCTTGGAGATGTAATTTGGATCAGATGAGCTTATCAGGGCATTGCCATCATTGTTGAATATTAGTGGATGCTTAAGAAGAAAGGGGTTGGGGGGGATGAGGGAAAGAGTCATTCAAAGATAGAAAGCAAAGAATTCACAAACACAGGCATGTATACATGATTACCCAACTAGTCCAATATAGGACTATAAGAAGTAAGAAAGTTTTATATATATACATATACATATACATATATATATATATATATATATATATATATATATATATATATATAGTGACCTCTAAACGGAGCTGGTGTTAAATGACGTGCTAAGCTAAGCATATATGTGGCAGAGGGAAGACTATAGTATCCCTTTGGTCTGCTCGAGTATTTCATTTAATTGTGCTTCATTTCGTGGAATTGGATTAAATTTCATCTGTAGGATCTATTTAATGATTACATAAATATGTCCTCAATGTATCTTTTCCTCTTTCACCTTCATCCTGCAAGTGAAGAGTTGATGTGCTGGAACACTGACACAAACTTCCTTGAGTGACACTTGTCATCCTTGTCTTACAGTTTCTTTTTGCTGATACTTCAGGGGTTACAAATGCTTGCACTCACTCTTCTTAGTAGCCATTGTTTAATTTATTAAAATAGTATAAATTATTGAGAAATTTTCTGTATTATTTAAAATATGGAAGACGCTTGAATGAAATCTCTTTCTTTCCTCTTTGATAAAATTGGATTATTCTACAGAACCAATTGTCTCATTTATCTAAGACAAAACTCCATTTCTATTTCCATTGCATCTTAGCTTTTTTCTCCCCAGGTTGACTCAAGTAAATACCTAGTTAAGGTAAGGAAGATGCAGAAGATAAAGACTTTACGACAGATTCCAGAAGCCACCTACAAGACTGCTTATCTATGAGCTCTGCACGCACATAGCTGCAAATTGCTATTTTCCAGCACAGGTTAATGGGTACCTGCTGGGACAAGAGCACAGTATAATTATTATTTTCCCCTGAGGACAAACATAAAAGAAGGCTGGGGAGATCTCAGAAGGCTGTCTCCAGTCCAGTGCAGGACACTGATTCATAGCAATAAAGTTTCTGGCCTTTAAGAGGACAATGAACAAACAAAGGAGTGTGCACTGAGCTTTAGTTGATGGATGTTGACAAGGACTCTTGTTCTAACCAGATGCCATTACCTCCAGTACATTCCAACTGGCATTCTCTAATATGCTTTCCCATTTTATACAGTATAATTTTCAGCCTATTAAGACTGCCTACAACTACAATGATTTTAATAAGCTAAACTTTTCCTCACATAAAATGCATATAGAAAAAGTTTACATACAAAAACCAGGAGACCACTATAGCATTTATTTAATTAGGACATCATTTTCAAGTATTTTTAAATGAAAAAGTTCATTGCTACAATGCTAAAAACAGAGTTGCTCACACTCTCATTGTTTGAAAGACGAAGATCACCAATGGAATTGATCATATGGTGGGGAAGGAGGTCCTCTCTGTCACAGACCTGGGGGAGGGGAATAGGATAAAAGAGGAAAGGAGGGGGAGCAGGACGATACAAGTGAGGGGATAACAGTTGAGTTGTAACCTGAATAAATTACTTAAATAAAAAAGAAATACAAAGATTTATGCTATATGCTAATGGAAAAAGAAAAATTCAAACTCATGAATGAATCATATGAGTCGAAGCATTTCTTTTTACTCCTGATAGAATGCATCATATGATATACTTTCAGATTTCATGGGAAAACTTCTACTCTTAAAGTAACTATATATGATTTTCACTTACTCTTCCTCTACTAACTCAAACAATGTTCATACCACAAAGCCAAGCATTGTTTCAATGTATAAAAGTAAAAATATTTCCGGTCTTGATTCTCATTCTGAAACGCAGTTGCTGTTCCTAATATTTTCTTCAGTTCTCCTGGGGCCCTGATCAGTTATGATATTGTGTTTAACTTATGTCTTAGTTAACTCGAGGAGTGAAGAATTTCTTCACAATGTGACGTTTCATATACTAAAAGACTACCAGTATTTACTCCTCTGTATATTTTATTTTCAAAGTAGGACAATATTTCAGACATTATTTAGAACTTTTCTCACTTACATATTTGTATTCCTTATATTCTATGTGCCCTTAGGCCACTTTAACATAAAAGCCAAGTGAGTTTACCTTGGATACTCTTAACCTATGCCTGACACAGTGTCGACAATTTTTTCACACACACACACACACACACACACACACACACACACTCACAGAGAGAGAGAGAGAGAGAGAGAGAGAGAGAGAGAGAGAGAGACAGAGACAGACAGAGACAGACAGAGACAGAGACACAGAGACAGACAGAGAGACAGAGACACAGAGAGAAAGGCAGAAAGAGGGGAGAGAGAGAGAGAGAGAGAGAGAGAGAGAGAGAGAGAGAGAGAGAGAGAGAGAGAGAGACAGAGACAGAGACAGAGACAGAGACAGAGGTGGGGGAGAGTTTGGCAGCATCATGTTAACTTGTAAATTTAATGCAATCTTTAGATTGACTTCCAGGTCCTCCCTGTTTGGCCTCCTATCTTATCTCACAAGGCATAACTGAGTTCCTCCCCTCACACAACCTCTTCATTTACCTTTGCAATCAACCTTCTGAACTCTTGTTTTGCCAGCCACATTCTTGATTCCTACCTAGTGCTTTAATATTTCTTATTTTTGGACAATATCCAAGTCTCTATTTTTACTATTTAATTTGTTTTATGTTGAAGTGTCCATTTCAAGTTCTGAGATAATTATTAAGTTACTAAAGAGGAACATTCTAGTTTCAAGGTGGTTGGTTCAAACTCATCTTTTAATCAGAAAAATATAAGTTCAGTGATTTGTCAAATAGCTCACGTTTGTGCGCAGACAGATAGAAATTCCAATTTCTAAAATGAAACAGTAGGAAGAAAATATGGAAATAGTCATAGTGAGCTTCTTAGAGTATTGTGATATAAATTCTGCCATGGGTGCAGAACAGTAAATTCTAGAGAAAATTTATAAAAACAATTCGCTAGTGAATACAATATTTGCTAAATCATCTCAGCTTGGGACTACCATGGAAGCAATCGTTTCTTTTTTGACGGATGCTTAACACTTTGCATTAAAGCACTTGCTAAGGATCTAGCATTGTAACTGTGCTAAGTGGATATCAGGTGCTTTCGTTTCTAATGCAAGCTTCCTTCTGGATCCAACACAGTGAACAGCGTGTTTCTCTGGAAAGTACAGGTTCATACAAGGGTCTCTATGCTAAAAATTTATTTGTGGGAGTAAAGTCTGGGGTGAAGAGTAAGGCAATGGGAAAACAATATGCACTGACAGGCATGTCCCTCCATGCTTACTAAGGCTGAGTGCCATACATCACGCAGTGAATTTCCACTTGAGGGGCAACAGAGGTGATCACCTCTCTGCATGCTTTTGTACTCTGTGGATAAAAGACATTTTTTTTCAGTTTTGTCCATGGTGAAGGAATTGGAATCTCATAGTCTATATTGAAAAAAATAAAAAATAAACCAAGGAAAGAAGCAAATGTTCAGACTGCAGCAAGAAACAATCATTTCTGAGTTGAGTGGTGTAGATGATGCTATGTGACAGGTTCCGGAATCCAGATTCATCTTGGTGGGCTCTAAGTGAGCTTTCATTGTTTCTTTTTCAGACTCATAATCGGTTAATGAAATTCAGAGGCAGAAAACTGTGTGAAAAAGTGACGATAATTTTAAAAAGTCATCAGTCTGTTAGGGACAATCGTGACAATTGTTCACATTCTGTCTGCCATTCTGGTTTTGGTTAGAACCCTCCAATTGTCTTTTAGAGAATTAAACCCACAAGATAAATGTTGGGGTATGAAGAATGCAAGCCATTCTTAATTAGAAACCCTTTCCAATTTGAATTAAGGTATATTAGACCCTGTAACTTTTTCTGACACTAGCTAGAGAAGCAAAGTGTGGAACTAATATACAGTTTAGAGGAGAAATGTTTTACAGCACAGGATCCACATGATCAGGGATCCGCACTGGCAGGAGACTTGTAAGTATACAGGCAAATCCTAATGTGTGTGTGTGTGTGTGTGTGTGTGTGTGTGTGTGTGTGTGTGTGTGTGTGTGTGTGCATGTGTGTGTATGTGTGTACTTCTCCAACCTTACAGGTATCCTACCTGCCAAAGGGTTCAGACCCAATGTTCTGCTCCACTTGCCCTTCAACCAACCCTATCCCAATTTCAAGGCATTTATCACTGAGGGAGTACTAACTAGTTCCTCAGAATGCTTGCCTCCTATAACCAACGCATTTGTTTGTTGTGCTACATGGGAGACAGATTAAATGATCTTGTGAGCCTGGGTTTTGTGACATGAGTCACATGTTTATTGGCGCCAGTTTGAGCATCTTTTCACATTTCTCTCCAGTGCTGTGGTCCTGAGTGACATCATTTGTTTTGGGCAATGCTCTTTTTTTTTTTTTTTTTTGCCCTGCTGTTTTCTGTTCCCTGTGGAATTCTTGGTATTATTCCAAGCTCTAACTACCTCTTTTGCTTTCCCAACATAATCTCTCTCAACTGAAAAATGTTTAGGATTAACTAATTACAATCATTCAAATCTTGACTCTCCCATGCTGTTGATTAAAGCCTAGGGGGCCTAGTTTGTTTACAAGTTCAGATGGTAATCACATGAATGTTATGTAGGCTTTGTTTAGCTTTAACTGTCTGAAGCACATCTTAGTTTTCTTATCTTCAGTTTGTCTTTTACTGGAGACAAAGCCCATGGATCTTGTAGTCAAGTCGATTTGTGTTGATACCCTAGAATTGCTACCCGTCTCTTGGAAGATTTTTAAACTTGCTTCTGCACTCAGGTGTGGCATAGTTAAAACATGTAAAAATCCCCAGCATGGGGACATGAAAGTTAAACCCTATTCAAGTAAAATGGATGCCAAAGAATCTGAAATTTTGGAAACAATACTGATGCTTTATAATCACTGTTATTGATAAAAATAAATTGCCTCTCTCATTTGGGCAAAATTTACAAAGTAAGGAAAGTATTTACTTTTGGGAAGTACATTTGAATCCATAAAATTTGTGTAAATCACTACTTCATATTTATGTTTAAATTATGCTATTTTCTGAATGATTCCACTTTATCATTAACTAATGATAAAACTCATAACTCTTTTAGGGAATTCTCTCCAAGATTTTCTTTCTGTTTTCCTTTTTTCCTTATGAGTTAGTCTGATGAAATTGTGTAAAAAAAAAAAAAAACTAACTGGCATAAAATTTAGACATTTGGCAAAGCATTGGATATTTCATAATCTACCTAGGATCTATAAGTTTAGATATAAGAAGGATAACGTGTCGTGTAATATAAAGACTGAAGATTCAGATGAGTAAGATTAAAAAAAAAAAAACAGAAAAAACACTGCAGCCAAATATTCACAAAGCCATTAAGCCATTTACTCTGTGAATTCAGACATTAGTCATTGATTTTGTAGCTTTGCTTTTACTTTTTATATGGAAAGAGTTACCTATCAATATTATGTTGCCATTCTTCATATATGAAATATGTTATACAAAAATATTCAAAAATAATATTGGTGTAGTCATTTATAGACTGAAAGTTTGTCTTTTTTCAAATAAAATGTACAATTCTTAATAATAATTAGCTAGCTTCATGCCTCTAAGTTTAAATTTCTTTGTTTGTGTAATCAAACATTGAATAAAAATAATTCCCCATGCCTACACTCAGCAGGATAGTGAACATAGTGAACAACAAAAGGCCATGTTTCAAGAACAACTGGGAGTATTTGTCCATTGATACCATGGCTTATGCACCCAAGGCTCAGCTAAGGCAACTAGGATGTGACCAAAAATTTCTTCCCTGGAATCAGGATCAAGCCATGATTGTACTCCAAATAACTATTAAAGCAGTTATATAGGCGTTCATAAGTGTAAAAAAGTGGACATTCTGGAGTTAATGTAGTAAAATAGCATGAAATTAGTAAATATAAACACAAATAATAAAAATACATGATGTACTGCTGTCATTTTCTTTCTATATAAAGGATAAATTAGAAATAAACTAATTGGTATACACAAACTATAAGATAGACTCCATGAATAGCCAAAATACCTTAAAATATTTCCAACAGATGTTAAACAAGCATACATAATGCATTAATATTATATATCATTTTATTGAGACTATTTGATAGCATACATAGAGAATATAGAACATCTAATTAGCTGAACTGTATATTAAATATTTAGTAACAATAAAAATTTTTGTCATTTACTATATTCACCTAAATTTTTAGTTTCTTCCTATCTTGGATAGAGCAAATCACTGTTTGCAGGTCACTATTTGGCTATATCTGTCAGTCATCATAAAACTTAATTACATATCCTTTTCTTGAAATATCTGCTATGCAAGATATGTGATCATTTCAACTCAAACTAAACACTTGAGATTTTGTATGTCTCTCCAACAGCATAGACTATACCTATGAATGTAGTTCTTCGTTCTTTGTGTTTGGATTTACACTTTCACTTGCTTTCGATGAAACACAGACTTCATAACCTAGTAACATGAAATTATTAGGTAGAAGCATCTAAATATATTGTAATATTTAATTTCTAAGAAGGTAGATTTGTAAAATGGAACATCTGCTCATTCTTGACAAAGTCTAGGATCTTCTACAGAGAAAGAGAACATAGTGGTTTTTCTAGATTAAGGACGAGGGATTATGCTCCTCTGTAAGAGATGCATAAGTGTGTTTTTGTGTACTCTGAGTTCTGCTTATAGCATGGCATAGTTCAGAAAAGGGTGCGTTAATGTGAAAATGTTTGAAAGAAAAATAAAACATATAGTCATCAGTCATTGTGAGATGTTATTTTTTCAACATAACAGGCAACAACTTGTTTCGCTAATGTGTTTTTAATGGTGTCATAAGGGCTTTCCTAGCATTCCAATCTGCAAACAAAAGGTGCAGAAGGATTTTATACTGCTAAGGATGAAGCATGTACAAAGACTCAGATTTACAGCAATGTCTGGTATGCAGGGCACGGCCTGTGGCTGATCCCACCCCTTCAATTCTTGGTTCTTCCCTCCTACTCAGTTATGCATATGAAGCAAAATTGTTCATGAACTCTTGTTATTTATGGATCACCTTACTGCATTTAATATATTTTTATTTAGCATATATTTATTTAATTTTACCTCTGATAAATACCACACTGCCAGAAACATACATCTAAGATAATTTTTAAAAATATTTGTAACAATCCTTTTTACCTGCTTCAGTTTTGAACTTTGATGATAAAATTTACTGCAATAAATACAAATATTCTTTGTTTTCTTTGTAAAATTATAGCCATAGTTTATGTTTTTCTTCTACATTATGAAACAACATGATTTAAAACTCTAAAGACATTTTAACTTACTGATAGATTAAATGTAAATGACTGTCTAGAAATATTACTATCAAAATAAAGTCTTTCTAGAAAATGCCTACTAAAGATTTCACTAGCCTACACAGATTGTCACCTCTTGTAGTAGAACAAAATTATGTCACCAAGAATTAAGTGTTTTCATTTAACTCTAAGAAAATATAAGGAAACAATTCATGAAATAAAATATTATTTTTTCTAATACAAATATTGATGTTTGTGTTTATGCTATGGGTATGTTTAAACATTAAACAGACAGTACATTTATTGCAAGTCTCATCTTAAGGAAAAGCATACAAATACACAAATTATTTTTTCTGCTTTTTAAAAAATTTCAATTTATTACAATTTATTCACATTACATCCTGAATGTTATCCCCTCTCTTGTATCTTCCCATTCACATTATCACTCCCTCTTTCTCCCTATTCCCATCCTCTAGAATTCTGACAGAAAATACCTCCTCCCCCATCGGACCACAGCCTATAAGGTCTCATATAGAGATAGCCTGCATCTCCTTCCTTTGTGTTCCCATAGGGCCTCCCTACCAAGGGAGGTGGCTAAATCAGTGTGTGTGGGGGTGTTGGAACCAGAGTTCATGTCAGAGGTAGTCCATGCTCTTCTCAAAACCATGGAGAAAGAGCTGTCCATTGGCTAGATCTGAACAGAGGGCCTAGTTTTACTGCGTGCATTGTCCTTGGTTGGTACAACTTTAATTCTAACACTCCAGGAGGCAAAGGTAGGTGGATCTCTGTGACTTTGGGCTTAGCCTGGTCTATAAAGCGAGGCCAGGACAGCTAAGGCTACACAGAGAAACCCTGTCTTTAAAAGCCAAAAAAACAAAACAAAACAAAACAAAAACAAACAAACAAAAAACAATCAAATGATTTTAAATGCATTTCAGTCAGTACTGAGATGTACAAATAGTATTGAAGCACACAAAGTCTTTCAACAATACATATGTGTCTTCTAGTAAGGTCAGAAGCTAGACTCATAAAGTCTTACTCACATGACTGTCCAAACATGAGCTGAAAAACTGGCAGCCATGGATGGACATGCCCTACACGATGAACTGTAAGCAACCGAGGAAAGCTAGGGCTTCCGTGAGGAAGACCACACCATTTGATTGTTGCTGCCAGATGGGCAGCCCTGAAAACGTAGGCACAAGCGACATTGTATAAATGGAGTAGATTGTATTTGGGGGTACAATGTATATAATATATTCATAAAATAACAACTGTAAATACAGAAGTGGTGGACTTGAAGGCGAGTGTGTAGGGAAGTTTTAAGGGAGAAAAGGGGAGATAGGTTGTAATTATATTATAATCCCAAATCAGATTTTAAAAAAGGATATGCTTTAAAGAGGAGGAGGAGGAGGAGGAGGAGGAGGAGGAGGAGGATACTGGATAGTGAAGAATAGTACAGAAACTAGGTGAGAATTATAGGGAAATACAGACAAAATTATAACAAAAGAAAGAATCACGTGGACATGGCAGTGAGTCACTAGGGACATTTCAATAATGTTGAATTGTGAAAAAATGAAAAGGATGTGCACTAGAAAAAGATTAATTTGGGAGATGAAAGTGCTATTAGCAAACCGCCAATGTGCTCTGTTATTTGGGGTTTCAGTCACATGCTATCACAAGTATGAAATGTTACATGATTAAGACCCTGTGATACTTATGAGACTAAAGAACAACATGATGGTATTTACATTTCAGATATAATAGTAATGTGAGAACCTAATCCGGGAAGATATGTGCAAGAGAAACTACAAACAAAGGAGACCAAAATATGAAATAGTGCACAGCAGAAAGATTAGGGGATTTATTCCCTAAGTGCTGCTGAGGAGGAACAGTGAAGGGACAGACATAAGAAATGCATGCCCCATGAACCATTGAACTCAGTGACTAATTAGGTGGTTATGGATGAAAGAGTTGTAAGAATTCAGTGTGATGGCCAAGTTCTTTTTTCTCAGACAATTGAAAGGTGAAAACATGATTCAAATAGCGCATCCTGGACTAGGAGTGACACCTTTCATATGAGGTGTCACGGGATCTGCAAGTAGAGATAACATTAAGAAGTGGATTTAGAGATTCTGAATTTTAGAGTCTTTGGTGTTCGTATCAACTTCTTTCTTTCAACACAGAATAACAGCACATGTTTTCTAAGATGGTTCTTCATGCCTTTTTCCTAGCTACTGTTATCCTTGTGTTTTCACAGTTATACTGCATAGTGTGTGAGGATGTGTATACTCTTATTCATGTTTCTTTCAACAGTTAGCATGATTTTTGTCCTTTTTATTGATCAGAAAGAACATATGTAGTTTCTTTCTTTAATACATTGGTGAACAATGGGACAGTTTCACTATGCTTCTGTAGGGCCAAACACATTATAGCCACCATGACACCTGCAGTATTGGAGGAGCCACACAGCAGTGCACAAACCAACACTGACATGATCTTACAGAGATATTGACTGGCTGGGATTCTTGACCTTGTTTCACCAAGAAAACACCATATATCTGCTGCTGCAGCATGGCACCTTCATTATAAGATGTAATGAGTACCTGACCTCATCCCTTTCCATACAGCTGCTCAAAAAATCAATTTTGTCTACCTCCCCACAAAACAAAAATTACAGCTTAAACTATGATTCTGTCCCAAAATTTCATATGGGGACCAAAGTTTCACTGGATTTTGTTGTCTAATCCTCTACAGGTTTTCTATCTTGGCATGTTCATAATTATGTGTATGATATCGTGCATACAAGTCCGTAAAAGGGGGCATAAGTGTATAATGAAAAGCTTAATATTAACATAAGACATCCTGAAAATATCTTCATAAATTTAGCCCACTATCCCTTAAACTAAGTACTTTTCAGAACAAAAGGAAGACAAAAGGTGACAGAGAAATGTACATTTCTAGCATGCCTAACATCCATTCTTTAGAAATATGGAGTTTATAATAAAAAAAGGAAAAATAGATAATGGGGACAAAGAAATTTAGAAATAATTTCTTCCATAACCATATAAGTAGCTGCATCATTGTCATACCGGATATAGCCATTGCTTGTGTTACTTTTATGAGCTATGCTTCCGAAGTTTTTCATTGTTCATTAACTTTCTACTTTCTTTTTCTTGCTCAGTTTAGAATTCTACAATCTTTTAATCTAATCCAAGAATTTAAAAGTATATTGATCTCTTTTCACCTGCAATACAGTTACATAGACAAAACCAACCAACTTAGCACTCATTTCAGAGCTTGCATTTCATACTTGAAGTTAGTAAGAAAAATTAAGGAGCTAAGGTAACTTACAAAAATTAATTATTATCAACAGAGTAGGTGAAATACTGACCTGAACACTTACTAAATTTTACTGACATTATATCTCAAAGATCTATGCCTCAGAGTAAATGACTTAAAGAAATTTGTCTTGTTTTAGTTATTTTGTTTTTTGAGACAAGGTCTCTTTGAATAGCCTTGGCTATCCTTGACTTGCTTTGTATAGCAGGCTGGCCTCGAACTCACAGTGATCTGCCTGCCTCTGCTTCCTGAGTGCTGGGATTAAAGGCGTGCACCACAACACCCGGATGACTTGAAGAATTTTAAGTAATAAAAACAATGTTCTCAATTTTGTAATTCTCACTTCTTCATTCAGCTTTGGCCTAATGATCTCATCCCTCAGACATGAAATCTTTATCTTTTCTAAACAAAACTAGCAAGTCCACCTGAAGATACCTATGAGTTTCAGGAGGTGTTCTTTATCCATCAAACCATGCCCCCTTATGCTCAATTCTACCCCATTCAAGGTTCTCAAGAGATAGTTACAGTTTAATATTAGCCAGAACTCTGTTCAGCACTTACTGGGATATTAAGGTTTTATTATCTACAGCATGCACTACATACTCCAGCTCAGCCAGTGCAAGGAGATCTAATGTGGTAGTATTCATTTCTATCTTACAGTGGTTTGGTGGGCTTTCTAGTTTTCTTGTCAAAATAACCTCTTAAAAAGCACATTACATTTTTTTTTTTTGTAAATTTTCACTTGTTTGGTCGGCTGGTTTCATTTCATTTATGTGATCCTAGAATCAAATATTGGACTTTCCATATGATAGGCACACACTCTGCTACTGAGCTGCTTGTAATATCCCTCCACAAACGTTTTCTCTCCCTCTCTCCATCCTTCCCCATCCTTCCCCTCCTCTCCTCTCCCCTCCCTTCTACCCTGTTCTCCCTCTCTCTGCAATGCTGGGTATTCTTGTTCACTAACAAAAGTAACTAATACTCCTTTGCTCTTCAACACAACCCACTCTACCTTCAGCTGCCTTACTTCACTGCTGCCACAAGCACAGTAACTTCACAGTTCAAAAGACATTACGTGGCTGTTGTCCTGGGAATATATTATCCACTCTGACCTTCTGCTCCTTCTTGAAATTCCATTCTCATGTTCTGATCCTTAGATTGGTCTCCAGTCCCCAGGGACACTCCTTTCCTTGCCTGCTCTCTCCTAGTATCTCCACTTTGGAGCTCCTCATCCTCAGCAGCCGCCTGGGCTTCCTGGCATGCCTCGTTCCATCTCCACCTGGGAAACAACTCCATTCCCAAGGCTCTAAATAATAGATGCATCCCAGTGTCTTGCAGTTTCAAGTCTCTTATTACAATCTCACCAGGGAGACTAGTGTGTGCGTGCGCGTGTGTGTGTGTGGACGTGTGTGTGTGTGTGTGTGTGTGTGTGTGTGTGTGTGTGTGTGTGTGTGTGTAAATTTATCTGACTTTTAGTGGGTTCCTTAAGGGAACCTCAAAGTTAATTTTCCAAAGCAAAAGGCTTGGCTACAGTACAGCCTGATTTACCCTAATATACGTATATATGTTCCTACATTGCACTAAACAGGAGTAAGTTCACCTACTTAACATATCCAGAACAGTGAGAGTTTTTCTTTACTTTTCGTTTGCCACCATTTACATCCACATTACTGCACCATGGCTTGTAATGCGTTGCCTTTGCATAATTTTGAAGCCGTGTCTCCATGTTCCTATTATCTTAAGTCTAGTTTTGTCTTTTTCTTTGTATAACTTTTAATCTAACTTGTTGTTTCCCTTGCTCTGCATACAGTACTTAGCAAATCATGCATTGGCAAACAAGAGATTGTAAAATCTGTTTCCTTTACAACCCCAACCCTTGCCACTTCTACTCAGGCACTAACCTGCCCATAAATCACTACACCAGCCTGCCCTTAATCCCTACACTGGCCTGATTTTAATTCCTACACCAGTCTTGAAGCACAGCTTATGTACATGTTGGAATTCTCTCCACATTTCTCCTTTCCTGGATGCTTTGTTCTTAAATTCTTAA
Source organism: Acomys minous (assembly GCF_964271855.1). Taxonomy (NCBI): domain Eukaryota; kingdom Metazoa; phylum Chordata; class Mammalia; order Rodentia; family Muridae; genus Acomys; species Acomys minous. The sequence continues at coordinate 29,193,414 of NC_140487.1, forward strand.
TTGTTACCTTTTCCTAGCACTTCTTCTAAGATGATTTAATGGTAAGCTTTCACTGATCACCCTATGAAATACAGCCTTCCTGCTGCCCATGAGCACTCTCTAACCTGTCACTTAGAGGCTTTATTTTCTAGGATCATATGAAACTGTATAATTATATGATTTTCTTCTCAATTGCCTCTTTGTTGTCTACACATAGATGTAAACGCTGTGATTTGGCTAGTTCTTCAGCTTGTCCTATCCTGCTTAATCATAACAGCCCCAGAATAAAAACAGCATTTGGCACAGAGTGAGTTTTCAATACTTGTTGACTAATTCAAAGGATTCGAATGCGATAAATAGGCTTACAAAGTGGAAATGGAATGGAGTTTGCACTGCGGATGTAAACAGGACAGATAAAATTACAGATAATGAAGGAGTACTCATTACTCTAAAAACTGTCAACTGCTTAGCATGTTTGTAGGTAAAGGATGGACACAAATGATGAAGGGCAGATAGCTAAACCATTGAACGTCAATACTAAATATTTACTATTCTCTCCTTCTAATTGGTAACAATATTGTTTTCATTATGAGCTGATTAATTTTTCACCATTCACCCTATATTCTTTGCATGTCTTTTTATGTATTAACTTTTTAAAAATTAGCACACATTGTAGAACCATTATGACATTTTCAAATAACATGTGTTTTAGTTGACGCTACTTGTCTCTGCTTCCCATCTCTGTCCCTGTGTAACTTTCCCCCTCCCGGTTTTCCTTGTGTTTTTACAACCATACTTCTTTTTGTAACACCCATTATCTTCTTCAACACCTCTTTTAACCTCACTTGGTCATTGTTTCTGATTTTCACTCTGATCTGTATGCCCAACAGGTCCTAGATCCTGCTATGGAGATACTTTGTACATCTTTGCATCCGTACTTAATGTTTGTTACTCTATTCACAGCAGCAAGGAAATGGAAGCAGTGGAAGCAGCCCAGACACATATCAACAGATAAATAATGAAAATGTGGTACATATACACGATGGAATTTCACTGAATTGTAGATATAATAAAGTGATGATATTAGCTAGCTAACTTTATGAGCAATACCAACAAAGGAACTCTGCTGCAGAAAGCTGTGCTCACCATGAGAAAGGATATAAATTGGACGAGACTTTGGGCTGCAAAAAAATATAGCTGGCTTACAGAATAAGTGAAAAAAAGAAGATTCATATTTATTTCCAGACACCTTATTGATCCAGCACTACTCGTTGAGACAATTCTTTCCTTGTGGTTTTGCCTATGTCTTTTTAACCAAGGTCAGCTGTTACACTTGTGTAGGCCAGCTTACAGGTTCTCTATTCAACCCACTACCCACATGTGTTCTTTCGTCAATTTGCCACTGTCTTGATTAATACAGCCTTGTAGTACGTCATGCAGACAGCTAATTTCAGTCATTTTATGCAATTTTAAGTCAGTATTGGTCTGGCTACTTTGAAACTTTTGACCCTCAATTTAGAAATAGTTTGTTTATATCTACAACTAATTTGTTGTTGAAAATTTGCTAAGTATTACAATAATTTTTAAAAGGATTTATCACTACGGCAGATGTGCTGCTTTCTAATCTTACATGGTAAAATTTATTACATTTGTAGTATCACCTTTTCCACGTTGTGTTTAATTATTCAATCATGGAAGAATGTTAAGATCACTGAAACATAGGCTTGTCAGCACTATGGCAAATTCTGTTCTTGTGAACCAGTGTGAGTCTCTTCACAGAGTATATGTACAAATCAATGAATGTGTATTATTAATTTTCTTACTTTTTCCTTTACTTTGAACAATAATATGAAAGAAGATACTTCATTTCTCCATAATTTCTGTCACTACATTTGCAATACATTAAATCATCAGTAATCGGTGAATGAGATAAAGCATTGCAGTGTTTTAAGGGGAATGTCTATAATTAGTAGTGAACATGTTTTGGTAAATTTACTGACTACACAGTTGTTAATCATAGTTGCTAATCATTTAACCCTTGATCATTTATATATATATATATATATATATATATATATATATATATATATATATAACTTTTCCCTCTTGTATTTGATATGTGTTTACTCTTATTATTTCTCTTAAATAATTTATTTTATTTTGTCAGCATTTAGCTTAGGTATCACATTTGCTAGGCAAAAATATTTGATGTTGGTGTGCATTTATGCACATATATTCTGTAAATCCAGTTGTTGTCTCTCCCCTTTCCTCTTCTTCCTCACTCCCCTTCTGATTTTTGTGTTGATTTTTATCTATGCAGCACATAATAATATGTATAATATATATACATACATATAAGCTAAATTATTGTAGGCACCTTCAATTATGTACTTAAATCCATTTGCTGCATTACTTCAAGTTGACATCCACTTCAGTTCTTATTTATTTCTCTTTTGTCACTCAATGTATTATTTTCTCACATTATTTCTATCATTTGTTATTATATTTTTGCCTCTGTAAACGTTTCATCAGCATAAATCTTGTCTAACATATATTTCTGTAATTAATGTAATTTTCCAATGTTAAGTAACATTTCATCATTTACACAGTTTTCTGCGTAGTAAAGAAAACATTTTGCAGATTAATAATGATAATTCATGTGATAGAAGATATCAGGAATTGCGGAGATTCAGTGATATCACTATAACAAAAAATTTGAGACAATAAACTTATACAGAGGAAGTTAACCATTTGTCTCATGATTTAAGAAGTTATAATGCATAGTCATTGGTATGTAGTACTCTAGGCCCACAGCAAGGTATGGCATTACAGCAGGAGGACAAGGTTAAGGAAAACCATAGGCTACATGACTAAGAAACAGAAAAGGAAGCAAAAAGGGATTCGGTCCTACTATCTCCTCTGAAGATACAAAGTAGACTAATGTCCACCCACTGTGTTTTGCCTCTTAAAATTTCTACCTTTTCCTACTAGTCCCAAGGGCCCTTTGAACCTCTGAGGAAGTTATGAGGAAAATTTCTGTAGCTCTTTTGTGTGAAGTACATCCAAATTCATTCCTGCTTTTACTTGTTGAACACAAAAACCTAACACAATGAAGTGTAACTAAATATGCCTTGAGTAATATCACTTTTGCTACATTTAAAAATGTGCTATTGAAAAAGCTTTCCTTGTGTTCAAAAAAGAAGGTGTAAATGTGAGGACAGCACTTACAAAAAGATTTTAAAGACTGAAACCCAAATGCCATAGCATGAATGACCATATTTACATAATAGTAAACATAAAACAATGCCACATTTTACACCTTGATAAAATGTAGTCTATTTATTAACATTTAAATTTTAATACTTTATTTACACATTTGCAAACATATATTTTTGTGTTTTCCCTTGGATTTACTAAGTTGTGTTTTATTCTTTCATTCTTTTGCAGCTGTTTGATACCATGATTAAGCCAGAGTAAATTAACAAGCCTAGATAGCGTTTATATGTTTTGTTGCTCTATGGTGAATTCCTTAGTTATAAGTTTAATTGAGGGATCTTTCTAAGGCAGGAAATAATGTAAGACTCAACTGTGTCCTAACAAAAGCCATGAAGATTTGCATGTGTGCTGAGAATAGGAAATAAAATGTTATAATGACTAATATTGAATTTAATATATAGAGCAAGTCCAAATCCAAGACAGTGAAGGTTACACAGATAAACGCTGTCTCAAAAAAAAAAAAAAAAAAAAAAAAAAAAAGGATATGAGTTTCTTTAGAACCACTACTTTCTTATAATAGTTTCTTATTTTCTATTTTCTCATGGCTTTTAGACTTCCTAATATTCTACATTATTTACTCCTGTTTTGGCATATATACCAGGTTTGGTATATACCTATACATATGTATAGGTATATACATATGTATAAATGTATGAAAAATAGCAGTAAGGCAACTGTGAGCTCTCTTTTCAGACCACCAGGAATTATAGCTATCTGCAGACATTACAAATATTCTTCCTTTGGTCCTAGATCACGTAAACGCAGCTTCCCTGATTGTCAGGTCAGTCTCTGTGAGCCCCTATACCCCAGGTCAGTTGATTCTGTGGGTTTTCTTGTGTTGTCCTTGATGCTTCTGGTTCCTACAATTCTCCCCTCTTTTACAGGATTCCCCAAGCTTTGCCTAATGTTTTGCTGTGGGTCTCAGTATTTGCTCTGCTCCAATCAGGTGCTGGATGAAGCTTCTCTGATGACAATTATGCAGTTTAACTTCCAGAATGGCTGACTTCATCTGCCAAAACACGAGTAAATAATGTAGACTATTAGGAAGTCTAAAAGCCATGAGAAAATAGAAAATAAGAAACTATTATAAGAAAGTAGTGGTTCTAAAGAAGCTCATATCCTATTTTTTTTTTTTTGAGACAGTTTATCTGTGTAACCTTGGCTGTCTTGGATTTGGACTTGCTCTATAGATCATGTTGGCCTCAAACTCAGAGATCTGCCTGCCTCTGCCTCTGCCTCCTTCAGTGCTGGGATTATGGGCTTGTGCCACAGTGCCTGGAAACCTCTGAATTTTTACAACAGTTTTTTGAATTCTGTACATGAGAAGTATATTGACATAATCTCCACATCTCCACCCTCACACTCCTTTTTGCCTTACACTTCAGACTCATTAACTGACTTCACAATCACGTATACCTAGTTCATTTAGTACTGATGGTATAAATGTGTTTAGGCAGAATACTCAGTATTGGCTAACCTATCAGAGAATAGTCCTTGGAGAAAACTGATTCTCCTCTTAGAAGACATGGTTTGCCTGCAGCTCCTAATGTAGGAGTGGGATCTTGAAATTTTTCCGCTGTCAACTACGACATTGGTGGTGTGGACCATTGGTGGTGTCATCAAGTGAGCCTTCTTTACACAACTGTACTTTATGATGTCTTTTTTTAATAAGGAAAACTTGCCATTTAAGTTGTAGGATTAAAGAAATTAGATATAAGAAAAATTCCAGTAAGATTTCTGTAAATATTCTAGTATCTAATCACACTGTTTTTCATCTGTGTCCTGCTCTGTTTGAACTAACTCAGGCTTCCATTGGAATTCACTTTCTCTGCCTAGAAAAAGGAGATACTTCATCTGACTCTGTGCCTCCACCCTCAGCCTTTCACTGACTCTGTACCTCAACCCTCAGCCTTTCACTGACTCTGTGCCTCCACCCTCAGCCTTTCACTGACACTGTGCCTCCACCCTCAGCCTTTCACTGACTCTGTGCCTCCACCCTCAGCCTTTCACTGACACTGTGCCTCCACCCTCAGCCTTTCACTGACTCTGTGCCTCCACCCTCAGTCTTTCACTGACACTGTGTCTCCACCCTCAGCCTTTCACTGACACTGTGTCTCCACCCTCAGTCTTTCACTGACTCTGTGCCTCCACCCTCAGCCTTTCACTGACTCTGTGCCTCCACTCTCAGGCTTTCACTGACTCTGTGCCTCCACCCTCAGCCTTTCACTGACTCTGTGCCTCCACCCTCAGCCTTTCACTCATGCATCAATCATAGTTTTCCCTTATCTGGAAACATTTTTATCAGAATCAGACATTTTCTGAGTTACCATTCACATGTTCTATCCCTATAACAGACTTCTCTTCTGTAGCTGCTCTCTTCTCGGATCCCTTTCCCCCAAGTAATAAATTTTAAAAAATTGAAGTCTTTAATTAAATATGTATCTTCTCCCTTTGAGATGTAGCTATGAAATTGCAATGCCAATACTATATGAAAAAATTAATAAATTTGATGATTTAAAAAATAACATTTAGTTGAACAAGGCTTTTTAAAAAGGTTTGTTTTTTTAACTGGAAACAGGATCACACTTATGTAGTCCTGGCCGGCCTTGAACTCACTATGTAGACAAGGATGGTTTCAGATTCAGAAATTCAGCTTCCCCAGTGCTGGGATCAAAAGCATGCTCTACCACACCTGATTATAATGGATATTTTAAAGTGGCAACTGCATAGTCTATGATAGGAACACTCAGTGTTATGTTTGTAAATTTTCTGTCCAAGATGGCCAGCAAGTCAAGTTCTACCAGTCAATAAAAAGTCTGAAACTCATATGAAGGAAATCTGAAAGAAATAATGTATGCATATGCATATAAATAAAAATGTATACCTATCATCTATAATCTGTTGTTCATCATCATCATCATCATCATCATCATCATCATCATCATCATCATCTATATCAGCCAGGGCATGTCATTTATTAACACTATTTTTATCTTTCTTAATATGACAAAATGTTCTACAGAGAACACTGGAGCAGTTTGCTCTGCCTGTCTGAAGTTTGGGCCTTGTTAATGACATACACACCTGTGCCAGCTCTTGTATAAACTCAGTTTACTCCTTCGCAGCTGAGAAATTCCTTAGATGTTCATGTTTATCTGCAGCCCTGAGGGCTATTAGCTGCACTACTGAGAAATTCACCTCAAATCTAATAGAGACCTGCTCAGTGGAACAAAGAGATTCTCCCTCCCTCCTTCCATTTTTTAGTTTGTTTCATCAAGATACAAAATCTAAAAAGAATATTCAGAGTAAGTTCGACTATACCTCATTATGTCTTCAAATGATTTTAGAAAATACTTTTTAATATACTGCATTCTCTTAATATAAGAATAAGTGAACTTTAAACTGGTTTAATGCTTCATCTGCAGATTAAGAGTAAGATCCTTTGTGTTCATCATTCTTTCAAAAGTTCTTCTAAGCCTTTCCTGACTTTTTCTGGCAACTGCATTTGAGAATGACTCAGGTATTTGCTAGGGAGCAATTGCAAAGCAAGGGTCATTGGTATCAGGACCACTGACCTCTCAACAATTTTTCATTTCTGTCCTAACAACTTCTGTTTCACAGCTGCTCCTGTGCAGTTCTAAGCCCTAAAGGAAAATACTACAGTGGAAAGTGTGAAAAGATCCTACTCTGGCTTTTCTCAAAGAAAGCTTAGGCCTTCTGTTTCTTCCTGTTTCAGTATTGTTAAAGGAAGGCTGGTTCCAGGTGTCCTTTCTTTATTGATGGCTTCAGGGTATATTCAAGGTTCCCAGGGTTACCCTTAAAAGATAACTGGTAAGAGTTAGGTACCATCACAAAGATAAAAGCCAGGAATCCATGGAAGCTACAATTAAGTTATCCTCAGCACTAAAGAGGCACTTCTATAGACTATTTTTCTTTATTACTGAATACTTCAGCTTGGAATTTGTAAGATAAGGAACTTTTCATTAAATTGCTAAACTGAAAAATTGAATATCGATGAAGTTCAATGATCAATTATCTATTTTTTTGTTCTACTTTCTGACATATCCTGGTGATATCCTTGCCCGTGTTTTCCTGTGATCTCGGGCCAAGGCAAAAAACCCTTGTGTTGCCTTTTAGTGAGCCTTAGTGACATGTCAACTTATTCTCTTTTAATTTGAGAACTTCCATTGTCTTTCATTATCATGGTGGTTTGAAAAAACAGAACTGTTTCTTCCTAGAAGTAGGTGCTTTCCTTATTTTATTTTTCTTGCAATTGACCTATCTTCTACACTAGTTCTCAATACTGGTTAACGTAGTCAACACTTGCTGCATCTGCCAGCCATGATTGTTGCAAACTGTTTTCTTCCCATTCAGTGTCAATAAACAACTGAAGAAAGTGAAGCAGGGTGAGTGTTTCACAGGAAGACTCTGCCAGTCAACCACAAGGCACTAGCCTATCATCAAGGAATACAGTTAAAAGGTCATCCCTCCCTCTCTCCCTCCCTCCTTCCCTCCCTCCCTCCCCCTCCCTCCCTCCCCCTTCCTCCCTCTCTTTCTCTCTTTCTCCCTCTCTCTCTCCCTCTTCAAAGGATGAACCCCAACTTAAACATGCAAAAGGTTATATAGAGATGCTTAAAAAATAGAGTTTATAAATTTGGGTGATAAACCAAGAAATTAAAGTTTTAGACAATTGCGTTGTGAAATGTCTGATCACAAGTAAGGGTGTATAACTCTGGGAAGGTTGTAAACAACCAAGTGACAGAATGAGATATAGAGGATCAGCCTATGGTAATAAAATTCTGATCAAAGAATACGGCAGAAATAAGCACTTTTTTGCAGGAGAATATCAGCTAAGATGTACAGATATAAATGGGTGGTCAAAGCTATTTGTCTTTGTAATAACCTGTAAGTAGTTACCTAAGGTACAGAAGCAAAAGGTGCTGAATGGATGGCAATAAATGAAGTTCAGAGGAAGATTATGAATCTTTTCATTGAGGAAAACAGGGTTTTATTTTAAAAAGAACATTTTGGAACAACAAGACTGTACAACAGCATGCTATATTTTAAAATATATTCAAAAATGGGATCAACCAAGATGCCAGCCTGGAAAAAAAAAACCCGCAGATCATGTAGAGTGAGCTAGAGGAACAAAAGAAGCCAGTGATTAGGAACAGGCCTGTCAATGGAGGAAAAATGCTAACAATGATAAATATGCAGGTCTACTATGGGAAGTTCTTTACATTTAACCTTTCCTGGCGTTCTATCTTGAAATTAGTGAGGCACATTATGACTATAAAATGGTATTTTCTTTGAGTTTTGTCAAAGACAAATAATGATAGACTCACGTTAAATGCCCTGACAGACGAAACTTAAGGGGGAAGACAGTTTATTTTGGCTCTCAGTTACAAGGAGATGGTCTGTCACGACAGGGAAGGCACATCAGGAGCTTGTCATACTGCATCCACAGTCAAGAAGTAAAACACAATGATTGCTAGTGCTTGGCTCAATGTGCCTTTTTATAAAATCGAGTATTCCAAGCCATGAAATGGTGCTACTATTAGTGGATGCATTTTCCTGCCTCCATTCACCTAATCAGACTATTCCTTCTGAGGCATACCAAGAGGACTATTTCCAAGGTGATTCTAGAGTTCACCAAAATGGGAAATAAGATGAGACGTGACAACACGTGTGTGCAGATGTGCATTCATATGTAATCCTGCAGAGATGACAGTCGATCCTTTCCTCCTTGGGTGTTATGGTGAATTGCTATTTCTCAGATTCTGGTTCCCTGGTTATTTTTGTTTACTTAAAACAGACTCAGCTGGGCACAATGGTACATGTGGGAGGCAGAAGCAGGTCGATATCTGTGAGTTCAAGGCCATTGTGTCCTCTGAGTCCAAGGTCAGCTAGAGCTACATAATTTCCTTGGAGTAAGAGGGGAAATTCGTTCTCTGGTCTACACCTAGCCAAGTAGGATAAACTGCCTAACCAATGATCTGCAGAGATCTCCATCTCTACTGTTTCTGTCAGTGTTGTAGCTATCAGCACATTCCACTAGGGTTGCCTTTTTTATGTGGGATCTACATATCAAACACAGCTTCTCTTACTAGCTAGGCAAAGACCTATACCAACTATGCTATCTTGCCAGGATCTGATTGTTCTGTCATTTAAGTTTGTGTTCTGTATACAGTTTTCCATAAAGGCAACATTTTACCTATTCTTTGGACTGGCAGACTTTATAAACAGATAAATCAGGAGATGTTGCCCAGTTTTTTTTATTGTTCTTACTTGCCTTCTGGCCAAAACCGAAGAGTATGAATAGACCCCTTGCGTTTTTTCATAATTCTTGATATATCCAAAACACTCCCATCACTAACACAAATGATGGAGTCAGAAAAAAAAATGGTAGTTATAACATGGCAAAACCAATAAAAATAGACATAGGTAAGATCAAAACCATGAAAAAGTAGCAAGGTCTTCCCAACTCCCATCAACTCCCAAACATGTGGCTGGAATCAGGAGATTTCACAAAGAAATAACAGAATTTCAAACCTGTTCCCTGGAAGGTATCAACCAGGTTGTGACGAGATCTACATACCTTACACTGAAAATAAATATTAAACCATGGTATGCCTGTAGACATTTGAAGTCTTATCACATATCTCTACATGTATTCACATTCCTCATTTGTTCAATGTTGAGAAAGCACTTCTAGGTTGGCTGTTTGGGATGTATTCAAATATGTTTTGTCTTAATTCATATTTCACAGGCAGTACATTTATAAAAATTTATCACTTAATTAATGTATAAATATTAAAGAAACCCAAGTCAGTATTAGATTATTTTACATAATTAATACATTTTATATGTTTTCACATTAATGTGATCTTAAGTTTATTTCCATGTGTTTGGGCTCCTATGGAAAAAAATAGCATTAACAATAGAGATCTGTTTCTTAGAACTTTGAAGCTGGTATATCCAAGATCAAAAATGCTGTTTTCAACATTTAGAGGGAACCTGCTTCCTGCATTATACATGGTTCCCTTGTGAAATGGATAAAGGCAGTTTCTGGAGATGTTCAGTACATTCATCAGTCTGACTCAGGAGAATGACCTTCATCAACTGATCTTTTCTTAATGTCCCCACCTCCTCACATTGGTGACTAAACTGCAGTGTATGGATTCAGGGAAGACACAAACATGAAAACTATATCAAAGAATAACCATGTAGCTATTTGTGATGTATTCAAACATGTTTTGTCTTAATTAATTTTTCATAGGCAGTGCATTTATAACTTTTAGAGAAATTCTTTCCAGAAGAATAAATACCTTATGGCAAAATATATTAATTCAGAGGGAAAAAAATCCATCAATTAACTCAATACCACTTTTCAAATATCCTAAACTTCAGAGTAAGATCTTAATTATTACTTTACAATTCAATATTGTTTTTATTTGAAAGAGCATAAAGGTCAGTGTACTTACTTACTCCTTTTGCTTTTTAAGGAACCACAATGCTTTTTCAGTTGCCTACTGATGTATAGATAAATGTGACGGTACCATAAATTCTGGAATATAAACTCAATAAAGGAGTAGAGGGCATGCGCTCTAAAAACATCTGTCTTCTAACCTATTTTTTCCTATACCCAAAAGGAGACTGTTTAACCATCATTTTCAACAATATTGATTATTTTGACACAAATCTTTGGCTTATAATACAAAGTCTTTCCCTGGTCCTTTATAGAGAAAATCTCCATAGCACAGGTTTTCAATTGCAAAATTAGAAAATTGGCTTTCTTTTGGCTGTAGCTATTCACTCAGCCAACTATGAGTTCAAAATCTTGTTGAACTACCACATTCACAAAGCCTGACAATATGCTTTCTGAGATCTTTCCACAGTTACAAAATCAAAGGAAATTTCTCCATCATTTACACTCCAATATGATATTCCAGTAAAAAAAAAAGGGTCATCAAGTATACATTTAGAGTGTCATTAAACAAAAATACAAACCATTTGCAGTAAAAAATGTATTGCTCATTGTCTCTGCACTAAGGGGAAAATCTTCAAATGATTACTAATTTCACCTGTACCATAAAGTGACCATTAAAAACTAAACTCCTCATCCCATTCATTGAAAAGCAGCTTTTTGTTTAACAAACTGTCATATAAACTCAAATGAGTAAAGAATATTTACAGAAGGGAGAATGGATAAAATATGAAAGCAATGGAAGTTTAAACAGACTGTACTGTAAGAAAGAATATAAAAATATATTTGTAAAGAAATAGGAAATTATGGGAAAAGAAGCTGAAGAGGACTTTTGATAGTTTAATGATGGAGTTGTGAAAAAGAAACAATAAATATGAGGTAGGAATAAAATACTGCTCCTTTCAAGGCAAAAGTAGTGCAACTTGGAGGTTTTTAGTCCTTTATAGGGATATAAGATGGTGTGCAATGGAATTTCTATTGTATTCTTCAGTGCAGAAAGCTTTTTAGAAAATATCATTGCCTTAGAAACTGAAGCTCAAAATATCAAACAGTAAAATGTATTTTACTTCTTTAACAATTGATGATAATATTGAAGACATAAAATATGATGGTGAGGCATGCCCATATTTGGTTTAGGATTGTACTTACACAAAGAAGTAAATTGCTAAAACATTAGCAGATTCGCAGCTGCCAGTCACTTTGCTTTCAACAGCATTCTTTTATGTTTTGCCTAATTACCTTACAGCCTTCATCATATCTTTACAAATAGATTTTTGGTCAAAGTATACATGAAATCTTGAATGCAAAGTGCTATTGAATGTGTACATAATAATCTGTGTGCTGGGTTTAAATAAAACTGTTAGAAAATGGGCTTGGTACAATCATGACTTTCATAGAAACTTTTTAGAAAAAAATTAATGTATACTTATAGCAAAAATAATTAAAAATTATAAACCAGTGTTGGCAGAAAAGGCAAAGCATGAACTATTCTAGCATGAACTGTTCTAATTAGCTTTTTGGTAGCTTTGACAAAATACTATGATCAAAAGCAATTTAGAGAAAGAGTTTACTTGATTTAAAGTTCCAGAAAGATAAAAGTCTATCACGACCATGAGACATGACTTCAAGGTCAAATGTGGGTACAAGAGTAGGAAGCTGAAAACCCACATCTTCAAATGCAAGCATGAAGTAGAGAAAGCAAACTGGAAATAGGGCAAGGCCAGATTATCCAAATGTTACCTTCAGTGATATACATCCTCCACCACCCAAGCCTCTCAAACAGTGCCTCCAAATAGAAAAACAGGTTAAAGTGCTGGGGCCTGTGAGCCCCATTTTTCTTTTAAATCACTACACAAGCTATAAGTAAATAGAAAAAAAGATAATAACTGATACTTTATAATGAAGAAACTCAGGCTCAAGAATACTAGGGGATGTATACAAGGCCTTATAACTGGCATAAAGCTATAACCTAAATTCTATAATCCTCAATATTGTATTCTTCCATCATTAATGCTTTCTATTCTTTCTTGTACACAATTTTGAATATGTGCTCAAAAGCTTTAATGAGTGTCCTCTCTGGTAATATATGTAAGAAACTAAATGAAAAGGATAGTTTTTCCCACTCCTGCACTCATTGAGATATATAGTGTTGATGTGTGAAAGACATACTACAATAGCAGCAACTGTTCTAGTAAAAGTAGGTGCAAGGAACATGGAAAGCTCATTTATCCTGGAGAGTAGTGAAGAAAACATATAAGGACTATGGCATGAAAAGAAGTATAATTATTGCCCAGATCAACAAATGATAGATAATTTAAAACAGTCTTAGTCAGACTACAATTTTCAATAATGTAGAAGATGAGGCTTCCTGTATGAAACTAGAGAACACAGACACATGAATACAAACTAATTACCCAGGTATTATCTTATTTACCCTTATAATCTGTTCTGCCTCTGTAATAACATTTATATTTTATAAGTTATTCATTCACATATAAATTCATTTCCATGTAACAGATATTGAGAATCAATAACCTTACATTGCATCTCCAATGACACCACAAAATTCCCTTTCTCTCTTTGTATATTTGCATGATCCCCGAGGAGGCTGCACCAACATTTACATGCACACCTGTGTTCTGCATCACCTTAAATACTGAGCACTGAATTCTTCAGAGAGAGAAAGAGAAAAGAAAATTAGGGAAGGGATAGGATGGCAAGGGAAGAGAAGAAAAGGAAAAGAGAAGAAATTAGGAGAAGAGATGAAAGTCCACAATTCATAAGAATACAACTTTCTTTGTTTTGAATGGAATAACCAAGAGTAACGATTCTCAATCATAAAAAGGAACTATAAAATTTGGTGGTTTTGAAATCCCAGCCAATATATAATTTTGTATTTGAAAAAGGAAGACAATATCTTGATTTCATGATATAAGCTACTCAAAAGGAAGCTGTGCAAAATCATCTTGCGTCAGAATATGGGCCTTGTTGTGAGGAAGAATGAAAGATGACAACTTTCATAATTATGGAGTGGAGTATGCATTACAAAATGCTGCCATAAAAGATAAGTATTTCCACTCATACAGTCTACATCCTTTTCTGGCCTTGATTTTGTCGATGTTTATGAAGTTTGTAGGATGAAAAAGATCTTTTCAGGTAAAGGGAGCGAAGACACAATAGTAATTAAGGACAAGGGTATTTCCCACTTCCTTAAATTCTGCCATATATGTGTTGCAATAAATATATGGTATTGTGTGCATAGATATGCTTTTGTATATAAAAACAATAGATAATATACATATATACAAATACACGTATACATATATAAAACATAAACAAATATACAAACATAGACATATATGAATTTATACACATATACAGAAATGCACAAATGCATACACATATACACAAAAACACATATACATATGGGCTTATGTATATACATACATATATATAGTATACATATACATTTACATCATATACATCTCCATCTTCATCTCCATATGCCCAAATTGCAAAACTCCTGTACCAAGCAAGCACTGGAATTCTTACATAAAAATCTAAGATTTAGCTAATAGAAATTTTAAATTCCTTATCATTTTTTTCAAAATTTGTTTGAAGTATTTGAGTATGTCAGAATGAATAAAGCAGTAAAAGTACTTTCTTATGAAAGCAAATATTAATGCTTGCTAAGAACACAAGCATCACTGGTTTCAATTCTTAAACAAAATTTTATATATACATATATATACATATATGTAGTAACTTATAATAATATTTAAGAACAAACATCACTAAGGTCATAAGATATTAATCAATTTCCATTAAGCAATAGTTTCAAAAGGCATTTAACACCCAGCCAAACTCAAAGATGATGATGAACATCAAAGAACCTCCTTATGGAGATGACTTCAAATGTGGCAAACAAGCCACTGGGCAAAATGTCCGCGTTCCTGCCAAAAACAGAATTCTGCCTAAAAATGTGCAGCTTAGATACAGAGTCGTCGACTGAACTCTGCCAAGACAGAGCAAGCAAGTCCTTAATATTTCCTTCCTTGCTAATAAGTCTGCCAGAGATATTGGGCCAGAAGGCAGAAGATGAGGCTCCAGTGTTACAGAGAGTGTTGGGTGACTGCTCAGGCAGTAAACTGCCTCAAGTCATTTTGTGTGTTTTGGAAGCTGCTGACCTGCACTGCTGGCTCACTCAGGAATTTAAGTTTTATTCCTTCTCAAGTTTCTGAGGTATGTTGAAGATCACATAGTTTAGTTTTACAATCAATTTTCATTGGTTAGGGGATAATATCTTTTTAGATCAAGATAAAGGAGTTAACAGAGATGAGATATGAGAGATACTGAATTTCATTTAGCAGTTTAGACCCAACCAGACAGGAAAGATGTTTACTTCAAGTTTGACAAATACAAATAGCCAAATCACTATGAATGTAACATTGAAAGAACTCATGATTGTCACATGGTTCACCCTGCTGTATGTAGTTTGCTTTATGCATGTGTAACAAAATAAATGTATATGAAAAAAGAACTGTCATGGCCTTTCAGAGAATGAATTTTAAGATTTTGTCCTTTTTTTTTTTTTTTTTTTTTTTTGATATGGGTTCTCAGTATGTGGTTCTAGCTGGCTTAAGCTCATGATATGACCAGGCTGGCCTTGAGCTCAGCCAGACCACTCTACCACCTACATACTAAAGTCATGCTCTACTACCATGATTGTATCAACGATTTAAAAAACATTTTATTGTTCTTGTGTTATACTTCAATTATATAATTTCCCTTTCCTTCCGTCTCATACAGGAAACATCTCTCTGCAAATGATGTAGTCCATTATGGAAAGCCACAAGCAGTCAACAAACAGAGATGTGGAGCCCATTCCCAAGATACATGTACATTGTAAGTCTGGTACCGAAGTCTTAGGGAACACAGTACAAGAGAGTGCAGAATGATCCTAAGAGACAGGATCAGGGAGTTTTCTTTGAGAGGGTTCTTCCTAGGAATACCAGAAGCTACAGCTATAAACTTATTAAACGAAAACCTTAAAACCACCTAATTCCAAACAGGGTTGAACAAGTCATTACTTTACAAACATAAAATGGGGTATAATATGATTATTTCAATTATTTAAGTAGATGTTGTTTATGAACCATTATCTTAAAAATCCATTATGTGCCTGTAAATGTGAACAAATGTTATATTTTTTAAAAATGATTATATATATATATATATGTACACATAGACAAACATTTTTTCTAGTAAGCAAGATTCTTCATAAATAAGATATTATTTTATATAAGAAATATATTATATACATATGTGCCTTGCTTATTAGAAATTAAACTTAATTAAACATCATCTTATGTTGTGGATTACAATTTATTCAATGTTTTAATGTTTCTCTAAAAAAGCTATTCATTAATTTTTTTCTCATTCCTCAATAACCATTTATTACTTCTGTGTTTTTATATGCTCAAAGGTCAAATTTGGCTTCCTTTTATGAAAAGGCAATTCAACACCTTAGTCATCTGTCTACGTAAGCACACGTCTCATCCTTTCTTATTTATAATCGCCCATAAAGCACCTGGAAAAACATCCTTGGACATGCTCAGTTATATCAAAGGTGGAAGAAGTCATGGAAAATACTAAAATTTAGTACAAAGGAAATCTCTGGAATTTGACCTTTCAAGTAAGAAAATTCAAGAAAGTAATAATGGTAGAAATTTTATTTTTGGGTAAATCAAATGACTTTGTCCAAGAAATTGTGGAATGTGTAGGTTTAAACTGAAGGAACACAATGAATCCTTTTTGCTAACATTTAAACCAAAGGGATTAAAAATGTCGTGTCCTAATTTTAAGCATGACATTTTCCAATTCCTAGTAAAGTATTGTATTACTACTTAGTTCAACTAAAAACACATTGGACCAGTTTGAATACATCTGTTTCTATGTTTACCTTATGTGATCAAGAAGATTGATTTGAAATGTTTAATGATTATTAAATAGTAGGATGACTGGTGATTACAGATAAATGGTCACATTTTAATATTTTTATAGCTACAGAAATGTACAAAATCAAAAGACACATTATGTAACATTTAATTCCTACCAATTGCCTTACGTATTTATTTCATCCTTAGTAACAGTAATGGCCAGAGGATTAGAGGGGCTGCTGTCACTTCCAGACTGAGGAGAGTAACAGCAGGGCGGGGGTGGGGGTGGGGGGAAGGGGAGAAACAAATCTGCTTTACCTGCTCCATAGTAAAACTCTGAACTGCCAGAGAAGATCAGGTTAGCACTGGTGTTGCTGGCATTCTTGTTTCTTTTTGAATTTAAAACTTGCTCAAAAATAATTCCTAACATTTAAAGAATTATTTCCTCTAATATCAATAAATGCATTGATTTGGATTTTTATTTAAATAATCATTATTTCTTTCTTAGCGTTAGATAATGATAAAATAAATGTTTTTGCAAGCATTTCTGGTTAGATTTTGCCATACCTTTCTGACAACAACAACAACAACAACAACAGCAACAACAAATGAGGTCTCCTTATTAAAATTTATTTTCCACAGCAGTAAACCATTTTGTTGTCTATGATATTACCATTCAGGTACAGTAAGCCTTACAGTCACTTTGAATGACACCCACAAAAGATGCAAGAGCTCTTTTCAACTTCCCTTTTCTTCTGCTTGATGCAAATTCAATGGAGGGACCCTGTGAGTGCTGCTTGAGAGCAAAGCTGCATTGCTGCCTATTCAGACTCCACTCAGCTAGGCCATTGCTTTAACGCTTATTCAGTACGTTGCAGGGAGGCTAGTAACATTTCAGACTGAAAAGCCTATGCAATCATGTCCTTTATTATTGCTTGGAGCAGCGATGAGTTGAAGATGCAAACATGAGTATTCAGTGAGATGCGACTGAGTCTATGTGAGCTCCAGTCTGATGTAACTATGGCTTTGTTATCCTGCAATATATTTTTACAGGAAAAAAAAAAGCATCTTTCATAAAAGTTGTTAGTTCCAGGCAGAAACTGAAAATTTAAAGTATAAAACAATGAATTTCATTTCAGTCATGGTCTCATTATAGCTGAAGTGAAAACTTAGAAAATACAAGTATTTTATAACATTTGCTACTATACAGCGTTATGACTGTCAAATCTGCTCTGCCCCTTAGGAAGATGTTTTTAAGGTGACACAAAATCGAAACACAAGATAATGGAAACACTTTGCTTATGTGGTCTTGCAGTGGGAATGAATGTCTGTCTACTAAATTCAGTCACTTTTCCATTTACCATTGAGTGGGATCATGCTGAAGTGCCATCCACTTCATCACATCTGTGCATGACTCCTTAGCTAGCTTGACCTAATGCAACACAAGCGGAGTAGACGTGTGCTAATTGTGTCCAAAAAGCACTTAAGGAGGGTAGGCCATATCCGCTTATGATCCATTCTACCAGATGGATGCTTTGTTCTATAAGCTTCGGCAGGTCGTGAGTGAGCAAGAAGATGAGTACTTTTAATATTCAAGAATTGAAGATTCTCATGGACCAAGAACAGTGGTATCAGACTGACATGCTGGCAGAAAATAATTTGACTAAGGCATAGAAATTTCATGATTATATAAAATTATTATTAATGTAGTATTAAGCAATGACCCACAGCAGAGGAAAGGGGGTGTGTGGCATGGAGAAAAAAAAAAGGATGAAGACGATGTCCTCAATTTTTTCCTTATTTTTCAATAAAATGACCCATTAGACAATGACCTTGTGAGGGTTGAATAGCAGGCTAGTCCACATGTGTTTATATTCCACATCCATCACTGTTAATTCAGGCAAATTCTTTTATTTGAGCAGCTTTTCTTACAATACTTTTTTTTCTCTGAAAAATAAGAATGTCCATCCTGCTAATTCTGCGGTAACTGTCTGTCATAGTACCCCCATTTCATATTTCCATTGATACAAGCAGTGATGGTTTCTAAGTTGTAAGGAATTTGTTTAAAGGAAAAACAATTGTACTATGGAACAAATACACAAGCTGTGAGCTTTCCACCAGGATTTTAGGCATTTTCTCTAAAGCCTTCAGGTAGTGGAAAAGGTTATTTAAGTACTCTGGTCAAGTGTTAAATCTATAAAGTAAAAATAAGAGTGAAATACTTCCTTGCAGTAGTTTTGTGGACTGAGTGTAGTTAGTGTGTTTTGGATGGAAAATATAACAATAATGAATGTCTGAAACAATTGCATAGCTTTATTCACAAAGTGTTATCAAGAAGCTGAGCAATAAATGTTTGAAACGTAAATAACTTTTAGGAGGCCGTGACATTTCATCATCCGTTCTTTACTTGTCGTTGTAGTCAAGAACACTTGCCCTGAATGCATGGCTAGGGCACCAGACGTGCACATTTATATGGGCCTTACTCCCCAGCCAGGGTCACATTCCTTGCTGCTGCTGAACTCTCAGGACAAAGTCTACATCAGTGGCTGAATCACAGGGTACCATCCTCCTGTGAGCTGGACAAGGGTGGATGCTTTCACAATGATGAGCCCACAGTGAAAAGAAGAGCTTCTCAGGGTTTCAGAAGTAAGTCAGTTCTGTCAATGATTGTATAGTGTGTCATATACTCCACACAATGAAAACTTTATCCATTCTTTAAAGAAATGTCATAGTGAAGAAAGAAAAATACCAAAATTATTCATTTTCTAGTCTTGTACATTTATGTATTTATTAAAATTGTTTGGAATTATTAGTTTTCTATTTATTAGGTTTTTTTCACATTGAGGTATTTGAAAAGAATGTCTTTAAGATAAAACAACAAATTACTGCCAAAGGCAGAGATGCATGGAGGAGCTCAAAGCCCTAGGGGAGGAGAGTGGTATCAAATCTATTTCTGAGCAGTAAAGAACTTCAGAATTTATTTTAATCTTCGGGAAGAATCCAAAATGAGAATGTGTATTAACATATTTGTATTAGTAATGTACACATTTCTATAACAGACAGCTATATCTGATTAGAAATTTATCAAAATGTTTCCTTAATTTGACTTAAATTTTAGCATATGTCTCACATGCAAAGGTTATTACATTTACTTAGCTGCTTTGCCTTCATAAAGGACATTATCACTAGTATCTATATAGAAAGAGTTTAAGTGGCACTAAATAATCTGGGTTGAAATCCTGTAACCATAGACTTTAGTTGATCAGGAAAATTTGATATTAGATTAATTATTTCTTTACACTTTTGTTCTATTAAAAGGGATGATTTTATTGTAATGTAGATTTATCTTCCTTCTTTTGCCTGAAGATGTCCATAATATACTGGGCATGGTGGCACATGTCTCTAATCCCAGTACCTAGAGGCAGAGGCAGGTGGATCTCTGTGAGTTCGAGGTCAGCCTGCTCTACATAGTGAGTTTCCAGACAGTCAATGCTACACAAAGAAACCCTGTCCTAAAAAACAAAAAACAAAAAGAAAAAACAACAAAACAAAACCCAATAACAAAAATTAAAATACCAATTCCATAACATTTAACATTTTGAGTGAGACACTCTGTCTATGAGCAAGTATCAGCATATACATTTTATGTGAATAAAAATCACATTATTTCCAGTGTGGTTTATATTTAATTGAATTAATCAAGATCATAAGCATAGTCATTGATAAACAGCAAATGAAAACATCTTGACAATATTTCTGATAGCATTATAGATCAGGAACTCAGCACTTTAAATCAGACAGAATTTGAAGTCAAATCTTGGTCATTATGTGACTGATAGCGTGTTCTCAAATGTTGCTTTTCTCACCTGTGGGTTTTAAGTAAATTCAACCTTTAAAATATGCAGCTTCATCAAACAGGGTAGCATTATCTAATTTTCTGTTTCCTTTCTGCCTTTTAAATATTAAGTTAACCATATTCTCTACATGGCAGCAATCAACATTTTTTTCTTTCCTAACACAGGTCTCTACTGTCCCAAATGAAATTCCCTAGCACAACAACAGGTAGTCCACACATGGATTCATACTTTCTTCCATAGTGACTCAATAGGGCCCATGCGGATTGTGTCTGTTTCTGTGCTGGGGTCATGACACTGCAGCATATTTCTGCCTGGAAGGATCTGAGGCCAAGGCCTCTGCTCTCCCTCATCACTTTTATACCTGACCCTGACCCTTATTTACAAAAAGAACTTCAGTTTGCAGCCTGACTTCTGCACTACCATGGCCCACATATCTCTTGAATTCTTTGCCTTGTGGCTTGGGTAACACACTTCTCTATAGTTGGGTCCTGGCCTTTCTGACCTGAACCAAATGACCATAGCATGGCTTTAAACATCACTCAGGTTAGATCAAAGAAGAAAACAGACTACCTTTTAGTCTTTGTCAACCACATTTTAACAGTTGTCTTTCTAAAAATTCTATCTTCATTTTAGTCAGAAATGAAACACCAATTTCAAATTAGTAGTCTTTTTTAAAGACCCTGTAAAGCACACATATATCCATTACTTTAAGCAGAATATAACCATTTTAATTTTACAAGAAATGAGTTAATAATTTCTACAAGTTATTTATAAAGTTAAAAAGGCAAAGAATACTATTATTTTTATTCAGAAACTGTTATTTTCATTCTCCAAATAATTATATTATCGATATTTGCTACTCATAAATCACGAGTTAAATAGGGATATACATTTAAGAAACTTGTTTTACTGGGGTTGGGGCAGAAATACAGTCATAAGTAAAATATTAACAATTTGAACAAAAAGTTAGAAATATAACATTGTTCAGAGAGAAAAATTATATATACTAAAATACCTTTATATATTTTTATGGAAATATTTTAGGGTGTTTGTTGATATAAACCAATGAACCAGTGTCAGTGAAAGAATGAACTGTTTAGGTACACTGCCACAACATATGGTACCCAGACTTGACTCAAAGAAAGAGAACAAATGTCTATTGTTAACATAAAGAATACAATGCCTAAAATAATATGCTGAAACAAAGTTTATTATCTATATTCAAGCCAAGGAAGACATATTTTTGAGTGGAGAAATTCTAGACAGTTTGCTAAAGAGAAATGAAAAGCAGAGCTTAGCCCAGGGGATTTAACAGTTGCTACCAACAAAACAGAACTGATATTTATTACAGTATCCTATGAGCATTAATGTGATGAAGACTTTACACATTTGCTTTTATTTATGTCTGATTAATCTATAATTAAAACCACTTCACTAAGATTTTTATTTTTCTTCTTTAATTTTTTTATTTGGAAATATTAGAACTCATTGTTAGATGAAATTCAAAATATTCCATATTTTATCATAGAATTATGACATTTATTATTATTGCTTTCTATTAATTGATGAACATATTCTATAATCACACATAAATCATTTAATGACTTCTATAAAATATAGCATAGTTCATCTCTTTATAAACTTATGTGGGTATATGTACTATGATTCTGTATATTTTTAGTAGAGATAGTATGTAAAATTGGACACTCTGATTAATATAATTAATTTTACTAGCCATATCTCATCTGTGAAACAAAATTAAATATACATACTTACATCATGTATATTATATATATGTATATGTAAATACATTCACATGGATGGATATAACTGTAGACTTATAAACATAGTTACTACAACAGCAGATAACTGTTGAATTACTGATATATTTTATTATTGCTTAAACAAAAATATCTTAAATCTTACATGAATTCACTAACATGAATAAAATGAAAACGTATTTGAAATAGAAACAGGAATAAAACACACCAGAATCATCCAGTCTTTGCTTCTGGTCCCAAAGGAATCATCTTGTATTATTTTTATTTTTTTAAATCACAATCTACATTCACTCTATCTGGAACAGCCATGATGAACTCTTTCCTCTGGTACACATTATGAACAAGACATGAACTCTAATATGTGCATCCCTTGTTTGCTATTACATAATTTGAGACATAGGATGTTTTATATTTAAGAGCTCTAAAGAGATTGCTTGGTTGTTAAGAATGAAGCACCCTCTGGGTCCTAGAATCCCACAAGAGGAACATTGTGATGGGTGGACTGGGGCCCAGGGGGCTCTGCTCAAACTATTGCACTAACCAAGGATAATACAATAGTAAACATTGAACTCTTCTCTACCTAATGGACAGCACATTCTCCACAATTATGTGGAGAGTGGGGACTAACTCTGACATGAACTCTGGTGCCCCATATTTGACCACCTCCCCTTGGTGCAGAGGCCTGATGGCACGCAGAGAAAGAATAAGCAGGCTACCAAGATGAGACTTGATAGTCTATGACCATATAGTGGGGGAGGAGGTCCCCCTTGGTCTTAGACCTACAGGAGGGGAATAGGGTGAAAGTGGGAGGAAGGGAGGGAGGAATGGGAGGATACAAGTGATAGGATAACAGTTGAGTTGTAATCTGAATAAATTAATAAAATTAAAATTAAAAAAGAAAGAATGCTTGAATGCTTTCTTCTCTTTTAGAGAATAGTAATTCAGTTACCAACACCAATCCTGGGGGGTTAAACCACCTCTAACTCCAACTCCAGTGGTTCTTCTGGCCTTGACAGGCAATTGCACACACACACACACACACACACACACACACACACACACACACACACACGTGGTGACCGAGCCACCGCAGTACCGAGTCAAGGACGAGGGACTGAGGATTTAACTCATGCACACACACACACACACACACACACACACACAGACACACACACACACACACACACACACACACACACAATAACACAGAGGGTCCTTTGTGCTAAGAGAGCAGCAGCCGCAGCAGCAGCCATGGCAGCGGTTTATTATTCTTTCGTCCAGAGTTCCAAAGAGCCTTCTTATAGGCAGCAAAACAGGAATCCTCCTCCCAGGTGAAATCCCTCAAGAGGTGATTGCACACAGGAGGACAAGTCTCGAGGAAGGGAGGGGCGCGTTCTCAGAGCAGTAAACATGACTAGCTAACCAAGATAAACACAGACCTGGAAGCTGCTAGAAACAGGACATGAAATAGCAAGACAGGCAGGCAGCTCAGTCGGGCCTGGTTCCTACACACACACACACACACACACACACACACACACACACACACACACACACACACCCCAATAATAAAATAAATCTCTTTTCAAAGAGTTGTACAGTAAACCTTGCTTACTAAGTGAAAAAATAAGGTATTCCAAAGTATACATTATTATAGAATCTATACTTTCTGCTTTGCAACTTCAAATGTGTATTAGAATTATTTAAGAAATATGTTAAAACATATCTTGCATTTATTATTCAGGACCTATAAAATAGGAATTTACCATACTGGAGAACTTAGTAATCTTTTGATTGATAATAGTTGCTTTAAAAATTCTCATAATATAGTTCTTAATTTCTAATGATACATAAATTCATGAGATAACAATTTTAAAGTAAGTCAGCAACAGTAACTTGCTTTTGAAAGTTTTACATTGTTCCACATTTATACACTTTAATATTTATGTAAAAGAAATAGACAATTTAACCAACTGTATCCTTCTAAGTCTACAATTTGATGATCATAGTTTTAATATTGACAAAAGCAAGACACACTCTAAAGACAGGGGCTTATCATCTCCAAAGTAGAAGCTGTGGACTGCACTTTACCAAGTGAAACTAGTGGCAATATAATTTCAAGAATTCATCTGGAAATATCCACAATACTGCAGGCTATTTGAAATAAAGTCACCACAATGACTTATAATGGCATTCTTTGACAAAAAGGTTCCCCCTCCAATGTTGCTTATTAATAATTATATTATTTCTAATATATAGATGTTTTTCAGTTTACATTCTTTAATACTGTGCAACATTATATATACATATAATTAAATATACAAATACTGTGCTATTTAATCAGATACATTTTAGTAAGGTAGATGCTCAGCCAGAAAAGGCTGAAGGCAGTGGAGCTACTTCTGGTTTGTTCTATCTCCTTTCTTAAGTTTTTCTCATTTTCTTGTTCGTGTCCAAGTCATATTATATATCCTGCAATGGTATTGACTCACAATCCTCTTGCCTCCATCTTCTACCTTATAGGCCTGTATGCATGCACCACCACCACATCTTGTTTTGTAAGATTTTTTCATATTTCTTTATAATTTCTCTACTCTTATTGATTTAAGTTCAACTAATATAGAATTACTGAATAGTTTTTATCACATATAAACAACATAATTTGGGGGAAATCTTACTCAGGTGACATGGCTCAGATGTACAACCTTGATAGCTTTCTCTTTTGTAGACACATCTTCAAGTTGCCAGCAGATATCTTAGCTAATGCTGTGAGTGCTGCACCCAAATCCTAAAATGGTGAGTTCATGGTGTAGTTGTAGTAAATGAAACTCAAAGCTCTTAACGACTTTGGTGTAGACATCCTTCTAAGAATTCATCAAAAGCTGTTACTGTCTCCGTGTATTAATGAGTAAATAGCACTTTAAAGGAAAATAATTACCTGCCAGCCATAAAAGTTCTTGTAAGAGAGAGCCTTTTCACTAATCGTCAACAAACAAATTGATATTTGTTAGGTGTGTCTCACAAAAGCTATTCCCCAGAAAAGATCCCACAGCACAGGCACAACCACACAGTGATTTCTGGGATCCACCACACTTCTGTCTACACTCCTTCCTATGGGATAAGTCTTATGTTTTATGTACAGCAGCAACATTTCTTCAGCTTCCATTGCTAATTTTTTTAATTGGGCTAAGTGTCCAAAACATATATTCCACTCCTTGACTTATTACTTATATTTAACGCCTGACTCTATTATTGTGAGACTAGTTATCTGTGAGAGCAGTTACCCTTCTATTGTTTTCAAGACTATAGGTTATTGTTATAAATGAATAAAAGTAACTAGAAAATATCTGATAAATAAATGGATGAATATATTGGACTAACCTAGTAATACGCATATGAGATGGTCAACTAGTGGTAATTTATAAAGCGTTAAATAAATATTAGTTTTGGATAAAGTTTTAAGTGTTTACCTAGTCATTTGTTATACCATTACAGCCTCAAATACAGATAACAGCCAGGCAATAAAGAGATCATACACACACTGTGTAATGGTTGGAATGCATCCATTACATACTTTATACAATTTTATAACCTCATTAAACTTTCAAAGCTAAATAATTATGGCTCTATTTTTGCATTACATATAATACAGTGAGCGCTTAAATCAGATGGCTGTGCCCAAACATCACACTAAGAAATTTAAGTAGTTTATTCAATTTAATGATCAGAGATAATTAAAGCTTGAAGCGTCTATAATGCAGTAGAGGATTTTCAGTGCACAGAGTGGAGAACGTCCTGAAGAAGCAAAATTCTGAGTGAATGTGTGTTGTTGACAAGGGGCCAGCCATACCAAGGACACATGGAAAATGGAAAAACCTTCTCTGTGAAGTGAGGGTCAGAGAGAAGCGCCAAAGCCTTCCTCTAGTCTTTATGTGGATATTGACAATCTGCAAAGCATGCCCTAGATGGCAATGGCGATGGTGATGGCTTTCTCCTTCAGCTCCTCCTCCTCCAATTATTCACCACCTGAAGACTGCCCTCCTATGGAGACTGCTGCTACTGAGATTAGTTAAGCTCTGCTCCTTGATCCTCCTGTGTATCAACCTCCTTTCTTATCTCTACACAATAAGCTTGCTCCCCAGTTCACCTCTATATAATGAAATCAATGAGCTCCCAGGGTGATGAAGTTTTCCCCTCTGGGATCCCATTCAACCTGATCCTGCTGTGCTGTGTGTTCTTGTGTTTGCCTGCCTGCCTGCATGTCTGTTTGTCTTTTCTTCCTTTCCTCACAATCATGTCCAACTGCCTGGAGCTATGCTGGCTGAGCCATTTAAGAAAAAAAAAAATTCAGTATTATAAATAATAAATTAACTATGATATTAAATACTGCAGGGTTGGGATGCTCAGTTTGAAAAGTAGTAGCTGCACAGTGTGAGGACCAGAGTTTGGATGCCTGGTACCCATGTAAAAGCACAGAACAGCAATATGCACCTGTAATCCTGGTGTTGGGCAGGGGCGACAGGAGGAGCCTTACAGCTCACTGGACAGTCGATGTAACTGGTGAGTGAGCTCCAATTTACACCCTGTCTCAAAACTAACAAGAAGTGATTGAAGAGTCAACTTTTTGCTACCAGACACATGCACATATGTGCACATTACATCCACATATATGTGCAGCCCACCCATAGTACACACACATGAATATGTAAATGTAAAAATAAAATGCGTTTTAAAAGAGAAAAGAAATGCCCATACATTACATTTACTGGAAATAACTAAATACTGTGAGTGTTTTAGAGTACAAAAAAAAATTAAAATTTTGTTTGACACTAGAACTTTATAGCCCAAACTTTATCAGTCTCACTAGACTATTGCCACTGAAAAATTAAAAATTTGTAAAATCTCTAATGCCTTACCATGAATAAAAACAGATATCAGAGATAAAAGTTTATTAGGATTCATTGTACTCTTTACCACTAGCTATGTTAAAATAATTTTCTGTATTTCATCCTTTGAACAAATTTCTTTTTAGTATATAATGTAATATATATATTAAACACTCAAACAAGAAATTATAATAGTTTCTTTGAGAAAAAACTCATATTGAGGTTCAGCTTACCTGACGATTTTTCATTAATAATAATTTGTATATGGAAAAACAAATAATGGGCACATGACTCGTATCCCAAGTTGAGGCCTTAGCTGATGTTTTATGAGACTAAAGAAGCAAGCTTGTTTCTGATAAACTAGAGCTCCCAAGGGAAATAAATAGATCTTGCTTAAATCTTGCACTACAAAAGTTATGGCTTCTTTAACAAAATTTATGATGACAGTGATAAACCTAATAATAAAATAGGTTTATCTTTAGAATACTTAAATAACTTAATGGACCACTAGTTTTGATGGAAGAAAATATAGCATATGATAAATAGTTAAAACAGAAACATATACTGTGTTTCTAATTTCCAACAGTAAGTAACATTTTTGGAATTATTATATCATCGTTTATGTAGAGTCTTTTTTTTAATTTTTATTTTTATTTTTTTTCCTCCTTTATTAATTTATTCTTGTTACATCTCAATGGTTATCCCATCCCTTGTATCCTCCCATTCTTCCCTCCCTCCCAATTTCCCCTTATTCCCCTCCCCTATGACTGTTCCTGAGGGGGATTACCTCCCCCTCTATATGATCATAGGGTATCAAATCTCTTCTTGGTAACCTGCTGTCCTTCCTCTGAGTGCCACCAGGTCTCCCCGTCCAGGGGACATGGTCAAAGGTGAGGCACCAGAGTATGTGAGAAAGTCGTATCCCACTCTCCACTCAACTGTGGAGAGTGTTCTGTCCATTGGCTAGATCTGGGTAGGGGCTTAAGGTTTACCGCCTATATTGTCCTTGGCTGGTGCCTTAGTTTGAGCGGGACCCCTGTGCCCAAATCTGCCTATCATAATGTTTTACTTGTAGGCTTCTAGGACCCTCTGGATCCTTGTACTTTGCCATTCTCCCATGATTCTCTCATCTAGAGTCCCACTAGAATGTCCTACCCTCTGTCTCAGTTTCCTGGTAAGTGAAGTCTTTCGTGGGACCTGCCCCTTGGGCTAATATGCAGATACAAGTGAGTATATACCATTTGAGTCTTTCTGCTTCTGGGTTAACTCACTCATTATGATCATTTATCCACAAATTTCGGGAATTCCTTGTTTTTAATAGCTGAATACTACTCCATAGTGTATATGTACCACATTTTATTATTTTTTTTCAGCTGAAAAAGCAAGTTTATTCAATAAAACAAACCAAAACAAGAACAGCGGACGCCTCACTTAACCTCTACCAGTTTCCACCACAAAGATAAAAGCAACAACTTGGTGAAAGTGGGACTATCCAAATAGTATTCACAACAGCCTAAGTGTCCCTCAATAGAAGAATGGATAAAGAAACTGTGGTACATATACACTATGGAATACTACTCAGCTATAAAAACAAGGAATTCCCGAAATTTGTGGACAAATGGATTGAGCTAGAAATGATCATAATGAGTGAGTTATGTAGAGTCTTAAAGAAAATTATCCACAGGTATCTGAAAAGGCTACTAATATTTGCAGATATGTAAGATAGTCCTGTTCTTAGAACCAAATTTATCTATTTCTTTTGGAGAAGAAAGATTTATTCAATGTGGAAATATTGGAATGATCAACAAATAAAGGGGTCCAGTGATTCTCATAATCCATCTTCTGAGTCATGAACTGGGATTTGGCTTAGATGACGATCTAGAAGTATGCATAGCTAAGCAATGCCAGTCAGGGCTGTTCCTGCCCATCGCTGACCCATACTTGTAGCAGCCTGCTCTGTGCTAGGCCTTCTCATAGCTGTGTGGAATTTCTTCCTGTCCAACAAGCTCTTTCTTTGGCTAGCGTCAGTCAGGCTTTGCACTTTCTCTTCTCTCATCAGGCATTCAAGGGGACATTTTAACTCTTTTGAGTCCGTTATTTCATTGTTCCTCAGAGGTGAGGAGCACAAGGGTTTTGATTAACCTGTTTGTTTTCAGACCTCAGTCCTGAGGGAGTTAGGGTTATATGCTGCCCTTGGTGTAAAAATTCCTGAAATAACCACGTGCCTGTAGCAAATACCTTCAGCAGAATATAAGAAGAAGCCCAAATTAGAAGACTTTTAACAAATGTTAAGTCAGCATGCATAAGAACCATTTCACCATGTCCCATGGATTCTCCACGGTAAACAGAACACTCAGGAACAGAAGCTGTGAAAATCACCATTAAACTCTTTATTTTTCTCAAGTATACAGGATTCCTTAGACAAAATGTATGAGAATTACTACTATGAGAAAGACAGTGAGGGAGGAAAATGGTGTCGGTGACCTTTCCCTTTCTCTGACGCCAATATCTTCTTTTAAGGAGCAAGATAATGAGGGACAAATGCCTTATAAAGAGACTACATAAAAATCCAAACTGTTCCAGATTGCTAACTGTGTTACCATAATTGGTGCTCATATCAATAATACGTATTTCATAGATTCCAGTGGTGAATATAAACCAATGTTCCCAAACAGCAAAGCTCTTAAATAGTGAGAAACTTGAAAAACTTTTACAAATTTCTCATAGATTTGAACATAATCCTAAAATTGATTTGCTCTTAGATGCAGAAATGTTAAATATCTCCAGAGGACCTTTCCTAAGTTATTAAAAATGAATAAAAATTTGAGCTAATCTTTATAAAGAACAAATGAATTGTTTCTGTTATTTCCATAGGAAATTCTACAAATATTTTATGCGAAGAGCCAAAACATCACAGGAATTTGTATAAATAAATATACATGCCCTGACCAGTCCTTAGGATGTTTGTTATTGAGATGATACTTAGAAATCATCTTTTAGCTTATCATTTTGAAAGTTAGAGAGTAAGTCACTTAACGCTTTTTAAGTCCCTTTAACTAAGTTACATAGCATGATTCTGATGAGTAGTCTTAATTTTTTCCTACCCTGACAATTGGTAGTAGAGATATCATCCTAAGCACAATGAATAACACAGTCCAAGCATTGTATTATGGTGTATACACAGTAAAAGTATATTTTCCAGTGATGCTAATGTTGGAATGTGGGCTAGATCTATGGTGCTATCATTTCGCAGTACTGAATTCATGATTTTACTCTAAAGAGTGGATCATGCTTGTTGGATAAAAAAACTACCAGCTAACCAAAACAATATGTGTATTCTATTCCTCTTGCATTTGATGTTTGACAGAATGAAATGGTACCTACCCAAACCACAATATCAGGTTATGTATCCAAGTGGATTTTGTTTATTTGAGTCAATATACCGGATTGTGCACGTTTGTGGGCTTATATTACCGTAGCCACAGATGGTAGCCACCGAATGTATGACATTTTTATATAGATGCACATGTTTTCAATGATGCTAAGCTTAATAATTTATGTATTTTTATATAGCCCATGAGACTGAAAGGCAGCCAAACAGAGCCACATCTAGAGATGCTGCTGATGTAAACTAAATTAACTTTAGCATAATACTGTACAAACAAAATGAGAATTAAAAATAAAACCCAATGCATCCTCACATTCTATGGGTCACAGGGGTGAAAGGCATCAACAGTTCTCCATTAAAGAAGCTTAGGCCTAAGGCTTCTGACGAATGCCCTAGTATACCCTGCCTTCTATCCTTGTTCAAAGGCCTCACAACCTCAAAAGCACTCTGCTTACCCACCAGTACAGAAATACATGGTGGCAGATGCAGAAATATAGATACACTGAATATTCAGAGAGTCCTCTAGAGATGTAAATTTTAAGTTAAAAATACATCATCTATAATTCTACTAACAAAACACTTGTGGGAGTGAAAGAAACAAATAAAAACCCCTGTTTAATGAAGCACCAACCAAGGACCACGCATGGACTGGATCTGGGTCCCCTACACAGATGTAGCAGATGGGCAGCTCAGGCTTCATGTGGGATCCCTAGGAGGGGAGTAGTGTCTGACATGGACTTTGCTGCCTGCTTTTTGATTTTCCTCCAGGCTGGGTTGCCTTTCCTGGCCACAGGGGAAGAGAATGTTCTTTATCCCAATGAGACCTAATGAGCTGGGGTGGGTAGGTAGTGGGGGCTCCTTTTTCCTGCAGAATAGAGGGGGAGAATGGAAAAACAGGAAGGAAACAGAGGGACTGGAAAAAGAGGAAGGAAAGGCAATGATCAGGAGGTAAAATGAGTAAATAAATGAATTAATTTAAAACAATTTTAAAAAAGAAAAACACTGATTGACTTAACTTTATAATTAGCGGATGTAATAATTTATAGGAATAAAGTGAAGAATAATCATGACTTCTAAATGTCCATATTTTAAATAAATGCTTAATAATTAAGTTTAAGAGTTCTTCTGATACATTCAACATTTGTGGGGAAAAAAAACTACCAAAATCTTTTCACATGCTCCTGAGCACCAAAGAAATTTTTTGTAACTTTATATGTGCCTATAAATTATGCACTGTTATTAACAGACTGTTTATTGACAAAACATGTTATAAGACAATGATGATGACACTGTCTTTCAAATCATGAAATTATGTTTTGTAAAACCTGCTACTAAATTTTTTTACTGTCTGAGCCAAGTGATCTGGTCATACACAGTACCTACATTCATTCTATTATGTATTGCTATTAACTCAACATCATAAACATGTAGAATGAGTCCAGTATATTAAGATTTTCTTTTAATATCAGACAAAATAAATTTTATTATGATCAACATGTTAGCTCAAGAGAATCATCTAAGCAAAAGTGTTTTTGGGTATCATTTAAAAGTACATCATGCACACAGTAGAAACCTGATATAAAATTAATACAATATGAATTAAAAAATAATGAAAAAGTAGTAAATAATGTGTATTTTGAAAGTATTAGTAGATGTTTTCAAAGTACGTGTGAGGTTTTCATACCAGAAGAATTTTCATTTATAATTAAACAAAATTTTGTTTTAATAATATAGCATTGTACCCAAAATATGTTCTTAAGTATAACCATGTAAATATATCCACACAGCAGGAAGCACACTTATGTACAGCTTCTCCTTCCACTTAAATCTAAGTCCATGTCTAAAGTAGGAAGAGATGATATGTGCCTATTATATTGTTATGGAAAGAGCCAATAATCTTTGCACACTGCTCTGGGTGGACCACTGGTTTGCCAAGTGCACACTGCTGATCCGAGGCTGAAGCTTTGCCATGGAAGATAGTTAAGGTTCATGGCCACAGACGGTGGCCCTATGACACCAGAAGTAAGAGCACAAGCATGTCCTAAAGTCTGCAAAGTGCGTTCTTTCACCATTATACTTCCTTCTCTGTGGATTAAGGTCATTAGACCTTCACTTGAGAAGTACCCTGCTTATGGAATTTAAAAAAAAAAAAAAAAGGAAGAAAAAGAGTAAAAAACAAACAAACAACAAACCCAACTAAACCTCTGAAAACACAGTATTTGGGAATCTGAACTAACTGTCCCTGCCATGCCTCCTCCCAGCATCAATTTAGAACCATTAGACCGTGTTCCATTCAACTGAGCACTCTACTCCCTGATTCCGTACTTCTTTATACAACTTATTCCTAAAAACACATGCTTCTTTTTAAGCCATCACTGCAGAAAACTCCTGTGACAAGCTCCTTACTTGCAGTACATCTGTATATTTTCCTCTTGTTATCCTCGGTTTTGTTTTAGGTGCCATGCTACAAACCCAGCAAGGGGGGAAGAATAGAAATATTCATCCCCTCTAAACGCACACAGGTCCCCTACTGCCACTGGTAGACTGCTCTTATGCTCACACTGCAAATGCTGGTACAAAAGTTATTTGTGCTTTGTTTGTTACCTATGAAGAATTTCAGGGAAAGTACCCAGAAGATAAATGGTCATCACGAAGGATCACTGTAAGAGAATTATAGAAAATACACAGAACCAGGATATGTAACTGGGTCCCATTTATCTCTGAATTTTTAAATCTAATTTTAGGAAACAATATATGTATAGAAATATTTCAAAATCTCTTAAATTATGGTTGTTATTAATCACATTCATCCATCATTTTTAGTTGAACACCATTGATGACTGCTCTGTGATAAATTGAATTATAGAGAATATGGAACAGACTTTTGAAATCTCTCATAGCATTCTGTGTCTCACTTTATAATGCTCGTAAGAGCTCTGATTTGATACATATATATATATCAACACATGCATATATTTTTCTGAGATAGTTAGTTAGTATCATGGTTCCTTTGATTTTTCCCATGGGAAATCTTCTGAAAAGTCTAAACTATCTGGCACATATGGGTGGTTTTCTATAGACTTAGGAATGTCAAATAGTGGTCACTCAGGAAATCCATTAAAAGTATTAGCCAAAAAGAAAGGAAAAAATGTACTTTGTATAAATAAGGTAGTTTAAAAGAGCATATCCCATTAAAAACATTTATGTTAAAGCTACATAATGATTAACCAGTTTTAATACAAGAAAAAGGGAAAATAATCAATAGTTAATCTTGCCAAGTGTAGAGACCCATATTTTGTGTTCATAAAAGAGGCTTGTGATGGAATTAGCTAATTGGCATCTGCTGGGAATGACTGCTGCATGTAATAGAGTTTGCACATAATAGATGTTGTTCAGGATATCCCATTAGCAAATGTGACCTTTGACAAACAATGCTGACCCTCAGATTTTTCATCAGTAGATGAAGAGATTGGATCAATAAACTTCAAACCCAAAAGCATCACAGTTTTCTCTGATGTTTCCAGGCTTCCTATTCTAAGACTGAATAGGATACATAGTAATTGTTTGTAATATTTAAGAATAATCCAGATAAGTTTGATAAATGAAGCATAGAATGAGATTTTCTTTTTGCTTTTAAGTATATTCTTAGTCAACATCCACAAGATTGAATGTGTCGAAGCTACATGTGAAATGAGCTGAGATAAAAATTCTATTTGATTGTTATCTGGACATACTGGTTGCAAGTTTGAATTTTACATATTATATTGGATGGTAGTTTTATATAAAATATATTCAGCAATAAAATGTGAATCAAAAGAAAGGTGGATTGAGGAGAATAATACAAGGAGCCGATCAATGAAGAATTCTCATTCATTTTGCTCTTAAAAGCTTTGATCCATTGACTGATGAGCATATGAGCATATTTTGCGCTGACAGTCTCCACTCAGCTATCTCTTCAGAAGCCACATCAATATCCACAGATGGATGTGTAACTATAATCTTCTCGTTGGACTAGATGATGTTTGTAGTCTGTGATAACAATACTTAGCCAGAAATTCGGTACGTCCCATCAGTTTTAGCAATAACATATATATTTCCATATGTGACAAAAATAAGTGGTGATTTTTCTAGTTCTGTCTGTTTGCCCGTAAATTTCATAAATTTGTTTAAAAATTGAATAGTATTGAATAGTATTCTTTTGTGTAAATGTGTCACATTTCTTTATCATTCATCAATTAAAAGACGTCTAGGTTGTTCCCAAATTCTGGCTGTTTTGAATAAAACAACAATGAACAGAGTAAAGCAAGTATCTCTGTAGTAGGATGGAGCCTCTTTGATGTATATGCTCCAGAGTGGTCCAGCTGGATCCTTAGTGTATATGCTCCAGAGTGGTCTAGCTGGATCCTTAGGGAGATGGATTCGCACCATCCTGAGGAACTGCGCTTTTCATATATATATTGTGGTTTCTGTTTTTGTATTTTTATTACATTTCTGTGTGTGTGTGAGCATGTATGTCTCTGTCAATATGTGTTTCTAGCACTTTTTCTTTGGCTCTTTTGCTTCTCTTTGTTTAGACCTATTCCAGTTTTTACTTTATTTTATTTTATTATTTTATATTATTCCGTAGGTATCTGTTTGTTTTCTAACTAGAGATAGAAAAGTTGTGGGTCTGAAGAGGAGAGGGGTGGTGGGTTGGGGAAGTAGGAACTGCAATCAGAGTATATTGTATGAAAAAAAACCTATTTTCAATAAAAGAAAAACAAAGTGAACTCATTAGATAGAAGGCATTCAGTGTTGAAACAATGCTGTCTACTAATCATAGTTTAATATACTTTTTGTTGCTCATCATTATATTGGTACGTTGGCCATATAAAATGTTGCAGCTTTAATCTGGAGTTAAATAAGACTTAAAGTATATAAAACTGCATTTGTCCTTGAATTTAGTTTGTAACATTAACTTGTCTTTCATTATTAGTCTGATCCACTTACCCTCCTGCAATCAACATACTCAAAGTTTTGTAATGATGTGTTGGTTTGTTTCTATTTAAAGCTTTATTTAAATAAACGTACATATGAGTAATAGAAGGATTTTGCTAGTAGCTTCCTTTCTTCACAGCCCTCCCTATCTCACATTTCCCAGTGGCAGTGCAAGGCGAGACCTGATGAAGGAGGTGAGCATGAGAACGCTTATCCTCTTCTACAAGCGAACACTGGCTTTTCCATACTCAAATTTCCAGTTTGCAGATTTTGTGCGAAGACCTTGCAGAACTCATGTTTTGGAAATATGCTAAATGTTACAAGTAATAAAAATCAACATTTAATACAAAATTAAATCTGAATCTTACACTCACAAAATCAATCTCTGGAAAGAAAATAAAACAAGATTTCCTAAAACTTTACTTGTAGAAAAATGTCAATAGGTTAGGTTTTCTTTATGTTTGATATAATAACTCACTAATTTCTTGATGCTTTTATAGCACCTCTGTTCTTGTTTTTTTTCCCCCTTGTATGTTTGCTTATATTTGCTTGATCTCAGTTACCATATGGATACTTTAAGACCAAACTTGTTGATTTCTATGATGGATCTTGAGAAATATTTAATTTTTCATAATTTGATGACTAAAGAGGGTAGAATCATGTCAATTAAATACGGTAAATTTTAAGTCAAACAATATTTTACAATTACCTTAGCAAATTTAATATACACAGTGTTTGCAATTGATAAAAAGTGAGTGTTATTTCATTGTACATACAAGTTCTGAATCTGAATAAGTTAGGATTCATAACTTTAAATAACTGCAGTTTAGGAATTGAAAAACAGATACTAACTCTGGAAGTCATTGGGGGGAAACAAGTTTTCTTCCTCCAATTTTCAGTGAGCACAGCAGTTAGTGATGCTATGACTGAATTACTTTTCTTTACAAGTAAATAACAAGGATGAATGGTTTGTTTTTGTCTTCATACTATCTCTAGAAATTAAACATTTGCAGGGATCAGTAGACGATAATTAACGCAGAAGCCCACAAACAAACAATACACAGAGATTGAGGGACTTTGTGGCACTCAACACTAAATGAATGCCTTTATGAAACCCTTCCTCTTAAGGCTCAAGGATTTATGCAAAAGAAGGCCCAACAAAGATTGAAAGGAGAGAGGTGGTGAATAATTCCATGGAATCAATGTCATCACACCACCTTAGGATTGAGGTACAGATAAATTAAAGAGACTTTGAGAGCATGTACAAGAACTGTTGTACAGGTTCAAGCCAAACAAAAGCCCAAAAGTGATTGAACATGACATTAGAAGATCGAAGGATTTCCCTTGTTCATAGATTGGGAGAATTAACATAGCAAAAATGGCCATCTTACCAAAAGCAGTTTACAGATTCAGTTCAATCTCTACCAAAATACGTACACAATTTTTTAGGGACATTGAGAGATCAATTCTGAACTTCATTTGGAAAAACAAAAAACCCAGAATATCTAAAACAATCCTAAACAATAAAAGATCCTCTGGAGGAATCTCCATACCTGATCTCAAGCCATACTATAGAGCAATAGTAATTAAAACAGCATGATACTGGCACAGCAATTGGCTGGTTGACCAATGGAATCGAATCAAAGACCCAGAAATGAATCCACACACACATGGTCACTTGATTTTTGACAAAGAAGCCAAATCTATTCAATGGAAAAAGGATAGCATCTTCAAAAAATGGTGCTGGTCTAGCTTGATGTCTACATTAAAAAAAAATGCAATTAGACCCATATTTGTCACCATGCTTAAAACTCAAGTCCAAGTAGATTAAAGACCTTAACATAAAACCAGACACATGGAATTGGTTAGAAGAAAACTGGGGAAGAGCCTGGAACAAATTGGCACAGGAGACAACTTCCTGAACCAACCGCCCAGGCCTTAAGATCAACAATTAATAAATGGGACCTCATGAGGCTGAGAAGCTTCTGTAAGGCAGGAGACACTGTCAATATCCCCTTGCTCTTATCTTCCCTATGAGCATATACAGTGAGAGGAGGTCCACCTCAGTCATAGTCATAAGGGAGGGGCGTAGGGGGAAAGTGGGAGGGAGTGAGGAATGGGAGGATACAAGGGATGGGATAACAATTGAGGTGTAATATGAATAAATTATATATATATATATATATATATATATATATATATATATATATATATATATATATATATATATATATGAAACGGGGCTCAGAACTAAACAGAGAATTCTCAACAGAGGAATATTGAATTGCTGAGAAACACTTAAAGAAATGTTTGACATATTTAGTCATCAGAGAAATGCAAATCAAAACAACTCTGAGATTCCATCTTACACCCATCAGAATGGCTAAGATCAAGAATTCAAGTGACACTACATGCTGGCAAGGATGTGGAGAAAGAGGAACACTCCGTCATTGCTGGTGGAAATGCAAACTTGTACAACCACTTTGGAAATCAATCTGCCGCTTTCTCAGAAAATTGGGAATAGGGCTTCCTCAAGACCCAGCTATTCTACTCCTTGGAATATACCCAGAAAATGCTCCAGCACACAACAGGAACATATGCTCAACCATGTTCATAGCAGCCTTATTCATAATAGCCAGAACCTGGAAAAAGCCTAAATGCCCCTCAGTTGAAGAATGGATAAAGAAACTGTGGTACATTTATACTTGGAATACTATTCAGCTATTAAAAAACAAGGAAATCCCGAAATTTGTGGACAAATGGATAGAACTAAAAATGATCATAATGAGTGAGTTACCCTGGAAGCAGAAAGACTCACATGGTATATACTCACTTATAATTGGACACTCACCCAAAAGGCATGTCCCACAAAAGTCTTCACTTACCAGTTTGGGATAGATGTGAGGCAATCCTACTGAGACTCTAGGTAAGAGAAATATAGGAGATGGGGAAATAGAAGGACCCAGAGAGTCTTAGAAACCTACAAGAAAAACATCTTGACTGGTAGATTGGGGTGGGGTCTGCTCCAACAATTACACTAACCAAGGATAATACAAGTAGTAAACATCAATTCCCTACTCTGACCTACCCAATGGACAGGACATTCTCCACAGTTATGTGGAGAGTGGGGACTGACTCTGACATGAACTCTGGTGCCCCATATTTGACCACCTTCCCTTGGTGGGGAGGCCTGATGGCACTCAAAGAATAACCAGGATACCAAGATGAGACTTGATAGCCTATGACCATATAGTGGGGGAGGAGGTCTCCCGTGGTCTTAGACATAGTGGATGGGAATAGGGTGAAAGTGAGAGGGAGGGAGGAATGGGAGGATTAAGTGATGGGATAACAATTGAGTTGTAATATGAATAAATTAATAAAAAAGAAAACAAAACAAAGTGGACATAGGCTCCCACCCCTAATCAATCAGCTATTTGTAATTGATACCCACTGGGAAAGAGGAAGTCAGTTTCTCCAGTGGATGGTCACTGATATATCAACCAGACTCTAGGACAGGTCCCATGCCAGGAGTAGTTAGTCACCACAAAATTAGCTGCATGGATTTTGCAGGGCAGGGAGTGGCTTCTTGTTTTGCTTCATTTGTGTGTGTGTGTGTGTGTGTGTGTGTGTGTGTGTCTAATTGTCTTGTTTGGACTCTGGGGTTTGGGATTTGTTGCTGTTGTTGTGTAGTTTTTGCTTTTTTGAGACAGAGGAAGAGAAGGGATGAAGGTCGGTTAGGGAGGTAGGGAACATCAGGAAGAGCTGGGGGAAGAAAAATATATTGAATGAAAATTTCAAATAAAACAAACCAAAGTATTAGCACTTATATAAAAACTATGAGAATTTTAGGCTCACCAAGATAGGAAAGATATTTTTTTAAAAGGTTGCCGAATGCAATTAACCAAAACACCTTGAATGTAACATTCATATGATCCCTGATTGTTCCATGGTTCTTCTTGCTGTATGTAATTTTTCTATTTACATGTAATAATATAAATGTAGATGCCAAAAGTAAAATAAAATCATACATAAAAAACTATCAGATTTGAAATACAACTGTAGCACTTTCCACTTCCTAATGAACAAATATATTTACTATTTTTATAGTTTTAATATGAGTTCCCTTTTCAATTATATTTGTATGCATTGACACCACAGAATATCTCTTAGGAAGAATGATTTTATTCCTTGGGTCCAAATAGATGGCAACAAAGTAAAGTAATGGATATACAAAATTTCTCCCTGCATCCTCACCCTCATTTTTGTTTTGTTCTTTCTTTCTTTCTTTCTTTCTTTCTTTCTTTCTTTCTTTCTTTCTTTCTTTTGTTTATTAAGAGAGGCTTTCTCTGTGTAGCTTTGGTTGTCCTGGAACTTGATCTGTAGACCAGGCTGGCCTAGAACTTCATGAGATCCACCTGCCTCTGATTCCCAATTATATTTAATGCTCATTTTGGCAATATCTCTTCTGAGGGAGAATGATTAGCTTCCTTCTCAGGTAGTATCATCAGAAATATTTACAATCTGAAGAAATATACTTTTGGTTTCTCCTGAAGTTGGCTTTAGCTAAGTGATTTCTCTGTAATTCACTGTGTGATGTCTTTATTCCACAGTTGCTAACTGAAAATACTGCATTTGGTCCCTTGTTGTAGTACCTTTTCAACATGGCAGTTGTTATTCTACCTTCTTTATACTCTTGCAGAGATAGACGGCAAAGCAATTATAAAGCCATTCTTGCTGAAAGTAAAGAAGAAAACACCCGCTATCTTTGCACTTATGTCATAAGTCCCTTTTTTTACCGCTTTCTAAATGGCTAATCAGAGAAAGTGATACAACTGAGATTCTAATATATAAGTGGATTATAACCTTCACTGAGTTTGTTTTATTGTCTGTGAGAGGTAGATGGTAATGACTGATTCCCATTCAATGGGTATTTCTTTAGACTTTATGTTGTTTCTTTTAGACAAGATGAATAAGTCTGTGAGTAAGGAACTAAGGCAGAAGCACAGTATACTGGGTATGACAGCAGTCTGCTAACCGTGAACTGAGTGATTGTGTAGGTATCTGAAAAACAGAGGTGCAGCAAACTGGAGAAGGAGCCCATTTCACAGTCAGGCTGACCTTCCTCTGCTCCAGGACAGTATCAAGATACAGACACACTTTGGTGAGGAAGTGTGGTGGAGATAATTTCCTTATCATCTCCTTCCAAATGGAAGTTATCTTAAGCATTTGGGATTCGTGCTTTAATCTTTGGAGCTTTAAACTACACCATAGATACTTATGCATATTTAACAAGGATAAAGTTTTTTTTTTTAAGTATTTAAATGGCATTTATTATACCACCAGTTCAAGAAAAGACTGATTTCATCTACCGCTGTCTCTCCTTCTTCCTGCATGCCATGACTGCACCAAGGGAGGGAGGAACAATTATATTGAATGGCAATGGTTTGGGGATTCCAGAACCAGTGGTAGCCTGGGTGTTAGGAGTAATATTACAGATCAGTCTCCTTCACAGTCCCTAAGGCCCATGTGTTGGCAGCTAATAGTGATGCTCCACCACTTCATTTTCTCTCCACAATTACACCAAGTCACAGCTCTACACTGTATACCAGCTCAGTAGAAGTCTCACACTCCTAGCCTATAACCAATCCCATTATTACCACCACCTAGTTCCCATCTACCTAGAAGACCTAAGACTCCAGCATGGCTTCCATCAGG
The DNA here is from genome assembly GCF_964271855.1 of Acomys minous. NCBI lineage: Eukaryota > Metazoa > Chordata > Mammalia > Rodentia > Muridae > Acomys > Acomys minous. The sequence continues at coordinate 29,234,698 of NC_140487.1, forward strand.
AGTAAGCACTAAGGAACTCTCCTCTTTTCAGGAACTTTTTGCATTCCTCAGTGATCTTCAACATCATACCATTGACTTACCTCTCAGTTAATGTAGTTTGTTCCTGTATCTGGACAAGTGAATGCTTTAGATAGACATTTGGCATCAACAGGATTCTTTTTAGCTCCACACTCTGCAGGTCTGTCCATTCCATAGTTTTCACAAAAATTATGTCATCTAGGGCTGGCCTCTACAGTCTCCCAGGTTTACTAACCACTTCTTTAAAAAAATAATTTTTAAAAATTCCTTAATTTATTTATTCATTTTACATGTTCCCCTTCTTTGAGTCCCACCCTCCCTCCCTCTTCTCCTGGCAACTGATACACTCTTGACTAAGAAGCATACTTTTAAATGTCTGCAATCTGGTCCTATTTTTGTCTGGACAAAGCTAAACTTTTAAAATCTCTTCTTGTGTTGAATTATTTTTCAGGTATAACTTATAAGTAACTTGATGGCTACAATTTTCAATAATGGTTTTAGCAAATATTTTGCTGATGTTCCTGAAAGAGAGGTCGGTTCCTTCCTATATTTTTTAACGTGTTCAGACTCAAACTTGGCTGGACAGACAGAAAGGATTAAGCAAGGGATATATTTGGAAATCCAAAGAAGGAAAACATTCATTTTCAGATAAAGAAGATTAGAAAAGAGAAGATGAAATTAAATGAAAGCAAGAAACAGCCAAACACATAATAAGTTAATGCACAGAGAGGCTCTGTGCAAAAGGCTCTGCCCAACTCTATGCAGACCTCAGCCTACTTACAGCAGATTGTTGCTGAATGAGTTCCTGAGATTGCACTTTACCATGCAACTATAGAATTCATAGGATTTTATGAAGAGATATGGTAAAGACATGAAAACGGTTCCACAAAAGCTCAAAATTCATGGCAAGAAGCTGTAGACGGACCCAAGGATTTTGGTATGGTTCATATGCAATAGACTGTGCAAACATTGTGACATTATAAAGAAATGTTTTCTTTCTTTCTTTCTTTCTTTCTTTCTTTCTTTCTTTCTGTCTTTCTTTCTTTCTTTTTTTCCTAAAAGAAAAGATTAAAGACTTATTACTAAAGTAAATCAAAGACAAGAAGGTATAAAAGAATGTCTAGAAAATAGAAAATAGAAAATATTTTAGAGTCACCCCCATCTCCTCCCAGAAGCTTACCCTCTCTTTGATTTCTAGGTTGTCAAAGAGATACATCTTCCCACAGTTTCTCCTCTCTCTGCAGGCCCTCTGTCCTCCAGACATATTTTCCCCAGGTCTGATCTCCACCCTTGTTTTTCTCTGTCCCCCCTCTCTTACCTCCCTCCCTCTCTTCACCCACTTCTGCTGTCTATTCTATTTCCCTTTCCGAATTAGATTTAGCATCCTCCCTTGGGCCCTCCTTGTTACTTAGTTTCTTTTGGTCTGTGGATTGTAGTAGTCTTCCTGCACCACATGGCTAATATCTGCTTATGAGTAAGTACATACCATCTCTGTCTTTCTGGGTCCGGGTTACCTCATTCAGGATGATTTTTTTTCTAGTTACATTTATTTGCCTGCAAATTTCATGATTTCATTGTTTTTAATAGCTAAGTATTACTCCATTGTGTAAATGTACCACAGTTCTTTATTCATTCTTCAGTTGAGGAACATCTAGGTTGTTTCCAGATTCTGGCTATTACAAGTAAAGCTGCTATGAACATACTTGAGCAAGTGTCCTTGCTGTATGGTAGAACTTCTTTTGGATATATGCCCAATTTTCTGAGAAAGCACCAGATTGAGTTCCAAAATGGTTGTGCCATTTCTAACTAGACAGGACTCCTCGTGGAAGGAGGGGAACACCAATACACCCACAAGAACGTTGACCCAAAATATACCCTATCTACAAGACATGCAAGGATTAAGATGGAGCAGAGATTGAGGGAAAATGCAACCAATGCCTGGCCCAACTTGAGACTCACCCCACAGGAGAAAACCAACACCTGACACACATGACACTATTAATGATACTCTGCTATGCTTGCAAATAGGAGTCTAGTACAGCTGTTTTCTGAGTGGCTCCACCCAGCAGTGAATCGAAACAGATGCTGAGACTTACAGCCAAACAATGGGCTAAGAGTAGTGAGTCTTGTGGAAGAGTCGGGGAAAGGACCTGGAGATAACAGGAGCTCTACAAGACCAACATAGTCAACGAACCAGGGCCCAGAGGTGCTTGCAGAGACTGAAGCACAAACCAAAGACCATGCTTGGACTGGACCTAGGCCCCCTATAGAGACACAGCTGATGAGCAGTTCAGGTTTCACGTGGGTCCCCTAGTAAGGGAAGCAGGGGCTATCACTGATATTGATTCTGTTTCCTGTTTTTTGATCACTCCCCCCTGCTGGATCTGCTTCTTCAGACCACAGGGGAAAATGATGTGTTCAGTACAGGTGCAACTTGATGAGATGGGGTGGGTTGCTGTTGTTGGGCTGCTCCCTTTCTCTGAGGAACATTGAAGGGGGGAGGGGCAAAGAGGGATGGAGGGTGGCACCAGGAGGAAAGGAAGGAAGAGGCTAGGATCAGGACTTAAAGTGAATAAATAAATTATTTAATTTAAAAAATAGAAAATAGGGAAGAAAAGAAAAAAGAGAGCCTTTTAAAATAATAAATCATAATTACTGTTACTTAATATATAAATATAAATATATATATATGTTAGAATGATTGAAAAAAATGATTAATAAGCCCATCACCTCACCTATTTATCCTGTTTTGTGGTGAAAATGCTTAAGATATTTGAAAGTTAGGGATGTTTGCTCAGATCAGTTATATGTATTTAAGGATTATTGGGTTTGTCTCTTTCCTTAAACCTTATTATCCTATCAATGTGCAGTGTGAGATTCATTTCTTCTCATCTTATAGATGAGAAGATCATTATAATAGTTATTAAATAAAATAAAATAAGTACAAATAATAAATAGAAGTTATTAAAGAAAATAGTTATTCAATAAAATAGTTGTTCTAATCTGTATAAATACCATCCCTACTTTAAATATGTTTTTATTTTTTTAATATATTTTATTAATTTATTCATATTACATCTAAATTGTTATCTGATCCCCTGTAACTTTAAATATGTTTCATCTCACAAGTTTTTAACCTTATGAAGTTGTAAAAGCTACATACGTTCAGGAAAGCCCTTCCTCAGGCTATCGTTATCAGCTTCTAGCCAACAAATAAGAGGTGAAAATGAGCTCTATAATCTAAATCATGAGGAAAACACAATTTGAAGGCATTGACATAGCTAATGCCTCGCACTTGTTGCAACAGCTGTCACCAACATAGAAGGAAGCTGTTCAGGTTAATCACCCTCTCTGGCCCCTGACGCTGTGGTTTATTACACGATTTCAAAATATTTGTGCTATTTTAAGATGTAGAGGCCACGAAGAAAAGCTGTAATGATGTGTCAAGGGTCTTAATGAGTCTAGAATGCTGACAAGTAGGACTAATGTTAGGAAAAAAAGATGCACGGTGGGCCACTCCCACAGCTAGAGGAAATAGTAATGAGTCAGATGGAGACATTTTTTTCCTTCTATGAAATCAAGTTCTTCTACTAAGGATGCAGAGGTCCCCTCTTAGTTTAATTAGGAAGGAAGAAGTTTAACTTATGGATAATAATGATGGGCAGCAACATGGACTAGCATTTATAGGGCTCAGCCTTGCCCTAATCATACCACACTGAAAACATAAACATGATGACTCTGCTGCAATGCAGCTTACATACATTTGTGTTCTGCTCAATTTTCTTAGTTGTTGGAACTTAACCAGCAGGTAAAAACTATTTCATGGAAAAAATTATCTCTAAGTTCAGTTACATCAATAAATGACACTGTCCGGCTATTTATAAGTGGCCAACAGTGTTTTTACTATATTAAATTAATAGCTGCAATTATAGGGACTCTTCATTCAAGCACTTTAAAGTGATTCTCAGCCGATATCAAATATCATTAGCAACTTGGAAAAGTCACTAGTTTGGAAGAAGTTAAACAGAAAAAGTCAGTTAAATTATAGTCTACTTTGGTCTGGCAAGAATCTATTCCCTGCCAGTGCCAAATTATGAATTCATTTTTCTAGAAGCCTAAATGTTTTAAAGTGTTCCTTATTACTAGTTATAAAATGTATTTACTTTTAAAATGCCCCTGTTTTCAATCTAGACTGCACAGGACATGTAATTCTGAACTATCTCTTTTACCTAGCTGAATGCCCCTGTCATTTTGTGGATCAGTACTTTTGGCCACATCCCTATTATCCTAGAATATTTTAATAAAGATCATTTTTTGACTGAGTTCTCCTGCTGTTGTTGCATGGTTACATCTCCCCGATGGAGGGGACTTGATATAACTTCTGTGCATGAATATTTTATTATTTTTTTCTCCAGTGCCATTCTCCTTTTCAGGTTGTAAAGTCCTATTTTTTTTTGTCTGGCATCTACAAATTGCATATACTTTTTCATATCCATTTACTGGGATATACATATAGCGATGCTTATTTCAGAAAGAATTGGGAACTCCTGTATTCCTCATAACACAAAGCTGTAGTCCTGTTTCAGGAATATACATAATTTGGGTGCTCTGTTCATAAAATAGTCTCACCTCCTAACACTTTCCACCTACTCCCAACTTTTGTAGGTGCATGTATATTGCACATTTGGCACAATCTTGGTCCAAACTCATAATAATTGCATTTGACTTATATACTTACCCAAAATTTCTCTTTTGCACAACATCAGTTATGAACCATTTTTTTTCTGCTGAGTAGCAGTAGACCTTCATGTATAGATTTATTCTTTCTTCAGCATAAATGTCAAAATTTCAATAGTAGTAAATTCTAATAATTCCTCCAATTAGTGCCTAAAAAGATATAGAACATAAATGTTGCACAAATACATTTCTGTTTCCAAATTAAATGAGCATAGAAATATGGCGTGATTGTGGCTAGTACCAAATTCACACTTCTCTCTCTCTCTCTCTCTCTCTCTCTCTCTCTCTCTCTCTCTCTCTCTCTCTCTCTGTGTGTGTGTGTGTGTGTGTGTGTGTGTGTGTGTTACATACTTTTCCTTCTTTGCATTATACTCTATACTCCTCAAATAAGGCAAGAACCATTGTTCTACATTTCTGAGGGGAACAATGTAATAAAATGGTTCACATGTTTATGTAGAATTATCTACATTTCATCCTACTTCCCCTAATTCTGTCCTGCCTCATTTTACCACAAATGACTTGTGCTCTTCTCAATAAAAATAGCTTTTCAACTTGGTGGAATCTCTCTCTTTTCTATCTTGCAAATGTTCTCATCCATCACTCCAGAATTATATTCTTTTTGTGGAGTATAATCCTACTTGTATTACTGACTTCTTGGGAAAAACAAAAAACAATATGGTCTTGCTTTCTGTAGTTGGCAAAGATCTCCATTAAACTCTCTCTACATTAATTCTAATAACCCACATAGAAAAAGAATAAATGCACCTGAAATCATCTTTTACTCATAACTACAAAAGACAGAAAATGCAACTTGTAAGACAGACCTAGAGTATACACCGAGGCTAAGAATGCAATGGACATCGAATAGAAAGACAGAAGAGGTAAAGACTGGTGATACAATAGTAATATGTGCTCCAAGAAATCCATGCTAAAATATGATTCCTATGTAATGATAAAAGAAGTTATGAGAGTTTAAAGAGGTGATTAACCCATGGAGGTAGTACTTTCATGAGAGGATTAGTGATGATTTTGCTGGCAATGTTAATTCTCAAATTGAAAGTATAATATTTGTATTGATTTCCTACAAATCCCATAGATGCATGCAGCACATTTTGATAGCACTCAACCCCCACTACTCTCTTACTTCTTTCAATATCCACCCACATCCCCTGATGAAATCCAATTTATGATGCTCATATACCCATGAGAGTGGGGCCATTATCAGAATGATCAGGGACCTCATGCTCCAAGAAAACTTGATTTCCCAAATAAGCCATCATTTGCCAATACATCGTCAGCTAGGGCTGGGGACTCATGAGCCTTACCCCTCTTCATGCTGAAATGTTTACTGGCTTGATCGTGTGCAGGCCCTGTGTGGGCAATGGCAGCAGGTATGAGTTCATAATTTCAGAGGGCTTGTCATGTCCAGAAGATACCGTTTTAGTCTGTTTCTTGCAGCTCTCTAGCTTTTACATTCTTTCTGTTCTCTTGTCTGAGACAGTTCCTGAAGCTTCGAGAGGGGTATGTGATATAGGTGTCCCATTTAGGCTCTAAAACTCTACAGACATTTATTCTTTTTCTCGGTATGTGTTCTTGCCTTAACTGCTGTACACTGTCTTCCTTCTCAAATGACTGGATTAGCTGTGAGGACTGGTTGTGTAAAAGAGGCACCTCTCACATTTCTCTCTTCTCCATGCATTTGCTTCCTTTTCCTTGTTTTTATGTGATGGGGCACATGATGCTCTTACAAGATCATTTCCATTCAAACAATGTCAAGTTTTTTTTTAATGTCAAGGACAAAAGAAAAGAAAACCAGAGGCATGAGGAAAAAATTATTGTGCTGTAACATTATACATTCAGATAGCACACATGGATCACTGAGGTTTGTCAAATACATCATTCATATTAAATGTAATGGGTTTAAGTCATCTATTAAAAGATACACAATTTTAAACTGGCTCAGAGGAGAGTTCCATTTTGTGGTGAATGCATGAAACAAACCTAAAACAATGTGATCTCGATAGATTAAAATTAAAGGGACAAATAAATATATACCAGGAAAACATAATAAAGTATAGGTTAAAATCCAGTTAACATAAATGTAAAGTAGGTCAAAGGGCACAAAAGGCATAATTTATAATGCTAGCCATTCTAACATATAATAAAGATATGAAACTCTATATGAGCAAGCTGAGCAATTAATTCAAATAGGAAGGCCATGTATCAAATACCAAAGAAAAAGAAAAAACACTAGGAGGGGGAAGGTTGAGTACTATACTATCAGTGAACTACAAATTACGTAGACTAATATATAATGCATTATATATAATGTAATCTATCTATCTATCTACATATATAGTTAAAGTATTTGTGACATAATGCTTTTATGGTAAGATAACAATGCAAAAGCCTTCATTGCAAGTTCACAAATGTCATGGAAACCAAACCTATATTTAATTGGTAAAGTATCCCAAATTTATTTGAAATAGTATTCCCAGCAATTTTTATGTAACTATGATACATTTTTTTCAAAAGCTAGATACATTTTTTAAAAAAAATCACCATCAAACACACTCATACACACACATCTGACATTGTATTCATCTGGACTTGCACAAAGCTATGATACATTTTAAAGATAATACAATTTAAAATAGAAGATGGTGAGAGAGAGAGAGAGAGAGAGAGAGAGAGAGAGAGAGAGAGAGAGAGAGAGAGAGAGCTCTTTCTCAAAGGTTTACTTTTTTTAAATTAACAGGGATGGATGGAGGTTAAGTAGTTACGTTTTTACACTCACTACTTATTTGGGAGGTGACAGGTGTGTGAAGGTCTAAAGACAACTTGCAAGGATCTGTACTCTCCTTCCATCCAAGAGTTCCAGAACAATCTGTCTTACCCTCTCTTGGGATTTAAAATTTGTACATCTCTTTTAGAATATATAGGAGAAAGATAAATTAGTGTTAAAATTACAAAGCAGTGATGAAATGGTAGTTTAAGCAGTATATATCAGACACTGATGGCTAAGGCTAGTGTTGCCAGATGAACACTCACAGCAGTATAATCTTCTTAATTTTTGTTGTTTTACTTTATTTATTTGATGGGGGCTATGCACATGTGGTGGTCAGAGCACAGCTTCTTGGAATTGATTTACCTCTCCTCCAAATGGGTCCAAGGAGTTGAATACCAATCTTGAGGCTTGATGGCAAACAATTTAATGTGACATCTCATGAGCCCTGAACTATATCTTGTGTAACATGATTTTGCCCACCTCTTTTACTTCTTTTAACAACTGTCTTCTCCTAAGAAATTAGAGGTAAGTTTTCCACTATATTCATTATGATAGCCCTTTAATGTAGATGTTCCTCTGACAAGATCAAAAATAAGTTTTGGGAAGCAACACTTTAGCTAAAAAAATAAATGTTTTTAATAAAGTGTCAATTAAAAAGACTATATTATATGTAAATAGTATTATAAATATTCATTATCATTATTAATTAAATAAAAGTGTCTATCTCATTAACATTCTTTGCAAATGGTAATTCTATTGGCTGAATTGTTTACTAAAACTAAGTAGAAGAAATCTCCACTGGACCACTATTACACAAAGCAGAACCAGCTAAGTGGTGTGGTTTTAACTTACTTTAGTTGCCTGAATAATGACATAATAATGATGTTAATAATAACAGTTACTATTGTACATTGAACTAGGCATTTAGCAATCTGGCCTGGTCTGTACCTCTTATATTCACTGATTTACTAGATTACTCAGTCACTGTCTGTGTGCAGCCTATTCTTTCAAACAGCTGAGGCATCTGCGCTATGGTTCCCCTAAGCCCTGACCACATCAGGATGCAATGAAATCTTTAAAGGGTACAGAATTGTGTAAAGCCTTCTGTTGCTTGGGGCCATGTCCTTAAGGGGATTTGAGGACTGTGGCATCTTCCTGAGTCCTCTTTTTCAATTCCTGGCCATAAAGTGATAGGGATTAGAAAATGAAATTGCAAGGTTTCTGAAAAAAAAAAAAAACAGCGATAATGTGATGGCATATTAAGCACACAGGGCTAAAGTTAAGTAATGATAGAAAGTAAAACTAAATAAGCTCCTGAGGTGGTTTCATCGCACATTCCTACAGCACATGACGCTATGCACAGGCACCGGAGGAGCAGGGGCAATTAATCACAGGATGCAGCCTCCCAACCTAGGAGACAAAGTATTCCCCTTATCTCAGGTATTTTCTTAAAGTGAAAGGAAACTCACTAACACAAGCACCACTTTTCCATTACACTGAGTCTTTTTCTTAAAAACAAAACAAGACAAAAAATAGGATTAGTAACTTCTTGTGTGATACTGTAGAACTGATTATATTTTAGAATCAGACAACATAACGTACTTGTTAGATGCATATTTTAGAGTAAACTAATGGCAGGGGGAAAGGAAAGCAAACAGAGAATGAAAATCACAATTCTCATATATGTATCCTATTTTAATGGAAAAATAACCATGGTTTTAGGGTCAAGGAAATAGTAGAGGCACAAACACAGTAGTGAGGAAATCGTGAATTTTCTCCTATTTGTGGAAATTGATAGTTCAAGTCTGTCCAACACAAACTTCACCATATAAAGAGAAATTCTATCTAACACACTTATGTGGAAGGCATTTTGATCATATCTGGACAGATCTGTGGGTTATTTTGGAAAATCATGCCGTGTTTTCATGGATACTGATTTCTTTGTGGTTGAGCAGCTGCTTACGACCTTAAACAAAGCAGAAGCCGTGGAATGCCTGCCTGCTGTCTCCACTGACCTGCGCTTGCCAGTAACGCACAGAGGAATAGTTTCAGTCCACTTGGGACATAGGTATGTTTGGGTTTGGGGAAATAACAGAGCTTTGTGGATTAGGTTTGAATCAGAACAAATAAGCCACAAGAGGGCATATTTTTCTTCATTTTATCACCCTTGTACAAATAAGGATTTCTTCAGTTAGGTATCAGATGAAGCCATCTCTACCACTCTCCTAAAAGAATACACTGTACCTCATGCAGACTTTCAGGGTGAAAGGATGCTAAAATGGAAAAAAGCAAACTTAAATGTATTTCTTTGCAAGTGATCGAGAAATTATTTTTCTTTAAACTCTGTCTTTGCGGATTGTTTATTGATATAAGTATATCATTACAAATAAAAACAAAGAATCATTTTTCTAACTTCAAAATTTCTCCTTCTTCAATATCCATGTGGACTCTATGTCAAGTATGGAAAACCTTTCCAACTTGTAGTAAATTTCAAAGTCAAGGAGGTTTTTCTTTTCTGAGGTCTCAGGATTTGTGCCAAAGGGGTTGGGCTGTGTTTTTATTTTTATTTTGAAACACATTCCTGCTGAATTTAATTATTCACCACACCCCAACGCAGCTAAGTAAATATAACCCTAAGATTCTAGCCTGGGAAGTCTTGAAAAACAGTGGATTAAAAAAAAAAAAGACTCTATGACATAGTGAAACATTCTAGACAGGGTATTAGGGCAGGAACCTGAAAGAGCTGGGTGGTCATTCCATCTCTCTTGGCCCTGGTCTCCTTATCAGAAGATTTCTCATTAGGCGATCTGTAAGGTTAGTCTTAACTGTAAATGTGTGCTATTATTCATGTTATAGAAAAGTTCAGAGTGAAGACTTAAAGTGAAGTTCAGATAGCTTTGCTTTCCAATTAACTAACTATAAAGTATCTACTGTCCTTATCCGATAATAAGAAACAGGTGTGTGTATGTGTGTGTGTAAAATTAATACTTAAAAGAAAAAAGTTAGGTATGATAATTTCAATCACTGGCTAAATGCATGTAATAATTTGATGATTTGAAAATCTAAAGAACTCATGAAGAGTGAATTTTAATGATCAAATGAAATACTGTGTAGGGGTGGGGTGGGGGGTAATTGATGCTTACAAAGAGAAATGCCTTACAGAAGATAAAGTATGTGACCCACATTTAACTCATGCTATCACTTGTTCTAATTAAACATGAATTATCATATGCCTCAGTTTCAGGCTTATCTTTCTGTATTTACATGTTAATATGTGAAAGAACATTCATAACATGACATTTTTTGGTAATTCTTATGTGTGTTCAGGCTAGAACAAGTTTTATGCACATGAGCCGTAAATGGTGTTGTTTTACATTGCATTTTCTTTAATTGTCTCTGAGCATCAATTTTTCATCATATTTTTCATCCTCCCCCTCCTTCTTTTTTTCAAAATTATCCAAATTACATTTGGTTTGAGAATATTGTTGGAGGGAACTAGGACAGTAAATTTGCTGAAAAGAGCCACAATCTAGCAGCTTCTACTAAGAACACATCTAAATTATGAGAGTCTGTTAGGCTAGGTTCTGAAGCCAGTAATTATCTTCTATCTTGTTGTTTCTGTATGGAGCAATTCTCCATACACAATTTACTTAAATAGGTTTTTTAATACCTGAAAAATATGTGTTCTCTTTACCCTACATTTTCCCCTCAGTCTGAGGTAGACACACTAGCAGCAGTTAGAGAGTTCTAAATGATGATGTACGTTCTTTCCATTGTACCTAAGGATTGCTTGTTGAATCCTGAATAGTAATCCCTGGGCACAAGCTTAACTACACAATGTGCCTTATGTTTTAGCCAGACAATGAAGTGACTCCCCTATCGTAAGTGTCACTGCAAGAATTCAGATAGTGTATAATTCCACAGGACAGGGAGTTAATTTCTTTTGAAGACAGTAATCTCCCACTTCCTTGAGTTTTTAAAGACATTCTGCTGGGATACAGTACAGATAATACACTTTCTGGTTGGAAAAGTTCAGCGACAGAGTGTCATCATATACGTTGTTTTCATCAGCGTATCCAGGTCCACAGATCGCTGAACACCTAGCATATTTTGGATAGTCTTAGGAAGAACCCGGCATCTTATAAGCTACAGACACAGCTGAGACCATTCATTATTATCTGGGACTCTGCAGTTGATTCTGCCTGCTTCATGCGCAGAGTAATTAAAAGGAAAGAAAGCACAGAACTCACATCCCAGATGTGCTTTTCTCATGGTACACTCAGAAGGCTCTTGCAAACTCAACCTAAATTTGGAGTGAGGGTACTGCAAACTAAAACATGAGCTAACTAATTCATGCACATTGTATTAGGGTCTATCTATAGAAACAAACACACAAGCAACCAACGTGGTGTGTTGCATGCAAGCACATGCCTAACTAATTATGATATAACATGAAAAGGGTTTCTAATAATACCAAAATCGAAGTGCTTTAGGAGAACAGGAGGGAATGAGTCATGCTGTAGGGGCTCGGTGGAAAGACTGGAAATGGTAGCAATGAGGAAATTTCCTTTCGTGTAAGGATGTTGAGCTCCATGGTTTACACAGGAAGGAAAAGGGGGAAATCAAGAGTTAACAGCAATCCTGGGTAAATGTCAAATTCTACCCAATAAACTGACAAAATATTTAGGAACTAGTGAATAATTTTTTTTTAAAGTAGAGAACGCCTTACCACAAATCCTCCATGTGAAAAAAACACAAAGCTATGCTGTGGAGTTAAAAAGAGGTTGGGCCCTTAAAAGTTGTTTGGAATTTTGATGACTAGTTAAGAATGTAAGCAAATAAAACAATACAAAACTAGAGGTTAATGCAAGATACATGCTAGAGTTATAGTCAGTTATGAAAGGAGTGTCATGGTGACAAGGAATTTTCAGAATGAATTTGGTATGGGTTGAAATAGTCTGTGAAGATTTTGATTTTCCTGTATGTAAAGAGAAAAATTATGGGGTCGGCTGGTGACAGGCAAAATCAAAGTTAGAGAGAAGGGCAGCATGGGACATACTACAGAATCTTGGTCAGAGTTGGGAAACTTAAGGCCCTCATTAGGCTGACTCTGCCATCAGCCACCTACAATATGAAGTGACTCACTTAGCTTCTGTGGTCCCCTGTTTTCTGGGCTGGTAGGGAGGCTCCTGAATTCAGAGTCTCTTTTCTCTCATGGCCTTCATTTCTTCCATCCTTTTGCCCTTGTCTTCTGACCATCCCCCCAAGTAACAGACACACCCCTGTCATTTGCTAAGGTTACTCAGGAACCTTGCCTCTCCTATATTTAAACTCAGCACACACTCAGAAATCCCTGCTTGTTTGGTTTCTGCGGGACTAATTCAAGGGAGCTTTATGTGGCAAGCAAGGCTATGGTTAGAAGTGGAGTTCTACTCGCGGTAGAATTTGCCATGGAACTGTCTACAAGACTCAGTTGTACAGTCCCTTTCCATGTCCTTGTGGCTGGCTCTACACTACTTCTTGCTTTTAAAGAAATCTGTCAAAGTAAGCTATTAATACATGATTTTCTTAGGCTCTCCCCTCCAAATTGGGGGATTTAGTTTCCACAAAGCATATGGCCAGGGTTTGTGCTCTTATTTCTTCCAAATTATTCTTGTTATGTGATCAAAGTTTTCAATAATCCAGAGAGAGAGGGGGGCACCCCTACCCCCATCTCAGGGTAGGTGAGGAAATGGTGAAGACTCTGTGATGATAGTTACACCTGGTCCTTCACGGGTGTCAGTTGCTGTAAAGAACTAATTCCAGTCGCTGAACCCCTCAGTAACTGTAGGGTGGAGATTTACAAAGAAACACCTGTACTCTTCTTCCAAGAAGATTGGAATGTTTAAGGTGGCATTTGTGGTCAACCACTGTCCCTGCCTTTTGGTTCGGCCTGAGGTCTTTAGGGTACTTCCTGAAAGAGAAGGGAATACTCGGATTCCTAAATCACCCAGACCCAGACTGAGAACGTCACAGGGTGTTTTTACCGACTGACAGAATACCCTATCCTCCTCCAAACACTCACAGATCCGGCCGGAACTACCTCAGAACCCACCCTGGACAGCGCGGCTTATACTGGGAAGGGCTGCGCGCTCTGAGGGATTGCCAGCACATCGGAAGGGGCCCGGAGCTGGGGGAGGAGATTGGAGGGAGAGGTAATCCCTGGCGTTTTGAGCATCCCTTTTTTAGAAAGACGGAGTCTCTCCCAGGACAGCTGCTGCGGTCACACCACAAACTTAAAAGCCACCCTTCTGCTTGGAGCGTGCCTTTCCTCACCAAGCTCCCTGGCAAAAGCGCTTACTGGCGGGTCGCCGTCTGCGCGGAGAGAAGGTCGGGGGACAGGAGCGCCCCCTGCCTTCCCGCCGGGCAGTAGCCGCGGCCTCCGCGCTCCGCCAGGGCCGCCGGCACTCCGTGGTTCAGCCTGGGCTCCAGCTCCTAAGAACTCACGCCAGTGCCTGGGGTCGCTGTCCTCTCGGCCTCTGCCGGCTGTCCTGTCCTCTTTACTGAACCAGAGTCGCGAGGAAAGGAAAAGCGACACAAGTTGCTATCAGGAAGGTAAGTCTGGCTTCGGGTCACCTGCTACTCCAGTGGGAGGGTGCCCTGGAAACTGAGTCTTAAGCAAGGATGTGAAGGTGACTATGGATCCCAAGTGGTAATCTCCAGCTACTGGGGTCTAGGGACCTGGGCCGAGTCTGATAAAGCTCTAGAGAGCACAGGGGAAGCGGTTGCGCCAGGGACGGGCTGGGGAGCCCACAAGCTCCGCTCAGGAGACAGTGAGACAACTGGGACGCAGTGCCACCCCGTTGCTGTGCTCCAGAATCTCGTTCCGAAGTCCCGCCAGCCAGCGCCACCCAAAGTTTGTTTCCTGCAGCACCTAGCCTAAGAACTCTGCCCTCTCCCTGGATTCCCCTTCCCGGGGTCCCCTTCCTAGCCTGGATAGCCAGGGGAACCTAGGGACATGCTCCCAGACTCCCAGTGACTACAGGTTCATCTGGACCCGCGTTAGTAGGGGAGGTTCCGCATGAATTAAGCAAAGTGCAACTGCGTCCAGCTGGTCCTTTTTCGTTTCGACTGTGATCACAGAAGATGAGAGCCGGGTGGTTGTTTAGTTGTAGGAAAGAGAGGTAAGACTGCCTTTTTTCTTGCAGAGGAATAGAGACTGGGGGGTCTGATGGAAGTGTGAATCCTTCTTGCTTGAGCAGGGGGTTGGGAGGATTTGAAGTCAGACACTGGCCTCAAAGTTCCGTAGCTGTGAAATGAAGTTATGGTAAGTGCTCAGGAGCCAATACGGCACGCAGGCGGCCCCAGAAATGACCCCTCCTGGGCATTTAACCGCGAAGGAGCTGTCCCTCCAGTGTCCTCTCTATTCTTGCTCATGTTAAGCAGACTTCCCTGGCAGCCGGGAGAGCTGTTTTCTGAACTGATACTACTTTCCTGATGACTTATGCTCAATCTCGTGGCTTTGCTTAAGTCCTGGCGCTAGGAGGAACTTGACAGGAGGAGGAGACGTCCCTGCTCTGGCAGCGCTATCTGGAATGTGGGGACTGGATTGGAGATTCATGCCTGGCAGCTGGGGCCCACTGACCTCAGGCATTAGGTATTAAGGCTGTCAGAGTCAAACTGGGAAACTTTTCACCATTTAGTGTTAAACTCTAATAAAATGCAGTATTCCTATGTGGACTCTTCTTCCTCCACCCAAATCCTTCATATCACACCCTCTCTAACTGGGAACCCCCATTTGCACCAGAAGCAGCAGCAGCAAGTACCAGGAATGAGAAAGGACCTAACTTTTCAAGTTCCCAGGAAAAAGGATTCTGTTGAATATGTGCACAAGCATTGGGGAGACGGAGAACTCAACCTGGAGAAAAAGTTTACATGTACCTAAAAGAGATGATAAGAGCCACCCCGCCGCACCCTTCCCCACTCCTGAGTAGCATAGCAGCTTTTGTATATAACCCGTGGCAACTGCTGGGGGGGGGGCGGGGCAAGGGCAATCAGAGCCTTCTCCATTTGGCATGTGGAAAGAAAAATGTGAAGGATAAGGAAGGGAGGGAGGCTTATGTCATCACCCTGTGGAAGCCTGTCACCCTCCCTATCTTTCTAAAGCCAAAAGATGAACAGGAAGGATCCAAATTGGCAGTGGTCAGGCACAGACATCAGTTGCCTCAGCCCCCTGTTGCCTTGGAGTCCTTGCCAGTGGAGTTCTCATTGGCAGGCTACTAATTGATGGACCAGGTCCGGAGACGGGAACCGACCTTGGCCCTTAAAAAGAAAGGCCAGGAAATGATGCGTGATGCGATAAGGAGAGAGCATCAGGAGGTAGCTGAGAGACGATTAAATGGTACTGGTTTGGACTGCCAAAATTTCACATGGAATTTACCAACTCATGAAATGGAAAATTGGTGGAGAAGGGAAATGACATTTATCAAACATCTATTGTGTCCATGTGCTCTTATAATGCTTTAATACTCTCAATATTGTGTAAATGTTCTCTTGATGATTAGAAAGGAGAAATTAGGATTGTTCCATTTGGCTTTTATTCCTTAATAAATAATCATAATTCTTAAAAACTATGATAGGAGAATGTAATAAATCATCAGTTTTTGCTTTAGATGCAACAATAATGAGTCAACATGGTGTTGATTTGTGTGAGCAAGTGTATGACGCAAAAAGATAGGGCTGCTGTAGGAAATAGTGTGTCTGATTGTGGGTGGATCTACTTCAAGAAACCTAAGATAGCTTCCCATGACTCTAATGAAAGGGAAAAATTTTAAGTGGTCTCTGTGAGAATCCATTTATATATTAAGAGCACTAAAGAACTTGTTTGAAAGGCTAGTGAGATTGCACAGTGGTTAACGGCACTATCTGCTCTTCCAAAGGACCAGAGTTAAATTCCCAGTACTCCCATGGCAGCTCGTAATTGCCTGTAATTCCAGTTCCAAGGTATCTGAAACCCTCATACCAAGGAACACAAATAGCCCAAGGGGCATGTCCCACGAAAGCCTTCACTTACCAGGAAACTGAGACAGAGTGAAGGACATTCTGTTTGGACTCTAGATGAGAGAAGCATGGGAGAATGGCAAAGTAGAAGGATCCAGAGGGTCCTAGAAACCTACAAGTAGAACATTATGATAGGCAGATTTGGGCACATGGGTCCCGCTCAAACTAAGGCACCAGCCAAGGACAATACAGGCGGTAAACCTTAAACCCCTACCCAGATCTAGACAATGGACAGAACACTCTCCACAGTAGAGTGGAGAGTGGGATATGACTTTCTCACATACTCTGGTGCCTCACCTTTGACCATGTCCCCTGGAGGGGGAAACCTGGTGGCACTCAGAGGAAGGACAGCAGGTTACCAAGAAGAGACTTGATACCCTATGAACATATACAGGGGGAGGTAATCCCCCTCAGGAACAGTCATAGGGGAGGGGAATAAGGGGAAATGTGAGGGAGGAAAGAATGGGAGGATACAAGGGATGGGATAACCATTGAGATGTAACAAGAATAAATTAATAAAGGAGAAAAAAAAGAATTAAAAGTTGTTTGAAGACTGATCAACTCACCAATAGACCTATAATGCTTATAATATTAAAATTCCAAGTGTATTCACATAGAATATTCTAGAAATTATGGTGGCTTTAACTGTTTTGAAAAGAAAAAATATCCTTATCCAATAGCAATTCTTATGTTCAGAGTACCTGTTTTAATGAAGGCTTCCTCTGTCCCATGATTTGGCACCATTATTTTACCTTCTTAAGGGTCTGCTGCTTGTTAGAAAAGAGTAAAAGTTTATCTCCACGCACCCTCTTGTTGAGGGTGAAGCCTAGTGAAAAATATCTGTGAATGCAAATGTCTTGAGAGTATCTGGAAACTAATAAAGAGGAGTAGAAACTCCAGGTGAAATGATAGAAAAATAACTACTATGATTTTCCTTTCCCTTGCAAAGAACTGGATTTATAAGCAAATTTTACATTTTTGTAGTGGAAAGTTGAACAAAGGTAAATGTATTATTGTTATTGTTATTATTATCATTGTTATTAGTCTTTTTTTTTTTTTTTTGGTATGGGCAGGGCTGCCTTGTGTCAGAGATATAATTATTTTTAGTGTCAGGGAAAATCAGGAGTATAAACAATGACAAAGGCAAGGAAGTGCCTCTTCCAGGCCAACACGGTGCCCTGGGTTTGAACTTGAGTCATGGACAGTTTTCGATCCTCCCTTCCATATTAGGTCATGCTCCATTTGGATCTATAGTAAAATTAAGACAGGATCTTTCCCGATGCTCTGTTCTTACCTTTCATACAGTTCATTGTGTGGACATGGCATGTTGCCTGCCATAAGGTTTGCAGAAATCACCAGGCATCCCAGTAGATATTTTCTAGGAGTAGCAGCATCCCATGGCCCAGCATTCCCTTACTGCTTAACTAGAACTGCTAACCTAAGTTTCCACCATATGTTTATGATTGTGGACTATCAACTCATCTCAAAAGGAAATTCTTTCAGTTCTTACTACCATAAGAAGTAGCAGTATATCTTTAGCTTGTTTATAATAGCTTCATTATTTTGGGAAATACAACAAAAATTTGACTAAAATTTGCTCATTCAGTTTGGAGGCTTAATACTTTCATGCATGGCATGTTCATTGGAAATTATTCTCTTTTTTATTTTTTTTTTACTTTTAAAAATTTTATTTACTATTTAAACACTTTGCATCCCAACCTAGCCCCTTCCCTCCTCTCCTCTCAGTCCCATGCTTCTTCCCTCTTTCTCATCCTCCCTTCCCTGTTCCTCAGAAAAGGGGAGCCTCTTTGTACCCTCCTACCCCAAATCATAAAGTTGCATCAAGACTAAGTGCATCCTCTTCCACTGTAGCCAGGCAAGGCAGCCCTGCTTGGGGGACTGGGTAGTGATCAGAAAGTTGACAACAGAGTCCATGTCAGAGAAAGCCCCTGATCCACTTACTGGGGAATTCACATAAATCCTGATCTGCCATCAGCTACTTCTTTGTAGGAGACCTAGATCCAGTCTGAAAATGGCCTTGGTTGGTGCTTCAGTCCCCATAGTCCCCTCTATGCCCCGGTTAGTTGGCTCTGTTAGTCTTCTTGTGGAGCTCCTGTCATCTCCAGGTTCTCCTATCCTTCCTCCCACTTTTCCACAAGACTCTTTATGCTTCACCCAATGTTTGCCTGTGAGTCTCAGCATCTGTTTTGATCCACTGCTATGTGGAGCCTCTCAGGGGCAGACTATGCTAGGCTCCAGCATGCAAGCATTGCAGAGCATCCTTTAAAAAGTCAGTGTGATTGGCTCTCTCCCATGGGATGGGTCTCAGGTTGAGCCAGGAATTAACTGGACATTCCCTCAATCTCTGATCTATATTTATCCCTGTACATCTTGTAGGCAAGGTAAATTTTGGGTTGAAGTTTTTGTAGGGGATTTGGTGATTCCCTCCCTCCACTAGGAGTCATGTGTAGTTTGAAGTTGTCCTATTCAGTCTCCATGACGACTGCTAGTAGGTGTTAGGCCAGATCCTCTTCTTATCCTCCTAGAAGACTACCCTGTCTTTTGGTCTCCAGCTTTTCATAGAGATACCCCTGCCTAAGGTTTCTCTTCTCTCTCTCTAGGCTCTTTGTCCTTTGGTCCCCACTCTCCCCAGGGCTGGTCTTCATCTTCATTTCTCTCTGTGCTTCCTCTCCTGTCTTGTTCTCTCACTTCAGCTACTTCTGTTGTCTATTCTCTTTTTCCTTCTGATTGAGATTTAAGCATCCTCCCTTGGTTCTTTTTTGTTAATTATCTTCTCTGGGTCTGCGAATTATAGTTTGCTTATACTATACTACTTGGCTAAAATCCACTTATGAATATAAACCACATGTGTCTTTCTATCTGGGTTATCTCATTTAGGATGATATTTTCTAGTTCTATTTATTTGCCTGGAAATTTCATGATTTTCTTACTTTTAATAGATGAGTAATATTTCATTGTGCAAATGTACCAGAGTTTCTTTATCATCCTTTAGTTGAGGGCCATCTAAGTTGTTTCCAGATTCTGGCTATTACAAATAAATCTGTTATGAACATAGTTGAACAAATGTTGGCTGGTTGTTCCTGG
The DNA here is from genome assembly GCF_964271855.1 of Acomys minous. NCBI lineage: Eukaryota > Metazoa > Chordata > Mammalia > Rodentia > Muridae > Acomys > Acomys minous. The sequence continues at coordinate 29,254,385 of NC_140487.1, forward strand.
AACCTTCTGGGCTTCTTGGGCAGGAAGGAGGGATCTAGGTTGTGGGCTGGGGACCTACAGCTCTGCTCTATTGGTCGTGTCCCAGTTGGACCTACAGGCAAGGAATTAGAATGTGGATTTCTAACCTGTGTGATCCTCTGAGGTCCTGCCAGTCTCCTCAAAACAGCTAGTAGAGCTGTGAATCATAAGCAAATCTTCATGTCTTTGGAATCTGGAGTAATCTTCAGGATTGTAGGAGTAGATGGGAGGTCTGAGATTGGTACCTGATCGTCTTCTCTTTCTGGGAACAATAGCCATCATTTTGTAGTCAGCAACACATCAGCTTGGTTGTCCTGTTAACACTACTCCTGGTACTCAGACTCTGTTGGGTGTCACCATTATGGAATGGGGACCCTCTATGTTCCTATAATCCATCTGGTCATTGCATGGACTAATAGAACCATGGAGCAGAGGAGGCTGAGACCCTGTCCCTGTTTCTGTGAGGTGTCCTCTGAAAGGTCAGAGGAGGCTGAATGCTGGAGCGGTGTGTTTCTAAAACTTGGAGTCCTGTAGGCTGAAGACTCTAGGTGCTGGGAGCCTAGGACAGTGTGTGTCTCTTGGACCAGGACTCTGTCCACCACAGGGGCCTGGAACTGTGAGTCCCTAGTTCCCAGGATGCCTCTTCTTGTCCAGGAAAAAGATTTTGGTGTTTTTTGAGTCAGCAGCCAGGTAACAACCTTGGTCTGCAGTCTCTGATCTGCTACTCAGGTACGGCATGAGACGGGTGCCACCATCTTGGAAATTCCCTAGAAATTATCCTTCTAATTTAACAATGTATTTATTAAATAAGAGTAGCCAAAAGTCTATTTTGTTAATATTCTTTTTCTACAAATACATGGAGCTACATATAGTATCTTATTAAGGTTAAAAGGTCTTCGTGTCTTTCATGTCACAAGCCTTGAGATTAAAATAGAGTAAACAGTCACATATAGGGAATAAGTAGCATCAACAATAGTAATGATGATTGACGCTTGGCAATATTTGGTGACCACATTTGTCCACATCTCAGAATTTTGTTTTTTTAGAACTTCCCATTGTCTAGGAAACTTTGGCCAAATCCTCCCTTACTTTTGTGTCTTTGAAGTTCCACTGCTACCTATTACAGTCAGATAATTCAATAGTTTTTTCTGTCTTTGTGGTGTTTATAATCTCAATTGAGATTAAAAGAATCTGAAATGAAAGAGTTTGTCTTCTCTTAACTTTTAATCTTTAGTTAATGTGGTACAGAATATATACCACATATTATTAAAATCAAATTTTTCTATTAATACTGATTTTAAGTATTTATAGTGTTGACAAAACAACACATTAAATGACTCTAAGTTCATCTTTTGTCTTGATCATAGCAGGGATATAGTTTTCTTTTACCTGAAATTTCACTTTCACTTTAAAAAGTATTTAGAAGCTAAGGGTTTACTAATAACAAAACAAGGTGGTATAATTCTGACACAAGAAGGACAAATAATTAAGAGAGTTTTGTACAGCATAATTCTGAAATTCTTGGACTTCTTGGAGGAACATAATTTGAGGAAGGCTTTAATCTATGTCATCTGTGAGCATGCTAGTTTATTTTAATTTTAATCAACCAAATATTTAGAAGAAAAGGTAGTAAATAAAATTAGTTAGAAATAAAAAATATAGTGATAAGCAGCCACAACACTTCTAAAATTCTCTTGAATTTTGGTAATAAGAGAGACTAATTATTAAACATTTTTACATATTTTAAATTATCAAGCCACAGGTATACACAAGTGTTTTTAGAGAGGAGGGTGCATCTATTAAAATCTGTTAATTATCTTGATCCATTGCTATCATTCTCTGATCATGCACTTCCACATAAATGCTTAAGTTAAACCATTTTAATAGTAGTGAACCAGGGTATTGTCAAACAGGTTACTAATCTTCTATTAGTAAATTCATTCAGTGTGATCATTCAAGTGTAACATTCCATAATATACACTTAGTAGACTTAAACTGAAAGTGATGAGTAAAGCAAAGTCTGAGGCAACTCAGTGACCTTGGAAGTCTTATCTTTCACCCTGTGTCACCTTCTGCTTTGGAAAAGAGGAGCAACTTCCTTTAAATCCTGTGTTTCTACCAGAGGAGAGTTGTCCTAGTAACTTTAGAATCTGGTATTTCAATAACTACTGCTATGTAATGCTTTCACAGGCAAATCAAAAGAAAGTGGAAATGTTATTATAGTTAAGCAAAATTTATCCTAATAGAATTGCTGCATCCTAGGGGCTGGAGAGATGGCTCAGAGGTTAAGAGCACTGTCTGCTCTTCCAAAGGTCATGAGTTCATTTCCCAGCAACCACAGAGTGGCTTACAACCATCTATAATGAGATCTGGTGCCCTCTTCTGGCATGCAAGTGTTACATGCAGGCAGAACACTGTATACATAATAAATAAATCTTTAAAGAAAAAGAATGACTGCATCCTAAAGTAGCAAAGTAGTAAGTCAATAAAATGCACGCACACACACACACACACACACACACACACACACACACACACACACACACACACACCCAAATTAACAACTTCTTAACATAAAAATAGTCAGATAACTTATGTGGTAAATGAAGTTGTATAAGTATGTACGAAAGTGACATTGATGATCTGCCATCTGGTGATTGACTTTTTTTCTCTCTTAATTGAATCATACAGTTTACTACACCTTCTCTTTAGTAACTTGAATACTTTAAGCAGTCTCAATGAGACCTGCATGATGACAAAACCAGCTAACATGCCAACATAGGCTGTGGACATTTCATGAGTTCCCACTCCTACATGAAGAGAAGTTACAGGCAAGCAGTGACTGCTGAGAAAGGGAGAATCAGTTCTCTCCAGGGCTAGAAAGTTCCAGTGAGTTACCCAGTCCCAGGAAGTCATGGTGGAACACACGTGTTTATAAGCAGCAGTAAATTTACTCAGTGGATTATATAAGTATATATGTCTGTGGCATTTTTGTATACATATGTAACAATTACTAAAGAGGAAGGGGTCATGAGTGTGAGAGGGCACAGGCGAAGCCGGGAACCGGAGCAGGGAGAAGATAAAGTGGAAATGATGCCAATAGAGTAGTCATGTGTGAAATTCTCAAATACTAAAAAGGCACAGCTGGATCCAGGCCTAATGATGGAGTGATCTCAAGTTAAATCTACATAATCTAACTTTTGTAGTACTATGAAATTAGCATAAGTTTTTTCTTTCTTTTTTATCCTTATTAAAAAATTGCCTAGATGTATTAAGTTCAGATATTCTGAAGATTAGTATTTATTATTATTGTTATTTTCAGGGATTATTTGGCTCTCATATATAAAGTAATTAATCTATGGAAGTAACATGTTTTCTATAAGGCATTAAATTTTTTTAAAGGAATAGTATTCTTATTAAAGATAGCACTTTTAGTTGTGGGAACAATATTCTTTATTTTAAAGAAAGTTAGTCAGGGCTCCAAGTTCTCCTATGATACTACTTTTAGACAAGTAGAAACTATCCTATTCAAATTTATTGTGGTTGTTTTTGAAGCAAAACATATAGTCTTAGGAGATTTCTAAAATTCTTATTTCAAAATTTTTCCTTAAAGAATTGTTCAGGATCATAATTCAAAATTAATAAGTTACAGAAAGCAAGATGTAGTAAAGTTAGTGGTCATTTTCAATAATTATGAAAGTGTGAGATACTGTTACAGACAAGAGTTGCCTAAAGACTGTGATGAAAATGCACTGTAGACATCATGTAAGAAAGTGACTACATTTAGGACTCGTTAATTGGTAAGACACCCTGAATGCTTTATTAGTTGTAGCAATTGTCCATAGGAATGTAAAATGTCAGTAAGGCAGAAAGCTGAAGTGGGTTTTAGGGGAATTGCTCTACTTCCTGAGTGTTCCTAGAAATCTAGAACTCTTTTAGAGCATTATGGTTAAAGCGGTCACTGAAAAAAAAAAAACAAAAAAACAAACTGAAGGTGAACCATTCTCTGACCAGCAGAATTAAAGGTTATAATTATTAATTTACTTTCAATAAATTTATTTATTTAATTTGTGTGTGTGTGGGGGGAGTTTTGCCTATATGTATGTCTGTGCAGGGGCCATATGTGGGTGCAAAGGAGGTCAAGAGAAGTCAGCAGACACCCTACAGTTACAGATCATTGTGAGCTGCCACATGGGTCCTGGAAATCAAGTACTCTTAATGGCTGAGTCATTTCTCAATCTCTAAGATCTTTTAATCAAATATTTGACTGTTTTCTCTAATTCAGGATACTCTATTAATACCTCTAGCTTTTTCTGTTAGAAATAAAGATAATAAATCTTATCATTATAAAATCAAATCTTGTGAATTAGCTATCCTTATCATTACTTCTTTTTCAAAGTAATATAGAGTGCCAACTTATGAACATCTCATATATCCCATTATTATAGTTTGTCATGGAAATAAGGCTTTATGTTAACAATCAATGAAATATTTCTACATGTTTTAAGGGATATTTTCTCTCTGAATCTCTGATGCTTATTGACATCGCTGAGATCCATTATCATTCCCAGATGTGTTCAATTCTAGACAAACATTAGCCTTTCAAAATTCTTATCAAAGTGACTGAATAATACTTAGACTTTTTTCCTATCTCTTTCAACCTTAGGAACCCACTCTGTCAAATGGTTTAAACATTATTATCCATCAAATTCTCTACGAGTAAAAACTATGACATAATTTTGTTGAATGTTGAAGGATTCCTGGGGGCTTTCGACTTTCTATAAAGCTTAAAAGAAGCTGAGACATATTTGTATTCCAGTTGATATAGGGAGTACAACAAAAAGGTCTTCTACCTACCACCAGATCAATTATATATTAGTATATACTTGTATTTATGTTTATTTATGTGTATATATTTTCAGGTATTTGGATATTGTATAGGATTATATTATACACATTCACACACATGAATCACACATGTGTCCCTATACTTTTGTCCTTCTTTCTCAAAGGACAAAGATTCGTAAATAAAACTTCATCATTTCTTATAATACTATTGTCTAAATTTGATACATTTTCATTTTTGTTGTTGCTTTGCGTTTAGTTCTAACGTGTGTGTTTTGAAGATTTGGCTCTGTTTTCAAACATACTTGCTAAATGTGATGGCACATCCCTGTAATCCCAGCTGATTGAGAGGCTAGGGCAGGAACTTGGAAAATCTTGAGACTATCCGGGGCAACTTATTAAGAGGACTCTGTTTCAAAATGAAATACAAACCACTTGCCTGGCATGTGTGAGGACATAGATTCAATTTCTAGAATCACAAGCAAGCAAATGAACAACAGCAAACAAACAAATGAAAACCTGGCTTATTGTTATTTAAGAAACTTTCTTTACAGTTGAGCCAAAAGCCCTGTCGTTTTACGTATTCTGTCGTTTTACTCTTCATTGTTATTTGATATTCATAACTGTTTGGTGATGGCCTGTTTTACAGTCTCTGTTGAGCTTGTGTTCTACTATCTAAATTGTTGAAAATTTAGCACACCCCTTTCCCTATCCCCCGCCCCCATCGTCTTCTGGTTTTAGTTTATATGAGTCATAGCATACGCTACACAAGACGTTTTTGGGATAAGTCTGGTGATCTGGTTGTGGCATACATGACTAGGAGCCTAACTCTGGTGTCAGCCCAATATATTCCCTGAATAACAAAACTTGTGAAAAAAAAAAACTGATGTCAAAATGACTAATATGCTCTGGATTCTCATTGGAATCTTATATTGGATTTCCCTGTTGAAAAAGATATAAAAAACTTTCTTAAAATTTGATCTTGTCCTATGATTGCACATACCTGGAATTCTAACACTTAGTAGTGGGAGACAGGAAGATCAGGAGTTCGAGGCTAGCAGAGGTTATATTGTAAAATTCTTGGCCAGTTAGGTACATAAGGCCATGTCAAAAACACCGACACACACACAAAAAATGATGATCTGAGCTATGATAATTTACTCCAGTCACAAATAGAAATGCAACAATATAGTATTCTGATTGAAGTTTCTTAAATGCATATTTAATTTTAATGATGGGGACATAGTTAATTTAATTTGTATTTTGCATGAATCATGTTATTTCTCTTATCCCCTATCAAAATATTTTCAAGTAATTGATGGTTCCTGAAAACTTAATAATAACCAATTAATATTTTAAAATATTCTTTTAAATGGAAATAATCATTCAAGTATTTTAAAATTTGACTTTATATACCAAAGGACAATTTCTCTAAATGTAAATATAATATTGTGGGGTTATTAATCTTGGTCTTGATATATTTTCAAATACAGACTTACTTTTTTGCCACATCATCTTCTATCTTCCCTTTTTGTTATATTTCCATCTTATAACCTAGTTAATGTTTATTAATTGCTTCCCATGCAGATTAGTAGACCAAAAATGTAGCCATATTCTTCTGCATACAAAGCTATCTGCATGCATGATAAAAGAATATACAAGTCATAATTTACATCTGAATTAAAATTAGGTTATTTAAAATTAATTCAAATGAGGAAGTGTGTGTCCCATGTGAAGTTAGGGCTTTTATCACCTGTATGGTACCTGTTGAAAAGCATCTCTGCCAGATATACAGATGGGCAAATGACTTCTCCCTTTCTTTGGCTCAATTCACATTTTGTCGAGCCGTGGGGATTGTTGTCTTAGACGTCTCTGTGATGAGGTTTGGCAGAGAACAGTCATTGTTCAGGTTTTAAAAAGGGCAAGTTTTTGGCAGGAATAACTTGCACAGAAAAGGAATGCTCTGCTTACACATGTGCACTCAATAAACCTTCAGAGCGCCTGGGCTAACACACTATGGGTTTGCTGACCCCACCCAGGTTCTGCACTCTGATTGCTTAAATGCCTTCTTTTGTTGTATCCCTATCAACACACTTCTCTTCGTATTTCAGGAAATGGTATTTTTATTCATAATTCAAAAGTTATTAGTGTGTAATGAACAGTCATTTCATATCCTGTACACTTTCTCTCCAGAGATATTAAAATAACAACTGCATTGGGGTTTCCTTTCCCTCAGTTATTAGCAGTCACACAATCACGATGCCCATGACAACCAACAGTCATCTTCTGTATACCCACAATCCTGTGTTATTTCAAATAGTCAGAAATGAAGATGTTGAGTTACTCTCAATGTTTGGTATATAAGTTTACCTATATACAAAGACTGCTGGTGTGTGTTTGTGTGTGTGTGTGTGTGTGTGTGTGTGTGTGTCTGTGTGCACACTTTAATAGATATCAGAATGAGCAAGCACAATCTTGTACATGTCCCAAGTCAATAAACAAAGCAACCTAATGTCAGTCACTTGAGGCAAACATTTGAGCCTCTAATCCTTATGTTCTTTCCACATGAGGCTATTGTTGTTCTTAGTTCCCCATTGACTTAGAATGGTTTTGTTGTCTTTTGGTGCCAACTCTGATCCCAGCCCTCAATTCAAGGCCACTTACCTGCTGATCCTTAAAATATGTTAGCTCATATCCAATAAGTCTTGCCTGAAGAAGTAATTTTTACTGCACCCCTACTCACCTGTTCATCATATTAATCCATCCTTGCCAGTTCTTCCAAAATAACAGATGAAGCTTCTGTAGGATAAGGACTTGATGGTGGTTTACAGTATATTTTTCCTCCATCATCCTGTCAGCATTCCCCCACTCATACTCAAGCTGAAGATGATCTACAGCCTTTTCTTTCCTTTCATGCTCGTTTGAAAATGGAATACATCACAAAGCTTAGTTTGCAATACACTCCTTCGTCTCAAAGCTTATCCCACACATATATTTCCCATGTATTTTTATTCTTGCAGCCCATCTGTCTTTAATTCCTCTTTCATCTTTTCTTTACTTCAAGAAATATTTATTGACTCAATGTCTGTGATATTGGTCATTGTATGAGAGTCACTGATGGAACACAATGAAAATCATAGCTTCTGTCCTTAGGTAGGTATTCACTACCAGGGAACAATTCAAACTTCTCTATCAAATCCAACAAATGGGTTGCATCTTTTTGAGTCATTGGCCAAATTAGTCCCACAGACATCCCAAACACTGAAATCTATTTCCAATGCTGTTTGCTACCCTCTGAAACTTCATGGTAAGACCCTGTTGTTAAAGGCACTACATACGTATGACAAATAACATGGATAAATCTAGCTGGTATTAAATGTGTGGCATCACCACTGCTGTCCAATGTCCACAGTGCTAGAAGGTGCTATACAGCTTCAGCATAGTAGTCAGCAACAAAAACCAACTATGAACTGTTATCTAACATAGCAACCTGATTGCAAGTACAACAACTCACCAGTGACACAATTGGTAGACACAATTCTTAAAATTAGATGTAAGGCAGCCCACTACATGCTTTGTTAATGAGGTCAGGACTAGACTACGGGGAAATCTACTGCTATTATTATTCTGCTAAATGAATATAGGAATAAAATTTCTCCAACTGGCATACTGTTATGTCTACAGATTGGCACATTTCTCAGCCCTCAACAGAGAAGTTCTAAAGCCTATTCCTTACTTCTGTCATCTTCCTTTCCCTCTACTAAGAGTTATAAAGTGAAAGTTTTGGGACCTATAATTAGTGTAATGTTGACCTGGGTTTGAAGTTTTGGAGAGAATGTGGTGCGTTGGTTTAGTTGATGAGTTATAAGATTAAAAACAGGCTGAGTTAATTTTCTAGCTGTCATTCACATAGGATTAGATGATTTGTGTGTTATTCCATTTGGTGGTATTCATAAATCACACTAACCTTATAGTAATATATTTAGAAATACTTTTGTACAGAAACACTAAGTGCTGTATGCTGTGTCATAATTGCTATGTCACCTTGATGTGACAGGCTGTGCATATTACACATTTATATAGATTTACATTTCATCTGTATTTTGTTGTGCTGTCTTCTTGGTTTATCTGATGAAATTATTCAAGGAACAGTCTTTTTTATTGCTAATTCAAGCGTACAGTTGGATAACAGAATAGTATTTCAAAGCTTTCCCTCTTCTTCCTGCTCCTCCTTTTCCAATTCCTGTTCATGCTCTTTCTTCTTCCTTGCTCCTAAGTATGATGACCATACTGTAGACAATAGAATATGCAAGATAGATATTCCAACAGGAATATGCCTCCTTCCTATTGTTAGGGAAGACACAGTAATTTATGGACACTAAATGTCAAGTAATAGTGTTCTGAAACATCCCCCTTTAAATTCCATCCTGTTTTCGTGACATTACACTGTTTTCCTTCCCATTGCTGTGTTTGTAACACTCCCTATTTCCTTGATGCAGAGTTCTATTCCCAAATACGGATACATGTTGTTGAACAGACTACTTTAAAAGTCTGTGCATAGATATTCCTTTTCCTGCCAATGCGTGCCTGGTCTCATTTTCACCATTTTTGCCCAGAATACATGCACTGTGTGGCCACTACTTTGTCCTTGTACATCTTCCTATCAGGTCTTGCTAAGTCTTCATCTGCTGAGAAGTGGTATCAGCGAGAGCTCAGAGATAAATCTCAACACTCTAGATCTGAAAAGACTATAGTAGGAAAAGCATGTCGTTATCACATGCTGCATCGCATGCTTGGCAATTTTCTGGTTTAAAACTGATCAGGAGTGGCAAATATGTTAATCGATGATATCCTCCAAATATTGAACTTCAGGCACATGTTAGCTTCCAAGTAAGTGGACATGAAAGTGAAGAGTGTTCAGAAACGATATGGGCAAATACTTTTGAGTGACTTTCTTGCTACTGCAAGCAAGTCTCTTCTCACAGTTATCATTTTTAATTTTGAGTGCTTATCAGTAAAAATTGTATAAACAATTTATGAACCTATTTCACAAAAGTAAAATGTTTTACAAACAGGGTTGATATGAACTCTTTTCTAAATATTTTCAAACTAACACAGGCCCCAATGCCACATGTTTCTCATAGGAACGTTCAGGGTTTCCTTCTGGCTTTTAGTTTGTGAAATGATGCCAAATTGTTCTCAGAATAAAATCTTGGGTACAGCCCTGCTCACAGTACCGATTCAGACTTAAATATGTTCCATCCTCTCCATCTTTATATGTATGTACACGGATACACAGATTTATATGTGTTGTGTATAATTTTAAGTGAACAGATAAAAATATGATACCTTATTCCTTATGGTGTTTCAGAGTCCTTACTGTTCTTTTCTTTTAAAATTTACTCTTTCATTGTGGTATTTCATTCATTCATTAGTGTATTAATGTGTGTAAGTCTGATGAATTGTCTTTCCAAAGCTATTTAAAGAAATGTGCTAAATCATGCTTCTTTCCTAAGTATTTAGTAGGGGAATCTGTTTTCAAATGATAACATCTAAATTTTCCCAGAGGACCTGCCAGGCTAATTTTGTGATTATTGGGTAGTTTCAGAGTCATTAAAAAGAGATTGTCATTGATTAAGTTAACAGTTCTTGTTTTATATCTCTAACCCCAGATTCAAAACAGATATAGAAGGTAGGGGACACCAAGCTGACATGTAGCATTGACTTGATGAATCTTGTACTTGCTTCCTTGTCCCTGATGGCTCCTTTCCTCCCTTCTTGCTCTGTCATCACTGACACACCATGAGAGGAGAAATAGTAGCCAATGATGCTCTTAGCCCATGTTTAGTTTGTGAAATGAAGCCACATTTGTTCTCATTATAAAATCTTGGCTACAGCACTGCTCGCAGTAGCAATTCTGAGTTAAATTTGTTCCATCCTCCCCACCTTTACATGTTGATGTCCTACTTTTTTTTTCTTTTCTTTTTTAAAAAATTTTAAATTTTATTTTATTAATTTATTCTTTTTTAGTAAATGGGAACTTTTATTAATAGATTAATGTATTTTCCTTATTACATTTCTTTTTTTAATTTTATATTATTAATTTGTTCTTGTTACATCTCAATGGTTATCCCATCCCTTGTATCCTCCCATTCCTCCCTCCCTCCCATTTTCCCCTTACTCCCCTCCCCTATGACTGTGCCTAAGGGGGACTTCCTCCCCCTGTATATTCTCATAGCGTATCAAGTCTCCTCTTGGTAGCCTGTTATCCTTCCTCTGAGTGCCACCAGGTCTCCCAATCCAAGGGAGGTGGTCAAAAAGCCAATTCAGGCCTTCTTTTCTTTTTCAATATGCCAATCCAGAAAACAGAAATCCTGACCTCTGTACCTTGACACACATTTGAGCACTGTGCACTTATCATCACTTCAACTTGAAAGTACAATATATGAAAGTCTTTTGTTTTTAATTAGAGCAGAGATTTACTTCCTGATACCACACTTACTCCTTTGATGCCTTATAGAACTATCAGTACTGGCTGATTTATAATTACAGACAAAATAAATTAAATTTGCAGAGAGTTTGGAGGTTTCATCATTTGTTACATCAGTGAAGTATTATTTTTCATAAAAATGATATAGATTCTTTAGATTTCTTTTTCATATTTAATAAGATACAATCAGCAAATTGTAGAGATATAAGTCTCTTAGATGGCAGTCATTTTAATTAAAAAATGTTTTCCAAAGGATAAACTGTTATCCTCTATATGGGAAAGCTTATAAAGCATGGGATTTTATAAGTGCTCTATTTTTCTTCCTTCCTCATTAACCAAATTTTACTGTAGACTATTTTGCTCAAAGGATGCAAAAATTCACAACATTGTGAAAGTCACAGGCTAATTTCTTAGTCCTCAGATGACAGAACCCTGGAAGTTATTTTATGGACTCTACACCCAACTCTTTGGAACTCCTCCAACAATGCATATTTTGATAAACTTTGTCAGAGTGAGGACCAGAGGCTTTGTGCTTCTCCTTTTCCTATTTTAAAGTTCTAACCCTGGAGATGACTGGAATGTAGCCTAATGACGTCAGTCTCAGGATGTCTACTTGGAAATCTTTCTAGTTAAGAAATCTTGATTTTTAAATTGTTTAAATTGATTCAAGTAATTATTGTACTTCAGATTTGTGTAAAAAAAAAAAACAGCCCGAGAAAGTGTCTACTACAATTTCTCAATTCCACAGAGGACTAGGGATGTGCTGATGTGAATTTCGTCTGCTTGCCTTTCGCCACCCTCTATTCTTCCTTCCCGTTCCCTCTCCCTTCCTTCCTTCCTTCAGCATGAATGGATGACTTGTCTATTTTAAGATCTGTGCTGAGAATTCAAAGCGGAATAGCCCCCGGCTTGAGTAGTTTTTGATCCACAGCTAGGGTACACTGGCTATAGTGTGCTCAGAGGTACACAGTGGAAAATCAGTCACGTGGTAGAAGTTTCAACTGAAGTTTCTACACTTCTAGAAAGGGCAAGCATTCTGCTCCTTGGTGATGCCAACAAGTACTTTAGAAAGGTGGTGTCTTCTGCAAAAGTGGTTGAAATTTGGAGCCAGGTGATGTTGAACTATTGCCCACATGTCAGTGATCACTTCCAGAAGGACAAATTAACGTCCCTATTTTGCATTCATAAATTGTATTTAGCTATGCTCACATACAACAAGAAATGAGTGCAATTAAATGTGTGGAATTTGTTGATCATATGAAGTTTTCTAATTGATCTAAGTCTATGTTCATTTATTTATAGAAATATGGATATATATGTAATGGATACATACATTGTTCAATATCTGTGAGTTCATGTGTTTACATAAGATTAGAATACTATGATTTATGTATAATATATTACTATACATTATAGGTATAAAGGATTAGATAATAGATATAAGGTAGTGATAATTTTTTTGAGAGTTAAGTAATTTTTTTAAAAGATTTTTATTTTATTGCATATACAGTGTTCTGCCTGTACACCGGAAGAGGGCACTAGATCTCATTGTAGATGGTTGTGAGCCCCCACGTGGTTGCTGGAAATTGAACTCAGAACCTCTGAAAAAGTAGACAGTGCTCTTAACCTCTGAGCTATCTCGCCAGCCCGAGTTAAGTAAATTTTTAAGGAAATAAAATACTTGGGCAAAAAATGCAAGTTCTCTTGTGCCATATAAAATATAATATATATAATAGTTTTTGCCATCCATCCTGAAGTGAGCTCAAGGGCAGAAGGCACAAGTCTGGTTTCTTCTCAGACACTGGCACTGATACACTCAGTAGAGATAACAACTTGTCAGTGTGGAATGATTCTATTGACAGATAAAGGTCTCAGGTGTCCTACATAATGCTTTGGATAACTTAGGACATTCAGGAATACGCAACAAAGCTAACAAGTGTGAACTTATCTTTTATTTTTCTGTCATATGTAAGTATAGACTCACTTATATTGCTTTTAACTATTAATTTTATAGACATTTCTTCATTTAAGACACTTAAAAGATTGGTTTGAATTTAAGTATCGTTTGCTATTAAGTATTGATTATGGAATATTTTTCTGGGTACATTGTAGAAAAGATGAAGTTGTCAAGAGACTGATGACCAACTACATACATCCTTCTTCTCACAGATGTGCAGTCATGTGTAGAGCTTGTGTGATCACAGAGGTGTGACTTTTTCACATAGTTCCTGGGATTGCTTTTTGCTTTCAAATGTACTGCACATTGGTTGATCTCTTTTTGCTGCTGGACTGTGGCCAAAAAAAAAAAAAATGTACAGAACACTTTCAAACTTTTCAGTTATAGCAGCCCTCAGAGCTGGCCTCATGAAAAAAAAAAAAAAAGCATTTAACCAGGCAGAATGCAGCCTCAGTCTGTTCTCTGCAGCTCTTTGTCTGTGGGAGGTACAGACTTATCTGAAAAGCCGCTGCTTTTAATTTCTCATTTGGGTGTGAACAAAGTAAAAGATAATACTCCTGCCCGATCTCATTCTTCCTTGGTGTGGTCACCTTCAATAATAGAAACAAAAGATGCATTTCCCAGTGTGCTCATCATAACCCTGCCAGGAAGCAGGTGTTCGGTCTTATTTTTCTTTGAAATCACGAATTTATTTATTGCGTTATGTCTTTCAGTTGTGGATATTTTCCTGTAGAGGGAAATTCCATCCTTCCTGGAATAATAACCCTCCAAATTTTAGACGAACTTAAAATATTCTGCTGAAATGATAGAAAAACACACTCTTTCTTCTTGTACTTAGTTCTGTTTTGATTTTATATCTGCATAGGGAGCCCTTGAGCGTTTGTAGTTCTATTTGAGGCTACTTTTATTATATAAAAATAGCCCAAGTGAACTTTAAAAGGGCATTCACACTACCCCAACTGCAGAAACCTATGGGTAGTCAACAACAGAAACAGCTTCACGGGAAATTATACAGAAAGAAGAAAATGTACAGTACAGTGATTTTGCCACCTACCCCATCTTTCTCATCTCTTCTTCCCTGCCAGAATGTTCTGTGTCTCTATTAGAACACCTCTACTTTTCTTACAATGCCCAGACCTCTGGGTATCACTGCCTCCATCTAGCCAAAGCCTCTGGCTCAGGCACATGAAGCACAAGCTTTGAGCTCATTTTAACTCCTCACCCTTGACCTAGCTATGCAGTTGTTACAAAACCCTGGAGTTGGTGCCTGATCTCACCCTGCCTTTGGGATCACCATGCAGGTTGTGGTTCACATGTATCTTATGAAATACACGCTGTTTTACAAGCAGCCTGCACTAGCAAATACTTTTCTAAAAGCAATCCATCTGTGCTGGTTTTCAGCCATTCTTTCAGCCACATTTTGAAAAAACCAATTGAAAAATTTATATACATATCCCAGAACTGACACCATCACTTGGAACTTTTTATAACATGGTGCTTTGGACGAATAACCTCATGTACAAAACACCCAACTCATATTTGCTCACTTGCTTTTGTGTTGTCCAAGGACTTCAAAACAAAATGCCTAGAATAAACCAGCATTTTGTTTATTTACTTCATTTTATTTACTTATTCATTTTAGAGGCCTGTTTGATGTCTTTGTTTCTGTAACTACTATGTAACTAGTAATTTGAACGATGCAATCCTGTCTGCCATCTCTAAAACAAGGTAAGACAGGTGCTATGTGTCTCCAGTCCCAGATCGTATCCAGATTCTTGTATTTACTGCTTGCAGCCTTTAACAACTTATGACATCTCTCTATGCCTGCATTTCAACATTAGAAAAATGATGGTAATAACATTATTGGACAATGAGGTCACCAGGGTATTCAACGAGTCAAAGTGTGTTCATGCTTCAGAGTAGTGCCTGGGTCCTGGTAAGCCATACTGAATATTAGCTCTTGCTATTATCTCTTTTATTTGTTTTGTATTTTCAGTCAGGTCAGCAAATTTTTCTAAAATTTCCCTCACATTGTTTTATCATAGGGCATGTATAATGTGATAGAGTGTATTTCAGAATCTTTGTCTTGGATAGGAATGCTTCATTCAGTGAGATTTAAATCACACAGAAAATTAGACAATTTAAACAAAAAATGATACTGAACTATTATGTGTGTATTTATATGTATCTGTGGGGACACAAAATGCTGAGCTATTGAACAACAGTGAAAGTTACATGATTAAACAAATTAAATGTGATCATGTGATTACTCATTGTGTTGGCTAATCTTGGTTGTCAACTTGACAGAACTTGGAAGTAAGAACTTCGATTTTGGAATCTGGGCTCTAGCAGATTGGCCTGTGGGTATATCTGTTGAATAGTTTCTTGACTGCTAATTGATATAGGTTGGCCAAGTCCACTGAGGATGGTGCCATCTCTGGGCAGCTATTCACAGGCTATATAAGAAATCTATCAGAGAAACCCAGAAAGGACGAGTTAATAAACAACTTTCTGCTGTAGTTCTTGCCTCGGCTGCTGCTTGCATTTCTGCTCACATCTCTAAAAATGATGGGCTATTATCTGGAAGCAAAGCCAGAAAGACCTTTCCTCTCAAGTTGACTTTGGCCATCGTGTTCATCAATCACCACAACAGAAAGCAAATTAGGACACACACCCTTTGTTATCGCATGCTATTTTTCTTGGGTGTTGTTGTTGTTAGGTTGTGGAAGTGGGTAGCATAACTGCAGTTGAAGCTCACAACATAATATTATATGTAGTAATAGAATTTTATGATAGGAAGACTATCTGTGAGTGTTACTCTCTTACAGTTCCTCCCACTCTTAGAAATTTTTTTCTCATTTTAACTTAATAAATCTATGCTTATTATGTTCAGTATGTCGAAGACGAAGAAGAAAAGACCATCTATCCTTTAAAACCATATGAAGCAGCTTGCCTATTCCCTTCCTTCTTTTGCTTTTAAATAGTATTGTCTTTAAGTGTTTCTGTGAAAACATATTAATTTAAAAAATTATAATTTTGCAGGTATGTTTTCTCAGCTTCGTCTTCTATACATAGAGAATCTAGACACTGAATTTGTTCCTGCTTTATTCTAAGAGGTCAAGACTTTTTGATGATAGTCTTTGGCCTCACATGGATTTAACAATATATATCATGCCATTATAAAAAGTGGCTACTATTTCTATCATGTTATTATAAAACCTCTGTAGCTTTGGTGAGGTGATAGGAGGTAACAAATGGTTTCCTCTTGCTAAGGAAAGTCCCTAATAAATTGGTTGCCTCACTTGAACAACACAATCATTATTTGTACCTACATGGGTGATGGCAGAAGCCAGTATAAACACCTTGCCTTCTCTGGAGTAGGCCAAGATCTACCTTTGCCGTCTGTCCATGCTTATCTTAGCCTTATGAAACCATTACAGCATTCTTTTCTCATATGTCTCTTGAAATATTATGTAGTCTCACATTCAAGCTAAAATGATATCCCTACTATGAAATTACTCTTGATTCATAAGTCATGAGAATTATTATTTCATTACTTTTTGTATATCTTCTGTAGTACATACATTCTGCCTCAATTTTAGCTATTTGTGAACATGCTTTAATTTACTGTGTGCGTTATCTTTCTGAGTGAAAGAAAAATTTACTCTCCAGTTTTAAATACAGTGGAGTTGAATATCACATACGCTTTCTTTTAAAGCCAATATGGAAAGTTAAAATTATATACTGTACAATGTCCTGAAAAGTCTCTAAGGCAATATCAGTTATTGTGACTTATTCATGTGCTATCCTGGAGATTGATATGTAGTATATGGGAATTTTTTTCTTCTGGATTACGTCAAGTCACTTTCTTCAAAATAGCCACAGATGATGTAACTGCCTTGACTTGTGTGGCCATGTTGTATGAAAAGATCCACATGTCATTAAACAAACAAACAAACAAACAAACAAAAATGCAGTTGTACGGATGCTCAGACTATGAGAACTGGAAATGAATAAGGAGATGAATTTTATTTTTCAAAAAAAAAAAGATTAAGGTTAGGCGGTTTAAAGGCTGTCTTTCTATCAGTGGTAGACTGCTTGCCTGGCATAGGTGACGCCCTACCTAGCTTGATTACCAGAGAAGAGAAAAACACGATTTTTCTTAAATTTTGTCTATCCTCTTAGTGATCAAGGAATGTGGTTTTTCATGTTTTACGAGATTTTATACACATATATAGGATGACACACACAAGGCATAGATGGAGCTGTCAGTTAAACAGAAATTCCTAGCTGAAATAACTATTTAAAATCCTGGATAATAGGTGGCCACTTAATAAAAGGATGTGGAGGCTCAGTTCAAGCCATTCTTGAGGAAATTACCATTGCCAAAAACGCAGACTTTTCCTCAAACACACTTCCATTCAAGTCCACTCTCTGTGTCTGCACGACTGAAGGATTTAAACACTGGCTTAAGTTTGTGTGTTCATTGGTTTTAGCAAAAGCCAGTGGAGATTAAAAGGAATAACTATCCCCCCACCCCAGCATCTGAAAATGAGATGTGTAAGGTTTGACTTATAGTAGGTATCCCAAAGTTTGGCTATTAGTGTCTTTATTGATTGCTACATTCACAAAGTAAATATTTATGACTGATGGCACAACTCAGAAGGAGTTGCTTTGCTGCCTTTGAAAGGCATTCAGACATGAAATGCTTGGTTATTTATTTGAATCAAAGCTGAAACATTTGGCTGTTTTAAGGCAATTCTGGGAATGAGAAGAAGGGAGCCTCTTTGAATGATTTTTGAAGATGTCTTTCTGAATTGGGTCTTTCAGGAATAAGTGACTTCTTTGCCTGTTTTCCATGAATTTACATTTTTTATAATAAATTCTCTTGGATTTGATGCATTTTAAGTAACATTTCTCATTTTTAAAAAGTGCAGACTTTAATTCTCATTCTCCTTTTATCTTTTCTATGGGGACACTTTCTTTTTTAAAATACTATTTTTATAACTTTTTTTCCCCTCCTAAATCCCATTTCACTCCTTCGAGCATCATAAGCACTACCACGACTTTTGAAATTGACATCATATCTCATGCTCCAGTCTCTGACAAGCTCTTTGTTTTAAAATCTTAATTCTCCTGATTTAATCTGTAGCAACTGGTACAATGTTCTGCTTTTCGCTTGTGAAAAAAAAAAGTAAGACATGAAGAGATGAAATAACTTTTCCAGATTTCCCCTGCCAAGGGCTGTAAATGGAACAGGGACCCGGGGAAGTTGGATTTCAGATCCTTAGCCCTCACTGCCACAGAGACAGTGGCTGGCTTTCATAGAGTTTTGAACAGTTATTACTTTTGTCTTTTGTTTGTATTTTGCCTTATACCCCTCTGTGGTTTAGGTATCTATATATTTCATTTATACTCTTGCTGTTTCCACTGTATTTTCTTCTTGTCTTCAACATAGAAATTCATTTTTCTGAATGTGCCCACCCTCCATTGTCCAACATGGCACACCCATGTCTCTCGTTGTCCTTGGCTCGACTCTTGGCAAGTCCTCAGCCTCCAAACCTCTGTGTCCGATGTCCAATGCCTGACTCAGTTCCTTTACTCCTGTCTTTCATTTAAATGCTATTTTCCTTTCAGTCAATTCCAAGATGCTGTTTGCCTGTGCTAAGAAATTTCCTCCTGCTACTGGAACCTTCTGTTCTGCAGATTGCTCCTTGGTGATCTGGAGAAGTCATTGCCAAGTGTCTTGTTGCACTGATGCTTTTGTGTGTGTGTGTGTGTGTGTGTGTGTGTGTGTGTGTGTGTCTGGAAACTTGACATGGCTTTCGCTATTTTTCCACATTATTCCTCAGGTTTTGCCCCACCCTCTTGGAACACCTTCTCCAGATTATCTTTCTTTTCCTCTGCAGCTCCACCCAGCTGCACCTTCAGAGTGCCTGATTATTCCAAGCACATCAAACTATTGGAACCTTCCATTGTTTTTACGCATCATGACAAGATGTGTATTTTAATCATGTACAGTACATCACTCTGCAGGAAAAAAATAGTCTTCCTGTGAAAACAAGTATTTAAACATACTAGATAATTATGCAAATAAATTAATATTTTTATTACCTTTGCTTCTTTTGTAACCTTTAATAACTATCGTATTAGATTTTCACGTACCTCATGGCAAGGCTGTGGTTTTTATGCAATAAGCAGTATGCTGCTAGTTTTATGCTGGTAGTGTGACTGAGTTTATAAATCTAGTAATAATCAGCACAGAAGGAAGACACCAGGGCCAAAAGGCAGAAGGTTTAGGTCTTCGATGTTCTTGGTTTTTCTTTTGTCTTTGACTTTGCTGTCTCAGTTACTTATTATTGGATTCTCAGCTGCACTGCTTGCCGAATGGAGAATGAGTGATATGAAACTAGGGAAATGTGTCTTAACAGAAGTGAGAGGCATGCATTCATTTTATAAGTTGTAAATAGGTACACCACAAGGCCATATTATTATTTCATTTGTCTCTCAAAACTCCAAAGTAAAAGATCATCAACAAGTGCAATACACGATAGATCAATGAAACTGCTTCCATTCATTATTTTTCTTGTGTATATGGTGTGCCCTGAAATACACAAAACTGAACCTTGAGTTTAATGAAATAATGTTATGTGTTATTGTAAATGTGGATAGCTATTGATATAAATATTATGATCCAAATATAACGTCCATGTGGGCAGTTCAGGTTCTTCCCATGGGATGAACATTGCAGAGTGACTCACTGAGGAAACACAGTGGCTTAGGAGTGCGTCCAGCACACGTGCTATTGTGGATGAAGTTCTGCCTCGGTGCTCTCTGCTTTCTTCTTTGATGCACCATCCACTCTCACAGATAAGCAGGCCAAGGCTTCATATCTATCCACCTGTCTTATCATATATGTGATTTGTTTATAGCTGAGTATTTGAAAGTACCACACTACAAAACCCTCCTAATCATTGAGGGTAATGTTAAAAAAGGATCTAGCTTTTTATTTTATTTGATTTCGTTCTGGAAAAAAATTATGCTAATTTACCAGCTCAGGTTATTAGTTGATAAGACTCTTGAAGAAGAGAATATGGAGAATAAAGTTAAATTTTTCTTTGGAATGGTGAGTTGGAATTGTAAGTGTGATATTTACATCTCTTTATTTTTCTTTTTATTGTGTTTACTTTCTGAATCCCAGCATCAAGTGTGTGTGTGTGTGTGTGTGTGTGTGTGTGTGTGTGGCTTCATTTTATTCATATCAGCAGATTGGCATAATCTTTTTCCCAGCCCTGTGTCTTCTTCCTTAGCATGATAACAGATCTACTACTTGTATTATTTATCTTCTCTTTCCTAACTTTGGAGCTACACTGTGTTTTTGCCTTATTGCAGTTATTCTTTATAACTCCTTCTCCAGGTACCAGGTTAAACAGTACATTTTCTCCAAAGTATGAATGTTGTTGATTATACACAGATAAATTCTTAGCCCATCATTTTGTTGTTGAGCCAGGCTATGCATGTTTAATGCTTTAATCTTTCACCACAAATCTTCTTTCTCTGCATCATCTCAATCATTCCTCTCTCTGGCCTCTGAACTCCTTCCAGCTTCTCTGTATGTCTGGATAATGAGGTGCCACTACTGAACACCAGGTGCAGCTCTACCACTCCTGCCTACAAGGGTCCTATTACCCCCAGTGCACCACAAGGCTTCTCATACCCTGAGGTACTCATTAGAGAGCATGCTTGTCTCTACAGGCAGGGCTAAGCATGGCTGCAACACTTTTCTCTCATGAAACTGCCTTCTGGCTAACCCCTTTTCCAGATTATAAATCACAATTCAATTTCTCTCTCTCTCTCTCTCTCTCTCTCTCTCTCTCTCTCTCTCTCTCTCTCTCTCCCTCCCTCCTTCCCTCCTCTTCTCTCTACCCCTGTGTGTGGTTGTGTGTGTGTTCCTGTGCATTATATTATATACTCATACTCCCTGACTCACATAGACTTAATTCTGATCATTCCCAATCATGTATTTTGATCTGACATCAATACCATCTGGATACAACAATTCTCCACTTTACCTACCTACCTACCTACCTACCTACACACACACACACACACACACACACACATACACACACACACACATTTTGTAAGTATATTAATCTTTTTATTTTCTCTCGTGTGTGTGTGTGTGTGTGTGTGTGCGTGTTGTGCAAATGTGTGTATGTTTTAAACCAGTAAGTAAACAGTTTGGATTTACATCATTTTAGATGAAAATATTTATCAAAAATGTCCACACAATCGAACTATATCTTTTTAATTGTTTGAAATTTAGTAACAGTTCAGATTTTATTCATAATTTATAATGCTTTTTAGACAGGATGGTGTAGCATCTTTGAAATAGGCACTGTGCCAGTTATGGCTTTTGGTCTGGGGGTTTTGTACTAGTCTGTCACTCATTCATTCTTTCTTTTCTCTCTTCAATGTTCCCCTCCCTGCTCCTTTCTTCCAGTCTTATTCTTGACATTCTTCAAGTCTGCAGAAAGCGATAGAGAAAGAATGTAGCACCTGTGTTCTCTATCCAGCTTCCGAATGATTAGTCTGATGGCTAACATGAAGGACAGTGCTGTTGTCACTTTTAATTCCATTTGTGACAAGAGCTGAGTTTAACAAAATGATAACTAAATGACAATAAGACAGCCGTCTGCCCATGAATGAGTCAACAAATGAAAGATTAATAGTTAAATAAAGTCTAAGAGTGATTAGGAAGCTTGAAAGCTTAAAATGGTTTTTCTTCCACTAGAAAAATCAGGTAACTATCCTAGCAGTGTAGTGGAACAATTCTATTAAAACACCTTCACCTTTTTAAAATTAATTCATATTACATCTCAATTTTTATCCCATCCTTTGTATCCTCCCATTCCTCCCTCGCTCCTACCTTCACCCTATTCCCCTCCCCTATGACTGTGACTGAGGGGGACCTCCTCTCCCAGTACATGATCATAGGGTACCAAGTTTCTTCTTGGTAGCCTGCTATCTTTCCTCTGAGTGCCACCAGGCCTTCCCATCAATGGGAGGTGGTCAGAAATGGGGTACCAGAGTTTGTGTGAAAGTCATTCCCCACTCTTCACTCATCTGCGGAGAATGTCCTGTCCATTGGCTAGATCTGGGTAGGGGTTCGAAGTTTACTGCACGTATTGTCCTTGGTTGGTGCCATAGTTTGAACAGAACCCCTGGGCCCAGATCTGCCTGTCATAATGTTCTTCTTGTAGGTGTCTAGGACCCTCTGGATCCTTGTATTTCCCCATTCTCCCATTCTTCTCTCATCTAGAGTCCCAATAGGATGTCCTCCCCTCTGTCCCACTTTCCTGGTAAGTGAAGACTTTCATGGGACATGCCCCTTGGGCTAGTGTCCAGTTATTAGTGAGTATATATCATTTGACTCCTTCTGCTTTTGGGTTAACTCACTCATTATGATCAATTCTGGTTCAATCCATTTGTCCACAAATTTTGGGAAATCCTTGTTTTTAATAGCTGAGTAGTATTCCAAAGTGTAAATGTACCACAGTTTCTTTATCCATTCTTCTACTGAGGGATGCTTAGGCTGTTTCCAGGTACTGGCTATTACGAACAAGGCCACTATGAATGTGGTTAAGCATATGTCCATGTTGTGTGCTGGAGCATTTTCTGAGTATATTCCAGGGAGTGGAATAACTTGGTCTTGAGGAAACCCTATTCCCAGTTTTCTGAGATAGCGCCAGATAGATTTCCAAAGTGGTTGTACTAGTTTGCATTCCCACCAACAATGAAGGAGTGTTCCTCTCTCTCCACAGCCTCACCAGCATGTTGTGGTACTTGAAGTTTTGATCTTAGCCATTCTGATGGGTGTAAGCTGGAACCTCAGAGCTGTTAAAACACCTTCACCTTTCAGTGTAGTTTCTATGTAATAAAGAATGGAAAGGAACTAGGAAACTACACTAACAATCTAGGAATTTGGAAATAAAAACATAAGAGGATGAGAGTCTGGAGGAAATTTTGAGTCTTTAAGACCATAATTTAGGATCCATCTTTAAAATTGGTGATTGGCAAAAAGTGGTTTGATTGAGTCTTATTAACTTGAGTATTTTCGTAGTAAATCAGATCTCCTGAGCATCATTCTGTGGTTTTACAAATGTGGCACGTGCAGACGGCAAAGGAAACTGAACTTTAAGAGCCTTAACATGTGCTTTAGATACTTGTTGCTGGCTTTGTTATTTGGTGGTAAAAGATAACTATTATCAAAATAAGCTAACTCTAGGGTCTCGGGTAAATATGGTAAAAGGACAACAGATTTCTGATTTAAATATAGGGTTTCTCAGGAAAATCAGCCCTTAGGTGAAGGTGAAGAGAAGGAGTGAACACAGCAAACACACTGGAGATCAGGTGTGAAAGCAGTAACCTTAACAGAATTTTGGAAGAGCTACAGATGATTGTACTCTGATCATATTTAAAAAGAAAGCATTAAATGCTAAGAGAAACCACTGTACCATAAGAGACTGAGATAAGATGCTAAGTACTGACTGAGCTCTTACCAGCACAACCTTTGTCAATTCACTGCCTGTGTTTTACTCTGATCATGTGCATGTGCAGCTATAAAATTTGGCCTTTTGTTCATTTTTATGCTTAGAAAATAAAGAATTGGTGACAGATTTAAAGTATCCTAGGAATTAGCAAAAAAGACTCAAATATCAAGGTGTTAGAGTGAGCACCATATGTCTGTTACACAAAGATAACGTGTAAAAATGGCAAAAAGAGAGAATACTGGGAGTCTGTCTAGAGGTAGAGGACTGGATGTACATATTTACATGCATGCATGTGCACACACACACATACACACACAAACACACACAAACACACACAAACACACACACACAAAAACACACACACACTTTCTGTATCTTTTTTGGGAATTCACTCTTTTCTTGAGAAATGAATTGAAAGTCTGTTAATGTTTTCAATAAAACTAGAATCTTTCATTTAGTTGTGCTCATTCTGTGATGTTTTTATAATAATGTTTAAACTTTTAGACGTTAAAAAATATGAACAGACTCTGTTTACTGATTGCCAAGATCTTAGTGTGACTTTATTTATTGAAAGAAATGAGAAATAATTTTTAAAACTATGGAAAGAGTAATGTAAAATCTAACATCTATTTTTTTCATAGGCTAAAATGGTAGTTTTGTGCCAAGGACAGCAAGATCTTTTTATTATTATTGTTATTATTTCAAAGTGGCTTTTATTCAGGAAGTGTGTCAGCTTCTCTGAACAGTAGCCTACTGTGTTTATCTTTGTAAATAAAAAATAAACCAGTATTCAGAAGCACTCTCATTTGGGAGCTGCAGTGCCAAGTGTTAATGGCATTTGTACTTTACACAAAGTCCATTTAGAACCATACTTCATGTGGTGTACCCTTGTGAGAATAGCCATAAAGCATCATTAGTCTATACAATGTTCACACAGCACTACTGCTCTCTTCTTAGTATCTACTATATTAATTCTATGTTAAAATTTTCCAAGCAGGTCTGCTGTTTGTTCATCACCATTTGTACACATCACTACTAAGTAAGTGTGGATCATGTATAGGTGCTTAATGTGGAGAGAAAAATAGCTATCTCGTCTGCAGTGGTGCTTGTTCAAGAGTGGCGTGCATTTCAGGCAATGTTTCTGTATTGATTGTTAATTCTGGCAAAACCATAAGTCTTTAAAATACTTGTCTTTATCGAAAGACATTTTTGAAACATTATATTCTGAAAAATACAATTATTTGTTTAGTTTGCTAAACAAGTTTCTCATTCTTTGGAAGACATTAGACATGAGGTTTTCTCACCATCTTTAGAATCCACCCCTGGATTCTAAATATTGTCATTTGAAATATTATGTTAAATTTTCAGTCTACTTTTAACATTTCATAGCGTACATATACACAAATACAAACACTACTATACATAGCTGCACACACACTCTTTTTTATTTTTTATTAATTTATTCATATTACATCTCGATTGTTAGCCCTTCCCCTGTTTCCTCCCATTCTTCCCTCCCTCCCACTTCCCCCCTTCTCCCCTCCCCTATGTCTGTGATTGAGGGAGACCTCCTTCCCTTATATATGCTCTTAGAATATCGAGTCTCTTCTTCGTAACTTGCTATCCTTCCTCTGTGTGCCGCCAGGCTGCACACACACTCTTACACAGACAATCCAACACACACACACACACACACACACACACACACACAAAGTAATTAAAATCTACTGATTTTCAGGAGGAACTTCAAAATAATTTAAACCCATATATATTTATCTTTAAATATATTCACCATATTTAGCTATAAGTCATATCTTTCATTTATATCTTTAACAGATAAACACTAATTTCTGCAGGTTAAGATTTCAAGGTGCTTTAACAGAACTCTAGAGATTTTTTACTCATTACTTCATGAGAGTTTCAGAAATTACTCTGGTAAGAGTGAATAATTTCATACTTTTATTTTATTCAGCTAACTTTGCTAGAAATATACATCTACAATAAAATAAAACATGTATAATTATAAATATATCAACTATAGAAGGTCACTGCTCTATTATTATTTCATTATTTTAAAAATAATAAAACTGTGCCTCAGCTACTAAATATGTGTGATTCTTTTACAAATGATTATTACGACCCTCTCTACCTTCCAAGTGAATCCTATTCCTCAAGGATTCATATATTCATACATGTTGCCTTCTTGTCAGAAATGAATAAAGTTTTAGTTTGGCTGTTCTTATGGATATAACATGTTCCTGAGAAAAATACAATAAATATCAAATTATCCTATGAGCAACAATAAACTTAAGACCATATCCAAGGGTTTGGGTGAGATGGCTCAACAGTTTAGAGCATAGCACTTGCTGCTCTTGCAGAGTATCCAGGTTCATTTTCTAGCACCCACATGCTATTGCTACCTCCCTTTTCAGGGAATCTGATGCCATTTTCTGGTTGTCATGGGCACCAGCCATGCACGTGGTGCACATGCATACATGCAGACAAAATACTCAAGAACCAAACCTATCAAAGAAGATCATACTATCCCAACGGGCACTACACACACTACTTTAAAAAAATGAAGATATTTTCAAGTAATTTGATAAGGAGGAAGATATGTATTTGTTATTATTTCTATCTCTGAACAATAAACTTTTGAATTGTTATAAAAAATAAATGCATTTGGATCTTACTAAAATATGTAGACTTCATCCTTCGAAGATTTTTTTCTTTTCGGTTTTGTATTGGGAAAGATGTACAGATATGTGATTTTTTAAGAGGTACAAAATGGGCTAGCCATTTGGCTCAGAGATTAAATATTGTTATTGCTAAACTTTATGGCCTGAGTGTGATGCTGGCATGCGCATGATGGAAGGAGAGAAACAATTCTTGCAAGCTGTACTCTGACTCAACGTGCCCTCCATAGTACACTAGTGGCCACCCTTACACTCACACAAAAGAAATAAGTACAAGTCAATAAGCATATATAAAAAGCTGATCCTAGAATCCTCATACAGATACATGAAGATTTTTGCACAATTTATATTTTCTGTATCATGAACATTTTTATAATAAAATTTTAAGAACACTTTTTTAATCTTAAAAGATTATTGCATCACCTTCAAAGTCAGTCAGCCTGATAGAATATAAATGGAGATGACAGGAGTAATGTGGCACAGGTCTGTACCAGAAACATATATGGCAGTCTTCTTTAAAAAAAAAAGTACTCTTTTAAAATAAAAATAATTAAATATCCATATGTATTTCAGGTTTATACTTTTTTTTTGAAAAAAGGATTTTAACCTTTTCTGTAGATTACATGTTCAATCCTAATTACTTTTTATGGTTGTCTATTATTTAGGACTAACCTAAAGTTATCACCTTATGTTGTAATGTACTCAAAGAGCATATTCTTCTTTATAGTGCTCTCTGGTGCCTTTATGAAGTGCTCTTTATGCCACGCTCCAGCTTCCCAAAAGGGAAACAATCTCACTGCTGTATTTCAAACCATTGACATTCTGGCCATGACTTCATTAGCAATAAAATTCACAAACTGTGCAAGTGTATTTTATAACTCCCCATTTTTGTAAGAGAAGGTCTGTACAACTTTGTGTTGAGAAAGTCTCGTACTCTACACACAGTGGAGGCTGTGTAAGATTGTATAGACTTTCAAGAGTACACCTCACAGCTCATTCCTGGAGGCTTCCTTCCATTGACATTTTCATGTTTTACTCCCGCATATTTGTTTGATAAAATACTGAGATTGTCTATCGAAAGGTAAATACTATTTGTTACATTGTTACTATTTAAGTAATGCAATGTCCCAGACAGCCCTAAAAGAATACACATGAACAGAAAATGATACTAGCAGTTCTTTGATGACCATAACCTCTAAGCATACTTCAGTTCAGCAAGAACCAATCTATGAAACATTGAGAATTAAATAGAATCAGGAAATAAACACAATAGAGTAGAAACAGGAATATGTGTTTCTCTGATTATGTTTTAACTAAACTAAGAAATTCCCAGACATCTGGTCAACCATTGCCCTGGGTGTTTCAGTGAGAGTTCTTGTAGATAAGATTAATATATGAATTTATAGACTAAGTAAAACACATTGCCCTCCCAAATCTAGGTGGATTCATTCATCTAGTGAAGATACAAAGAGAACAAAAGGTCAAGCGCACCATGAATAAGAAGGAATTTCCTTTTGCCTGAATCACTTGAGCTGCAATATTTTTACATTTAAGTTTCTTATTCTTTTTTCCTTTGGACTTGAAGTGACCCATCTAATCTTGGGCCTGGAACATTCACAAGCCATCAGACTAGGACTGATCCACACACCTTTTCTCCTAGTGAGCTTAATATGTTTGTCACTGTCAGTTCTCCTGAGTGTCTGGAGATCTGCAAGTCTAGAGATCCTATAAAGTCATGTGATCCAGCACATGAAACCGTCCTCTATTCACTCTCTTCTTTTGAACACACAGACAAATAAAAGATTAAAAAGTATGATCTTCCATCTCATTTACAGAATAATAAAATATTTCATATAGGTAACAAATAATTGCTAAATTTTAATCTTACATTATTAACAGGTTTTGTAAACCATACTCTGGGCAAGAATTATGTTAATGGGATAATATATACATATACATTTCAGCTACATAGCTTTAGCAATTTCTATTATTATCAAATTATTACCAGATATAGAAAATCAGTACTGCATGTTCTGTCAGTTTCACTGTTTTCAATGTCATAAAGGCACAGCAACTACTTTCATTTCATTTTTCTTCTTCTTCCAAGATTGTCAATAACCTGTGACACCTTTACCCAGATGAGGTCATTTTCACATTTGCAAACTTGCCTTTCATAAACCATATAAATAGTTTTACTGAAATTTGGGCAAGAAGAGGGATGCCTTTTGATTATGAAGTCTTTTCACTTGGTGATATAAGATCAAATTTCATGCCGAAACCTGTTTTCTCTCTGCTCCTCATTACAAAGAATGACCCATTCATTTTTAACTTTTTGTTTTCTAATAATAAATAAAAGGAAATTCAGCTATAACTCTCTGTAGTAAAATTTGTCTAATAAAAAGTTAAGTTAGACAAAACTTCTAAGATTTAACAGCTCCTACTCTGAATAAACAAATGAATGTTCTAAGATGTAGGTACAGGTGTTATACAAAATAAGGGACAGATTAAAGTGAAAATGAGCAGTTAATAAATCACAGGAAACTTGAAGCTTATACAGCAAGTATAAAAGCAAGCAACGTGTATAAAGTCAGAAATGTTCCTGCCTTTTATATGTTCAGGCATGGAATCCATGAGATAAGGCAATTTTATCTGAGAAAATAAAGCAGACATGTGAAGTCCCATGACTTATTGTTAAAACCAGTGATGTGCAAACAAAAGACAAGGTTACTTTGGTCAAGTAAACAACAAAACAAAACAAATTTTATTCCTTTTATAGACACTCTAAAACTATGGCAGTTATAGCAATGATTTTTATTTCTACAGGATTTTTTAACAATATAATATAAAGTTTAAGACTGTCTTACATGTTTCAGACATTGTGTTCCAGAGTCGGGAAACACAGTTGTGATCAGAGTGCCACGTAAACATATTGCTTAGCAATTGAAGAACATTCAATATTCATAGTAAACTTCCACATATTCTGTGTTGGTTCAATAGTTTAAAACTTGTAAACATTACTTGAAAACATTTTATTTGTTTTACATGTTTAATGAAAAGAATTTACAGGAGTAAATATGACACTATTTACCTAAGAGCAAAGTCAATGTAAGACAAGTTAGCTCTGAACTCTTTTCAGTGTAGCTTAATTGTGGCACCACAATGAGGACATTGTTACCCTAGATTTTTACCTACCTGATGTACTTATACATCAACATATAAAATTCCAGCCCAGAAAAGCTTAGTGACTATAAAATCTGCCCATAAATCTAACAAGGGCTGGAAAATACAGGAGCACATAGAAAATATCAAGATGAACATTAGGATTAAAGTAGGAAGTGTAGTAGTACATTGTGTACACAAAATTCTCCTCAGGGACTGACTCGATGAGTGATCCTGCTTGCAGGGACATTTCTCTTTTATTTTCACAAGGATGAAAAAGAAGGACTTTGAAAACTTTTAGAATATGTTTCAGTTCTTTTTACTTAAGCCATTCATGAGTAAGCCAACATAAAGGAACCGAATGGCTTAATAAATATTGTTGTTTTAAGAACTTTGATTGGAAACTATAATTATTATTTTAATTAATTCTGAAATTATGAGTTACTTACTAATAAGATCTGTGTATCTGTGGGACACAGCACAACTCCTTACATTTTGGATTATTTAGAAGAATGCAAACCTAATTTTCTGTTTCAACTAGATCTCCAGGAAGTACTTGGTCTCATCTTATTCCCTGTTGAGAAGACATCACCACACAGTTAGGATGTCCTGGAAAGCAATGTGGTATTCCCTGATGTGGAAAGTGGATTTCCTGCCCAGAAGTTCATGTAGTGTCTGACAGATGTCCAGTTTTGCATATTTAGCACATCATCCTACACAGCTAAGAAACCCACTCATCACCATTGAGTCACCTTCTGTACTCAGCTTTAGAATCACAGAATTCCTTGATGCCCCGACTTATAGACCTCAATTCATAAAATTGAGACACCAAAAGGCCCATGATAATAAAAGTACATGGAAAACACTGTGAAGTAATCATATAAACCCTGAACCATAATGTTTAATCTTGGTATCTTTTAATTTTTCTGAGTCCAATTAAAATAAATATCTCTCATGATACCCAATATAATAATAATCTCTCATTCTAGAGTGGGTAGAGTGAAAATCTGAAAAGAGTTGGAGGAGAGGGAAAGTATAATCAGAATAAATTATATAAAATATTTTATATGGTTGAGCAAATTTCTCAACCATGTTCATAGCAGCCTTATTCATAATAGCCAGATCATGGAAACAGCCTAAGTGTCCCTCAGTAGAAGAATGGATAAAGAAACGGTGGTACATTTACACTATGGAATACTACTCAAATATTAAAAACAATGAATTCCCAAAATTTGTGGACAAATGGATTGAGCTAGACATGATCATAATGAGTGAGTTAACCCAGAAGCAGAAAGACTCAAATGGTATATACTCACTTATATCTGCATACTAGCCCAAGGGGCATGTTCCACGAAAGTCTTCACTAACCAGGAAACTGGGATAGAGGGGATGACATCCTATTGGGACTCTTGATGAGAGAATCATGGGAGAATGGCAAAATAGAAGGATCCAGAGAATCCTAGAAACCTACAAGAAGAAAATGATTATAGGTAGATTTGGGTGCTCAAATTATGGCACCAGCCGGGGATAATACAGGCTGTAAACTTCAAACCCCTACCCAGATCTAGCCAATGGACAGGACATTCTCCACAGTTGAGTGGAGAGTTGGGTATGACTTTGCCTCATATTTGACACGTATTCCGTTGCCTCATATTTGACCATGTCCCCTGGAGGAGGAGACCTGGTGGCACTCAGAGGAAGGATAGCAGGCTACCAAGATGAGACTTGATACCCTATGAGCATATACAGGGGGAGGAAGTCCCCCCCACAGTCACAGTCATAGGGGAGGGGAGTAAAGGGAAAATGGGAGGGAGGAATTGAAGGATACAAGGGAAGGGAATAACCTTTGAGATGAAATATGAATAAATTAATAAAATTTAAAAAACAAAAAAAGAAAATAAAACAAAAAACAAAACAAAACAAAAAAACAACAACAACAAAAAACCCTTAAAATCAGATATCTCACATTACATTTCATCAAGGAGTATGATAATGTATTATGCTTTGTAGTATACTTTATTTACTCAGTATATTTATATTACTTATTTATTTTAATCTGTAGATACCTGCATTTACTAGTGTTATAATTTTCTTCTTCTTCTTCTTCTTCTTCTTCTTATTATTATTATTATTATTATTATTATTATTATTTACTTCAGAATTCATAGTCAGACACTTCAATTGTGTGGTCTGGTTTTCATGGTCTCCACATCATTCTAATTCTATTCCTAATTACAAATTGTATTGTTATGGGTATGCAGAAGCAACTCACTAACTTGTAACTGAATGGCTCCTAAGATGACCTTGGTAGAAATCATCTTTTACTGCATGCTAAAGGTTTGTGAAACAAGTTAATATTCTAAAGGAGAAAGACTTGTCAGGTTGATTGGAGTGGACAGGCTTTTGTTGCAACCTTTGTAACCAAGGTGGCCCTGCCTTAACATCTGTCCCTTCCCTGAGAAAACCAGCTCAGCTCATGGATATGTTCAAGACAGAAATATGGAGGAAAAGAATGTATAAGATGTATATTTATTTTGAGAAACTATTGCCCCCACCAAGAAAGAGAAGTTAGTCTATTCACATCATATTGCGTGTCTGGGAAACTTTCTAGTGAAAATGCAAAGAAACCATAAAATTAAAGAAAACATCTATGGGACTTTCAGACACTCAAAAATGCCATCCCCTTTTCCTTTCTTTTGGAATTTCTCTTTCTTATGTAAACTCCTTCTGGGATCGCTAAAATAAAACAAATACAAAAATCCTTTTTCCACTTCTTTCAAAAAGTTGCCTGCATTTGCTCTTGAGGTTCAAGCCCAATGCAAATTGGGGGAAATGCTGCATTACCGTGGAGAATGATTAAATTAAAATGGGACCACCATGAACTAAATTCCTCATTCCCTCGATGTAATCTCTGTCTTTTGTAAATAAATTATGACATCTTTAGAAAGTTATTAAGAAGTTTAAAATAGTACTGTAATTCCTGGTCTAGAGAAAGAAATTTGGATTTTAAAACAATCAACGTCATGTGGAATTAACTGGCCAATTCCAAAGTTATAGATAAAACTAAACATGTGCAAAATGGTTTACTAGAAAGATTTGATTCAAGAATCTATTATATTGGGTAAAAGAAAACAACTCCACAAACTTCAAATGAATGAATAACTTATTTTAAAATGGAGGAGAAATTTATCTAACAAACTGTCCTTTTATTGACACTGGTGTGTAAAATGGCTTAGAAATTCTAACATAAAACTAAACTAAAATGCAATGCTCACTTCTATATTCCTTACAGAAATAATATAGTTGTTTTTTTTTATTTTTCACCTTCCCTTTTTGTGGTGAGGGTTCATTATTATATTTAAATAGTATATATTTGAAGTTCTGTTTAAATGTGTACTTTGTATTCTTTTCCAATTCCCTTTCTGTGAGTGAAAAGTGCATTCCACACATCATAAATTAATGCCGAAAATCTGAATGTACCCCAACAGAGTCTCTCAGTGATGTCTGGATAAGCCTAGCTTTTGTTTATTCTGTGTGTGGCCACTTTGGTTATTAGTGGGGTAAGACTGGCCGCCTTGCCCCAAATTTATGAGACTTGGCAAAGGGCTTGAGAAAACAGAGCCCAGTTTGTCCCAACAGAAAACATTATTAGATACTAAATAAACATTAATTTAGGTAAACTAGTACCACTCAGCCCAAAAGGAACACGTTCTCATTCAGATTTGACTCTGATGGATGAAAGGCTACTTGAGGGACTTTCTTTATAGAAACCACAAAAAAGGGTCTGTTTAAGTAATAACTAAATCTGTGTCCTTAGGACACCTTCAAGCTCCTTTTCAAGGAGCAGTGATCCTCTGCCAGGGAAGGCAGGCATCATGTCCTTCTCTCAGGAGCAAAGATCAAGGGAACACTCAAACTTTAAAAAATAGTATAGAATTCCCAATAGTACAATGATTGATTTTTTTCTGGATTTTAACAAATTTTTGTGAAATGAAGCATATTGTATACTTAATTAACATACGTTTCTGACATAGATTATGGACTGTGACCACTTTGAGATTTAACATGACGAGGCTAAAGCACTCCAAAGAATAACTTGAATGTCTCTCTCATCAAGAAGTAAATGTCATGAATAAGGTGGGAAAGTAAATGGCTGATATATGTGTCAGGTCTAAAAAGAGACAGAGCTACAGTAAGTATAGTATGCTATGCTTGGAAAAAGCATCTATGAAGGACATTTTGAGATAATTTTTAAAATTAATGTATTATCGGCTATTAAATAATAAAATAGTTGATAAGAATAAGTACTAATTCATTTGGGTTCTGAATTATAATGTTTAATGCAATTACTGCTGTAAAATATACCTCAAAGTTCGCATGTATAAGTTAAAACACTTATAAAGATATAAAAAAATTTAGAGCAAAAATGTAAGCTAGAAAATGGATAAAAATGCGGTATCTTCGTGTCCTCTTTTTGTGCACCAGTGATTTTTTAACCCCGCGTATTCATATTTTCTCAACAGTATCAAATCTGTTTACAAACAGTAAGAAACTAATTAATATTATCTTTTTCTGCTTTTAAGAGTTCTCCGTGAATCTCAAATTAGTATTAGGGAAGCAAACATACAAACCTCACTCCAAAAAAATGCATATTTCAAGATCTTTTCCTCACTACAACTAATAATTCTATATAGTTACTCCTTATGAAGCCATTACCATGAGAGAACCACAGCAAACCTGGGTTAAATGGATTTTGTTGTTAAAAGGGAGTCCTTGGTAATTAAAATTGGTTGATAATGTGCTTGCTTTCCATGCTGTAAGCTATGCATAAGAGAGAATAAATAATAGATGTCAGAGTTAGGAAATAACTGTAACCTGTCAGACAAATTTGGTGCTGTGAGTTAAATATGATGATTCCTTTCCATTTTGCTTGTAACACTCATCACGTTTTTACACTTTATGATCTCTCTTGTTTATTTGCCTGTTTTCTGTGCCTTAATCATTGCACTGTAAATTACATGGGACCCCTCCTCATGCACTCCTTGTGATATCTACAGTACTGAGAATGGTTTGGAGCAGTTAAAAGATACTCAATAAATAGTTTCTTGAATGATACATAAATGAATTAGCACTTTCAGTAGTGGTTTATTACTTAATTGTTTAAACTTTTATACTTATTTGTTTTTAGTACGTTTAGCACCACAGCTCATGTTTAGAGAGGTCATGGGACACCTTCTTGGAGTAGATTCCCCTTCGGTACTGTGGGTCCTGGAAACTGAACTTAGGTAGTTACCTCACTAGAAAGTCCCGCTACCTGCTGGTCATAGCTCTTGCCATTTCTTTAATATTAGCTCTAGTACAGTGAATATTTGTATCCACATTGAATACTTAATAAAAAGCTTTCTATGAGAAATAATTTTGCCTCTGCTAGTAATACATTCATACAAAATTTGAAAATTATAGGATATTTATTAAAATCTATAATAATATACTATTTGTATATTATTGCATTAATTGACACATACAAGTTTATCTAATGTTACTTGCTTTGATGTTTCTTTGGTTTTTGCTATTAATATAATGTTTAATCTCCATCTATAAAACAACTATTGATTAAGTACATGTGCTATTGTATTTTGGGAATTGTTTATTAAAAATACTACTTGTCATTTAAGATGTATACCTTGGTTTACAGATGATTATACAATAATACCTCAGAAATCTGTAGATGGACCATTTCTTATTTCTATAACTCTGATATTAGTGACGTAATTAATCAATGAATTTTCATAGCTTCTCAGTATGCACAGTAAACACAAATGATGACGTATACTAAAGCGGCATCTTATAAAAATTTTAAAAGATACTATAAATAATATTAATTTGGTTTTTGTAATTACTTTCAGAATTATTAAGAGGTTTGACCTTTAAAAACAGTTTTTACAATACTTTATAGAAAGAAACAAATACAGATGATTAGACTAATTTTAAGGTGCTATAAGATGTAAATTTAAAGCATTTATGGACATAATCAATCTTTATTTCAAATTGAGTGATCTATAATTGAATGATCATGCTCATATCACATATTACTTGCATATGACGTTAAGCACATTGGATAAGTTTATCAATTCATTTTCCTCCTAAGATTTTATATAAATCCAGAGCATTACACACTCCTGGTCACCTCCCCCTTAACCAGCAGCTCTTGTGGATCCCGGTCATTGGCATTTGCTCTGCTCTTTAGTCTTTGCATAATGGATTGCATCAAAGATCAGATCTTCTCATTAATTCTTTTAACTTCCTTGACTCGTCCTAGCAACCTCACCCCAGGTGTTCTAATGTTTCCTTATGGCTGATTACTACCAGCATTGGGCATCTACTGTGGCTACTGTGCTCTTCTTCAGCTTTTAACTCAGCTGCCATCTCACTACTTTCAGGAGGATATCCAATTGACACGTTCAAAGCTCAAATCTTCATCTTTCAGTGAGGTTCTCTTAACTGTTCTTCATGAGAAGCATATGTCTGGATTCCATGTTAGTAGTGTCAACTCCATTTTATAGCATGTTAAGAATCTGCCTTTTACTTTTGCTGCCTCCATAATTAATACTGTTTCATCTGCCATTTAAGGAAGTTTTTCAGATCTTTATTACACTTTAATATCTTAAGCCTTTCTCTAAGTGAAACTAAAATCTAAATGGAAACAGTCTCTAGAGTATTTACACAATTTGCCACATAGCCCTTGTCACAATTGTGATATATGCTTTGTTTATTGTGTGACATCTATATCTATATTTAAGGGAGCAATATGGATGTGGAATTTTACTTCTGTGTTTTATTTCAACTTCTAAAAGAATCTCTTTTACATCATGAAATATATATATATTTATATATAATTGTTGAATGAACTTAGATCTACCAATACTTATGTAATTGAAACTATCTCTTTCTATGATTTTTCATTCATTTATAACTTCTTTTGTTTTTGCAAAATTTATTATTTGGCCCATGTATGACCTCATAAACTGTTTATTTTGTTTTCTGTATTCCAGATTTCATGATAACTCCTCATGGTCATGAACTAGTTTAAAATACTTCTATCACATGAATTCTAAGATACTTAGTTTATATTAGATTGGTTATTTTAAAAGAAAATTTATGGTTTACAAAGGTCTATTAAGGGGCGGTGATCACAGAGTAACTTTATCACATTCTTATATATAGAATGGTATATAGAATCAGACTTCAATTATCATGCTCCTTAATTTGAAATATGACAGCCGTGAATTATATCTGTGGTCTGCACATGTTTGTTTCTGAACTTCTATTCAATCCCAAGATGATTATTCTTATCAGATTTTTTACCCACTCTTCTTATCCACTTATTCTTTAGTATTTTAATGATAACACTATTATTACTTCGATATTGAAGAGCCTGCCTATTAAAGCCAGATTATCATTTTTAGTATGAAGGTAAAATAGAAACAAAATACTTTATTAAGTTGTCTTGAAATATATTTGGTCAAGGGGAATCGGAATTTCTATAAATTAATCTAATGTGCTAAATCAATTCTCTGATCAAATGAAAGGCACTGACCCTCTACATTCTAATCATTGTAAGGCAAATATTTTTGTAAGGTTGTCTGGCTGCTATGGATTACCTGAGAAAATCCAATTAAAAGATGTAAAGGTTTACTTTGGCTCCAAGTTTCAGATTTCAGCTCATGGTTGGTTGGATCTGCTGTTTGGGGACCTACACTGGAATGGCACTTGATGGCCTTGTTCAGCAGATCTGCTTGCCTAATGGCAACCTGAAAGCAGGGAAAGAAGCAGGTCTGGTTTCATATTCCTTTCAAGAGTATTTTCCGGGGACCTAACTCCCTGAAGAAAGGCGGTGTATACTCAGAGCTGCACTGCCTTCCTAATGCATCACAGAAGCAGACTAGTGCTTTAACACCTGGCCTTAGGCAGACTCTTTTCACTCAAACACAATAATATTTGGTAGCATCCTATTTCTTTAATGTTTTTATCCCACTTT
This sequence comes from Acomys minous, assembly GCF_964271855.1. Classification (NCBI taxonomy): domain Eukaryota; kingdom Metazoa; phylum Chordata; class Mammalia; order Rodentia; family Muridae; genus Acomys; species Acomys minous. The sequence continues at coordinate 29,292,144 of NC_140487.1, forward strand.
AAAAAGAAGAAAATAGGTTAGAAAATGTATAGAAAGTTTAAAGATAATAAAAGAGTAACTATTTTTGTGTACTATTAAGAACACAGAGCTCAGAAGAGGTGCAAAAGAATAGAAAGTATCTAGGGAGCAGGGTGGGCCAGTGATTACATCCTTTATTCTGAGTATCTTATCACATCCTCCTGATTTCCTTAGTCAGTTTCTCTCTCTCAAACTCTCAATCTCTCAATCCCTCCCTCCCTTTCCCTCAGGAATTTGTTAGTTCAGAACAGTTGGTGCCAAATTAACCCTAAATTAGAAACTTAAAAGATAGCTGATTCTTAGGGGGAAAAGCCAGTCAAGCTTTATACATACAGTTTTATTAATTACCTAGTTAGGCCCAAAATGTATATTATAACAAAAAGCATTGCATGTGGAACATTTACTCTGTACACTTAACATGCCTAACATTAGCCCAGTACCATAGCTTAGCAATGCAGCTCAAGGTAATGCATTGTTGTTTACCTTGGTGACTGGTGGTGGACAGGGAGCTGATGGTTGCTGTCCCTGCCTAGCATATGGAAATAATATCTTGCCATGTGCTGTTCACACGGGGAAAATGCAAATCACAAACTGATGCACCTTTCTACTGAATGCATAACACATGCGTGTAGGAAAGCGAGAAGTTGAAAAATCATAACTGAAAGCATTATAAGTTGAAGATCATTAATGGGAAATTTTCTAAATTAATGTAATAAAGAACAACTGACTATACTTGTCTTGGCAAGGAGTGACTCGGTGCTTTGACCTGAAACTTATCCAGAAAGGCTTTTTGGATGATACTGGATGAGAGAGAACAGAGCATCCCCCACGGGGAGAAGAAATGCACATGATTTGGATGGCATGCATTCACTGACCATTTTGTCCGGAACAAGGAGTGCATGTTAAAGAACAGAGAGAAAGCAATTTATGTGGTTAAAGACAGAAATTGTATTTCAAGCTCAGGAGTTTATATTTCAAATTAGAAATGCCATTTGGAAAGAAAACACTTAAAATGTCTGGAAATAGTAATCACTCCTTTGGATTCATGTATACAGGCATAGGCCAGAGCATCAATAATAGGACCTAAGATCTTCAGTCACAGCAAAGCTCAGCTATAGGATCATGTGCAGGAAGGTTCCATTAATGGCAGCATGCTGTGTGTACATCACTAAAGGAGACAATGCTGATAAAGAACATATTTTCCCTCCTTGTTCTTTCTGTGGTGTGTATGCTGATGCATAACTGCAAGTTATTTCTTTGGCAATTTATAATAAATATCAGGTTTTCTATAAATGAATTCACTTGATATGTTCTAGTAACATCCATCCCAAAGAGAGCAAAGCTTAATTGAAAAATTTATCCCTTAAAAAAATCTTTAGGGCCATTATTTATTAGTTATTAAACAATTTATATATTTTCTATCCATGTGGTGTTGATGATACATATCTGCATAGCCCATTTACATATTAGCTTCCCAACCCTGAGAGGTGAATTACATTCCCCAAACTCACAAGCCCTTCCTATGAATTAAGGTCAGGCATTCAGGGAGGCCTTACAACTTTTAATGCTTTTCACCATGGCACATATGCTACTTCCTTGTCCTCTCTTTTCGTCTTTAATAAAATTGCACCAGGGAACGTAACATATGTACAAAAGTCAATTTGTGGGATAGAGATCAATACAAAGCAACAGCACACCCCCCCCCAAATTTCTGATCCCAGTTACAAGTTTTTTTTAAACAGCAATAAAGTATAATTTACTTTCTAACCAGAATAATTTTATTTTTCATCATATTTGAAATAAAAACATGTGAGATAATTTCCCTAAGCTTATATAATACATACCACATAAAATACAAGTTATAGATTATAATATATTCCCTAAAATATTACTTTATAAATTTTCAGTATACTGATTACTTGGTCAACTGAGATAATGTTTTTATTGAAATATGTTTAGTTTAAGTGACTCACATGAAACAATTTAGAAAATCCAAGTTCTGCAATTCCTGGATACAGATATTATCACAGCCTCTGAAGGACAGTGCTAAGTGGGAATGTACCTTGAGGGTTTGTTTGTTAATTGAGATGCTTTAATTTTACAAGGGAATATAGTATAGCCGTGTTATTGAAGAGCTGTCTAAGACTGATCTATTGATATGTGAAGGCTAAGAGCATAGCTTTCTTTCATTGTTGTATACCAAGTATTTGTGAGTTTTCCTTCACTTTCCAAGATGCTTGCATACTCCATTACAGGCAAGCTTCACATTCCTTCTTGCCCAAGACAGCAATAATCTCTGTATCACTAAGTTTTTCCTCTAAATTGCTTGCATATTTTACCCCTTAGACACTGCTCTCCCGTCCCTCCTTAAATCTGATCTGGATGTATTTAGAATAGGTCAGTTCTGTAACTGTAGCAAGTGTGGGCATTGCAGACACAGCTTGTATGCTTGGTGAGTAGTTTCCAAACAGGAGTGTGTTTTCTTGTTATGTCCAGTGTTATGTTTTCTCGTTTTCGTACGAATGGCAAATGAAAGGAAGAAAAGCAAACAATAGGAAATCAATTCTAAAGTTGCAAGACAACGTGATTCTTTAGCGTAAAATTCTCTTCACTGAAATAATGCAAATAGGAAACACCGAACTTTAACAAAAGTTCTCATATTGGTAAGAGAGAATTTTCTGAATATAATTGATAAATACTAGCCTGATCCCTTGGTGCATCACACAGTTTGGGAGAACAGAATTTGCCAATGTAAAATACAGATTAGTCCATGACTTGTGATCATTTGCATATCCTGAATATCCATTTTATATTTTATAGAAAATAAAAAAGAAAGGAATAAAACTGGAATTAAAAAAAATTGGAATTCATTGTTATTCAAAACCACCTGATTTTAAAGGTCAAATTGTTTCCATTCTTTCATGGACTTTCTCTGCATCCAAAAACTTCTTAGCACATTTTCAAGTGATAAAAAAAAAGAAAGAGGGAAAGAGAAAAAAAAAGTCCTTATGAAAACAAATAATGGTACTCAGAATGCCCTTCACACACACACACACACACACTCACAGACGCATACACACACACACACCACCACCACCACCACCACCACCACTACATACCACACACACACACACATCATAGGGCATCATAGGTCATTCCTTTATAGTTCCTACGTTTCTGTGTTTACTGGACTCAGGGCTGTAAAGCTTTTAGGTCTCTGTGCTGTAAAGGATTTTAGCTTCTCTACCATTAATCATGGAAGTGATCTGATGAAGAAAATAGAAAGAGGTTGGCCACCACATGAGCTCTTTGCTGGGTTTTAGAATTCAGTCATGTAAGATGCCTAGCATGCATACATTCTAAAGAAAATGAATGTGTGTTTTTTAGATGACTCAGAGGATAACACACTTGTCACCAAATCTGATGCCTCGAGATATATCCTTGGGAATCACATGGTAGAAGGAGAAACCTAAGTCCTGGAAGCAGTTCTGACACATGTGAGATCACACACACACACACACACACACACACACACACACACACACATGCACACACGCACACACACTATTATTTTTTAAAAAATAAACAGTATATGTTCATTAGAGATAATGTTTTTTTGAAAAGTAACAAAATTTAATTTTTTGAAAGGCAGAAAATTGCCTAAATATTTTTGGAAAATTTTTGAAAATTGATTTTGGAAGCTCAGTGTTTTCTATACTCCAAAAATACTGTACAGCTGTTATAATTAAAGCTGAAGTTATAAGTTTGTACCAATGTCTTTAGCCATTATAACATCCAAATAACCATCAAAAGCACCTTCATGCTGGATTCCTGCTGCAACAGCTTCTAAATATTATGACCACCAAAACCTCTCCAAAGACATTTTGTTCAAAGATATTCAGTAATCCCCAAGGTAAAGATATTTTAAATATTTCTTTTTGCTTTGCATTTTTTCTTTTGGTTAGGATTTAATTTTGGCAGTACATAGAGGCCAAAGAAATAAGTTCAGAGAAAATGGGTGTCTGGCTATTAATGTAATAAGATGCTTATCTCATTGTGCATTGAAAACCATTTTACAATGTAGGATGAGAGCAGGGGATTTAATGCCAAGTTATACAAATACATTCGTGTGCATTATAGGGGATCATGGGAGTTTCCAGCTTTCCTCTTACATTTCACAGTCATTTAGTACCTTTAGGAAGATAGTTGCTATTATACTCTGTCTGAAACATGGAAGTACTTTAGTCTAATATTTTGAGTATGTGCCAGACAAGAGAAAAAATCTCTCACCTTATTCTTATCACTATCACATTTAATAAGAGCTGATGATCCACTCCTGTAAGGAAGGAGTTTGACTTTCCAGAAATTAAGTATAGTCTATGAAAGGATACAGCCTGTAAGCCTTAAAACAGGTTTTATAATCAGAATTCAGATTACTTAGTTTGTATTAGGCCGCTTGCACCACCCATAGAAGACTCTAGAACTTCTCTGTAGTTATAATAGAAAATAACAAAATTAAATGAGTTTAATTACTGAATACTTTAAAATATTAATTGCTAAGCAGAGTTCTACATTTTAAAATCCTGACCTTATTACTGCTTTGATACTGGAGTCAATTGAAGAGATTAAGAGATCCTATAATAAAAAGTGTATAAGCTCTCAGCTAGAAAAAAAGTATTTTTTTAAAATGGTGAAATGTACCTCAGAACTGTATGCTCATCCCTGGAGCCTCTAGCTTATCCTAACTCAAGATCATGTTGGAAGCAGGGAAATCTATGGTGGACTTTTATGTCCAATTGTTAAGATGTAACCATGCTGTCTTGGACCTCGCGGCCCTTCTGCCATAGCCGCTCATTACTTGGCTAGCCAGTATACTCTCCACCAGTTCAGAGTACTCTGTAAGAAAGTACACATTTTAGTGTCATGGCGCCCTGGATGAGGAGGCCCTGGTGGCACTCAGAGGAAGGATAGCAGGCTACCAAGAAGAGACTTGATACCCTATGAGCATATACAGGGGGGAGGAGGTCCCTCTCAGTCACAGTCATAGGGGAGGGGAATAAGGGGAAAATGGGAAGGAGGGAGGAATGGGAGGATACAAGGGATGGGATAACAATTGAGATGTAATATGAATAAATTCATATATATATATATATATATATATATATATAAAGAAAAAAATAAAGTACACATTAACCTTCTATGTAGCATATCAGTGTATCCATTGGTAGTTTTAAAAATATATTTCATATATATTTTAAAATACAATATGTCATATGAAAGTACATATAAATATAATTTAAAACTTATATCAACTGCATGATCACCATTTAATAATTTTACAATAATTTAACTTGGGAGGATACAATACTTTGACAGTTTTGTTTACCAATTAATAATTACCACTAGCTGAATTCTGTATTTTGAAGCTTCATGCTACAGGAATGATACATATAAATGAGAGAAATTTAGTATGTGGTTTTGATATTCCTTATTAGAGAATACAAAACAGACATACTTTAGTGATATTTGGAGTGAAGTAACTCTTGGAATCTATGCTTAAAAACTGGAATCTGTTGTCACGCTACCCAGTCATTTTGAAAACTATTATAAATAATACTTGGAACGCCTGAAATGGCTGTAAATGTCATTAAAATATTTTTTAATATTTAATATGCCCTCCTAGCCATCTGTGCAATGCAAATGAAGATGAAATGGGTTCTATCTTACCCCTGAAAGAATGACTGTAATTCAGACAACAAAAACGATAATGCTGGTGAGAATGCAGAGAAGAAGAATCTTATTACACTGCTTGTGGGACTATAAACTAGTCCAGTCACTATTGAGCTTCCCAGAAACTCTAAAGGCAGAATTACCATATTGACTCAGTTGAGCCATGCTCGGGTGAACAGATGAAGGAATCTAAGTGAACACACCCTAAAGAGATGAGAGGGTCGTGTTTATTGCAGTACTATGTACCATAGCTGAGTCTCAAACATCAGTCCATGTGTCTCTCAACCATTTGACTGATAATAAACTGCAGTTTCTATATACAATGGAATTTTATTTTGTAATAAGAAAGAAATTTATAACAGTTGTTGAAAAAAATAATGCAGCTAGCATTATATATAATATATATAGTAAGTATGTAAGAAAAATGTGTCTATTTCAGAAAGACAAAGACCATGTCTTCTCTAAAAAACATTATTTTTGTACTGTTGTAGAGTTCTTTTTCTTTAATATATAATCCCCTAGGATTATATTGTTATCAAAGTTTGTCTAGGTTATATAAACTAGTGTGGATTTCAACATATACTTGGTCATAAAACAACAAACAACAAAATTGAGTAAGTAAAACATTTTCCAAAATTTACTTTTGGAAAGTGAATCTTCAGGTCAGAAAGCATTTTCTAGCATGAGGGATGGCACTAGATTTGGTCTCCAGAACAAAAATTAACAAAAATCTTAGATTAAATATAGTCATTTTTATTGTCAGGAAAATTATTCTAACTAACTTTATAAAATAATTCTATACATATGTTGAAGGAGTTAGCCACCAATAAAACATAAAATGAATAAAAGTCTTAAGTGACATTAAAAACATTAGTGATTTCCTTAAAGAAGACGGAAAACAGTGACGTTTTAGAAGTATCAGTTAAGGGTAGTCACGGGCTGATAGAAGAGTTCCTTGTAAGGACCAGACTGATTTATACAGAGAATGCTGTCCTTGTCCTTTCCCTGTACCTTGGGCTACTTATTCCCTTGTGTTTCACAAAGCCCACAGGATCATTTAAATCCCTTTTCATAATACCTCCTATGGAAAGGATTCCAAGAGAAAGAGATGCTTGATCCTTTTCATTCTTATACAAGTGTAGAAATATTAAATAAATCATTACGTCGGCTTCAAAGGGATTTTTCTACTTTTCCCTTGAATTTTTACAAAAGTTATTGTAACTGATGTTGCAAACGTATTGCAAAAATATATTTCTATTTGTTTTCATAGTATCGGACGTTAACTAGTATTTTTCCTACAATAATATCATTTTAAGGCCTAATGAATTGTTAGCATTATTTCAGACCATTATGAATGGTTTTATGCTTAAATTGTTATTTTGAAAGAATTTTTCACTGAAAACAAGGTTATTTAATATGAACATTCTAAATGATGAACACTAGTATATGGCTTGCTTAAAATAGTGTTCAGTGCTTTATGCCAGGGGAGTTTTATCCCTATAACTAATGCATTGAGTATTCTGACAACCCACAGTGTCAGGAGTGGGGAGACACAGCTGCTGGGTTACTACCCCATAGACAAACAGGAGGTGCACAACAGAACTAGCTTCAAGACAGCGACCCAGCACTCTGAGGAAATGCTTCAGCCATGGCCCAGGAAGGTTACAAAGAATATAACTGGGGGAGGAGAGCTCAGCACTTTTAGATCAAAATAATTTAGTAATACAATTATATTATGTTAAGTAATAAGACCCATGGTATCAGGATAGTGTTAAGTGTGAAGCTTTGTTTAAAAATGTTTAGATACAGGCAGTCCAGAAGACTTGATAGGCAAAGATCAGATGTTGGGGGAGGAGGGATCCACTTTCTGAGGACTAGGGAAGGGAGGGAGGGTGGAATCGGGAGGCAACAAGGGAGGGGTCTACAATCCGGAAGTAAAGTGAACGAATTAAAAATAAAAATTAAATGTTTATAAATGTAGTATTCATTATTACAGCCAAGCTAATGAAAGGGTATTGACTAGGTCAGAGTTTGGAAAGTGTGAATTCTATTAGCTCATCTGAAACACTAGGCAGATTTCTGTTATGGATAATTGAATCGTAGAGACTCAGTTTCAACCAGAAACATTTTCAAGATTATGTTGGAATATTTATCTAAAACAGATTCAATTAGAAAAGCAATGGTTTTGTAACAATGCCATGTGAATCTCAAGTGAAACCCATGAACATATGTCTTCATAACAATATCTATAAACAATGATCATTAAAGTGCAATTACTGCTGAGTGCTGAGGAAAACTTCCTCTCTGCAGAATGATTTGCTGGAGTCTGGATGGTTATTAATAGTTCTACTTTGTGACATTCGAAATTCAAATCGGTTTGAAGACTTCATTTCAGGACTCTACAAGTTCTTCCAGAGCACTGCTTATGTTGTTGGAGATAATTCTGTATGCTTTGTTTAAAGCATATATTTATATGCTCAAGAGCAATGTGTATTATCACAAGGATGTTTGCAACTAGGTTAACATTTAATCAAGTGTATATATATGCATGCTTATGTTGCTTGCCAATTACTAAGTACATGATGTCACATCATTATCATTTGATAACCTAGAGAACATACTGTCTATTTTTAACTTCAGATAGTGTTATGTTTATGAAGTTAATTATTTGAATTATTTTTCTTATGGAAATGGAACAATTCAATTGCTAAAAAAATGCTTATTTCCTAAAGATATTTCTGGCTATGAGGATATGGCTTCAAGAATGCAAATCCAAATAATCTGTAATGCTGTTTTGTTGGGCAATATTTTATAGAAAAATTATGCTCCCAGTGCCTTTTGAAGTACAATACCACGTTTAAGTCATTTCACAATAAAAACACACCTACTACTTTAATAAATCTTTAGGAACAGATGGCTTATCCCAGATCTAGGAATGACTTCTAATGAAGTGATATGCATACTATTTTAGTGTTCTGGAAAAGAACATGAGATATTATCATAAGGATGTTTGAAACTAGGTTAACATTTAATAAATTGTCAATCAAATGTTTTGAGATGCTACAATGTCAAAAATATTATGTTATATTTGATTAAAATTAGATATAATGTCACAAGCTATAGACCATCTAAGGAAAGTCCCAATCCCAATACCAAGCATAAGAAACCATTATGGTTTGTTTGGGAGACCAAGAGCATTTGAAAACATTGTAGACTATTTCTTTTGACCTCTGTTGCTTCCTAGATATAAAAGGAAAGTTCCTATTACTTAAGACATGAAATACTTTGGAGTCAGGACTTGGACAATTTGAGCTGGATTTTACCTTAAAGCATCTTTGAGGTCTAGGAAGCCATCAGCATTTCTACTTTGCAATCTATGAACCACAAGGGTATCAGTATGGCAAAATATCTCTAAAGGTGCAATAGTGGCACACATATATTGGTGGTAACTAACAGCTGTCTAATTGACTTAAAACCCACACAGCTGGAGGGAAATAATGCTTGATACTGAAACTTAGCCAACTACCCAGGCCAGTGAGGTGGTGGATCTTACAGGAGAATATACTACTATTACTGTCCCACAAATTCTAACTGCATTCTAAATACTTAACGTCATGCAATCAGATTACTATAATCCTCACCCCTCATAAGAAGAATCTAGCTTCCTTTGCAACAAATGGAGATTACATAAAGTTACAAGAAGTTAAAATACACAGATCAAATGGTCACAGGATGCTCAACTCCAAAGGATTCATCTGCAGCACAATTACTATAGCTATGGCTCAAGGAACATTACAGAATAGGAGTGGGAAGATTGTCAAAGTCAGAAAACAAGAACAGCCATGATACTGTGTCTCCTAGAAATGACAGGGAATACCTCAAGTATATGGATGCCTAAGCAAGACTGGAAAAATGAAAATATCAGTAGATCCACTAGGTTGTAAGAGGGAAAATTTCACATGATCCCTCCTGAGACAAAAGGCTACAGGTAACTAATGACTACAGAGAAAGGGAAATTTAGTCCTTCGCAGAGATGAACACCCTAACCTGTTATTCAAGACTAAGTAGTCAGCCCTGAAATCACATACATGCAAGCAACACTAAATGGACTCAGCAGATTGTACTTATATATTTATACATACATTTGAATTAATTGTGTACATGTAACTATTTTAATTAAAAAGTTCCTAAATAAGTCTTTTACAACTGCAAAGCAATGGTTTTGTTACATTTTATTTTGTTATACATTTTTTAAAGAAACAGATGAATGGATGGGTGGATGCATGGATGTATGAAAACCTCGCCACTACGATACAGGTTAACAACTAAACTGTCATTTATACCTGCCAGAAGAGGAAATTCAGTTTTATCCAACATAGTATCAATCACTCCAAGGACAGGCATCATATTCAGGAGATGTTGACCAACTTAAAATGTACTGGATGTGTGTGTGTGTTTGTGTGTGTCTGTCTGTCTGTGTTTGATGCTCTTTGAAGAACTGCATGCTGCCAGGAGCAGACCTGTCTCATTGTCAAAAACACATTAAGTTATTTAAATCTTTAGATGCCATATTCTGTCGATGTCTGAGGTTTTTGAAGACCATTTTTCTATCTTATCTAATTTGTTTTTAGCTGTTTTTCCATCTGTCAGTCTAGAAAATTTGTAGTTAACTAAACAAGTATCTAACATGACCATGGATTTGATTGTCTGACTAATATACATTTTCTACTTATTCTTAAAAGTTCATAATAGTAGCTTTCAAAATGACTAGAACTTAACATTGAAGTTTTAAGAATTACATAGGTACGCTACCTTAGCATTTTTGTAACCCAACATCATCTTAAATATGTTTAATATACAAATATCTATACCAATGTAATATTTTTGGCTTATTAGTGTTCTTTGGTCTAAAAGTAGATTCAGTAATCTACACCTTTGCATATCATTCATCCAAGCAACCCCTTTAAACAATAACAGACATCTATAACCCATAGGACAACCCCAAACCATTCACTCCCCCCATAGGAATGGCACATAGTTTCTTTTGGGGGGCCCAAGAAAAATGGGATACTGGTCAGTCTTAAGAAAATTAGCTGAAACTTTTGTTGTCCAGTCTTGGAATACTTAGAAAATTCAGAGCTTAACTAAAGTCCTGACTGGAACAGTCTGTGATGCTGGACAATCTACATATCCATTTTGAAACTGTCCCATGTGAACATTTTTAAGGAAGCATTATCATTGAGGCTGTCTGTGATATAGGATCACCTAGACTACTTGTCTTTTTTAGTATCTGGTCCTCTTGCACTGCAAAATATATAAACTTTCAAAGGTATTATACATTTTGTATTAGTATATGTATTGACTGTGCACTGAGCATTGTTCAGTTAAAGATGTTTCAGTGCTCTCTGTTTGAGCAGGTAAGACACCAAAATGTTGGGTCTTGAAGTAGATTGACTCCTAGCTTCTGAGGAACCATCATGTTGATTTTCATAATGACTATACAAGTTTTCACTCCCATCAGACATGGAGGAGTGTTTCCTTGTTCCTCATCATTACCAGCATGAGATTTCACTTGTGTTATTAATCTTAGTCAATCTGACATTGGTATGATGGTATCTTAAAGTAGTTTTGATTTCCCTGATGGCTAAGGATAATGAACATTTGTGTAAGTGTTTCTCAGCCATTTGAAACTCTGTTGTTGAGAATTCTGTTGAGATCTGCACCTTATATTTAATTGAAATATTTCATTTGTTGGTGTCTTGTTTTTTGAGGTCCTTATTTAGCATATTAACCCTCTATTGGATATGAAATTGTGAAAATCTCTTCACTGTCTGTAGGCTGCTGTTTCATCGTTTAGTGTCTTTTGCCTTGCACAAGGTTTTCAGCTTCAACCTGCTTGTTTTTATGCCAATACCATATAGTTTTTATTACTGGAGCTCTGCAGTAGAGCTTGAAATTGGGGATGGTGATACCATCAGAAGTTCCTTTAGTGACCAGGATAATTTTAGCTATTCTGTTTTTTTTTCTTATCCATACAAAATTGAGTTTTGCTCTTTCAATATCTGTAAAGAATTGTGTTAGAATTTTCTATAGGGATTGCACTGAATCTATAGATTGCTTTTGATAGAATGGCCACTTTAACTTTGTTGGTTGTAACTATCTATGGGCATGAGAGATCTTTCCATTTTCTCATATCTTCGATTTCTTTCTTCAAAGTCTTGAAGGTTTTGTCAAATGATTCTTTTATCCCCTATATATTTTATATTGTTTGTGACTATTGTGAAGGGTGTTGTTTTCCTGATTTCTTTCTTAGTTCTTTTCTCATTTGTATACAGGAGGGCTACTGATTTGAGTTAACCTTGTATCCAGCTACAGGTGTTTATCATCTGTAAAATTCCCTAGTACAATATTTTGGGTTACTTATGTATATTATCATATAATCTACAAATAATGATACTTTGACTTCTTCGTTTCCCATGTATAGTCCTTTTGTATCCTTCATTTGTCTTATTGCCCTAGCTAGAATTTCAAGTACTATAGTGAATAGATATGGGGAGAGTGGCCAGCCTTTTCCTGTCCCTTATTATAGTGGAATTGATGTGAGTTTCTCTCCATTTAATTTAATTTGGCTATAGACATGCTATAAACTGTCTTTATTATGTTTAAGTATGTCTCTTTTATCCCTAATATCTCCAAGACAGTGAATTTTGCCAAATGCATATGTAAATCAATATCCATCTTTATCAACTTTTGTTTTCTTAGTTTTGAAGGGTATTTGTTGTTGTATTAGGTTTTTGTGTTTCAAAAAATAACAAAGTTGAGGGGGAGAAGATCTGGAAGGACTTTGGGGAGAAAGACATGATGAAAATAGATTTACATTTTTAAACAGTAATGAAAGGAAAGAGGCTCTGAATTTGAGAGAAAGATAAATTACATGAAAGATACTGGAGAGAGAGAAAGGTAATGGGGGAATGATGAGTTAATATTTTAATTTTTTAAAAGTTCCTGTCATGTGAATTCAACTCATTACCATTATATATTGACAATGTCACTGAATGCATAGTCTCCACTATTTTAAAGTATTAAAATATTATTTGTATTAAAAATGCAATGGTACTGCTTTTGATTTGTGGTTAATATAGTTTCTTATATCATAACTTGAACCAAAATATATAAGGGTTACTTCTGTGCACTAATAAAGTATGGAAAGCAATCATCTGTTTTCTCTCTTCAACCTATGTGTACACACGCACACACACACACAGACACAGACACACACACACACACACACACAGACACACACACACAGACACACACACACACCTGACAATGAATCCTAAATTTAAATGTTCTAGGCTTCAAGTCTTTATGTCTGAAAAATTACTGTAAACTTTAATTATTGCTCCTTATATAGAAAAAATTTCAATACCAGTAATTCATTAGCTTACCTTAATGAACTTTGTAACAAGTTGTTATGAATAAATAAGTCACATCAATAAGTCACATCAATGACATTCACATAAAATTTTATATTTCTTGTTTCTCAAGTAAAAGTTTTGATGAGTTACCATCCATATAATAAGCTTTGGACTTTTTATGTTCCTTGGGGAAATGGCACAGGGCTTCTTGAGTGTTAGATTGTGCTTTTGGACCTCTGATTTAGTGGAACAGTGTGTAAAAATCTCATAATCAGAACACTCCCCATTGGCTCCACATCTGAAGATCCCCAAGAGAGCTGTTTGTCTCAATGAACATCTGGAATAGATTATATGCAGCTAATTGGCTCCAGGTCGAGCTTGTTACAGACAGTAGCATGCAATATAACCTATGCAATTCACTAAATCCACCCACTTTGAGTAACTCACACCTACTTCTATTTATTCATAATTCCTCCCAGATGTAAGGCTTATACACATGTATGTGTGTCTATGTGGACACTCACATATAGATGTGCACACATGAAGATAGGAAATATCAACGTATCAGTAGAGATGTCATGGACAAAACATATGTTCATAATCTACTAAAATGAAAGATCAAATGTTAAATTTAAAGAGCTGTTGGGAAGAACACATGGGACAGCAATAACAGTGTATAGAGAATGAATTTAATAGTAGAAAATATTCATTTTTTATGTTCTAGCATTTTCAGCATTTTCCTATATTTTATTTCTGCCTTTTGGTATATGTTTCAGCACGTGTTTGCACTTATGAGAATGTCATCATAGTAAAGCATGCAATGCTTTGATTTTTAACTTATTTAACATTATGAATGAGTGGGTTTATAAGAAACAGTGTGGCCACTGTTCACTGAAACCAAAGCATCAATCTTTTTAACAGACGATGTTGGAGGCACAGGGCATGTCTTAGCGATTAATGACCAGTTGGAGGAGTAGCTATCTCAATACGTAGCCAAGGGCCATTAACCTCAGCTAGTCATTAATTTCCAGAAAATGTCCCAAACTGAGGTCATTATTGCTAATAAAATGCACATATGGTGTGTTCTCTTTTTTGCTATGTATGTAAACACACATCCCTGTTATACACACTATTATATATCTAAATGAAAGTTGTCCTTCACATGTCCAAAATCTCTGAAATCCTGAACTTAGTGAAGTTCTGAGACTACTCATCTATTTATTCCACTAACCTCTCACTGTTTTCAGAGGGTCTAGGTAACATGCTTGTACACCAAGGCTGTTGGTGAAATGGAATCAGATAAAGACAAAGGTAGATAGAGAGAAGCCTGTAGATAATGACAAAGGTGAACGAACCATGGGAATAAAATGAGATAAGCACTGAAGGCATGATGGGACCAACACACATTACTGGGTAAACACAATGGACAGTAACCCAATGCACCCGTTGGGTTCCAAAATGGCATGAGACAAAGTTAAGAATTAAAAGTTTTTCTGTTTTTTGCTTTTGTTTTTTGTTTTTTTTTTTTATCCTTATCATCATATCCCATTGGATTATATTCTAATCTTCATTCCTTCGGCTCATAGACAACTACCAAAAGCTAGCTTGCTACATGCTTAGCTTTTCTAGAACCCAGAGAATTTCTTGAATCCTCTCCTACTATTTTCCTTCATTTTCTCTGTCCTCCATGAGTACATATCAAACTTATTAATAAGGTATAATTCATGTCTTCCTTAAACATATTAATAAAAGATTATGAGTGTCTTAAGCTGCTTCCTACAGCATTTCTTATATTTGAGTTTCAGAAGTAATGTGTTGTACTTTAATCATTTGTATATTGTTCAAGTTAGTTTTTGCAAGCTTGATACAAGCTAGAGACATTGGAGTAGAGGAAGTCTAACTGTGGAATTTTCTCCTTTAGATCTGTCGGTGGGGATGATTTTCCTTATTGCTCATTAATGGAGGAGGGCTGAGCTTGCTGTGACCAGGTGGGCCTCAGTTGTATAAGAAAAGTGGGGAAGGTGAACCTGGAAGCAAGCCAGCAGACAGCCTTTCTTTATGGTCTTCATTTCACTTCTTGCATCCACTTTCTTACCTTGAGCCCCTGCCCAGGCTCCCTTTAGTGATGGACTGTAGACTCTAGATTGTACAAACCTATTCCTCCCTGAGTTACTTTTGACTCTGGTGCTTTTCACAGCAACAAGAAGTAACTAATACAGGAATGAATGTAAAATTCCCCTCATATATAAAACTGAGGGTAAGCTATGATGTTAATGACTCAAAATAAATGATATATATAATAGATATAATATATGCAAATACATATTGATATACAAGTGTCATTTCAAATCATATAAATATAGTTAGAATGTACATTAAATTTAACCCAGGTATGGTGATGCACACTTAATATCCAAAACCTAGGAATCAGAGGCAAAAGGGCAACCTTTAGTTTGAGAACAGTCTTGGCTAATTTGTAACTATGGGGCCAGCAAGGGCTGCATTGTAAGACACTGTCTCCAGATAAATTCAGTAGATAGCTCAGTGGTTCAACATGCATACTGCTTTTGCAGAGGACCTAAGTTCAGTTACAAGCATCCATGTCAGGTGGCTCACAACCTGTAACTCTAGCTCCGGGGGCCTCTGGCCTTCACTGGCACCATTCATAAGTGCATATATACACTTATGCACACACACACACACACACACACACACACACACACACACACAGAGAGAGAGACAGAGACAGAGACAGAGACAGAGACAGAGAGACAGACAGAGAGAGACAGAGACAGAGACAGAGACAGAGATTTACATAGTTAAATCAAAATATCTATTAGAATTAAATTACCAGATACAAACTTGTGATAAGCATTGTCAGAAGCAGCAATATATAAAGTGAGTCTATGAGACAAATACCTATCACTCACCATAGCATAAGGCAATCTGTAAGGTCGAAAGATTTCCTTTACTTGACACTGAGTAATTAAAAATATAATTAATTAGGATATGATATTTTAAAAAAAACATTTTATTGAACTTTCTTTTTATTTTTTACATATACATTTATATTATTAAACATCTGATATTCTTAACAGATTATGAAGATGGAATTGCCGTGTATCAATAGTGTAAAAATGCTTAATCACTACTTTAAAAAAAATCTGTGGGCTGAAGAAATAATTTAGACAGTAAAATGACCACACCATTTCAAGTCTCAGAACCAATATTAACATAAAAATCCAGGAATTGTGGGATGCTTTTGAAATACCAGGTCAGGGAAAAAGAAACCCTCAGACTTGCTGGCCAGTCAACTTAGCATGTTCAGTAAGAGAGACCCAGTCTCAGCAATAAACAAATAAACTAAAAAAATCATGTGGACAGTACTTGAGGAATAACACCCGAGATTGTCCTCTGGCTTCTGCACAGACAGTACCTGCTCACAAGTGAACACACACACACACACACACACACACACACACACACACACACACACAAAAATACAACAGTTTTATTGAAAAATTTTAAATTTTAGAGTTGCTTCAATTGATTATTTAAACAAAGATTCCATTCTCATGTTACCTTAATATATGCATAATTTTAAGTTGAAAAAAATTGTAAATGGATGCTGATTCATTTATTATTTGAATTTTAATACATTTGTGTAAAATATCTTAGGGCATCATTTATTTGTACCATGGTCTGCAAGTGCAGAGTAGAAGACAACTTTAAGGAGTTGAATCTTGCCTTTAACTTTGTTGAGAGAATCTCTCTCATTGTTTCTCCTGCATCCCCAGATAGCTGGTCCATTAAGTTCTGAGAAAGTCTCCTGTATCCTTCTTCCACATTGCCATATGAGTACCAAGAGTATAGATGCCGAGGCATCCAGCTTTTTAGGTAGGTTCTGAATACTGAACTCATCAAGCTTGTGCAGCAAGCGGTTCTACCCTCTAAACCATTTTATCATCCCATTTTTGTGTGTTTTTTAATCAGGTCATTTCTTATCTTAGAAGGTGAAGTTCTGTAGAGGAACGGCACTAATGGAATTAATACAGAATAGACATTTATGTATAGGAGATTTATAGGAATGGCTATAAGCTGTGGACTGTGTGCTGTGGTCTGTGGTCTGTAGGCTGTGGTCCAACTAATCCAACAATGGCCTCCTATGAACAGAAGCTCCAAAAGTCCAACAGTTCTTCAGTCCTCAAGGCTGGATATCTCAGCTTGTCTTCAGTGTATGCCAGAATCTGAAGAAGTAGACCATAATGCCAGTAAAGGAGTAGACTTGCCAGCAGGAGAAAAGGCAAGTGGGCAGAAAGAGAGTTTCCTTTCCAATGTCCTTTATCGAGGCTGTCACCAGAAGGTGTGGCCCAGATTAAAGGTGGATCTTTCGACCTCGAAGGATCTTGATTAGAGGTTTATTTTTCCACCTCAAAGATCTGGATTAGAAGTGGGTCTTCTAATTTCAAATAATTTTATTAAGGAAAAGTATCCCTCACAGGTAGGTAGGTGTGGTTAGTCATTTGGGTTTTAGTTAATTCTAGATATAGTCAAGTTGACAACCATGAATAGCCTTCACACTTTTTATCTACTACGTTGTATTCACTTGAGTACAAACTTCAAGAAGTGTCAAATAAATATGAGTAAAATAGTGCTAAGTGCCACATCATATAAAATATATAAATAAATTTGATTATTCATATGCAATACTCTGTAACAACTAAATCACATATATGCAGGGATAATTGTATTGTTTCTATACATATTTTGAGGGTAATTAAAGTAATTGAGAAAATACAATTTACTCAGCATATATAGTAAGCATAAAGAAAATTTACATAAAAATTAATTCTCAGTGCCTATTAGGCATATGCATAAATTCATTTACCTAAATATTTGATGGTATTTTACTTACAGAAATAGATTTTGCCTTCTGACATTTAAAGTAGCTTTAATATCGAAATTCTTTATTATATTTGGGCTATACCTTACTGGTATAAAGTTTTTGTAGCATGAATGAGGCCTAAGCTTCTACCTAGAATGCCAAAAAGGTGAACTAGCATACAAAAATATGTCACACATTTCAGAAAACTGAATAATTGATCTCCCTGAAGAAAAAAATAAACCTTTGTTAAATATTCTAAAAAGAAGACAAATAAGCTTGAAATGCTTAACCTGACTATGCAGTAATTCACAACTCTACTTAAAATAGGATTCACCTTCATTCATACAAAGTTATTCAAAAGGAAATACCAATTTATCATTTAGTAATCAAGAACTGGCACTACATGCAGAATACCTGCAGGGCGCCAAGCTGGCAATATCTTTCCTGTTGACTGTTGACTAGAAAAATAGATGATACCTTAACAACAAGGAAAGAGAAATGAAAAACTCCTTTGGAATTTAAAGATCACAGGACTCTAAAACAGCAAAAATATACCATGGGCTTAGGCAGGAAGAAGGCAGCGAATAGGTAGGTCCTGATCAGTTGTTTTGATTCATCTCTTACTTATCCATATGACTTTGGAAGAACTATTTAGTTACGTACACGATATCTCAACAGTGAAATTATTTAAAAGAATTTAAAAATAGATATCATTAGTGTTGAAATAAAATCATACAGAATATATATTGAATGTATGATATACATATGTTTGTTAAATGATACTTGTGACTTTTTTCTTCCTTCTTCATTCGTTTATTCACTTTACATCCTGGTTGCAGCCCCATCCTTCCTCCCCACGCAGCCCTACCTTCCCTCCCTCTTCCCCATCCCCTGTCACCAATGCTCAGAAAAAGGGACCCCCCTCCTTTTCCATCTACCCCAAGTCATCAAGCTGCATCAGAAATGTGCTTGTCCTCTTCCCTTGAGGCCCAACAAGGCAGTCTACCCAGGGGGAAGTGATCAAAAGGCTGGCAACAGAGTCCCTGCCAAAGATATCCCCTGCTCTCATTACTAGAGGACCGACATGAAGTCTTAGCTGCCCATTAGCTACATCTGTATAGGCAGCCAAGGTCCAGTCCATGCATTGTCCTTGGTTGGTGCTTCAGTCTCAGAAAGCCCCTCTGGACACTGGTTAATTGGATCTGTTGGTTGTCTTGTGGCGCTCCTATCCTTCCTTCCCCTCACTTTTCTACAAGATTCCCTACTCTTCTCCCAATGTTTGTCTGTGAGCCAAACTCTTTCAAAGTTCTGCTGGGTAGAGCCTCTCAGAGGACAACTCTTCTAAGCTACTCTCTGCATGCATAGTAGAGTATCCTTATTATTGTCAGGGCCTGGTGCCCTCCCATGTGGTGAGTCTTGGTTTGAGCCAGGCATTGGTTGGATATTCCCTCAATACCTGCTCTGTCTTTATTCCTGCATATCTTGTAGGCAGGGTGAATTTTGAGTCAAAAATTTTGTGGGTGTGTTGCTGTTTCCCTCCCTCTGCTAGGAAACTGAGGTAGGCAGAGAGTGTCCTTCAGTCTCTATGGTCCCTGTGACTAGAAGTATTTGCAAGAGTATCTCTGATATACACCTAGGTGCATACCCTGACTTAGGTTTCCACCTTGATGGTGGATGCTCCCACCCACAGATTTTGTTTTCTCTACAGGCCTTGTGGACACAAGGCCCAGATCTCCCAATGTCTGAGCTCCACCCTCCTATCTCTGTGTATTCTCTCTCCTACTCTGTTCCCTTGTTCAACCATTACCTCTGTCTAATCTATTTTCTTTTCTGAGTGAGATTAAGCATCCTGCCTTGGATCCTCCTTGGTGGAGGATCTCTTTGGGACTGTGCATTATAGTATGCTAATTCTGTACTATATGGATAAAATCCACTTATAAGTGGGTTCATACCACATCTGTCTTTCTGGAACTGGGTTATATCACAGGTTTAGTTTGAAATATGTGTTTCTATTTTCTGTGTATTGTAAAGAATGTCCAATCAGCTTCCTGTCACAGTCTAGTTAGTAACTATCTTTTTCTTCTCATACATTTTATAATTTACAATGTAATATTCTGTGTAGTCCTGCCCTGTGTGGGGAAGATTTGCCAGCAGTCATGGAAGAGGGCATGCCTCCAGTTTTACCTACATACTATGGCCCTAAATTGATCTCACCAATTTCGAGAACTTAAACATGTCAATCTTTGTTACCCAGAAAAGGGGAATACTATCTTTTGCCTATTCCTATTTGAGGACCTTCTCCATGGGGGTTGTCATGAACAACAAGTAGAGTCTTATAAGCACTTCTACTTCATAAACAGACTCACCAAGCCCTGAAAAAAAGATGATTCCTCAGAGACACGCATTTAAACAAAAACAAAAATAAAACAATTTGAGGAGAAGAAAGTTATTCATTAACAAAATTGCTGAATTTCTACCGGTGTGTTCACTCCTCCAACTAAACACAGACTTGAATTTTATTACTCCTGATTCAGTCTGTCTGTAACATGTCTGTGAAAACAAAGCCAGAGAAAAGAATGTGCTTTGGAAGCATGCTATACATTCAGAAAACTGTTGTTAATTCTAGGAGAATATAAAATACTGCCTTTGAGTAGTGTTTTTATTTTTATTTTTTTTATTTTTTTTGCTTCTTAGGGTGAGTTAACAGTGTTTGAAAGGCAATATTTTCATCATGAATGTCAGTAAAGATGAGAACCCAAGGTTCAGAAGTCAAGAGCTTCACTTTTTTCATGCTTGGATGATGCTAATCATGACTGTGCTGTTTCTTCCTGTCACTGAAACATCGAAACAAAATATTCCACGGCTCAAGCTAACCTACAAAGGTAAGCATATAAATATTTTATAGTCTTCACTGGGATAAATGAATGTCTTCTTTGAATACCTTGTCTCTTTTATTTAGAAAGGTGTATTTACTTCTACAAAGTTAGATCAGTCAGTACATTAGAACACAAGCTACAATTATCTACTTTTGTGAAGTGAAGGATACTTAACCTACCAAAGTACTTTTTAAGTTGATATTTATAGTGATTAATTTATTGAACACATGGTGTACTTAGTGTGCATTAAGAAATAAAATGTATAAAAATAAAATATAATTATATGTAACTGCTACTAATAAGTGTTTACTATTCTAAGCTAAAGTATATTTTGAACAGTAAAATATTATTACATCAAAAAAGTTTCACAGTCTAAAATAGTTAAGATACCAATTATCTAGATTTCGAAGTTGGAAAAATCAGTATCACAGGTATAAAATCCAAGGACATAAGTAAAACAAAGTCTAAAATGATTATTTTTAAATATTAAAGTTAATATGAATGAGTATTATAAAGCATAATGTTGTAGTTATTTATTTTGTGGATGTGTGGATCTGTATATAGCTTTCTTTCTAAATTTCATGACTAAAGGCTTTATTTATTTATATTTGCTTTCCTATGATTTACACTAGTCTTCTTACCACAAAATTTAAAAACTCCTCAGGGAAGGGACTCTAGATGAGAGAAGCATGGGAGAATAGCAAAGTAGAAGGATCCAGAGGGTCCTAGAAACCTACAAGTAGAACATTATGGCACCAGCCAAGGACAATACAGGTGGTAAACTTTAAACCCCTACCCAGATCTAGCCAATGGTCAGAACATTCTCCACAGTTGAGTGGAGAGTGGGATATGACTTTCTCGCGTACTCTGGTGCCTTACATTTGACCATGTCCCCTGGAGGGGGAGACCTGGTGACACTCAGAGGAAGGACAGCAGGTTACCAAGAAGAGACTTGATACCCTATGAGCATATACAGGGGGAGGTAATTCCCCTCAGGAACAGTCATAGGGGAGAGGAATAAGGGGAAAATGGGAGGGAGGGAAGAATGGGAGGATACAAGGGATGGGATAACCATTGGGATGTAACAAGAATAAATTAATTAAAAACAAAAAAAGAAAAATCAAACAACTTGATTCTGTACTTCTATTAATATTAAACTGGTAATTTTAACATCTTCTGATCTTTAAAATGACCTCCTCTAGTGAAAGTTAGTATTGGTGATAAAACTTAATTGTCTTTCAAATGGAAAAAAACAAACAAAATATTAATGTTCTACTTGTTGTACATTAATATGTTGGCATTAGTTTGGGATGCAGCACAGTGGCAGAGTGCTTGTCTAGCATGTGCAGGACCTTGGGTTCAACTTCCGGCATTGAAAATAAAACAAAAAAGATGAACAAAATGTTCTCATTTGGATTTTACATTTCATATATTAAAGAGTTGAGATTTTTAAAATTTTCATATACTCATATTATGAAGCCATTTAATTAGAGTACAAAAACATAGGGTAAGATTTTTATATAACTGATAGATCTCATTATGAGGTGTAATTTATTAGAATTTTGATTTACTAATAATTAAAGTATACATTTGAAGTTATACCATTAATTAATTACAGATATTTTATTTTGTATCTTTTCCTCAAAACCCATTGGCATTAAGTAAGGTATGTCTGAAAATTAAAACCCAAACCAAAGATTTTGACCATGTTAACCTCATATTTATGATCTTTCTAGCTGAGTGCTGAGATTACAGCCATGTACCACCAAGACTGGCATACTCTTTGTCATAACTTCTTTTATTACCTGAGTTTTCTTGTTAACTGTGTTGAACAGGCAAGAGGAATGAGACACAGGATCTACATAAAGATCATGCATTGTAAGGCATGGAAAAAACAGACACTTTTGGGCTAAACTGTTATATTGAAGGTCAAATATGCTTAGATTGGGAATAATAAAAAGATCCTACTAAGCATTTAGAACACTCAAACAACGTGCTGCAAAAGCCATATTTGATAGTTCAGTTTCTTATGTCTGTAATCTCAGGACTCATGAGCCTGAGGCAGAAAGATGGTAAATTTAAGCACAGCTTTGCTGTATAACAAAGATATGCTTAAAAATAAAACAAACTATATATGTATGTATATATATATATATATGTAGATTGTTGATAGATTGATAGATGATAGATAGGAAAATAGATGACATAGATATCTTGATGATAGATAGATAAAGATAGATAATTTGACTATTGTATCTATAAAGGAAAATATATACTAAATCTTTCTCAAAATTTGTCAAATTCTACGCAAAAAGATCTTGATGATTTACAAGTAAATAAAATAATTTTAGGGAAAAATCAACAATTTTTAAAGTATGATACCTAAACAATCAGATTCTCACTTTAACTGCTAGAATCTGCCAACACTAAACAGGCACAATGTGTGCAGAGACTTAGGGGGTTCGGTAATGATGACAAGGAAAGCAAACATGTATTAAAATCTGGAGATGATACTGTTGCTTACATAAAAAGATAATAACAACAGACAGCTGTTGTGTAATTAGACAGTCTATCCGAAATAAAACCAGAGTAAAAAAGTTCTTCTTGTGGCGATAGGATGGACTCCCCT
This sequence comes from Acomys minous, assembly GCF_964271855.1. Classification (NCBI taxonomy): domain Eukaryota; kingdom Metazoa; phylum Chordata; class Mammalia; order Rodentia; family Muridae; genus Acomys; species Acomys minous. The sequence continues at coordinate 29,315,700 of NC_140487.1, forward strand.
CCCCTCCCCCTGAGTTTTGGAAACACAGTGTCTCTGTGTAACTGAGGCTCACCTCATATCCATGATGTTCATGGGTGAGTTCTGAAAGGACAGCCATATATCACCAAGGCTGTCATGCTGTTTGTGACGCCTCTTTTATTCCATGGGTTTCTTCATAACTATGTTGTGACAGTATCTTTAAAGTCCTAAGCTGATCTAGAAAGATGCCTCAGCAGCTAAGATATCTGTAGTGATGAGGCTTAGAGTTCAGATCCCAGGACCCAAAGTAAAAAAATCTGGCCACCTTGAAAACTTCTGTAACCCCAGCTTTGAGGTGGATGGAAGTACAGAAAAATGAGCCCTGCTGAGGCTTGCTGGTTTCTAGGCTAGCTGCAACAACAGCTTCCGGGAGAGACCTTGCCTCAAAGAAACCCTGAAAGAATGACAAAATAAGACATCCCACACTCTCTTCTGCCCTGGGGAAAAACCAATGTCCACTCACACAGAAACAAATACAAAGACTTAGATGTGCCATTGTTCAGAAAGGCAATCCTCAACGCTACATTTTAATGGTTTTATTAATAGCAGCACTCCATGTTGCAAATCAAAATAATTTGAATCAACAGAATGTGACTTCTGATACATAACAGTATGCCACCATCACACTCAGTACTATAAGCAACTGAAGCCTGGTTCTGAAGGTGAAGAGTCTGGTGAGGGTAGGCTGTGTACTTCTGACTCTGTACTATATAAATAGTCAGGTGTTGGCTGGTGTTGGAACAGTAAAGGTCTTGAGCATCAGGGGTGGTGTCTCTTTCTTCATGCGCAATCTGTGTGTTTTCTGAGGAAGCACTTCCACGTGAGTAGTTTGGACTTCCACAAAAGAAACTTAGAGGCTCAAGCTCTTGTACTTCAGCAAACATTATGGAAGCAGAAAACCCACATTTCCTACAGGATGCTATTATTTGAGCTGTGGCAGCTAGACTTGTTTTCATATAGGGGATTATGTAGCCTGTAATTCCCAATAACAGATGGCTGAAATTCAATTATACAAAAATAGGAATGTAGCAATATTACCATGTCTATTTTTGTGTAATCCAGTGTACCACATTTAACTGTTATACGTTCTTTGGTTTTATGAAAGACAGGTATACAATTCAGTGAGGAAATGAAATAAAATGAAACAATATTGGAACAACTCGATTTCCATGTGTCAAAAGGAATTCCCACCTTTATCCTACAACATATACACACTAAAAAAATATAAATTGAATTATAAACACAAGCATAGAAGCTAAATTATATAGTGTTGATTCTAAATCATGAAGTACCATTTTTGCACCTTTGAATAAGCAAATATTTCTTAGGCAGGAAATTAAACTAATAACTACAAATATTTTAAACTTGGTGTCAGTAAACTTAAAACAAAACCCTGCATATCAAAGCCAACTATGAAATAATCCTGCAAATTTAAATTATGTAGTGTTTCTTTTAGAAATTGCCAGTAGTTTAACACACAAAAAAAAGACTGTGAGGGAGGAGCCATTCCCCACCTCTCCTCAGCCTGTCAGAGGTCTAGGGGAAGGGAATAGGGTGGAAGAGGGAGGGCTGGTGGGCATGGGATGATACAAGCGAGGGGATAACAATCAGGATGTAATGTGAATACATTATAAGATATAAAAATTTTCAAAAAGAAAATAAAAGACTATTTTAAAGCAGCTTCCAGAACTCTAGTATTATCTCTGTTTACTTTCTCCACATGGAATACAGGTGTATAAAAGGAAAGTAATTTCATTTCTTACATACAGTTTTCAAAAATGGCTTCTTCCTGCATTAAAGAAAAGTATAGGACACAAATTTACTGTTACATTTTTTATTGCTTTGAGGGGCATTGCTTGTAGACTGCACCTCCATTTCTAAATCACAAGCATCAGTTGGTATTGCCCTTCTATTTCTCTAAAGAGTCTAATAAATTAATTGAAATCAACTGACTGTTCACTATGCAGAAATAGTATGTACAGACTAAAATTTCATGCCTGTGCCTTAATTACCAGGAAAAGGTAAAAAGATAAAAACCAAGCAAAATGGAAACTATATACCTTGGTTTAAAAAATTGGTTTTAAGATTGCAGTAGCAATCCACAAGTCTCACCTCCTCAGGTATACATCACACAGTCAGCAGAAGCCCAAGATATTTGAAGCAGCTAGAAGATCACTCTGAGGATTTCTTCAAGTTTAACAAAATTGTAACTATTTTATGCAAAGGCTGTTCTTTAATAAGGACTTGGCTTTCAGCCACTGAACCTCAGGGGCCCGTTTTGATCTATTGTATAAGGAGATTTCCTGCTGTTCCTGTTTTGAATCTCACATATATACTCACACTGCATCTCTTTTCTGAGTCAATCCGAGATGATAGAGGTAGGGGTGTTGTAACATTTCTGATTTTGTGAAAAATGATCATTACCTGTTACGTATATCTGTCCTATAAATTGGACTTTCATCATGACTTCTACAGTGGTATTGCCATTTTAAAATAAATTTCTAGTTTTGGTGTGTGTGTGTGTGTGTGTGTGTGTGTGTGTGTGTGTGTGTGTGTGTGTAAGTGTGTTTAGAGTTGAGTTTCATGAAGCTTAAGATAGCCTAGAACTCACTGTATAGACCAAGCTGGGCATGAACCTATGATCTTCTGACCTCTATCTCCCAAGCACTGAAATTTCAGGTATATGCTCAAAATTTACATGTCAGTAACTTATACACACAGAAATATGAATACATATTCCTATTAAGTTCACATTTTTGTATGTTGTGTTGAGAGTTGAATCCAGGGCTGTGAAGGCCAGTGCTCTACCATTGATTCTCCCTCAACCTTATAAAATAGAGTTTTGAGAACTGATCCACTTAGTGTCTCATAATATAACTGGTTTATCTTTCAAATGATTGTTAATGATCATGTAATAGATATACTCCTTTTTAGATGTTATATATATATATATATATATATATATATATATATATATAACACACACACACATATATGTGTGTGTGTGTGTGTGTGTGTGTGTGTGTGTGTGTGTGTATGTGTATACATTTACCCATATAACATGATCTCACAATGTGATTAGGTGTAAAACTCTAGAAACCAGGGTGATTATAAGACATATAAGGAAAGAAACTAACCTAGTGGCAGTTATGATATATACAACCATTTTACAAGTAAACACCAAGGTAAAGTTTTATGGCATGCAATGTTCTAGTTCAGAGAAAAGTCACTGCTCACTTTGATCTTATTTTCTCAATGCACAAAGAATAGGTGAAAATACAAGCAGGGATTGTTTCAAGTAAGTGTAAGCTATAGGAAGCCTATGACAAGAGTGAAAAAGCCCAGGATTCAGATTCCTCAACACTGTGAATTTGCCAACTCTGGGGAAGGCATTGCTTCGAGGCACATTTAACTGGTAAGATGTATGAGGCCACAGAGCTTAAATAATTTGTCCTGACACAAGAAGCTCTGAAAGAGGAGGACCCAGTTGCATTCTTGCATTTCTGAGTCCAAGGCCCATGAAGCCATCTCCTAATTGTGAGCTTGAGGGAAATATGACATTCATGAGCACAAATACCAAGACAGAAATACCAAACCAGAGTTCATGAACTCTGATGCTCCATATTTGACCACTTCCCCTTGGAGGGGAGGCCTGGTGGCACAGAGAAAGGATAAGCAGGCTACCAAGATGAGACCTGATAGGCTATGACCATATGGTGGGGGAGGATGTCCCCTTCTGTCACAGACCTAGGGGAGGGTAATAGTGTGAAAGAGGGAGGGAGGGAGGGACAGAGGGAGGAATGGGAGGATACAAGTGAAGGGAAAACAATTGAGATGTAATCTGAATAAATCAATACAAAAAACTAAAGAAAAAACAAAACAAAAACCTAAATGTCACCACTACCTCTTTAGTAAATATATTGTTTTCAACAGCCTCAAATAGTAGAAACCAAAACTTACATGAGTTTTTATTAAAAATAAAAACTTGAGGGCTAGAGAGATGACTCAGAAGTTAAGAGCCCTGGCTGTATTTCCGAAGGTCCTGAGTTCAATTCCCAGAAACCCACCATCTATAATGAGATCTGGTGTCGTCTTCTGGTGTGCAGGTGTACATCCAGGTAGAATACTGTATATATAATAAATAAATACATAAATCTTAAAACCAAACCTTGAAGTGCTTTCTTACTTTTTGCCTCCTACTTTATGATAATATCTTGACTTATCAAATTGAATTATTCTTTGTTTTATCAGAAATTTTAAATGCCTAAGTAGAAAAATCCATTTTTTTCAGAATTTCCCAAACTAATAATGTAGTTATAAAGTGTTTGATGTGCTTCACCGAACCAATAAGATTTGATTCATCCCACACTTGTCTGTTTTTCTCAATTCACTGTGAAAAAGAAGTTTCAGCTACTGAAACCAGGACCTATATCTTGACTACTCTTATTAGATGTGAAATAAATGAAAAGGCAGGAGTACCAGGATAAGTTAGCACTACCGGAGTTCCTGAGTCACAAAGAAGAAAAGAGGAGAAGAGAGGGGAGGAGAGGAGAGGAAGGGAGGGGAGGAGAGGGGAGGGGATGGGAGCAGAAAAGAAGAGAAGAGGAAAATAAAATCTTTAAACATACTTTAAACTCTATTAATTCATCATATGCATACATTAGAATAAATGCATACATTAGAATAAATTCACTACAAAGAAAGATGGCACTTAGCAGGTGTGTTTTTACTAAAGCCACTCTACACATCAAATCTTTCAGTAATGTAAGGAATAATAAAGCGGAAGACTCATGCTAATGTATGCATATTTTTTGTAGGAAAACATCTTGCTTATATATTAATTCTAAATATTAAAACAGAAAGCACATCCACAAGAGGTGAGAGATCGGAAGACACAGAGGTTTCTGCCCTTTCTCTGACATCCATTGTCTGTGCACTATCAGCCAGACACTTGCTATCCAGGTCCAAGTTTCCTCATCTGAAACTGGGTCTCTGGCTGGTAGATTCTTCTTGAATGCGAATTTAAATAATAGGTAAATATCTCCTCAGATGTTATCACTGAATGAAAGTTGTGACAGTACTCAGAGTTTAAATATAATGTGTTTTTTGAAAACATATATAAAGCACATTTCTGATCTTTACATACATAATGGTATTTCAGGATTTGGGGCAGAAATGTTGCCATAGACAGAACAACATGTGACTAACCCTAATCCACCAAGCACTCTAGGAGAGTTTATCCATACAAAAGAAATGCACATCCATCCCTGTAGTATTAGATGACGTGAGTTGGTGACAAGTTTTACATCTTTAGTTTAAATGCAATAGGTCGTTTAGTGCTTGTAACAACTGGCTGTAGGAATGGGTTAGTTGTGTACAGATCATACAGTTTTTCTAAAACTGGATAAGTTAACATGTCAGGAATAAGAGGTTGAGAGGATTTCTGTTTTAAAAGGAAAGATTCTAGCTTTTTTAATTCAAGCACGCTAAGTAAAAGCGGACTTCAGTGCCTTCCTGCAGTTCTGTTCTAACTAGGGTGCAGGCATCAATAAAGGCAGCATAATCTGGGCGTTCTTCAGTAATCAAAACCTCAGGGCTGCTCTCACACAGAGAGTCTGAATATTAGCAAGAATCACAGCTGACTTGAATGAAAGGTAAATCCTGAGGTAGCATCCTCTTGACGGTTTTGTTTCCCATGTTTTTGCCTTTCAACATGAGCATGTGGACCATGAGCATGTGGATGTCGCCACAGGAGTGCACAGTTGGGATTCCAGATGGCACATTACCATCTCTACATTACTAACAATCTGGACAAAGTCTGCCTTGGGTGATAAGAAATAACCAATGTAAACAAACATCACTTTGAAAATTCATTACTTATATCTTTATTACGATTTTCATGTGTTGACATAGAGCAATAATTTAGATATTTACTCTTGCCAATAAAATATGTGTGTGCATGATCGTGTGTGTGTGTGTGTGTGTGTGTGTGTGTGTGTGTGTGTTTGTGTGTGTGTGTGTGTATGTGTTTGCCAAAGTATGTGTGTTAAGATCAAGGGAAGAATTTCAGGAGTCTTTTTGCTTTTCCACCATGTAATACCCAGGTATCTGCTTCCAGTGCTCAGGCAGGATGCTGAAGACATTTATGTACTGAATCATCTTGTCAGCCAGACTGCTAGGATCTTTAAGAGACAAAAGGAATGCACAGAATAATTATGAAAATATGAGAGATGTAATATATAAAATAAAGTGTTCTAATGAATTTCAAATATAGTATGGAATGGACCTTTGAATATTGGAAGAAGTTAGAAATATTTTGAGTAAAGTATCCATTAGCATTAAAGATTTTTTATTACAAAATGTACATAAGTTGTGATTATTAGAAAAATTGGAAAAGGAAGAATCATATGGGTAGTTATTGATATGAGCAAAATAATTTGCAAGTATATTTAAGTAATTTAGAAGACGAACACTGTGAATCTTAGTCTGACCCATATTTGAGAAAGAAATAAATTGGTTCTTTGAATTTTCAATTTTCATGGTATATTGGTATCCAGGAAGTGAAGCAGATGTAAATGTAATGACAGATGTTAGCTAGAGTCCAAGAAGAGTAAAGAAATAAGAAAAGGAAACTAAATCTGAGCAAACTATTGAGTGTGGAGATGTGTTTGGGTCTCTAGAGTCATTAAAGACAGAAGGATGACAGGTTTAGAGGCAAAGCTGACAACTAGGAAACTGAACTAAGACTTATAAGAGGTACAGGGGCTTTACATGTACTGGGAACCACTAACAGCACAAAGTTTATGGAACATAGACAACTTGTGGGAAATATAAAAGTGTAAATGGGAAATATTGTTTTACTGCTCATACTGTGTAAATACTGCCCGAGTTGGAGAAACGCCCTGTTGTAGGCTTGCATGAGAAGGATGATGTCAGCCTTCTGACCACCTCTACCGAGATCAGAGGCCATCATCTGGAGAAAACATGGAGAAAACTCCTAAAGATAATTGACACCTATTTAAATGAGAAGTTAATATGAAAATTTCCCCAAATCAGTGGACATTTAGGAGCAAATGTTACAAGTGACCATCATGATAAATGAAAACAGGACATATATGTGGCAAATTACTTTAAGTTTCATAATAGCAAGAGTGAGGACATGATTTGAACAACTTCCAGGAAAAATAGAAACCATGTTCAAAGTCTTGGGATACAGATGGCGTGAAACATCTCAGCTGTGACCAAAGCCTCACATATGACTTTGTCATTGTTTGTTATTCATTCATCTAACTTTGAAATTCTATGAATTAGAAAATATAATTTTTAAAAGATAATGAGTATAACCCTTTGCTTTCTATTTTGCGTTGGTCTTACTATGAGGAATCTTCTTATTTTACAACTCGAAGTCAAGAGTATTAAAAAGTATTAAGATATGACATTTAAAAGGTTTTAATTTTTTATTACATTCACTCCTTCAAGGCTTTTAGAGATCCTCACTTATTTCTGAGATAGAATTTTGATTTCAAGCACCTATGAAAACTTAGAAGCTCTAAAAGCCTTGAAGGAACCAGGAAAATAATTGTGGTAGGACCAATTCCACCAGAACCATCCTCTTAGTGCCTATGAGAAAGTCCACCATGTGTGGCATTGTTCACAGGGAAGTTTTCCTCTAGAACAATGTGAAATTATCTCTCAAAACAAGTTCTTAATATTTTTAAAAGACTCATTATTGAAACTGTAGGTTTAAAGATTCATAAATGACTCTTAAGTGATATAATTTATATGAAGTATCCACAGTTTAAAAATCTAAGCTACTTAGAGTAACCCTGGGATTAAAAAGTATGGCCACGGATAATTTGACAAGATAAAACCACTATACTCCTACTCACATCTCCTCCTCATAGGAACATAGATTTGATAATACAAACAACTTCCATTCTAGTTTCCATAAGTGAAATGTTTTGTTCTTATTTAATATATTTAATATCCTAAAGCTTAAAGAACAGAATTATATCCAACATTCCACTTCAGAAGAGCAAGTGAGAATTTAATTCTGCTATTGTTACTTTCCCTAGTTGTACTTGCATTTATGAAAACAAGTATTTATGTTCAACATGTTACTTAAAATTTGATAATTATCACAAATTGATAGTAACTTCTAGAAATTTGAAGTAATCCTTTGTGGGATTTTAATTTTGACAAAATTCTTTCTTTTGTATACTTTGTACTGTTTGGACACTTGGCTGTATATAACTAAACACAAATATGTTTATTGTAATTGGCCTTTTTTTGTAGACAGTCACGAGTTACTTGACAGCCAAAAGCCTTGCAGTTGATTTCAAGACTCTTAAAATTTGTTAAATGTCGAGCAGAGCCATTATCTAATAATTTCTTCTGCACTGAATCACATGGAATGCTTTGCCTAGATATAAAAAGCTAGAGAAACAAGCAGAAACCTACAGAAGCTGAAGGAACAAAATACTCTATTAATACTGGGGGCCAATGTTTATTTTACAATGTATGTATTGCTGTTTCTGCTCAAATTCTCTTTTTATTTCTCCTCAATTCTTTTGCAAACCTTTGCTTGGGAGGGATAGACAGCTAAAATTTTTCTTGAAAGATTGGGAAAACCTTTGAAGTAACCCCATAGAGGAGATTTTAGGACAGCCACTAATATGTAATGTCCATGGAACTCAAAATTAGGAGAATGTTTACACTTGACATCAATGTGGGAGTAGAAACATACTGAAAAGAGTATATGTAAATGATTTAAATGCATTCTTTGGAGACACTATGTATACTGCTGTGGTTAAGAGTTCTCAGCCATGGTGATGTGACAACTATTTCCTTGAGGATAAAGAGGAGAGGGCAGGGCAAGGACTTCTGGTGATTCTCCTGAGTTAGCAGAGAGAGGTGGCTGCACTTTGATTTGCATCTATTTTTAGATGTAAGATTTCCTCCTGTGATCCTTAGACTGGCAGGGGGTTAAATCTTCAAAGCTAACTTTCTTCTTAAGTGATTTGGTGACTTCTACACAACCTTGGTTTGTGAGTGTGTGTGTGTGTGTATGAGTGTGTGTATGTGTGTGTGTGTGTGTGTGTGTGTGTGTGTGTGTGTGTGTGTGTGAAATCTAGTAAAGGGCTCTCTTTTTAAAGGATGTGCAGAGCCATTTGTCAGCCATGCAGTCTTATAGAGGAGTTGCCAACTCCACCCTGTTTGGGTTCTCTTGCAGTAAATTTAATTTTCAAGAGTTTAAGGTCATGTTCATTTAGCACTCCCAAACTGAGGAAGTCTGTGCTGCCTAATCCTAAATTTATTAGATTCAGAATTACTCACCACTCCCTTCCTTTGAGGGGGTAAAAAGGAAGATTGAAGATCATCAGGTCACATGAGCTTTTGGGCTGAGTGAACAATTGTATTAAAGGACAGTACAAAGGAAATACAAGGAATTCTTTGCAAAGCAAGCATTTATTTCAATAAAAACAATTGCCCTGTCCTTAACCTGCACTTCACACGCAGGAACACCTGACCATTTCACCCGAGAGGAGTTATTGATGCAGGGCTCCAACGCTAAGGGGAAATCCATAATAGAGTGTTTCCATCTTAAGTAGATTGACAACTGATAGTCACACAGGATTATCCATAAGATTGCCCATACTTATAATTATTTATATACCTTATTTGTGTTTTCCCCAAAAGACAAGAGCTTCCTACTTTTAGGAGCAAAAATGGCATTCATGAGTACAGATGTAAGTTGATTTATTATTTGGTAAGCCATGCATCTTAACAAACTTTTGGAAGTTCTAATACTATGGTACTCAGTTCCACTCAGAGACGAGGATGTTGAAGAAGCATCATTAGGTGAGGTGAATTAGCTATAGAGAACAAGTCCTTCCCATGTCTCTACCAAAGAGACTTCAGGGCTGACTAATTTAAGGACTCTTGTCACAGTGACTACTCCTTTGAGCGGCGGGTTAGTGTTTCTTCTCTACTATGCTGTACACATAAATGGCATTGTTGATTCCCAGTGTTGTCTTCACCATGATATCAGCTCTTTCCAGGAGGACACTGGTGTTCAGAGTCATCAGAGCTTGCAAAAGCAAATCTGATGAGAATGCTGACTGTCTTTATTATACTGAGTATGTATGAGAAACATGTCTTTTTTTCTTATCACATTTGGCCAGGTATTTTAAAAGATTGATGAAGCTTACAAAAATTTTCTTTTGAGAAATACACATACAGTTGCGTGACAGGCCACATGTCAAGGACCTAGGCAACAACAGCCAAGTAAAGTGGAGGAAGGATCAGAAATTATGATTATATTTGATATCATAGTACCTTGAGTCAGCCTGGGCTTCATGAGGCCTGTCTAGTAAGAGAGTGTGAGGACCTGCGGTGAGATACCCAGAATGCATGTAAACCAGAGGAGGTAGCATGCATCTGTGATCCCAGAAGCTTCTACAGTGAGATGAATGGAAGGCAGAAATGAGTTCTGAGAGCTTATGAGTTTGCTAGCAGCAACCATTAAACCCAAAGTAGGTAGATGCCAGGGACCAACACCTGAGGTTGTCCTGTTCTCACACACACACACACACACACACACACACACACACACACACACACACACACCACGTGCACAGAGAGAAGAGGTGGAATATAAAAGAAAATGAGAAAGATGGAAAAGAAGAAGAAGAAGTAAGGAAAGAAAAAGTGCATGTACCCACAGGCCTGGGAATACGTCACCTTTATGATGCTTCTGACACTCAGAACCCTTCCCTGTTCGCTATAATGAGTTTTATACACCATGAACACCTCTCATGTCTTCCTATCAAATCCACTGCAGAAGATGATGTCAACACTTTAAAGACATGAATAGAAAAATATTGACATATTTAATTCATTTATTTTGAAGATAATTAGATTATAGGCTTTCTGAGATTCTATTTCTGGTACATACATAGTGTGGATTTGAGTGTCTGGATGAAATTCCATACCTGAAAGAATGGAATAAGAATGCACTGATGCGCTGACAAGAGAAACAATTAATCAGATGCTGTGTTGGATCAGCTCAGAGTTTATATGGGTCAAACAAACAAGCCACCGAGATTCCAAATGTAAATGCTGCTGACATCCTCAGCAAGGGTGACTCTGATTAGCTAAGCTCACGAGAGACCTCAGCATGGGACAGGGGAAGGGATGCACTTGCCCTTTCACTCAGGGTGGAGAGGGAAGCAATCCTGACCAGGTTACGGAATTTCTCAGTTAACTATGAGAACAATGTTGGCAACTCTATTGCTAAGTATTTTCAGTTCAGGTGAAAACAATAAAACTCTCGTTTGCACCCACAACAGCCAGCCTCCACTTTAGATTCCTGAAGTCCAGGGTGTGTACTAACTTTGGGAGTAAGGACATTCTTTGGAGCTGTTTTCCTCTGGATTTTAGTTGATGAACCCATGGAAACAAAAAAAAAAAAAAAAAAATACTTTGCTTGGTTTGGCAAAAAGGCAAGAAAGATAAGATTTTTTAGGAAAGAGGAACCTCTTCCAATCTCTGCGCTAAGCTCGTTTCCTAATGTGTCTGTCAGCCTGAGACATTTTCATATGTAATACCTTAGTCTAATTATTTTATTTGGCTGCTGAGTGTTGGTGAGGCATGCTTTAATCACTTTGATGCTAGCCTTGTCACAGCACAACGTTAAATCATTTGGAAACGATGCTAGTTCAGGTTGGTCAATATTTTTGCAGCTGTTTTCTTGTTCAGTTTGTTTGAAACCAAACCAAATAGAATTTGTTATGGTGAAATAGAATACAGCACATGAATATATATCAATTTTGTTTTTCTCCTTGTATAAGTACAGGGGAAAAAATATGCAGTTCTTAAATGCCTGCCTCCTTGCACTGGCATGGGCGCATTTCAGGACTCTTCCTTGTTTCAGAGATTTCTGGGTAGTCTTCCTGATGCCACCTGGTTCCATGCACATCCATCCTGGACACTGTGCGCTTAGTTATCTCTCTAATACTCAGAATCCTTGCTATTTCCTTGAAATAAAATAATATGTTCAGAGCTTCCAGTCACCTATATAATAGCCAAGCTCCCTTTCTCTTTGGCTATCTGGACTCTGTCTCTGTGTCTAGTTTCACTTCTTGTAGTCCCACATAGTTCCATGTTTAATACACTGAATCCGTGATACAAGTGGTCATTAAATACTATATTTCCCAGACTCTAAGATAACTACTGGAAATTTAAATACAAGGAGGACTTGGGGAGCTGGTCGTGGTCCTAAGCTGAGTGCATCTCAAGGAGAATGATGACAGATTTGTTCTTTTTTTTCCCCATTGGAAGTCATTTTCAAGACAACAAAAATCACAAATTTACCAAAAATAGTGATATCTCTATATATTATGATTGCTTTAGGTATATATGCCCAAACACTTATAATATAGGAGTAGTAAAAGTCAGAACCAATGCTAATAAATAGAATAATAATAAACAGGAGTAAAAACCATGTGTGTACAGTCTCTACCTAATTTTCTTAGGCTATCGTAACCTGAACATCAGGCAATCATTGCTTTAAGTGACTTTGAAGCCATGAGGATATAGGGTAGGCAAATAACAAATCATGAAGAGGCTGGATGAGGTATGGATCAAAATAAACATTTGGACCTCTCTTAGAATGTATTTCATATGTGTTGTTACATATTTTCATCTATATGCTTTACACACACACACACACACACACACACACATATGCTTTCATACAGACAGACACCCTCATATATGTCATACATACACACATATATATGTATGCAATGACCCAGGAGCTTTTGCTTATAGGATTCTCTATTACAATAATGTGAGCATCCTGCTCCTTACCTAACATATGCTATATAAGAAAAATATTTGGGGTATGGAGAATTAGCTTAGAGGTTAAGAGCACTGGTCCCTCTTCCAGAGGTCTTGAGTTCAATTCCCAGCAACTGAATTATGGCTCACAACCATCGGCAAAGAGATCTGGTGCTGTTTTTTGGTGCACACTCATACATGAATTCAGAATACTGTATACATAATAAATAAATAAATCTTAAAAACATATAGGTAATAAATATTATTTTAATCTTCTCCTAATATTATAAATTTACATATGTTTCAACCTTCATGGTCTTGGGTTATTAAAAATAAGATAATATCTTTTTTCTAATGTTTTCTTATTTACCAGTTATAGCTTTAAGAAATGCTACAAATTACCTCTTCTACTTGTCAAGAGAATTATATAAACTGGGAAATATTATAATTTCTTTGCATATATTTTACATAAATTTAACAAATATCACCATTATCACTATAGGAGCTGATCAACACAGAGCATGTAGTGTGTGCCAACAATATTCTAATGCCAATCCCATAGTAATTCTTTTGTTTTGCCATATAGTTTCAAGTATCTTCATTTATTTTTGTATAAGAAAACTGAGATACAGGCTGGGCATGGTGGCACATGAATTTAATCCCAACACTCAGAAGCCAGAAGCAGGCCCATTGCTGTGAGTGCCAGTCCAGGACAGTCAAAGCTACATAGAGAAACTCTGTTCTTGAAAAACAAATAAAACAAAAACAAAAACAAAAACAAAAAACTGAGATACTGATGTCAAGGAACTTGCCCTAGATCACCAATCCTGTTGCCAATGATATGCCAGCCACAGATAGGATCCTGCTGCTTTCATCTGCCCCTTGCACTATTTGTCCTATTAGTCATTATACGAGGCCACGTTTCACTTCAGTCCATGTTTCAGAATAAGCATTAGTTTTGGAAACTTGAAGTAATGTGGGTTTGTATCACTTAAAATACTTTACTAGCTAAGTGAGAACATACTCCTGGGAGTCTCTTCAGATACTTTTGATTTTGCACATTTCAAATTTTATTAAGGGAAATCCCAAGGAAGATACAGATTTGCCTGATTGAGTGAAGGTTTGTGTGAAATGTATTCTTTCACAGGCTTTAATCATTTCTTTCTTAGCCATTCCCTTGATTCTGTTTCTTTTTTTCTTTCTCAGTTCTACTTACAACCAGTATGGAATGTTCATTGGAAATGAGCCACAAACACAGATCCTTGCCATTTAAGTTGTAAAATTATATTGCAGTATTGTACCTCATATGAAAAATGATATTTACCTCAATAAAAATGAGCATAGGCTTCAATGTCAATCTAGTGTGCATAAAATGTCTTTATAAATATTAATAAAGGAGTTTTGCTTGATGACCATAGCCACTTGAGATTTTAATTGTGCCACACCTTTTTTAGCATTGTAAACTTTTTCAAGTCTACCTTAGAAATTGAGCTGAATATCAATTACCCCATAGAAAGTAGAAAAGAGTCGTGATAATGAAAACATATCCTACATTGAATATAGTCATTGAACTTGAGGGAATAAGTTTTATTCTACAAGCCGTTGAGACTACCATATTTTTAGAAACTTCAATATGTCTTCTTCTAGGATACTATCCTTTTTTTCAATCTTTCTCATATTAATAGTTAATTACTTCAACATTATCAGCTGTTTTAAAATTTTCACATAATCAACTTTAATAAAGTGATAAATTCGTTATCACTACATTAGTGGTGATCAGCAATCCAAGACTATAGAAGTCTAAAATACTATTGTAGTTACTTTGGTTAAGAAATCTATATGGTTAAAGAAATCCTTCACAAAATTGTTGTAAACCAAACCCATTGGGACTACAGAGTGGTCTCAAAGAGAATGAAACTAAGAAATCCAGTATAACTATCACATTTGACACTACACAGCATAACTATGGGATGTGCATGCTCACTTCATGGAATCTCAAATGGACCAGAAGCACTTAAAGAAAATCAGAACAACTCTGAGATTCCATCTTACACCCATTAGAATGGCTAAGATAAAAAACTCAAGTGACAGTACATGCTGGCGAGTATTTAGAGAAAGGGGAACACTCCTCGATTGCTGGTGGGAGTGCAAACTTGTACAACTATCTTGGAAATGTTTCTGGATTTTTTTCCAGAAAATTGAGAATAGCTCTACCACAAGACCCAGCTATACCACTCCTGGGTATATGCCCAAAGGAGGCTTCACCACACAAGGACATTTGCTCAACTGTGTTCGCAGCAGCTTTTTCATAATAGCTAGAATCTGGAAACAACCTTGATGTCCCTCAACCAAAGAATGAATAAAGAAACTGTGGTACTTTTACACAATAGAATACTACTCAGCTATTAAAAAACAAAGAAATCATTAAATGTGAAGGCAAATGAATGGAAATAAAAAAGATCATCCAGAGTGAAGTAATACATACCCAGAAAGAACACATGGAGCCAAGCAGAGCCAAACAGATACCAAGATTCAAGACCAAACATTAGGCAATGTGTATGGAGCCTTGTACAAAATCTTGTAGAAAGAGGAAAAAGTCATGGAGGTGACCAAATCTTTACAAGAAGACCAACAGAGCCAACTAACCAGGTCCCAGAGGAGTCTTCTGAGACTAACCTTTCATCAGACCTTATATTGACTGAACCTAGGCCCTCTACAAACATGTAGCTGATGGAGGCTCAGGCTTCATGTGGGTCCCTCAGTAAGGAGAGCAGGGGCTCTCTCTGACATGGACTTTCTTGCCAGCCTTTCAATTAATTCCTCCTGCCACACTCAGTCCTGATGCGATTTAATGAGCTGGGGTGGATGGGAAGGGGCCACTCCTCCTCTGAGGAATAGGGAGGGGGATGTGAGAAAGGGAGAGAGAGTGGACTGGGAAGTGAGGAGGCCTGGGGCTATGGCCAGGATGTAAAGTGAATACAAAATATTTTAAAAAGAAATAAAATGCTTTCATTTGCGAACTTATAAATCTGTACTGAGCCATTTTAAGGTCACCTCTAGTTTTACATTTTTTTTTTTTTGTTTTTGTTTCCAGTTTCAGGCCATACTTCTTTAAGGATTAATTCAACTTTTTGTTTACAACATTATCTGAAATATACATCTGAACATGAAATCAATATCTGAACTAGTAAGAAAGTGTGCACTGTTAGGAGACATGGTCACACAGCAAACTTCCTGATCAGCTGCCTCTTACAATCTTTCCAAAATGGCCTATGAGCAACTGACATGGGAGTTGTTTCGTAGATGTTTCCATGGAGACTGGGCTTCAGAACTCTTAGTATTGATTGGCTACAGTTTTCTTCAATGATGTTTTTGTTGTTGTTGCAAAGGCTACCCATAGAGTTTCACCAACATGGCTGTCTAAACATGAGTAGAATAAGGAAAACAACAGCCATGCTAAGGTAGATGGGAAAAGCACAGGAGACCTCAACTTTACACAAATAACTGGAGACAACTAAGCACTGCTGAGAACGGAAGCATAAACTTCCCAAGGAAAGAGCACATGAGTTTGTTATCTAACACTAAATGGTCAGCTATGACTACATGCATCCAAGTCATGTTATCCAGAGACAGACTGATCAGCTTATGTTTATGTATTTAGAACTGTATATGTAAATACATGTATAAGTACACACATGCTTGTAACAATTAATGAAAAAATGAGGTCATAAATTTGAAAAAGAAAGAGAAGGGCTATGTGGGAGAGTGCAGAGGAAATAAATGGAGAGGATAAAAGATATAATTGTACTATAACCTCAAAAACTTAAAAAAAATAATATTACCAGCATTCAAACAATTCACCAATCTAAACACTATCAAAACTGGGGAAAACGAGGTGATGGAGCAATAGCTCAGTGGTTTACAATGCATGCTGGTATTCTGCAGGATGTGAATTCATTTCTCAGCCTCTCTGCACTCACATGCATATACTACCACCACTCCCAACACACACACACACACACACACACACACACACACACACACACACACCATACCCGAAATTTTGTTACATTTTTAAAATTTGTTTTATGTCTGTGAGTGTTTTGTCTGTGTGTTTATCTGGGTCCCCTGAGTGTGCCTGGTGACCACAGGGGCCAGAAAGAAGAACCTGATGCTAGTTTTACAGGTGGCTATGAGCGAGGAACCCAAGCCAATTCTGTGTGCAAGCATAACAGGTGTTTTTAATACAAGGTCATTTTTCCAGCTTCTCAAGTAAAATTATATTTATAAAAGATTTTATTTTCAAAGTTGGAAAAGAAAAAAATCGGAGTTATGGATAAGAAAGTAAACATTTGAGAACATTGGTCTCATAACGGGCAATTATTTAAACTCTAAACAGATCTACTAAAGTTTGGTGACAAGAAACAACATAATTTATGACATGTAGAACTTAAAGCATTAACATCCACCTCACCAATAAGAGCATACAAATAAAGCCAGGCGTGGTGGCACATGCGTTTGCACTCAGAAGGCAGAGGCAGGCAGATTGCTGAGAGTTTGAGACCAGCCTGGTCTATAAAGTAAATCTAGGACAGCCAGGGCTACACAGAGAAACCCTGTCTCGGGGGAAAAAAAAACATACAAATAGCCAATAAATTAATGACCTTATATGCATACCAGCATCATCAGAGAAATGCCAAGTAATACAACATAACACTATACACCTACTAAGATAGACAGGTCTACAGTGATGATAACAGTGATGTTAGTCAGAGAGCAACAGGAGCACACATTTATCACTCATAAAAATACAACCTAATTCGAACATTTTGGAAAGTATGTTGCACAGTTTTCAACAAACTAAATATGTGACCCAAGTATTATTTCTCTTTATGCAAAAAAAAAAAATCAAGAATTTGTGTGCACACAAAACTTTGTATGCATACATTTCATTTGTAGCTGCCAGAACTTGGAAGCAACAAATTTAGGCCTTCTGTGGGTGAATGGCTAAACTACTATATAAGCAGACAAGGAAACAGTACTCATGAAAACACGTATGACAAAGTTTTGACCTGAACACTGAAGAAGGCCTATGGAGGGAGAAGGAGAGGACGAGAAGGATGGAGGGAGAGCAAACACACAGGAATAGGTGAATATAAGTAATGTGAAATTATAAGTACAAATGAAAATGTAATAAAAAACATTATTTTTATTCTGAATAAAATTTTTAAAAAGCACAAGAGTTAGAAATACCGTGACACTTATGACACCATTTTATATTTTGTTGATGCAATTAAGTTTATCAGCTTTCAAATATACTACTACAGGAATATGCTTTAAATAATAAATGAAGATTTGGATTTAGCAAATTTTTTATTTTATAATTCAAAGTATTATAATATTTTATCATGTGTATTACACACAGAATAGAGCTAATCACACATGTAAGGCAAAGTGTCTATTTCTGAAGGATGTGTCTACGTCAGAGCTACCATGCTGTATATGTAGGTTGACAAGCAGATGAATATGTGAATTTTGTAAGCGAAATACCATTCACACTAAGAATATTTTTCATTCTTTCCCTCTTTTTACTTTTTCACAGACTTGCTGCTTTCAAACACCTGCATCCCTTTCCTGGGTTCATCTGAAGGACTTGATTTCCAGACTCTGCTTTTGGATGAGGAGAGGGGCATGCTGCTGCTAGGAGCCAAAGACCATGTCTTCCTGCTCAGTCTGGTCGACTTGAACAAAAACTTTAAGAAGGTCAGTTTGTTCGTAAGCATCATTTGTGGATTCACTAAATTTTTTCTGCACCCTTTGCCTGCTCTGTGCTAAGTGACTCAGTATCCTGAAACAATAGAAGACATTTAAAAACATGTTATCTCTGATAACAATTTGTGTTTTGATGGATTTAGTAAATATTCATAGATTCAGTCAAGGAGTATAACATTAAACCCATTGAAAATATAAATAATGGTAACAAAATGTTTATAAATATATACTTATATATTAGAAAAGCAGCTTCATAACTGTAATTTTTGTACTGTTATGAATTGTAATATCTGACATGTATTTGATAGGAGTCCCCAAAGGAGTCATGACATACAGGCTGAGAAATACTGCCCCAGCCCAAAGTTGGGAAAGATCAGCTATCCCTAAGGAAGGTCTCCAAGACAGTACTCTTAAACATATCCTATCTCAAGCAGAAATTAATATGCCATTGAAATTAACTTGTGTTTTCCTGTACCTTTAGCAGTTATGATGTAAATCTTAGTCACTCTAGAGAATGTACATGTTTTGTGGCTATTAGAATTGAGCAACTGCCAACTTAATATCAGTTTTAGTGTATGATTTTTAGATACTTTAATGCCCCATTTTAGCAATACAAAGATCATTTAGAGAGAAAAATGAGCAGAAATTTAGGAGAATTTAGCAGAAAAATGAACAGATATGTCTAGTCCTTAACCTGACAAATGTCCATAGCACATTTTGTCCAGCATCCATATGTGTATATATATATATATATATATATATATATATATATATATATATATATATATATATGCTCATCAGCACGAATATCTTTCAGGTGTGATGGTAGGCTATTAGAAGTCTCAACAAGTTATAAAGAGTTAAAATCTTAACAGAAATTATACTTTACTAAAATGGAGAAATATAGAGGTACAAACTACCTCAGTTGAAATTTTACTGGGAAGCTAGGGTCACCAAAATGGCATTAGACAAAAATAATAGACAAATAGACCAATGGAAGAGAACAGAAAGGAGACAAGAAGCAACCCATCGGTACACATTTAACTGACTTTTAACAAAAGCTCCAAGAAACTTCATTTGAAAAATGAAAACTCTTTTAATACATTATACTTTGAAATTGTCTACACACATGCAGAAGACTGGGGATAGAAACCTATCTTTAGGTATACAAATCAAATGAAAATGACTAAAGAGTTAATTATAAGACATTAAAAAACTAGAAACTGTAATAAAAACATCAGAATATTTGAAAAGGCAATTTTTCATATCTTTTTTAAAAATGTGAATAATAGTAGGAAAAAGAAAATTTAGACAAATGAAATTATATCAAATTGTTTTTCCTGAACAATAAACAAAAATCAAAGAGAACAGATAATATAAGAATGAGAGATATCTTCAAACTATATTGAAGAATGTATGATCTTATTAATGTGTAATTTAAATATTCTGAATATATTTAATTCATAGTTTAATATCTATAAATAAATACAATTAAAAGCCAGCAAAAATGTAGGTAATATAGCTAAGTGGTAAATTGCTTGCCAAGTGTGTATGAAGGCTTACATTCAACTTTCAGTACTCATAGGGAAAAAGGAAGGGATGTAAAAAACAAACAGAAACATGACCAGCTGATATTAAAACTGCTTGAAATCATTAATTTTCAGGGAAATGTAAAACACCCAAATAAGAATGACTCTTTTAAAGGATAGTTAGAGATATGGATAGAAGAGGGACCTTACAAAACATTGATGAGAACTAAACAGATAATTCTCAACAGAGGAATATTAAATGGCTGAGAAACACTGAAAGAAATGCTCAGCCTTGTTAGTCATCAGAGAAAATGCAAATCACAGTGACACTGAGATTCCATCTTACACCCATCAGAATGGCTAAAATCAAAAACTCAAGTGACACCACATGCTGGCGAGGATGTGGAGAAAGAGGAACACTCCTTCATTGCTGGTGGAACTGCAGACTGGTACAACCACTTTGGAAATCTGTCTGGTGCTTTCTCAGAAAAATGGGAATAGGGCTTCCTCAAGACCCAGCTATTCCACTCCTTGGAATATACCCAGAAAATGCTCTACCACACAACAGGACATATGCTCAACCATGTTCATAGTGGCTTTATTCATAATAGCCAAAACATGGAAACAGCCTAAGTGTCCCTCCATAGAAGAATGGATAAAGAAACTGTGGTACATTTACACTATGGAATACTACTCAGCTTTTAAAAACAAGGAATTCCTGAAATTTGTGGACAAATGGATTGAGCTAGAAATGATCATAATGAGTGAGTTCACCCAGAAGCAGAAAGAGTCAAATGATATATACTCACTTATATCTAGACACTAGCCCAAGGGACATGTCCCCTGAAAGTCTTCACTTACCAGGAAAGTGGGTCAGAGGGGAGGACATCCTATTGAGACTTTAGGTGAGAGAAGCATGGGAGAATGGGGAAATAGAAGAATCCACAGGGTCTTAGAAACCTACAAGAGGAACATTATGGCAGGGGATCTGGGCCCAGGGGTCCTGCTCAAACTATGACAACAGCCAAGGACAATATGGGAAGTAAACTTCTAACTCCTACCCAGATTTAGCTGATAGACAGGACATTCTCCAGCATTGAGTGGAGAGTGGGGACTGACTTTCACACGAACTCTGGCGCCCCATTTTTGATCACATCCCCTTGATGTTGAGGCCTGGTGGCACTCAGAGGAAGGATAGCAGCCTACCAAGAAGAGACTTGTTACCCTATGAGCATATACAGAGGGTGGAGGTCGCCCTGAGTCACAGACATAGGGGAGGGGAATAAGAGGAAAGCGGGAAGGAGGGAGAAATGGAAGGATACAAGGGATGGGCTAACAATTGAGATGTAATATGAATAAATTAATAAAATATTTTTTAAAAGAAGAAGAAAATATGGAATAGTCTGTAGCATATATGGAGTAAGAATGTTTTTCAGTTATCCAGTTTTTAAAAATTAATTTGTTTTTCATATAAATATAAGTCTAGTTTGGCATATATGGCTTTTAATATTATTTAATAAGCCATGTGCATATATGTTTAAAATCCTATGGATCTTACCGCTGTCTATTAAAGCATATGAACTTTTTTTTTCAAACATGAGATCATGCAATGAGGCCAACACTTACCATTTCTGTCCTTACTATTGTTCCTTTTAGGACACATTAATTACTACAGTTTTAAAAGTTGTAATTTTCCATTCATGCTGCACATTGGTGTTTGTTGACTTTTCATATATTAGTGTTGAAAATGTGTCAGTAAAGATTGGAAGACAATAAAGTATTAATCTATGAAAAAATATGACCTATTCTTATCTTATGAATGACCTGGCATGTGATTGTTTGGTTATTTCTCTTCAGAAAAGTAGGAGTCTTGGAAGTTTCATGTAAATGAGAATCAATATTGAGTTCTGTTAACAAGCAGTCATCCTGAGATGTTGAACTGTCACATTGCAGTCATATATAGGGACCATATATATGAATGCATTTCACGACTGAGTAACAGTGGCTCAATTATGATCTTACACTATAGGCCTGGCTCTTTACAAGCCTTGGTGAGACTCCAGCTGCCATCTTCAAAAGAATAGCACAACAGATCTTATCTCAATGCTATAGCACTTAACATTGCAGGCATTGGACCATAAATTAAATTCCAAATACCACCAAAACAATAAAGGAAAAGAAAGAAAGTAGATAAAATATGTGGGGAAAAACATGAATTATCTGGTGTATACTAGTATAAGAGAGGTCATAAAGCTATTAAACTTAATTCTGACATGCCCATGTATCAAATACTTGTCAGATTTTAGC
Organism: Acomys minous; assembly: GCF_964271855.1. Lineage (NCBI taxonomy): Eukaryota > Metazoa > Chordata > Mammalia > Rodentia > Muridae > Acomys > Acomys minous. The sequence continues at coordinate 29,338,169 of NC_140487.1, forward strand.
ACAAGAATATATATCCTAAGTCTAACATAGATATGACTCTATCAATATATGAGGTGATATAGTTGAATAAGGTCTTCATTATGATAGGCAGATTTGGGGTCCCGTTCAAACTATGGCACCAGCCAAGGACAATACAAGCCATAAACTTCAAACCCCTACCCAGATCTAGCCAATGGACAGGACATTCTCCACAGTTGAGTGGAGAGTGGGGTATGACTTTCACACGTACTCAGGTGCCTCATATTTGACCATGTCCCCAAGAGGGGGAGACCTGGTGGCACTCAGAGAAAGAGTAACAGGCAACCAAGAAGAGACTTGATACCCTATGAGCATATAAAGGGGGAGGAAGCCCCCCTCAGTCACAGTCATAGGGGAGGGGAGTAAGGGGAAAATGGGAGGGAGGGAAGAATGGGAGGATACAAGGGATGGGATAACCATTGAGATGTAACAAGAAAAAAATTAAAAAAAAATATATATATATAAATTATTTTTTTAAAAAGGTCTTCTAAAGCCTCAGAGACACACAGAATATGGTATTTAAAGTTGTTTTTATAATGCTAAATTTCTTTGACAACAAGACAAGTTGACTCCTGACAACACCCAGCCAACCTCAAAGAAGATGATGAGCATCAAACAGCCTCCTTATGGAGAGATAGCTTCAAATGTGGCAAAGCAGCCACTGGGCATAATGTCTTCGTTCCTGCCACAAACAGAATTCTGCCTAAAAATGGGCAGCTTAGATGGAGGCAGAGTCGACGGCTGCACTCTGCCAAGACAGGAAAAGCAAGTCCTCAATAGTTCCTGCTCTGAAAATAAGTCTAGCAGAGATACTGAGACAGAAAGCCGAAGATGAGGCTCCAGTGTTATAGGGCATGTTGGGTGACTACTCAGGCAGTAAACCATCTATACCAATTTGTTCATTTTGGAAGCTGCTAACCAACACTACTGGTTCACTCAGGAATTTAAGTTTTATTCCTTCTCAAGTCTTTGAGGGACATTGAAGGCCAAGATAATATAGTTTTACAATCAAGTTTAGTTTGTTAGGGGATAATATTTTTTTAGATCAACATAAAGAAGTTATTGGAGTTGAGATAGGATAGATACTGAATTTCATTCAGAAATTCAGGCCCAACAAGACAGGAAAGACGTCTACTTCAAGCTGGACAAGTACAAATAGCCAAACTACTATGACTATAACATTTATAGAACTCATGATTGTTACATGGTTCTCCCTGCTGTATGTAGTTTGTTTTATACATGTGTAATAAAATTAATGTATTTTAAAAAATTAATTCTGTTATTTTGATCAATGTTTGTGGGAGTGTATGCATGCATACATGTTCGTGATTGTGTATGTATGTGAAGATATATATAAGATTCACACATGAATTCAGGATTTCTCCCTCTATCGCTCTTCATTGCTTTGAGACAAGGTGTCTCACTATATCTGAAATTTATAGATTTCCCTAAAGTAGTAAGGTAGCAAGGCTTACCAAACCTTAGGTGTCCCCTTCTCCTATGCTGGAATCACAGATGCTTGCCTCTGAATTAGATCTTTTATATGGGTGCTGGGATCAAACTCCAAGCACTTCACTGACTGACCCATCTCCCAAGCCCAAACCTCTGCTTGTTTGTAAACAAACAAACAAACAAAGAAAACAATACCAACTACAAAATGTGTGTGTGTGTGTGTGTGTGTGTGTGTGTGTGTACACATTTATACTTAAATACCTAAGTGCAATAGGTCAGCTTGTCCAATTTCTTAGATGGTTAGTCCTTGGATGGAAGACTTTTGCTTTTTAATCACTTATCACTTCAGTAGTTTTGTATACTTTTGATATCCCACAAAGGAAAATAAGGGTTGGTTTTTTGGGGGGTTTGTTGTTGTTGTTGTTGTTTAGGAATGCTCAAACTTGCTAAGTGTCTTTGAAAGCAGATGTCTACACATGAATTAATGGAGGAAGTTATGTTTCTCCAGGAAGCTAAATATTGCCAGGAGTTGTTCTCAAATTCTATTTAACACAATAGCTTATGTATTATTTAAGGTATAATTTAATCAACAGATGAATATTGCTAGAATTTGAGGTGTCCTTCACTAAGATACTGTAGGTCTGTTCTACTTGTTCTTATGGTTATACTTTTGTTCAAGAATTTATTGTAAAAAAAATTCACAGTTCTAGAAGAGATAGATGCTATTGAATATCTCATTTATCAGTAAATATCTTACCAGAAGATAACACTTTCTGCAAATGAGACTAAAGAAAATGTTTTAACTCTGCAATTTTGGTTTTATACAATCTGAATTACAGTGCACATTCCCAAATATGCCTTGGTTTAGTATAATAACAAAAAGCAATTCATGCTTTTAAGGCAATCTGTTCTTGTTCTCTTCTTTGCCTTCAGGGATTGGAAGAAAAGGCTCATTTATCTGAACTGAGTGTATTAGATCATTGCTTAAAATAAATTGCGATAGCACAACTTCCTTTTGTGACTATTTTAAGCAGAACTTTCTTTGGCCATAGTCCATCCTCAAAATGTGCTAATATTTAATAAAGTAAATGTTTATGACATACCTAGTTCTCTTATGACATTCTTGTAATAAATGATTATTTGAGTACTTTATGCAATTAGAGGTTTTCCACATAACTGAAATTTCTTTGTACCTCTATATAATGTATAACTCATAAGAAAGTTATATATGCAATAGAAACAACTTGTGTTTATGTTGGTATCCACTCTTTCAAATTATATAAATCACTCTAGTGTGAAAAGGTACTCCACAGTAGCCAGTAAGTGTTGAGATGTAGTACTTCAGTGTTTAGACCTATGGGTTTGCATTGGCTCAATGCCCTTGGGCAATGGTCCAGACTACTCCATGCAGGAAACCACACATGTTGGGACTGATGGCTAAAGAGTGTCCTTTGTACTCTTTAGAGTTAAAGCAATGTACAACGCATAATTGAGTTATGAGTGTCTGGTTGTTAATATTTTCCCCAGGGAAATTACAAAAATTTCTGTGTGAACTACTCATAGTTACACAGACATTTGTTTAGTATGGTAAGAGCATAAAATACAACAAAGTTATATATAAAATGAGTTTGGAAATAAGTACTGAAAGATTCCCTGCACTATCATTAATCTTGATCATTATCTTTTGAGCTCATTAGTGAATCATACAGGAATGGACTTAGGCTTTTTGCAATATTTTAACTAGCTAGAGAATAAATGTTATGAATATGGTTTTGTATTATTTTAAATATTCTGGCAAAAAGACATATCCTTACTTTGTTGTATTGTTTGGTTTTTTTAGAAGAAGGGTTGTTTCTGTAGAAAATAGAATTCCATGCAGGTTTGAGTGTAATTAATATGTATCCAGGTTGTGATTTTTTACAATATAATCAGGATTTCCCTAAATTGTTCCTTCAGTAAGGGGGTAGGCTATGGAATCTTTCCGGGACCAGTTTTGAGACACATAATTCCCATTGAGTTTTGTCTTGTCTTATTTCAACACCAGATCAAAATGGATATTTACAATCACATAGAAGTGATGAAAGGGCACGGATTTGTACCTATCATTTAGCTCTTTTGTGTGTGTGTCTGTGTGTGTGCATGTGTGTGTGTGTGTGTGTGTGTGTGTGTGTGTGTGTGTGTGTATGTGTGTGTGTGTGTATGTATTCGAAGACCTCAGACAGCCACACTGAGATGAAGATGATTTTGTAAACTGTTAGTGAGTGCTTCAATTCAGCACCTGGAAGAGGGAAGCTCTGAACTATCAGGAGCAAAGAGAGTACAGTTCTAGCAAGAGCAGCTAGGACCAACTCATTGTGGCTCATTTTTCTCACATCAAACAATTCACCATGGCCACCAGAATTTAAAAAATCTGTATAAATCCTGTCTTTCCAGTATGTATATACCTCCTCTATCCATGCTCTGCCTCCCGTGTTGAGTCATCTTCTTGGGCTTTTTAGGGCTCCCACCTCATTTTCCCTCCAGGTTCTAATGATTCTCATTTTACTTAAGTTCTTCCATGTTCCTTCACTTGCTCTGTCTCTCCTTGGCTCTTCTCTCTACCATCTCAATGTCCCTTCTGCCCCCTTCCTCCCTTTCCTTCTTTCCTCTCTACCTGCATTTCTTCTAACTAATCTGTTTATTCTTTGCAAAATGAATACTCAAGTTACAAAAGTTTGCCTTTTCTGCACCTTCCTGTGCCTTCACACTTAATCTGTCCCCACTTGATTACTGAGGGCTTTCATCCAATTGTATTCTCTTGTTACAGTTGCCCCCAAGGCTTTGCCTCACCTCCAGTTATGCTTTTTCTGTACTGTGTCATTCCAGGTGCTCATAGGAATGCCTGATGTCTTACCTTATAGTCTAACTCTTAAAATGTCTCCATCCAAGTACATACTCCTTAAATGCAAGGTTGATGCCATATTGTTCATTCTGTCTTAAAATTCATTAACAGAATTTAGATAAGAGGGTCCCACTTGGATTGATTTATTTTTTGTAAACTTGGAGCCTGAAATGACTGTTATTTATTACAGGAATAAAGATGGTAACAGTTTGTATATGACTGGATTTTTGAATATTTTTCTTGTATCTTATATGAGACAATTATTTTCCAGTTGTTAAACCAATTGAGTAAGAATGAAGAGTGTTGTAGTAGAATATAAAATTTAGGTTTTATATTAATGTTTACATAATTAATAACTTCATTAATTCTAGTAAATGATGCAAGACATATCATAGTTATAAAAAAGTCAGAAAATACCTAAATATCTAACATGCAGAAATAGATCACATATCATAGGAGGAATACAGAAAGGAAGAAAAAGTCCTGTCATGCTTGGATTTGAACTAATTCAATATAGATGAGAGATTTTTGGAATAATAGAAAGTAGTTAATGTTTAGTAGTTCATATTTGAAATTGATCTTGGTAAGTATTGCTTTCTATGTGCAGTTAGGATAGCTAAAACATGTTTAAGGAGTAAAACAGCAAAAGATTTTTCTTGTCTCTTCCCTGAATACACTTCTTACATTGTATTAAGGAAGCTGAGATTTCCTTCCCTAAGCAGCAACAACCTTCCATATCTCTGCAGTGAGAAAGTACAAAGAGTTTCAGTAGTGTCTGGGACGGGTGATCAGCCATGCACAGGCAGCTTATTACTCTTTTGTAAAATACTTGGTAAGAACGTGTTCAACAAAAGAGGTTCTAATAATGACCACATAGGATATTTTAAATACAGCTGAAGGAACGATGGTTTCTAAATAAATGATTCTAAAGTGTATTATCTGTCACTGTAACTGTAAATGAACCTTCTCTTCCTCAGTCAATTTTAAGTCGGACGAACCATAATACATATGGGGCTGGAGTTCGTTGTGTGTAAACTTCAGTCGTAATATACAAAGCTAACTCTTTCCCTTCGCTTTGGTTCTTTACTTTTTGTCAGGATGGTTGACACTTATTTTCTGTTTAGTTATGTAGCTTGGTCAGACTTCTAAGTTAATGAATTTCGGGGATTTTTCCATCTGAAAATGCTATTATTTTGGAAGCAGTTCAAACCTGTATGGGTAGAAACTAGGTGTAGACAAGTGTCAAGGAAATGTCTACTTTACTGGTATTATTATAGAAGCCACTTCCTGTCTTCTACTCTTGTCAGAAACTTAAAGTTGACTTTCACTCTTAGTAGGCACCTTTGTTTCGATGATAAGATTTGGGCATTTCCTCTGCAAGAAGTTATTACCTCTATAGTTCTCTGAATAAGGGTGACTTCCCTTTTCCTCTGAAGTTGGAAGCCTCACTATGAGATGGATTATACTATTGAGCATCTGTCACTTCTAGAGTCTTCACTTGACTTTTTTGCAATAGAGCTAAGATAACCTCATTGACAAACCCCTACATACAAAATTTATTTGTGTGTGTGTGTGTGTGTGTGTGTGTGTGTGTGTGTGTGTGTGTGTGCGTGTGTGTGTGTCCATCTGTTTGACTGGTCATCTTTCTGTCTCTCTGTGTCTTTGAGCATATGTGCCTGTGAATTCAGGTGATGAATAAGTCAAAAGATTTAGATCCCCTAGAACTGGAATTAGAGACACTTGTGAGTTGCTGGATAAAGGCATTAGACATTGAAATGGGTTTCTCTAAAGGAACAGTATGTACTCTTAGCACCTGAACCATCTATCCAGCCTGAACTTCCCTCTCAGGAAATATGAACCCAAGCTTCCATGTCATGTTTGAGATACTCAACACAACTTGAAGGGGGAATATTATTTCTCCTCTGTTTTCCTAAGCTGGAGAAAAATTTTATTTGATTTTTAAGAGAAAACAAGAAGGAAGTAAAGCTGTAGACCTCAACAAGTGACAGGAGGAGATGCAGAAGAGAAAGGAAAAGAAAAAGCAACACCTTTTCAGGTAGAATCCCAGAAAGCCAGCATGTTCAGAAATGCAGGCTGGCAAATGGCTGCACTTGGATTTGACCAAGGAGAGAGATTCTGAGAATGAGTCATAAAGTTCAGAGCATTGGGGTAAACGTGCTTCGCTCATTGGAAGGAGACATAGAAAGGAAATAAGTGGGGAGGTTTTAGAAGAAAAGACCTACCAGCTACTTGCAACATAACGCTTTGAATCATGGATTCTCTCTGTCCCATGGGAAGCCTTTTATGGTAGCTCTGATTGATTACAGATAATCATCATATGTCTGGATGGGTAGGCAAATACCAATTTAGTCATCTAGCATGTCCAGTGATTTCCCTGTTACTTATTATCCCTTCCCTTTCAACATTAACTCACAGGAAACCTGGAGAGCCAGAACATTCTGATGATCCCCCAAGATGCTTATGCTAACTAGCTCTCAGAGGGGCCTTGTAGCACCAAGATCAAGCATGCTCAGACAAAAACAAATGCCTCAAGGGGAAAACAGAAAATTCAGATCTCTGGTTTCCATGCCTGTTTTTGTTGGACATGGATGGGAAGCTCTAAATGAATCTTGCCTATCAAATTTGAAGATTTCTGCATCTTTCAGATACAGCTCACTTCATACTTTGCCTCAGTTAAAATTTCCCTTTGATCATCAAATTATACTATCCAACCCATAAAATAAGATCTCAAAAGAATGCTGCTTTAACTCCTAAAATGTCATGGAAGAGTTATTACATGTCATTCATAACGTGTTCCCTTTGGAATCCCATGGGTAAGAAAACACTAATAGCCTTGTTGCTACCCTCTGAGATATTAATAGAGCCCATCAAATATATTTTTCTTTTTTGTATCTTGTTTTCTATGATTTTTTCAGTAGTATCTTTGTTGGTTTCTAGGAGAACTATAATTGGAAATTTTGTCTAAAGAGAATATAGTACACACATTGGCCTGTTTTAAAAACAATCTCCAGAACTGAACTGCAGTTTGCTTTTATTTTGAAATAATGCCTAATCATCTTTATCCTTTTATCCAGTTAATTTAATTTTGTATCTTGAAACTGGAGTTTTAAAATTAAATATAAGTAAACTATTTGGTGGATTGATGCAGAAGTAATCCAAAGTGAATTGTCCCTTGGCCCTTTTAACTAAGATAAAATACAGAAATAAAAAAAAAAAAAAGAAAGAAAATGATATTCTTAAGTTGCTGTTGTGCATGTTTAAAATTCTATCACTAAGAAGGTTGAGTCAGGAGGATTCTATGTGAGCCAGGTCAGCCTCAACTATATTGTGACACACACACGCACACACACACACGCACACACACACACATGCACACATACCCACAGGTACACTCATACACATGCACAAGCACATAAAGAAATCTTAAGTAACGTAAAAGTGAAGCTTGTTAACTAGATCCCAGAAAAAATAGAGATTTAAATCTTTATTTAAAGGCAAACTTAGTACAATGCTTAAGTTTTTCTTTAGAAAGCATCTTAAACTTATTTTTTTAGGTAAAAGTACTTTTTTTCATTTGGAGGTAAAACTGTTTAATGTGAAAAATAATAAATGTGCTCTGGACAAAAGAAAGAAAGCTTTCCTGTGAATTTTCAAAGTGAGAAGGCAATATATCAAAACAGCATCAAAATTTTAAAATCCTTCCTAACAGAACTTCTTGTTTTGGTTAAACAACCTGAGAAAATTTGCTTTGCAAAAGTAAAACATGAAACTTCACAGTTAATCAAGAAATTCATTTTTGTGGTTATCAAACAACAACAAACAAACTAAACCAGATTCCTTCAGGAGGAAAAATGAATTAAAATTAAAGATAAGTTATAATAAGTTATAAGTTAAAATTTCTAAACTCTAAGAAAATGCAAAGTTTTAAGGAGACTATAGAGTGATTTGATGTTTATCAATATGAGGGATTTTACTTCCTTGTCCCAATAACAAAGCAGCTATTTTCTTCTCCTTACTGTAAGAACTGAGTAATTACAAAAGTAATTAAGCTCATTAAACTATTCCTTTATTTTTTAGCACTTATGAAATAGCTGACTTCATAACTATAAATCCAACACTTTTGCTGGAGTGTTTAAGCGCCCTGCTTTGTTAACATGAAAAAGTCTTTGCTATTTCCCTTTCCTTGGGAAAATTTACAACAAAGTTCTATACATGAGGATACTGCTCTGCTTGTTTTATGCTGAGTACAATCAGAAATTCCTTTATTAATAATGTCCCCTGACTGAAATCCTATTAATTCCTCTGGCCAGACAAAAGCACAGCACACAGTGCCTTGCACTGTGAACCTGTTATTTACAGAGAAGGGAATTGGAGTAAATACATTCTTCATCCAAGGATTCTACTGATAAAGGCAAGAGCCCACTTTTTCTTATTTAATACATAAAATGAAGAGAATACAAATCTTTACGGATAGCATAATAAATAAAGGTTTTATATGAGAGACCCTACTTAGTGTCATGCTGTTTAACCGTTTCCTGTTGCCTACTGAGTACGTGCTGTCCTGTAATCAGAGCACAGAACAATCGCCTCCTTCATGGTTGTGCTGGCTCCACAGCTTAGTGCCGATATGCAGGTCCCATCTGGTCACTGTAATAGACTGTCAGATCAGTGGTAGACTACTCAGGCCTCTGCCAAAACTCTGGCCAGAACCTTGTGTTTCCAATTCCAAGGGATTCTAAAAAAAAAAAAAAACCTCTTGAATGTTCAGTTATATGTACATTACAGGCTGCAAGTCGCAAAGAAGTTAAGAAGAAAAGTGCCTATTCCACCAAATTCCACACAAGGTCTCTGCAGGGGAGGAGTCTTAGGCTATAGTCCTATGCCAGAAAAAAGCTGTGGTCCACATCTTCTGCGTAGACTATCATCACCAGTGTTCTGCCCAGGGAAAAATCCTGCCATTCTCTGAGTCTGAGGCTTTGGGCTCCCTGACGTGTCAGAAATACACATCCACTCAGGAAAACATCTGCTCCACAGTCATGGATATTTTGGGTGTTGGTGGTGGATAAGTGCTAAAAATATATTAGCCACTGAATGTATAAGACCTAGTGTAAAGCTCTACCCTTCTGTTCCTGAAGGTTGCTTTTAATGCAAAGCACTTCACCGAGTTCTCAGGAAGTTGGATCTGGCTGACTTTGATGTCATGTTGTCTATTGGTTTGAAAGGGTTGTTTTTTTCTTTTGTTTGTTTGTTTGTTTTTTTAATCAATGTTATAAATTTTAAATTTAGAATTAAAAACTATTTTTTTTGGAAATTAAAATGAAGAAAATGCAGGATACAAACAGTATTCCTTTGATTTGCGTGGACAAGAACAACAAGGCCATAGGAGGAACATTAATGACTATTAATGTGCTTCTTAGAATTTATTTTAATTTTTTTACTGTTTCTCTCTCCTCTTTGCAACATACACATTTGCTCCTGTGTTCGTCTACTCTTGTGGATGCTGCAGGTATCACAGAAGCTAAACAGGCCAGGCTTTCGGTTTCCCAGTGCGTCTTACTATAGAAGAAAATAGCTGACGAAGAAGAAAAAGGAAGGAAACAAATACTTTTAAGCTGTTGTATTATTATTTTTTTAATTTTGGTGGTATTTCTGGGAAGTTACTTTCATGGGTCATGAGAGAAGGTTTCCTGGGAAGATGTTAGGAGACAGAGAGCCGTCTCTACCACCATTATTCATAGGAGTTAGACAGGCAGCTGTACAACAAGCTCAGCCAGGCCCCATCATGTGAACTGAAGGGATTTCTGGGAAACCTTGTAGCTCTGCCTGTACGCATAAGCTGAAATGGAAAGACAAAAGTAATTGAGTATTCACTTTCCATCTTGAACAGTTCCTGCTCACATCTGCTGTAATCACTTAAACTTTACCTTTGGTGCTGCCCTCATTTTGCTTTTTCAATATTCATGAACTCAAATCTCCCTCAGTGTCTCCTCAGAACCCAGAGCATTCACTGTTCTGTTTGATGCTCAAATCCTTTTACCATGTCTCATTAGCTCTCTATTTTCCCAACTTTGTAACATCAATCTTACATGTGCGTCCTGCCGCTGATAGAAATGTCCGCTGTCTCTGGGGTTCTAGTTTTTTGTTTCTAATTAGGTTTTTATGAACACTTTGCAACTTCCTCTTTGGTGTCCTATGCAGGCCTTTGACATCTCCAAATTAGGGCAAAGGGGATTTGATCAACCTTGTGCTTGCTAACTTGAGTCAATTAAATAGCCTCTAAAAGATGAAACATGGAACAGATATAATTAGGATTTCCTTTGGATGTTGTCATAAGGGCTTATCATTATTTTAATGTTTCTGTAATTTCCCTAACATTAACTACTTAAAAATGAATTGTGTGACACTTCATAAATGGCAACTGCAAGTGAATTATATGAGTTGTAAATGAAGGATACCAATGAACCTCATAATTTATGAATGATGTAATAATTATAGAGACCTTGCAGTATTTTATTATTTTTAAGTTCCTAAACTAATTTTTTTCAAAACTAAGAAAATGCTCAAAAAATAAAAATAAAAAGAGAAACTACCTTTTAAACTTCATTTGAGTGCTTAGGAAAGGAAGAAATCTCTGTATATTTATTTGTAGAGGATTAATAAAATGCAATGTGACCCTAACTATTCCACTGGGAAACTTCTACAGCTGATAGGCACTTTCACCAAAGTGCCTGAACACAAAGTTAACTCACAAGAACCAGTAGCTTTCCTACATTCAAATGACAAATGATGCACCCCTGCCCCATATCCACCTCAGGAAAAAGCAGTTCTTTAAAAGACAACAACCACACTGGACAAAACAAGATACAATAAGACAAGGTGAAAACCCTCATATCAAGGCTGGACGAGGAGCTCCATAGCAGGGAAAGAGTCTCAAGAACAGGCAAAAGAGTCAGAGGTTCATCCACTCCCCAAAAAGTATTATTTTAGATACCATATTTATACAACTAGAACACGAGTCATATATTCAAATTCGTGCAATGAAATTATTATTAGATCTCTTTTAAACATAATATTAGGCTAGTCATTGGAATTAAAGAGGAACTGAAGATATTTTCATTTATTAAAAATGCTCTCTATTGATGCTGGCAATCTATACTATATAAATCTAAAATTAAACTATATAAATATTTTACATATCAACGTTTTAGCCCTACTTTTTAAATGATTAAATACGGTATATTGGAAAGGCTATGTAGATGTAGTAACTTGAGATGGCTAGATCAGTATACTATAGAATATGTGGTATTGGTTTGTACTTGTTTTAAAATGCTCACTTCCAAAAGTCCAGGACGCTACAAATTTACTTACTTCTGTTTGCCAGTTTTCTATATCAAGTAAATGTGCAAGAATTGCCCCTCAAGTTTAAGCCAACTTCAAAATTCTAATTGTTTAGTGGTGGTTCTACCAACATCCCAGATTATTAAGCAGACAGAAATTCTTGGACTCACCTAAAGTCCCCGAAAATATCTCTGATTTTTGTCTGTCTTGCTTTTAGGAGAAGAGTCAGATGCAGGTTTGCAATCAGTGATATAGCTACAGTTCCAAGGACTATGGGAACAAATGATGGGAGTGTGATAGCTTGTGCATAGTGCAAGTCACACTAGTTCTCTCTGGGAAAACTCCAGGACAGTCAAGATGCAGAAATAATGTCAAGAATAACACTGCTTTCCATATGAGTCTTTGCTGAGTGAGAGAAAATATGTATGAATAAGTGTCTATGAGGGACACCAATTTGTGGAACAGATGTGTGTGGTTTTTTTTTAGCCTGTTTAATGCAGACTTTAATATGCTAGGGTTGTGAATGAGGTACTAAGTTTTTAAAAATCACATTACACTTTAATATTAAGCCAATTAGCAGTAAGAATACTGTTAGCCAGTGTGTTAAAGCCAGTCACATTACCTAACTTTTGGAGAACTGGCAGGAAGAGCACCCAAACATTCCTGATGAGAACTGATAGGCTGGGTTCAGTTGGTAAGGGAGAAGGGCTCCCCCTTTCTGAGAGAGTGGGACGAAGAGCAGGCAAGGGAGACGCTACAATCGAGGTGTAAAGTAAATAAAATTTAAAAATACATTTAAATAAAAGAAAAGAGATCTGGCTTTTATATGTAACATTCTACTGTACTCTTAAACAGGATTCTAATAAACTAGGATGTCTTGATATATGCTCACTGAACTGTTTGATCTGCAATTCTCTTGAACTTACATATAAAAACGATAAAACTTGAGACTGTATGAAATGTGTTTCTCTCTCTCTCTCTCTCTCTCTCTCTCTCTCTCTCTCTCTCTCTCTCTCTCTCAGTCTGTCTGTCTCTCTCTCTCTGACTAGGGAATTTAGACATTAGAGTGCTAGTTTATGTGTATGTATACCCATTAAGTGTCACTCCAAATAATTATTGAAATACAAAATTGTTACTTAGGAGTAATTTTGCTATCACTATATAAATATTCATGCTAAGTGTGCACTGAGGATATATGTAAGTGCCTTTTGTCTTATATCATGCAATACATATGATTAAGAACATTTCTGTTCTTTAATTTACCAATCACCACTCACAGGAGCAGGTATGGGGCCCACACATCTGTAAATCCCAGAACTTGGGAGCCAGCAGCAGGTGGAGCAGGAGTTAAAGGTGATAACTTCCTAAATGACAGCTGAGGTAGATTATTTAAAAATATAAACATTTGATTCTAATAACTGCAAGAAAGCAAAAGGAAACCTTGCGCTAGATCATAGTTAAGAAGGGATCTCTTATAGACTGCCATAATGCAATTTTTTCCTTCTAGGAATATTTTGATTTTGAAACACAATCAAATTCCTCATAGACTTTTATTTGCTAAAGCAATTCTGTTTGTAAATCCAAAGTTACTGACATCATTTTGCTAAAATAAACTAATACATAATTTCAATGGGTCCTTATTTTGAAGACTGGATTATTACTTTAAGAAAAAATGTCTTCTTTGTAGAATTGTGTTAGAATCCTTGTGCCACTATGCAAATAAATAAAGGAGGGCTTCTATTTTTATTAAATCATAAACACTGTGAGTTTGAAGATGAATAATGAAAAGAAAGTGGGCTGAATCCTGTTATATTAGCAGAGATTAGAGGGTTTACATAAAAATGGTTTCTGTGATTCAACAAATTATCCGTGATTTCAAGACATATATCTGCAGGTCAAAAAAAAATCTTCCAAGTTGTAATTAGCTTTATTGCATCACCATCTAAGATGAAACAACTCAATTTATAATCGTATGTTTCAATGTTAATAGCTAAAAATATGTCTTAAGCATATTAAAACATGCTTTAGAGATTTGTTTTCATTTGTACATGTAAAAAAATACAATTGCTTTATCGGTGTTTAATTCCTAAACAAATTTAAACTATTAAATTGTGCATACCAAAGCAAGGCATTAGATGTGAAACTATTTGGAGAACCTTTTTGAAAGAATCGCTCCAAAGAGGGCTTAAGAAAGATCACCAGGAGAGCTCCTTAGTTCTCCCTTGGTTTAGTGGCTTCTTCCTGAATGCTTTCTTTTCAGTCTTTGTCTCCCATGGAAATGGAATATTTAGGTTTGTAGACCAGCCCTCCTAACTAAATATGGTTTCCCTCTATCTCTCTCACCTCCTTTTCTTTCAGTGATATTTTGAAACATTGTCTCATGTACCCCAGGTTGGTTCAAACTCACTAGCCTCTTACATGTACCTCCTTGGTGCTGAGATTATAGCATGTAGCAGCATGCCCAACTTGTATAACCTTTGCTTCAGATAAAAATTAAGTTGTTTCTGTTTCATGTTACTAGTTTTTATTTATCCTAAAGGAGTCATGACTATGTACTTTTGCACTGCTATTCACATAATAATATATCACTAAGCTCCTTCTATATTCTTTTTTCTTCTTCTTCTTCCATGTCTCTTTTCATGGCTTTCCCTCACTGATTTTTGGTTGCTGGCTATTACCTAAAATTATATTAAAGGAAAATGGCATGACTTTAAAGCATTTCTGAGTAAGTCGCACAGATGGACCCTTGTTGTCACAGACTCATACATCAAGATGAGCTCATCACCTGAGCGCATGGTTTGCTCACCATTGTTCTGTGTAACCCACGCTTTTGTAGATTACAGCAATGTTCTTTATATCTAACAGGCTTTCCTTGTTTTAAAATTTCTGTACATTCAATTCTATGTATCCTTTAAGGAGGGATTTTAGACGATGCCTCTAAATACTTCACATATTTCAAGTTTAACCAGGTTCTTTCATTAAAATACCATCAAATATGTTTTTCTCTTCATCCAGCAAAACATTTTTCTGCAAATATCCATGTAAAGTATAATAAACGTCTATAGAAACAAGTGGCAATAAGCATTCAACATCGACAGTGCATTCTTGCTTGTTTCTTCTTGCCGCAGCCAACAGAGAATGTCTGTCCCTGCAAATTATGACAGACTGCCATATGATTTGATCCCAGAGTTGCAAACCTGTCCTGACAGAGTACAGAACTCTATTTAAAAAAGGAAAAAGCAGACAAACAGTATCAGCATACAGTATTTCATGAAACATAATTAAGTGCTGCCAGTGGTTGGTTTCCTTCATTTCAGCCCTTTGTCCAAACAATATATTCTGCATAACCTAAATCTCTCAGATTTAGTGACATCAAATTTTGTCAGAGTATCATGAACTAGTTTTGTGCCTTTTATGTTTTATTTAATAGCTATCTGACGAAGCTTTCTGATATGAAAATGAAGAACAGGAGTACAGCTATTTATTAGAGATATTGTGATGCTTAAATCAGATATGAGTCTAATCTATTTAGCTATTTTTCAGATACGTCTGGGCTTCATGTACGTTAACTGTGGGGAACTAATTGATTCTAGTCCTGGGCATAGGGTAGCAGCTTGTGCGTGCGATAGAGAGCAGTTTCCACCAGCTCACCACACATGTCTACCATGCACCATGCCTTGGAGAAAATCAGAAAAACATGATGAGTGCAACAAATGCTAAATTGAAGCTCTGTTGACATCACAGTAAGGGCATAAGGCCTCTGAAGATAATTTATTTGTTACGATATACATCAAAATTAAGAAAGTTAAGAAAAATGTGTGGCTCTTCACAGTTTCCATTTAGAACATTTCCAGAGAGATTTGGGGAAATATTTATGTCTGGACTCCAAGGCCGTGGTTGATGTCTACTTTTCTATATCACTCATTCTCTTTTCTAAGCAGAATTAGTTGCTTTAAATATACCTATTCTTATTGACCTTTAAATGTTTTACAGATTTATTGGCCTGCTGCAAAGGAACGGGTGGAACTATGTAAATTAGCTGGGAAAGATGCCAATGTAAGTATGAAACTTTAAGATAACCTCCTCAAATTTGATTCTAATAGTGTAGCAAATTTTTATATTTATTTTTATTGAATTAATAACAATAGTGTACTACTTTTCTATTAATGTAATATTCTCTGTAAAGATTATTATGGTAAACATGGGGTGGTAGTTACCATCTGTAACTCCAAAATTTAAAAGTAAAAGCCGGAAAATCAGGAGTTCAAGGTTAGCCTCTGCATTGCAGTGAGTTTGACAGTAGTCTACACTGCATAAAAACCTATTGCAAAAATTAAAAAAGAACAGCAGAAATGAGTATTTATATGATATAAAGTATTTCTACCTTACAAAAAGCAACACTAATATTCACAGGAGTCAAAAATAGTGGAACAACATATTCTAACATATTAACTCTAAGTATTGTTATTTTCTTCAGAAACCTAGATTAGAAGCAAGTTGAGGTATTTGAATATAAACCACCAGGAAGAATTGTATTTCTATTAATCTATAATTTATATTTGTGTAAGTCTTTTTTAAGTGTAAGCAAAATCATCACTTAACATCATATGTTTCCAGCTGATGATTCCTTTCATTTGAGCTGAGGCTGATTTATAGCACACATATGGCTTCTTTTCAGTGGTAGCACACAAAGGGCAAGAGTCAGCTGAGGAAGAGAGGTGCAGGATTATGGCTTAAGAATCAAAGGCAACTTAATCTAAACCTTAGTAACTGCACAAAATTACTCATAAAACATAAACACGTGGTCTTAACAGAAAATTCTAGAGTTGTGTGGTGGCTCTTGCTATAATACCATAATTAGGGAGCCTGGGACAGAAGTATTTCCACACATCCAAGGCCAGCCTGAAGTACAGAATACACTCCTTTATCAAAAAAAAATAAAACCAGCAAAATGGAAAAGTCAGGCTTAAACTGCAGTATAGAACATTGCAGGTCCTCAGTCAGGTCCACTGAACAGGTCCAATGAGCCTTGTCTGGATTCTTTTATAGTGGGTCTGTTGCACTACAGGGTTCCTAACTGTTTTGCCAGTTGTGTCTGGTATGCCTTTCACTACGTCCTTTCCTCATCCACATGCTCTGAGCAGGCCAGGTATTCTGTGCTGGCCCCTGAATTCTTGCACTGGATTGATAGGGAGAAATGTCCTTTTTGAACAAACTCCTGAATTTCACTGAAGATGACCAGATGTCCCAATCTTTGGCCAAAATAGGAACATCTTGTGCAATATCCTTTAACCACAATAATGTTGAGTATTAAGCTGTGTGTTTTTTCATATATAATAATGACAAAGAGGGTCCTGTGTGAGAAAGAGTGATTAGGTTAAGAAGCAATGGTGCTTAAAGTACAACAGTATAATACACGATACCAGATGCCCTCAGAAACTCAGAAAAATAAAAACCCAGGTTAAATTCATTGGCTCATTCAGTTATTTATTTATTTTATTTTTTTGTTTTCTGGGCTTTTGTTTGTTTGTTTTTGTTTTGTTGTTGTTTTTTGAGGGGACAGGGTTTCTCTGTGTTACTTATTTATGTATTTATTTATCCAATAGAAACGTTAAATAGCCTAAATAAGCCAATTGCGTAGCGCTACCTATAACTACAACTCCTAGGAAGCTGATAGTAGTGGGATTAGAAATTGACAGCTAGCCTGGGACATTTTGTGAGACCCTACCTAAAATAAAAAGGGCTGGCAAACCAGCTTAGTGGCAGAGCGCGTGGCTAGCATCTGTGAGGACCCACATTCTATCTCCCAGACTGTTGAAAATAAAAGAAAATAATAAAAGAAAAATTCAGAGGCTATATATGTATAACAATAAGTAAAACATAAATCTATCCTCCAATACAGTCAGAGGTCTGACACACATGACCACTTTTTCATATTAAGTGTTCAAACTGCAATAATCAAAACAAAACAAAGCAAATGTGCACTCATTCATCATTCTATATTCCTTTAACATTAAGTCTCATACTTTCAGGCACATTTAGGTTAACAGAACTACATCAGGACATGTTAGTGTCAAATGCGATAGAAGACAGTTTTACACTGATTGTACTAGAAAAGAAAGGGATTCCACTCTTCTGGGTAATATTCTACCTCTTCCTCTGCCATGAACAGCTTCACCCTGTGCAATATCTCCACAGCAGACAGATTCCATGTATGGGAAAAATTAAGTTCTTTATTGACCTTTGGAGGATAAAATAATTTGGTTACCACAGATTCAAAATCTTTTGAGAAATAAGCAGTAGGAATGTAGCAGAACAAGTGGGGATGTTTCGTGAATTGTCTACATTGAGTGTTTGATAAAGAACTAAGGAAAGAAAGATGTTTTCAGGTTGCTACAATAACTAATGTCACTTTTCCCACGGGATAGAAGAGGGATGAACAATGAACATCAGTCAGTGGGGATTTGCATTGTGGGAATATTCTCCCTTCAGTCTGTTCCCTAAGTTACACAGTAACTTCATTGCTCCTCCTGTTCAGCTAAGACAGCAGGGGACTGACTTCTCTGGGGGTCCATAAGCGCACTATTTGTGAACTAGTAATCACTTTTAACTTTTAAGCACATGACCACTAACCTGGAATTAAAGATTTAGGGGGCTTTTCCCCTTTTGACTGAGGTCTATGAGAATTAATGTTGATCACATGTAGACATACAAAGTTGTTTCCTTATTTTCAGCACATCCTTTTACAACAGTGTCCTATTGTAGAGATGTTGAGAATGGCTCCCAGTTTTATATCAGTTACCTGTTTAAAGAACTATTTTCCATCCTATAGATATGGTCTCATTTCATCCACATTCAATATCACACACATGCCCAATCCTGAAGCTCACAACTGAATTTGGAAATCAGGCCGCATTCTATAGGCTCCCTTAAACTATCAAATACCCATAATGGGTCAAACAGCTATTTTTTTCAGTTCACTTCTCTACTTGATATAACCGTAACATCGATTCTCCTTTTGAACAGTGTGGCATAGACTTTGACCATTGGAGAACTGAGACAAATCTGTGGTTTCATTGACTCCTTGTCTTGACTCCATCTTAACCCTCCCCCCATTTCCCTCCCTTCTAGTAATTTTTACCCACTTCCAAAGAGTTTGTTTAGGATTAACAAGTGTTCATTTACACAAAGGTACTATGTAACTGCAAAATAGTGAATTATTCACCATAACAAAAGTGAATTAATTGGCATTGAGGGAATGGAGGTGGAGGGGTGGGGCCATTACACTCTCTGAACAGTCATCCAGCTTAACACAAAGAAGGAGAAGACGGTAGGGATGTGGTTAATGGTGTTTTGTTTTTGTTTTGAAGAAGGATTGTTTAAAAGAAAGACACCAAGGAAACACGTTAGATTTGACTATAAAACTTGAATTAAACTGCTTAATATAGGCAAAAGAAAGATAAGAAGAGGTTAGTCCAGGCTATGTGTCAGCTTAGCCTCAAAGGTGCCAGCCTAGAAAGAAATAAAATTCTACAATTATATACTTCTCTATATTTACCTTTTTTAAAAGTATAAAACTAAATGGGTTTACTGTCAAAGCCCAATTAGGTATATGTGAGAAAATAAGGAGCTGCTCACAGGTATAACCTGCTCTCCTGTAAACCCTAGCCAAGGAGAGCTAGTGGAATTGCAATGCGCATTCTTGGACTTTACTCATTTACTAGTTTTCAGGATGAAATCACTGCATACATAGTCTTATCGAATAGATTTTTCCCCTTTGCAGAGCCTATCCCGGCCATAAACCTTTTATGACACCATTTTTAAAAGCAGTTCTGCATTCTTTTACCTATGATTACAACAATGACCTATTGTTAAAGTCTTGATACATATCCAGTATTTACTGTTGCAAAGGATCGTGCATGTGAGAATCCTCACACATAAATATTGAAGAGACATGACTACTGAGTAATCTTTTACTAGGTAAGGACTTGAAACTTCTTTAGTCCATGTGGTGCAACTGACCTCCAGTAAGCGGGACAGAGGAGAAACATATCATTTAACCATGGACTCTGCTTGGGCCCACGGGTGCTACTCAAACTATGGCAGCAGCCAAGGACAATACATGCAGTAAACTTCTAACCCCCACCCAGATCTACCCAATGGACAGGACATTCTTCACAGTTGAGTGGAGAGTGGGGTCTGACTTTCACATATTTATCATTTTCAACAAAGGGGAACAATTATTGTGTTTTAGCTTGAAATTCTTTAATTACTACCAGTACAAATTGTTTTTATTTTATTTTATTTTTTATTTTTTTAATTATTATTATTATTATTATTATTATTAATTATAATTATTATTATTATTATTATTATTATATATTTTTTTGGTTTTTCGAGACAGGGTCTCTCTGTGTAGCCTTGGCTGTCCTGGACTCACTTTGTAGACCAGGCTGGCCTCGAACTCATAGCGATCCGCCTGCCTCTGCCTCCTGAGTGCTGGGATTAAAGACGTGCGCCACCACCCCCGGCTACAAATTGTTTTCATAACTGGAATTTTAGTTCTTCTAGTAGCTAATCACTGCAGTTCCTTGTGTCTTAGTGTTCTCTGTTTTCTCCTGATTATAAAACATAGACATGTATGTGTGTTTATGTTATGATAAACTATCATGTGACATATGTTTCAATATGTTACAAAGGTTATTTTTCTAGTTTCACTCCTAGAAAGATATTCACCAGTTTTCTTGAGGTTTATATTTTAAATATTGAAATAGGAATATCTTTCACTTTTCTTTTAAAATGTTTCCTTTGCTCTTTTACTAAACATATTCTTTTTTAAATTAATATTTGCATTAATAAGTTTGTTAAGCAAAATTGTGAATTTGGATTTTAATATATTTATTTTGTAGGAATGTGTTTACCTATTCTAAGTCCTAAGAGGTTCTCTTCATACAGGGTTGCATCTGAGAAATGCAACTGGGGAATGATGACAAGAAAGTAGATCAGCACCAGGTGTGGTGGCCCATGCTTTTAATCTCCACACTTGGGAGGTTGAGTAAGGATAGTCTGTAGTGCAAGACCAGCCTCAGCTACATGCAAAGTTCAAGGCCATTTTGAGATGCAAAAACTCAGTCTCATATTAAAAAAAAAATCACATGTCCAATATTGTGTAAAATACATTCAAAGATAAAGCCAGACCGTAAGGTTCTGGGGAAGTCATTAGTGGTACTGCATCTATGTATCATGTTCCAGGTTATCCTAGCTTTGAGTTCCCAACATTGTCAAAACACATCAAGGACTTCTAAATCAATGAGTGTCTTCCCACAGTTCATACAAATGATGCAAGTTAGCATTTGTGAGTAGTGAGAATTATACACTAAGCTATGATGCTTTAAATTGGACTCAAAGATTCTAAGTACCACTGGTTTTTTCATATCTGTTTAGCTTCCCCAGGAGAAAAATTTAACTTTTCATCAGCATATTTTAGTGCAAATATTAACTTTATATCTTTCTAATTTTATGTGTATAGAACAATATAATATGCCAACTGCTAAATGCTGTAGAGTAAAATTCTCAAGTTAAGAAGCTTCTATTGATTGGTGAGTTTGCCCAATGGGCCAAAATGCTATTTACCAAGCCTGAGGGAAGATCTAAATTTAATCCACAAAACCCACATGATGAGAGAACAAAATCCCACAATCTATCTCCTGGCCTATGCTCATGCACTATGGTCGGCGGATTGCTCATGTGCATATCAGTACTCATACACATACATTATATACAGTCAGACAGAATAAAGAGTATACAAATAGATACGTAAATATGATAGTGATCATGATGATAATAATAATGATAATAATAATGTATGTTTATTCATTGTTCATATACCACCCCACACACATCTTCAAGTAAGGGCATGTTGGTTTGAGTCTAAACGAAATTGGATGAGAAGAATAAAGAAAACTAGAGAAATATTAGGCTTTTCCAAACTCTATCTCTTACATGCAACAGTTGCCATTGTGAGCAATGGCTGACAAGTCAGCCAGTTCAGGGAAAGTTTAAAAAACTTCTTCTCAAAGTTATCTTTCTTCATGCCTCAGAGAACTACACTACCATCAATAGCCTAGCAAGTCACTGTGTGAATTAAACCGAGTTAATTATTGATCATACTACTTAAGCAAAACTTTGTGTATAAAGAAGAAAGCAGCATGTGAAAACACAAAGACATGAATTAGAAGGCCATTGGAAAGCACCTTCAATTACGGGTTGTTTAAATGTCTGCTCTGGGCAAAGTGGAAACTCACAGATCTTATCTTTTTATAATATCATCACAGCTTTCCTTCCCTTTGGCAACCAATGCTGCTCCTTAGGGAATCACCCTCTGCCAATCTCCCCCCAACACACACAACACTTCCACAAAGCAGGAATGACATTTTGTGAACTGTAGCAGGTAACCCAAGTCTCCTGTATACTAGGTTGCATTTTTGTGTCGGCCTAGCAGAAAATGTAATCCTATAATAACTCCTAGAAATGTCAAGGATGGGGAATAGTCTGGATAAGATTCTAGGGCCTTTTATTCTATAATCACTAAAATATCACATACATGTCTAAAACTTCATGCTCACCACTCCTTGCCTTTTTAAACAGTGCTGCCTCACATAGACCCATATCCCTCAAATTTTACGGTTTATAACTGGAAGAGGGTTGTTCGATTTCTTTATGCAAATATTTCTGTAAGAATCTTCAAATTTGCCATCTAAATCGTGTGTGGTAAAGTGAAGCTTTTGATTCAATGTTTAAGTAATGGGCCGTGAGTGAATTTTACCTCCTTCGAGCCGTACAACTTTCATCTCCTGCCTCTGCATTTTTGCTGGTGGAGAAGAAAAGATAAAAGTAACACCGATAAAAGGAATATGCAGAAGCAAGGCAGAAGCCGAGGAAGGTGTAATCCTCCCTTCTTAGCCAAGAAGATGTCTTCGTTAAAATGTATTTGCTGATTACAAATGATTTTGCGTTTTTGCACTGGGTTTCTTTTCTCTGTTGTTCACAACCATTAATTAGTGTATTTTCCTTATGAATCCATCATCCCGAGGTAGCCATCATAGTTCTAGAGTACCAGGCATAAATTGTCACTGCTCCTTTGTTTCCTTTTTAAAATAAGATTTAAAAAAAAAATTATGTGAATGTATGTGTGCCTGCTTTTCTGTATGTTATACTCTGTATGTGCAAGCAGTTGCCCAAGGCAGCCAGAGGAGCCAAGCGTCAGACCAGCTAGAGCAGGAAACACAGGGGATTGGAAATAGCAAATAGCTAATAGAAATAGTAAAATAGAGGGGAAACCAGATATCCGTCTGGCCTTCAACAGAAGGAACTGTGTTTATTAACACACAAATAGAAGTCAATCTCTGTCCACAGAAACTGAGGGGTCAGCAAGGGGTAATAGCTAATTGCAATCCTTATGTAAGGATAGGTGAGGGGCTTAAGAATTGGGGGAGGGGGGTGAACAGAAAGACCTGGAGGTGACAGGAGCTCCACGAGAAGATCTATGTAGCCAACGAACCAGGGCCCAGAGGGGCTTGTCAAGAATGAAGCAGCAACCAAGGACCAAGAAAAGACTGGACATAGGCCCTCTACTCAGATGCAGCCGGTGGGCAGTTTGAGTTTCATGTGATTTCCCCAGTGAGGGCTTGGGGTGGCTATCTCTGATATTATGGACTCTGTTGCCTGTGTTTTTTTTTTAATTTTTTAATTTTTTTATTTTTTATTTTTTATTTTATCATTCCCCCTTGAAGGGGCTACCTTGCCAGGCCACAGTGAAAGAGGACTTGCTCAATCTTGGTGTAACTTGATGAGCTGGGTTGGGTGGGCAGAGGGTGGGGGCCAATGCTCCTTTTTTCTGAGAATGTAGGAAAAGGCGGAGGAGGAAAGAAGAAAGGAGGGTGGAACTGGGAGGAAAGGGGGGGGGGAGGGGGCTGTGATTGGCATTTAAAGTGAATAAATAAGTAAATAAAATTTCAAAATTAAAAAAAAATGAAACGAATGGGGAAATTGTTCCATGTCTCTCCTACAGTCCCTCCTTCCTGAAATTATTTGCCTAAAACAGGACAGACTATACTTTCCGGGGTGAAGGATAACAGTGGAGCAACGTTGAAGTCATCTGTAGCCTAATATGAATCCTGTTTTACAACTGGGTCACTCTATCGCTTGTGATCCACCAAGTGGATTCTGGGAACATCTTCTGTAGTTAGGATCTCCCACTGCTCAAATATTACCATGCTTTACTGGTTAAGGACTGATGGCTGTTCAGGCATCAACTGGACTTTTCCTAAAGTTTCCTCCTTATTAATTGAATGCTTGCTTGCCTTCTATGCAGGATAAATGTCTGGAATAGAAGTGTGGGTAAAAAATTCTCTAAGTGTGTGGGGTCATGAACTATGGATCCACAGTTAAGCAAATGTTTCCACCAGGCATGGTATCATACACTTCTGACCACAATACATCAAAGAGGAAGGCTGCCGAGCTGTTCTGAAAGTAAAGGCAGCATTGTTAATTCTTGTTGGCCTTGGCTACACTGTGGGATTATTGCTCTCAAATTAAAAAGATAAAACAAAATAAGAAATTACTTTAAAAATTTTTGTAGAGATAAGAATTTATTTGCAGTAGGTAGAATTAATATAGTCTATAATGACGTGAATTGAATATTCTAAAAAGCAGAGAATTGCTATTTACTAGTAAATGGTAAATCAGTTATAGGAAATAATTCTAAAGATAGTGAAAATGTAAATAAAATTTTAGATATAAGTATGTGTAAAATAAAAATGTGAGTCTTCAATAATTTGCTGATGTAAAAGTCTTCATGTGAAAAATTGAGGAAAGGACTGCAGGAAATAATCTGATTTGAAAGGCTTCCTGATTTCTAAAAATAAAGGGACCCTATGGTAGGCTGCAGATGTAAGAATGACCATGTATGTCATTGTTTTGATTGATGGAGCTTGGACAGTCGGTGTTGTCGGCAGTAGACTTCCAGGGGCTGGGTTGTGTGTTCATATCAGAGTAAGACAAACATTGTGCTGTGACAACTTGTGTTGTTCCCAAGCTCTATATATATCCAGTCGCTGTGCCTCACTGAATATTATTAGAGTGTGTGTCATAACATTTTAATTAACTGCAAAAGCATAACATCAAGAAGTTTAAAATTAACTCTCTAGCCCCAATATATGTATGTGCCTTTCTACTTTATAAGTTAAGTGTTCAAACTTTTTCATACATCTTTCCATATTTTCATATTTTCCCTATTTTGGTTAATTGCTGCATTCTCAATATAAGGAATATGAAGGATTGTCTTTGGCTATATATTAATGCTTTTCATTTTTATACCCAATAGACAGAATGTGCAAATTTCATCCGAGTACTTCAACCCTACAATAAGACTCATGCTTACGTGTGTGGGACTGGAGCCTTTCACCCGCTGTGTGGATATATTGACCTTGGAGCCAACAAAGAGGTAATGAAACAGCAGAAACGATAACTGACTGTAATGCCTTGCTACGTAATGCCTGGAGCACAAAGTGCAAAACTTTGAGTATAAATACAACATAACCTAAATCTGATTAAGAATTAGTGTTTCTAAACATTTTATACACTAATACATTTTACTTATCAAATAAGTGTTTCCTATTAAGACTTGGTTTAATGAAAGAAATAAAATTTACAATATAAAATCTTAAAAGCAACTGTTTCTATGGACTTTACATATATCTTCATTTATCCTATTTAATGATATTTGTATAAACACATATACATTTACACATATATATTTATAAATGATGATGCTGTGAAACATGCATTTTATATATAATATCTTATAATGTAATTATAGGCTATAAATTTTTCATTTCGTTCTTTGAAGTTGATCTGACACATTTGTTAACAATGGCGGACAGTAAACAAAGAAAACTTCGGTAATTTTCTGGACTCTGTGCATTCACTCACACTGAAATCATTGGGTTTCTGGGCTAAGTTAATGGTGTGGAAATAAAGGATATATTAATTAAGATTAATTTATTCCAGATATCAATGAGCACTTCTAATAAATGAGAAACATGCAGATTTCAAAATTTTAACTAAAATGAATATTTTAAGTACGCTGTGTTGTAGACTGTCATGTGCATTGCATGAATTTTTTTCCTTTGAAATTTCACAAACAGCAAGGTTAGCACCATTGTAACTGCTAATAGATAGGTTAGCAAAAAAAATTTCTTCAGCAATGAGCTGAAGCAAGGCAGTATGGGTCCAAAGCCAGGATGACCAGCTGAGTTTTAGACATGTGCACTGTGCTTTTTCCTTGTAGCCAGTATTCTCATGTTTATGCATGTGTTTTCTGTGTAGAGCCCTACATAGTTGCAGTCAGTGTGCTTGAGAGTAAAGTCTGGCCATAGGAAAACAAGTTTCTTTATGTTAATTTAACTAATTCATGCAGAGATCAAACCTACAACCCTGGCCAGACAGATTTTCCTCTATAACCAACTCCTCTAACCAGACTTGACTCAACTGCTTGTAAAGAAAGCCACCCCGACAGTTAAATTCTGAACCACTAGGCGATCGTGCAACTGGGTCCACCATTCCTTGTTGCTGGTGTAATGTTCTCCAGGCAAGCTTTGATGAAGGGCAATATATAACAATAGCTCACAGCCTAGGGTAGAGTTACAGGAGCACCCCAGAGCTTGTGTGTGTACTTAGGCCCGAGGCCAGAGGCCACACTCACAACCTGCCCAGAGAAGCACAGGGTCTCGTTCTCTAACTCTTAAAGCCAAGCTTCCTAAAAGGGAATTTAGATGTAGCTAATTACTTAGCTTGGGACTTGTCAAGAAGGTGCAGTCCAATTTACAAGTTTTCGTAAAAAGAAAATTATGAGAGAGATGGGATACTGAGACCCAGCACTTTCAGCTGGTCTAGAGAACAGGCAAGCCACTTTACCAGGCACGTTTTACTGTATTTATATATTACTAATTCCATGAAAGTTTATTTCTAGAAGTTTACAAACCCTTTCCACTTCAAATACATAAGCTTACCCCGAGAGAGAATAAGAAGAGGGAACAGAGTATGCAAAAGCCTGGAGGAAGCCACCCTCAGGAGTGGGGTGGGGATAGCCAGACAGTATGGTTAATACAGTGAGAAGAAGAAAGGGGGAAAGTTAAAATGAAGGCCAGGCAGGTGACAGGGAGTTGGCATGTGACACTGTTTACTGAGATAAGAACAGTAACAAGTGCGTAGGGAAAGTAGTGAGCTAGTAATTGCATAGTCTGCATTTAAACATGGTGCTCCAAGGGGCCTACCAGACCTTAACTTGGGTGTGGGTGGGGGTGGGAAGGCAAGGTGACTGTCATCATCAAACAGCACATTCAAGGATCAAGTCTGACTATTTACTAGTTCCATGACTTTGTGCACACATCATAAACTTTCTAAAGTTTTGCTTGATGATCATCAGAAAAGCAAGTGCATATAGAGTGATTTTTTTTAATATCAGATAAAACGGTATTGACAGCAATATCGCCTCCGGAAACTGAGGCAGCATGCCCAGAGCTTCACGGGTCTTCACTGGATGGTGACTTAGAGCTGAAAGAAGTGGACTCATACCCCATCCCTCACCCAGCAACTATCTCCAATCGGCAACCACTTGCAAATGAAAAATTAGTTTCCTCCCAGGGAGTCTCACTAGGCAAACAGACTACTCCTAAGGGCAGGCCGCCTGCCCAGCAGTGGATGGTCACAAACAAGCAGAGGATGAGCTCAGAGGCATCTTTGCAGGTTCCTTGTCTCATATGCCATGAAAGGGCTTTTTTCTTTAACAAAAATAATAAGTATTTTTTATTACTATATATAATTTCCATTTTTCTTTTTTACCCTATAGGTGCTTTCCACATATTTCATGGCCTGCAGTTTAGTTTTTATGGGATTCCTAAGTATACGAATTAGTCAGTTTCTGTTTCTTATGCCTTCTTCCATTTGGTTGTTTTGCCCAATTCCAAAGTGTTAATTTTTGTTTTTGTCTCATTTTTACTTTATTATTACCTTTTAGAAATCTGTTTTTTAAAAATGAGAGACAGAAAGCAGGTGTATCTGCATAGGATGGAAGGGAGGGAGGAATTAGGAGGAGCAGAGGGAGAGGAAGACATAATTAGGAAATTATTTTGGCTTATTTTAGTGTTTACTCATTAGTGACAACAACATAAAAAGGGAAAGTGACAAAAACCTCTCATAACATGTATTTATATAGCTATATCATAATGTATAGTAAGTAAAGTTATATTGATGTTTTATAACATTGGGAATATTTCAATGACTATTTAATAATTGAGTCTGCCAAGCATGGTGGTAGACATCTATAGTTCCAGTGTTTAAAGGTGGATGGAAGAGAGTCAGAGGGCATTGAAGAAGATCATAACTTCATAAGCAGTTCAGGATCACCCAGAGCTATATGAGACACAACCTCAATGAGAGAGAGAGAGAGAGAGAGAGAGAGAGAGAGAGAGAGAGAGAGAGAGAGAGAGAGAGAGAGAGAGAGAGAGAGACTGAAGCTTTGTGTGCTATGTGCTTTGAAACATATATAGAGCTAACAATTAACATTTAGAAAGAAGGTTGTGTCCTGTGGCCTTCCTCAATTGGGTCCTGAGGACGAGACTCTGGCTGGCAGGCTTTGCAACATTTTCTGAGCCATCTTTACCCTTGGAGTCATCTTCCAGCCTTTAACTATGTTTCTGTATATGCAGCCCAAAGAAATACATTCTTAGGTAATTAATTAAAATAGAGGGATTTTTGTGAAGCATATCTTACTAAATGGAAGTTTAGAAACTTAGAGTTGTATGCAATTAAGCCTGTTTCAGGATAGGTATTAAATCATCAGTTAACTTCATTTTCTTTCCCTGGAACTGTTTTGGTAGACTAGCTTATTCCTGTGCCTTTCTCCAAGTGATTACAAGAAAATTCTTGTCCTCAATTCCTACAAATATAAAGATTGGGCTTCACTTTGTGATTTAATAGTGTTGTATTTAAAAATAAAAGTCTTCACAATTGTCAATTTATCTATTACTATGGCCTTCTCCTGTGTGTGTGTGTGTGTGTGTTTGTGTGCATGTGTGTATCTATGTGTGCATGTGTGTGTATGTGTGTATGTGTGTGTATGTGTGTGTTCACGTGTGTGTGTGTTCATGTGTGTGTGTTCATGTGTGAGTGTTCATGTGTGTGTGTGTGTTCATGTGTGTGTGTGTGTTCGTGTGTGTGTGTGTGTGTGTGTGTGTGTGTGTGTGTGTGTGAGAGAGAGAGAGAGAGAGAGAGAGAGAGAGAGAGATCTGCAGCAGAATTTAGTTTCCCTTTCCCTTTCTATCATCTCCATCATTTCATTTGATGTCTTAGAGTCATGAGGGTTGTTTAGCCAGCAGATAAAAAAAAATTGTGCTTTTAATGAGAGATAAACATCTGTGACAGCACTGTCTACAGACCTCCCCCTGCCCTGCCCCCAGTCACTCTCCAGTCACAGCTGGGAAACATAAGTGCATTCTTGCTGGAGCTTTTTCTGAGTCTGGGATCCACTATCTTTTTTTCCCTTAGGCTATCTCAAATAAATTAAAGGCTCTCGGGTGTGACCATGTCACATGATCACATTGAGATATATATCTAGTAGATTTTTAACCTATTGATTTGCAATTCTGAGACTGTATTAGTTACTAGCCATAACTATATGAAACTGAGTCAAGAACCTGGCCCTCCTTCCCTCAAAGTTCTGAATGCAAAGCAGGATTTATTAATGTATTTACATGGCAGGTTTGGGGTGAGAATTCAGAAGGCAATGAGAGCAAGTGACTAAATCTTCTTTAATACCCTTTTGAACTATAAGTGCTATTATTTGCATTCAAACATGCCTGTTTTCATTTATGGAATACCAGTTGTTAACCAGCCTCGTTTAAATTGCTGTTACTGTTTTTTCAGTGAGACAATAGTTACTTTAGCCTTGTTTTAAAAAGGAGAAGATCTCAAATGACAGTATAATGCAGGAAATAGCCTGGTGTCCTCTGTCCCTTTTGCTTCATTGCTTGCTTTCTATATGAAAGCAATGGGTGGTTCTTGATGCAAGAGTGATCTGCTGTAACAGAGATATGCTGCCTACATTGCCTGCAGTGTGGGTTTCTCTCTTGACCGCATAGGCTGAGTCATCTCCTAACTGCTGGAAGGCGGTGTTGTCACTGTTATGAGACACTAGGGATCTTGGGGCTGAATTCATTATGCATGCATATTTTTCTTGGAAAGTTCTACATAAGATGACTTTTCCGTGAATATCTAAAGTCTGCCAATGTCATTCTGTCTGAGGCCACTATTATAAAAATAGATGCATCTGCCAAAATAACTATGTTTCTTTCACGCACAGTGTTTTCATAGTAGTGAAAATACTACAACGAGTTTTTTTTTCCCCCTACATGTGTCAAGATCTCTAAAAATGCACTGCTGCACTGCCTTTCTGGGGACACTTTTATGTCATTAAGCATTGTTAAAAGTCACTAGTCTTAGACAATGTGGTATAACTGAAAATGCTTAGTTACATAAATAATAATTATCATGGTAAAATATAAATAGTATGTAAAAATTCTGTATTCTTTGAATGGGGTAGTTTTGTTTTGTTTCTGAGACAGGTAATTACAAATGTTATACAGAGAATAATATCATTCCAAAAAGCAAATCTCTCTCAATCTCTCTCTCTCTCTTTCTCTCTCTCTCTCTCTCTCTCTCTCTCTCTCTCTCTCTCTCTCTTCCTATTTATTTATTAAATTGTCTACTTTTTAAAATACAAGGTTTCTCTGTGTAACATTGTGTACCCTGGAACTCACTTTGTAGACCACTCTGGCTTTGAACTCAGAGATCTGCCTCCCAAGTGCTAGGATTATAGGCATGCACCTCCACCACCTGGCTGCAAATTTATTTCTTGAAAGCTGATTGGAGATTGGGAAATTACTAATTGGGTAAACAAATGTGCTAAACCAGTATGAGGAACAATGAGTAGATCTCCAATACTGACATAAAGCCAGGCATAGAAGCACTGTATTCTCAGTGTTTCCTGTTGTGCATTCAGAGTTAAAGACAAGAACATGTCCTCCGAAGCTCACTGCCCAGACTCTGTCTCAACCCTGGTGAAAAATGAGGACCAGTATCATCCTCTGACCTCCACACATATAGCTCCATGGAACATATGGTTGCACAATCAAACACACACATACACACACACACACACACACACACACACACACACACACACGTATTTAAAGTGCAAGAAATTTTGGTTTAATAATGTCTAGCCTCCACATTTATGAGCACACAGATGTGTAGGAACCCTCATGAACATATGCACACCATGCTGAAACATACACACTCATATATAATGCACACAATAAAAAATTAATATTTGAAAGTACTATATTTTAGGGTTTTATTTGGTTTGATTGTTTTGTTGTTGTTGTTGTTGTTGTTTTGTTTTGTTATTTTAACTGAAAATGGTCCAGACAAAATGCATTTTGAGTAAAGTGTTACTTCAACCTTACTGAACCTCTTGGACAAAAGGAAAGAAAGCATGGGCAAGGAGTCTTGCAAGACGCAGTAAGTGCCTAAAGCGTTAAGTCACAGCATGATGCACATACTGTGCTCAATTCATTTTTTATTGGGTTAATGAATGGGAACCCCATTCTTATCTGCTTTGTTCTTGGTGACTGTGATACATTTAAAAACATCATTGTATTTCTCACCACAGGAACTCATATTTAAACTAGACATGCATAACTTGGAGTCTGGCAGACTGAAATGCCCCTTTGATCCTCAGCAGCCTTTTGCCTCAGTAATGACAGGTAAGATCAGTGCAAACAAGCCTTACGTCTAAGTAACTTTCTGAAAGGGCCTGTGTAGACTAAAGCACATTTTCTGACTGAATTGAAGATAATTTTGGATTAGCCTTTCCACACATGTTGGTGCCAGTCTTTCTTTATGAATATCATCATCTGCGAAGTGACTGCGGTGACAGCATTCCTTCACGTCTGCAGAGACGCTTTCTAAACAAAAGTCTGACTGAATTCTCTCTAGGCAAAGGTCATGCTTCTTTGTTCTAAAACGACTTGTCCTTACCTGAGATTTTTCTAATACTCAGCATTGACCTTTCTTAACAGGGGGAGTGTCATGTATAGCAATTCTTACATAGGTACATGAATACACAATGGTTCAAGCTACAGAATAAAGTTGCAGAAAGTCCAAGCATCTTTCCCCCATATTTCTACTAATAGAAATGTGAGGGACTTTTTGCTCATGCATGTTACCCTGTCTGGCTTTCCATACATCTTAAGTTCTCATCGAAAAGACTGCCTTGTTGAAAGAAGGCAATGCCATATGGTCTGAATTGTCTTCTAAGGACATCGGCAGGGCCCCTGAATTTGAAACATTATAAACACGCCTTTGTTTTGGTTGGTGCATGACTTTAGTCTCTTATTATGTAGCTTGTCTATCAAATGTTTGAGTAGCTGATAAGAGTGACACACCACGGCATTTTCATTTCCACATAGTGAGACCCAGGAATCTTTTTCTGAAGTGAGTGTGTTTTGAAGTTATACAACCCATGGTCATTTCTTCTTGGGAGATAAGATAAATGATTTTCATGTTAAGTGGAATTGAGGAGCCCTTAATAAACACACACACACACACACACACACACACACACATTTTGAATCTGATTATCCCTCTTAGAAATCCTTATATATGTCTAAAAATAAGCATGACAATTCTTAAACCTGGATATTCAGATGATTTTTTTTCTGACAAAATGTAGACATGCTTGTAGTGTATTTCAAGGGATATACTGCTTCCTTTTCTCTTATAAAGCTTGTTTATTGACATTATCATTTGTTATTCTGTATTTAAACTTTTAACTCACATTGAAATATTGGTATGTATCTTTTATTATAAAAATGACTTTCTATGGTGGAGAAGGTGTGCTATGTGCACCGAGTGTAGGTCACTGGGTTTCATCTGATTTTGTTTCCTTTAGTAGCTGGCCTCGGACATGTAGGTTGAAGGATCCCAAGAGGCCCAGTGAAAAGCTCTTAGACATAAGCAGGGAAGTTAGAAAGTGTTTTAATCACTGTACAATCAGAGAGAGTTGTGAAGATCATGCTTCCAAAATTAAGTTACATTTCAATGGTGATATTGTTTTTTATCCATTATATAGGCACTTAAGAAATTTAAATGATCTACACAAATTAACCATTTTCACTATATAGTTTTCGGTGTAACTCAACGAAGTTTCCTGCAAGAAAATGTCTTGAACAGCCTAGTTATAGTTCTCCAAAGGATGACATATCACGCAGCAGTGACAGACCTTCTTCCTGCCTCCCTCCCCAGTGCTCTGACAGGCAGTGGGAAGCAGAGGACATTGACCTCTAAACCCATTCAGACTCGATCCATCCTTATCTCTTTCCCTTGGTTCCTGCTTTCTCCTTCTACTTCTATGTTTCTGTGCTTTCTCTCTCTCCTCATCCTCCTTCTCACCTTCTCCTGCCATTCCATTTCTTACTCTCTTCATTCTCCTTTTTCTCTCCTCTTCTCCAATATTCCTCTTTCTCTCCTTGATACATTCACTTCATAGAATATAGGACCAAAAGTTTAAGAGGCAGCAAGAGCACAATCCTCCCTTTGTTTATCAGAGCTTTGGAAACATGGTCATCTCAAGGAGTGCGACAAGTTATAATTACAACGCATGACTTCAGCGTTGACAGCTCCCTTTCAGCATGGGATGGACAAGGAAAAGCTGTGGGCAAGGAGGTTGGGTCAGTTAAGCAAATACTAAATTCACCATGCATTCTCATTTTGGCATTTAATTTTAGTTTTTTGAGAGTTGTTACACAGAGGATTCCTAATAAATTTTCTCTGCTTATTTGTGGATAAAAGTTAAGGAAGAATATATCCAAGGAGAAGTCAGTTTATGCATTGTTGTTGAATCAGAAGCACTTGACTTTATTGGATATTTAGCTTTCTAGCCTCTGCTTATCAATATTAATTAAGATATTTCTTCACCTAAGCTATTTCTTCTGGATCTGAAAAAATGCATGTTGTAGTGTTAAGCAGACAATGTGCTGGGTGTCATCTGGACAGCTTCTACTTCCGTCATCTTAGCAGTTGAACTTGCTTTGCTTCTTACAGATGAGTATCTCTACTCTGGAACAGCTTCTGATTTCCTTGGCAAGGACACTGCATTCACAAGGTCCCTTGGGCTGACACAGGACCACCATTACATCAGAACTGACATTTCAGAGCACTACTGGCTCAATGGTTAGTGATGTTTCTCCTCTGTTTGTTTTGACTTTGCTTTTGCAGAAATAAGAAGCTCATTAATATGCATTCCCATGTGTTTGTGAAAAATGATATGGTACAGCATTTAAGAATACATTTGAAATGATTTCACATCAAATTAGGCTAGTCTTCAGAAAGTATGTGTGTGTTATACAGCTAATATTTACTGATTGTGTCCTATATCCTTGACACTCTTGTGTTCTAATAAAGGTGTTATTTTTTAAAGATTTACAACGACATTTGAGACATTATCACCTTCACACTTAATTTAAACATGAGTAAAGTAAAGATGTGAAAAGTTGAATGATTTGATCAAGTCTCACAATCTATCAGCTGCAGAGCTGGGATTTAAGATGTAAATTTGTGTTCTGTGTTTTAATTATAAAGGTTATTAGCCCTATAGAAAAGAAACAGATAACAATGCTACCATCTTTGTTGTGTTTAATGGTAACATAAAGTCATATTTTTTTAATAATTGTATATACTGTGTATAAATTAGAGTGTCATCATTTCCATTTCTTATTATATATTGACATAGATAAGTGTAATGCTAACTTTTGCTGCTAAAATTATGTTTCTGTTTAGAGCCAGCACTAAAGGGTTTTAAAATATTGATATTTAAATGATTGGTCTAATTGTTATTTTATTTAAATACTAAATGGTATTTGTGGTTTAAAATTCTGGAAAGTTAAAAAAAAACCCTAAGGAATTTATATGGTTACATCAAGAACTAATACAAGACCATTTCACCCACTGTATTGCTTTATTCTATTTAAAAGAGAAAATAACACACAATTTTATTTAAACAGTCAGATCACATTTACCATTCTCACCAAAATTAGTGGCTTTAGCATAGAAATCCAAGCCAGAGATTTCCAAAGGACTATCTTCCTATCTCTGAGTGTCATTTGAACAGTGACAATATAAACAAAAGGAAAGACACTTCTAAAACATTTCTTTTTGTAAAAACCTTCAAATAAGTCTGTATACACAGTAAAATCATTTCCACACTTACCAAAAAAGGAAAAAAATATATTGAAAATTAATTGCTTTTGGAATTACTTGATTTGGGAGCAACATTGTAGATTTTCCCTTTGGTACCTGCTCAGATAAATATTCTCAGGGTTTTAAAATAAAGCACAAAATTGCATCTTTCTGTTTAGGGATGGCAAATGTCCTCAAAGAGAGAGTACTTTAAGAGACTGTCTAGTGATTCTTCATCTTGACATGCCCGTAAAGAAGTCTATATGTGTATTTTTATTTGCCTAAAATTCTATTACTGTCATTGGTATTTGAGTGCAATTACAAAATTCTTTGAAATAGTTAGACACTTTTCAAATGGTCTGACACTTCCCTACTAAACAGCTTCTGAGCTTTTACAATACTGAGTGTTACTCCACCCAATAGACCTACATGGACAGGCAGAGGAAGGTGGAAGGTGGCAGAGCACAAAGACAAGAATCTGCTGCTAACTGTGGAGTGTCAGGGTAGTGAACAAGGAGGTTGAAAACAGGTTCATGAACTTGAGGAAAGATATTGAGGATTTTACTTTTCCCCCCAAGTTCCTTCTTTTTATTAGCTCCTACACAACTACTTGTCTTCTGGTTTGTTGAAGCAGTAAGTCAGACAACACTTGCCACAGTAACTCCTGTCAAAATGACTAGCCATGAATACTGCAGCACCACAGTCATCAGAAGGATATCCTTGTCAAAGTTAACTAATTTTGCCATTTTCATCCACCTTATGGTATTTCAGCACAGCTAACTTAACCTTCTTCCTCTTATGCTTATTATTCTTGGGAGTGGTGTAAGATTTCTTCTTCCTTTTCTTAGCACCACCACAAAGTCTCAACACAAGATGAAGGATGGACTACTTTTGAAGTTTGGAGTCAGACAAAGTGTGGCCATCTTCCAGCTGCTTACCAGCAAATATTAGCCTCTGCTGGTCAAGAGGAATCCCTTCCTTATCCTGGTCTTGGCCTTTACATTTACTATAGTACCCGAGGCTCCAACCTGGAGCATGATGGTTATCCTGATAAGGGTCTTCACAAAAATCTGCATCTTGGTGGTGGCCCTTGCAGATGGTGGATCAGAAAGAGATATTGATGATTTTACTTTTTAATCACGAAAATTTATGAGTGTGTGTGTGTGTGTGTGTGTGTGTGTGTGTGTATGTATGTGTGTTTCTTAAAGTTAACTAGCTATATACTACAGAATAAAAGACACTGATGTGAACCTGAGGACAATTCCATAGAGAAAATGAATACAAATGAGAAGGAATAGAAATAAAAGTAGCAATAGTTAGAAGAATATGAAAATATGAAGCAAGTGTGAGATGAGCAATATTTGTTTGTGAATAGGAGAACCCAAAGGACATAAGCTGAGTTTAAAGCACAAGCCAAGAGATAGAAAAATTAAAGTTAATAGAAAAGATGTATGGTAGTAATATCCCTACTAATTAAGAAAACTAACAATCATGAAAAGTTATTTGAGACAATATTTACTTGTGAGTAGTCTAAGTGATCAAAAGACTTGATTTGCATTTCCTGATACTTCTGTCATCATTCTATTCTTGAACTGCATCAGTTGATACACACACTCATGTGCACACGTATTGGAACACAAAAACCTATACTTAAATGTTGACTTTCACTTCTGGCCAAAATGTTCCAGCATTTAAAATCTTTGTTAACTGATAAGGATTCTTGTTATGTATTCCCAAGGGCTTCTAAGTAGTACACTAATCATAAGCATACAAAGTTAAGGGCTGAATCATTATTCCTGAAAGTGGAAGAAGTAGGACACAATGTAAAAAACCTAAATATTCTTTGATTTTCCTCCACGTCTCTTTAACATATAAATGATTGCATACATTTACATACCTTTTTCCCTTTTTCAGTGAGCTCATCTTTCCTAGTGATCTCAACTGTAATATGTTCTGTTTCCTATAACACCAATCATTTCCTTTCATTGGCCTTGAAATGTTTATATGGATTCTTACAGTCTCAGCTTAGATTAGATTTTAAATCATTTTATAGAGAAATAATGGTATCAAATCCAAGGAGTGTACAACTAGCTTTCTGTGGTAATTACTTTTCTTAGTGCTAAGGCAAATAACAAAAACAAAAACAAGCACACAAACAAACAAAACTCTACAAAAGCAACATGAGGGAGGAGCAGTTTCTTGTGGCTCACAGTTGAAGGGTGTGGTGCACTGAGGCACCCGCTCACACAGCCTCTCCAGTCAAGAAGCCCCAGAGATAAAGGCTGTTCTCAACTCTGCTGTTCCATTGTATCCAGTTTGGGACCATAGGCCAAGGGATGGGGTCACTTACTTTTAACTTAATTTGTAAAACTCTCACAGGCAGGCTTTGTGGTTTGTGGACATGGTAATTATTAAGTCCAAGATGGCAATCCAAATGAACCATCATTCTTGCTCTGGTTTTTGGTTCTTTTAATAATCTTTCACTTTAATTGTATCTAAAAATCTGTAAGTAATTTTTCATTATCTTGTTTTCCTGTTTGAACTGTCCTTCCTCACTGGCAGTTTCCTGATGTTATCTCTCTTAATTTTTTTTAGCTTCCTTCACCTATTTACCTTGTACTTATCTTTGATCCCTTCCTCTCCTTTAACTTCTTTATCTAATCTGTCAGTAGGTACCTCTATTTCCTTCAAATCCTCTTTTGACCTTGTTCTTCCCATGGACACTATCCTCCTGTAAGTCCTATTGCCTTGTAGATGTTTTATTGCCCCTATGTGATTGTTTCCTAAC
Organism: Acomys minous; assembly: GCF_964271855.1. Taxonomy (NCBI): domain Eukaryota; kingdom Metazoa; phylum Chordata; class Mammalia; order Rodentia; family Muridae; genus Acomys; species Acomys minous. The sequence goes on from NC_140487.1 coordinate 29,376,025, forward strand.
TAATTTCCCTCACTTTCATGTCTCCTTTTCCATTTTTTATATAACATGAATGTTAGACATTATCTCAGGCCCTTTTATAGCACACTTTTGCTTAATGATATAATCTTGAGAAAATTATTGTTTTCTTGTTACTTACAGGAAGATGTTAGAAGCCAGAGAGTTAGATACTTAACTAGAAGGTTCAGGTAAGATTGAAACTGAAAACTATCTGTCCAGCTCTGGATGGTAAACTCTTTCCAGTATATGTAATACAGGTTTGCTCTGCACAAACAAGAGTTCATGCCCTTAAAATGTTTTCATTTTCAGGTTCCATATCTATGTTCCATGCGGTGCTAAAGCAAACCACGGATGTGGGCTTGGCTGCAAAGGACAAGACTGACAGAGAGAATGAGTTTAGATCAGCAGTGAGAGAGGCCAAGGTTCTTGGCAGAGCTGTGTCAGTGTAAACGACAGGTCAACTGTTTGCTGAGTGAAAGGAAAGCTAGAGTGACAGGAGCCTGACACTTCCAGAAACCCAAACGGTCAGCACTTCCTTGGTCCATGGAAATTAGGCCAGAGCAAAGGAAGGAATTATAGCAACTATGTAACAGTCCTATAATGAGGAGAGAACAGATAGATGAAGGCAGGGAAAAAAATGGCTTTGTCAGGGAACATTTCTCTCCTCCATGATGAGAAATGGCCATGTTGTGCACACATTCAGTAGATGGCCCAGAGACAAAAGCTAGTGGGACTTTCTGGCTGAGTTAGGAATGTAAAGACCAGAGCACAGATGAACTATCTTAATTGATGGCAATCAATGTTAACTTAGGAGCTATTTTTTTAACCTCATACTTCACAAATTGAGATGTAGTGTACAGAAGGGATATGGTCAGGTCCCCTAGCCAGTTCTAAATTGGAAAGTTGATTTTTTAAAAATAGTTATGGGAATGAAAACCATTTCTGATTTAACTCTGGATTTGACACAAAATGGCTAGAGCCAAGGGTTACTCTGTTTGAAACCTATATGTCCAATAGCAAGTACTAGGTTTAATCTCTAGAACTTAAAACACACACATACACACACACACACATGCACACACACACACACACACACACACACACACACACACACACACACACAAACAGACAACACAGAAGCTCAGTGGCCATATGAGCTGGAGACAACATCATTTTGAAGAGTACAAATAGAAAAAAATATCAGTTCAGATTGCTTTGCAAAGTGGTTGTAGAAGTTTGCATTCCCACCAGCAATGAAAAGGTGCTCCCCTTTCTCCACATCTTTGGCAACATATGCTGTCATTTGAGTTTTTGATCTTAGCCATTCTGATGGGTGTAAGACGAAATCTCAGAGTCATTTTGATTTACATTTCTCTGATGACTAAGGATGTTGAACATTTCTTTAGGTGTTCTCAGCTATTCGATATTCCTCTGTTGAGAATTCTCTGTTTAGTTCTGAGCCCCATTTCTTAATTGGGTTATTTGGTTTGGTGATATTTGATTCCTTGAGCTCTTTATATACTTTGGATATTTTGTAGTGTTGGTGAAGATCTTTTCTCAGTCAGTAGGCTGTTGCTTTGTTCTGTTGACAGTGTCTTTTGCCTTCCAGAAGCTTCTCAGCCTCATGAGGTCCCATTTATTAATTGTTGACTTTAGAGCCTGGGCTGTTGGAGTTCAGTTCAGGAAGTTGTGCCAATGAGTTCCAGGCTTTTCCTCAGTCGAAGAAATAATAAAGAAACGGTGGTACATTTACACTGTGGAATACTACTCAGTTATTAATAACAAGGAAATCCTGAAATTTGCAGAGAAATGGATGGAACTAGAAATGATCACCCTGAATGAGTTAACCCAGACCCAGAAAACTGGATTAGATACTGGGACTTCCTATTAGGATGCTAGGTGAGAGAAGTAAGGAAGAATGGGAATTTAAAGGATCCAGAGGGTCCTAGAAACCTACCAGGAGACCATTAAGGCTGACTGATCCAGACCCACGTGGGTCAGCTCAAATACTGTATCAATCACGGACAATGCATGCAGTAAACATTGAACCCCTATCCAGATTTAGCCAATGGACAGCACATTCTCCACAATTGTGTAGAGAACAGAGACTGACTTGGACATGAACTCTGGTGCCCACTATTTGACCACTTCCTATTGTTTTAAATTACATGTATTATTTATATTATCAGTATTATCTGTATTACCTGTAGGCCCAGCTAGTAATCAATTAAGACACAGACACTTGTTATATTTTAAAATAGCTTTAGTTAACTTGGGGCAGGTCAGGTATCAATCTTCTAAACTACTTTCCATAGTAGGGCCTCAGGAATGGGATCCCTGTCTCAATCCCATGCCATCTGCTTCTAATAACTTCTATCAAGCTACCTCCCATCTATAATCCCATATACTTGCTCATGTTCTTCATCTGGGCCAGATTCTCTGTCCACTCCTCTGGCCATGTGCTTCTCCTCCATCTGACCCATGGCAGCCCTCCTGTCTTCCCTTTAGGTCTCCTTTTTCTTTGTGGCAGTCTCTCTTTTTTCCAGAATTCCTCTTTCTCTAAGGCCCACCTATCTCCTTTGTCCTGCCCACATGGGATGGCTTTTTATTATTGTGTCAGAGACATCAACCAGTAATTAGTATCAAATACATCAGATCACCTCCCAACATCTCCCCTTTTCTGTCTAAATAAAAAGGCCATTTTTAATATATAGTAAGTACAATTGTGAAAAATTATAAAAACCAATAGGTAAGACTTACATACATAATTTTTATTCAGAACATATTTGGCAACTTGTAGAAATAGTATCTATTTTATCTTGGTAAATGTAAAGTTTTGAGCCTAAATTAACATCTATTAAAGTTTAAATCTATCAACCTAAAAGTATCTATCTAGACTTAAAAGTATTTTTTAAATTTTTAAACAATAAAGCTTAATTTTAAAAATAACTATTGTCTTTAACTCTCTCTGAGACTTGAGAAGAAATAAATTTAACTACCTGAGTAAAAGGGAGGTGTAGGTTAGTAGTTTTTAAAATGAAAAAAAAAATGACAGAGACAGTTTACTGTCTGAATAGACACCCAACACTATAATGTTGGAGTATCATTTTTAAGTCTTTTGGCCCAGTATATCAGACAGACATATTTGTGAGGCAGGAACTATTGAGGACTTCTTTACCTTGTTTTGGCAGCATTTGGCCATCAACTCTGCCCGTCTAACCTTGCTCATTTTAGGCAGATCTCTGTGGGAGAAAGAAGGACATTTTTGTCCAATGGCTGTTTTGTCACACTCAAAGTCATCTCTACAAGGAGGTTCCTTAATGTTTATCATCTCTTTTGAGGTAGGCAGGATGTTGTCAGGAGTTAACCTTATTGTTAAAGAAACTTTAAAATAATAAAAACATTTTAAATGTCATATTTTGTAGGTCTCTGAGGTTTTTGAAGACCTTATATAACTATAGATGTCAAACCTAGCATGCATTTTTCTATACTTGACATGACCATGAATTGATCAACAATTGACTTATATTACTTAATTATCCTAAACAGCATATAATAACAGTATCAGACTATTGGAAGTAAACTATGTATTGAGTTGTATGTGTACAATACCTGATACTAGAGTAGAAATAAAATATATGAAGAACAATATTAGATTTGAATTTTATTTTAATGTATCAAAATTAAACTTACTTTATCAATATACAAAATTTTATATTAATTAATCAAAATTAACCCTATTTGTGAGTAACAGTTAAGACCTTGGTGGGGAAGCCTGGTGGCACTTAGAGGAAGAGTAAGCAGGCTACCAGGAAGAGACCTGATAGACTGATCTTACAGTGGGGGACTAGCTCCCCTTCTGTCACAGACCTAGGGGAGGGGAATAGGATGAAAGAGGGACGGAGGGGGAATGGGAAGATACAAGTGAGGGGATAACAATTAAGGTGTAATCTGAATAAATTACTTAAATAAAACTTTAAAAATTAGATTCACAAGGCTACTGTTGACTTGAGAGAAGTGATAGTCAATGTATCAAGTAGTCAGCTGAGGGTAGAATGTGCTTTCCACATTTAGATTAAGCAAACTATTAAAAGAAAATTCTATATTCATTGAGTATTTGTTTTCGACGTGATATATATGATTATTTTTAGTAGATTTAAGCTGCTGGAGCACTGAGGGTGTTTGAAGTCCTTACATGCACAGCAGGCTGTACCCTGACTCTCTTGGCAGCAGGCAGAGTGAGAACAACTTAGTTCTCTGCTGTTCAGGCTGTCTGTAGGACCAGACAGCCCATCCCTCTTTCATGACCTAGCTTCCTCAGTGCTGAGCTCCTTCTTGAAGCTCTTCCTTAAATGGACTATCAAGAAACAGAACAGCATAACTGAAACCATGTGTCCAGTTCTAGGTATAGCTCAAGCTGATCTCACTCTCCATCAACATAACCTTTAAATGCATAGAGACAGGGACCCAGGGACAAATCAGGGTGGTTACCGCAACACTGCTGAGTGTTTGTTAGAATCTCAGAGTGGAGCTAAAGAATGTCACCCCTTGGAAAATGAACACAAGTAATGAACCTTGGATGCATGTGTTTTTGTTTTCTTTCTGGAGTAGCTGGGAGCTTTTGTTTTACATTTTCATTTTTACCATATTAGAGGGGGTTTTAATTTAAAGTTTCTGTTGAAACTCTCTGTTGTCTGTAAATTCTCCCACATGGAAGGAGAAATTAAAACAATTGGAAGAAGACAGAAGAAGAAATAAAGGGCAATTAGAGAGATCAGTGCCAGTAAAGTACTGGGGTAGGTGTGATCACTCTGTGCAAAAGATGCTTGTGGAAGAATGAAAAGTGCTTTGTTCCGCAGGCTGAGCTTCTGTCATCTTCAGCTGGCAGTGCCCCATGGTGTCATGCTAGAAGTTCAATTGTGAAAACGCAGCTTCAAACTCTGTCCCTATTAGGACATATGTTTTAAATGCCAGGGAGAGGGGAATGTGTTATAATAAAGCCCAGGTGTCTATTGCTATAAGCCCAAATTGTTGAATTCAACATCCACGGACTAATTAAAGATAGTTATTTTTACCCAAATTTGGCAGTGAATCAGGAAAGAACGTCTATCGTAAAATGCTAACAGTGTTCTAAGACAGGATCTCAGTGTAATCTACAAGAAAGAAATGCCCTATTCTCAAAACTTATGTTTATTTTTAGCTTGTAAGTATGTTTATTGTTTAAATCGCAGAACAGAGCACTGCTTGATACTCACTCTTCTTTTCCATAATTAGATTTCTTCATATAATGAAGATTTGGCTTAGACTTGCCCTCAAAATAATTTTCCTCCAAGACTTGTAAAAGAGCCACATTTAAGAACTCAATAAAAATAAGCAATGACTGAATAACACGAAGTCCTGTATGTTGCATGTTATGTGTTATCTAACAGTTAAAGATCAGTGCTTGCAACGCCATGATAATTTCCTCCGTTGGTGTCATACAAATTCCTGAAATGTGGGCCGCTGTCATGCCCTATCTTTTGGTTGTTTCAGTGGGTGCTCTCTGGCAGCAACTACATATTTTCATTTTCAAAAAAGTTGTGCCATGAATGCCTGTAGCACAGCCTCAACATTTGTCATATCTGCACTCACTCCAGACCTTGAATATTCTACTTTCTCATGTAAATGAAGTGGAGATCAGTTGGCCCAAATCATTTCAAGTAGCCATTCTCCCACATTTCAAAAACTTATTCAGACAGACAGATTTTTTTTTTCTGAGGCAGGATTTCTCGGTGTAACTGAAACTGTCTTCAAACTCACTCTGTAGATCAGGCTGGTCTCGTAGAGATCCATCTGGTTCTGCCTCTCAAGTTCTGGGAACAAAGGAGTGTGTCACCATGCCTGGCTTTTTTGTTTGTTTGTATGTATTTTTGTCCATTTGTTTAATGCTAGAGGGGTTAATTTTATAGCCCAAACTTTCCTAGGACTTACTATGTAGGATAAGCTTGCCTCGAACTCAGCAATCCCCCTTTGCCTTCATTCAAAGTATACTGGGATTACAGGTTTGAGTAACTATGTTCGGATTGAAGGATATTTAATAAATACTTTCCTTCATCCATTTTAACTTACTATTACTTGGTACTTTTCTGTATCAAATTGTGAAGTCTTCATTTTCTTTCTAGAGAAAGGATTAAAAATTTTCAGTGTTTTTCTTTGTTTGGATGGCTTGTTTTTGTTTTGCTTTCTTTTGGACAGGGTCTCACTACCGAGCTCTGGCTGTCCTAGAACTCACTATGTAGACCAGATTGGTTCCAAACTCACAGAGATCCTCCTGTCTCTTTTCACCCCCGTCCCCCACCTCCCACACTTGACTGCTAGGATTATAGACATATGCCACCATACCTACAAAATGTGAATTTTGTAGCACTGTATGTATTCCATTATTTAAAGTTTTCATTATAAATTTATATTAGTAAGCTAGAGAGATGGCACAGCAGTAAAGATCAATGGATGCTCTTCCAGAGGGTCTGGGTTCACTTCCTAGCACCAACATAGTAGCTCACTACCAAAGGAATATCTAGTTCCAGGCAACCTGAGGCCCTCTTCTGGGTCTGTGGGCAGTATGCATGGAAATGTTATACAGGTATACATGGTAGCAAAACACACATGCACACAATAAAATAGAGTATAATAGAATGCAAAAAATGATAAGTTTAAAATTAGGAAATAAACTTGTCAGTTACATAGATCCAAAAATACAATAACATTTCAAGAGTCATCATGATTCATGTTCCTGCTGTTACATTTAAGTGCTATACTCTATTTATGCTCACACTAATGTTTGTTTTAAACTTTAATGATTACTGTTTAGACATTAAAGTTGGTCTAAAAGAAGAGAGCCAATCATATTCCTATGAGTTCTAAATAATTTCTCCTAGCCTCCCTTGAGCTCACCCTAAGTACTTATTTATTGATTTACTTATTCAGTCCTCACTCTCATTCAGTCTCTAACCATCTATATATAGAGTGGTCCTATCCATGTCAATGACTCGTAAATTAAGATGATTAAAATCGTCTCATAGAGGGTTGTTTTCTTTTAATGCCCACATAGCTAAACTATGACTGGAGATTATCATAGTTTTATACCATCGCATCAGAGACTTAGAGCATTGGAGAGAGTAGCACCCATCCCATTTCTATGTCTTTAGGAATGTTATACACTGAAGGTCCTTTTAAGGTAACTGGAACATCAGAACTGGTTTCCTTAGCCACGTCATATACTTACCTACTTTAGATAGAAAATGAAGCCAGTTCATACAGATAAATTATTGTTTGATCCTAGTAGTCCTTGGCTAATTATTTATTTTCATTAAAATGTTAAAGTCCTAATTAAACAAATAGAAAAAATCATGATGTTTTCTAGTATCTGATCATTAATTGGTTGGTTGGGTGTTTGTTTGAAGCAGGGTTTTCAGTATTCCAAGCTGGCCTCAGATTTGCTACTTAGACCAGGATGATCTTGATCTCCACCTCCCTAGTGCTGGCATTAGAGATGCCCTCCACTGCACATCGCTGTGATGTTTCTTTTTAGAAAACATTTGGATAACAGGTCATAAGAGTTTGTTGGTTAGTAAAGGGGATTGTTTTTACATCCCTCAAGTCTAAAATAATCCACTGTAACTTATCAGTAACTCAAATGTGAGTATGGTAGAGGGAAACCAAAATCCTGAGTGGAACTGTGATGTAACCTTGGCAATTTAAGAAAAATTGAAGAATAAAAAATATCCAGGTCTCATGTACTTTTCTAAAAGTAACTTTCCAGTAATTTTATGGGTCTTAACCAAAGCTGGACTACAAAGAATATAAGAGTGGATTGGAAAAATAACAAATAAAGAGAATTAGTTTGTGCAGTTATTTCTCTCCCCTCTTTTCCTAGGGCAAAAAGAGATTGGACAGGAGACTAAGGGCTGTTCAGGGAAGGCTGGGCTGATGATAATAGAGCTACCCACTACTTGATTTGTGTGTGTGGGTATGTGTGTGTGTGTGTGTGTGTGTGTGTGTGTGTGTGTGTGTGTGTGTGTGTGTTAACATGCATACTCTTTAGCTGTTTTGTTCTGAGAAAGGATCTCATATGTGCAAGGTGGGTCTCAAATTCCTGACCCTCCGTCCTCTGCCATCCAAGTGCTACAATTTAAGATGTGTGCTACTACACCTTTTGAAGAAGGCTAATATGAAGCTTTCTTTATGGGATCTTGGATCAATTGCATCCATCTTCTTGAAAATGATTTTTCAAAACTCCTGAGATACATAAAAATCCTATCCTTAGGCATAAAGCATCAAGAACAATGTGATATATTGTTTTCTTCTGCTTCCTGAGTACTCAGTGCCTGTGATTCCTGCAGGGCTCTGTTTAGCTTAGCTGGTTCCTCTGCTCTTAGAGAGCCATGCTTATCTTCTTTGTCCTTACTACTGAACCAAATACAGATCTGTTATCAGGCTGATTTACAGTTACACAAAACAATGTGAACTACCCAATTCTTTCTAAACAAGACATTAGGAAACTGTATCAGACTTAGAAGCAGCACAAAGAGGTTTTTCTTGTGCTACAGATGTTTTGTCACTAGCCATATATGAAGGATGGCTTTGTAGGTCAGGAGAGGCATTGAATAACTATGTCTCTACTGTAAGCACATGCTGTGCTCAGGTTTCCTAGCCGCATTGTGCTCATAACCATGGCAGTCAGAATCATCACCATCGCTGTCATAATAAATCATATTAATCTTTTCCTAATTTGTAGTGATGGGACCCAGTCTTGGCACATGCTAAGAAACCACTTTACCACTGAGGTTTCTATAGGTTTTTGGTTTATTTTTACTTTTATTTATTTATTTATTTTTTATTTTGGAGACAGAATCTCACTAGATTGCATAGGTAAACCTTGAACTCACTGTGTAGCCCTTGTACTTGTGATCTTCTTGCCTTAGCCTCCACAGTAGCTGGTATTACAAGTTCATGCTACCAGGGCAAGCTATAATTTATGTTAATTGACTACCTGGCACTGCCAGTTGCTAAGTGCTTTTGTGTATAGTGTATCACTAGTGGATTCTATTTGATATTACTAGAAAATAATATTAGGAGTCTCATATTATGTATAACAAAATTGAGGAATAAATAGCATCTTGGAATTTTGACTAAGATCATGTATACTAAATTGCCTAAGATCATATTTAAAAATATAAGCTCAGGAAGAGTACCTGTAGGGCATATGCTGCACATAACCTGGGCAGTATTGGTCATTTTATCACACCTCTGGTGAATTTCACACAGTACAGTAAAGGATGCCACGATTATCATAATAAATGACATGTACAGGTTTCTCTAACTTACAAATTACAATTATTGAAAAGAGATAGTTTCATCATAAAGAGCATACAAAATCATAGAATACTTAGAGATTAAGAAAAAAAATCTTCAAGTCATCTGTACAACATTTGGTCAACAATGGACCACGTATACTCTGTACAGAATGTGAACTCACAAGACTACCTTGCCTGGTGACATCATGGGCAGTTATATTCCTGTAACTACTTTCTATCATGTTTGCAAAGTAATGATGAAATCATCAAATAACTCATTTCTCAGGATATGTCCTGTGACTGATTTAGTTGCAATCACTAAGAGTAATTTTGTCACCCATTGCTGAAACTCCTCCCAGGCTTGTTCATTAGCCCTTTGTGTTACCATATACCTCCACCGTGTACTGCGTTCGTCTGCAAATCTTGTGTCCTACATTCAACTCTCAGACCCCTTTCAGAAAATTGTGCTAGTTGTCTCGTGTACAAAAGTCACAGAGACCGTTCTGGCTGTGTTATTTTTATAGTTTTAAGTTATAACTGTCCTATTTTTCACACAGGAGCAAAATTTATTGGGACATTCCCCATTCCGGACACCTATAACCCGGATGATGATAAAATATATTTCTTCTTCCGGGAATCATCTCAGGAAGGCAGCACTTCTGACAGAAGCATTCTTTCAAGAGTTGGAAGAGTTTGTAAGGCAAGACTCACTTTTTTTTTTTTTTAAGAACCATGGTCTTATATGTCTATAGTAATGAGGTAGTTCACTTTAAGTGTTGAAATGAAGGGGACCATCCATTGTTGATACAGATGAAAGATGAGTTCACACTGTGTGTAATTTTTCAGATGCCATTGTGAAAAACAAAAACAAGTTATTTTCAAATATCAAATTGTATTTTCAGTGCTTGATGTGCCTTCCTGGTCTTGCACACTCTTGGCACTCTGCCACTGTCCTTCGCCACTTACATCTCTTTCAGAAAGACAACTCACTTTCTTGATCCTCAGAAGGAAGTTTCTATTTAATGCTAAACAATCTCATCTTAAAATGAATAATCATGAGTGACTTAAATGCTAACAAAATCATGTCCATGTTTTTTACTAATATATACCACACATCTAACAACCATGTATTTTGTTTAGACCAAGTTGGTTTGAAAGATAGCTATATCTTATATTAAACACTTCCTCTGCAATTAACCTAGACTAGTTATAAGAAAAAGAAAAGAAAAGATAAAATGTTTATTTTAAGGAATACTGCAATTAGTTCTGAATATTGCCATTTCATGTAAATTATAGTAACCACATTAACTGCTTGAGGCACATTTTGTTCCATCAAGACTTTTAGTTGATTGACTATCGACTTTACAGACTAGTGAAATCACTGGAGCCAAACTCGTGATTTCTGAATGTATGTATTCTTCCTAGAGTTACCTCTACTGAGATAGCTTTCTTGAGAAGACATAAATCAGTTATTATGGGAAAGAGCTGTTAAGCTAATAAATACTGTCTGCAGGGCATCTCTCTTCGGTCTTAAACAAACTTTTCACTTTCTTCTATATAAGCCTGTCACTTTTGTCTTATTCTGTGCCCTCAGGCTTCTGAACACTTCCAGGGACACATATACAAACCATCACCATACTTGAAATTGCTAATGACAACACGTTTTTTGGATGAAGCCGCCTTGTGAGCATGGACCATTCTTTACTTCCTATCCTAGTTAATAATGCTGTCTCTCCCACTGATCCTCTTCCCCTGACAGGGGACAGATCTCAAAGAAGCATTTTCATTCTCTCAGAGTTCAAGAATCTGAGGTCTTCTCTTAATGCCTCCTGCTAGGGATGAATGGCCATGCCTGAAGTGCTCCTAGTGTGTTAGTCTACTGCAGCACGCCACATAACAACAGTACGCTGACCCTGAAAGCCATGGGGTAGATTGACACTTTGTTTAAGTGAAGTATGTTGACTATGTCAAAAGGGTTTAAAAGTAGTGAATCCATTTCAGGAATCTTTTTGAAAAACATGCATGACAAGTGTGCTGCTTGTGGATAGCTTCAGTGCTTTCTTTTTCCTTAATGGGTATAATCCATTTGATAGAAATTTATTTCTAACAAATTAATGGTTTTATTCATGTGTAAATGAATCTTAATGGTAGAAGAATGCTTAACATTTGTCAGAGTTATAAATTTCTACATAGAGATTATAGGAAGGACTGTAAGCATTAACCATGGAACATTCTTTTTAAGCTGTGATCAAACTCCTGGAAAACTCGAAAGGCAAAAGTAAAAAATAAAAATGCAATAAAAGAATCTTCTCAAGTCAAAAAAATTCTCTGAGACTACACAGTAAGATTCTGTCACCCTCTTATTCTAGAAGATTGTGAGATTAAATAAAGACATGGGGTGGGTTAGTTTAACTGAACAGAACTGACCTTGTCATTCAGTGTGTCTCATGTCTTAATCATTCATTGAACCAGCTTAAGAAAGCAATGTCTTTCTTAAGACTGCTCAGTATAGTTCTTATCAAATGGTTACATGTTCACAATATCTGGTTCTAAGTCCTCTCTTTGCAATTTAATTATAGCACATTTGATGCATATTCACTATTACCTTATATGTTATTTTCACATGACAGAATTCTTCTGACATTATTTGGAATGTATTCTTTTTGTAGTTTATTTCCCTTACTTCCTAAATATCATCTTATTTCTTATTATTTGTCCAGTAATAACAAAAATCATATCTTTATCATGGGACAAAATTGAGTTTGATAATTTTAAGGACATAGTCAAGAAGGAAGATTTCATAATTGGCAGAATGACAAGTAAGCTGTGGAAGCACTTCTGACTTTCCCAGGCTTTGTTCTAATAGCACGGGAGTCTTTTATCCTGCTTGTTCTGCTGATGTTTTCCCACAGTCCATATTTGGAAATACAAAGGTTTTGTTCTTGCTGGCATTGTTAGCTTTCATTTTTAACTAATACTTTGCACAAAAAGGATCTGTTGTCAGTTTAAGAATTATATGCATCTTCTGTTATTAAACTTTGAGAAATGGTGTTATAATGAACTTACATATCTGCTTTCTTAACTTATTTGACATAAAGTTATTGGTAAGAAAGAAGTTTCAGTAGTAGACTACTCTCTCTCTCTCTCTCTCTCTCTCTCTCTCTCTCTCTCTCTCTCTTTCTTTCTCTCTCTCTCTCTCTCTCTCTCTCTCTCTCTCTCTCTCTCTCACACACACACACACACACACACACACACACACACACATGACCAAATATTGTTCAAGATAAAACTAATGTAGTAATCCTTTCATGCATTATCTGGGAATATTTCACCAAGAGTAACAAGATATGACTTCTCTCAAAAACACATTACACTTCTGATACTAAGTTGCTATTTATACTAAGTTTTTCAAGAAAATCTCAAAATGCGCTGAGGTATACACCAAGGCACTCATAATAAGATATGATACAAATAGGAGACATGAGAACTGGCTATCAGTGAAGTTTGAGAACATCACACGAAGGAAACAACTGTAGTGAATCCTACAGAGTGAACAGGACTTGGCTACCTGGAGCAATGGAGGGCAGGCATTCTGCACAGCACTTGTCACTGTGGCTACCTGGAGCAACGGAGGGCAGGCATTCTGTACAGCACTTGTCACTGTGGCTACCTGGAGCAACGGAGGGCAGGCATTCTGCACAGCATTTGTCACTGTAGATTCCGTTCACAGAAGGCTGAAGTCTTATAACAAGAATTCAAGGCATGTGTCAGGGGAGCAATGTCTTTCTTGTAAATTAGGCGATAAAACGTCTTGTCTTCATGTCAGCAAACAAGAACACTATTATGTAGGCAGTAGTGAGATATGCAATGCTATCTGAGGTACAGAAGGACAAGGTGGGTATATTTAACCAACACTTGAAGAATTCATCTGGATTGAAAAATATGTGTGATTAGGAAGCCTGTCAAATCCAATATGGTAGGAATAAATACGTGGAGTTATATTCACGAGTTATTTAAGAAAGACTCTATTTATATATAAAGGGTAAATAATTACTATTATTTCATTGATAGAATAATACAAACTACTGCAGTCTATGATTATGGTCATAATCCTATGCAGTATTTAATGCAGTAATCACATGCTGTTATGTTGAAAAATAAATATTGAGATCGAATATGAATTAACAAAACATTTTACGGATTCTTTTTATGAAATGAGATTGACCTCACATAATACATATGTCATAGGCACATCCCAGAAGTCACAGCATATAGATAAGTACTCCTGTACTCCTTTAACTGGACTTTAGAAGACAATGCATGGTTCTAGACAGTGGGGAAAGGGTGCATTTCCTTATGAGATAGGAACCAGCGTAGATGTTATATCAGGACATGCTCTAGTTGATGTGGCTCTGGGATATGGTAACATGTTAAGCTACTTAAGAGCATGAACCTAAGGCTCTGTAGATCTGTATGAGTGAGTTTTAAAGCCTCTGGTATATGTTGGCTCTTGAGTCATAGAAGCTTCTGAAATTGTTCAGTAGCATTTGTATGCAAGATGAAACACAAAGACAGACTCCAGAGGGACAATACAATTTTAAGAAAAACGTAAATGTCTACAAAGGCAATTGGAGAAGAATTTTCATAATGTGATAGGATGGGAAGGATAATTACCACCAGTCAAGGTAATAATATTTTAATTCGTAAAAAAGCAGTTGCTGTGCGCAGACATACATTTCTCTAATCATAGTACTTGAGAGTGTTAGGCAGGCAAATGAGACATAATGGAGAAGGAGGATAGTAAGCAGATGGGATGAGAGAAGAAGAAATAATAATAATAATGATAAAAAAAAGGAAACCAAAGTAGTTTTCAATGATGTTACAGTCCAACAAATCAGGTATAATCAGGATTTAAAAGCCAGGATTTGACAGTCAGCCAATAACTAATGACCTCCTACTCAAGTCTCACTTTATCCATTTATTTTATTTTTTTATAACTTGTTATTATAAATTTATTCACTTTACGTTCCAATTGTAGCCCTCTCTCTTGTCTCCTCCTGGTCCCTCCCTCCCTCCCTCCCCCTCCCTCCTCCCTCCCCTAGTCCTCAGAAAGGGGGAGCCCTCCTCTCACACTATCTGACCCCAACCTATCAAGTCTAATCAGTACTGCCTACATCCTCTTCCTCTGTTGCCTGGCAAGGCCTCCTCACCAAGGTGGAAGAGATCAAGGGCAGGCAACTGAATCTATGGCAGAGACAGACCCATTCCCCATATTAGGGCACTTACATAGAGATTGAGCGGCCTATAGACTACATCTGGCCAGGGAGTCTATGTCCTCTGCATGCATGGTCCTTGGTTGGTGCATCAGTCTCTGCAGGTGCCCCCCTGGGCCCAGATTTATATATATATATATATATATATATATATATATATATATATATATATATAAATCAATATATATATTTGGGTATTATCCCTCTGCCAGATGGATGTAGGGTTGATGAAGAACTTTTCCTATTTTGTAGGCTGTCAGTTGTTCTTTGATAGTTCCCTTTGCCTTACAGAAGCTTTTCAGTTGCATGAGGTCCAATTTATTAATTGTTGATCTTATATCTTGAGTTGTTGATGTTCTTCTCAGGAAATTGTTTACAGTGCCAGTGAGTTCAAGGCTTGTCCTTACTTTTTTTTATGTTGGGGTGTTTAACCCATTGGACTCTAGTTTTGTGCACAATGATAAAAATGGATGTATTTGCATTTTTCTTCATGTAGAAATCCAGTTAGATCAGCATCGTCTGTTGAAGACATTATCTTTTTTCCATTGTATGGTTTTAGTTTCTTTGTCAAAAATTGTGTTCATAGGTGTGTGGGTTTATTTCTGGGTCTTTGATTTCTCATTCCATTGATCCACCAGTCAGTTTCTATGTCAGGATGCAGTTTTTATTACTGATGCTATATAATACAGTTTGAGACCAGTGATAGAGACTCTTCTAGAAAATTTTTTATTGCACAGTACTGTTTTAGCTATTCTGGTTTTTTTTTCCCACATGAATTTAAGAATTGTTCTTTTAAGCTCTCTTAAGAATTGTTTTGGCATTTTGATGGGAACTGCATTGAATCTGTAGATTGCCTTTGGTAAGATGGCAATGTTTACTATGTTAATCCCACTGATGCATGAGAATTCTCCATTTTTAATCCACACAAAGTGCATACCCACACCTTCTATGACTATTGTATTAAAAAATGTAAGGTTTAAGTGAGAGCATTAAGATTTGCATATGATGATTGACATAGAATTCTGGGTGTGAGCACATGTCAATCTAATGTAGGAAAACTGCATGTGAAAAATGAAACACCTGGTCATAGCACCTAGTAATGTGCACATACACGTCATATATCATATACATAGTATTTTTAGATCCAGTTCAACTTTTGGAACTTCTTCAACTGCTGAAGAAGGTGGCAGTAATATCCTGTGGCTTAGCTAACAAACTCTATTGGCAACAAAGAGCATTGTATTACATCTCTGTTTGTTTAGTTGATTTGGAGAAAGTATTTGCCTTGGTGGCCAGGCTGGCCTGGAACTCACTGTATGGTTCACACCCAACTAAAACCTCTCACAATCCCCTTAATTCTACCTTCTGAGTGCCGAGATTCCAGATGTGCAACATCACGCTCAGTTAATATTTAATTAGTCAGTCATAAATCTGGAAATTACTGTTATTTTGCTTTCATTTTAATAAGGGTTTATTTTGTTATCTGTATTTATGTGTAAATGTGTTTCTGTGTGAGTGTATGCTTCGTGTTTGCAGGTACTTACAGAGGCTAGAAGGTCATTTATTCGCCTAGAGCCGGAATTATAGGGTGCTGTGAGCCACCTGAGTCTGTCTGATGCTAGGAATCAAACTCTGGTTCATCAGAAGAGCAGCAAGTGCTTTTAACTTTTGTGTTATCTTTGCAGTTCTTTGTTTTGTGTTCATTTTTTTAAAAATATGTGTAATTTGTAAATGTGTAACATTTCTGAACACAAAGTAATTTGGGACCATATATGGTGAACATTTATTAATAATGAGAACAGTATAAATTTTGGCCAGGAGGTATGGAAGGGAGCAATGTCATTTAACTGAGAAGTTAATTTCACAAGGCATTATTAATCAATAAGAGATGAGGAGAATACCTCTTTATGAAGACACTCATTCAAGCTAAAAATTATTGCTGTCATACAAGGCATGTTTCCTAATGAACTATCTTTTTATAAGATCCTGACTTTCTAGTTCAACAATTTAACAACCTTTTCATATTTAAAATTGGATACTTAGCCTTAAATGCTTTCTAAGATCTTTGTTAAGCTCTATTTAATTCTTCAATCTTGTGGAACTGTCAATATTTTGAGACACTAAGTGGGCCATCGTACGCCCTGGAGAATTTCTGTCATAGACAATAAATTATATAGATCTCCATGGTGAGGAGTTCCACACTGACTGAATGATCAGTCACAGCAGCATAAGATAAACCGTGGAAAGGATTCTGTTTATTTATTTTGAAATTCAGTATTTTCTGATACCACTGTATCTATACAGCACTCCACCACCTCCCTCTCTTTCTCCCTCTCCCTCCCTCCCTCCCCCTCTCTCTCTCTCTCTCTCTCTCTCTCTCTCTCTCTCCCTCTCCCTCTCCCTCCCCCTCCCCCTTCCCCTCCCTCTCCCTCTCTCTCTCTCTCTCTCTCTCTCTCTCTCTTTCTCTCTCTCTCTCTCTGTGTATGTGTGTGTGAATGCCAGTCCCCTTTAGTGAGGGAAGCTTGCAGCTATGCACCTCAAGGCTGTTTTGATTACTCCTGGATTCCCTTCATTTTTGGAAGCACTGTGGCAGGCTTACTTATGCAGACCACTCTGCGTTCCAGCTGCAGGCTATGCCAATCCTCTTTTTGTTTTGAGCATTTCCTTTTGTCCATGCCAGGAATTCAATTTGGATGGCCTTGTCACATAACTTGCCTAGGGGTCTCATTAATAGCTGTTTGCTTCAATTCCACTTGCATTGTCTGTTTTGATATATGGCCCTATTTGGACAATCCCTGCCTTTGAAGATTTGTGTTTTCAGCCTGATGACACTTTCTGTATTTATTGATCTCCACTGAGCTGTGGTTTTTGTGCTTACTTTTAGCGTGTCACCTGCAACCTAAGTGAGAGATTTAGTGCCCATGGTTACAGATGTGCTTTCTCCGCACTTCCATCTGTTTTCCTGTCAGAGAAATTCCTGGGAAGGGATTGATAATGTTTGCTGTCGCTCCTAAAACAGAAATCAGTGAGCCTCAATACTACCTAAAAGCATGCCTGCGTTTACCCAATCTAACCTGCTAGTGCTTAGAAATGAAGTTATTTAGCAAAATATGTTAGTCAGTATCTCTAATAATATTTCTGAGCTCTTGAAGTAGTTACAGAAACAAGTTCTTCCTGTTTACACTGATGATCTTCAATGGAAAATCACAATCAGTTGCCTGTGAATATTATTTAAGAGACAAAAATAACAAACTAAAAGTAAGAAAACTTGTAGTTGAAACTCTCTTTAGACTTTTTACATGGTTTAAAACTAGGCATGGTGGTACATGCTTACAACCCTAGTACTTGGGAGATATGGACAGGAAGATCAGAAGTTCCAAGTCATCCTCTGCTACATAGTGAGTTCTAGGCCAGCCTGAGATACAAGAGACTCTGACTCCAAAAAAAAAAAAAAAAAAAAAAAAAAGTCTGTTTAGTACTACTGGACTAACTTTGTAATCATAGAGATTTTTCAAGTCTATAGACCTGAGAGAATAATATGCTTCAAGAAATTAGGATGATAAAAGATAGAGTTATAAATTCACCTTTGATTAAAACTTCAGCGTTTGCCCAGTGCCCTTCATCTATATTCTTGTGCAAAGGAAAGAGGTGAATTTCCGGAAACATTTAAATACAAACGTCTTTTCTGCAGTCTCTTCTCTAGTTGTTGTCCTCAACAGCATTTAATCTTTTTTTTATACTTGGAAGTGACAAAACTGGCCTTGTTTTGAAATGTGATATGAATTTTAAAGTGTTTTTCAATAATGAAAATATTATTCTGTCACTGATTCTATCTCTTAGAGGCAACTGCACCGGTCATCTCTAGACCACTGTTACAAAGTCAGCAGATTACATTAGGAAAACTTAGTACCTTTGCGGATGACTTAATGGATGTTATATTTCATTATATCATATTCTTTATCTGATTTCTTATTTGTAATATGATGTAGCTCACAGGCTTATATAGTCCTGTGCTGAAATGTGCTTTTAAGTGTTCTAAAGAGCGCCACTGTTCAAGGAGTTAATGTGAGGCCCTTAACAGTACCTGCCCAGTTTACTCCTCTCTGGACCATCTCAGGCTTCACTACGTTATCTCTAGGGACAGAATCTGGGTTTTGAAAACTTAATGAAAATGACCTGTATATTCTCTGTGAGTGAAGGAAGATGTTAAAAATAACCCCAATCATATGGGAAAACTCAAAAGCTTAACACTATAATCATAACATTAGAGAATAAAATGACACCTGGAATAAAGTCCTGAATTTCACATTTGACATAGACTGTGTACATTAAAATATATCAGTATTTTAGGGGTGGGTAAGAGGGCTCAGCGAGTTAATTGCCACCAACATGAACCCACTGGACAAAGGAGAGAAGAGATTTATTCAAACTGTCTTCTCACCTAAACATACATGCTGTGACTCCTATAAGCCCCTCCCCAAGAAAAAAATAGATGTTTCAGAATCTTATCAAGACACTAAAAGGAGAGTTTTAATGAAGATATGTCTGTATATTGCAAGAACGAATGCATGACAGTGATGTTATAACCTCCTAGAACAAGAGAATACAATGTCACTCTCATTTTCTGCAGCCTGCTTTTGCAGTAAGTTGTAACTGTGGTTTCTTCTGAATCGGTCATGGCAAGAACAACAAAACTGTTCTCACTACTGAAAATGAAAATACAAAGTAAAATACTGATATAACAGTAATATCAATTTATAACTGCCTCAATGAAATCTTCATATGACATTATTATACTCAGCAGTCCTCTCAGGTGCGTTGTGGAAACAAATGTGCAAGTCTCGGTGACTCACATAGAAGTGGATGAGATGCAAAAAGAAAGATGCCATTATTCATTTTCTTGAGAAACAGGTGTTATAGCGACTCATGTCTTTAGCAAAAGAGGCTTTTAGGGATACTCCCCTCTTCCCTTTACAAACATCAAATCTCTTGGGACCAACTCTCCACTGCTCTCAAGGATGCCAGAGGCAGTTCTGACACTTAGGAATCTCAAGCAAGTTCCAGGTAGCTTGACAGCCAAGATTCATTACCCACCTACTAACAGTTGACAGTTGAACTACCTTAAAAGAAGAGACACAAAAACGGTACATACACAAGTCATTAAGAAAGGGAGCAGAGAAGAAGAAAACCAACCACAAGTGTCTTCTTACACGCTTTCTGGGCATTCTACAGATTCAGTTCATGCTCCTGAACATACAAATTCAATATATTCTCAAATGCTTTGGGAATTTCATTGATTTTCAGAATTTATCATTAAAATTTAATGTCAGTTAATATATTCTCTTTGTTTTATAAATAGGTAAAAATGACAACCTAAGATGCTGAGAGATACTTAAAAGAGGTAGTATATACAGATTAAACCATATTTAGCATATGAACCCTGTATTGTGACCCCAAGGTCATGAGGCACACTCATAAGTGCTTGTGTGTGAGAGCCTTGAGCTACTTCACATGTCTGTTTAATATTTATACGAACCTAAGTTTGCTTGCACAGGCTAAATAGGTTCTATCCATTAGGCTGTATCATGACTGATCCACTTATCACTAGATCAACACAATTCATAACATGTTGTCAAAAGCCCAGCAAATGACTAAATGCAGACACGCTTTACTCACCACCCAGATGGAGCACAAAAGGTCAGGCTTATTTACCATTATCTCTTTGTTTCTTTCATGTGCATCTTTGTGTACAGGACCTCACAACAAAGAGGCTGTGATAAATAAAGGCATGCCGAAGTGACTGGTGACCAGGAGCTGCTGGTTCCCACATCTCAATAATAAATCTTTTGTGTTAGTGAGACTGTTGACTTCTTTAGAACTTCACACACAAAAAATAAACGAGGACTTGTGACGATTTAGTACAAGAGTGATTATCTCCTTTCAGCCCTCTTTCGGGATTAAAGTTCTCAGAGGGGATTTTATGGATTAGCAAACAAATACAGGGGCAGGGGACTGGATAACAACATCAGACTGACACTTTCTTGCAGAAGAAAGACAAAGCCCAGTACAGGGGACTTCCCTGCACTGTGATCCAGTGTGTTTGAGAGTTACTTCCTAGTCATTCAATGCTTATTGAGAGCAGTCTGCCAATATTGTGCTTGCTTCTCTGAAGGCAGAAGGTAGCTTTTATCTTTGACCTGGGTTTCTCTGTTTGTTTGTGTTTATCTTTAGTTCCTAAAGGGATCAGACAAGGCTTCTGGGTTGAGAAGCAGGAGCACTCAATGGTTATTCTGTTTAAAAGAGTGCCATTTTTACTTGCCTAGTTAAAAAGTAAACAGAGTACAATTTTCTTTGTAATTAACAAATTTGGAGCCAGGAACTTAGAATTTTCTCATGTTTATTGTAGAAGAGAATTTAAAATAGAACAGGGAAAATGTTTGAATAGGAACATTTGTACACAATTTATAGGCCAGCATATTAAGAAAAGAATGATACTCTCTGGTATCTGAGCATTTAGAAAGCTACATTTGGATAAGTCTACCTTTACATCTTCAGAGACAGCAGAATCATCAAAAAGCTAGGCAGAATATTGTTTAAACAATGATCCTCAAATAATAAACATACACAATAGAAACTTAAGAGTAGTTATAGATATGCCTGTTACTAGAGCGGCATTATATAAAGTATGCTGTGCGGTTTTCTTAAAACCAAATGCAAATATTTTATTTCTCTCTTAATTACAACCCCTGTGTGCATCTTCTTGTGTACTTAATTACTCCCAGGCACCTTGGCCTTGTATTAAAGCCTTCCTTGGTCTTCCCCTAATTTACTTTTCTAACATTTTCCTTCACTATTTTAATTGATCCCAGTTTTCATGTACACAAACTTTGTCTTGGTTCTCTCAGTATGTTTTGGGCTGCTCTGTCATATGTCCCCCTAATTTTCTGCCCCCGGGGAACATATGAAACTAATCTTTGCACATGTACTCGGACACCACCTGTCTTTGTAAAGATCTGGCATCAGTTCAGCCTCTTCCCAAATACCTCTCTGCATTTTCTCAGTGTACAGGAACTTCAGCATGGCCCTATCTCCTTGGCTTCCTAAACCTTTCTAAAGGACTTTGTTAATTCCACTTATAATAGTAGTTATTTCTTAACTACTGAGCATATTTATTGTGCATCTCATTGGAGTTGCATCGGAAAATATTCTAATCAGTGAATGGACTAAGAACTTGATTTTTCTGGTGATAATTTAAAACATCTAAAAATGAAATGTTATCATAGATATTATTATCACTAAAAGGCAGAAATTCTAAACTGCTTTCTTGACAAAGCAAAAATGCCTCACCAAACCCTCCTCCTCTTATGTTTTTCTTGATTTTAAGCACTTTCTGCACATACTATTGTGTTTTTATTGCATATATGCATATACAGGTAAATATATATTTACATATGTAACCTCAAGCACCTATCTATTAAAATATAGATATATTCTGTTGTTCATAATGCCTTGGAATCATGTAAGCTTTTAAGGAAAGCTGTTGCTTAAGGAAAGATAGTTGCTGAGTGTAGTGGTACACACACTTAATCCAGGAACTCAGAAGGCAGAAGAAGGAAGATTTCTCCTAGTATAAGCCAACATGGTCTCCATAGTGAGTTCCAGGCCAAGATGGCATATAAAATGAGAACTTGTGTCAAAAATTTAAAAGGAAAAACAAGTGACAGAAAAAAAATTTGTGAAATTTTATGTTTTATTCATTAAGTATAAGGGATGTGTGTGTGTGTGTGTGTGTGTGTGTGTGTGTGTGTGTGTGTGTGTGTGTGTGTATTCTTTCTTAGGGTAGTCATTCAGATAGGTTCCTCCAGTATGTTCTAGATTATACATATTAAGCAGGCCAGAGAAGATACTCTAAAACAAAGCTTGACATTTAACTTTTCATTAAGTTTCAGAATTTGGGATGAGAAAAGACAAAGGATTTAGGTAACTTATAGTGAAATGTAAGTAGATTAGCAGAAAGTGTTTTGTTGAAAAAAATGTTTAACGTGTGCATTCCATGAATCATTTGCATTTTATTTATTATGAGAATAAGACAAAGCTTGCTTATTCAAATACATTTTTTGACTTTTATGAACTTAATGTACAAAGGGACATAATTCTGTTTCTGGATATGGATGTTTATATTTGACCTAATGTTAAAAACCATTTTAAATAAAAACTTCTGAGCTGAAGTATTGTATGAAAATGTAGGTTAATATTTAAAATTATTTTCTTATGTATGCATGTGTATACTTATGTTTCCTTGATGTTTAATTAGTAATACATTAGTTTGGGAAAGACTATTTTTAGCTATAATGAAGCCTATTTCTAAAACATGAATATATTGTTCTTATACATAAATGGTACATAAGTCATCTAAAGGCTATTAAACTCAAGTTGCCTGGCATTATACTAAATATTTTACACTAAATTTTCCATTTGATCATCAAAATAACTGAATTTCAAGACATTAATCATATTTTATCAATGACAAACTAGAGCTGTATTTGCATTTTATAGGTCATGGAACAAAAACTTGGCAGACATAGGATTGATCCCAGCCTGCTTTAATTACCACAGTCTTGCATGCATCTCCTCATTCACGAGAGTTAAATTGCTTGCATTGCTTTCACTTAAGCATAAGAAAACATTTATGGTTGAGTGACATGCTAACGTTTCCATTACTGAGGAGTTGAAGTAAATATTCAGGCTTCATGCCTTGTCAAAGGTAATATTAATAAGATACTACCTGTAATGCCTACTGGTTTTAGTTGTAATTCATATTGGTAACCTTTAGCTTTTCTCTTTTGCACTCTTTTAGAATGATGTAGGTGGACAACGGAGTCTAATAAATAAGTGGACTACTTTTCTTAAGGCGAGACTAGTTTGCTCAATTCCTGGAAGCGACGGCGCAGATACTCATTTTGATGAGCTTCGTAAGTCACACGTCCCTTGTTTCTTAGGAAAGCCTGACTACCTACTCAATTAGATCAGCATTTATGTGGTTTTAGCATCATGGACTCAGATATACACATACACAAATAATCACAGCCTGAAGGAATTGTTCTTATTAAATCGACACTTGCATGCACAAAGCCTATGTTTTTATCTCAGGCTACACGCACAATATAATGAAGTATTCCTGTATTTGAAATGTCCTCAAAGTTAATAAGGAAAACAAAATTACAGTAATCAGAAGATATGAGCCCTGAGACCAGCAACTCTACCTATACAATCCCTTTCTTACATTTTTCCTTGGTGGAAGCAATCTTACACAGGAAGAGCCTGGATTCCTCGTTCTGAGGATGCCCTCTGCTGGGGAGTATGGAAGATTTGCTGACCATGGTCATCTGACTCAACTCATTCAGAGAGGCCACAAACAGATCTCTTTTCATTTCTTCTTTTTATTCCTCTCAAATATAGTTCTGGAAAGACTTTAGTTGCATATTACATCAATATCATTAGCCTTTTACTTTCTGTTTTTTTTAATGAAGCATGCCAAATGACTAAGTCCTCCAGTTAATTCATCAGTATCATGTGATTTACTCACATTGAAAATAAACACACCCATATCTCACATAATCCTATGAAGCATTAGAATGCTTCTTTACAGTCAGAGCTGCATTCACTACACATGCCGCCATTTCCCTATTGAAATACTATGTTGAAGCCATTACAGAACATGTTTTTAAATTGGTGGGTAAATCTTCCATTAGTCTCTGGTTCTGATTTTGTATGAAATCATGGGTTCTAAATTGGAAATAGTCATGGAGACTGCCAACTGAATCATCTCCTTTATTCTTGGTTGACGTATATCACTAGAGGTTATGTCACATAGCTGGTGAAAAAGCTTTTACCCATAATTACTTAGTATTTTAGTGATTCATCTTTATTTTATATGCTACTCAGTGTCTCGAAGAATTTTCTAGTATTAAAAAGCAAAGTATTACTGAAAAAGCAAATGTGTGCTAAATAATTATCTTTCCATTAACAGAGGACATATATTTACTCCCTACAAGAGATGAAAGAAATCCTGTAGTTTATGGAGTCTTTACCACAACCAGGTAGGTTGAACACACTGTCTTTTTAAAAGTTTTTTTTTTGACATGTGAAGAGATTTATTATAAGGAATTAGGTTACAGTATCATAAGATTTTGCTAGGCAACTCCAGACCTCTAGAGGCCAGCTGCAGGGAACAGGACAGAAGAACTGAATTCTCACCATCGCCCAAGACTTCAACAGCAAATCTGTGGATATATACGGCTTATGATCTGATTTAATCAGGTCCACCCAGATTATTTAGGAAAACCTCCCTAAAAATCAACCTACTAAGTACTTTGATCATATTTCTTAAATAAATTCATCTGAGTAACTAGCTTTGTGTTTGAATAGTTGGGGACTTTAATCGGATGAAGCTGACACACCTGAAAGAGCACCACAGTGAATGTGGCTTGTCTGTGGTGGAAAGGAGGACAGCTGCGTGTCAACCTCTATAACCGGCCATTTTGATGACAGTCTGTTCTGTACTTTCTTACTTCAAGCTTTAAATAAAAGTTTTGTTAGCCAGGCGTGGTGGCACACACCTTTAATCCCAGCACTCCAGAGGCAGAGGCAGGAGGATCGATGTGAGTTCGAGGCTAGCCTAGTATACAAAGTGAGTCCAGGACCGACAGTGCTACACAGGGAAACCCTGTCTTGAAAAAAACAAAAACAAAAAACAAAACAAAACAAAAAACCAAAACCAAAACAAAACAACAACACAAGAAAACAAAAATAACCCCCCAAAAAGTTTTGTTTTGTTTACTCCCAGACACTCCTAGACACATACTTTTTATGTGCTGGTGTCTGTGTGTATATATGTGCACATGTGTAGGGATGCCCATAGAAGCCAGAATAGGGCATCTGATTCTTTAGATCTGATTCTTTAGGACGCTACATCTTTACATCTGTTTCCCTGGCATATGCATGCTAATACTTGTTCACTAACATACATCTTCAGCCTTAAACTAGCATAGTTGTATTAGGTACTTTTGTCATCATTGTGACCAAATACCCCTCCAAAAAAAAAAACAACTTATAGGAGAAATAACTCACCCTTCAAAGATGTGACCCATTATGGTATGGCAGACATGCCTCAGGAGCTTGAACACTTGGGGAAATCATAAAACAAATCAGGTGTAGGGCCAGAAGCAGAGTTGAGCTGTATTTGTCAAGGCCTATTCCCAGAAACCCACTTTCTCCAGTAAGGTCCCACCTCCTGAGGATGTACAGTCACCCAAAATATCAGTGCCAACTTGGGACCAGTTGTTCAAAAAGCATGAGCCTGTTAGGGACACTTCGTAATCAAACTATATCAATATCTACGTGACCTTTCACATTTTCCTTTAAAGTTGCATAATACACAATTTTATAATTTGACCTTTTAAATATATTTCTCAGAAATCTACTTATATTTTTTTCTTTTAACACCAGCTTGGTAGCCTTTATGCAAATTACCACAGATAATTTTTTTTCAGAGTTCCTTAAACATTCCTGTTATTTTCTGTTGGCTTTTTTTTTGTTGGTTTTTGTTTGTTTGTTTGTTTTGTTTGTATGTTTGTTTGGGTTTTTGTATTTTGTTTTTGTTTTGTTTTGTTTTGACTATACACAATTCCTCAATGACTCATCTGATTTCATGTCACTGCATATTTGAATAATCATATCTCTAATATGAACTCACAGGATAAGATTGTTAGGTACAGAAAGAATACACATGTGATGCTCATAGTTAATGCTTTCTATGTGTGTGACTAAAGAGGTGGTACTAAAGAAAGAAATACACAAAGGACTGAGTTCACTGACAAACTTTTAATCTATCACAAGATGAAGTACCCTTGACTTGGAACTTTATCACATCACAATCTGTCCTAGGTGTACCTCCTTGTCACCCCAAGTAGGCATGGCCATTCTACAAAATTATACTCCAAGATAAGTGGCCAGTTCCTATCAATGAAGCTAGACTAAGCTTTTCTTTATTTTTGTGCCTATATTCTTGTGTGTTTTTTGAATAACGCCGTCTTGTATATATCATTGACTTCACTGTGCTTGTAGGAGCATGTACAAACCTTTATAGAGTTGTGTTCCCTACTGTCTCCCTCCTATTTCACTCAATTACTTACTTTTGACTGTGTTTAAAATATACAGCTAGTTCCACTGCATGCCTGGAATACTTACAGTTTTTCCCATATTTTCTCTTAACTCTTCATCAGTGTGCTTTGACATTAGTATTGGAGGACTTAAACGTAATGCTATCAACAAGGAAAGAAACGACTCTGGTGTTTCCCTTTGAATAAATTCTTGCAAATTTCAGTTTATTTCTTCTCATGGCAAGACCATCATGAGCTGAAATTGTCTATGGACTTAGACAAAACATTAGACTTTTTGAGATTGAAATATTTTAATTTGTACGTTAAGAAGACACCCAAAGCGCTGCTGTTTTGGGAAGCCATTTTGCTATCAATGTGCAATGCATTTAAAAAGACTCAAGAGGAGCAGTTTGCCTAGTGGTTCAAGTGTCTCAGCTCTAGTTTTCTTGGCCCCTTTCCATTCAAAATCTTGCTTTGAAGTCAATGTGTTCCACACACAAGAAGTAGATATGTGCCAGGGAGACAGAGCCCCAAGATAGTGCTTTTATTTTGGTTTTGGTTTTTTTTTTTCCTTCTCCTATCAAGTTTCTGCCCACCCAGAGTGTGAAGTTCCAAGTCAGCTCTTTGTTCCTGGTGTTCTTTGTTGTTTTATTTTTAATGTTTCCCTGAAAACTGAGGTAATGTTGGAATGCAAATCCTATCCTTTGTCTAGTGAAAAAACATAATTAACCTTTAATAATGGTACATTATTTCTTTAAAATATAATAGGCACATACGTGATTATTATCACAATATCATTTTTCTTCTAGGTGTCTGCTTACTATTACTTTCTGATGTTTCCCACTGATACCATTCCAAGAATATTACTGATCTAGCTTCACATCCTAAAGAATCATTAGCTTGCTTGTATTAAGTCAGGATGATGTCATTTGGTCAGAAAGGTTCATCTTGGTTTTAAGAAGCAGCCTGGCCAAAATGCCTTAGCCTCAGAAATAATGTATTTTATTTTCCAGAAAAACATCAAGAAAGAAAGTACCTGATATGTCTAATGACTGCCATCTCTGTGTTGTAGAATTTTAGCGTTCCTGTGGAAGTTTTATCTGCTTAATATTTCTGTTAAAACCACATGATTATGATCACATTAAGTATTAAGTAGATGACTATAACTCATAAGCTTAATTCAAGAAACAACAGCTTATTTCTGCCATGAAAATTGTTTGAACAAAATTGTGAACAACACATTCAATGTGCAAATTGGGATGTGCTATAACTTTTAATAGACAAATAAAGGCCAGGAATGTGGTTCAGCCAGTATAGACTCTTGCCGCACAAGGCTGATACCTTTAGTTCTATCCCCTCCACATATGCTTGAAGAAGAGCATCAAATTTGTTCCTCATTCAGAATTACATGTCATATACAAACACAACAACAATAATAAACAAAATAAAATGTTTCAAAACTATAGATAAATGGAACTGTTTTTCATGCATCCAAATGTTTTAAACATAATGTAAATTTTAATATTTTCAGTATTATAATAATTTCAAAAATTAAGCAATATGTGAGTAAGCATCATATCTAATCATTGCTACCCCACATTTTTTCTAGATCAGTGGTTCTCAACCTGGGGGCTGTGTCCCATTTGTGAGTCAAATGACCTATTCACAGGGGTCCCATATCAGATATCCTGCAATCAGATATTTACACTGTGATTAATTACAGTAGCAAAACTACAGTTATAATGTAGCAGCAAAAATAATTTTATGGTTGAGGGTTTCCCACAGTATGAGGAACTATATTAAAGGTTCATAGCATCAGGAAGGTTGAGAACTACTATTCTACATGGTTTCTATGAATAATTAGGTGTCATTGTAGACTTCACCTGTTCCCTAATGATCTCTGATCATTAATTTGGTAACCCACTCTTGATTCGTGTTTCTCTTACCTACCTGTAAGTTAAGTACCCTCCTCACTTGTCAGTCAGGACTACTCGCCTATAAGGTCCTTCAAGACACAGGCACATTATTTCTGCAGTTCCTGTTAACTGGACCTTGCCACATATTTTCCATGCATCTCTTAGGTGCAGATACATGCTCAATGGGTGAATGAATGACTCATGTTCCTCTCTTTCAGCTCCATCTTCAAAGGCTCTGCTGTCTGTGTGTATAGCATGGCTGATATCAGAGCAGTTTTTAATGGTCCTTACGCTCATAAGGAAAGTGCAGACCACCGTTGGGTACAGTATGATGGGAGGATACCTTATCCCCGACCTGGAACGGTATGTACCCAGCTGAATAACTGAATTATTTTTCCAGTTCCATATTCGTTTTCTAATTCTACTATTACCAACTATGCCATCTTTAAAGCTACATGTGCTGTTGATTTTGAAATAACTGTTTGTTTACAGTGACATATTAGTATTCCCATAATTCAAAGGAAGTTAAAAAATTTTGACTTTTGGCAGCAACTCACTGGACAATATTGTGATGGTTGCATTATGATAGAATTACAGAATTTAACTCAGATATGTCAATTTAGTTGTCCAGAGCGCACATTTTGTAAATTAGATGAAATGCCAACTAAGCAATTGTTCTGTTCATGCATCTCTGCGTATATCTTGCCTACATCTCCAAAATATTTTAGAGTCTGGCCCTTCTTTTGAAAGGTTCTATTGTTTAAAACGTTTCATTTAAACAATCCCCTTTCTTGATATGCATCTGTCTTTTCTTTATTATGCTGAACTATGAAATACTATACAATTCTTTAAGTGGAAGAAATTCTAAATAACCCAAGTCCAAGACCCTTCGATGACACATACATGTAGTAAGAGCAGTCTAAACGATGGAGTAAGAAGATTTTGATCTTGAGACAAGCCTTTATGCTGGATAGAAAGTGAGGCTCATGGTCCAAGACCATGGAGGCAGAGCAGAAAGACTCATCTTAGGCTAAAATTATGGTCAAATGGTGAAAACTATGTTTAAGGACAGATGAGAAAAAGTAAGATGTGTTTTAGAATTCATGCATTTGCCTAAAAATAATAACAGGGTGTAGGAGATGATTCAGGCAGCTGTACAATCATGAGGACCTGTGTCTAGATCCCTGGAAACCAATTAAAAAGCTGGATGCTGTAGTACAGTCCCATAATCCCACTGCTGAAGAGGGAGAGATAGGATTAACAATTGGATTTCCAGTCAGCCTAGCCAAATGCCTGAGCTTCATTATCAGTGAGACTATCTTCAGAAACAAGGCATACAGCAATTGAAGAAGACACCAGTATTGATCCTGGAGTTCACATGTAGGTGAACACAGACATGAACACAAACATATATGCACAGCAATAACTACGATGTATTCTTCTGTTTATTCTTTACAAATGAGAGTAATCCCTTCTCCAAGACTCAATTACAAGGAAGTTAATGTCTTATATATCTATGTAGGGATTATACTAAATATTTCCACCAAGATATTTGATAACCATCAAAAGAAATTGATATAACCCTTCAAATTCTACTTAATATTGACTTTTTCTGCTTATTATTAAAGGGGAAATAACTGGAAGTGGTGCTTTTTAAATTATCTTCCTGGCTTCTTGATATGTAGCATAATTAAACTTGTATGTGTTATTCTGCAACTATTTCTATTTTCTTTTCATTATTCCTCAATATAATTTGTTTTCAGGGTGTTTTACATTGATTATTAGGTATTCATTATTTTATGGATATGTATGAATTTATATTATATTGCTATTTATTGGCCTTTGGAAAGAGTGTTTGTCATCCAATTTTGTGTGACTTTTTTTTTTCTGAGGAAATGAGAAAAGATTAGACATATCCCATGAGAGACCAAAGAAATGACTATGTCTGTATCTAGCTTGCAGAACCAGTGAGTTTTTTGGTGTCACACGGGTGAGGGGTTACTTTCAGGAGCCTGGGTGACTGTTGAGCAACGACATCACTGAGAAATTTACCGTGTGCTGTGATGACGCACAAAGGCTACAATTACGGAGCTCTGGGGAGAATGGGCAGTTAGCTTCCTTTAAGTCTCCTCTTTCCCAGTGACTCCTTCTTGCTGACGGAAACATGGGGGCCTTTATGGACTTTCTAAGTTGCCAGAGCTTCCTCCGTTTGCTAAATTTTGTGAGCTTCTGACATTTTACGGGCCACAATCCTTCCTCCAGGAATGAATGTTTTAATGAGAAGGAAATAGTGACACCAATGCTCAGGCTGGGCTGGAAGTCCTGCTTATGTACTCCAGGATGACCTTGGAATAAGGCAGTCTAAGTGTATCTGTTAATCGCACCTGGGGATAACAAGATTACTGCCACGGTTTTTGAGCCAAACTTGAAGCAAGCTTTATTAAGTATTGGCCAAGATAATGGATACTTACCAGTTCCATACCAAGGATTTTCAGAGAATGGCCCCAAATTACGTTAGTCCAGTGGTTATAGAGACAAAATCCACAATTCTACCTAGGACTTTGTCTAATCAGGGCCAAGCATTCAACCTGAGGTACTTCCTACCCATGTTCCTCCAGTCTACATGGAGTCAAGCACATCCTGGGCAGTTGGGGCAACCAGTTTTGTTTACAGAAGTAAAACCCATGGCTTGTTATCTTATATGACCAGTCACCAGCAGTCCAGGAAGTTGTCTATTTTGGGGCAAGTGAACCCACAGGTTAGAGATATTTTTGTTTTATAAATCCCTTAAGCGCAGTAGTTAAAACGTAAACACAACTTTAGCCCTCACGTATCCAACTCACGATTGTTGGCATTACAGGAGTGAGCTGCTATTACCAATGTTCATGGAAAAATACTTTTCAAATAATATGATTTTTTTTAACAATCACTTTTTAGTTTCTTTCATTTTTACTATGAACAAAACAAGTAACCTGCAATACAAACTCTTAAATGTTTAAGTTTGCAATACATTACCATGAAGCATCAGGATAAAGATCGCACAACAGGCATGTAAAACTCATTCATCTTGGCTAAAAAGACATGCCCATAGTTTTCAACTCTCTCTTTTCTCCCTATCCCCTGGTAGCCACTTTATTGCTCTCCAGTTCTATGATTTAGTACACCAGTACCTCATATTAGTAAGTCACTGACTTTCTGTGTAGAAATGGCTTTACTCAGCATCATCATGAAAGTGCTTTCATGCTACATACGGTAGAATTCCTTTCCTTTTTTTTGGTTAATAGTATTTCAGAGTTGTGTGTGTGAGTGTGTGTGTGTGTGTGTGTGTGTGTGTGTGTGTGTGTGTGTGTGTGTGTGTGTTCATTGTCCATTCATCTGTCAGTTGCTCCACATCTTTGCTACTTGGAATAGGATTGCAATGAACCCAAGAATGATGATACCACTTGTAGGTACTTACTTGAATTCAAGCCATTACAGGATTTTTGTTTTGTTTTGTGGTTTGTTTTGTTTTATTCTCAGTCATCTGAGTATTAAAAGTAGAGGTATTTTAAGCAATGTACATTAATTATAATGAGTAATTTCATACACAGGCACACCCAAAATATCCTACTCCTTAATTTATCACAATTACTAAAATGACTACATACCAATATTTAAAGGTATTTTACTTTATAATTATAATTAAATGAAAGAAACTTTGAGGTTTGCTGTCACTCTTTTCTCAGCTACTGCTTGAAACACTTGGGAATGTTATTGAAGACATACAGAATACTTATTATATATGCCACTTCTAAGCATGTAGCCACGTCTCTGAAATGGCAATAACACACTTCTCCAAAATCAGAAAATGCATGTTAGTATTTTTCATCAGTGACAAAAGAAGAAACATCATGTGTCAAAAATGCTGGTCCCTAATACTGTACACTCAAAACAGCTATAACCAAATTTTAAGATTAAGATTACTAAAAGAATGCATAGGGTTTTTACTTCTCTTTTCTAAACTTATTTAGTTATTTTCAATGATTATGTATTATTTTATTGGCTTATAATGATTAGTCTGTTCCTGCATTGCAAACCTCTTTTTTTTATTTTTGGTTTATTTAGAAGCTAGTTTTAACATTAAGGCTGATGCAGAGTTAAGAATATCATGTAGCTGATGTGGAAATTTGTTGCCCAAGTGCTTTTACCAAATGAACCTTACCACTTTAAGTAACCACATTCATAAAATCAGTGAAATTAAGTTTCACAGACTATCAAGTGACTGCCCTTGTAAAACTTGAGAATGTAAGAGCTGGAAGGAGTGATAGAGACGTCATAACTCACCCTCTCATTACACTGGAGGAAACCAGTGTCCAGAATAACTAAATAACACACCCAATCTCGTGTTACCCAACTAGCAGAACGAGAGGGAGCTGCTGCGTGGGGTTTTATGATCAGAATTCTCCTTGTTCTTTGATATAATATTCACATCTTTCTTAATGTTCCCCTTGTAAATACGTGCCTACACCCCTATCCAAAATTAGCTATATTTATTTTATATCTTCTACCTTCACATTCTCCTCCATGTGCTTATTAAAAGTACAAACTATACAGCTATATTCTTTTTCCTCCAGTTAAGAAATTTGACATACGATTATAACTGAATTTTTTTAAATAACTCAAACAGTTTCATATGTACTGCCAAGAGATTTCACTACACTCTTTCTGTTATTGTTTTGAGGCAGAGCCTTACAAAGGTCCTCAAACTTGTTACATAGTCAAAGATGGTCTTGAACTCTTGATCCTCTGGCTCCTCCCTGCCAATTGCTAAGATGACCGATGTGTACTAACACCCCAGCAGAATTCATACAGTCTCTGAACGTCAACATAGTGTTGATTCATTTGCATAGTTGTGTATGTGGAAAATATTAAAGACCATTTATGCATGTTCGCAGCATGAAATAAATTTTGAAGGAGGAGCCTTTTATTAATTTAGAATTACCATAAGCGATATGAAGAGTTACATACATAGAGCTGCCTTCTAAGTGATAACAACAACAATAACTACTACTACCATCTTCAATTGTTTCCTTTTGGCTTGGTCTGTCCTTTACAAGTGTATAATGGAATTTCATAGCCTTTTAATACCTGATGCTTTTATTTTAACATAGAAAAATGTTTCTAACTTGAATGAAAGATGTGCTGAATGTCGAATTAGTTTTCTATACATTGAATAGAGCCTTTACTTTCATATTTTCTGCCTCCGTATTACTTTTATGATTAACACTGAATTAATATCCCAGCAGGGACCCCAGGTAAATGCGTACAGGCATGGGGTCATCCCCATCTCATTTACTCTTCTTGGTTTTTAATCTAGTATTGCACCACTGTTGACCAATGCCAAATCTCAACTCCTCACCCAGTGTTCTATGTTAATACACCTGGCCATGCACAGATATTTTACTTCCGTGATTCTTCTGCCCTCTGCTGTTTGAAGAAAACAGCTGGACAAACCATAATGTGTTTTAATAGTTAAAAATGAAGCAGGAGACTTTGACAGTAAAAGCAGTGGTCATTTTGAAAGAAATTAAAAGTGAATTACAATTTGTACAAAAGTTGAGAACAGGGGGCAACATAGTTTAAAAATAGTGAATCATATGTTTTCTATACATCTACCTTGTAAAAGCCTGTGCTCTTTTCATCTTTGCTGAATTTCAGTTTTAAGTCACTCCTCTATTAAAAGCTGCACTCATTCCCCTTTCCCCCTGATTTCCAGCTGTTTAAAATGCAAAACCTTAGCTTCTAAACTGGAACCTCCAATTCTCAAACTATGTCTACTTGAATTTTGATTTTCCTCTATAAGGGAAAAAGAATCTGAAAGAAGGGCATGAGGGTACAGGGCTCAAAAAGTTCAAGTTCCTTAGATTAATTTTACATGGTTCATTATGCCCTAATGGCTATATATTTGAGTAAGTCTCTCCTCCCTCTCTCTTACCTCTAATTGGCAAGGTCTTTCCTTGCCAATCTTATTTCAGACTGATACTTAGATTAATAATGAGAGGTATGAGATTCGACTTAGGAAATTTGCATTTTCAAATATAATAAAAATCAGACTTCCCTTACACATCACACATAAAATGTTCTGCTTCTTTCCCCAGTTTGCCCAGATTAAAAAGCCTGGTTTGGTCTTTGCTTGTGCCATGACTTTCCTCAATTAGTCATTGCTCTGATTTGTGTGAGAGGAAATGGTGACCTAGAGAAATCGGAAAGCACCCTGCAGCATCCAGCGGATAGACTTTCCACAGCTGCCTGGTGCCTTGCCATGGCAACTTCTGCGGAGCATAAGGAGTAACACCTAGCTAACTGCAGCTGCCTGACCCTGCCACGCCAGCACGGCCAGCTGCTGTGGGCCGCACCCTGGCATCTCAGGGTTTATCTAGGCGGGATCTCTTTTCTCTTCAGCCTTTGAGAAGTATCCAGAAATGTGTTGGCGTTTTAAAGTCTAACCAAAAGTTTTCTGTTCTTTTTTCATTCTCTCAAAGTTAAACCTTTCATAAGAACTTTTGAGAGCTGTAAGAGGAACGGTTAACTAGCCGAAATTCTTGCTTTTCATAGGAAGGAAATAAATGATAGGAAACCACAGGACGAAACAAAAGGAGCCATGTGGGGCAGAACATTTATATGAATCATGACAAGACTTACAAATTTAAAAGAATATGCACATCCCCACACTAACACGTAGGATATACATCTTCAGTGGGGATCTATGAAGGAAAATTGTGGTTTGTCTAAGATGTGGTAATTCTTTACACTCTTTGTGTGCTCTTCTTGGGACTCTATTTCCTGTTTTACCTGAGCAGTTTTTGGGTATCTGAACTTGTTGTGTGATATCAAAGCAAGCATCAGGGCTTTGAACGTACTTACTAAAACAATACTGTTTGGTTTGTACTTTTCTGCATTAAACCTCAGAGTGTAACATTCCCACACTACTTTCACTTGTGTGAGCACCGCGGTAAGGACCTGAGATCACTCCTAGCAACGAAGGGCCAAGGGTCTCAGCCAAACACTGGCAGTGTGCCACAAGGGACGCTGCCATAAGAAGACAATTATATTTACAAAAGTCTTCCTGTAGCTGTCAATAGAAACCAGGTCTCCCCCCTTCTCTTCTCTTTTTATCCTTTAGTTTTTATTGCGTGTGAGCCTTTCTGTTAGCAGCAAGCTGTGCTACATGTTGGCTAAACGTTGTATCGTCGTTTAGTTGCACTGTCTTACAGTGAGATGTGTTATTACTCTTAAATTTTATAGCAAGAATTGTGGCTTGACTACCATGAGTTACATCTTTTGAAGTCATGGTTAGTGTGTAACTACAGCTGCGAAGTCTAAGGAGATGTCTTTTCTTAAGTTGATGGGCTTTTTCCTATATGTGATGGGGCAAATCTTGCCTTTAATAGTAAATCAATCAAACTGAACTGAAGGTGTTGTGAGATATAAGGGCCTTGGGAATGGCCTGGGAGTACAGGTCAAATGCGCAGCCTATAATTAGGAAAGAGCTCAGTACTATCTTGTCTGTATCCACTTACAGTTTCAATCTACTTAACAAAGGGTTCCTTCCACTCTCATGTGCAGGGATGAAGGGCAAATGCTGAAAACAGTCCTGGAACCCACAGGTTTCAATCTTCAGACCATCCTTCCCTAGCAGATACATTAAATAAGTACCTAATGGCTGGTGATGTAGGCCAGGTCTGCTCTCTTTCATACAGACCTGGGGCAAATATCTAGATACCAGGAAAGGATCAGTTTCTTTTTTTCCCCTTTATTAATTTATTCTTGTTACATCTCACTGGTTATCCCATCCCTTGTATCCTCCCATTCTTCCCTCCCTCCCATTTTCCCCTTATTCCCCTCCCCTATGACTGTTCCTGAGGGGGATTACCTCCCCCTGTATATGCTCATAGGGTATCAAGTCTCTTCTTGGTAACCTGCTGTTCTTCCTCTGAGTGCCACCAGGTCTCCCCCTCCAGTTTCTTAATGGAAGACATGCAAGACTTTCATAAAGGTTATGCTCAAAATAATTAGGAAATCCCTAACTGGTCTTTTAATATATTAGTACAGCTTCTTTGGTGGACATTCTCCATCATACTGGATCATTATGCTTCTATTGGTATGAAATTTGGAGTTACCCCAGGATCTGTTACCCCAGAATCTGCAGCTAACAATTCCCTTGCTGACCTCTTAGAAGGAGGCCTAGGAGCACTGCTATGAGGCTAATAGTGCCTAGTTTA
Source organism: Acomys minous (assembly GCF_964271855.1). NCBI lineage: Eukaryota > Metazoa > Chordata > Mammalia > Rodentia > Muridae > Acomys > Acomys minous. The sequence continues at coordinate 29,412,968 of NC_140487.1, forward strand.
AATGGCTTTGCTCAGTGGAAACTTCCTTTCCTTTCATAATTTTTTTAGAACATTTAATTTTTTATTGCTCGATTTATTTTATTTTGGTGTTATCCAGAGAATTTTAATATAAGCTTTTTCTGATGTTGTTAATTTTATTCTATGTACTTGTATTGATAGTTTTCATTCCAAAAAGATCATTTATCAACTAAGATTTGAAGTGTAAAGATTTTATCTTTCTACAAAAGACAACTTCCCAGGATGCATCTTTTGCAACATAAATAAAACATTATATGGTATAGTATATATCTTGTAAAATATTAAAATTATTCTTTATTTTGAATAACTGTATATCAAACTCATTGATTATATAGCCTAGTGTGCTCTTGTGTGTGGCCACCAGAGGGCAGTTGATGCTTACTCTTTCTTTAATAAACATTCCCAGAAAGATTTCTAGGAAGGAGTGGGAAATGGCTTAGGGTGCCTTCTGAGAGAGCCCAGGCTTGGAAGAAGAGCTGCAGAAAATGGCACCAGATAATTTTCACAGCAGCTCTAACAGAAGTCTAAAATTATAATTTCAAAACATTAAAGTTCTTTTGGAACTAATGTTGTAACTTGTTGCTTTGCTCCTTTTAAATTTTGATAAATGTAGTTAAATTTGAGTGGGATCCTAAATTTATTTAAAATTGGAAGTCTTTCTGTACCTTCTTGGGTGATAGATCATTTCTGACAGTTTCATCAATTTACATTTCCAGTACTGTCATTAAAATCTTTGGTGGGATTTATGGGATCTGGTTTCCTTCTTTGAACTCTGTTTTAGTCTGCCCCTGAGCCCGAATCCTCCTGTCCTGGCCATCTTGTAGAGTAACAGGGATGCACCATAGTGCCTGATTAAAAAAAAATATCAATCTTTACTCAAAATAATAATCTTTTTAAGAAAGGAAGTTTACATTGGAGAAACTTGAGAAAAATCTGGTGAAGTCACATCATTTTGATTATTTTTATGAAGAAACATAGATTTAAGTCTGTTGAGGCTGGACTTCATTTACTGCACATCTATGTAATAACCCTCTCTCCGGCCCCCAAACATCTGTCTACTGTTATCCATAGCACACATCTCTCAGGTGCATATGCAGCAATCTTATTCCTGTTCGTATTTCTTTTCAGTGTCCAAGCAAAACCTATGATCCACTCATTAAGTCCACCCGAGACTTTCCAGATGATGTCATCAGTTTCATAAGGCGGCACCCAGTGATGTACAAGTCAGTTTACCCAGTGGCGGGAGCACCAACCTTCAAGAGAGTCAATGTGGACTACAGACTGACACAGATAGTGGTGGATCATGTAGTCGCTGAAGATGGACAGTATGATGTCATGTTTCTCGGAACAGGTACACTCCAACCACACTTTCAGTCAAAGATACTGTTCATTAATGAATAAATAAAACAAAACCTTGCAAAATATTTGTTGGCAAAAATCAAGTACACATTAGTTAAAACCTTGCCAGCATTTCCTGAAGTTGTGTAGCCTGTGCTTTTAAATGATGACCAGCAATGCCTGCCATCCACACTGAAAATTTAAAATACATGTATTGTAAATAATGTTTTTGGCACTATTCTGGATTAGTTGCTCAAAAAAAAAAAAAAAAAAAAAAAAAAAAAAAAAAAAAAGGTCTGCCTAACCACTGAGGACTAAAGGTAAATAAAGTGAAGTCATGTCTCCATGTTCACCTTCTGCTCGCACCACAGGGTGCTTGGTAAATTCTACCACAATGCTCCCCTTTCACCAGACTGTGGAAAGCAGGGACTTGATGGCCTAAAGGCGGTTTTTGGAATCATTAAGTATTACTTATAAATACCTTCAAATAAAATTTTTTCGAAGTTTGCTTTCTTTTCATGAATTTTATAGATTAAAATTAATTTTGTGCATCTTTATTCCTGTAATTTGTGCCATTTCATTTATTACTTGTCAATGCTGTAATCATAAAATGATTAAAATAACATGTTTTTAGCCAGGTGTGGTAGTGAATGCCTATAATCTCAGCATTTGTAATGCTAAAGAAGAGGATCAGAAGCCCAAGACCTCCCTAAGGAATACATAGGGACTTTTTATCTCTCTGTCTATCTGTCTGTCTGTCTGTCTGTCTATCCATCCATCCATCTATCTAATCTATCTATCTGCTGATATATATACATATATATATAACAAATAAACATCAGTTAATACCTTACCAATGATTTCCAAAATTGTATATCCTGTGCTAATAAACGATCAGAAATATATATGCATATACAGACACATATATATGCAAACATTTATATGTACATATATACATGTACACTTTACATAGAAAATATTTCTTATTTGGCGATTCACAAAATTACAAAAATTGTTATGTAATCACATTGTTTTAGTGGCAGTAAAGACAGCATGCACCCTCGAAACTTTCTCCTACATGAACTAAGCATTTCTGTAGTAGAAATTAATAAGTTTAAATACTAGATATTTTATTGGGACAGGTTCTTAAGAATGTGAAATGATTTTAGAATTATTTACATCTCAAGTACTACAATGGTTCAACAATATTAGGCTTATTATGAGAACGACTCTAGCACAACTCCTAGGGTCTTTGGCTGACAGCTATTGGGCCTGATTTCTACCATTACAGATGACAAGTGCAAAACCCAGATAATCTAAGGGATGTTCCATTTTTGAGACTACAGAGATGACTACTTAAGGGCCAGAACTTTAATTAGTCTGCTTTTAATTCTCATGAGCTAAATTTAATTTTTAGTGTCCAGCCAAAGCTCATTCTTAGGTCCCTAACAGTTCACTACCATAGCCAACACTCAGCCACTAGGTGGTACTACCTAACCTTTCCTGAGAAAAATACGATGATCATTTTAAAAGTAAATTTTTTAATTGTAAAAATTAAAAATGTATTTAGTAGTTTTGAGCATACTAGAGTCATTTTTTAAATAATCTAGGAAATTTTCTACATATAGAGGTATTCTGTATGTCCCTATTTTCCAGCCCCACTGCTCAGGAGCATAAAAACCTCTTTTCAGTGGATTAATTGTAAAGTAACAACTGTACTTTGATTTTTCCTTGGGTAGTTTTGATTTCTTTCTATACTTGTATGATACACAATCACACTGCATTCATTATAAGATATTTAAGTAGTATACTAAACACCATTTTGTTGTATATTATTAAACTTGTATTTTGTTTTAAGTGTAAATTGAAATAACTTGAGTAAACTTTATTTTTTACCTCATTACAAATATTTCTGAATGCATTTTGTATGTGAAAGAGCTTAGAGTTACTTTTCTCATGGAAAAATTTCCAGTGTTTTTTGGTACCTTTGTTAACATTTTTAAAAGACTATATACTTTTTTTTTTTTACTATTTATCATAAATCACATATAATTGCTAAATAAATATTATGGTAGTGAAAAAATATATATTATCTTAACATAGTTTAATGAGTAAAAGCTTTGTTTCTCCTCTATTATTTCAATTAATTTTAAAATTAGTCATATATATGTAGTTACAAATATAATGTGATATTTCCTTTTAATCTCTATAAGTACCTACTTTAGAAAGGCAATATCATATACATTTCTTCACATACATATTTTCATTCCTCACTATTTTATTTAGACAGATTTCTTAGAAAGGATCTAGAAGAAAATGCAAGCAGAACATTTGAGATTTCTAGGAATACGCATTCAACTAATTATTCAAGTAGAAGTGGTAGGTTATGGGTCCGTGTTTTTATTTCAGACATTGGAACAGTCCTCAAAGTTGTCAGCATTTCCAAGGAGAAATGGAATATGGAAGAGGTGGTACTGGAGGAGCTTCAGGTATTCAAGGTGAGAAGGGTCCCAGGGCTCCAGCAGAGGGTGGGATGACTGCTCAGTGCTTTTCACTGGTCTCTTTCGTCTTTTCCCTGTTTTTCCTGGAGAAGCCTTGGAAGCAAACTTCAGCTGTTTTTCTGGCCTAAGCATTGGAACAGGTCATGTGCAAGTGGGAAAGGCACGCACTTCCTCTGCTGAATACCACAGACAGAAGCTGCCGAGCTGCCTCTCTTTACTGCATTCCTCAAGAATATAGTCAGTGAAATTGCCACACTGAGTAAAAGTCTGGGGTCTCTTACTAGACAGATGCTTTTTTACTTTATGAATGGTACTTTGCAAATGAATCTGAAAAAAACCTGGAAATGTTTAATGAATCATGTGTAGGAGCCCCAGTTTACTATAATGAGAGAGAGACAGAGAGAGAGAGAGAGAGAGAGAGAGAGAGAGAGAGAGAGAGAGAGAGAGAGAGAGAGACAGAGACAGAGAGAGACAGAGAGAGAGAGACAGAGAGAGAGAGACAGAGAGAGAGAGACAGAGAGAGACAGATTAAGAGAAAAAGACTTAGTGATTGCAAGTTATGCATACAATCCTCTCACCTCTTAAAGAGAGTTATAGGCCTGCAGGAAGAGTTTTTTGTTTTGTTTTGTTTTAAGTTCTGCTTTTAACAATAAATATATATTTAGTGTGGCATTGTTTTGTAACTACTCTGTGGTATTTAGAGTTATTTCCTAAAAAAAATAAGAAGTACGGCTGCATTTCTTAGAAAATATGTTTTTGTTTCGTTAAAAATGCTTATTAAAAACTGTTTCTCTGTGAACATTGATTGCCTGCAGAGAGTGAAGTCCTCCACTGTGAAGAGCTAAAGTTAATTATCATGCTGGGGCTTGCAGGATCCTGTTTACATTGTGATGATAGTAGTGGTCAAGAAGTTAACAAGAACAAGGCCTGCTATCTGGCACTACCAAAACAAAACCTTGGGTGGCTCCTAAGGGAAAACCTGATGCCAAACATGCCGGTGAATGAAGCAGAGGCTTAAATAGTTTCTATCACGCACACAAGTGCATGAGAAATAATCGTCTGCTTTGGGACTTGGCTAGAGTCAAAGGTTCACTGTTATCTCAGGAACTGTTATCCCAGGTGCTTATGGTGCCTGGTCTTCTCTTCTTAACCTCCTCTCATCCATCCATCCATCCACATGCAATCCCCCATCCACCCATCCATTCATCCATCCACCTACCCATTCATCCAATTCCCTCACTCCCTCCCTCCTTCCCTCCCTCCTTCCCTCCTTCCCTCCGTCCCTCCCTCCCTCCTTCCCTCCCTCCCTCCCTCTCCCTCCATCCCTTTTTTCTTCTTTCTTTCTTTCTTTCTTTCTTTCTTTCTTTCTTTCTTTTATGCTGGAGATGAAACCTGGGTCCTTTCACAAGCAAACAACTCACCAGTGAGTTACATACCCAGATTCCTTTTCTTCTTTCATCTTGTCTCTGCTTTTTCCTCTTGTCTTCGTTTTCTCCTCTCCTCTGCTTTTCTCCTTTCTTTCCTTTGTCCTCTCTCCTCATCTTTAAATTCTGTTGTCCACTTATGTTTCTGTTCTTTCTTTAACAACTTTATTGAGTAAAATGCAATTAAAAACAAAACAAACACCGAAACATAATTTGATGGGCATGGCCATATTTTTAAAAATAAGAACAACAAAATATTATTGGAATAACCTTTAAAAAAAAAAGGAAACTAACTTTTTACTTTGTTTTTTTCTTTCATAGATATTCTTAAATCTCTGTCAATTAGTATATAAAAGCAGTAACAAATAAGTACTAGATAGATAATAGATATGTAAGATATCTTTTTTATATGCTCTGTTTTTTGTTTTTTTAATTTTTAATTTTTATTTTTTTATTAATTTATTCTTGTTACATCTCAATGGTTATCCCATCCCTTGTATCCTCCCATTCTTCCCTCCCTCCCATTTTCCCCTTATTCCTCTCCCCTATGACTGTTCCTGGGCAGAACATTCTCCACAGTTGAGTGGAGAGTGGGATATGACTTTCTCACATAATCTGGTGCCTCACATTTGACCATGTCCCCTGGAGGGGGAGACCTGGTGGCACTCAGAGGAAGGATAGCAGGCTACCAAGAAGAGCCTTGCTCTGCTTTTTATGTTCGGTTGATTTTATATTTGTGCCTATGATTCCTTTAGAAATAAAATCAGACCCGTATCATGAAATTGCATACCTTGGTATCATGCAGTGTCACATAAGGATTATTATCATCAACAAACAGTACTATAACTTCAAAACTCTGTTACTTAAACATGTTTTAAATCTTTGATGTTAGATAGATCAGAACAGAGCAATAAATAATTATGGAGATATTCTTGTCAGCACTAGTGTGAATTATATACTAGCCCCTCACGATAAGCAGATTTAGAACAAGGTGAGAACTTGTGAATAACTAAAATGCAGTTTCAACGTGGCATTTCCTCATGCGGTTAGTTTCTCTCTGACATACTGCCTTAAGCATTCCATCATATCTAGTAATGTAGAATTAATACCCACTACAGGAAAATAATAAGTAATAAGGTCATTTTCTCCTCTCATCAAGAGTCTGAACAGCCCTGTTTAGTAATAGGTAAGACAACATACTGATTAATATAAAGCTGTGAATGGCTTTCACTGATATTTTACTTCTGTTTGCAGCATCCAACAGCCATCTTGAACATGGAGTTGTCCCTGAAGCAGGTACTTTCTATTTTTTGTTTTACCATTAACTTCAGAAGCCTGAAGTTCTCTAAGTCAAAGTGCATTTGCAGAATCTATTGAAACTGGAGACTGGGAGTTAAATCATTAGCGATGCAGAAAGTTGAGGCTGCTTGTTTCTCCTCCTATTGATTAGAAGTCATAGTTTCAACCTTGCCTGAGTAGACTGGAAATTAAATAGTGTGTGCTCCCTTACTTTGGCTCCAGAGAAATGAGTGGATGTCTGCTCTCCTGAGCTTGTATCTGCTCAAGGCATAAGATATGTATTTAAGATGCCAGTCACGGATTTGGAGAAGGATTTTTAATTCACGAATCATGGATTTCAAATATGAACTCTGTTACACAACATTGAAGTGTCAACCCTCCCACCCTACTCAATAACTAGTTCTTGGGATCAATTCTCTCAACAACAAAATTCAAAAGCTTCCTGTTTCTTTATGAGTTTAATTTTATTCTATTTAATGAGTGATGCTTGGGATTGAATCCAGGGTTTTCCACATACTAGGCCAGCTAATAAGTTCTTCTGGGGTGAATATACCTAATTCAGCCTGGTCCAGAGCTCACATTCTTTTTATTTTCATATCACCTCCTGAGTGCTGTGTTTGTTGATAGGTATGAGCAAAAGCTCTTCCTTTGTTTGTTTGTTTCTTTTCAGTGCTGGAGTTTTACCCTAAGCCCTTACAGATACTAGACAAGTACTTTATCTCTTCTGCCACTGATATATCCTCATCCTGCTTTAAGTTTAAATATAATGCTATATGCCAATGTTTAAGAAACCAATTTGTTAATGGTAGCCAATTTTAATAATCATATATATATGATTTTATATATGATATATATATTATGATTTTGCAGCTCCCTGGTGTTATAATCCACATCTCAATTGACTAGATTTAGACCTACCATTTCATCTCTCTACACACCCTGAAGATTAAGGAGAGTAATTTGATAATATAGTATCTACATTAAAGTTTTGCTATAATCAAGCCTGGTTGCCCAGTTAGTAGAAGAAATTCTAAATTGGCTTCCTTCTGAGGTCTTTGTCAATGATTTGCTCATTAAATAACATTTATTACTCTAATCCCTGCTTTTGTTCTTTGGAGATACAGCTAGGCATGATTGGAGTAGCATTCATTTCCATTCTGGAAGCCCTGGGCGAAGCTGACAGAAGGAGAAGCATACCAACAATGGAGAGTAATAACTGAAGCATATGCCAGAAAGACAAAGGACAGAAGTACATAGAAAAGGGGCCAGAAAGATCAGTGGAAGGGTCATGAGGAAAGACATAGATAAACCGAGTCACGAATAGTGTTATAGTTAACCAGATAAATAAACAGAAGCATAGAGTGAAAAATAAGAGTCTACACCTGTTTCTATTAAGTGTGTATAAAATTTGACCCCAAACATATGTGTGTGGAGGGTAAAAGGAAGTTCAAAATAACTTTGGAGAAGCCAGTCTGAGTATGTTAGACTCTACCTGTCCTCCATGATGTTTAACAATTTAAGGACAAAATCCTTACAGTTTTTAGGCAGGGAAATGTCACGATAAGACATTTTATAAAGCTCTGTCTATGGAAGATGGATGGAGTGGATCCTCTGCTGAGGTGAGAGTCATGCAGAAAGGCTGGCATCAGAGGAAATAGAACTCTTGCAAACACTCTAAGAAAGCAATGACACAGACCAAAGCCAAGGCCTCTGCAGTGGGAAGCAGGTGGAAACAGATTAGAGTTGCATGGATAGAAAGTAAAATATAATTTTGATGAAAATAAGCCCTTCAGAGAACTGTGGAAAAACAGATAACAGGATTCATTGTGTTTAGTGATATGAAAGCCCTAACAGAACGTAACAGATAATAAAGTATAAGATCAATTTTTATAAGTTGAGAACCCCTGTGCTTTTTATGCCACGTTTCTCTTTATGTGAGGTCCCTCCTTTATTAAAAGCTTAGAGTGGTCCCCTAGAGTTGATCACAAGTTATTTAAAAACACATGGTGAGATTGATTCACCTACCTTACTCTTCCTTCTCATGACCTCTGCTGCAGACGCACAAATGGGTGCGTATGGGGAGTATTGCAGGAATTTCAGAACTGACTTTCAAAGTGTCATTTATTCAGTATGTTTCCAGTATCCTGCAGCCTTTGCTTTGTGATGTGGAATTGTTCAATTCTACTTGGTGATGTTCACACAGAGATAACAAATATTCAACCTTCCCAATTTTAATCCATATGTTTTTTTTTTTGTTTTTTTGTTTTTTTGTTTTTTTGTTTTTTTAGGATTAGTTCATCATTACCAAAATGAAATAGCTAATTAAAAAGAGACAATGTCAGGAGTCTCTTTTAGTCAGATCTTGTGTTGAGAGGCATGGCAGAGGCATACCGTCAATATTGCCTGTAGTGTCTGTGCTTGCTAGAAGCTTCCAGATTATAACTTCTATAATTAAGAAAGGTTCTGACATCACAATTCTACATTCTAGCAGCTGGTTTTTGACCTTCTTAAGTTACTGGCAAACCTATGTTAGCTTTCTAGAATATTGTCCACTTCAGTACGGACATATTCAAAATGGTGTCTGGCTAGGGGTAGAAGAAGTTGAGCTGTCTTACTCTTCCTCATGTTCTGCACAAGTGTTTGCAGGTAGCGGGATACCTGCCAACAGATTTAGAGCTATCCTGCTGTATTTCTGAAAGTGGTTCTCAAGACTAAGGTGAGCAACACTGCTGACTCAGTTCTTCTTCTTGATTTTCAGCAACAGTTGTATGTTGGTTCCTGGGATGGATTGGTTCAGCTCTCCTTGCACAGATGTGACACTTACGGGAAAGCCTGTGCTGATTGCTGTCTGGCCAGAGACCCTTACTGTGCTTGGGATGGAAATGCTTGCTCTAGATATGCACCCACTTCCAAAAGGTCAGGCCATACCTCCCTCTGACATGATGAATTTTCTACAAGAAAGCTTTGTCTTGGAGTTTAAGTTAAAAACAAAACAAAACAAAACACCATTGATCTGTGGGAGAAATACTGTAATTAAAAGGTCCAATCATTTTTTATTAAATTAACGTTGTGAAGATGTATCAGATTCTCTGAAATTGTGCAATGTGGATTTTTATAAATCTGGTAAGTTTTGTACAGTGTTTTCTTCCATTGGTGTAAAATACCATTAAATTTTATCTTAACATCATCCATGGTAGTTTATACTTGTAATACCACAACTCCGGAGACTGAGGCAACAGGACTGCCATGAGTTTCTGAATAGCTTGAGCTACATAATGGCATTCTGTCTACCTCCAGAAATTGTTCTTATTAACTACATTTCTCTATATTTATTCTAACTTTCTAAATATGTACATATTCACATTTATTGTTTTGTAAGCCATTTATAAATATACATGTTAGTAGAAGTGCAGAAATAGCCCATGATTCATCTAGTGAATTGGTTCAGTTTTATATTTACCATAATAATTATAATTTTTCTCTTTCTGTCACTCAGATAATCTTCAACAGCAAACTGTGTCATTGACATTTGTAGCTTTTTATTTTACAAACACCTGGAAATGGTCAGGAATGCTTAAGCATTGTTTTATTCTACACACACAAGTAAAAGTTACCCAGAGTTGTAAAGAGACACATTTTGACACTTTTTAAATAGCAAACTAATTAGAAATAACATGAATGCTTATCAATAATACCCATGTTACATGAATATTTTACCATCATTAGTTTGTACGTATATATTAGTAACTATTTTATAAGGTGTTATTCAAAATATGTGTTCCTTTAGATAAAATGTCAACAAATTATGTGTGCTTTTGATTAATTTCCTTTTTATGTTATTTTTGATGTTTTTGTGTGTTTGATGTTCTAAATGGCGTGCATGTATTTGTTTCACTACCACATGGACATTTATTTTACATAAATATTTCACTGATTTGTCAAATTCTAAATTTTAGGACTCAAAGATTAAGGTACTTACTGTACATCTGCAAATATTGGTTAAAACTGAAACACACTTTGTATTCTTTCAAGTCCCTAAATTAAACATAAGTGAGTAAATATTCTTATTAAAAATTAAAAGTTGCCAACACTTTGTTAAACTTTCTGCCCAAAATACACTCATCCTAGTGAGTCTTTGGGGAATTCCTTTCTAGAAGCTGAAAAGCCAGAGTGCTCATTACTTGGCAATAAATGTTCTCTTTGATTAATTGATCCAGTTTCTGAAGAAGCCGAGATTTAAAAACATTCATGACCTTATGTACCTTATAGCGTCATAATTTTTTTCAACTTGTATTTCCCAAGACTGTATCTCTGATCTTACAGACATGCCACTGTGATGTGTTCCCTTACCTAACATAATGTCCATCTGAGGTTACAGATGGATACAATGGATGACTCTTTTTCAAGGTTGTCATCTGGTCAGCTCTGGCCCTGGGGAGCACCTTGAGCATCTGAGAAAGTTTACTGCTGGTCTCTGATCTCTGAGCTGACAGCATGGCCTGCATAGAGGATTAGGGAAGGAGGGATCTACAGGACCTAACAAAACTATCAGAAAGGAATAAGAAATTCTGGTGGGCTGTGGCAGTGTAGACTACAGTCAATAGCACTATACTGGGGAGTTCAAACAAACCAGAAGGAATTTTGAATGTTCTTCTTGCAAAAAAAAAATTTAGAGAGATAAATACATTTAACTCAAGTTCAGCATCCTACTGCTGTCAGAATACTGTACTGCTATCAGAATATCATATAACAGCAAGTTAATATGTACAGCTATTAGGTTTTTATGTGGGTATTAAAATACCTTTTCTGTAAAATTAAAAATAGGCAAATACAATGAAACTACATTAAAGTTTAAGACATACTTTGAGTAGAAATGCATCATTTTTCAAAAATATGATATTGATTCTTCTTAAGAAAAATATGTGACATAATGCAAAATCTCTTCTATTATTTTCACTATTACTAGAAAAATGTTAGTTACATGTATATTGATAATAATAACATGTCTGCATGTTTGCCATGCAGAACTTGTAGTTCTGTTTCTGGCTGTACTTAATTGATTAAATGAAATGTATAATATAGTGAGCCTAGTATTTATCCTTGTGTTTATATGTATATTCCTACTCCTTGGAACACTTTTTTATTTTATGATTCAGACAGGCAAGAGGGGAAGAAATGTTATTCTCGTGTCTTGTATATAAACCTGGGTCCTAGTCATGTCCAACCTGTTCTGTTGAATAATTTGTCAAGTTAGAAAAAAGTTCAGTAGTTAAATGGAATTCTGAACATCTTAATGCAAAACAGGGTTTTATTGTGTTGGAACTTTTCTACCACAAGAATCTAAATTAATGTTTGATTGATAGGGACGCAGACCGGCATTTATCTTGCACAGTAACTCAAGTCTAGTTTGCGTCTGCCAGTGTTAACTTGAGACACAGCCCTTCGATATTCCCGTTATTTTTGAAGATCTAATTACCTTAATCTTCTTTTTGTAGGCGAGCTAGACGCCAGGATGTGAAGTATGGGGACCCAATCACCCAGTGCTGGGACATAGAAGATAGTAAGTATGAACTTGGTACACATTTCTTACCACTTAAAAATGATAAGCCTGGTCTTCCTGTGTCTTTTTACAGTTACTATATGAATCTAAACAACCATATATATGACTGTCTCATTCTGTGTAATGCTTAAATTCTGGAAAAGCAACAGGAGTTGCATAAACCAATTCCTTGTCTACTTGCCTAACTGAATAATCTTTTGTTAAATCATGATTTGTTTCATATGTCTTTTAAATTCCTGTGCCATAGCATGTTTCTTCTTCAGTGCCGTATTCACCCTTGTAAAGTTTGAAGAATTTGTTAGAGGCAAACAAGGATTTAGCCCCAAATTTTTGAGCATCCTGAGTAAACTCGAAGACCTCCCAGAAGGGTCTGATAAAAATGTTGGTACTTATTAGAAAAAAAAAGTTTTAGGTAGTCTGTACTTTGTTTATGTTCATCTATTCTTGTATACATTCAAGGAGTAAATGTGCATTGAGTGAAATCCATATGCATTTAATTGATCTTAGTATACTGTGAGACAAAGAAATTCCTTAGAGTGCTTATGCCCTTTGGAGGAGAAGTCATAGGGTATAATTAGTAATATAGGAGACATCGCTAGAGGCTATATTGTTCGGAAGAAAAGGTTCACAAAACAGAAGGTCTTAAAAATATGAGTAGAGAAAAAGCTTTGTGGAGATAAGGTTCTGTGAGTGAGTTGAAACATGGGAACAACTTAATCTAAAAACTATAGACAACTTCCAATTTTTACTTATGGCCTTTCACTTTCAAATCCCCACCTTGGTGGTATTTTCATTTGGTTTGGTTTTGATTTTTTTTATTTATTGTGAGACAGGGTTTCACTATGTAGTCTGGCATGTTGCCTTGGCACTTGATTAGCTATGTAAACCAGCCTGATTTTTATCTCACTGAGATTCCCCTTTTCTGACTCCTAAGTGCTGAGATTACACACACACACACATATACACACACACAAGTCGTGCCTAGGGTGAGAAAGATTCCTTCATCACTTTGTTACTGACCCAAAATGACCTCTTCATAGTTTATAACTGATGATCCAGTAGTCATTTCTTGATTGGAAAACACAGCAGAGCTTCTAACTCATAAGTTCATCCTTCTTCAAAGAAAGTTCTGGTATAAAATAGGGTGCATATCTCCTTATTCTAATGTGGGAGTGACTTGCTCTTATGTCCATTGTTCAGTGAACACCATTGAATTCTACAAATTCAATTCTTGACTCGTATAAATAAAAAGATATCCTAGGAGCCGCTTTGAGTATTGAGGATATGGTAACGAACAGAATACTATCTGTGTATTCCCAGACTCTATATTCAGGTGTCTGTTATGGTAAAGTACAAACATAAAACAGGAAAAATAAATACTATGTCACATGATGACAAGTGGCACAAAGAGAATGAACAGAGAACTGTCATCCCTTAGGCACTTGCAGTAATTGCCTCTCTTTCGCCACGTCCCTTTTCTGCTATAAACCATTGCACAAGACCTCTTTAAATTCCATTGCTGTTGAGGTCACTGGCAAATTCTTCCATTGCAAATCCTCAGTTTCAACTTTTATACAATCTGCAACTCTTTCTCTTTTAAACACTGATGCTTACCAGTTAGGAAGTTTTGTGAGCTGCCTCTACTTCCTTGTTAGCTTGAGTTAGTGGTGGTTGGAAATCCACATCAGAAAGCCAAGAGACAGGACTAGTGCACCAGAGAGCTGGAATTCTGCACACTTACACTGCTGTGGTGCTGCGTCTTTCTGGTGGACCTCTCATCTTGCGAACTGCACCTTCTGTGATTTCTCATCTTCCTGACAGTGTGGGAGCACCTCAAGCCACTTTCTCATTGTTTACTTGTCTGTTTCCCTTGGTATAGGAATAGATGTTATTACCTGATTCTCAAACTCACGGTTAACTTTCCTTCCTCTTAGCATAGTTGTCTGTATTCCTACTCAAAAACAAAACAAAACAAAAAAAATGCACTTGAATGTCCATTAGTATCCACAGCGAATGACTGGGAATGAATTTTTGTTCTCATGCTCTGCAAACTGTCTCATATTAACACCATCACTCACTGAGCTGAGTTGAAAATCAGCTGGCAATCTTACCGGTGCTGCCTTTTCACATTCTAGCAACCACTTGTGGATAGTCCTCTGACTCTAAAGCCTAACTCTTTTTGCCATCAGTGACAATGAAGCTGCTGTTCCTCATCAGTAGCCTGTTTTCCAATGACCTTGCTGCCACCCTGGTTCCTCTCTAGTCTGTAATCAACTCAACATCCAGAATCTTTTTTTTTAAAACTCCAGTAGATTATGGCACTGCCATTGCAGAAACATTTCACCAGCTTCTTAGATAATGAGTGGAAAATTCACAGCTTTCCTCCTGGCTTGTAAGACCCTGTTAGGCTATCTTGTGCCAGTCCATTTGTAAACCTCGCTCCCCTAATGCTTCCCAGTTCTCTCACTGGCTCTCTACTTTTAACAAGGACCAATCAACCCCTGCTCTCTCAAGAGCTCACACAGCTCCACTTTCATATTCGTTCCCTGTATGCCGCTACAGCAGTTCCTCAGAGAGACATTCTGGCCCACCGTATGTGAATTTTTCTTCCTCTCTCTCTCTCTCTCCTGTATCTATCTGATGGTCTGTTTTGTGTGGTTTCCTCTGGGGTTCCCCTACGTTCCATAAGCCTTAGTCTTTTGCTGATGCCTAAAAATACTAAGTTGGTCCATCTGTAGAATTGAATATCTGAATACATCATGACAAAGTGTGTGTTTGAGGCAGGCTGTGCAGTTCATCATTATTTTTCCTAGAATAATTTGAGCTACAAATTTTATTTTCCACATGGAGCCCAGTTTTTAGTACTCTGGATGGAATTTTTAAATTTTATTTTTAATTATATATACTAAATATATTATAAATAAATATTATTATATAATATTATACATAATATATTTCATATTTTACACACACACACACACACACACACACACACACACACACACACACACACAAATTACTCTTCCAGAACTAATGGAATGTGATTTGACCTTAAGAATAGGATATGACATTAAAAGACAAAATTTATTAAGAGACACAATGTTTTTTTTTTTTTTTTTTTTTTTTTTTTTTTTTTTTTTTTTTTTTAATTAATTTATTCATATTACATCTTGATTGTTAGCCCTTCCCCTGTTTCCTCCCATTCCTCCCTCCCTCCCACTTCCCCCCTTCTCCCCTCCCCTATGTCTGTGATTGAGGGAGACTTCTTCCCCCTATGTATGCTCTAAGATTATTGAGTCTCTTCTTGGTAACTTGCTATCCTTCTTCTGAGTGCCACCAGGCCTCCCCATCCAGGGGACATGGTCAGAAAAGGGGCACCAGAGTTCACGTGAGAATCAGATCTCACTCTCCACTCAACAGTGGAGAATATCGTGTTCGTCGGCTAGGTCTTGGTAGGGGTTCGAAGTTTACTGCCTATTTCTCCTTGGCTGGTGCCTTAGTTTGAGGAGGACCCCAGGACCCAGATCTGCCTGAAGAGACACAATGTTAAGGGTTACATTTTGTAAATTGTCATTTCTTTAAAATAACTATAATATTGCAATTAAAAATTAAAAGGGTAATACAGATATAGTTCTAACATCACTCTGTTGAACATTGTTTGATTCTCAGGTAACAGTATTACCCATGAATTTGCTTTCTCTTTAATAATGTGTATGGCTCTTCCCTGAGGGCATCTGTTCTGAATCAGTCTATTTTCCATTGCTTTTAAACTAAGGTCAAGGTTAATCTCCAATGTTCTGTTTGCTTTCTAGGCATTAGTCATGAAACAGCTGATGAAAAGGTGATTTTCGGAATTGAATTTAATTCAACCTTTTTGGAATGTATACCTAAATCCCAACAAGCCTCTGTTGAGTGGTACATCCAGCGGCCAGGAGAGGAGCATCGGGAGGAGGTAAGCTATCATCAGCAAGGATGCTGCTGTCAGTCTGAATTCAAGCCATTGGTTATGAAAGATACACAATCTTTAGTGCCATCGAGCACTCTTGTCACTGCCTGATTAAAATGAAATGTATGCTCACTAACGACACAGGTTGCGACTGTTTGGGGATAAGAACAGGCTAATTTAATGTAAATGTAACATTGATATATACTTTTAAAATAAATTCATATTATTTTTCTTTCAATGTTTTATTCCTTAAGACATTTCAAGACAATTTCTAATTGAAGATGAGAACACAACATTTTCATAACCATAGTAACACCTCGCAATTTTAGCTAAAATTGAGTTTAATTTAGTTTCATCTACAAATGAAATGTGCTGAGTTTTCAGAAATATATATTCCCATTATATTGTATCATAGGAACAACTGTATAAGTATTTTTAGATATACAGATTTTCCATTTTACGTATTAAGTCAATAGAAAGAAAAGAAATGTTTATTCATTTATTTTTCTGTTACTTTTCTTAAGATAAACTTGAGATTGAAATATGTTATAAACATTTTAAGACATATATCATATGTTATAGAATGTAGTAAGATTGCTTGATGCAGTCTTACACACTCAATATTATGAAGCAAATGATAATTGTAGATATGATTGTTGTTATATTTACTATTTAAGAACAAATAAGAGGTCAGTGTGGAGCTGGAGCTGAGTCAGTGGGTAAGAGAACTGGCTAACTCCTCTATAGGGCCCAGATGCACTTCGCAGCAACCTCACTGGGTGTTTCATAACTGGCTGTAACTCATGTTACAAGGGACTCAGTGCCCTTTTCTGACCTCTAAGGCACAGCATACACCCAGGCCCAAACAAATATGAATTAAAAAAAATTATTCTAGTGATATTTTCTTAGAATTTACAGTTCACATATGACACTAAAATCAGTATGGTAAATAAAAAACTGAGTGTGGAATTCAGAATAGATGTTTTCTGAGTTGAATGTTGCTCTGGAGGCCCTATTGAATATGACTTGTCTATGTCATAAAATATTTATAACATATTTTAATCACAAGTCTGTATTAAAAACATTAACAGAAAAATAAAAAATATAAGCATTACTTTTATCTCTGTTAACTGAAGTTTAATACTTAAATACATAAAACTGGAAATTTACATATGTCCATTGACTATATTCACTATAAGGTCATATATCAATCAAATTCGGTATCATTACTCATAAATTCTAACATAATACAGGTGATATACACAATGTTCATATTGATTCTGTCCTATTTTTCTATTATATTTTGAACTGTATCTGATAGAGTAATGATTATTCCACTGCAAAATAGTAGCCCCTTTTACTTTATCTTACTTTATCTAAGAAATATAAAAAGCTGTCTACTTAAGATACATATTCAATTTAGTTACATTTTCATATATTAATTTTACATGAGTTGAAACAAGTTTTAGATTTTATAGCTACTGGGGTGTGATTTTTCTCTTTCTATTAAATGCATTTATTTAGAAAGTTATTTGTCCTGCATAGCAAATTAAATCTGACATTTAGAATGAAACACTTGAGGTATTATACCAGTTGTAGATGCCTATATTTGCCTATGGTAGACTACCTTCTTAATTTTTCTGAAATATCTGTGCATTATTTTAATATACCTTCCAGTACTATATCACATATCATGATGGTACCATGCTCCATGAATTTCAATGGAGCAGAAATACCATATATTGAATTTTGATGAAACGTATGTTCCCTGTAATGTTTCAACTGGTATTTTCATCTGTTTTTGCAAATGGCAGTTAGTTTCCCCTTGTCCAGGACCCTCAGCAGTGCTTCCTGAGTTGAGGAACAAAACAATATCCCTGCTGCACTTGAAGCATGTTGCCCTGCAGGATGCCTTTTGTGCGTCACGCATAAGGTCGATGCTTGGACTATTTCCTCTTCTCATAAAAAGCCCCAGGGATGGACCATGATCTCCTGGGCTACAGATGCTGTCACCAGGTTATGCTGTGCCAAGAGGAGCTGATTTCCTCACTGAGCCACATCGCAGTTGGGTGCCACTGCGGATGTCATGAGTCAGTTATCTGCTGACTTTCTTAAAAGGCTGGTCTTGAAACTGATGGCAATTAGGCTGTAGCTAGCAGGTTAATGGGCAGTCCCTGAGCTTCTGTTGAACTTTGGGGTAGCTTTAATGGAGAAAAGGAGCCATCCTTCATGCTGTTTGCCGTACTGTTTTTTCTTGGTGGAGTTTAATGTTTTTAAAACATTTTCAAGTATCTGCATTTTCCATCTGTAGGTCTCTGCTTCCCTTTTGTTCTTTTTGTTATGAAAGCAAATAAACGGGTTTAAACTTGCAATAACACACAACGAACCAGGAGACCACTTAGTGAAGATAGGCATGAGTGATAGTTTGGTTTATTCAGTTCCAGTACTCAACATTACCCTTGGAGCCTTTTTCTGCTTCCTCCTGTTAGCCTAAACACCACGGTTTTACCTCTCTTTCATCCACACACAACCCACAGTTAAAGAGAAGCTCTTTAAATTGCTCATGTTTTCTGATAATAAAAAGGATCCAGTATATTTAAATGTTTATATCTAAATATGTATTTAGGTAGTACAAAATCCAAAAACCTAAAGAAGTCAGAGACCCTGGACATTATACTTCTTGTCCATCGAAATTACCAGAAAGTCACATGCACCTAACAGAGACAGAGCACATGTGCAACTTAAGAAACCTTTCACAATTGGAAAAACAGTACATTGTGTTTAATAATAGGACTTGTAAGCAAATATCCTCATGTTTCTTTGCTGTGGATTTTCCTTAATTTTCTGTGAAGTGTCTTATGTATACATTGTTTAGGGAAGTCCTAGTATGTTCACCTAAAAATATTTTCCTCAGGCCATTTATACAGTACAGAAATCAATATTTCAATATTAAAACTTTATATGTAACTATTAATTATATATCTTTTCTTTCTAACAGTTTTTAATTTTTCTACAAAAGTGTCATATTTGATATAGGCAAAGCTTCTTACTTATAAGTGCATAATATTCTAACTATTTTGCTTAGAAACTTCTTCCGCAATACGCATCAATATGTTTTTCCAGGTTATTTTATACTTATTCCTTATATTTAAAGGTTTACATTTATGCAAAGGTAAAAGTTTATTCTAACAGTTCTTTACGTATAAATTTTATTTCTTAAAAGATTGAACCAGTTACTTTAGCACTATTTTTTCCTTTTGCTTTTTGCCTATAAATGATTAATTATTGATTTTCTGTTATTTTAATAAATGTTTCATTGTGTAGTACCATGCAAGCATAATTGGAAAAAACTAAAAATATGTACACAAACTTTCCTTACAATATTTTTTTCTTCTTCCCATATTAAATTAGAAAAGTATTCAGCATTTTATTTTACATATAACCCCTCTTTTTACAACAGGTTTATAGACTTTCTTATTTTTCATTCTGTGAGTGTTTTCCCTTATTTAATATTAGTTTCCCTCTGGCAATATTTTCTATTGTCTGGAGAATGGAGCATCCCTGAAGTTGTAGTTTCCTCGAAGACCTGAAGACTATTTTAGGCCTTCCCAGCTGCTCTTGTCAGCGACTAAAGCACCCCTCATCTTAACCTTCACCATTCTTTGCACTTCCCATGGGAAACGGATTGATTTTCACTGAAGAGTTCCATGTAACAATACCAAGAACATAACCCTTGCCCACATTAGGGAAATGGATAGCTGACTTCAGGTGAAGAATGGTTTGGGTTCTTAAATTTTAGGGAAGTTTTTGCTTAGCACTTCTAGAATGGAGACAAATTTCGTGAATTTTAATCAGTAGCTAGCAACGAGGTCTTGGAGAAGAGATAGACGTTCTAAATTGTCTGTGCTGCCATTTCACTGCATGAAGTAGCCTGGTGCTGGGTCTTATCCCAGCCCCGAATGAAAGCATTAGAGAAAGAGTGCAAAGCAGGAGAGTTCTAATCAAATACCTCATTTCTGGGACACAGATCTTTATTTATGAATTGTAAGAATCTTCTACGTGTGTGGATTCATGATGTGTTTTAGTAAAGATTCCACTGCATTAATCCTATATTTCTGAACCTTCAAAAAAGAGAAACAAAAATTTATTAAACAATCTAATAGACCTTAGGTCAATCCATGTAGCTCACACAATTTTAAGGCTCAATTTTTAACTGTTGGTCAAAAACTCAAAGAATAGGTAAAGTGTTCTACGGAAGAAAGGGAAGATGAAGAGTCATTAGCTAGTAGTGAAATGCCAGGTGTTTATGAAGTGCACAGTCCCATAGGGACTGAGGTAACGTGAGAAGGAGACAAGGGAAATAGGTCTCAGGACAAAGCTTCATAAACAGGATGCAGAAAGAGAAAGACAAAGCCATGATAGGGTGGTGTCCAGTGCTCATGAAGCTAGCGTCATCATTTCTTCCTGTTGGAAGATTAAAGAAAACAAGAAAAAAAAAACCCACCTAGTCAGAACTGTGATTGTGTCTAAAGGCCACATGAATGTAGCCTGAGCAACGGAAAGATACAGACCCCAGGGAGATCTGTGAGGTGACGAGACAAAGGAGAATTGCAGCTAGGTATGGTGTCATGCTGATGGCCTCAGATCATTTTTGGTGACAGAACTACACAGCAAAACAAAATCTTTTGGGCATCACAACTCAAGCAACACGGCAGTTACAATGCCACTTACACTTCGCATGTTAACTTCTAAATCTACCATGCACTATGCAGAAACGGATAGGTGGGAGAATATTTATGTGTAGACTTAGATTTTTCACAAACCAAACTCGTTTGGGGTTCTTAAATACCTTTATCTCCATTCCAACCCGCCAACCCTTGGTAAGAGAGAAAGAAAGTTAGAAAGAGTGAAACAGGGGATGTAGTGTAATCAAGTTCTTTTGGGGGCAATACCTACCTCAGCTGTCAACAGCAAATGCAGCAGGTAGTACTCAGTCAATAGCCTCCAAACCAGTGTCTTCTCCCTTCAAGCTGTCTTTTTTATACCCATCAGAGTCTTCAGCATGCAACTAACTCCAGCTGGCATAGACCACACCTGCAGAAGACAATTATCAGCTGTGGACAAACTAAAGACACCCCCCCCATCCCACACCTGGGATTAAAACAAAAACATATTTATATATTACAACCCAAAACTTCTACAACAAATATTGGGGAAGATGAATCATAAAATGATATAAGAGATCAGCATCCAAGTTTATAGAGCTAGGGTTTTGAGATCTAAGATCTATTATGCTTAGTATTCTTAAACAATTACAATAAAATCATTTAAAAGGAAAACATGCATGTTCTGTGCTATTTTTGTTCAGCAGTGTGATCCACTCCCCGCCTCCCAACAACCCTTTCACAGGAATCATGTCTCAGATGAGAATTATTTCTCAGATGCTTAGCTGGCATATTCAGTATTTACATTATAGCTCATGACAGTAGTGAAATTACAGTTGGGAGTAAGGAAAATAATTTTATGGTTGGGGGTCACCGCAGGAAGAGAAACAGCATTAAAGGGTCACAGCAGCATTAGGAAGGTTGAGAAACACTGTCCTATATTTTGAAAATGTAAATTGACTTGAGGTTAGTTTGTATTATAATAGCATTTTAACCTGTCGTGGCTTTTAGATTCAATCCACTGGGCAAAGAAAACATATCCAGTTAGCTCACCAAGTGGGCAAAGGAAAGGTCACAAACAAGCAAACAAGCAAAAGCCTGATGTTGTGACTCAGGGCCTTGTGTAAGGCAGGTCTGGAGACCATTCGGTCTCATTAGCCATGGATCTGAGCTGTGACCTGCCTTTGGCCTCAAATGGTTCCCTGCCGCCAGCTGCACTTCTCTGGCACAGGGGGTGGTTTGCCGTATAGTTGTTAGTTAGCTGGGCTGCTAGCCAAAGATGTTTCTTTCCTTTTTCTCATATTTCCAGAATAAGGGAGATTCCCCCCGCCCCGCCGACATTCTTTTCATATAAGTATGTGGAGTATAGTCCACACACTGTGAATAAATTTAATTTAGCTGTCTTTATGTCTCTTTCATTTCCATAAGCTGGAAGTCTACAATTCAGGGACGGATAAGAAAGCTGGGAAACTTTCAATGTTTCCTTTGTTGTTGTCGTTGTTGTTTTATTCTTATACTTCGTGCTTAGCCATTCAACAATACTCCACACTTAGGGAGGGCCCCTGTGTTGATAAACATGCCCCCGCTACGCTACATTGAAGATAGCGCATTATTCTCACCATTTGTGAGCCAGGCAAACTTAACATTAGAGTTGTCTCTCACTGCACTGCTTCGAAGACTTGACCATCACATTTCAGGGGAGCTTTGTTTTAGTCATTGTGCCTTCTCCCGCTTGAAATCACACCAAAATGTTAGGCAGAGGATCTAAGCTATGGTAGAACTTTCTACAAATGCCACAGTCCAATGAATCACTTGACAGCTTGATGATAATAGGGAAATTAGCTTTAAATGATGCTAGCTTTCTCAGCACAGGCCTGCTCAGTTACAGCACCTGGTTTTTCCGATTCACTATTACAGGTGCATTTTCTCTTTCTCATCCACACCCTCTAGATTATTTATTTGGTGATAAATAGAAAGTAGAGTCAATACCATTGTTCTCCTGTCTGTCATAAATAGTACACACACTGAGTCTTCTATGTAAGGGATTTCTTACAATCTCCCTTGAAACTGTGAACTTAGGCCACTGATCTCCATCTGAAATATCTGTACAGGTCACTTAATAGCTTTGGCTTTCCTTATTGTTTCTCACAGTGCTTCCTTCTTATCTTTACAGTGCAGAGAAAAATTAAATATATTCCAAGTTCTATTTGACTTAAATAAAATGCAAATGTAGAGAAATCAGGGTATGGCTTGGAGGGCTTTTACTTCAGCTGATTTTATTTTTTTCTTTTCCTTCGTTTTGTTTAACCATCTTCAACTCTGGCTGACAATGTTATGTTTGATGACAGACAGATGAAGAGTATATCTTTTAGGTTCATCTAAGTGAAACTATGTGGTCTGTTTTCATTTGCTTGTGGCTCTCTGTTTCTAATTTATTACCTACATTTTTTTTTCCAACCTGCAGTTGAAACCCGATGAAAGGATCATCAAAACGGACTATGGGCTACTGATTCGAAGTCTGCAGAAGAAGGATTCCGGGTTGTATTACTGCAAAGCACAGGAGCACACTTTCATCCACACCGTGGTGAAGCTGACTCTGAATGTCATTGAGAACGAACAGATGGAAAATACCCAGAGGGCAGAGCACCAGGAGGGGCAGGTCAAGGATCTATTGGCTGAGTCACGCTTGAGATACAAAGACTACATCCAAATCCTTAGCAGCCCAAACTTCAGCCTGGACCAGTACTGTGAACAGATGTGGTACAGGGAGAAGCGGAGACAGCGCAGCAAGGGCGGCCCAAAGTGGAAGCACATGCAGGAAATGAAGAAGAAACGGAATCGCCGGCATCCCAGAGGCCTGGATGAGCTTCTTAGAGCCGTGGCTACATAGTTTCCTATTTAATTTAAAGAGAGGATTATTTACTTGTTTGTAAAATACTGTCTTCTGTTTGGTACATCCCTTACTCTAATTCATACCTGCTTCCCATGACGTCTCACTGGGGCACAGAACGATATGCTAAATAGGACTGTCTATGGTAGATACGACAGACTGTCTATGGTAGAGACGACAGACTGTCTATGGTAGACAGGACATCATCTGAACCAGCTTTCTGAGAACAGAACCTGTATCAGCAGAGTCACGAATTGTCCTAAAATTTGGGGGCCTTACATTTGTAAATGTTTTATGTTTTGAATTTAGTGTCATGTCAATAAGCAAGCTAAAGGAACACCAGTACCACCGAATAAGGTGATCGATTCCCAAGCATATCCATTAAGCATGGAATTTACCAATCAGTTGGCCATGTTCCTACAGGGAGCTAAGTCATTCCATTCTAGAACAGGTGATGATGCAGGAGTTGGAGGAAAGGTCACAAAGTAAAACAGCTTATGTTCCTAACAGGATAACAGAAGCTTACTTAAGGGAGCCAGCAGCCCACATCTGGAGGCGGCTATGGGAATTTAAAAAGGTGTGTTTCCCTCTTTCAGGTTCCGGGCTACATTTAGTAATGGCTCGTGAGAGGCTATCAATGAGCCTAACAAAATTCCTTGTGATTGGTCAAGAGAAATAGGTTCACAGACAGAATCTGAAGTCCAATGGTATGTTCTAGAACGTATATATGCTAATCACTATAGGGACAGAGTGCACAGGTCCTGTTTTAACAAATGGGTACAATATCTTAATGTGGTAAGGTTGACATGATGTACACGTTACCTTAATCTGTAGATGGGAGTTGTTAGGAGACAGAAGGACAGCTATAAATTCCAGCTTTGAGAAAAACTTACATTGCTACGAAAAGAAAGAAAACCACAAAGTAGAAAGAATGCAATGGAATTCTTTTGACTGGAGTATAAGTATCTGCCAACTTGTAACGCTTCAGTTGAAAACAATTTAGATTATAACAAACTGTTAGCAAAAGTTCAAGTGAAAGCAAAATTTGTAAAAAACAAATATGGGATGGCAATATTTTATTTATAATCAATGTATTTCTTTGTTCTCTTTTTTCTAAATATTTATCATATTCTGTATATTGTTTGCATTTACATTCTCTATTTGATGATATTTGAATAAATAGAAGGCAATATGTAATACATAGCGATATGTATTAAGTAGATGATCAAGGTCGGGAGTGGGGCTATATATAATTGTTAAATGAATGGATAAGTGCAAGTTTTTGATGACGGGAAGGGTTAAATTAACTCTTTGACACCCTTTTCTCTACATAAACTTTCTAGCAGCACTGCTTTAGCAGTTTCAAAAGTAAGTCTGCCACTTGTAAAGAAAACAAACTCACAGAATTAACATAAATACCATTTGTATTTTGTTAGTATGTTTCAGATTCAACTTTCCCTCTGAACAGTGCTTTCCTGCCAGTCTCTGCAGAAATCATCTTTCTTCCTAGAGCTCAAAGCCCTTAGCGGTCCTCTGTTTTGCCTTTTCACGCCCTTTATAGTGTGAAATGAACAATTAGTCACTTCCTCACAAAGAATGCAGCTTTTTGGAGAACCAACAGACCTTGCTTGTTTCTCACGCATTCTACATGTTTTGAAAGAAGGCTGTGAGAAGCCTGTGTGATTAAAGACCAGTGTTAAGGAGACCAACAATCTCTTTGTTCAAAGTGGCATTGGTATTTTAAATTCATTTAATTGTACAAGGGACCTATGACAAAGGCATAACACTGAAATATGTGGGTCTCCTATAATAATGAATATTTGTGGATGTTTCATTCTAAGGAAAAGTAAAAGTGAAGGAACAATTTTAATAAGTAAACCAGAATGCATTACATTTCCAGAAGAAGTGCATACAAACACTTTGTCATGCTTAGACTACTAATCAGGTGTCACACAAAGGTGGTTACCTATTGGTTTACTGTGAGTCCTACAAACTCAGAGCAAACATGTCAGTGGGGCATGTTCCATTTTGAAAAAACTTCTAGGTTGTGCCGTATCAAAGAGTAATACTCAAATATGGATAGGGTTGACAAATTGTACAAGGTTATAACATTTGTGTTAACTTCTGAAAAATAATTTTATCTAGATAAGACTGCCCCAACTATTTTCTGATTACTTATGTAACTGGAAATGAAAATTCAATCAACATTCTGTAAATCTATTTTTCATCCAAGGTTTAACATTTCATGTGCTTTGTGTACAATACTACTAATGATAATTGAAATGCATTATCAAAAGTATTAGTAAAATAATGTCAGATAATAAAAGTAGGAGCTAAATCTTATGTGTTTTTACACACAGACTATATCTACACCACACTTATTTTACTTTTTCAAAACACTTGGGAGGGCGTGAACACTCTAAATTGATAAAATCAATTTATACTCCTTTTCATAGAGGTTGAACAAAATCTTACTGAAATAATGAAAAAGCAGAATATTGCTCAGGGTTTCAAATAAAAAATAAACCATATCCCTCAGAAAAGACTTTAAAATACCTAATTATCTATTTTTAATGTATTTTTCCTCAGTCTTCCATACACCTCTTCAACTTCCTTGTGTGTTACTGCTGCATTTTTATTCCAGTCATTCGTGCTGCTAAGTGGAATCATGCCCATCTTAGTTTATTTACATTTAATTTATTGGGCTTTTAAGAGTTAGGTTAGACATGGATGATCTAAATAATCAATTTATGTAAAGTCCTTTGTTTTTCTTTCCCAGAGAGCTCAAAACCCTACATGCAGATTATTGAGTAAACATTTCAGAAGAAATAGTCAAGTGACCTAACAAAATGCAAAATAGTCATAGAAAGAAATCAACATTTTGCAGAAGCCACAGCAACTCTCCAGGTATCATTTGTAATCCCAGCATCTTCTCTTTAAAGTAAGATTCATTTCTGATATGTTGGCCATAATATGGTAACACTTTTGATTTTTTTTTTTGTACTTCAATTCTTCAATTTACATTATTGCATCTTATTTCTAATGAGTTAGTGGCCTAAGAGAGAAGCCAAGAGTGGCTGCTTGTTGGAGTAATATAACCAAGATTGAGTTCCCAGACAACATGTCTTATTTCATTCACAAGAAAAAAAATAATTATACAAGAACATTCAGTAAACATAATTTTTTTCTTAAATATATATCTAATGTGTATCTCATAATTCACTAAGATAAATGAAAGTGAAATTGGAAATTCCATCTCAGAATGCCACATTGTAGCACTCAGTGTGTTTTAATTGAAAAGCCACGGGCAGGGTTGGGCAGGGCAGACAGGATCTTTTTTTTAATAGAAATATATTTTTTTCTCTAGTAGATGATCACAGCATTGTTATTTGAGTTTGTGTGTGAGGTTGAAAACAGCATAAGATTTAAAATTCCCAGATTCTGCACATTGAAAATCAAACTAGAGAAGACTGCAAAGGTTTTTTTAAAAAAACTCTTGTTTAATATTTGGAATGTGAAGTATTCATTGAAAGTCTGGAAAATAACATTTTGGGAAAGAAAAAAACATTGTTGGAAGCAACATTTAATCTTTACATGTAGCATTGTCAGTGGTTAGCAATCAATTTTGAATCTCTCTACTTTAAAAGAAATGTAGTTTTGTAGTATAACATAATTAAAATTGTTAAATGTATATTTTGTTTATATTATAATAAAACACAAGCATCAGTGTTCTATTATGATAAACAGTGTTTGTATGTATGAAATTTTCCTTTTTTAACTCCAAATATGGCAAGAAGATTTTATATAGTAAATTGAACTAAATAAAATAAAAGAAGATATTCCTGATTGTTTTCTTTTATTTAAATAATTTATTCAGATTACATTTAAATTGTTATGCTTTCACTTGTATCTTCCCATTTCCCCCTCCCTCCCTCTTTCACCCTATTCTTCTCCCATAGGTCTTTGACATAAGGGGGCCTCCTCCTCCACCATATGATGACAGCCTGTCAGGACTCATCCTGGTAGCCTGCTTACCCTTCCTTTGAATGCCACCAGGTCTCCACATCAAGGAAAGTGGTCAAATAGGGGGCACCAGAGTTCAGAATCTGTCCCTACTCTCTACACAACTATGGAAAATGGTCTGTGCTTTGGTTAGTTCTGAATAGGGGTTCTGGGTTTACTGCAGGCATTGTCCTTGGTTGGTACAGTAGTTTGAGCAGAGCAACATGGGTCCATATCTGCCATCCTTGATGGTCTTCTTGCAGGTTTCTAGGACCCTCTGGATCCTTCTATATCCTCATTCTCCCATATCTATCTCACCTGCAGACACAATAGGAAGTCCCTGCATCTATCCCAATCTCCTGCTAAGAGAAGACTTTCAGGGGACATCCCTGTTGGGATAGTGTCCAATTATAAGTGAGGATATACCATGTGTATCTTGATGGGTCTGTGTTAACTCACTCAGGATGATCATTTCTAGTTCCATCCATTTGCCTGCAAGTTTCAGGACTTCCTTGTTTTTAATAGCTGAGTAGTATTCCATATTATAAATATAACACAGTTTCTTCATCCATTCTTTGAGTGAGGGGCATCTAGGTTGTTTTCATATTCTGGTTATTATGAATAAGTCTGCTATGAACATGGTTGACCAAATGTCCATGTTGTATGGTGGAGCATCTTTTGGGTATATTCCAAGGAGTGGGATAGCTGGGTCATGAGGTAGCCCTATTCCTAGTTTTCTGAGAAAGCGCCGGATTGATTTCCAAAGTTGTTGTACAAGTTTGCACTCCCACCAACAACGAAGGAGGGTTCTGCTTTCTCTACATCCTTGCCAGCATGTGCTATCACTTGGATTTTTTATCTTAACCCTTCTGATGTGTAAGATCGAATCTCAAAGTCGTTTTGATATGCATTTCTCTGATGACTAAGGACATTGAGCGTTTCTTTAAGTGTTTCTCAGCCACTTGATATTCCTCTGTTGATAATTCTCTGTTTAACTTTGAGTCCCATTTCTTAAGCGGGTTAATTGGTTTGGTGGTGTTTAATTTCTTGAGCTCATTATATATTTTAGATATTAGTCCTTTCTCAGAAGTAGGGTTGGTGAAGACATTTTCCCATTCTGTAGGCTATCACATTAGGCTGTTGACAGTGTCTTCTTCCTTATAGAAGCTTCTCAGTCTCATAAGGTCCCAGTTATTAATTGTGGAACTTAGTGCCTGGGCTGTTGGTGTTCTGTTCAGGAAGTTGTCTCCTGTGCCAATGTGTTCAAGACGCTTCCCCACTTTTTCTTCTAACAAATTTATAGTCACTGGTTTTATGTTGAGGTCTTTAATCCACTTGGAGTTTTGTACATGGTGATAAATATCTACTTGTTTTCTTCTACATGTAGACATCCAGTAAGACCAGCACCATTTGTTGAAATGCTATCCTTTTTCCATCTAAAAGATTTGGCTTCTTCTTCAAAAATAAAGTGTCCATAGGTGTGGATTTATTTCTTGGTTTTTGATCCATTCTATAGATCAACCATGATATTGCTATGCCAGTACCATGCTGTTTTAATTACTGTTGCTCTATAGTACAACTTGAGATCAGGTATGGAGATTCCTCTTGAGAATCTTTTATTGTACAGGATTGTTTTAGCTATTCTGGGTTTTTTGTTTTTCCATATGAAATTGAGAATTGAACTTTCAATGTCTTTTAAAAATTGTATAGGCATTTTGATAGGGATTGTATTGAATCTATAAATTGATTTTGGTAAGATGGCCATTTTTACTATGTTAATTCTCTCTATCCATGAACAAGGGAAATCTCTCTATCTTCTGATGTCAACTTCAATCTCCTTCTTTAGAGATTTAACGTTTTTTTTTTCATATAAGTGTTTCACTTGCTTGGTTAGAGTTACTCCTAGAAACTTTATATTACTTGTAGCTATCATGAAGGGTGTAGTTTCCCTAACTTCTTTCTCAGCATGATTGTCACTTGTATAAAGGAAAGCTACTGACTTTTTTGAGTTAATTTGTATCTAGCCACTTTGCTGAAGGTATTATCAGTGTAGGTATTCTGTGGTGGAATTTTGGTGGTCACTTACATACATTATCATATCATCTGTGAATAAGGATAATTTGACTTCCTCCTTCCCCTTTTGGATCTCTGTGATCTACTTTTGTTGTCCTATTGTTCTAGTTAGAACTTCAAGAACTATATTGAGATATAGAGAAAGTGGGCAGGCCTGTCTAGTCCCTGATTTTAGAAGAATTTCCTTGAGTTTCTCTCCATTTAATCTGATGTTGGCTATTGGTTTGTTGTATATAGCCTTTATTATGTTTAGGTATGTGCCTTGTATCCCTGATCTCTGAAAAAATTAAACATGAATGGGTGTTGGATTTTGTCAAATGCTTTTTCTGCATCTAAGGAGATTATCATGTGGTTTTGTTCTTTCAGTTTGTTTATATGGTGGATTACATTGATGGATTTCTGTATATTGAACCATCCCTACATGCCAGGAATCAAGCCCACTTCATCAAGGTGAATGATATCTTAGATGTGTTCCTAGATTCAGTTTGCTAGTATTTTATTGAGTACTTTTGCACCAATTTTCCTAAGAGAAATTGGTCTGAAATTCCCTTTCTTTGCTGGGTCTTTGTGAGGTTTAGGTATCAAGGTGACTGAGGCCTCATAGAATGAATTTGATAATGTTCCATCCATTTCTATTTTGTGGAATAGCTTGAAGAGTATCGCTATTAGCTCTTCTCTGAAGGTCTGGTAGAATTCAGTGCTGAAACCATCTGAACCTGGCCTTTTTTAGGTTGGGAGACTTTTAATAACTGCTTTCTTTTCTGTAGGAGAAATAGGACTTTTTAATTTGTTTATCTGCTCTTGATTCATCTTAGGAAAGTGGAATTGATCAAGAAAATAGATCATTTCCTTTTGATTTTCAAATTTTGTGGCAGATAGGCCTTTGAAGTAGGACCTCATTTCTTCGGTGTCTGTTGTTACATCTCCCTTTTCATTTCTGATTTTGTTGATTTGGATAGTGTCTCTCTGCCTTTTAGTTAATTTAGAAAATGGTTTTTCTATCTTGTTGATTTTCTCAAAGAACCAGCTCTTGGTTTTGTTGATTCTTTGAATTCTTCTTTTTGTTTCTAATTTATTCATTTCAGCCTTGACTTTGATTATTTCCAGATATCTACCCATCTTGAGTGTTTCTCCTTCTTTTCTTCTAGGACTTCCAGATGTATCATTAAGTTGCCTAATAAGATGTTTCCTATTTCTTTGTGAAGATACTTAGTGCTATGAATTTTACTCTCAGCACTGGTTTCAATATGTCCCATAAATTTGGGTATGTTGTACCTTCATTTTCATTGAATTTTAAGAAGTCCTTAATATCTGTCTTCATTTATTCTTGGCCCAGTTGTCATTAAGTAGAGAGTTTTTTAGTTTCTATGTGTGTGTAGGCTTTTTGTCATTTTTGTTTTTGTTGAAGTCTAGCTTTAGTTCATGATGATCTGATAGGATACAAGGTATTATTTCAATAATTTTGTATCTGTTGAGGCTTGCTTTGTGACCTCCTATATGATCCGTTTTGGAGAAGGTCCCATGGGGTACTGAGAAGGTATAATCTTAAGTGTTTCGGTAAAAAGTTGTGTAGATACCTATTACATCCATTTGATTCATGACAACAGTTAGTGTTATTATTTCTCAAGTTAGCTTCTATTTTGTTGAGCTATCCTTTGGTGAAAATGTGATGAAGTCTAACCCTATTAATGTGTGGTTTAAGCATTGTTAATATTTCTTTTACAAATGGGGGTGCCCAAGTATTGGGGATATAGATGTTCAGAATTGTGATGTCATCTTGATTGAATTTACCTTTCATGAGTATGAAGTGTCCTTCCTCATCTCTTTTGATTAATTTTGGTTAAAAGTCTATTTTATTAGATATTAAAACTGCTACACCAGTGTGTTTCTTGTGTCGGTTTGCTTGTAATTTCTTTTTCCAGACTTTTACCCTGAAGTAATGTCTAATCTTTTGGTGAGATGTGTTCTTGAATGCAGAAGAATGTTGGATCTTGTTTATGCATCCATTCAGACAGTCAGTGTCCTTTTATTGGAGAATTGAGACCATTGATGTTGAGGGATACTAATGACCAGTGACTGATAAGTCCCTTGATTTTGATGTTGGTTGTGGTAGACTGTTTGTGTGGTTATGTTTTGCAACAATGAAGTTATCTATTTCCTGTGTTATTTTGGTTATAGTTTGTTACTTTGGGTTGGAGTTTGCCTTCTATTAACATATGTAGGGATAGATTTGTGTATAGGTACTATTTTATTTTGTCATGGTATATCATATTTTCTCCATCAATGGTTATTGAAAATTTCGATGGTTATAGTAATCTGAACTGGCCCCTGTGGTCTCTTAGGGTTTGCAGGACCTCTGCCCAGGCCCTTTGGGATTTTATGGCTTCTGCTGAGAATTCAGGTGTAATTCTGAGAGGTTTGTCATTATATGTTACTTGGCCTTTTTCCCTTGTCACTTTTAATTTTTTTGTTTGTTCTGTAGAATTTATGTTTTGATTATTATGTGGTGGGAGTATGTTCTTTTCTGGTCTATTCTACTTGGTATTCTGTAGGCTTCTTGTATGTTTATGTGCATCTCCTTCCTTAAAATTGGAGGTATTTTCATCTACGATTTTGTTATAAATATTTTCTGGGCCTTGTAGCCAGGTGTCTTCTCTTTCCTCAATTTTTATTATGCGTAGGTTTTGTCTTTTCATGGTGGCCATGATTTCTTAGATGTTCTGTGTCAGGAATTTTTTTGATTTTTAACATTTTCTTTGATCGTTCCATCAAGTTCTTCTACTGTATCTTCTACCCCTGAGATTCATTCCTCTATCTCTTGATTTCTGTTAGAGAAGCTTACCTCTGCATTTTCTGCTTTCTTCTCTAAGTTCTCTCATTCCTGTCTCTCTTCTGTCATGCTTTTATCATTGTTTCAATTTTCATCTTTAGATCTTGAACTGTTTTATTTATTTCCTTTGGGGTCCTAGAATGCAGGAACCCCCACTGCCCTGTGGCAATTGGATAGGCTTCTGCTTGATCCAGTCACGTTGATTCTTTCCACCTGTGTGAGCTCAGGAACTCCTGCTGGGTTGTGGTGACAGGTTAGGCTTCTACCGATCCCTTTAGGATAGTTCAGTCCCAAACAAGAGTGTGAGAACAGCTCTCTGGCTAGGCTTCTGCCAGTTCGATCCATTCAGGCTAGTTCAGTCCCTCCTGAGAGAGCTGGAACCCCTGCTGGCTTGGGGAGAAATATTATGCTTCCACCCTATCTGCTTAGGCCAGTTCAGTCGTGCCCAAGTGTGCGTGAACAGTCCACTGGGTTGGGGTGGATGGCTAGGGTTCTGCCTGATCCATTCAGGCTGTGCCACCTTAGATCAGTCTACCCAAGGTGCGACTATAGAGCTGTAGCTGGAGAACACATCCACAGCCACCTGGTCCTTCGCGTGCACCCTGGGTCCCTCTGTGGACTGGCGAGAGGTTGTGAGGTCAGATCTATCTGAGATCCACATACTTGGCTACACCTGGGCCAGCAGACACTAATAATGTTTCTCTGTCGCCCACATATCAGAGAAGTAGAGAGAAGAAGTGCAGGTATGGCACAGCAGGATAGGCTGCGCTCGGCTTTGGATACCTTACCCACATGTTCGCTCGTCGCTGGCGCTTCCTGTGGACTGTCAGGGAGGTCTGAGGTCAGATCCATCCATTTCCTGGGCTCTCCCCAGGCCAGCAGATCCAAACTCTAGTGATTCACCATCCACAGTTCAGTCCCAGAAACTGAAACTTTGATATAGAGCATGGCCGCAGCTGGCAGGCAGGTATGAGTCCAGACTCTGGGGATTGGGCACCTGTCCTCTCTGGGCCAGTTGGATGGCCTGAGGCTGGACCCACCTGTGCTCTGCATTGTGAGGACCTCTCTCACCTATGGCTTTCCAGGTCTTGTGGTATTTTAGAACCCAGCTGCATCCCTAGTCTCTGTCACACAGATCAGATACTGTGAGTGTTCAGCGCCACCATCTTGGATGCCCCTCCTGATAGTTTTCAATAGATATTTTTTATTGTAAGAATGCAATAATCTCTTGTGAAACAACAAAAAGCACCTCTCCCATTTGATAAAATTATCACACGTAAATGGTATCTCATAAGTAAAAATATAAAATATTTACCTCTACATCAATGTGGATATATATATTCAAGAGTTTACTATAGTTATATTTTCTCCAACTTGGAATACTAGATATATTTTATTTTGCAAGAAGATGACAGTATAATATTCCCACAAACATCTAGAGATACTGTGTGGGAAATTATAAATTTTTCTGATGATCTTGAAAAAATTAAGACATGAGTTAATAGTAACAAATAGTTTTGAAGAACAAACTACCATAAATGTGGTAGCTTGTCTACATAAAATTTTTTCCTCAGAGTTCTGGTGGTGGGAAGTCCAGACCTTCAAGGTATTGTAACTTTTGTGCCTGACAAGAGGCAAAGAAACCCTTTGTTCTACTTTTAAAAAGTCTCTGACTTTTTTCAGGATTTCACACTTATGAGCTAATCACTTCACAACATTTCCAGCATCTTAAAACCATCAATTTGGAAGTTAGCATTTCAACATCTGAGCTGAGCTGGGGTGGTACATTTCCTATGTGCCAGAACTCTCAAGTCTTTTATCAGGCATAAAACATTTCTGTAAATAAGATATGAGGTTAATAATTGAGAAAACTGAGTGGTGTTTTGTCTGCCCGCCACCTGGGGTCCACTTCTTCCCTTTGGGATGTCCAGGCTTTGCTATGTATAGGTGCTGGGCTCAAAGGAACAAAGCGTGGCTGGCTGGGATGGTCTGTAGAATCCTAGTACAACCTTGAATGGCAAGCCTTCTCCAAGGCGTTTTCAGTGAAATAGCTCTTTTAGTGTTACAGTCATCCTAGTGTCATAACTCTGCCAGTGAGATCGCAGCACAGCCCTTTCAGTGGTACAGCAGCTCTTTATTGAGGGGGTACAAAGGCTATATAAACCTTGGAGAAATTGGTGACATTTTCCAGGCAGGTGAACATCACTGGCTATGGCCCAGGTACTAGGAATGCTTCATTTGAATAGAGGGAAATTCCAGGTACTAGGCTATGTCACAGCCTGGAGAAGGTCGCAGGGCTATTGGGCAGGGGCAGGCAGGCACAGAACGGGGAGGGAAAGATCCTGATTCTCAAGATTGAGATTTTTGAGGTTGAAACACATCTCAACTTTGCTCTAGATCCATGCCAGTTTTCTCTGTGGCACAGTCCACATTCCATTCAGTGTTAGCTTGAAACATTAAGTTATTTAGACATTCTCTAGAAAGAAGTGTAATACTAAGTTGAGAATGGAAAGTATTTACAGGCAATCCACTGCTTGTATTACATGATCTTAGTCATTGAGAAAGCCTTACTCAGAAGAGGAAACTATAGTTCCCTGGTTATTAATAGAGAATACTATATAGATATGTTAGTATATATTGCCTTTAACACATCTTGGAGAATGAGTAGTGTTCATTGGTGAAAACTGAACATAATCCAAGAATCAACTTTCCAAAAGTAATAGACAACTTGGAGGAACTTTCCAATACAAAGGATATGTAGATACTTTCAAGAATGTATACTCCAAGATTAATTATAAAAACAAGAAAAGAACAATCTCACTGTTCATGTAAAGCAGAATGCATAAGTTTAAGTTCAGTCTTTCAGTGGGTACATACGTTTAAATAAGAAGTGCTGTATGTATCAACAAAAAGATCTCAGAAACAACTTCAAAGGAAAGGAACTCAAACATCTTAGAAATGCAAACAGAATTTTACAATATTTATCAAGTTTAGAAAAGCAAATGATACTGCTTATGAATATTTACATATAAATGTAAATATTCATATGCAAATAGTAAACATATAAAAAATTTCTGGTGAAGTTAAGCACTTAATTAGAGCCAGAGTTTCCACTAAGATGTAAAGCAGAGAATGAAATTACAGGAAGGTATAACATTTTCAGATATATTTAATTTAGAAAATGTCCAAATTTAACACAGTAAAATGTTGAAGCAACTACATTGGCTTTTGGCTAAAAAAATCTATCCTGAATACAATGTTATGTATTTGAATAGCATTTAGAAAGTAAATTATATATGTAATAGAGAGATAGACAAATGGTAGGTCAGAGTTAGAAATATCAATAAAAGTAGAAATCCCTCTACAGTAAATTTTAGAATGGTCAAGGAAAGTAAAGAGAGGAAAGAAGCTCATTCAAAAATGTTTGTATTGCAACCATGATTTTGTAAACATGGCCTTGAAACACAGGATTTTCCTTGACCCCTGGCTACCTTAAAAGTATATCTGTTGGGAGCTCAGTGGCATTAGGAATCTAGATCCAGGATAAGGCATTCATCTAAGTACTACCCTATTGTTGTGGGAATACTTAAGGCATGCACAACACATGACTACACATTTAATATGCTGTATGAGTCACAAAAATGAATTGGTAGGATTTCAGATTCAAGTATGATCTCAAAATATAGAATCTCTTTTCCCTGGTTCATATAGAAAATACAGAAAAAATGTATATTCTTTGTGTAAGGGTGAAGGAACATATCTACACTTAGGTAAATATTTTAAGTGATTTTTCAGATTTATTATTATTATTATTATTAATTATTACTCTTCAAGGCAGGGTTTCTTTGTGTAGCCTTGGCTGTCCTGGAGTTGCTATGTAGACCATGTTTGCCTTGAACTCACAGTTATCCACCTGCCTCTGCCTCCCTGACTGCTGGGATTAAAGGTACGTGCCACTATACGTGGCTAGATCATTATTTTCTTAAGGAATGTATGTTGCTTCCTCCTTTTGATTCGTGGTAAATATCTTATGTGTAGGAATAATCTAAATATTCTAAAAGTTTCCATGTTTCAAATTCTCAGTTTTCATGCTTCCTGATGGTGAGAATTTAGCAGAGATAAATGCACAGTGTAAATTCACGTACTTGGGACAAATGCTATAAAGTATGTAACCCTAGTTGAGAAGAAACTGAAAATATTTACCTCATGGGAAGTACTTGTCCAGAATCAGGAAAGGGGTTATTTCCTGGCCACATACGGCTACACTTTTAATATATTGAAAAAACTACTATTGGGCAATTATGTCCAATTATTTAATTATATTATAATTACCACCCTCTCTTATTGGTTGTTTTTGCTATTGAAAGATAAACAAATACTATGTCTCCCTCATGGTGATCTGTGTTTCATGCAGTCTTTCAGGCACTCAGTGGCCAGAGGCAAAGTTGGACTTGACAATACCTACACTTAGTTTATGTGTTCAAATTACAGAAAGCCAAGCAACAAGGCAAGGAATGTTCTAAGGCCACATTGAATTTAATTTTATATATAAAGACGTGTTGGTATTTTTTTAACACATGACATAAGGAGATTTATCCTTCTACATATAAGAAGTAAGCACAAAATAGTGAAAATGACTCCATGATGTCTACCTTCTGAAACTCCATGATCGCCACTCTGCTTTAAAAACAACAGGAAACACAGTAGAGAAATGAGTTAGAGACAGGAGGTCATGGACTCTTATGCTTGTGATGTGAGGAGTGTTGCTCATGTTCAAGAGATAGAAAATAAGGGTGAGTTTGTGGCCACTGGCTTCTAAATAACCCAAGCAATGTAATAATTAGTCTACTGATCAGAAGCAAAGAGGAAATGAACAGCCAGTGGACATAGGACCTAAATTAGAGTGCATCTTTAGATACGATATTTATTTTCGATATCCTTAAGATATCAAAGTGCTTAAAATGTAGGAGTTTTTTTCTGTTTGATTTTTTTTTAAGTAATGGAAACAAATTCTTAGAGAGCACATCTCTATTTTAGATATCTAGTTCAATTTCTACAACAAATGACAGCTGAACCATGAGGCAAAGCAACAAAGAGGTTCACTCAATACTATTAGGATTCATAATTTAACAAATGACTAAGGAAAAAACATCCACCAAATGGAAGCATTTTTAAAAATTCCTTCCGCATGTGCTTCTTTTTAAATCAAATCGGTAAATTGATGAGGGCCTATTTTCATTTTGGGCATTCATCTGTTTTAAAGAAAACAATTATAAAATGGTAGTATTGTCTTCTCTGCTTTCTTCTCTTTGATTCAGGTGGACTTGGTACTATAAACTACCTTCAACCTGATAGACAAAAGGTCCATATAATTTGTAATGGATTTTTCCTTATACATAGGCACTTAAAAGCAGTCTTTGAAGGAAGCTTTGTAGCTTGAAATTCATGGCACATTGAAGTTCAGCTAGATTTTTTTTTTCTGACAATCCTTGCTTAGTATTTTGAATTGTTTTATTTTTGCCCTAGTGTTTTCTGGTTTGATTTACCTTCAAGGGCACATAAGTTTTGAATAGAACTGAGCAGTTAAGTTAAGCAGGAAGAAAGAGGAGAAAGAGCCATTGCAGCCATCTGGTTCCCAGGCACCACTTGGTGTATATGAATATCAGTATGTCAATATGCCCTGACACACATGGCACGGTCAGTGGTCAGTAACTCCTACATTCACCTATAGTAGGTGTCTCACTCTAATGTCTAGCCAGAAGATAAGGAACTTCTTCCCTTACAGAGAACAATCATTCTAAAGTCAAAAATGAAAAAGGTAACAGAGCATATCTGAGGATTAAAAATAGAAAAGGTAAGTGTCCTTTTAATAAGGTATGTATCTTTATATGTTCTGCCTCAAATCTCTACCCATGTGATTCTCGCCTTGTTAGGAGAGCTAAGCAAGCAGCTATTTAGGAAAGGAAACAGACTTCTCATCTCACTGATCAGCAAATACAGATGCTAATGAGCATAGAGACATGGGGACAGTGACTACATAGAAATGTGTGTCCTGAAGATAAAATGTAACTTCACCTGGTCCGACAGGAGCAAAGGAGAAAAATTTCCAGCCTACATTTTGCTCTTCTTCATGCATTGGCTTTCCTTCCTATGTTAAAAAGTGACCTACACTGGTTTTGCAGTGGATGCTAGAGACATAAGCTTTCCAAGATCATTACAAGATTTAAAAATGGGAGAAGGCTTTAAGCTGGTTCCAAAGTAAAGAGTAAGCTGACGGCAGTAAACAGAATTAAGGCTTCCTTCCCTCCTCGAAGTTTAGGAAGCTGAAAGGTAAACTGATGTAAATAAACATACTTAGCTATTATCCCTTCCTACTTTAGATGCATTTTGAGAACAGGTCACATAAGCAATTCTTAGGAAACTACCAGGTAACTCTAAAGAATATTAAGGTTGTAGTCTGGGTGAAGAATTCTAGTTTGCTCATGTCACCCAGGAGTAGGACCATTATGTTTTCAATAAACACTAAAATGAAGGAAGAAGGGCCTGGGGATGCAGGTCTCTCTTTCTCAGTGTGCAGCCTCCAATGTGCATCTCTTCACTTTCACTCTATTAAAGGTATCTGTTTCTACCACTTCTTCAATTTTTCCATTAAATAAAATTGTATTATCTTCAGTTGTGTGTATGTTTATCTCTATTTCCTTTTTTTCTTATAATTTTTTTCACATTACATCCAGATTGTAGTACTCTCACTTTTATCTTCCTTCCACCTCCCCCCCCTCCCCTTTTTATAGCCTTTCCTCTGAAATCCTTAGCTGGGATGATGTTCAGAGTATAAGTGCTCTCACAAGCAGATAAACTCTCCTCAACTTCTCTTCTGTATCTAAAGGGGACTTCGTGTTTTGGATTACAGAACTTTCTTGAGATAAATATTAAACAAGCCCTTCAAATTCTGGTTCTGAATGAGGGCCAGCTAAAGCTTGCAGCACTGTTTCTCATACATTTTTCTTGTATTTATGTTGTCTAAATATATCATTGAATTAGGCATGTTATTCCATGTTAAATAGTATAAAGTGCAATTACTTTCTTTCACTAAGGATTATTCACATGCATTATGTTAGGTGAGCTCTAATGTGAGATATTAGTACAAAAGAGTTGGACTTTACTTGCAGCCCGGAAGATGCCTGCAATTAGGTAATAAGTACCAATAAGCTCTGTGACTCTCATTTAGAGACAAACATTTCTAGCCATTCATAAAACATGGCTAGCTTTTATTTTGCATTTCTATAAGGACAATAAAATGATCAAAATAATTCAACCTTTTACATTTAATATTCTTTAGAGTTACAAATCTTTTTATAAAGCACTGTTTATATTAAGTATAAAAATACTTAAAAATATGTAGAATTATTCCATCTGGTATGTTAAGACATATCTATGATTTATAGGATGTTGACATATACCTGAGAAGTCAGAAAAGGAGCTCTGCACTGCACATGTTTAGACAATTCATCTTTGTTTCTAATTTAATCTCACCTGAGGAAATCAAATCCTGTAAAAGTCAATGTTGGCATCTCATGCCAGCACAGCAAACTGGATAAGGGTCTGGCTTATCCCTTCCTGTTCCCTCTAAGGACACTTCATGAGAAAATATGAAAATGATGGTGTAATAGATTATAGGAAACAAAGGAAGTTTAGTACTAAATTCTCATTACACTGATGAACAAATACAGATGTTAATGAGCATAGGGACAGAGGGACAGTGATTACACAGAGATATGTGTCCTGAAAACAAAATGAAACTTCACCTGGACCAACAGGAGAAAATTACTCTTATTTAAGGAAAACTAAGAGAAGAAAAAGAAGGAAGACATATGCTTTAAATATTAAATAAAACAACTTAAGCATGCTCTAAAGTGATATACAAATATAAAACATAGAGTCATCAATTAAAAAAAAAGAAAAACTCAGGATGGGGTTTAAAAGCTCCATCAAGAAAATATGCACAAGTGATAGAAAAAAATGAAACTGGTAAAAACATCTATTAAAAAGTGGGAAAAATTAGTCAAAAGGAAATTAAAATATGATGCTATGGTGGCAACTGTGATTACACATAGTTTGGCAACTCAGAGTTGCGTTATAGACTATAAATACACCATACTGGGAACCATGTTTGAAATAAATTTTTTCAGTCTATATAATGTAGGGTTGTTAATATACTGTTCTTGTTCTACCTTTGTTCTTTTAAACTTTTACTAGTGTAGAAGCTTTAATTTGTTATAAGTGAAAAAAATGGCTTTACATTTGTGAATAATGATATAAATATGAACATATTTTTGAAACTACATGAATTATATACCATATAATTTTATAGCTGGTAAAATTTCAAAAAAAAAAACATGGATCTGTACTTTTTGTTGGCTAATAGAGAGCATTGTTCCAAAGAGTTTGTATTATAGCAATCAAAACTTAAATGTAGAATACAGTGAACTATGTAACATAGAACATTATAGCAAAACCAGTGATAATATACACATTTAAGTATGCAAGAACATATAACATTAATCTATAGAGAAATTTCAGAAATGTCTAGGACTGATATCTACAGATTAACCTTTTATGTATAAATGAATAAAAACTGGAAAATATTAAACATATTTAAAAGTCTTATATTTGGGAAACATTTGTTTGCTAAGTATGAAAAATAATGATCACTAAGAAATATTTGTAATTAAATGTAGCATTTATTTATTTGCTCACTTTACATCCAGGTCATAGCCCCATCTGTCCTTGCCTCCCAGTCCTACCCTACATCCCTCTCCCCATCACCGTCCGCTATTCCTTAGAAAATGGGACCCCCCTTTCCTATCTACCCCAGCTTTTATCAAGACCTATCAGGACTGAGCATGTCCTCTTCCCCTGTGTCCCGGCAAAGCAGTCCAACCAGGGAGAAGTAATTGAAAAGCTGGAAAGAGAGTCCATGTCAGAGAGAGCCCCTGCTCCCTTTACTAGAGGACCCACATGAAGCCCAAGGAGCAGCACATCTGTTACATCTCTGTAGGTGGCCTAGGTCTGGTCTACTCAAGGTCCTTGGTTGATACTTCAGTCTCAGCTAGCCCCTCTGGGCCCTAGTTAGTTGGCTCTGTTTGTCTCCTTGTGAGGCTCCTGTCACTTCCAGGTCCTTTTCTCCTCATTCCACCCCCTACCATTTTTTTCCATAAGGATCTCTATGCATCACTTTAGCTGTGAGTCTCAGTATCTGTTTCGAGGTACTTCTGGGTGAAGCATCTCAGAGGACAGACGACTGTGGTAGGCTCTGGTCTGAAAGCCTAGCAGAGTATTGTTAATAGTGTCAGGAGTTGGTTCTCTCCCATGAAGTGGGCCAGGCATTGATTGGACCTTCCATCAATCTCCTCTCTATCTGTTCGCTCTTTCTCCCTGCACATCTTGTAGACAGGGTAAATTTTGAGTCTAAGTTTTTGTGGATGGGTTGGTGATCCCCTCCCCCTACTAGGACACTTGTCTAGTTAGAGGTTATCCTCTTCAGTCTCTATGGCTCCTGCTACAAGGAGTCTCTGTTAAAGTCCCTCTCATATGTCCTTGGGAGCGTGCTCCGACTTAGGTCTTCATCTTGTCACAGAGATGCCACAACTCCAATTTCTCTTTTCTCTACTGACCTTTTGTCCTCCTATCCCTGCTCTCCCCAGCTCTTATCTTCTCCCTCATATCCTGTGTTTCTTCTCCTATCCTGTTCTCTCTTTTTAACCACTACCTCTGTCTGCTCTATTTCTCTTCTAAATGAGATTTAAGTATTCTCCCTTGAATCCTCCTTGTTATTTATTCTCTTTGGGTCTGTGGATACTATAAGTCTGGTTATCCTGTACTATAATGCTAAAATCCAGTATGTGAGTATATATCATCTGTGCCTTTCTGGATCTGGGTTCCCTCACTCAGGATCATCTTTCCTAGTTCCATCCTGCAAATTTCATGATTTCCTTGTTTTTAATATCTTAGTAGTATTCCATTGTTTCAATGCACCACAGTTTGTTTATCTATTATTTGGTTAAGAGACATCTAGGTTATATATAGATTCTGGCTATTATGAATAAAGTTGCTATGAACATTGTTGAGCAAGTGTTTTTGTTGTATGGTGGTATAGTTAGGTTTTGAGGTAACACTAATCCCTATTCCCAATTTTCTGAGAAAGCACCAGATTGATTTCCAAAGTGGTTGTATAAGTATGCACTCCCTCCAGCAATGAAGGAGTGTTCCCCTTTCTCCATGTCCTCACCAGCGTGTGCTTGAGTTTTTTTTTTAAGTGCCTTTATTTTATTTATTTATTTATTTATTTATTTATTTTTACTTTTTTTCTCCTTTATTAATTTATTCTTGTTACATCTCAATGGTTATCCCATCCCTTGTATCCTCCCATTCTTCCCTCCTTCCCATTTTCCCCTTCTTCCCCTCCCCTATGACTGTTCCTGAGGGGGATTACCTCCCCCTGTATATGCTCATAGGGTATCAAGTCTCTTCTTGGTAACCTGCTGTCCTTCCTCTGAGTGCCACCAGGTCTCCCCCTCCAGGGGACATGGTCAAAGGTGAGGCACCAGAGTATGTGAGAAAGTAATATCCCACTCTCCAGTAAGATAGAATTTCAGAATCATTTTGAATTGCATTTCCCTGATGGCTAAAGACATTGAGCACTTCTTTAAGTGCTTCTCACCATTTGAGATTCCTCTGTTGAGAATTCTGTTTAGCTTTGTGCTCCATTTTTAAAATTGGGTTATTTTGTTTGTTTGTGTTTAATTTGTTGAGTTCTTTATATATTTTGATAATAGACCTTTGTCAGATATAGGATTGGTGAAGATCTTGTCTCAATCTGTAGACTGCAATTTCATTCTATTGACAGTGTACTTGGCCTTATAGAAAAATTTCAGTTTCAAGAATCTAATTTATTAGTTGCTGATCTTGGAGCCTGAATTGTTGGTGTTGTATTAAGGAAGTTGTCTCCCTTGCAAATGAGTTCAAGCTTGTTCCCCCACCTTTTCTTCCAATAGATTTAGTGTATCTGGTTCTATGTTGAGTTCTTTGGTACATTTAGACTTGACGTTTGTGCATGGTAACAAATATGGATTTATTTTCATTTTTCTACATGTAGACATCCAATTACCAGCACTAGTTGTTGAAAATGCTGTCTCCCCACCTCCATTGTATGGTTTTAGCTTTTTTGTCAAAAATCAACTATTCATAATGTGTGTGTTTATTTCTGAGTCTTCAATTCCATTGATCAACCTATCTATTTCTACGACAACACTGTGCAGTGTTTTTTTTTAAACAATTGCTCTATAGTATAGCTTGAAGTCAGAGATGGAGATACCTCCGAAGTTCTTTTATTGTATAGGTTTTTTTTAGCTAATTTGTTTTTTGTTGTTGTTTTGTTTTGCTTTGTTTTTCTGTGTGAAGTTTAGACTTGTTCTTTCAAGGTCTGTACAGAATTTGGCTGGTATTTTGATGGGGATTGCATGGAATCTGTAGAGTGCTTTTGGTAAGGTGGCCATTTTTACTATGTTAATCTGGTAAATGCACAAGCATGGAATATCTTTTCTTCTTCTGATATCTTCTTCAATTTCCTTCTACAAAGACTTAACGTTCTTGTTATACAGGACTTTGACTTGCTTGTTTAGAGTTGCACCAAGATAGTATACATTATTTGTGGCTACTGTGAAGGGTGTAGTTTCTTTAAGTTCTTTCTCAGCCCTTTTGCCATTAGTACACAGAAAGGATACTGATTTTTTTTATATAAATTAATCTTATTCCCAGGCACTTTGTTCAAGGTTTTGTTATTAGCTATGGGAGTACTCTGGTGGAAGTTTTGGCATCACT
Source organism: Acomys minous (assembly GCF_964271855.1). Classification (NCBI taxonomy): domain Eukaryota; kingdom Metazoa; phylum Chordata; class Mammalia; order Rodentia; family Muridae; genus Acomys; species Acomys minous. The sequence continues at coordinate 29,457,393 of NC_140487.1, forward strand.
TATTTATACTATCATATCATCTGTGAATAGTGATAGTTGACTTCTTCCTTTCCATTTGGATCCTCTTGATCTCCTTTCATTATTATATTGCTCTACCTAGAACTTCAAGTACTACATTGAAGAGATCTGGAGAATATGGGAAGCCTTTTCTTGTCTTTGATTTTAGTGGAATTGATTTGAGTTTCTCTTCATTTAACTTGATGCTAGCTATTGGCTTCCTGTATGTAGTCTTTATTATGTTTAGGCATATGCTTTGTAACCACGATGTCTCTAAGGCTGTTATCATGAAGGTGTGTTGGGTTTTGTCAAAAGCTTTCTCTGTACCTACTGAGATGATCCTGTGATTTTATTTTCATTCAGCTTTTTTATATTGTACATTACAATGATGGATTTTCGTATGTTGAACCATCCCTGCATTCCTGGGATGGAGGCTTCTTGATGACGGTGGATAGTATACTTGATGTGTTCTTGGATTCAGTTTGTGAGTATTTTATTGAATATTTTTGCATCACTGTTCATAAGGAAAATTGGTCTGAAATTCTCTTTCTTTGTTGAGTATCTGTGTGGTTTAGGTATCAGGGTGACTGTGGTTTCATAGAATGAGTTTGGTAATATTCCTTCTGTTCCTATTTTGTAGAATATTTGAATATCTGATAGAATTCTGCTCTAAAATAATCTGTCCCTGGGATTTTTTTGGTTAGGAGAATTTTGATTAATGCTCCTATTTCCTCAGGCCTTACAGGACAGTTTACACTGTATACCTGATCTTGATTTAACTCAAGTAAGTGAAATTTATAAAAAAAAATCATCCAATTCTTTAAAATTATTTAAATTTTCTGGAACACAGGCTTTTGAAATAAGACCTAATGATTCTTTCATTTTCCTCAGAGTTTGTTGTTATGCCATTTTCATTTCTAATTTTGTTAAGCCGGGTACTCTCCTTCTCCCTTTTAGTTGGTTTTGGCTAAGAATTTGTCTATCTTGTTGATTTTTTTTTCAAAGAACTAGCTCTTGGTTTTATTGAATCTTTGTATTGTTCTCTTTGTTTCTAATTTATTGCTTTTAGCCCTGAGTTTGATTATTTCCTGTCATCTATCCCTCTTTGGTGGCTTTGCTTCTTTTTGTTCTAGTTCTTTCAGGTGTGCTATTATGTTGTTAGTATGGGAACTACCTAGTTTCTTTATTAAGGCACTTAGTGCTATGAACTTTCCTCTTAGCACTGCTATCATTGTGTCCCATAAGTCTAGGTATGTTGTGCCTTCATTTTCATTGAATTCTAGAAACTCTTTAATTTCTTTATTTTATCCTGATCCAGTGGTCATTGAATAGAGTTATTCAGTCTCCATGAGTTTTTAGGCTTTCTGTTGTTGTTGAGTTCCAGCTTTAATCCATATTGCTCTGATAAGATATAAAGTGTTATTTCAATCTTATTGTATATATTGATGTTTGATTTGTGACCTAGTATATAGTCAGTTTTGCAGAAGGTTCCCAGGGGTGTAGAGAAGAATGTATATTCTTTTGTGTTCTGGTGAAATGTTCTGTCGATATTGCTTAGGTCCTTTTGATTCATGACCTCTATTAGATTTATTATTTCTCTATTTAGTTTCTGTCTCAATGATCTGTCTGTTGTTGAGAGTAGGGTGTTGAAGTCTCCAGTGATAAATGTCTGGGGTTTGATGTGTGATAAAAGCTTTAGTAATTTTTTTTAAATGTGGGTACCCTTACATTTAGGGCATAGATTTTCAAAACTGAGATGTCTTCCTGGTGTATTTTTCCTTTGATGAACATGAAGTGTCTATCCCGTCTCTTTTGAGAAGTTTTGGTTGAAAGTCTATTTTATTAGATACTAGAATGGCTACTGCAGCTTGCTTCTTGGGTCTCTTTGCTTAGAAAGCTCTTTTTATCCCTTTATTCTGAAGTAATGTCTATCTTTGTTCCTTAGGGATGTTTGTTGTATGCAGCTGAATGATGGGTCCTGTTTTTGTATCCATTCTGTTAGCCTTCTTGGGGACAGTTGAAGTCATTGATGTTGAGAGATATTTAATGAGCAGTGTGCATGTGGGGGAGGGGTCCTGATGCAAATGGCCTAGGGCAGACTGTGCCTCTGCTGGCTTGTTCCATTGTTCTCTGGTCAATTGTAGCAAAGTTTATGAAACAAATTTGCATCATTATTTAATAAGAACAGATATTTAAAATATAAGCTAGAAAACAAATATAAACAATGAATATTCAACTTAGAAGTTTCTTTTCTATAAAAAAATACAATATAATTGGAGAAAAGGAAAACCATCACATCAAAATTGGACAGAATAAGCTAACAAATGGAAATGAGCTCCAAGCAAAGACACAAGAATCAGAGCCTCACTCTTTCACATACTCAGGAGGCCCATAAAAATACTACACTGAAAGTTATAATATTTTTAAATGCATTAAATGTACAAATCTGAATTATAGTAAACAATATTTATGAATAAGATTCAATAAAAATAAATTCTGATAAAAATAAAATATTAATAATTTTCTGTAATTAACATAATTGAAGTTATGTGACTATGTTGATAAGCTAGAACAATATTTGTTCAACACTGTGAAGAAGTTGTATGCAGAGAGAAAAATCTCAGAATAAAAATGGAAAAATAACAGTAATTTTAAAATGTTTGTGAAACACCCACAAGTACTGTAACAGTTTAAACAATTACTCTGACACTATTCACAACATCCAAAATTGTGGATACATCTTAAATTCACATCAACTGATGAATGTATAAAGAAAATGTGGTTCTTATATTATACTAATCAAGGTTCTCTAGACAACAAAGCTCATAAGGTAAATGTGCACAATATACTTGTTAATGTATACATAATTGTTATGTTTATTGAAATGATTTGTTGAAGCATCTTTTGAAATAGCAACAGTTACTAAGTCACACCTGATAAGCCGAGAATCTGGAAGATATTACTCATCCTGGATGGTGGGTGTTTCCTCATTCAGAGTATCTGTCTCACACTAGAGAGGCAGGGAACTTGGTATTCACTCGGTCTAATTTTTTTAGTTTCTCCCCAGTCCTAATTTGGTGTCAAAAACTGTCGGCGCCGCATCGTCCAGTGGAAATAAGACACCAACAACCAGACTTCTTCTCGAGATCTTTACTCAGGATTAAGCTCAGTGGGAATGGCCCCGAAGAAGGGAAGGGCCAAGCTTAAGTACAACTCAAGGGCCAATCAGCTCATGCCAGGTGCCACCTCCTCATAGGTCCGCGTCAGAGCAGGACTGCGCGTCATCAGATCACCAGTTACCCTTGCACAGCCTTTTGCCATTTAAGGACTTGTTTATCTTAGAGAGCGCTCACCATCAGGATGGCAGAAGGTGGAAGCCTGCGCCACGTTAAGGCTCTCCACAAAAAACCTGGGCTTTTTCTGGAAAGCCATTGGTCTTCAGTGAAGTAGGAAAGCTTAGAAACACTGATATTTTCTACTAGCAGCAGCAGCCAAAGGGCAGATTAGGTGAAAGCCAAAAGGGAACACCAGGCCAGTCAAAGGGAGAATATTTGATGTGGGTCATTCAATACCAATTAAGGCCCTCAGGGTAATTCGTCAATTGAGGCCACCTACTCAGGTGATTCTTGTTTGTGGAGAGTTGAGATAAATATCAAGCAGAGCTTTTGTAAGTTTCAATTTTTATTTAAGACTGGATTATTTTATCGTTGATAACATTTTATAAATGTTATCGTAAAAAACTTGCAAATTAAGGAAATCATAAACCAAACTTAACTAGATCCAAAGCCTGTGCATGTCCATGAAGTTCTAGTTTGAATAATGGTTCTGAAGCTGAATCTGCATTGGATTAACATCTTAACCAAAGTGTGGTTTGTTTGATAAATGTCAATTTGACTGTATGAGAAAATACATTTAAGAAACAATATGAAATGTGTGTACCTGAGTATTTAACAGTTTAATAGCTAGTGTTATTAAAATGTTGACTTACATACTGCTGTTTTATGAAAAATGAAGTGTGTGATTGATTTATTGTCTTCCCAGGAATTCACTGTTGTCATTATTTTTTCTATTCTTTTTTGTTTCAATAAAATAAGTTTTCACAAAGTTTAAAACAACAAAACAAACAAAGAAACATCACATATGCGCAGCCACAAAAAGGTTAACTTTTGTTATTTTCAGCACCATAGAAGTAAATGGGGATCACCATGAATGTGAAATAAGTCAGAAAAGAACAATAAACTAGTGTCTCCATGATGTGCGCAATGTAAAGTTGGTCTCATAGAAGCTGGGTGTAGCATAATTTGCGGAGGCATAAGGGAGACATAAGGAAAAGTTGATCAATAAGTGTTGAGTTACAATTAGATAGCATGAGGCTCTTTTATGGTATTGTATAGGATAGTGAAATGATAAAAATATATATACTGAAGACCTTAAAAAGTTCAAAGAACAATGTAGAGTCTCCATTTAGTACTCAAGACAACAATAAATGTTAAATGATCTAGATGCTCAGACATCAAAAGTTAATCAAGAAAATGATTTACTTATGGGCCAGTCTTATGAAGGGATGAGGTTCCCTCTTCTCACATAACTCTAGCTTGTATCCAACTGACAAAAAATAAAGCAAATATAATTATCCAACACACACACACACACACACACACACACACACACACATGTTTCATACTATATCCCCTGACTCTGCCCATTTACTTCCTTGTCTACCTACATACTATCTGATGATTTTCTTTACCATTTCATTCCCATGGATGTTAAAAACAAAACATGCAGTAAACAGGATAATAGATATGGTACCAAGTAAAATATTCAAAACAAATTCTGTTACTATTCTGTTTCATTTTTCATCCACATCGATAAAGTTGCAGGCATTCTCTTTAATGATCAGTTGCTTTTGTTTTAACATTATTTTTTGTAACTCACTTGTATCATCCAGAGTGAATATCAAATAAATAACAGGTAAAGGTTTCTTGTCAACTCTGACAGTGTCTGTTGGTTAAAAGTTATTGCTCTTGTGACTAGAATTAAAGAATAATAGTAACTATAGAAGTTAAATGAATTATGACTCTACTTTAAGAGACATATTATACTGTACACCTCTGCTGGAAGCATGGAAAACTTAATTCTAATCTCAGCCTAGGCATAGATCATTGGCTGTCAAGAAAGCTAAGTTTCTAAGCAGGATGCTTGTCAGCAACGCCATTAGTGAGGGCAGGATATGTGTTTTTCTCAAGAACATTATGCACATTTTCATGAATGTATTTCTCCCTAACTATGGTATAGGACTGGGAAAACTCAATTGATTACACACAGAAAAGTGGATTTTGTAATAAAGTGACAGGTATTTATATAATACATATTTTTTTAAAACAATGGACTGGAGGGGAATTCTTTGCTCTGAGACATCAACTTACTAGAGCAAAACTAGGGGGAAAATGATATAAGGATGGTGACTAATAATGTTATAAATGATGATTCTCTAGTAGTGGTGGTCATGTGGCAATTTTTCACCATTATTTTATTCTTTATTCCAAATTGTCTCCATCATTGTTTTATGTAATAAGAACGCATTATGTGTATACATTGTGAATTAATGTTTTTTTAAATCATCCAATACTAGAAAACTGACCAAAGTAATAGACAAGCATATTAAACTATGTCTCCACTTTCCCCTTGGACTTTTATGTGAAAATTTCCCACACTCTGTAGATTGAGAGATGTCCCAAAGCAATGGGATTAGACCTGCTTCCCACAGGAAGCAGACTCTCAACTCTTAAATTACATGTCTATAGGACTGTGTGAGACTGTTTACAGAAAAGTTTTATTTACCTTTTTGCCTTCTCTGCTTGTGTGTGTGTGTGTGTGTGTGTGTGTGTGTGTGTGTGTGTGTGTGTGTATGTAGCAACAAAGGAATCTGCTCAGGCAAAGAAATCAGAAATTTCTTCTTTGTGCAGATCTGAGTTTAACAAGCATTTGACAAGGCTTCTTCTTGATATTTTTCTGTGTGATCCTCTAACATATTCTTGCTATGTATTTTTTATGCCTGTGCCTCCAAAGTTTAGCAAGTTGCAAATGTTCAACAATACGTTCATTTGTTTTTTTCATCCTGTCTTAGTTCATTTGGTTCTCAATAATAAGGTCCTATGGACTCTGCAACTAATAAGCATCACATTGCAAACTTACACACTTCTGGAGAATACAATATCTCAATTCAAAATTGCCAGTGTATTTGTTGACTGGTAGAGTCAGGTATCCTTGCTCATAGACCACAATATTCTCCCTGTAACTAAGGAGGATCGGGGGCAAAGGAGTTCTCAGGCCTCCTTATAAAAGCATTAGTACCATTCATGAAGGCTATGCTCTCAGTCTTAATCACCTCCCAAAGATCCCACATTGAAATATCTTCAAAATGGAAACTGGGTTTCAATCTATGAATTTAGAGGAGGCACAACATTAATTCTATAAAACTCATGCCTTTCTAAGATGAAGATGATGAAATCTACTGAGGATAATCAGTTACATGTGTTATTGTCCACCATATTACCACCACCATATTACCTGGATAAGATGGTCTTGTCTAGTAGGTGTTGTAAATGTTAACCATTGACAGAATTCCAGTAGAATTAAAGACTAGTGAGTAGGGGAAGGGGAAGAGGAAAATAAAATGAGTTGTTGAAACTAAGAGATTACATTTAGATACAACAGAGGTGGGAGAGAAGCCAGCCTACATGCAAGGAAGAAACAAAGGCCTCAAATCCAGTCCTTAAGTTCTTAGGATGATGTGGGCATATTATAAGCAGTAGACTCTAGCACTTCAGACAATAATATGAAAAAGTACATCTACTTTGATTGAGCTAGAATGAATACACACTTTTACTTTGACAAGCATATTCAACTTTTGGCCCAAGGATTCGCAGAGACTGCGAATATGGCCAAATGCAAATTTTTAAACTTAAGTAAAACTATGAGATTTTTAAAATTTATTTTTTGTAATCAATTGTACAATTGTAAATAATGAACTTTGTAGATAATGATATGTTCATGTCACAACATCAAAACTTTGGATATGTCCTCTGGAGAAATAAATAAACCTCTGCTAGAAGAACAAGAAGAAATAGGTAAAGCTAAAGCATGAGTCAAACCAATGGCTCTCCAATACACATGAGAGAATTGTAGTGAAGGCAAGGAAGAGAATGAGAGATCCACAGCCATGGAGAAAAATGAGATACAATTATACCTTGCTCATTTATCACAAGTGGTGAACACTTGTTTTTAATTCCTCAAGGAATTGGTCATGGCCTAATGATGTCAGTAAATAACCTGTTCATCTACTTACATCATCTTAAGTTCACTCCTTCATAACTATGGGTTGATTTCTAAGATCAAACTGAAAGGATTGCTTTGTTTTAGATTTGCAGTTGTGTTTCTTTTGACCATTTCAGTAAGTGGTGCCACAGTTGCTTCACAGCATTTTTAGTTTAGGAGAAGGGGCCTTAAAGTTGTTCCACTTAGTCATGAATACTGCTCTTCAATAGTACCAACATTTGGACATCAGATTATTCTGATACTCATGATAAATACTGAACTAGATCCTCTGATATTGCAACAAGTCCTATGAAAATCTGAATCATCTTTCAGACTTTCATTTATTATTGTTATTAATTTATTCTCTCATATATTAAATCCCACCTGCAATTTCTGCACTCCCATTCACTACCTACTTTTTCCGAATCCACTTATTGTTTTAAAATTATCTGTATTATCAGTATTATTATTTTAGTACGCCCAGCTAGGAACCAATGAAGACACAGACACTTGTTATATTTTAAGATAGCCTTAGTTAACCAGGGGCAGGGCAGACATTAATCCTGTAAACTACTTCCCATAATGGGGCAGGTATGGGATCCCTACCCTAATCCAATGCCATCTGTTTCTAATAACTTCTATCAAGCTACCTCCCATCCGTAATATCAAATACTTGTTAATTTCTTCATTTGGGCTGAATCACCATCTGTGCCTACCATGTGCTTCTCTTCCATCTAACCCATGGCGGCCTCGCTCTCCTCCCCTGGGACCCTGATCTTCATTCCTTTCTCCTTCCTCTTTTTCTTTCCCGGATTCTTCTCTCTCTCTAAACCCCACCTATCTCCCTTTGCTCTGCCCAGGTGGGATGGCTTTTTATTAATTAAAAGATGAGTCACAGGGATAGAAGGCAGTAATTAGCATCAAAATATATCAGACCATCCCTCAACAACCACTCCTCTTCCATTTCCCTTCAGAAAAGGGCAAGATTCCCAAGGATATTATCCAACATGTCATATCATGTTGCAATATTAGGCAATCCCCCCACATATTAAGGCTGGAGGGGGCAATCACATAGGAGAACAAGGGTCCCAAAAGCAGGGAAAGAAGTCAGAGACAGCCCTGCTCCTTTGGTTACAAGTTTCATATAAACACCAAGCTACAAAACTATAACATACATACATACATACATACATACGTACGTACTTGGAGACAGAGGGGGTGCCTTGATTAGACCTATGCAGGCTCCTTGATTGTCAGTTCAGTCTCTGGGAGTCTCTGTCAGCTGTGAGTTCAGGTTTGTTGATTTTGTAGTGGTATCCTTGACCTCTCTGGCTCCAACAATCCTTCCTCCCAGTCTTTTGCAGGATTCCTCTAGCTCTGTCTTATATTTGGCTGTGAGTCTCCACATCTGTTTCCATAAGTTACTGAAGGAAGCCCCTCTGATGGTGATTATGCTAGGCTCCTGTCTATGAGTAAGGAATATCATTAGGCATCATCTCATTGACCTTTTGTGTATGTGTGTGCTAGTATGTTTGGTTTCTGTCCCATTGGGCTTCTGGTCTGGTCTTTCAGTCGCTGTCATGGGTAGGCCTCCTCTAATGGCATGGGTCTCAAGTTGGATCAGTCTCTGGTTAGTAACTCCCACAATTTCTGTGTTATCTTTGCCCCATAACATCATGCTGGCATGGCAGGACAGATTTTAGGTCCAAGGTTTTATGGATGGGTTGGTGTCTTAAACTCTCAGTGGGTGTGTTATCTACTTGTAGGAGATGGCTGGTTCAGGCTCTGTATCCCCCATTACTATGAGTCTTATTTAGGGCCATCCTAATAGATTTCTTGGAGTTTCCATTGTATTAGGTTTCTAACTTACTCCCAAATGCCCCCCCCCCATTCCAGTTGTCTTTCCTGGTACTCTCTCCTTTTATCCTCTCCCTACCTTCATGTTTCTCTCTCCACCCCCCAGTCTACTGACAATATCTCTATTTCTCCCTACCAGGGAGATCTATGTATGCCCCTTTGAGCCTTCCTAGTTGCTTAATTTCTCTGGGTCTGTAGACTGTAGCATGATTATCTTTACTTTGAAGTTAATATCCACTTATAATTGAATGATACCATGTTTGTTATTCTGACACTGGGTTACCACACTCAGCAGGTCTTTTTTCTAGTTTCATCTTTTTGTCTGAAAATTTCATGATGTCATTGTTTTTATCTGTTGTGTAAATATACCACTTCTTTATCCTTTCTGCAGTTGAGGGACATCTAGGTTGTTTTCACTTTTAGGCTATTACAAGTGATGCTTCTATGAATATAGCTGAGCAAACGTCTTTGTTGTATGGTGGAACAGCTTTTGGGTATATGTTCAGGAGTGTTATAGCTGAGTTTTGAGGTAGCATGATTGATTTCCCGAAATAGTTGTACAAATTTGCATTACCACCAGCAATAGAGGAGTGTTACCCTTGCTCTGCATCCTCACCAGCATGAGCTGTCACTTTTGTTTTTTATCTTAGTCATTCTGCCAGTTGTAAGATGGAATCTGAGTCATTTTGATTTATATTTTTCTGATGGCTATGAATGTTGAAAATTCTTCAAATGCTTCTCAGCCATCTGTTTGAGATTCCTCTGTTGTAAATTCTCTGTTTAGACCTGTACCTCTTTTTAAAATTGGACTATTTGGTTTGTTGTTTTCTAGTTTCTTGTGTTCTTTATATATATTAAAAATAAGTCCACTGTCAGATGTAGCATTGGTAAAAATCTGTTTGTATTCTTCAGGCTGTCATTTTGTTCTTTTGATGATATCCTTTGCCTTACAAAAGTTTTTCAGTTTCATAAGGTCGCATTTTTTAATTGTGATATTAGTTACTCCTCTATTCTTCTTCTGTTGTGAAAGTTGCCTCCTGTGCTAATGCCTTCAAGGCAATTCTCCAGTTTCTATTCTATCTAATCTGATATATCTTGTTTTATCTTAAGGTCTTTGATCCACTAGAACTTCAGTTTTGTGCGGGGTGAGAGATATGGGTCAATTTGCATTCATCTGCATAGTGACATTCAGTTAGACCAGCAGCATTTGTTGAAGATTCTTTCTTCCATTGGGTAATTCTGGATTCTTTTATTAAAATAGCCAGCTGTACATAGATGTGTGGATTTACATATGGGTTTTTGATTCAGTTTCTTTAATCAGTCTAATTGTTGTTCTGTAAGGTTTTTTTTTTCTTTTTTGTTTTTGTTTTAGTTTTTGTTTTGTTTTAGTTTTTACTTTTATAGGCGTCTCCATCTTTAGATTAGGAAAATTTTTTTCTATGATTTTATTGAAAATATTTTCCAGGTGGGCCTTTGGGTTTGTAATCTCCTTCTTCTATTCCTATTCTTAACTTTGGTATTTTTATGTTGTCACCGATTTACTTGATGTTTTGTGTCAGGAACTTTTAGATTTAACATTTTCTTTGATGTGTCTCTTCCATAATATCTTCAGTGCCTGAGATTATCTCTTCTATCTCTTATATTCTGTTGGTAATGCATGAATCAGTGTTTTCTGCTTGCATACCTGGACAGGTCCAAGTTTGTGATATCTTTAGTAGAGCAGAAAGACTGACTTTAATGGTCAGTTTTATCTTGGCCAGCTTTGTCAGAGTTTGAAGCTTTCAATTGTTTCCCAGAGAGCCTTGTCTAGCTGTTGTACCATCAACATCAAAACTAAGGAAGGAAGAGAAAGTCGGACTGGCCAAAGACAAATGACCAAGGGAAGACTTGTTGATGCTTTAGTGTGGTGTTCTTGCTTTCTCCTGAGCATACACAGACACATGTAATGCTTCCCAAGTGCTTCTCCGTTAGACAAGAGTCTTGGTTGTTTCAGAATAACTGAAATAAAACACCATGAGCAAATTCCCCCAAGCACTGATTTTTATTTTATGCAAAATACCTTTTTTTTTAAAGAAGGAAAGATCTACTTATTTATAGCTTTGGTTCATGAATCTTGAGAGCATGGTGAGAAGGTATGGTAGAAGCACCCCTTCCTGACCAGGAGCTTTCTATTCTATTCAATAGCCATGTTTAGGCATTTCCAAGATTAAAAATGTGGGGGGTTTTAAAAAGAGGGCAAGGGTTTTTATATTTCTCCTTAGAATTTTAAAACACAAACATGATTCATTTTTCATTCCCAAAAGTAATAGAAAATCTGTCAGGTACAGATTTTTCAACTTCCCCTTGACCTGTATTATACCTAGATATATTCTGAATTATTTAAAACATTCTTTGGAATTTGACGCTGTCTGCTCATAGTTTCAAAGTCATCCATTTTAGCCTTTTGAAAGGTCTCATTTTCAATATCAGTGACTAATACTCTAGCCATAACCTCAGCCATCTTGTATTTCCAAGGTGAAGTCACTACACATTGGGACACATTTTTATTATTTACATTTCTTAAACCATAGAAAGCCTGACCAACAGGGATATTTTATTCTGTCTTGTTTTGTTCCCTTACCACAAACCGAAGATTGGTATCTCCAACAGAATGAATTTCACATTTGATTTGAATAAAATGTGTTTGTTTATTATAATCAATTCTTTATAACATGAAACAAAATCACTACCTATTTTTAGTATGCAACCTAAATTACATTATATATGTATACTACATAGAGTAGCTAAAAAATCCCAAATTTTCACATCCATTATTGCTCTCACATCCTTTTTCTGTGTTGACAACATTTACAATCTAATCACCAATTTTAAATATATAATACATTATTATTAACTGTAGTCACCATATTCTACAGTAATTCTCTTGAACTTATCTACTTATCTCACTATTTTTTCTTTCACCGATATCTTCCAAAGTTCCCATCTTAAGCAAACCCCTAGTAACACCTTTATACACCCTGCTTCTACATGATTGACTTTTCTATATCTCATCTATAAATGACACTATATAGTATTAGTCTTTCTGTTTTGCTTATTTTCTTCAACAGTATAAAACCCATTGGGTTCATGCATATTGTCACAAATATTTAAGGATCAGAACAGCACTGACCAAGATTAAAAACTCAAGTGACAGCACATGCTGGTGAGGATGTGGAGAAAGGGGAACACTCCTTCATTCCTGGTGGGAATGCAAACTTGTAACAGCCACTTTGGAAATCAATCTTGCATTTTCTCAGAATACTGGGAATAGGGCTACCTCAAGACCCAGCTTATACCATTCCTTGGAATATACCCAAAAGATGCTTCACCACACAAGGACATATGCTCAACCATGTTCATAGCAGCCTTATTTGTAATAGCCAGAACCTGGAAAAAACCTAAGTGTCCCTCAGTCGAAGAATGGATAAAGAAACTGTGGGACATTTACATGATGGAATACTACTCAGCTATTAAAAACAAGGAAATCCTGAAAGTTATGGGCAAATGGATTGAACTAGAAATGATTATATTGAGTGAGTTAACACAGACTCTGCAAGACTCACATGGTATACACTCACTTATAATTGGACACTAGCCCAACAATTATGTCCCCTGAAAATCTTCACTTAGCAGGAGATTGGGAAAATGTGGAGACCTCCTATTGGGACTAGGGTGAGAGAAGTACAGGAGAATAGGGAAATAGAAGGATCCACAGGGTCCTAGAAACCTACAAGAAGAACATCATGATGGGCAGATCTGGACCTGGGAGAGTCTTCTCAAGCTATTCCACCAACCAAAGACAATACATACAGTAAATATTGAACCCTTACACAGATCGAGCCAAGGGACAGGACATTATCCACAGTCATGTGGAAAGTGGGAACTGACTCTGACATGAACTCTGGTGCCCAATATTTGACCACTTCCCTTTGGTGGGGAGGCCTGGTAGCCCTCAGAGAATAAATAGGAAAGTTACCAAGATGAGACTTGATAGGCTGTAACCATATGGTGGGGGAGGAGGTCCCCTTCTGTCACAGACCTAGGGGATGGGAATAGAGTGAAAGAGGGAGGGAGAGAGGAATGGGAAGAGACAAGCAAGGGGACAAAAATTGAGATTTAATCTGAATAAATTAATAAAAAGAAGTAGAACAGCAATGCATTATGTATACATGCCACAGTCCCTTTACTCATTTATACACTATAGACATGGGATGATCTCATGCACTGATTATTATAAATATTGCTACAATAAGCATGGAAACATGGGAGTTAGACTTCTTTTTGACCCCCATCTTTCCCAATCAGAGTGCATGAAGTTCCTCTTCATTGACTCCTCCACTACAAATATACTATTTATTATATTTAGACTGCATAGTTTCTATGTTTTTGTGTAAAAATATTCGTTTATGGTGGAATTCTTTCCTGAGCTCTCAAGACATCATTCTTAGAGATAATCCTCTTTCACAAAATATGTTTATAGAAGTTTATAGTGAATTCTTGTTATTTGTGGAGTTTGGATTTGCTATCTGATCTACTTAAGAACTTATTTGTAGCACTTACATCAATGCTCACATTTTTTTTTCACTTAATGTGGTTATATGAATAGGCTTGTTCTGGAATGACTCGTATGATTGACCTGGTTACCAAGCGTCCAGTGTTAAAAAAATAATATTAACTATTATATTAAGTTAAAAATACATTAAAATATATTGACTAGTTAGGAAAAATACTTTATTATCATTAAAATTTTCTATGAACCTAACCCTATGTTTCCAAAGGAGCCATGGTCAGTAATAATTAATATAGTGTTCACAATGACTTTATATAACTTTAATATGTACTGGAACTAGAGTAAATGCTGACTTCATTTTACCCTGAGAATAATCATTGAAGAAAGAGCAAGATACAAACAGAGGGAAAAAGAGATTCTTTCAAACATTATCTTTCAAAGATAATTTAATGACTTATTAATACAAGTTGTTAAAAATAATCACAGCATTTAAAACAAACTGTAGATTAGCCTCTATCCTTTGATGACACCCTCCATTGCCCTGTATCATATTTTGATATTAGTGCTGAACTTCAATTCATACTCAGGATCTGGACTATACAAAGCTTTACTCTAAAATAAGTCAACTTTGGGATTCTGAGCTTATCAGCCAATTCTGTCACAATGTGACTTTATGCTGCCAGGACATCTGATTATTTCAAATCTGCAAAAATATCACTAAACCATACCTTTCAAAATCTTGTGTGTGTGTGTGTGTGTGTGTGTGTGTGTGTGTGTGAGAGAGAGAGAGAGAGAGAGAGAGAGAGAGAGAGACAGACAGACAGACAGACAGACAGACAGACAGACAGAGACAGAGAGAGAGACAGAGAGAGGAGAGAGACAGAGAGAGAGACAGTGAGAGAGAGAGACAGAGAGATATCTTTTAATAAATCTTTTCTTTTTTACATACATATTTATATTATTACAAATATATACAATAAACTACCTACAGCAAGAAAAACCACAAAACAGTCAGGCATTATGTAAAACATTCATACTACTTTGTCTATTTGTATTTGGCAACCTTGAAGAAAATATCTTTTTTATCTTGGTGCTTCCAACATTCTGAATATAAGTCAATATCTGTCATATCTCATCTCTATCAATTTAAAACATCTATATAGACCTAAAAAATCTTAACCCCTAAAAAAGTAGTATTAATTGTAAAATTAAACTATCTGGTCTTCAAGGGGTACAGAGCTAGAGAATTCTCAACAGAGGAGGGCTGAGAAACACATTAAAAAATGCTCAGCATCCATAAGTCATTAGAGAAATGCAAATCAGAATGTCTCTGAGATTCCACCAACACCGATCTGAATTGCTATGATCAAAAAAATTCAAGTGACAGCACATGCTGGCAAGGATTTGGAGAAAGAGCAACAATCCTCCATTGCTGGTGGGAGTGCAAACTTGTACAACCACTTTGGAAAACAATCTGGCACTTTCTCAGGAAATTGGGAATAATTCTACCTCAAGACCCAGCCATATTATGCCAGGGCATATACCTTAAAGATGTTCCACCATACAACAAGGATATTTGCTGAACCATGTTCATAATAGCCTTATTCATATTAACCAGAATCTGAAAACAACCTAGATGTGCCCCATCTGAAGACAGGATAAAGAAACTGTGGTACATTTACACAATGGAATACTGTTCAGCTATTTTAAAAAGAAGGAAGTCAACATGCATCGTGGTGCACACCCTTAATCCCAGCACTCAGGAGGCAGAGGCAAGTGGATTGCTGTGAGTTTTAGGCCAGTCTGGTCTACCAAGCAAGTCTAGGACAGCCAAGACTATTTCTCTGTCTCAAAATCCTAAAAAACAAAACAAAACAAAACAAACAAAAAACCCCAGGGAAATCTTGAAATTTGCAGGCAAATGGGTAGAACTAGAAAATGTCATCCTGAGTGAGATAACCCAGACCCAGAAAGACATGTATGGTATATAATTAATCATAAGCAGTTTTTAGCCACATAATATAAGAGATTCTTAAAGGTAGAGCTCCAAACAGGATGTCTGTGTACTGAGAGTGCCTGGGCTATGTTAAAAAAAAAAAGAAAAAAAAAAAAGTCATGAGTTGAGTTGGGAAGGAACGGGATCAACAGTCTGTGAGTTCAGAAAAATTTAGAGGAAGTAACCAACAAGACCTCAGTGACATCCCAAGCTATGGATGTCCCATGTCCTCCAGGAGTAACAAGCACCACAAACATTAACATGGTCTCATATGGCAGCACAGACCATGGAAACCAACATGGTCTTTGGCAGCAACATAGACAACAGACATCAACCTGGGCTTTGGTAATAGCACATGTTGATGTCCATGGTCTGTGCTGACACTGGGGAACATGTTGAAGTCCATATTCTGGAATTCTGTGGTCCATACAGCCACCAGAAACCATGTGGGATTTGATGATCCATGTTGCTGCTGACTTTTAGGGGCAAGAAAGCATCTTTTGCAGGTATATCAATGACTGAAGACTCATAATTGAGAATGTGAGCCAGCAGAGGCTTCTGTGGCAACCCCCCTCCAAAAGCAGTTTTAAAAAGAAATAGTCCAGACAGGAATGCATTAAAGAGAGTCTTTAAAGTTTCTGGTAAAGATTCTCTTTAGATTCTCTTTACATGTGATGAATTCTGATGTGGGTTGGGTGGTGGTGCAGCAGGATTCAGTTATCTTTAAGAGGCCAGTCACTGGTAGCTTGACCATGCTTCAGTGAGTATATGGGCAACACAATTTGAACTTGGTATGTTTCTTTTCCTTTCTTTTATTTCTTTTCTTTTCTTTTTCTGCTTTTATTGGAGAGGATACAAAAGTAAAATGGTAGACCTGGGAGGATTGGTGTGCATTGTAGGAAATTTCCAAAAGTCAATAAAAATATTAAGTTGGGAAAAATAAATAAAATAAGTGATCAAATATAATATTGATGCAAGGGAAGAATCAAGTCTTGCCTCCATTTAGATCCACTTAAGAGTTTTGATTTCTCCTTCTGTATCTTGATTTCCTGTGTTCAAGGAAAGCTAAATTGTCTTTGCTAGAAATGAGGACATTTTACCCACTGGCTGGTTTGCCACATTTGAAGCCATCTCCATAAGGAGACTCTCTGATGCTCATTATCTTCTTTGAGTTTGGCTAGGTGTTGCCTAGAGTTAACCTGTCCATTGTCAATGAATCTTTAATATTAATAAAAACATCTTTAAATGCCATATTCTGTATGTCTCTGAGGTTTTTAAGTACCTTATCTAACTATTTTACCTTATGTTTCTATAGATTCATATCTATCTGTTAAACATAAGGTGTATAAAAATAGACTAGTAATTGATTTGACCATGATTTGATCAACTATCAATTAACTGGTATAACTTACTTATCCTAAAGAGCCTGCAATAGCACTGTCAAATTATTCGATGTAATCCTTGTATTCTACTTGAGTTGTATAGGTACAATGTGCATGAAGAATAACCTTAAATTTCAGTTCTATACCAATGTATCAAAAATTAAACCCGTTTTTCATCTATATACAAAATTCTATACCAGTGAATTAAAAATAACCTCGTGAATAGCAATTACGGCATTAAGTGGAGGACTAGATTCACTAATCCCCCTTTTTGTCCTATCATCCCTATGTATCTCTATATTCCTCCTTATTTCTTTTCAACCACTATCTCCAAACCTAAGAATGAAAGATAAAGGAAAAGAGAGACACCCCATTCCAATACGCTTTGTGGTACGCGGGGAAACTCTTCAGTCCTCTAAACCAGTCTGGTGACAAATGTGTGTCACCACATGCAGTTCTTTATGTGAATTGGACTTGGACCTTCATCATTGGCCAGCAACTGCTTTATCAGCCGAACCCTCACTTCATCCATCTAGTCCGTCTGTCTTCCTGCCTGCCTGCCGACTTTCTCCTTCCTCATCCTCTTTCTCCTCCTCTAGAATATAGGTCTTTGCAAATACTATGCAAGTACTGTATCATTGAGCTGCATTGCTAGTCGTTTCCATTATTCTACTTAGAGCAGTGTTTCTCAACCTATGGGTTGTGACCCCCTCAGGGATCACATATCAGATGTCCTGCATGTCAGATATTTACATTATGGTTCATAACAGTAGCAAAATTACATATGAAGTAACATTGGGGGTCACTATAACATGAGAAACTATATTAAAGGGACTCAAGGATTAGGAAGGTTGTGAACCACTGCTTTAACTAAAATAATGTATTAACACTATGTATTAAGCACTTTGATTTTAAGCACAGTATATTTTCTTAAATAAGACTGCGAGAGCTATGTTTAAGGACTATCCACTGTTCACACAAATCGAAGATCCATTTCCTGGCAGTCTTGTTTATTGGGGCAGTGGAGTGAATTTCAGGTAATCCCTCCTTATGGACCTCTTCAGAACAGCCCAACACACTAAATACAATTAGTTGGGTGAGTGGTTTTTTGTAATTTCCTCTTAATTTATGGCCTTGGGAATCACACCAGTGGGTCTCCATATAGTGCCTCTTCATAAAGCTAAATAAGTAGATCATAAGAAATGAAGTATGGAATAGGTAAATGTTAAATTATTTTAACATCTATCCACAAGAAAATATAATGTATAGAAGGAAACTTTAATAGCAAGAAAAGGAGAACCTATTAAAGAAAAGACATGAGAGAAAGGTTCTGGGCTCCCCTTGTTGCCTGCTACTGGGTTTTAGGAACTGAAAATTCATTGCTTTAAATTCCAAAGGAGAAAACTAAATGGTTCTTTACTAAGCTTTTATTGGAATTCGATAATCTTTCTTTTCCTTGAGGATAATTTGTGGTGCTCACTTACAAACTATTGTTTTTAAGCAAACAGTAATGGATATATTCCCTTTGAAAAACTTGACAATAATTCAATTATTGTATAGGATAATGAAGTTAATGAAAATTCTATCTTGGTTTAAAACACAGTCCCTATTGATAACAACAATAAGACTTTTAGTGTATTTTATATTATCTTTTGGTAAGAAATTTGTTTACGATGTAATTTACTATACAGTTATAAAAAGGTCTCCAAGAGAATGTTCATGTATTTTGCACAAACATGTTGTCAATTTCCTCCTTCATCTCACTCTTTGTCAGTTGCAGTTGCAGTTTGGTCTTGTTTGCTGAGCCAAATGTTCCTCACACTTTCACAGCTGATACTTTCCCTCAGAATACTAGCATGACTTGTATCATATTGAAATGTTTACCTTGATTAAAACAGCAAAAGTGTGAATTCACCAAGGAGCTTTCAGCCCATACTTCATTCCATTACACAATGGATCAATGTTAGATTCAGAATCCTATTAATCACTTTACTTGTATATAAGTTTGTATTTATAAACATAAGTAAAGGCAAAACAAGTTTGCCAGTTTCAGTTCATTTATGTGAATATACAATTCATATATGAATATAAAAATCTGTTGTACACTCTAGAGAAAAAGAGATACAGGAGATAAGAATGCTTACCAATGGCCATCTCATGCTGTTATGGGATGCTCGTGTGACCTATATAATGTACTGGAAAAGTTAGTCTGGAGAGCAGATCCTGAATATATTCTAGGAACTGACATTCACAGCCTATGCACACAACATGTATCTTATCTCTCCTATGTTTCATTCAAGTATTGGCATAGCATTTCCTTAACAGTGCATTCCAAAATATTCTTCTAGGAAAGTCCAATATGCATGATATTGAAAAGGGATTGATGAGTAAACTGAAAATCCAGAATCAGTATTTTTATTATATATTTAAAAACCACAGATCCTATTGAGAAATTAGAACCTGAGTAAATTCAAGCTGTAATTAACTCTTGCTATGGATTATAAAGTTTAAAAACTACTTTTTAAAATCTTCCTTTTAAATAATTTGTAAGCTAGAAGACCTCTAACATCTGCCTCAGTTTGAAAAAATCTATGATTCTAGGTTTAAAGACCAAGATAGGAAATATGTTTAATTCAAGGCTGTCAAATACAAACAGCAAAAACACTGAGAATGTAACATTTATATAAATCCTGATTGAGTCATGGTTCTTCTTGCTATAAATAGTTTTTTTTATATATGTGTAATAATATAAACGTATATGTAAAAATTTAAAATATTTAATAAAAATGCAAAAAGATAATGCATGTTAAAAAATAAAAATAAAATAAAGACCCCATATGACATGTCACTTGTCACTCTCTTCCAATTAGCAAATAATGTCAGACTAAGAATGATCTTAAGTTATTTTGTTTTCATCAGGCACTAATGGTTGCAAAATATGTAGAGTCCCTCTATTACTTCTGAATTGTGTTTTTTTTTTCTGAGAATGTCATTAAAATGCCTAAGTTTCTTTGCTGTGCCCTAATTGGTGTCAAGGGTCACTCAATAGGCAGTTTGAAGAATGAGATCAGATTATTTCCTATTGACTAAACCTTTTATTTAGAAACAGGCCATAGGTCTTCAGTTAGCTACATGCTGTCTCTTGGAAAGCCAATGTCTGACTTGTTGGGTTGTGTAATAACCGAGGTTTTTTTTTTTCAAAGAGCCTTGCTAACAGAGTCATTAAGTCTCTTTCTTAAGCCTACTTTCTTCTCACCTGAGGAAATGGGGCATAAGGTACATCTAACTCAAAGAACTTGGAGTTTATTAAATTTTCAAGAAAATAGTAGAAGATGCTACATTAAACTGTACCATTTTGTAGGCTATCTTAAAATTACTATGAACTTATAACTATTTACCTATAAAAATTTAAATAAGCATTATGAATGTATCTGATTTCCATCTTTAGAAATTGTATATATTTCTGTAGATGATGAAATTCTCATCCCTCCTCACTGGTTTTAATAGATATTACCAAGAT
This sequence comes from Acomys minous, assembly GCF_964271855.1. Lineage (NCBI taxonomy): Eukaryota > Metazoa > Chordata > Mammalia > Rodentia > Muridae > Acomys > Acomys minous. The sequence continues at coordinate 29,478,014 of NC_140487.1, forward strand.
AACATAAAAATAATAAGGAACAACACTATTAAAAAAACAAAAACTCTTGTGACTGGACACCTTCCAGATATTCTGTAGTTTCTTCCCCCCCCCCCCCAGACGGCTGATAATTTTGAGATATACCATAAAGCAAACATTTTATATTTCCCCTATTATTTCAATTAGGAGGAAATTTATGAAGAATAAGCCTCACTAATATCACTTATGCAAGAGAAAAATCATAAAGTAAAAGCAAACTGATTGGAGTAATCCATCAAGAAAGAATATACTTGATGTATTCTTTTTTTTCTGCTAATAATATAAATCCACTTTATTTGTAAATGTAACTGGTCCATAAACATTTACCTCTTCTTTTTATTAATATTTTATTAATTTATTCTTATTACATCTCAATGGTTACCCCATCCTGAGGAATGGGAGGATGTATTCTTGAGGTGTGTGCTCACACTCACCAAAGGATCAGTTAGGTCATCGGTAGGCTTCTCAGAGATAACTCTCATCTATAACTTTTTTGATGCTGACATTATCTGTGCTCTCCAGTTGGGATCTTTGATACCACACAACATGTGTGTTATAGTATCTATATTTTGATCAGAGAGAAACCCAACGTAGTGTTTAACAGGATTCCATCTTCCATATGTCCCTTGATTAGTAGTCAGTAATCTCAAGTTCTAAAAGGTCTCTTATGAAGAGGTATGAGCAAGCAGAGAATGCTACCATTCAAAAATGATTAGATATTGAAAAAGATAATTCATGGACAGGTGACTGCTGGTAGCTAGGTATAGTGCTTCCAAAGAGCCTTGAAGACTGTAATTGACAAAAACAATAAGACTCCTCTACATTTATTCTTGAAATAAAGGAGAGATAACTACAAAAATATAATCGACTACAAAAATAGCAACCTTTTTGTTTATGTATTTTTACTATTTTCTACTCTTAACATATACATTTATGTTGTTACAATCTACACAATAAATTACATACATCAAGAAGGACAATGAAACAATTAGTAATTATATAAATGTTACGTTCATAATGTTTTGCCCATTTTACAAAAGGAGCGACTATGTTTTGTTTTGTAGGTCAATGACAGCTCTAGATTTGTGCTAATAACCTCAACAGTTCAATAAATGATTACCTAACACACTCTGCCACTGAACAGCTGCTCCTAACAGCGTTCAGTAAAAAGAAATTTTGCCTTCTTAATCCTGTCTTAGAATAATGCAGACTAAGCAAAAATACTGGAATTGACTACATCAAAGCTTATTTTTTAGGTAGCTCATGTGTCTGTAGCAAATGAAATAAATGCAACAGGTGGGGTCTTGTATGCCAAGGACATTCAGCTTTGAAATCACTGTGAATCATCAGAAGATGTACTTCTTTATGAGTTAGTTTTTGAGGGAATACATAAAAATAAAACTAATAACATAAAATATCACAAGGGGAGGAAAGTTTCTACTTTTATGTTCTTCTTTAAAACATATGTAAAGGAACGAATGGACCAAAGAGAGAATTCATGCTGACAAAGAATATACCTAACAACTTCTGAAGTGTAATAAGTCCAAGGAACCATTTGACTGAAGAATTCACGAAATTAACTGAGAAAAATGCCTATAGTAAAGTGTAAATGTAAGACATATGATTAGGTAACAGGTGAATGAGTTCAGCCTCAGGGTTGAATACAGCATGCTTGTTGCTGGCCAAGGTTTGGATTTTGTCCCGTCAACCTGCATCCACCAAGAGAAAAGGAAACATTTTGATCTGCATAAGCTCCATTGATTCAGTGAGCACAATGGTCAGAACAGGCTGCTGTCAGACTTTAAAAGTTGTCGACCTCAATTGTTTTCATATATGGGGGTGGGCTCTTTCCCAGGAAATAGTCTACAAACTAAACAAGTGCTCAGAACCTCACCTGTCCATCATTTGCTGGCCCAGTAAGGACTGGAAATCCTGAACACAAATCAATACATCCCAGGTAGAAAAAAATGCATCACTTAACCTTGTTACCTAACATTTCACTAACCTGTAGTGGCATTATAAGGCTCAATTCTCTCTGAATTAAAACAATGCTGATACTCAGAGAGTATCAGTTTTTCATGATATGCCTGGTTCTGGTGAATATCTGAACTGAATTTCTTAGGGCCCACCATAGCCCCTAGATTTCTCTATTTTTAATATCTCACGCAATACTCTTCTGGGTTTATTTTTTCTGGTAATATCTTAAAACTCTTCTAAAATTCTTTTAGCATTTTAATCCCTAGGGTCATCAAGTGTCAAATGCCTTAACTGTAGGTTTGTTTGTCATTATCTTTCACCATTATCAGCACCACTACCATCATTACAGATGTATTGCATATGAATAATTGAATAATTACCGTGTTTATGTGTTAAGATGAAACTTTAACACTAACTTTGTCAATATAGCGCACAACTAGATTTCCATGCTGAAATCCAGGAAAGCAAACTTTTATTTATAACTTCTCAAATAATTTCTTTCTACTACGTAGGTATTTGTGTGAATCCCAACAACAACAACAACAGATACAAACCAAAATAAATAAATAAATAAATAAATAAATAAATAAAACATGTGGCAATTGAAACCAAATCCATTGAACTTTCACTTTAATGATTTTCTTTGAGTTTTTAAAAAAAATATCTGAATGCAATGAAAGCATTTCCAAATTGAACTTCAGTCTTGACAATTGTTTTGGGTGTATAGAGTGAAGGAACAAAATAAACAAATAAAATAAATATAAACCATCCTAAAACAAAAAGTGAACACCAATTTGGTTAGTATCATACTAGCCTCATTTTATTTCCTCTAGCTTTGATTAGTTCTGCCTTCCTGGTAATTTCTCATTCCAGCCACTCTGTGTCTCCTAAAGGGTCTTCTACACATGCTCTTCCTTTATCTTCTCTCTCTCTCTTCTCTAAGGATCCAACCCCTTCATTATTTACCAATGTCACCCTATGTTATTATCAATCAAAATTAAACTGTGAAGATCAACAGGAGCAGAAAGTCCTAAATTCAGAATTGTGAATCAATTTCAGTTGGTGGTAATAAACGATAGAAATGCTGTGGCTACCTGCGTGATTTCCAAAGACATGGTCGCCTCATTAACTTGATCCAACTCTTGCCGTAAGTAGAAAACACTGTGTACTCCACTGAAATGTTCATGGATACATATATGTATTTTCTCAGATTTTGGAATAAACTCATCAATTCAATGCTGTTGTCTTCATTCTATTCTATTCTGATATTTCTGTTCGAGTTCATTTTCTGCAGCCACTGCTCAAATTCTCATTTCTAGTATCCTCACCATAGTGTTTCAAACAGAACAGGTGATCCAGTAATCTGAAATTTGCTCTCATATATATATTTTTGGAGTAAATAATCTCCTGAAAGTTTTTTCTTCCTTTCAGACCTAGCACAATTTTTTTTTTTACCATGATACTTCATTCTGAGCATAAGCTAGGTTAACATCACTTACAATTCTGATGTTCCTCAAGCTTGTAACTCAAAGACAATACCAGTGCCAACTCTGTTATAAAAACACTACTAGTTAAGAGATTCCATTTCAACACCTGCATGTTAAGTCTACTCTTGGGAAAAACTATTCAAGTTCACATTTCTTTTTCCACAACATCTCCTGAAAGTGGGAAGTACCAATAATTTTACTCAAACACTTTCATCTCACCCATCTCTTTCTCTACTTGACTGAGGTCTGTTTCAGCAAAAAATCCAAACAAAAAGATAAAAGCCTATTTAAGTTTCAAACTTCTTTCTTGCATTCCCTTGAGAACTACTGCACAGAACCATATAGACATGATTCCTTTTAAAGATAAAAGGAGATACTGTTTCCCCACATGGTAAATAAATCATAATAAATCCAAGACATAGTACAAGACAGACATTAGCAGGAGACCTGAGAGCAAGTTTGAAGAGTGTGAGGCTCAGCCAATTGCACCCTAATGTCAAGCCAAGATCAGTGGAAATAATCATTCTGGCATCTGACAGAGGAGGTCAAGGGGCAGAATTTAATGCTGCCATCGTCTGCTTTCCCAGTCTTATTGAGCAGGTGCTTAATAAGGCATGATTATTTGTTATGTTTTAAAGAGTTGAGAGCAAAGTACAATGTCCACTGATTCCTGACTCTGGCTCTGGTGAGAACACTGTAACCTTTTTGTTAAGGACAATTATGTGGAGGTCATTACTTTGTCAGAGCTGATTTCTTTCCCTAAGAAAAATATGGAATGCAAACATATCAAGTTTCAAGGACCTAGTAATGTCACAGAGGACGCTTCCCTGATTACAAAGGAGGACGAGCCTGAGGTCAGCAGCAAAAGCCCTGAATGCCTGGGTGATTGGACAGAGCCTTGTCATTGCCGCTTCTAAAAGGAAACCGGTGGAAACTGAGAGAGGTTTTCAAGTACCCACCAGGACTTTATCCATCAGAAAGAGGGCAACAGTGAGAGCAAGGAAGAGTAAGACAGAAGAGAATGAAGATATTTTATGCAGAAAATGTGATTACTATGGACTGTAAGGAGCTTGAGTTAATGAGATTGCGTTATATGCAACAAGCATGACACCTTCATGGAAAGTTTTATGCCTTTTTTTTTCTCTATATTTTGTTTTCCTTTCTGTCCGATAAATTTGTGTGACTCAATAAATTCAACACTTAAATGGCTTAAAAGCAGTGAGTAGGGGCTGGGTAACAGGAAGCCTGTGAAATTTGCCTTCCAGCTTCTTCATTTATGAGGTGAGCCATGCTTGGGCCTGCCTTTTAATTTCACTCTATTTGGTACTTAAGATAACAACACACAATTATGAAGATTTTTCCAGTGATAATCTTTGTGAAAAGCATTAGGAATTCACCAAGATAGCTTTCCATTAATCCAGCCTGTTTATTGTAATTACCATTATTATTGTATATGTAAAATTTGGTAGTAGAAGCATGAGGCAAATGAATCATAGGGTATGATGTTAGCACTTGTAGTATAAAGGAAAAGACGAGCCATAAATATTTGCTGAGAGGCTCACTCACACCTAGAATGCTGATCTCCAAGATGTCTGCTAGTAAGTCATATCATCTGGTGTTTATGCCTTTGTGCATTATCCAGAAGCTGAAATCTGTGCTGGCACTTGGTTCACTTTAATGCAATCAGTCAGCAACATGGATGCACACATGTTCTAGGCCTCTGGCTCAAGAAAGGCCAGCAGTTCCTTTTTAAAAATTATTTTATTTTTGTACACATATTTTAATATATTTTATATTATATTTGTTATATATATGTGTGTGAATATATATATATATATATATATATATATATATATATATATATATATATATTTCCCATGGCAAGAAGAAATCAGGGATTATATAAATGTTACATTCTTAATGTTTTGGCTATTTGTATTTGACAGTGTTGAAGAAGACATCTTTCCCATCTTGGTGCATCTAAATTTCATTCAGAAATTTAGACCAGCAGTTTCTATAACTGAATTTTAAGAATCTTGGGGGAATTTGTAAGAAAAAAAAATCTGACTAACTTCTGAGCACATGGAGAGAGCAAGTGCAGAAGGGAGGCCCTAGGACTACCAAGGCCAGAAAGAGTATAAGGCACATAAGGCTTACAGGAGATGTGGGGACAACAAAGAAGGTGGGGTCTAAATGGAGGAAATGAATATAGATAAGGCAGAGCACATAGAGATCTTAGCGACCAGCTTATAGCCAGTTGCTCTCTGATGAGCTTTATGTTAGACACCCAATCTCTAAGCATTTCCAAGTTACCTTGGGTAGGAGACACTGAATCAAGAGGAGAAATAATTACATATTGGCATTTCTACAGAAAAAAAAAACCCAAAACCAAACCCAAAAAACTAAGGCACCTTATTAATGATTTAAGCCTTTCCTATGCTGTAATGGTAGCAATATTGGCTGTATAGACTAAATAGAATGAAATTAATTTTACTGCATTTTACTTTTTTAAATGCAGCGTCTACAGTAAGAAATACTTACAGAAATGAGTGACGTAATTGTGAGAACTGAGGACCAGGAACTGAACTGAAACAGCTACTTGTCATATAGAAAGATAAGTTACTGGTAACTACACTGCAATAAACTTAGTTTCACATTTGAAGGAAATAAGGAATTCCTATTCATCAAAATTTAGACAAAATTAAATAAGAATAGAAAGAAATAAAAAGCAGCGAGTATTTTCCATAGGTGATGCAAACATAGGTTAAATAAGCCTTGCAGATATGCTCTTTCCCCAAGTAATGCAAAGCTCACCTCAAATGAAGGCATATTTGTTAGGATTTATATATACTATGCCCTCAATGTGGACTAAATAAATGATGTACTGAAGGATTTAGTTTATGTCTTAAGATTTTTACCATTAATGTGTAATAAATGGATGTGAATAAGGTATAAACGAAGCAAAACAATATGTACGTATTTTGTAAGGATGTAAACTTACCATATACATCTCCTTGAAAACCAGTAGCATTTCCAAAAATCACCTGGTATTCAAGACAAAAACCACCAACTACAAAGTTGACATGGTTGCACGACCTACATAATGATCGTAAAATAGCTCTCAAAGTCTCAGCTTCTGAAATGTCGTTTGTCAGCTTAGGGACCAACTCAAAATTTTTAAAAAAAATCATAAAAATATAAACTATAAAGCAAAATGTTAATTGTTTTGAGAATTAAAACTGCTAGGCAAGCTTTGCATCGAAAACTCAGGTGAAAATCAATACATTAAAGGAGTGTTTGGTAAATCGTGCAGGAGAGAATGGGGACAGATGTTTCTATTCGTTCAGTGGGGGAAAGGCATTAACCTGGAGAACTTCAGAATAGGCTTTAAGAAACCGATATCAAGAGGTATTCTTAGGTCAAAGTGTCAAACAGGCGTGGCAGGATTAATGCAAGCTCCAAGGACACAATGAAGTTCCAGGAATTCCTGGGACTACTGTCATTTGTTCAGTCATAATTTTCTTCCCTAGTCTGGTTCCAGTTAGGATGGCAGCCATATCCCACTCATCTGCCCTCTTCTATTGCCTAGCAAAGTATTTGTGACCAAACAGACACACAAAAGTTGATTGTGACAAGAGACAAGAAAAGGACTTAATTTAGAAGCTGATAGAAACAACGTGCTTTAAACTAATTTTCTCTTACTGAAAAAATAAAGGAAAATCTTTACTCATTTGAAATAATATTCTATTAAAAATTACTTCACTGCGCATGAATATACACATTAAAATTGAGTATTTGAGAAAGCTACAATGTCTTTCACAGAAGTACTGTGCCCTGCTCAAAATGAAATGGAGAGGATTAAGGACAACTGAAAAAAAAAAAAAAAAAAAAAAGAAGGGGCCCAGGGTGCCTGCGGTTTGGAGGCTAGGTTGGTATTTATAAGGAAAAAATGAAAAAGAAGGCGTCATAAATGTAAACAGGGGAGGTCCGTGGCTAAGTAAGTCGCGGTGCTCTCCCTGTGGACTGCGTTAAGCCCCTTAACAACTTCTCTGTTTTATTCTCTCCATCTGTTTTTACCAGACTATTGGGAGGATTATTTAGTTAATGTTGAGGACTATATTTATCAATTCCACCAAAGGTCTGCTGTTTAATGATGAGAGAACTCCACGCCGGTGCAGTGGGACTATCACGGGGGTGAGCAACAGCATTATTTTCAGCTAAGTCCTTTAGAGACCCACAGGACAAAACACGATATGCAGTTCTCGGAGCATTTGGAATTGTGTTTCAATAATTATTTCTCCCCCTAACTGCCCCCCCCAAGTCAATTGGGTTTTCCACTCTGTGGGTTCTGAGAGCAATTTGTTTTTTTATGACGGTGGAATTTTTGAGTGGTCTCAACTTTATCCGGAAAAAGATTCCTCTAAACAGAAATTACAGCACACAAGGTGCAGTGAGGTGATGACTTAGTTTCCGTGAAGCTGTGTGAGGGAGTCCTTAACTTTTACTGCTTGCTTAAGATTTTTCTCTTTTCCTTTAGTGAAAGAAACAGTCCAGGTTTTCGTAACTGGATCCCACACCAGACTGGGAAGTCCCCAGTATGTCCCATTTAAATGTAATTTTCTATAGGATAAAAATGTAGAGAAAGTAAGAATTTGGTACAATAACATGCGCTGAAAAGTTCAAGGAGAACTCTTCTGCCAATCAGGCCTTATACAAAGTCTGTTGTTGTTTTTTTTCCCTCCAGAAATCTGTAACAATATTCACACTCATTAGATTTATGGATATGGCACAAATTTTTTTTAATCCACCTCTGATTCTTTCTAAAATACAGTGAACCTCTTGTAATCTAAACTGCAACTGAACTTTCCTCTTTCAAAGAAAGGACCACATGGAAGATGGCTACTCCAGGACACTCTTAAGCACTGTTGCTACCTCAACCTCATAAGAAAAAGCTAGGAAGTCTCATTCTGAGGTTAATCGCTTCTTTTAGGCTGATAGAGATCATATGGGAAATTACCTCTGTCCTGTGATGAGACAGCATTGTAGTCCCTCACAGCATGGTCTAAGTGACACTCCTCAAGCCCTGGGGGGTAGCTGGGTTGTTCTGAGGATCAAGCCCAGCTTTGGATAAGTCTGAAGACATTATTAAACGGTCAATTAGAATCTTGGCCTGGGGCTAGGCTCAAGCTTCCACTCAGGATATTGATACTTTACCTTCTTTAATTTATGTTTGCACAACAGTGGCATTAGCTGAAGTCATATGTTCTCCCAGAAATCTGTCCTGGTCTCTCTGTGGGTTTCATTTGCACCCTCCAGAGTTTTTCTGTGTATTATGGTAGTTCTGATCCCAGGTTCAGATAGGATTTCAGATGTTATTGAAAGAGTGCTATTTTTATAATTTGTATTTTGTCTGTCAATCTTCAAGTTAATGTCCTCACTTGAAAATAAGAAAACATTCATTTGTGGTCTTTATTGAAGCTTATCATTTCCACAGAGTGTGCCTGGAATTACTTCAAAGTGGAAACCCAGTACTTTCCACCTATTAATTCAGGGGCTTAGTTTCATGTCAAAATCATAAACAGAGCTAAACCTCTGTTGGCTTAAAATGTGGAGGGTAGCATAAGATATTAATAAATAATTAGCAAGGACCCACAGGATATTTTTGTGAAAAATAACATGTGTGAGTTTGTGTGTGTTTGTGCACAGATGTGCTATGTGTGTTCAGATGCCCTCAAAGACCCAGAGGGTGTCATTTTAGCCCTAGAAAATGAGTTGTTTTTGTCAGCATTTTATCAGAGTAACACAGAAACAAACTAAGACACAAAGGAAACAAAAATTCATGGAGTGTAGTCATACAACATGATGGCAGGCGATATTTTTTAATTAAATTTATTCATTTTAAATTTTTTCACTTTACATTCCAATTGTATCCCCCTCCCTCATCTCCTCTGGTTCCTCCATCCCTTCCCTCTTTTCCCCTACACCTTCCACTAGTCTCAGAAAGGGGCAGCCCTCCTCCCTTACCATCTGACCCCACCCTACCAAGTTTCATCTGGACTGCAGGCATCCTTTTCCTCTGTGACATAGCAAGGCCACCCAACAAGGGGGAAGTGACCAATAACTGGGAGACATCTCCTACTCCCCATATTATGGGACCCACATGGAGACTTTTAAATGTTCAAGAAATATTCAAAGTGCTTTGTTTCTAAACTGGTAATTTTATATTTCATTGTGTGCAAGTAGTATTTGCGGTAATTTACAAACCACAGAACACTAAAACCAAATATTGAATAAATGTAATTCTTCACATAGTTATCATGTTTGTGGTGTGAACATTTAACACCCTCTTCTTGAATTTCTCAAGAATACAATAGATAATTAATTACAGTCATTGTAGCAAAAATACTTTTCAAAAAATTAATTTCTGCTTTCTAACTAAACTATTTTTCTTCCTTTGCTATGGGTACATGCCTAACACCAAATGCCCATTCACCACAGGCCTAGTACCATTTGTTTATTGTTCTATTCTCAATTTTTGTCAGATCAACGGTTTTGAAATTCTACTTGTGAATGTGTATACTCTTGAACTGTCTTCATGCCCTTGGCTTATTTTCCTTAGCATAAGGAACTCTATGACTTTGCATGCTGTCAAAATGATCGCATTTTCTTTGTTATAATAGCAGAATAGTATTTCAGTCGTATATGTAAGCTACTACCTCTTTACCCATTCATCATTCAGGTCAGCTCCGTGTCATGTCTACTGACGTCTTCTCTGTTGGCGACAGTGCTAGAGGAAACATGGGAGTGAAGATGTCTCTCTACCTTTCTGATTTTATTTACTGTGGCTATGTCACCAGTAGAACATTTCTACTTTGCCATCTGAGAAACCTCACACGGTTTCCCATAGTGGCTGAACTGATTTATATGCCCATCCACAGTATATAAGTGTTTCACTCCACAACTTCCAAACTCTTTATCCCAAGTCTTTTGGAATAACTTCTTCTTACTAGGGTGAAGTGCTAGCTCAGTCACTTCGGTTTGTGTTTCTCTAGGGGTTAGCAGTTTTGAGCAGATCTTTTGCACGTATCTTCTGGACATTTATATAGTTTCTTTTCTTTTCTTTCTATTTACTTGTCTCTCACATAATACATCCTGACCACAGTCTCCCCTCCCTCTTCTCCTCACAGGACTCCTCCCACCTCACCTCTCTCCAAGATCCTTCCCACCGTGACTGTGCCCAATCTCCTCTGACATAGTTTAATATTTTAATGTCTGTATTTATTGTCCATTTTAAGTTCAGGATTGTGTATAGTTAGTGGACTGCTTGATTTCCTTAGATATTTTGGGTATTGACTGCTAACTCTATGAGCAGTTTGCAGATGTGCTCTCTCATTCTGTAGTGCTTATCTTTACTTTGCTCGTTATATGCTGAGAAGGATTTTGGTTTGATGTAATCTCACTGGTCTGTACTGGATTTCTCTTTAACTGTGCCTTTGGGATTATATCTAAATAATTTATTCAAACTGTTGTAACATTGATTTCCATAGGGTTTTGTGTGTCTGTGTATATGTGTCCCATGTGTCCATGTCTGTGTGTGCGTGTGTGTGCGTGTGTGTGCGTGTGTGTGTGTGTGTGTGTGTGTGTGTGTGTGTGTGTGTGTGTGCGTGCGCGCGCGTGGTATCCAAATTAAGATAGTGATCTTTGGCCAGGCAGTTTTTTCTTGTGATATGAGTTGCTTTTAGCTAATTTCACGTGAATCATATAGACTCAGTTTGCTACATCATTTACTGACACACTGTTTCTACCATGTTGTGTGTTGTCACCTTTGTCTATTCTCACCTGGTTATAAAGTCATGGATGTATTTCTGCACTTGATATTTGATTCTGTTGTTCTATGTGCCTGGTTTTTTTTTATTTCTTTTATTAGTAGCATTAGGTTTCCATTTGTATAAGTTCATTTGAGAAAGCTGATTTCTGTAAATCACTTATGAACCAGGGATGATGCAGGTTCCCGGGCACAGAGAGAGACTATGTGGCTACAGATCCTGCAGGCAGTGGCTGTGACATAGCACAGAACTTATGTTGAGTAGGATAACTGAGAAAGAATGATTGTGATTGTTTAGACAGCCTCTTCTATATTATCCTCATTGTATATATTTGTTTGGTACTCTCTGTCGGCCATGATGGCTTTTAATTAACAGGAGATAAAGTCAATATCTTCATAAACCAGTAAGAATTTTCTTGTTTCTTATTAATACAAGGAAAAAAACCCAAAAAAGTAGTATCAATAAACTGTTATCTACCATATTGAAAGTATTTTCATTTTTCATTGTGTACTTCATTCCTGGAATAACTGCATGAGTCTTCTGTTCTGAGCAAATCTGAAACTATTCCACATTTAACTGAATGCCCTGACCATATCTAGGAGAGTATTATGTTTACTATATATCTTGGTCCAGTGCCAACGTTGACACTAATCTAAGGTTTTCTGACACGAGTGTATTACTGTAATGTAATGACTTCAAATGTACGTTTGCGAGGGAGATGTGGAATATCAGTGTGGGATATGACAAAGAGTGAGCATGATATAGACTTTGGCAAGGAGGAATTAGGACTAATGAAAAGAAGCACAGAAATGTTAGAGAAAGCTGACAGTATAGTTAGGAGACCTTCTGCCCATCAAACGCTTATCAAATAAACCCTATTATTATTAATGTGTTAGATAAAGGTGTTACTTTATAAAGGTTTTATAATGGAGATTTTGCTTTGACAATAAATACTATTTGAATTATTATTGGCTTCTCATTCTTTTAAATTTAGAAATAAGCTTTCTGTAAATACTTTCCAAAGGTAAGAGGTGGGAATCCTTATAAAACTTTCAGTGTCTTTTGTGCAGATTTTTTAGAAGGAGTTCATGACTTGATTCATTGTTGCTGAAAGGTTTCTATTTTTAAATTGGAAACAAATTTATAAATGGACAAATCAAACTGACAATAAAACTAGCCCACAACATGTGCCATCGACAGGAAAGGCAAACTGCTGCTTCTGTAGAAGGCAGTTTGGAGTGTGTAGTGTGTGGCACTTACCATCCACTGCCCTAAGTGGTGGTCTGCCTAGTCTCTTGGTCACATGTGAATCAAGTACAATGCATACTGAAAACACAGTATGCTCTGCATCTAGTTTACCAAAAATGCAATATTCTTTTGCCAGTGATCTACAATCAAAGATTATTTTAAGCTTTCTATTAATAGAAATTAGTTAGTTAATTAATTGGACAGTTAATTAATTGGCAGCACTTTCTTCTAATTTTAATAATTTCATTGCATAAATTAGGATACTTGTAGGTAGGGTGATGGTGTGGTGACATTTGTTATCTAGCTTTAAAGACACACTAAGCACAATAAACTTTCAACAATGGAAGCAAGTTCCAACAGAGTACTAATCGACCAAATACTCAGATGTGTTCTGAAGCCTGAAAGACACACATTACTTCTGGAGGATCACAAACCAAGTTGGCAATGAGAAACAGAAATATTGGATTTCTTCTGGTAACAATAGAAATTTGCTAAGAGAACTAGAGAACGACCTTCTACAAAGAAAATGTAGAAAACAAATATCTGTGGTCCAACACAAAGTTTGTCTTCCTCAAAAGCATCAGAGAGCTGTGGAGGGGAAGAGGTTCAAACAATCCCTTAGACTAAATAGTAAGTGACAAAAGAATACAATTTGGAAGAGACTTGCAAATAAGGCATGCTAGTTGGTCTTGAAACTAAATATTGAGATGGAAAGTACTGAAAGGTCTGAATTGTCTGCTGTCTTCTGGGGTAGTGTGGGAAACTCATAGATTCTCTACTGTAGTTGGGTGTGGTGGGCTGAGGCTAATATCAGGATTGAATGAAAAGCAGAATAATCTCAAAATATAACTGAAGTCTGGTCTTACACAACACAGACTCTATTTTATTCACGGTCATGCACACTTTCTGTAATGACTTGATCTGCCTTGTCTAGCATGCTCTCTCTCATGTTCATCAACAATCAAATGTCCTTGAGGAAAGAATGAGAGTTAGAAAATAGTCTTGCAACTTTAATCCTAATGTCATACCCTGAATCCCACCACTCCATCCTGCAGCTCTCTCTGGGATGGAGTTAATATGTCTGCACTGTGATTTGGCAGTCTCTGCACCTATATGGTATCTTGTGCTTCCGTGTTCCTTGACACATATTGTGTGCTAAACGAAATCATGTGATGTGAAATTTCTCCCACCTCTAAAAGCTTATAAAACTGCAGATCTTCTATTTGTTAATTTGAGATTCTTGTAGGGGACTGCTAGGGAATCTGGTACAGAGATGAAGTGGGCCTTCATGGCAGGACTCTCTCTGTTTTTCATCCCAGTGTGCTTTCTCTTTCCTGTCTTTCTCCATCCTCCCCTTCCTCCTTTCTTTCTTTCACTCTCTTTTCTCCTTATCTCTTTGTTATTTGCCCTTTTAAATAATCTTCTACTCTCCATACTTTAAAGGCCCAAGTGTGTTTAGATCTTCAGATACTGTATTTTTTTCTGTCTAATGCTCTTCCTCCAACATCAAAACCCAATCCTGGCATTGAAACCTTTCATTAATGAACTTCACTGAAGCGAATTGCATGTGGCTTCTCTTTGGGGTGAGTGCTGCTTTAATTTCTTTAAAAATAATGGTTCTATGTTTTTGTTTAAGATAAAAGGAAAACAAAGAAAAGCAAACACTAATACCACCCACAAAGTTACCTCAAAAGTTAGAACTTAAAAATTACTGTAATCTATCTTGTTAATAAACAGGGAAGTATCAGATTATCAAAATAGAATTGAAATCTATTTTGTGCAATTAAATGCTGATTAGCAAAGCAATATTTGAGATAAGGACTTAGTACATGTGTGTATCATTGGCAGTAACCAAATAATGGCATTAAGACTGGTTTGCAAGACAATAGCAGAGCAGCTGCCTAACATGTTCAAGCTCTAGGTTCCAACTTTCACATCGTGAACAAATTAATATAAACCTAAAAATAATAAAATAAAATGTATCCGAGAATAAGAGAAGAAATCAGAGAATTGTATTTTACTTGAAATAGAAAGTTTGCATCTGACATCTGTTTTTGTGTGGTCTATGAACTACGAACGACTTTGTAGCTTATTATCTTATTTTATTTTTTAATAAAATTCCATGTATTTAGGAGCATTTATAATGACAACAAAACAGTTGATATTATATATAATATATAATACATTATATATAATAGATATGCTGAAAAAGAAACAACTAAAGACTAATAAAATCTACAATTCTTATGTACACCAAGAACCTGCTGTAAATTTACAATCCAATTTACTACTCCCATACAGTAGCAGACAATGTTAATGTTTATTGAAAATAACACCAGGCCAGGCTACTAAGACATTCAGTATTTTACTGACTATACAATATATATATAGTCCAGTGAAAGAAATTGTAGCTGTACAGTTTTGTTTTGCTTTGTTTTCTTCAAAGGAGTAAGGTGTATATAGGAATGCAGGAGAGTTAAATTCGTTATAGACAAGAAAAATAACTGCACCAAAACCAACTTATTCATCAGCAACCATAATGATGTTCTTCCTCTTCCTCATCCTCTTCATCTTTTCCTGCTGTTTTCAGCTTTGACAACTTTTTGGCTGCATGGGAGTTTGCTCAGCTCTGTAGCAGCATTGCCTCTTGCCTGCTTCCCTTGAGCCCAGCAGCCTTATTTTCCTGAGGCTGCTTGTCACCTGCAACTGTGTTGCTCCATCTCTTTTTTTTTTGAAATTTTTATTAATTTATTCATATTACATCTCAATGGTTATCCCATCCCTTGTATCCTCCCATTCCTCCCTCCCTCCCATTTTCCCCTTACTCTCCTCTGCTATGACTGTGACTGAGGGGGACCTCCTCCCCCTTTCTATGCTCATAGGGTATCAAGTCTCTTCTTGATAGCCTGCTATCCTTCCTCTGAGTGCCACCAGGTCTCCCCATCCAGGAGACGTGGTCAAATATGAGGCACCAAAGTACTGGTGCTCCATCTCTTTTTACTTCCTTCACCTCACCAGTGAAAAGGCTGGGATTTTCTACATGTTCTGTAGACCATGATCACAGAAGAAAGGATCATGAGAAAGCTCATGATCACATGAGCTTCTTTTTGGTTTCTGCCTTTGGAGAAAAGTCTATGTTTACATTTCTCACTCATAAAGAACATCATAAGACTTTCTCATGTCCTCACATTTTCTTTTTCCTTAGCAGACATAGTTTTCCACCTCTCTGGCCACTTCTTAAAAGACTGGCACATCTGAAGTTCTTTCCTGGGCTCATCCAAGCAAGCTCACACCAGAATGCAGAAAAAGACACTTTTCCTCCGGCCCTCTAAGGATCTCACTAAGGAGTCACCAGCTGTGTCATAGAGCCAGGCTGCCACAATATATAAAACTAATGTATCTGAGATATGTTATCTTTACAGAAGGAACAAGATATTTGGAAGAGGGCAGATGAAGAATTTCAAACACTTATTTTTTGCTAAACAAATGTTGATCCAATACATATGTTTAAACTCTTAAATATTACGATGTGACATGAAGCCCAAATAGGAATGAAATAATGATAAAATTAAATACTTCCCAAATGATAACGTATATGTATACACTGTATATTTAGAATGCACAGCCTGATTAAATCCTATATCAAGTCTCAGATTAGAGGAAAGTGGAATTTTGTGAGATTGTCTGTTTTCCATAGGCTAGTCCCTCTGGGAAGGATGGATGTGGCACTGGGTCTTGCCTTCGGTCAATGCATGATAATGCATTTCAAGATAAACACGGCTATATTAACAGTGCAACATCTGAGGTTGTTTCTTGCTAACTATTGCAGATGAAAGTGTGTGTGTGTGTGTGTGTGTGTGTGTGTGCACGCGCGTTGGAAAAATTTGACTTCCACAGACTTTAAAACTGGAACCCTTTAAAGTACACAGACAACCTTGGATCAGCATCTTGTTGATCACTGTCACAGGTGAAGGGTTGTTTTGGTACAGCTAGCAGGAAGATGGACCACAGAGAGATTGCCTAGGTGTCTTCCCTTTCTGTCACAGTGAATGATCTTCAAAGAGAGGAACTGCACTGTGTCCTGTTGCCAGCCATGTGGAAAGCATTGTGCTCTCTGACTGCTGACAAGGAAAGGGACTTTAATTTCTCCTTTAGAAAATATTTATATCATTTAGCGAGTTGGCCAACATCACTGTCAGGACAGTTAATAACAGAAATTCTAAACATGATTTGAATATTTTTGAAGAACCTGACCAAGAAATTTTGTGAGATTCAAATAGGCTATGTTTAATCAGTGTATATTTATAAAATATTCTTAATATTTATGAGAATTATTTTATTTTTTAATTAAATATTCATTTAAAATTAACATATATGTATATCATTTCCCTTCTTACCTTTTCTTCTCTCCTCTACCTCATTTCATAATACTTCTTACATCCTCTCCAATTCATGGTCTCTTTGTCTTTATTTTATCTGTCTTCTCTCTCTCTCTCTCTCTCTCTCTCTCTCTCTCTCTCTCTCTATATATATATATATATATATATATATATAATTTGTATATACAGATACACGTATATATTAATGTATATATACATAGATACATCCTCTATCTATCTACCTATCATCTATCTATATATTAACTATCTACCAATCACCTATCATTCATCTATCATCTACTTATTCTATTTTATATATAATAGCTATATATTATATCAAGTATATATAATAGATAGATAAATTCTTCCTTCTATATTCTGATATAATAATTATTCTTTTTTGTCTGAACACAAGAAAGACCGAACACAAAATGTTTTGTCTTGCAGAATGAATTAGCATAGAGTAAGAAGACCTATATAGGATTTTGTACTGAAAAAAGAAAAAAAATGGGTGTGTATTAGAACCATAGAGAATATATGTATGTATATATATATGTGTGTGTGTGTGTATGAATATAATTATATAGGGCATCTGTTAGGTTAGTTTACATTCATGCATATGTTTATACATGCATAAATATAGGACCGCAGCCTTTTCTGTTCATTTAGTGTAACTTGTATAAATATGATTCAGGGCAGACAAGATATTATTGTAGAACAGGTTAGGGATCTCATCCTAGGGGAAGACTGTTCCCTTGTTGTCTGTAGTTCTTCTTCTAGGGTAGGGCCACATGAGGATTTTTTTTTCACCTTTAATGCTGGCATGTGTACTGATGTTGTCCTTGTTTAGGTTTTATTTAGTGAGAGTGAAAATTATAACACTGTTTTAAAAGTTCTGGAAACTATTATTACATGTTTGTAAATAATTCTTAAAGTACTAAAGTGTATGTTTCAGGCTCATGAATCGCTGAAGCTTCATATATGTATGCTCAGTATTAGTAAGTTTGACTATTATTCTACACAGACTGTTACCCAAATACTCTCAAATGTAACAATTTTCTCGTGCTGGTGCCTGTATCCATTATTTTTCAGACACGTCTATCTTCTGATAGCTGATCATGATTGTTGGTTAGACTGGATAGAGAATTACAAAGAAAATGAGTGAATGTTCTGATTGTGTCTGTGAAGATATTTTATAAACTATCTGAGATGAGAGTCATTAAAATGCAAGGAAGATTTACACTGGTTATCTTTGGCACCCAGCAGCATTATGCCTGAGGCCAAGGTAAAGCAGGCAGGCATGGAAACCCTCCTTCAGGCTCCGATGAACACTTGGTCCAGGAGATGGTGCACATCTGTGGTTCTGACGTTATACTCCAACAGTAGACTCCAGATTATGTGGCTTTTCATCATGGCTTTCACCACAGACGCTTCTGGAATGTTCTGAACCTCTGGCCTTGGACTGAGGTTTTATCACTGATCTCTCTTTATTCTGTTGCTTAAAGATACAGCTGAGAAGCTTCTGTCCCCAATGCCATCCTGTACACCACCAGAGAACTATCACTGTCTGGGTAAACTAATCTAAGAGACTCCCCTTATAAGTATACACATAATATACTCTATAGAAGTCTAACATAACCATATAAACATGCAGAGCAGATCACACACACACACACACACACACACACACACACACACACACACACTTTTTCCCTGTATCAATCT
The DNA here is from genome assembly GCF_964271855.1 of Acomys minous. Taxonomy (NCBI): domain Eukaryota; kingdom Metazoa; phylum Chordata; class Mammalia; order Rodentia; family Muridae; genus Acomys; species Acomys minous. The sequence goes on from NC_140487.1 coordinate 29,496,674, forward strand.
ATAGAGTTGCTCTTACTCTATGCTAATTCATTGAGTTAAATAAAACATCTTGAGTTTCATCTTTCTTGTGTAGAGACAGTATTTGTTTCAAAAAATAGTATCTATTTATATAAGAGCTAGCCTTTCCAAATAATTCTTGTGACCTAAAAAATCTGTCTTTTTGGTATAAACTTATCTAAATGGATTTTAGATTTTAGTGACTTACAAGCATGATTTTTAAAACAAACTCATATTCAAAGTATTTTAACTTTTCATGTCAATAATGTTGGTAGCATTTACATATTGGTATTCCTCTCATGAAATGTTATTTTAAAAATAAATAATGGGTCCAAAGAGATGGCTCAGTTGGAAAATTGATCCCTACACAAGCCTAAGCATCTGAGGTTGACATTCTAACACTCTTATGCAAGCGAACTTTTGGTGGAAGGAATCCTTGGGCCTGGGTGGCCAGCTAATTGATGTGAATCATAGAGTTCTGTATTCATAGTCTCAAAAATACAGAGGCTGACTGATTGAGGAATATTGAATTCTTCCCTCCACATCAATATGCACACATCTGAACACACATTCAGGCACTCCATACAAAAATTATAATCTACATAATAAACTCTGTCTCCTATTGCATTGAATCCATTTAAAACAACATATTTTTGGAAATGAAGATTTAAATGAATTTAACAAATTGTCTGTTTCTTAGCTTTTGTTTTATTTTTATATTTTGGGGAAACTGTCTTTGCTCTGGCACCTCTTGTTTCAATTACAACCTTATGCCACCTGATAAACATCTGGTCCAGAGTTCTCCCCCATCACCTCCAAGGGAGATGGCATCACTTAAGTATCCTTTTAGAGAAACAGAAATGGAGTCATTCACATGCCTCTTGCTATAGTATGTCAACTTCATAGTTAAATTATACTATGGACTCATACCAAGTCTTACTCATGGTCACACCTCTTATACCTTTATTAACCTTTAGGATTTTATGATCTGTTAGGCATAGATACACATCTGTTCAACAGACCAAAATTATACCTAGCCATCTGTCTAAATATTTCAAAGGCTACTTGTAAAAATACCTTGAGTGTATAAAATGGTGCTTACCTTCATTTTAGGATAAATGTCCTATTTATGCACCTCAATCCTAAGGGCTCTGCTTTCAATAACTCATATAATTTACAGCTGCAGGTAGTTGGATGTAGGTTTGGGTGTGGAATAACGCTGTTAAAGTGCATTCTATCATTTAATAGAATGGAACATATTATGGGAATAGATCATGGAGATTCTTTGAGAATATCAAGATTTTAAGTATAATATGAACAATAAATATCTACAATGACTCATGTTACATTTACTTCAATGTGCTTTGAATAATAAATCAATAATATTTAAATAATTCAATAATAACTCAAATGAAGGAATTGACTAAGAAGTGTAAGCTAAGATTTTTCATTAAAGATTTTTCTATTTTTTATACCAATTCTAAGTTCACAAAAGGTACTTTATGTTAAAATAAGAAATCAAGATTAAATGAAAGATATTAGACAACAGAAGCATATTTTTAACTGGGAAGTCTACATGTCTGTGAAATTTGAATGAAGATTACTGGGTTTATATACAGTATATGATATATATATTTTTTTGTAATAAGGAGTGAACTTAGCCACTTAGGTCACTATAAAGCTGAATTATGTTGTGCTTAGAAAATATGTGGGACATTTGAAGCACACTAAATGTACTAAGCTCAGGATTGTATAATATTTGGGAGGAATGTAGAGGTCATCTCTGTTAGCCTGCCAGAGGCATAGAAGACCTTAAGGAATCAGTATGAAAACACAGATAAATGGGTCCTTGTCAGTGTTACTAATAAATATCAGATATGTTTATTGATATGTGTGGCCTGTTGACAAGTCTGTGTGGGAATTCTTGGCCATAAAGCCTAGAAATGTATTTAAAACACACCCTTGATTTTCAGTAAGAGGATTTATTTGCTTTTTTATTAATAAATGAGTAGAAGTATCATTCTGATGTTTTATCTTATTAATTGGTATACACAAAAAGGAAGAGTTTTATTATACAATATCCTAAGGACTGTTTTTTATTAGACACTGACTCCATGATAAAGACTTAGCATTTATACACCTGCAGAACCTCCAGTGGATTTGGAATGTGGCTCTAGTGCCCAGCTACAAAAACTTTTTCATTAAAAATTACAGCTAATGTTTAGTATTTCTCATTTACAATACTTTTTATGCATAAATAATTTTGCATGAATATAAAATAAATCATGAAAGAATCATAATATTCATTGTTATAATCACATAACATCTATCACACTCAGTGAATATGGAAATTAATATGCCTGAGAAAAATTACCAGATAAGATTTGGTAAAGACAAATCTATGCATTGCCCTCAAATACATCAGCATGTATAGTGATTTCTTTTACATTCACATATTGTTGACAGCATTATTATTTTAAACATTGTAACAGGTCATGTGTGTGAGACATTACAGATGTAGCTTTTGACGCTACTAGGTGACATAGTCCGACATTTAAAGTCCCTGACCCTCTGATCCTCACTACCTTTCTGGCCCTGCTTCACTAATGTTCCACGAGCCTTAGTTACAGGGTTGTTTTGTAGATGCATCCACTGGGACTGGGCTCCACATGGCTCCATGTTGATTGCTTGTGGTTTTCTGTAGTGGTCTCAGGTCATCGCAAAGAGACGATTCCTTGATGAGTGGTGAAGACTACATTTATTTGTGGCTATAATTTATATAAACTTATAGACTGTTGTTTGGAATTATGCTGGTTTAGTAAATTAGTGGTTGTAGATTTGTAGGTTATCCTTCTAGATCCAAATCTTCACTAGCTCTGGGTAGTTTTCTAGGTTTCCCGTGCCAGACATATTAATCCTCCTGTTGAGCCAGGTTTAAGCCCACTTAGAGATCTGGTAGTAGCATCCTCATCCAAATGTGAGCTGAATGAGAAAGGCATCAACAAAATGCAAAACTGGATAAGGGAAAAGCTCATAAGCCTCAGCCTTATAGGAAGAACTACAAGCAATTCAGTAAAGCTGGAAGTATAGTGGTAGACCTTCCCAGGGAAAACTATAGCAATTGGCATTACAGTGCCAAAGGATCAGCTCTGAAAATATACATAAAAACATTATATGGACTTAGTAGGTTACATTTAGGAATATATGTGTATTTATATATGAATATATGAATATATGAATATATATATATATATGTGTGTGTGTGTGTATGTTTGTATGCAACACTGGTTCATGAAAAATGAAGCCATGAGTTTGATGGAAGGTGGGAAGAGGTATATAGGTGGACTGGAAGGGAGGAAAGCGAAGGGATACCTGTTATAATTAAATTACAATCTGGACAATAAATGAAAAAAAAAAGGTAACCAGTTTTAAAATAACATGGAAGGGAAGTTTATAATTACCTGCTGCACAGTCTCTAGATCACTGCATTTTTTACTAAAAAGGAGTTAAATACACACATGTATGCCATTACAGATGGAAAGACATGGGCACACACGTTTTCCGGATTCCTTCCTTTTGATTTAACTGGGTGTTCTATAGTACTGTGATTAAAATATCAGCAAGTAAGATACAATTATCTTGTCAGAAAATCCACAGTGAACAGATTTGTTTCTGCTTCACTGCTTCTTATAATTCACCAGAGCCATCCCTTTAATACAGGTGTTTGCAGTTATCAATCACCGAGACTCTGGGTTCCTCTCCCTCTCAATCAACTTTCACTGACTTGTTGATGCACGAAGTACACTCGCCTCAAGCAATTGCTTTAAGAGCACTTGTAATTCAGAGAGGAACATTTTATGTTGTCTCAGAAAAAAACATTAAAGTTATTACTTTTTTCCAGATTTATGGATGGGGAGGAGGGTCAAAGTTATGAGCTCCCAGTGGAAATTACTGGTGTCAAGAGAGAACAGAACAGGCAATTTTGCAGTTATCAACAGTTTCAGAAAGACTCATTCCTACTCATGTTTACCCCTACCTTTGAGATGTGAAATTACTATACTACTGATGACAGCCTATTATGCTAGTTGGAATGTGAACAGCTTGTAAAAGCACGGATGTTTCTCCAATCCATGCTGGGCTAAAGATTCAGTAGTGTCACAGAAATAATGAGAATAGTTCAACTTTAACTGCAGAAATTTGAGAATTGTAGGTCTCTTCACATCTCTCCCAGCCATGTTAAGCATTTCCTGTTAGGAAAGAGACTCAAAATGTTCCCTAGGAAAACCACTTGGGATCCTGAGAGTATATGCTTACAGCTTCACTGTACCTCTCAATGGGAGCTGTATTTATGGATAACATCCATGACATACTGTCCAAGAGTATTTCTACTCTTCTGAAATACACCAATGTTACCCCTTCCCACTTCACAAATATATTCTCCCAATAAGGATTCTCGCTCCCCATTGTGAATATTTAGATTTGCTGGTGAAAGCCTCCTAGATGTCTATATATTATAATAAAACATATAAACAATAAAATTTATCATGTAACTTGTTTAAGTATATACAATATGTATCTATTTAGTTGAGTACTATTAAGTTTATTTTCATTTTTGTGAAACCATCTCTTTATACGAGAACATTGCTATAATTTTGTATGGAAAATACTCAGAAAAAGGGACTTTCTGTCCTTTCTAAGCTACTCTCACTTCATTGTCCTTGAAAAGTAATGTACTGTGAGTCTCTATAGATTTGATTACTTGAGGTATACCATAACTGGGAGAGTAAGTATTATCATTTTGCGGATGGAATACTTATTACAGTACTGATTAAAATTTTGGGGGATCATATATATATTAAGACATAGATATAGCACAGTAAAGTAAGCCTTTCTTCAACTGATGGACAATATTTACAAACTTTAGGTGCTTTACAGTAAACTGGTAATGATTACGTCAGGTGAAGGGGCTCTGGCCAGGTCTAACATAGTTGGCATCTCTCTGGCAGGCCTTGCCATTCTCCCAAATTCTCTCTGCCTTGAAAAAAAAAATAGATTGCCTTCCTAAAGATAGCCATCAAGGTCTCATCCCTTATTTGGCATTTCCTCCTCCTGAACCTGACTACCAAGGTCAGCAATCACAAACCCCTTTTAGCTCATCTAGATAACCTGTCAAATTAAAATTAAACGTGTCATCCTAGCACAGGGTTTCCCCCTTTACCTTTATAAACCTCCATTTTCCTATCTGCCAAATCTCTTTCCTGTCTATCCAGAGATAGCCCTTGCTCCCATTCCCTCACGTTGGGACAAATGAACTCTTCTCCCTCTCCCTGGATTCCTTTCCTTTCATCAGGCAGGACACAACTGGTTATAGAGATTCTTCCCCAGTTTAGCAGAGTTGAGGGATGGATGACTTGTGGGTCAGTTTGAAGGGATTGTCAGAACTGTATCTGTATTCTGCTGCTCTCAAAGTCAGTTCCAGGATACTATACTCATAGAACGAAAGCCGATTGTCTACTGCTGATGCCCAAACTTTCCCTCGCTTCTCTCCGGATGGTTGTTTAGTTTGTAGGAATTCAATTAAGCAATCCTCTAAGCAGGGGACACCAGGATGTGGAAAACAAGCAGATGACTTCACATGTTATAGGTGGCTTCTCCTTCTTTGTTTTTTTTTCCTTTCTTTCTTTTCATGCTGTAAGAGCCTAGGTAGATGTACATGCCTTCACTGGGGGTCAGCTTCATGCTGTGCCTGCCCTGAAGCTCAGATGAAAGCCCCTCTGATACATTTTTCATGACTACCAACTGGAGTGTTTGCTTCTGTCTTTGGTCTGAGCTTGCCTCCTCATTCAAAGTGGTTTTCTGTGCTGGCAGGGTATTCCCCCCCACAACTGGCAAAACATGACTTAATCCCAGAGCTTTAATGGGCACTGAGCCCACCATTGTTTGGAGGAGAGGAGACTTTCGGTGTTTTGCTTTTGATTATAATGACTGGGTGTGGCTGTGAGGGAATTTTCAAGAGAAATTCACATGGTAGCCTATGGCCCAAGTAGAGAAGATCGACCTTCAGTGTGGGTGGTCATTAAACAATGTGCTGGAGGTCTAAAGGGAAGCAAAGGACAGAAGACTGACTTCACTCTTTCTTATGGACTAGGGATGCCATTCTTCTGATTTTAGATGTCAGCATTTTGGACTCTCTGGATTTCAAACTCTGTGATGCACCACAGAGTCTCCTGAGGCTCTAGGGCCTTCAAATGTATTACATTATTACCTTTCTTTAGAGCACTTCAGATTTAGACGGAAGCATTACTAGGTCTCCTGTTTCTCCTGCTTGCAAACAGTATTTTGTGGCACTTCTCCCAATCAAGCAGGCCAGTTCCTTGGGAATTTCTCTCATGCATCCCACTCTAAGCTCTGGCTGTATCTGTGTGCAGAATTCTACGTAACACAACTTAGTATAGCAACTTCAGGTTTATCCGTGTCATGTATATCTTAGTTCAATCAGTTTAATTTTTATTTTTATTTGCTCTCCTGACTACCTTGAGATTATTTTTCAATTACAAGTCAGAATAACTTTATTCTATACCATATCTAGGTAACCATTGATTTAACTACTTAACTGACAATATACCACATTTCTTGTGTTAACATATATCTCTAATCGATTCTGGAGAGCTTTCAAGCTCCATGAGTGTCTTTTATGACCAGTAAGAAGTTGCCACATATCTGACCTACATGAAACAATAGGTTTACTGTCATATTTTTGGTGAAAAAGTTACAAAACCAAATATGGGCAGGACAATGTTCCCTCTGGAGGTTTTTAGGGAAGGAATTTTCCTGTTGCTTTTGGCCTCCCTGAAACAGAAGAATTCCATATTAAGTAGGTGTTTTACCCCACTTTGGACTCTTTTTACATGACTCTTGAAGTTATTCTCTACCTCAATCTTCCTTCAGTTTCCTTTTATAAATTTGGATGTAGGGCTTATGCTAATCACAGGATGATTTCATTTGAAAGAGAGGAGGTATTTTCATTTAATATCATTAAAATGTTAAGATTTTCTTTAGTTTTTATCCATTTGTGTTTCTGGTCTTCCCATATACTAATACTTTCTCTATAGAATGGCTTGTAAGGGAAATAATACTTGACTTTTCAGACTGGTCAATGGCAGACAGGACTGCCTGGACAGCAGAGCCCTGTGTCTACCCCTTTCTTCTGTGATGTGTTTGGTGTGAAGTCACTGTGTAAGCTCTCACTAAGTCTGGGAAAACCCAATTGTCTGTGGGAGTGTACCTTTCCCTGGACTATGAGTGGGAAGAGTTTTTAATGTGGGCATCTGCTCCCAACCCTCTCTTCCATCTGAAGGTAAAGGACTCCAAAGTCCTAGAAAAGAAAGGCAGAACAGTATGCGTACTTCCTATATGCTGACTCTGTCAAGCTAAGGACCAAGTTCAGGATTAGAAGACGAGAGGACAGTTCCTTCCTTTCAAAATGAGAAGGGCCACCTAGAGAAAAAAGGCACATTATAGTTGGCCACAGTGAGTGTTCCTGAAAGGCATCTGATGGATCTGGCTTTTATAGATGAAGAACAAGAAAGATGTCCTACAAAATAGATATTACAGTTGCATTGATCACGTAGATTAGCAGAGGACACGGATTGGCCGTTGGGCACGTATGTTATACGTTCCAAGTAACAGCTATAAAAGATGCACTGGTTATTTGTAATTGTTATGGGGCCAGAGTGTCCACAAAAAAACTTGCCCTGCTAGGTCAGGATGACCTGAGTGACTGCAGACTCATGGCTTATGTTTCATGCCTGGTGAAAAAAAATTGTGCTCTCATTTTCCTGACAACTTAAACACTTTCTCAAATGGAAAGCATGTCTGCCAACCAGGAACATCTGTGCTGGATACTTACACAAATAAGAAAACTATTGTGCAAACAATTGAGCTTTTAAAATGTGCTGTAGTTACTGCTAACCTAATATGTAAAGAACCTTGTGTATTGGAGGAAGAATACCCATAATCATAGGTTAATGCATGCCCTGCGGGCTTAGTTGTCATAGAGAAAATTGTACCAAAATAGATACCCCAGGTTGAGTATCTTGAGATCAATCACACATGAAGGCCAAAGTTTTATAAAGTTAAATTTTATTATAGCAAGGATGGAGCTGAAGGACTTTTGAGCCCACTAAGAACAACTGCTTGGAAACTACTTTTCAAACAACTTCAGAATAAAAAACAGATTCAGAGCCTTACCATTAGACAAAGGAGCTAGGACATAATTCATTCAATAGTACTGCCGATACAACCTTTTCTAGAGTTCTAATTAAAGTGCTGTGTCTAGAACCTTCTAGTTGGACCAGTGGGATTCAGTTACATCCATCTTTTATAGGATCTTGAGATGTTCAACATCTGGAATGAAAGGCATGGCCCAAAGTGACTGCCAAATAGTATTCACTTAAAAATTACAGAAAGTTATAAATGTTCTCAGAGAATTCTCCTGACAAGGTCTAAACATGTCTCTAGCCTTGTATAGTCATCAGTGGTTTTAGAAAGAAATAGAAAATATTTTCTGCCATGATTTTTTTTTATAGATCAGGGATGCCAACATAAAAGAAGGATGTCTCTGGTGGAAAACCACAAATTCAGAAAGAAAGAAAGAAAGAAACAAAGAAACAAAGAAACAAAGAAACAAAGAAACAAAGAAAGAAGCAAAGAAAGAAACAAAGAAAGAAAGAAAGACTATGCCTAGATAGAATATAAATGCCTGTCCAAGTCTTCTGCTGAGAGATTGTTCGAATCTCTATACTGAAAAGATGTACCTTCTCATGATATAAATATCAGGCTTAGACACATAATGCATCTTGGCAAAAGAAATTTCAGTGTAAAATAAAAAAAGCAGAGGCTTTCAGAATGTTGGTATGTTGTACATTGCCTTGTTTTCCAGTAATAAATAGGGATGTGAAAGTTCCCTGGGGAACTACTGGCTACAGTAGTTGTTCACCACTTTAAAGATTTGTACTTTGAACTGAACTGAGCCCTGGTCACAAACCAAGCTAACCTGCAAACTGTCTTGAGGGTCACATAGCCTTGTTGCCACCATGTATGAGTAAAACAATTCTCTGAGGTAAGAGAAGGTGGCTTCTTCAACATTATTATTGTGGCAATGCTTGACTAATAAAGAGATAATTAAAATAAAATATCTAATCTGCTAGGGAATTTCTTCCTTTTAATTTCCTCTCAAAGTTACCAATAATGAAGTGCAAATTACTGAGGAGGCTTAATTATATTATCTTTGGTATTGTATTCTTTTTAAAATTTTCAACTTTTCCACCTACTAAGACTTTTTAAATATGAAATTAACCTTCTTGCAAAATCATTTTACTTAGTTTTCTTAAAATATAAATTGCATTGTACACATAAATATTTACTTTGCATAAATTAAAAGCAACTTATTTGTTATTGTTTCTCACAGAAAATAATATATGTTTAGATATAGAATGCTGTGACACACGTACCTTTTCTTGATTTTAAATAACACTGTTTTTCTAGCACATGTATGAAGCAGTTGTCTTACTCCTGTAGTCATAGTCATGATATGCTGATAATCATATTCTTTCATCATTACAACTAGGTTGATCATTCTTTCCTATGCTTCTGTATAAACTACCAAGGATGTTTTTGTATGTTGTATGCATAAGAGTGGAGGTACTTGTGTACCCTGAATACAGATAAAGGGTTTGACAGAATGACTTTGAAATTATGTTATTTTGTTTCGCTCTTTCTTCACTATTTTTTCTAACTAACACATTGTCTTTATTCTATGGTGGACGACTTAGGGGATAAATAATAAGAAATTAAAAGAACTGTTTTATGAATCTGGTTTGTCTTTGGTTTAGACTAAAGTTCTTTCCAAGATTCTTAGTTAGGTTTTCCCCAGGGTTGTGATGAGTGCCTTGGAAGCACACCGTCGACATTCGACCATAATCAGTGAGGAATCCAGTTTACAAACAGAAGGTGGTGAGCTACTAAAGAGAACACTCAAGGCTGCCCCCTGCCCCCTCCACAAATATATATCTTACAAATACACACACAAATAATAATGATAACAAAAAGGTAGCATGTACTAGTTACTCACCAGGAACATTATTTGTAGAGAGTGTTTCCATTTTGGTGAATCTTAATGTGGATATTCAATGATATGCCATCCAAATACAGTGTCTTCTTAGGGAACAAACCATTTACAGTTGGCACTTTGTCTGAGTAAAAAATTCACATCCACTTGGCTTGAGATAAAAAACATTTGAGGAGAATACTTTAATAGTAAAGAGGAGGACTTGTTGTCCCGATCCCTTTCCTGCCCCTGTCCATCACCATTTCCTACGAGAGCTGCATGTATCTGGGCAAAGAATGGGGCATTTAGACAAAAATGAAAAAGAAAACATGAATAATAGTTAAAATAAGATTTCATGGCCTGTAATTCCCACAGAATTTAGCAAGCACTGAATCCAATCTGCATTACAAAATAGTCTATGTAAATGTTTTAGACACTGAGAATGGGAGGGATAAAATTTTATTTAAAGTAGAGAGAATCAATTTAGTTGAATACAGTTTGATGACAACTGGACTTCATTCAAACCAATTTCCCTCAAGCGAAAATAAAAACACCCCTTCCTGTTGAGAATGATTATGCAAAAATCTTTGCCACTGATAGGTTGTGAGGGTATTTTTTGGCATAAGTAACTGAGAAAATAATATAATTTGAATCTACTTAGTGTAACAAAAAGAACTATAGAAATTCTAAGAGAAAAAAGTTATTGAGATACAAATTAGTTTATAGGAAAACACTAAAAGAAGAAACATTTTATTCTTTGAAATATCTCATTACTAAGCCAGGCTATAATAATTATTAAATTAAATACTCTTAAAAAAGGAATTTAAAAAACTCTATGAACTTCCTATTCTAAAAACAGTGCAGTTATAAGTGTTTTAGTCAGTCCATGTCATATGCAATGTCAAGTTAATTTGGGAACCAGACTGTCTTACCTCTATTAATACTATTCTCCTTTATTCATTTAAACAAAATATCACTACATTATAAAATTTGTAGGTATCAGCCTCCTAGAGAGTAAAAATATGCTTTTTCCAGATGTATAATTAATAATATATTTATTGTTTGCATATTTACTTTCAACTTAACTGCGTATATATCTGTATAGAAAACAAAATTAAAATAGAAAATTCAAAACAAGTTATTTTAGCATTTCAAAGGTCTTTCCTTTCCCATCTTATTTTGGATAGATTCCTGGTAACTCCTACAAATATGACAAACAAGTGCCACCTGTCATTAGTGACTTTTGGATGGTTCTACCCTGGCTAGTTCAAGAAATAGGATGGGGGTGAGGGATTAGGCCCAGATTGCACTCTCTGGGAGGAGTATGTCTATCATTCATCACAACTATTATTTATCTCTAGAAAATTCTTCCTTGCTTCTATGGGTAGGGCTACATATGCTGGGTAGAATTAATTGTTTTATGGCTGATAAAAATTGTTTCCTTGACAACTTTTGATCGTAGTTCATTTTCAGTGTCTCATCAGATTCCTTCTTCATCTCACAAGAGATGCTGGCCTCCTTCAGCAAGGACTCTATGAGGTCAGTTCAGTAAGAATGCTCATTTGCCTTGGTAGTTGCTCTTAGTGATTTTCCTTTCAAGACAACTCATCCTACTCATTTCCTACATTTTTCTATTTGCCGTATTTACTTGGAAGTGAACTTGGTATTTTCCTTTACAGTGGGTCTTACCTCTACAAGACTAGATTTCCAATAATATCTGTCTTACTCTTTAATATGCATTATGAGTAGATATTTTCTGTGTGGATACTTTGCAAGTTTTGTTTAAGAAAAACAGAACTCAGTCACAGCCATAGGGGAGGGGAGTAAGGGGAAAGTGGGATGGAGGGAGGAGAGATGTAATGTGAATAAATTAATATAATATTAAAAAATAAAATAAAATAAAATTGCAAAAAAAAGAGAGAAGAAATTGTAAATTGGAACATCTAGCTTTGTAATTCTTCTTTGGAGTTTCTTCAGAATGTATTTCTCTCGTGGTGTTTTGCATGTCTGTGTCTGTCATTGTTGTGGGTTTTTTTTTATTTGTTTGTTTTTGTGTGTATGTATGTGTGTGTGTGTGTGTGTGTGTGTGTGTAACAGAGAGGGAAACAGAGGCACACAGACAGAAAGAAAGATAGAGAAAAGGGTGAGGGACACTTGATTTGCAAAACATGCGGAGCTAACTTTCAAGCTCTATTGTTTTCAGTGGAAGCCGTTCTGTGGCTTCTGGAAAAGTAAGCTTATTGGGAACATTCATTGTCACATGCCATTTAATTTCCACTTGGAGATTATGTTTTCTATGATCTCATTTTTCTTAAAATGGCATTACTTGAAACCAAGAGTAACAATTCATGGTATCAACATTCTGCTTCCAAACTTGGCCATATATGGCAGATAGTCTAGTTTCCTGGCTACCATTGTAATAGTTCTAACAAATGCTTTTCTTACCTTATAATGTTGTTAGTGATGTTGCTGCTATTTCTATTAGGAGTGTTATTATTCACTATTCTGTTTTGAGCTGTGAGTGGTGAGGAGTTATAGATGGCAGTGATCTACTTTGTTTATTATTATTTCTATTTGGACAGCAAATGCTAAAGCAATATTAGATAGCAAATAACCATAACATTTATGGATTTTTGGACATGGTTTACCAGAAAGGCAACAGGTTATTTTCTAGCTCAATGCTGAAAATTTGATTTAGACATGTGCTGAGAATTTCTACAACTTTCCTGCATGAACAGATACACAGATATAGTTTTCTAAATTCATAGGAGATGAAAGCATCAAGGACAAACCAAAACACTTAATCATGTCTGGGGTTCTGTTCAAGTGTATCATTTAAGGTTCTGTTGCCTATAACAAGTATTATGGGAAAAGTCTACCATGGACCAAGTTAAGAAATCTATATCACCAACTTGTGTGCCAAGTGTTCTCACGTAGTTGAATCAGATATTAATTGATTAAGAAAATCAACAGTTATCAGTCCATCTACCTAGCATCCTGTTAATAGCCTCTAATTCATTCTACACTAATCAAGGTTAGAGCTACAACAAGATAATAAAAGATAATGTAATTTATGAAGTACACACACACACACTCACACACACACATATATATGTATGTATACATATATACAGCAAAGTTAAAGTTTGGAACTAGGGAATGACTAGGTTTCTATCTGAATTATCAGTGTTCTTTAGAAATTTGAGGCCACTAGTTTCCATTATATATATATATATATATATATATATATATATATATATACATATAAATATGTATATATATATATGATTTTGGCAATCACATACTCTACTTATTTACATGATAATAAAAAAGTGAAAGCTTTTATCAAAATATTTAACCAATTACCCCAGTAGTCATTAATATACCAATTTCTTCCTACTATATTTAATGATCATATAATATACAATGCACAATGTCACAAGCATTTTCCCCTTTTCACCTGTTTTATTATGATAATTATTTATTCATTATGGCCTATATATCTCTAAGATCTGTTGTTAATGAATTTCATTAACTCTACCACTGTATTTGAATAGATATATTTCTGATTTATATATATTTGGGATTACCATGCATTTGTTTTTATTCAGTTAAATTATCATTTATGATTTTAATTCTGAATTCTGAATCTGAATTACAGGATAGTTCAGTGAAATATTGACTAGATATATATATATATGAAAAGGTTAATATGTATTCAACATTCATGCATGGGATAGAAAAGAAATATAGCTGTATTATTTTATGAATCTCCAGGACAAATGTCAATTCTCTTCATAAATTTCAAAACCAAAGTAACATATTTTTAACCTATGGCTTGCGGGAGCAAATAGGGAAATTAAGAAAAATTAAAAATTGGAACTAGAGGATTACTAGGTTTCTATCTGAATTGTCAATGATCTCCTGAAAGTCAAGGCCACAAGTATGCTTCTTGTTTAAATTTCAGTCATAAACACACTCAGTTTAAAAAGTAAGCAGCCTAATTTTTAACTGTCAGTCCTATATTCTTGGTTATTTCTGAATAATGAATTTGGGATGCAAGGTTATTCCTTTTCTGAAACACAGAGACACAGCATTGAGGTGTGATTGGCCAAAGGGAAGTGATTTTGAAGGCTGAGTTGGCTTCAGTAATGACAGCTTTGCCTGACACTACATCCTGTTTCATCGGGTGTCCAGGTGTTACGGATTGCTCACAGTAGAAAGCAGTTGACAAGTTGAAGATGACTAGGCCTTTTGTTGAAGCCAAAAATGTAGCTTCTGGCCAACACTGTGAGAGCACTATCAGTGTGAATGACAACCCAAGATACTGGTAGTAGGTAGTCAAAATGAACAGTCAGTTACCACTGGATTAATGGTATTATTTGAGGTGATGTGTGTGTGTGTGTGTGTGTGTGTGTGTGTGTGTGTGTGTGTGTGTGTGTGTGTGTGTACGCACCTATATATGAAGTACATTAATGAGTTTTACTAAGGATAATTGTGTAACCTATATCTAACAGTTTGATGAAAGTATGATAATTGTATATGCATGTATTTGTTCCTGACAGTAGCGCACTTTACTATATTAAACTCACATTCCAGCTCTTCACTGGGAAACCAAAAATAGACATGTTTATGTGAAAAATAACAAAGAGATATTTTATTTAAAACATCTTTTAAAAACATTTACTTTAATAATCTCACTAACCTTGTTAGTGATGAATGTATTTGAGGATTCAGTGTAAATAGAAAGAAGGTTCTTTCCAGTTATACTATTAAGATGCGCAACATTATACTATAAAATAATTAGACAGAGGAGACCCTGAGGAATTTGAAAAAATCATTTTGGTAACCAAACAGTCATGATTTTACAGTGCAGAAGCTAAAGATTGTTTAATGTCATGAAACATGAGACAGAACATCTGAGCAAGATCAGGCAAACTATTATTGAATTCCACTCCGTGATTCATATTATTTAGTTCTTTGGTTCACTTTCATCTTATAAATCATTAAATCACTACCAGCCAGTCACTTTCTGCTTTTTCTAAATATTTCTAAATACAATTATTATTCTTGTGTATCATTTGTATGCATGCTGAAAATGGAATGCCAGCTTTTTTGGAACCAATATGTCCACATTGTTGATATTAAGAAGAAAAGATGAAAAGAAATAATATAGAAAAAGCCTTTGATAGTTGGGTAATTTCTCATGAATGATAATAATAATAATACTCATTCCATTGCTCATTATTTTTTAGAGAAGTAACTGTGAGGTATTACGGGAAGTTTGTAATAAAACAATGAAACTTAATCATAACTTGTTTTGATGTCATATTTGTTCAAAGATAAGTCTTACAAAACTAGGAGACTCTGTATTCAACTGACATAAAAATCCATTATTTATAAGGAAGCAAACTCACTTGCATTTCTTATTTTTAAAATAGGTTTATCAGTCCTGTTCCTCAGGCCCAGATTTGCAATTCTGAGTTACTTGGACAGGATGTACTCTGAGAGATGCATCACTGGACAGCGCTTCACTGTATATCCAAAGGAAGCATAACCAAAGCTGCTGCACACCTAGGGTTATTTCATTGTCATCATCATACATGAGACCAGTGATGACTGAAAGATTGCTATATAGCTCAAGACTATAATATATCATTATACTTCTGGACATTACTGAATTAAACATACTGTTGAAACATCAGAATATATCACTCTGCTCCAAGTATGTTAAGGTATCAGGTAAGAAAAAACATAAATGTATTTATTTGCTTTACTATCAATGATCATGAAAAATACTCCAAATGCTTTTAAAAATCATGTAACAATGACACAATAGCGTCAAACAATTTGAGAACTAAGAACCCATCACCTCTTTCCATCTCCAACCGCCATAGGGAAAGAAGCCTCCATTGTGTTCTCAAATCTGCAGGGGGAGCTTGTGCAGAATAGGTCCAGTTTCTGATCAAGAGAAATAAGTCCATTTACAGCACTGACCCTAAAATCTGAATGTTGGCAACCCTACTCACTGTAAAGGGCTGATTCACTATAAGAGTGTAGGAGTGCAGCCCATGGTGCACAGCAGACGTCCTGGTGGCAATGGAACACAAATCTGGACACTGAAAATCATTTATGGAAATCCATGGCCGACAACGAGCAGATTCATGCACATGATCCCCAAGGAAAAGCACATGACCTGTTCTGCACATGACAGCCATCCACAAAACTTGTGCAAAGCCCGTTGTATATGGTGGTGAAGAAAAAGCAGACTGTCCAACAAGACCTCATGATCCAAACACCACAGAGACAATGAGTCCACTGACATTTTCATCCACCACGACCAATAAATAAATTGTTGATAAATCGATTTATTGATATATATATATATATATATATATATATATATATATATATATTAGGTTACAGAACTTAATTCATGCCACCATCCACCCATAAGAAGTCTAACTCTTGTGAGTGGTGGTAATTGGCTGCTGGCCTTGGGATATCCTTAGGGTATGAAGACAGAATTCTCACCCTTAGGATGAGTACTACAAAGGACAGATCATGAAGAGTGAACTTGACCTTTCTACCATGTGAAGACATTTTTAGAAGGATCTGTGTAAAAGGCAGTAAATGGAACTAAAGAGACAGCAAAGTTCTTGGTATGCTGACTCTTGACTTCTGAAACTCCAGAACTATGAGAAAAAGTTTTGCTGTCTATAAAATTTTTAATGTGTGGTATAGTAGGTGCTTTTCCCCCCTCATAATCCCAAGATCCAAAAATAATGACTCATGAGACTCAGAATAATTATTTACAAATATCTAAGCCATATACCCAGGATCTTATCTGACTAGCTCATAACTTAAAATAACCCATTAGGCTAGTTTACATTCTGCCATGTGGCTTGTTACCTGGTCTCAGGTACCATGCATCTATCATCCTCATCTTTCCCATTCCAATCTCCCATGCCTGGCTCTTTCACAGAATTCTTTCTGCCTCCCAGATGTTCCACCTTCCATTTACTGCCCAAGCTATAGGCCATCAGATTTATTATTGAGAGGTGCTACATCCATCCATCCACCCAATATACACGATATTCTTTCTACAGTGTGGTCCTTGTTTTTGACTGTACAAATAGAGTGAGAACAGGTGATATTGGTGTCTTGAGATATAAGAAAATATTTATGACATTATTAGTTTATAAAATGAGTGTTGCTATTCTATACTTTCAAAATTGATGATAATCAGAGTGGGAATTTATAAACACTAAGGTAGTAGGTAGCTAATTAAATAGGAGAGAAAAGAGTTGAATCTTTGGAATGATGCATTAACTCTAAGTCTATGATTTATGGAAAGTGGATGACAAATCATAGATAAAGCCTATGATTTATGGAAGGCTACATTAATTAGCAGGTAGCTAATTAAATAGGAGAGAAAAGAGTTGGATCTTTGTAATGATGCATTAACTCTAAGTATATGATTTATAGAAAGTGGATGACAAACTACTGATCAAAGCAATGTGAGGCATGTACAGATGCACACTGCTTTTTTTTTTTAGCTTTTGACCAGTTTGAAAGAGTGTACAAGACTCACAAGAAAGGGAGTCTGAAAATTCAATTTGTGATAAAATATTATTAAGAATTATGGAGATATTAGCTGAATAAGACAGATTATACACAAGAATGTAAAGAACAGAGTGCAACAGAAGAGGGGACACCATTAGGCTGTCCTGAGATGCAGTTTGTTAGAAATAATAAAGTAAATGCACTCAAAAGAGGCATATTGTCTTAGTTTGTACAAAATCTTACAAGATTAAAATAGATATTTTGCAATAGCTCTGTCTGTTTTCATGTCACAAAGTTTCATATGACATAAATATCTGGTAATTGCATGTCTTCAGCTCCTTCATGAGCATTTTTCAAATTTTCACAATACTTCTGGACACCAGTGTTTCTGGAGCTATAATAGTTCATAATAAATTAGAGACAATTTCCATGGTTTAAATCTTAATACATGTGCATGTGGGAATATTTTTCTGTTGGTCCCTCAAACACATAAGTATTTTTTCTCAGTAGTGTATCTTTTCTTATGGGTATAACCATATTAGCATGCTAACCCTAATTAATAAAATTTAATTTCCTATGATTAATTTTATCTCCAAGTGGGAGTTTTCTTAAGTTTAAGCTAATGTGTAAACTTAATAAATTTCAGAATCATTATCACTTTGTAATGCTGACCTGATTTTGTGAAATAATATGCCCTGCATTTAGACTTCTTTTCCTTTGTTAAATGTAGGTACCATGGAATACTCAGATGGAATTTCCCAAAAGCAATATGGTGTAACAGCCAGAGAAGACAGTTTTTTTGGGGAGAAAGCAGTAACACTTAAACATTTTTTTATTCCTTGGTTTTATTCCTTGGTTCTGTAAGGAAGTAAAAGTGAATATAGAAAATGTAACGGCAGTCTACCTCAACTCTCATTCCTTACTCACAAGTAAATTCACTGGTGGCTCAGATAAGAACTGGTGGGTTTTGTAAATTGTGTTATGCAGTTTGACATGGTATGGAAGATACAGGATTAGTGCTCCTATAACATCAGCTGGACTGAAATATTTCCTTTCAACATTAATAATTAGCTACCCTTTTCCCCCTCTGTTTCATAATCCAATGTTGATAGTTATCATTTTCAGCAGTAAGATTGAATATGTAGGAGGGTAAGGATGAATTGAAAATTAAAAAATGAATAAATAAAGACAACAATATAAAAACAGAAGTAAATAAAAGGGAAAGAGAGATGATAAGTGAGTTGTGGTTTTTCTCATACCTCTATTTGTGATATAGTTTGTGTTTTGGATTTACCTTATATCTTGATTGTAATCCCCTCACTCTTATATTCCTGTTCTCACCCTCCCTCCATCTTCCCTATTCCCCTCCCCTAGACCTCTGACCAGTGGGTTCCTCCTTCCCCACATCTGACCACAGCCTGTCAAGTATCATCTGGATAGCCTGTACCCCTTTCCTCTGTGTTCCCATGGGGCCTCTCTCCCAAGGGACAACAATCAAATTGCAGGCATCAGAGTTCAAGCACCGGTCAGAGGCAGGTTCCCTCTTTCTCCTCCCCTTCTCCATGTGGAGAATGAGCTGTCCATCAGCAACATCTGAAAGGGGAGTCTAGGTTCTCTGCTTGCAATGCCGTTGGTTGGTATATCATTTTGTGCAGGCCTTCCTCTGGGTCCATATTTGCCAGCCATGTGAAGCTTCTGACACCCCCTTTTCCCATCGTTCCATCCCCCATCTCTTCCATACAACTCACACTTCTTAACCAATAGTTAGGCTTCGAGTCTCAGTATCTCTCCCCATCCCGCACATGGTTGAGTATATCAGAGGATATCTATGTTGGGCTAATATCCACTTTTAAGTGAGTATGTATTATGTGTATCTTTCTCTGTCTCAGTTGCCTCACTCTGGATGATTGTCCCTAGTTCCATCCATTTGCCTGCAAATTTCAAGATTTCCTGGGATTTGACAGCCAAATAGTAAGTATTCCTTTGTGTAACTGTTCCATAGTTTCTTTATCCATTCTTCGGTTGAAGGATATCTAGCTTTTTTACCTAGATTATGCCTATTACAAATAAGGTTGCTATGAAAATAGTTGAACAAATGTTCTTGTTGTATGGTAGAGCATCTTTTGGGTATATGCCCAGGAGTGGTATAGCGGGGTATTTAGATAGCACTATTACCAATTTTCTGAGATAGAGCCAGACTGATTTCTAACGTGGTTGTACAAGTTTGCACTCCCACCATCAAGGAGGAGTGTTCCCCTTTCTCTACATCCTTTCCAGCATGTGGTTTCACTGAGTTTTTCTTTTCTTTTCTTTCCTTTTTTTTTTGTTTGTTTTGTTTGTTTGTTTGTTTGTTTGTTTGGTTTTTCAAGACAGGGTCTCTCTGTGTAGCCTTGGCCATCCTGGACTCACTTTGTAGACCAGGCTGGTCTCGAACTCACATCGATCCACCTACCTCTGCCTCCTGAGTGCTGGGGTTAAAGGCGTGTGCCATAGTTTGGGCGGGATCCCTGGGCCCAAATCTGCCTATCATAATGTTCTACTTGTAGGCTTCTAGGACCCTCTGGATCCTTCTACTTTGCCATTCTCCCATGCTTCTCTCATCTAGAGTCCCAATAGAATGTCCTCCCCTCTCTCTCAGTTTCCTGGTAAGTGAAGGCTTTCGTGGAACATGCCCCTTGGGCTAATATGCAGATATAAGTGAGTATATACCATTTGTGTCTTTCTGCTGCTGGGTTAACTCACTCATTATGATAATTTCTAGCTCAATCCATTTATCCACAAATTTCGGGAATTCCTTGTTTTTAATAGCACCAGCCAAGGACAATACAGGCGGTAAACCTTAAACCCCTATCCAGATCTAGCCAATGGACAGAACATTCTCCACAGTAGAGTGGAGAGTGGGATATTACTTTCTCACATACTCTGGTGCCTCACCTTTGACCATGTCCCCTGGAGGAGGAGACCTGGTGACACTCAGAGGAAGGACAGCAGGTTACCAAGAAGAGACTTGATACCCTATGAGCATACACAGGGGGAGGGAATCCCCCTTAGGAACAGTCATAGGGGAGGGGAATAAGAGGAAAAGAGGAGGGAGGGAAGAATGAGAGGATACAAGGGATGGGATAACCATTGAGATGTAACAAGAATAAATTAATAAAGGAAAAAAAATAAAGAAAAAAATAAAGGCGTGCGCCATCACGCCCAGCTTTTCACTGAGTTTTTGATTATTAACTATTCTGATAGGTGGAAGCTAGAATCCCAGAGTTGTTTGAATTTGCATTTCCCTTATGACTAAGGACTTTGGGCATTTCTGTAAGTATATCTCAGCCCTTCAATATTCCACTGTTGAAAATTCTTTGTTTAGCTCTGTATCCCCATTTTTAATTGGGATATATGGCTTGGTGGTATTCTAGAGTTCTTTATATATTTTGAATATTAGCCCTTTGTCAGATGTAGGATGGGTGAAGATCTTCTCCCAGTCTGTAGGCTGTCTGTTCTCTGAACACTGTCCTTTGCCTTACAGAATCTTTTCAGTTTCATGAGGTCCCATTTATTAATTTTTAATCTTAGAGCCTGAGCTGTTGTTGTCTGTTCAAGAAGTTGTCTCCTGTGGCTCTTCCCCACTTTTTCTTCTAAAAGATTTAATGTGTCTAAATTTAAGTTAAGGTCTTAAACCACTTGGAATTTAGTTTTGTGCATGGTGATAAATATGAGTCTATTTGCATTTTTCTATATGTAGACATTCAGTTAGACAAGCACTATTTGTTAAAGATGTTATTTTTTCCCATTGTATGGATTTGGAATCTTCGTCAAAAATCAATGGCCCATATGTGTGAGGGTTTATTTATGAGTCTTCAATTTGATTTCAATGATCATCCAGCCCATTTCTATGCTAGTATGATGGTGTTTTTTTTTTTTTTAATTACGGTTGCTCTACAAAATAGCTTGAGATCCAGGATGCTGATTCCTCCAGAAGATCTTTAATGGTACATGGTTGTTTTAGATATTCAGGGTTTAGATCTGTAAATAATTGTGTAGGAATTTTGATGGGAATTGCATCAAATTTATAAGTTGCTTTTGGTAAAATGGCCATTTTTTACTATGTTGATTCTCCCAATCCACGAGCATGGGAGATCTTTCCATTTTCTGATATCTTCTTAAATTTATGTCTTTAGAGACTTGAATTTTTTTTCCTATAAAGCTTTCACTTCCATGGTTAGAGTTACACAAAGATATTTCTATTATTTGTGGCTATTGTGAAAGGTATAGTTTTTCTAATTTCTTTCTCTGCCTGCTTGTCATTTATATACAGGAGGACTACTGACTTTTTTGAGTTTCTTTTGTATCCAGCCACTTTGCTGAAGGTGTTTATCAGCTGCAGAAGTTCCTTGGTAGAATTGTTAGGGACACTTATGTAAACTATCATGTCATCTGCAAATAGTGATAGTTTGATTTCTTCCTTTCCAATTTGTATCCTCTTGATTTCCTTCAGTTGTCTTATTGCTGTATCTAGGACTTCAAGTATTATGTTGAAGAGTTATGAAGAGAGTCACTCAAGTTACCTAAAACTAACAATCTTAGCTAGTCTGTGGTGGTACATGCCTTTAATCCCAGGACTCAGATGACAGAGGCAGGTGGAACTTTTTGAGTTCAAGGCTGGCCTGGTCCACAGAATGAATTCTAGGACAGCCAAGACTGCACAAAGAACACCTCTCTCTGAAGCATCAAACACAAACAAACAAATAAACAAACAATCCTAACTTGATATCTTCAGTATTTCTGAGATGTAGTCGTTTAGCAATCTATTAGCCATGCTGTATCTACCCAAATAGCCTGAGCTATAAATAAAGCAGAACAACTTTGCTTGGCCCCAAAATGAATGCAAAAATCAATGTAACATGAGAACACTTTCTGTAATTCTTCTTTTAGAAATACTAGTATACTTTCTTCATCTTTTTTTATTAATTTATTGAGATTACATCTCAATTGTTATTCCAATACTTGCATCCTCCCTCCCTCTCACTCTCACCTTATTCCCCTACCGTAGGTCTATGTCCAAGGGGGCCTCCTCCTTCACTATATGGTCATAGGCTATCAAATCTCATCTTGGTAGCCTGCTTATTCTTTCTTTGAGTGACACCAGGCTTCCCCACCAAGGAGAAGTGGTCAAATATGGGGCATATATTTTCTTTGCACTGCAATATGCCCTAACACATAGCCTGTGGATCCTTCCCAACTCACTACAATGTCTATCTCCTCTTAAAAGTTACTCATAGTTTAAATATTTTTGCATGAAAAAACGTGTGTCTAAAAACAAAATGTAGTTGGCATTAACAACATGCCCACCATTTAGAGTATAAAATATCAACCACTTATTTTTTTTCTCAAATTCCATGAGAGTAACCTCTGCAGGCTGCTTTTAAGAAAGCTGATTTGTGGTAGGTATCTTACCTGTTACTAGTAGATCATGTGGCGGGAGAGGATGTAAAAAGTTTGAATAAGGCCACGAGCGTTGTTCATTTGCTTCTTCCCCTAAGGAGCTGTTGAAGTTGGCATATCTTCTGTGATTATTTATATGATATGCTCGAAGGTCCAGCCACTTCTCTTGTCTCTTTTTAATGTTCTCATAGAATAATATTACTTTGTTAGCATTTTAGTATTTCTATTGTGAAAATAAGAATTCCAGTGTTAAATAGCTAACCTTGCGAACATTAATCTCTGTGTATGCCAAAGCTTTCACATCCATAGGACTGGGATTGGCTCTTTGCTATATAGGTCTGCAAGAAGCCTGAATGTCTGTTTCCACAATATAGGAGGGATCATTGGAGACTATGAAACTAGCCTATTATATAAACAAAGGAGGTGGCTGGAAGCCATGGACGTTCGGATAATGTTAAAATGTTTCTGGGAAATTGAAATTTAGAACTTTGATTGAACTCAGAATCTTGGTTTGTATCTATTTCTGTGTGATTTTCTTATTCTCTTCCTTACATTTTGACAAAATATTCATTCCATTGTACTTTTTGTAGCAATTTTATAAAGAACTAGGGAATCTTGTATACACGTTTTAAATGCCAAACTGAGTTGATCTTTAACTTTTCTTCCCTTGAAGGATGCCACATTCTGATTATTGTGATTACTATGAATAATGTCTTATAATACAATAACATAAATTCAGTTTTTACATTTAGTTATCATCATTTCCTCCTGTCTTCTCAGTTTTTACTATGTAATTCTGTACATAATGTGCATATTTAAAACAGACATGAGATTTTTTTGGAATTCTAACTTAATTAATATTTTTCATTGTTAAAATCAGGCTTTAAAATAGTTTCTTAGTAACCTGCTGTCTTTCCTCTGAGTGCCACCAGGTCTCCCCGTCAAGGGGATATGGTCAAAGGTGAGGCACCAGAGTATGTGAGAAAGTCATATCCCACTCTCCACTCTATTGTGGAGAGTGTTCTGTCCATTGGCTAGATCTGGGTAGGGGTTTACAGTCATAGGGGAGGGGAATAAGGGGAAAATGGGAGGGAGGGAAGAATGGGAGGATACAGAGGATGGGATAACCATTGAGATGTAACAAGAATAAATTAATAAAGGAGAAAAAAAGACAAAAAAATAGTTTCTTATTTGTTAAATTAGAAAAAGTAATGTCATCTTACAAATCAACTTTTGTGAATTCTAAATAATACACGTCTTTACATTAAGACTGTATGTAGAATGAGTAGACAACCAAGGGACACAATGTATAGGGTTGATATTTTCTAGTGAAATGCTCTTCCAGATGTCATTATCAGGTAAGGCATTTTGAGCACATGTAGACGATAAGGTGAATAATGAGCCTAATGGGGAGAAATCTGAACTAGTGCACCAATGGCATTTCAACAACAGGAACCTTATTTTACTCATCAATTCTGAGCAGGAATATTATATCAAGGAACATAAAAGAGACCATTAAGTGATTCACAGAATGAACAAATTGAAAGAATAAAATGACATGCTAATGAATTAAGAGAGAAAAGAGACCAGAACATCACATAGATGGCAGACAAAGTCAGAAATCAGAAGACGGGATGACTGTGATGCTCTGAAGTGTATCACCTCTCAGATATTTTCAGTCAATAAACTTGGATGAATTATTTAACTTACATGGTCAGAGTGTATTTTCTTTTCCCTTGTTCTGCGTGTGTACATCAGTTCAAATGATTTCCATATTGGAATAAATGACTTGGCTGTAGATACAGGTGGGAGGAATTGTCCTCTGGTAGTTTTCCTATTAATTCAAAACAGAAACAATCTGTCTCCATTCACCTTTTCCTCTTCTTGGGCTTCTTTAATAGTTTTCCCCAGCTTCAATGGTACTGGAGCAGCCACAGCTGCAAAACACATCCACACAGAAAGAGAATAAAGGCAGAGGGGTGTTAATTCAGCAATCAGATCAGGCATCTTGAATATCTGTTTTTTTTTTTAAGGACCTGTCAAACACTGTCTTACAGTCAGGTTGCTACTCTTATTGGTTTGTATGCATGTATGTGCCTATGTACATGTATGTGTGTGCATAATTATGTATGCACATGTAGGTGTGGACTCATGAATGTGTATATGAGTGCATATACATGTATATAAGTGAGCTCCTTTTTCATTCTCAACTATCAATGAAGCATTGTATTGGGGAGCACTGGAAATGCCCACCTAATTTATAAATGTTTTTGGAGGAAATGTAATTAGAAAAGACATTTCAATTAACAAATAAAAATAGTCCTAATAATTCTATTATTTGTTTCAGTTTGGTTAGAATTGAAGTTCAAATCTGAATCCCTATATAATCTCACATCCTTAGTTGAGAGCAGAAGCCATGGATAAAGAGATTTTCCCTTTGATTTGAGTGCCTGACAGACAGGGAATGGCTGTGACTATACAACACTAAAATAGTTAGAAATCGACTTTTAGAAGGGAAATGGTTAAGTAGTTTTTCTACAAATATGATATTTTAAGAGTCATGTCCTGGCAAAATACTACACACCTTTACAGTGTTCTAATAAAACCAAACTGGAAATCTCAGTGTTTTGGCCAAGATCTTTTGTGAGCAAGTTATTTAAAAGGTATCAGAAGAATAAATGAAAACAGGTGGAGACAATTCCTCTAGTGGCAATAGCAGGCCTGAGCTGCGACTGACGTGCCTGGCTGCAGCTCTCAAACACTTTGTTCTTTATAGAGCCTCACAAAACAGCATCCATCAAAAGGTGTCAATTGGGTTTCATAGGTGACATGAGCTCTACTTTTATGAATGTATGTTATTAAATGTATGAGTGCAATATTAATAATGAGTACTTAAATATTCATTAGCACAAACTCTAACACTCTGTCTCACAAAAAGATAAACTTGCACATGATGATGCTCAGAAAATCACCAGACTGATTTCCAAAGTGCTTGTCCAAGTTTGCACTCCCACCAGCAATGAGGAATGTTCCTATTTCTCCACATCTTCAACAGGATGTGCTGTCACTTGAGTTTTTGATATTAGCCATTCTGATGGGTGTAAGATGGACTCAGAGTCACTTTGACTTGCCTTTCTCTGATAACTAAGAATTTTGAGCACTTCTTTAGGTGTTCTCAGCCATTCAATACTCCTCTTTGAGAATTCTCTGTTTAGCTCTGAACCCCATTTCTGAATCGGGTTATTTGGGTTGGTGGTGTTTAATTTCTTGAGTTCTTTATGTATTTTTGATATTAACCATTTGTCAGATGTAAGTTTGGTGAAGGTCTTTTCCCAGTCCTTAGACTGTTGCTTTGTTCTGTTGAAAGTGTCCTTTCCCTACAGAAGCTTTGCAATTTCATGAGGTCCCATTTATTGATTGTTGATCTTAAAACCTGGGCTGGAGTGTTCTGTTCAGGAAGTTATCTCCTATGCCAATGAGTTGAAGTCTCTTCCATACTTTTTTTTCTAATGTATTTAGTGTATCTGGTTTTATGTTATGAACTACCTCAAGACCCAGCTATTCCTCTCCTTGGTGTATACCCAAAAGATGCTCCACTATACAATAAGGACATTTTCTCAACTATTTTCATAGCAGCCTTATTATTTTATTTTTTAAATATTTTTTAATTTTTACATATACATTTATATTATACACATATATACAATAAACTACCTATAACAAAAAAACCATTACACAATCAGGAGTTACACCAAGATAGGAAAGATATTTTCTTCAAGGTTATCAAAGCAGCCTTATTCTTAATAGCCAGAATCTAGAAACAACCTAGATGTCCCTCAGTCAAAGAATGGATTAAGAAACTATGGTTCATTTACTCTATGGAATACTACTCAGCTATTAAAAACATGAAAATCTTGAAATTTGCAGGCAAATGGATGGAACTAGAAATGATCATCCTCAGTGAGATAACCTAGACCCAGAAAGTCACACGTGGTATATACTCACTTATAAGTGGATATTAGCCCAACATGGATGTCCTCTCAGAGTCTTCACTCAGTGGGGGATTGGGACAGATGCTGGGAATTGCTTTTGGACTCCAGGTGAGAGGAGTATGGGAGAATGTGGAGATAGAGGATCCAGAGGGTCCAGGAACTCTACAAGAAGACCATCATGGCTGGCAGATATGGAGCCAAGGGGGCTGGCACAAACTGCCGTACCAACCAAAGATAATGCATGCAGTAAATCCAGACCTAGTATTCAGTTCTAGCCAATGGACAGCTCACTCTTCAATGGTTGTATGGAGAACAGGGACTGCCTCTGACATGAATTCTGGTAGTCCCTATTTGACTACCCCCTGGTGGCACTCAGAGGAAGGAGAAGCAGACTATGCAGATGAGACCTGTTAGGCTGTGATCTTAGGGTTGGTCCCCTTCTGTTCCAGGTGGAAAAGAGAGGGGTGATGGGAAGATACAAGTGAGAAGCTAACAATCAAGATGAAATCTGAGTAAATTTTTTAAAAAAATAATAAATTTAAAAAATAGGTAGGTAGATGATAGATGACAGATTGGTAGGTAATTGACTGTTCTCTCACTACTGTTAATATTTCAACAAATAAAAAATTAAGTTTAAAGTTAAAAAAAAAAGAAGCTCTTAGAAGTTAGGAAGTAGTCAAATGTATAAATAATCATATCTGCCCCCAAATCTACTCTGACACTTACCCTAGGATGGAGAAGATACAAGAATGAGAGTACAAAAAAATTACAATTATTGTATTCAAGCAGGTTGTGTGTGTGTGTGTGTGTATATATATATATATATATGAGAGAGAGAGAGAGAGAGAGAGAGAGAGAGAGAGAGAGAGAGAGATATTTTGTTTGTTTTTAATATGGGTTTTGTTATGTAGTCCTGGATGCTCTGGTACTTGGTATTAGCCTAGTCTGGCCACTCATAGCGATTCTTCTGCTTCAGAAATCCAAATTTTGATAATAATTTTACAGCTGCTGCTCTTATATAAAAGCATGTACAATTATGTAATGTAAAACGGGAGTATTTAGAGAAGCCACATATTAAAGATACACTTGCATTTCTTCAGACAAATAATGATGGGAGAAACCCTATCTAAAAGTGTGCTTTTAACACTTAAGAATCAAGGATTCCTATTTCAAATATTAAGAAATATTTTGTATTGTTATAAAATGTGTATATTTTTATTATAGAAAGATATATAAGAAAGCAAAATGTAAATTTGAGATGACTACACAGATACATTCTTATTGATAAAGAATCAAACTATATAATCATGTTTGTAAATAAATATAAATAATACATAGAGAGCATAATGTCATACTTGGCAACCTGCTAATTTTTATTAAGAATTGATCTCTTTGCTTGCTAATGCTTATTCACTTTACTTATATACTTTTGAGTTATAACTTTTTGTTGGCTTATTTTTCATTTTAATTATTCCTAACAAATGGACACTTTAAAGAGATGTTTAAAACCCTTTTTAAAAACTTTTATTTAAAATAAAATTACTTGATTGTTACTCACAAGGTTATTTTTAATTTTCTGGTATAAATTTTGTGTATAGTTGCAAAATAAGCTTAACTTTAGATAATTGGTATAGAATTCAAATTTAAGACAATTCTTCACACATTATACATATATATATGTATATATATGTGTATATATATATATGTTTTTTTACTCTACTATGTGGTATTTTACCCATCCAATTAAATTATAATACAGGGTTTACTTCCAATACTTTGAAAGTGCTATTGCAGGCTTTTTAGGATAAGTAAGTTATACAAGTTAATTGTTAGTTGATCAAATCATGGTCATATCAATAACTAGTCTATTTTTATCACAAGAATACACATCCTAGGTGTAACAGATATGATTCTATAGATAGATAATGTAAGAGAGTTAGATAAAGTGTTCATAAATCTCAGAGACATACAGAATATGACATTTAAAGACAATTTTATTATTTTAAAGATTCATTGATAATGAGACACCCAGCTTACCTCAAAGGAGATGATGAACATCAAAGAACCTCCATATGGAGATGGCTTCAAATATGGTGAACAAGCCACTGGAAAAATGTCCTTGTTTCTACCTCAAACAGAATTTTGCCTAAAAATGGGAAAGCTTGTATTCAGGCAGAGTCAATGGCCAAACTCTGCCAAGACAGGGTAATAAAGTCCTGAACAGTTCCTCCTTTGAAAATATGTCTGTCAGATATGTTGGGCCAGAAGGCTGAAGATGATGCTCCAATGTTATAGAGAATTTTGGGTGACTGTCCAGGCAGCAAACTGTCTCTACCATCTTCTCATTTGGGAAGCTGCTACCATGCACTTCCTGTATACTCAGGTAATTAATTTTATTCCTTTTCAAGCTCTGATGGTGTTGAAGACAAGATAGTTTAGTTTTACAAGAAGCTTAATTGTCTAGGGGTTAAGATGTTTTTAGGTCTAGATAGATGTTTTAAGTTGATAATGAAAGATATGGTAATACTGATTTCCATTCAGAGTTTTAGATTCACCAAGATAAGAAAGATGCTTTCTTCAACACTGCCAAATACAAATAGCTAAAACAATATATGAGTGTCATTATTGGACACTCACAGACATCTTGCTGGGTTGGGCATTATTCTGTTTCACAGGCGTCACAACTATGTAACATTATTGATTCTAACCTCACATGATAGTTTGCATAGTGATGCTGATATAAAGCTAGACTACAGAAAGGAAGCCGACAATCAGGTCAGACTCAGCTCAGACATCCCATGACCTGCATCCAAATATGTGTGATTACATCAGCAATATGGACTTACTTTCAAACTCTGGGAGGCATCAATAGCAATAACCTATATTGGTTCGGGGGAGGAGATCACATAGAAACTATGACCAAGAACTCATAAAAATGGTTTCTCATGCCTGGTCTTAGAGTTTTTGTGACTTAGTCTATTTTTAATATATATTTTATTATATATATATATTATGTTTATAATATATTTTTAATATATATAATATAATATGTGTGTGTGTGTGTGTGTGTGTGTGTGTGTGTGTGTGTGTCCCTTTGGGACTATGTGTCATTGCTAGGCTGAGGCATTAGATCCAATAAAATTGGAATTTTATAAAGGTCATAAGTCACCAAGAGTAGGTGCTGGAAACCAAACAAGTGTCCACTGAAAAAATAATATTTTTAATCAGTGGGCCATCTGTCTACATCTTGTTTTTTATTTTAAAGGTTACTTTTCTTGGGAACTGATCACTTGCTTTGATTTGGTGTTTCATTAAAATATGCTATTATGCATTATATGTATTTCATTTTGTTCAACTATGAACATAGATCTGCAATTGGGTAGATTGATCTCCTAGTTTTCCTACTATGAGATTTTAGGAACTTCATGTCAACAGCAGGATCCTTCTGTGAGTCTGAATCTTCTCTACTGACAACAACTTTAATCACTGCATTAAAGTGATGACCAGGCAATTCTGCACTGCAAGGTACAGTGTTCCTCTCTGTAACTTGACAGTAATGTGTGCAATTATGCTTGGATACTACATGAATGTCCAGTTTCCTAACTACTCTCCAGATAAAGGCTTGAACATTGTTATTTGCCTTGTAACCCTGGAGACATTATTCTTCATGGATAACTTGATTTTAAAGCTATCAAGTTCACCCATCTTTTCATGGCATATGTGTTCTTTTATTACTAAAGCTTTCTCTTTTTCAAAATTCATAAATAATGGCATTAGAGTCTTTATTTTCTTTACTGTTTTATTTTCAATTCATTTGTGTTTCATTGTTATGCTTTTCCATTTCCTTTTTATTTCAAAAACTAAGGTCGTTTCATGTAGTATTATTTATATACCATCATCATATGTATGCTAAATCAAAATGATATTTTAAATGAATATTGAGTTTCCAAGTACATGTTGTAATGTCTCTGCTTTATCTTCTGTCTCTTTAAATGCCAATATTATATTTCTTTAAGTAAGTCTTCCCTTATTTATTCACTCATTGAGTGCATTTGTTGTGTTAACTGACATGTTTGTGACTACCATCTCATAATTAATAACAGATAGGGCCTTTTTCAATGATAATTCTTGAATCTTGCCTCTCAAATTTGGTATCTTTAAATTTTTCTGATTGCTGTACTTGATCATTTCAGTCACAAAACTGTAATGGCTTTCTATAGTTTTAATATACAGTTATCTTGGAAAAGAACAGAGTGAGTACAGCCTGTTCTTGGGCTACAGCTAAAACACATTGGATGAGCAGCCTGCCATTTCTCCTCCACATTGTACAAGGCTGCTTGTGTTTTACAGGCATAGATTAACAGCAAATAACTCCTCCTTTGTCATTTGAAAAGAATAAAAGTGGATGAATTTTTGAGGAGTCAGTCATGGTTTAATCCAGAGTCCACCAATTAAATTACTTAATTTTTAAAATAAATTATGAGTCACTAAACTACTTCTATCTCTGAAAAAACTTTTCAGTAATTTATTTCAAATTTGGAAAACTAGAATCAGATACTGACTATGGACTGTCTCAAAAAGAGTCTGCTTTGTGTTTCAGTGAAGAAATAATTATGCTGTTGTGAAATTATGGAAAGAAGGCCACTAAATCAGCACAGTCTACATACATTATGTCCCATGTCTTCGATGCTGCATGATATTTGAGAAATGAAATATCTATGACTTTATGTTATATAATTTTACATGGTTTTAGAGATCCTTGAATTGATTTAAAACAAGTAATTGGCTCAAACAGTAAGAAATGCTATCCTCTTCCCAATTTTATGGTAATTTCCTACAGACAAGAATAATGGTAAACATGTTTTTTATTGATAAACATGAAACTTTCCTAATAACAAAAGGAAAAGGTACTCTTGATTTATGTTTAAATGCTGGACTTATATAGATTATAATTATTCTAATACAAAACAAATCTACATTCTTTCTATTGCTTAAAGAAATGAAATGTGGCTACAATTTAATGTGGAAAATCTTATTAAAACTATGTCTATTGCACAAAGTACATATGTGGAAATAGCCTTTGACTCAAGTGAATTTACACATATAGTGCACTTATTGTCTTCATGTGAATGCTAAGATCAAAGGCAGCCTTGTTATTGAATAGTTCATGGATTGTTACAGCCAAGAAGGAAAGAGTTTAATTTTCTGTAGTGTGAAGAGTGCATTCAGTGTGCTTAACAGAGGCAGACATATTTTCAATCACATCTTAGTGACTGTTATCTAATTAAATTAATATATAAATAAGTTCTTCCTAACATACATTTTTATGGTCTCAACTGTTTCCCTTGTTATTCTAGCCAATGCTACTTTAGAGGATGAATTTTCATACTGTTTATTTCATAGGGACTAAATACTTATCCCAACACCTTTAAAATAGGCCAAAGAATCTCATCAATTTCATGGACCACTCACTGTTCAATAAAAATGAATCTTTCTAAATTAGACTTAAGTTTCCAACATCTAGTTTCATTATGAAACGATAATAAAAAGTCATTTAATACATGGTAAAATATTTGCTCCAGGAATAAGATTTTACTAAGCTATTTTCTCTAGAGTTATGAGAAAAATAAAAGGGAGTATAATTTCTTATTTTATTTTAATTTTTAGGGAGATATCTTACATATTGTATGTATAGACTGGTTAGACATTTGTATATTTAAAGTAATACAACAAAAATTTGCAGAAACATTATCACAATTATTAAACTTTTCCTTCTATTTTTAAATAATACTATTTCTCCTCCCTTTATTTCTCCAAGTTCTTTCCCACTTCCTCTCCCTTCAGGATCCAAGAAAGAAAGAGAATATCAGACCAATTTCTCTTATGAACATTGAAAAAATACTCAATAAAGTACTCGCAAACTGAATCCAAAGAAACATAAAAAATATAATTTACCATGACCAAGTAGGGTTCATCCCAGGTATGCAGGGGTGGTTCACTATATATAAATCCATCCATGTAATTCATCATATAAGGAAACTGAAAGAAAAAAAGCCTCATGAAAATCTCCTTAGATTCTGAAAAAAAGCATTGGACAAAATCCAACACCCATTCAAATTTAAAGTCTTGGAGAGAGCACGGATACAAGGCACATACCTCAACATAATAAAGGCAATATACCGCAAGCCTATCGCCAACATCAAACTAAATGGAGAGAAACTTAAATTATTTCCATTGAAATCAGAGACAACACAAGGCTGTCCAGTCTCTCCATAGTGCTTCAATATGGCACTTGAAGACCTGGCTAAAACAATAAGACAACTAAAGGAGATCAAGAGGATACAAATTGGAAAGGAAGAAGTCAAACCACCACTATTTGTGGATGACATGATAGTATATATAAGTGACCCTAACAATTCTACCAAGGAACTTCTGCCGCTGATAAACACCTTCAGCAAAGTGGCTGGATACAAAATCAACTAAAAAAATCAGTAGCCCTCCTGTATACAAGTGACAAATGAGCTGAGAAAGATATTAGGGGAACTACACCCTTCACAATAGCCACAATGAATAGAAATATTTTTCTGTAAAACAAACCAAGCCGGTGAAAGACTTGTATGAAAAAAAAGCTTTAAGTCTCTAAAGAAAAAAATTGAAGAAGATATCAGAAGATGGAAGGATCTTTCATGCTCATGGATTGGGAGAATCAGCATAGTAAAATGGCCATCTTACCAAAAGCAATTTATAGATTCTATGCAATTCCCATTAAAATTCTAACACAATTCTGTACAGACCTTGAAAAATCAATTCTGAACTTCATATGGAAAAAAATAACCCAGAATAGCTAACACATTCGTGTACAATAAAATATCTTCTGGAGGAATCTCCACCCCAGATCTCAAGTTGTACTGTAGAGCAGTAGTAATAAAAACCACATGGTATTGGCATGGATATATGATGGTTGATCAGTGCACCCAAGGAGAAGCCCCAGAAATAAACCCACATATCTATAGGCACTTGATTTCTGACGAAGAACACAAATCCATACAATGGAGAAAAGATAGCATTGTCAACAAATCGTGCTTATCTAACTGGATGTTTACACGTATCCAAGTGCATATACTCTCATATGTATCACCCTGCATAAAACTAAAGTTCCAGTGGATTAAAGAACTCAACCTAAAACCTGACACACTAAATCTGTTAGAATAAAAATTGTGAAAGAACCTTGAACTTATTGGCACAGAAGACTATATTCTGAACAGACCACTAACAGCTCAGGCTCTAAGATCAACAATTAATAAATGGGACCTCATGAAACTGAAAAGCCTCTGTAAGGCAAAGGACACTGTCAGCAGAACAAAACAACAGACTATACCCTGGTAGAAGATCTTTACCAACCTTTCATTCAACAAAGGCCTAATATCCAAAATATATAAAGAATTCAATAAATTAAATACCACCCAAAGCCAAATGTCCTAATTAAAATATGAGGTAAAGAGCTAAACAGAGAATTCTAAACAGGGGAATATCTGTCTGAGAACCACTTAAAGCAATCCTCAGTGTCCTTAGTTATCAAAGAAATGCAAATAAAAATGACTTTGAGATTACATCTTCCACCTATTAGAATGGCTAAGATCAAAAACTAAAGTGACAACCCATTCTGGCAAGACTGCAGAGAAAGGGGAACACTCCTCCATTGCTGGTGGGAGTACAAACTTGTATAATCATTTTGGAAATCAATCTGGCCTATCTCAAGAAATTGGAAAAATCTCTACCTCAAGACTCAGCCATACCACTCCTTGGCATATACCCTAGTTGTGCTCTACCATACAACAAAGACATTTGCTCAACTATGTTTATAGCAGCTTTATTTGTAATAGCCAAAATATGGAAACAAACTAGATGTCCCTCAATAAAAGAATGGATAAAGGGAATGTGGTGCATTTACACAATGGAATACTACTCAGCTATTAAAAAGAATGAAATCTTGAAATTGGTAGGCAAATGGGTAGAAGTAGAAAAATCATCCTGAGTGAGATAACCAAGATCCAGAAAGACATGCATGGTATATACTCATTCATAAGTGCATATTATCCACACAATATAGAATAACTACACTACAATACAGAGACTGATGCACCAACCAAGGACCATGTGCGATGTGGACCTAGACCTTCTGCTCAGATATTGCAGATAAGCAGCACAGTCTCTTTGTGGTTCCCACAATTTGGGTAGTAGGAACTAATTCTGACATCTACTCTGGCCGCCCAATGTTGATCACTTCCTTCCTGCCAGGGTGGCCATGTCAGGCCACAGAGGAAGAGGCTACCAGTAGTACAGATGAGACGTGATAGACTGAGGTCAATGTTAGGGGAGGAGTATTACTCTTTCTGAGGATTAAGAGCGGGAGAGAGAAGAAATGAGGGAGGAAGGGTGAGATTGGGAGGTGATGAGGGAGGGAGCTGCAATCTGGATTAAAGAATTCAAACTGCTGAACACACAGATAATTTATATTGCTAATACCACTACATGGGAATAGCTCTGAGACTGGCTGAGACATGAATGTCTACGCATAGATTATGCTTCTTGTTTTGTTACAGAATCCCTGTGACTTATTTTTAGATGTCATTCTTTGTCATGAATGAATATCTGCAGATATCTTTATTCTGCCCATACAAAGAGCAGGCAACCAGCCTTAATTGTTCTGTGCATCCTGTATACCTCATACATATTATTTTAGGACTGTATAATCCTTGTGAGAAGTTATATGTTTTTAGAACAAAAGAACCAGACACTGATGCTGGATCTCAGACCTGACAGATTTCATTCCTCTCAGCATGCTGGAAGCTGACATCTTGCATCCTTCATGTCCCAGCCCCAGGCACATCAGTTTCTGTTACTCATCAGAATAGGGCAGCTTCCAGGACAGCTTTGAAGAAAACTTCTGATCCCAAGAGGTCCAGTATTTCAGACTGTCCCACACAGTACTTCTACTAAGCTTGGAAATCTCAACATTTTGAAACTGGACCACAAATGCTATTCCTAGCTTGTTTAACCAGTTGCCCCAATTTTATTTGGGCCCCTACAAAGGTATTATTTACCCCAAATCAGGAGGAAAAGACTTAAGAAAAACTGCTCCAATTTCTGCTGAAAGGGGTCGGGTAGGTTTTTGGTTGCTCTCTTGAGCTACAGATGTTTGTTTTTATTGGAAGTTGATTATAAGTTATTATTGGCCTTATTCAGAGAGAAAATGAGGTTGTTGTGCTCAAGGATATCTCTCTTTTCCATTATCTTTCTTTCATAGGTATGGAGATAGGGGTTGAGAAGGAAGAAAGGGGAATATAGAAAATATAGGGATGATAGGACAAAAAGTCAATTATTAATCAACTTAAGGCCTTAATTTTTATTCAGAAATAATGTTATTTTTAATTTACTGGTATAGAATTTTGTATATTGATGCAAAGTAAGTTTAGTTTTGTAATGTTGGTATAGAATGCATATTAAAGATTATTCTTCACATACATATATATTTCTACTCTAATATGAGGTTTTGTACCCATACAAATCAACTACAAGGATTACTTCTGATACTTTGAAAGTGCTATTGCAGGTTGTTTAGTGTAAGTAAGTAATACAAGTTAATTGTTAATTGATCAAATCAAGACAGTTACTAGTCTATTTTTATCACAAAAATATACAATGTAGTTTTAACAGATAGATATGATTCTACAGATAAATAAGGTAAAATAGTTAGGCAGGGTCTCCAAAACCCTAAAAGACATACAGAATATGGCATTTAAAGATTTTTCATTATTAATTAAACATTATTTGACAATAAGAGAGATTAACTCCTGGCAACACCCAGCCTACATCAAAGAAAATGATGAGCATAAAAGAACTTCCTTATGGAGATAGTTTCAAATGTGGCAAACAAGCCACTGGACAAAATGTCCTCTTTTCAGCCACAGACAGAATTCTGCCTAAAAATGGGCAAGCTTGGATGAAGGCAGGATCAACAGCCAAATACTGCCAAGAAAGGGTAAACAAGTCCTCAATAGTTCCTTCCTCAAAAACATGTCTCTCAGCTATACTGGGAAAGAAGACTGAAGATAATGCTCCAACATTATAGAGAATTTTGGGTGACTCTTCAGGTAGCAAACTGTATCTGTCATCTCATTTGGGAAGCTGCCAATCTGCACTTCTGGCTTACTCAAATAATTACTTTTTATTCCTTTTCAAGGGGTTGAAGACCATATAGTTTTGTTTTACAATAAAGCTTAGTTGTTTAGACCTTAAGATATTTTTAGGTCTAGATAGATGTTCTATATTGACAGATGAAATTTGATAGATATTGATTTACATTAAGAATTTTAGATTTGCAAAGACAGGACAGATGTTTTCTTCAATTTTGCACAATTCAAAAAGCCAAAACATTATGAATGTAACATTTTTATAATTCCTGTTTTTTTGTGGTTCTTCTTGCTATATGTGGTTAATTGTATTTATGTGTAGTAATATAAATGCACATGTAAAAAATAAAAAATTTAAAATTACATATTTTAAAAGAGCACAAACAATGGCATATATTAGATGTGCAGAGGCAACTTTAACCTTTCTAGTAGTGTGCTCTAGAAAATATATTGAATGCTACCTCCATCACACACACACACACACACACACACACACACACACACACGCACACATACACACACAAACACACACACATGCACACATACCCTCTGATGTCTCAAAAATGTATTATTAATGAAAAGTTGACAATTCTACAAGTTGATTTTATGTACTCTTTAGAATTAATAAGAGTATCTTTTTTGGATTTTTTCATTATGTCTCTAATTTGTTGGTTATAGATACAAGTAATAAGGCCAAAGAGTAGGAATTTGTTTCTTAATTATTGTTGTTTATCTAATTATTTACATAATTTGTTATACCGTATAAGTGCTTGATTATTAGAGTATGAACTCCCGGGAAACATTCTGCTTCTTATACTACAAGAGTGATTTGCATTTCCTATAACAACATTTACAGAAATCTGCTTTGAGGACAAGAGGAAAAACCTCTTTTTGAATATGCTTCTGTGGATCAAATAACACAGATTTTATCCTGTGAGATACTTGTAGAAGCCCATAATGCCTCCTTTCCTTCCCTATAGACTTTTAAGAAATGAGCATGCAAGCTTGCCTCCGAGCTACTCACAACAGATGTGCTTAGCAGAAAACATCAGATGTGTGTTTTGCAGATTGCAGCTAAGATCTAGTAAAATTGGAATGAAGACTTGCCTGCGAGGGAGCTGTCTGCTCTGTTGTCTACAAACCTGTTTCATATTTTCTAAGTGAGGTGGGACGGTGACTTCCCATGCATGCTTCTGTATTAGGAAGGCTTCTCTGCTCTGCAACCTCACATACCACATACTTTTTAAAAGTTCAAGTTGGTCCTTGACTCAGAGCTCTTCAATATAATGCTTTTAATTCTAAATAGTAAGAGATAATTTCCTACACACCATTCATCTAAAAATAAGTCGGTTTTAAAATTCTGCTTTCTATGTGATAGGATTTTCAACCATAAAAAAATGTAATTTTTATTTCTAAAAATTGCTCAGTGTTTAGCTGGCACCATCACGTTTGACTGAGGAGGCAAGATTGCTTCTAATGTACGACAATGAAAGTTGCTGTGCATACTTACTTTAATATTCATAAACTATTTTCTAAAGTATCACTTATATAGCGTGATGACTTTTCCTGTGTATAATGGTTGTGACAGCATTTCCAGATCTTGGGAGCCTTGTGAATGGCTGGATGGATTACACTGTGGTCACTTTCAGGACATACAGTGTCCTTGGATGTTCACACTTACTTGTAATTGTGCAAGTTCTGAAGTACAATTTATGCCTCCTCTTTTTTCTAAATTATACATTTTCCTCAAAAGCAGTAATTATAGTTTGCCTCAGAAATAAGAAAAATAATTTGAACTCTATAATTCCCCAAATTTAGAGTATTTTCACTGATATTACTATTAAATTTTGTCCTATGACAGAAAACAATAAAACTGTATGCCATTTTTAAAAGTCTTCTGGTACTCCAAAATTACTATGGGAGTATTGTATTAATATTGTGCTGTATGATATAATACTTTTTTCTCCTTTGGAGTAATGGTTTTATTTTAAAATATTGAAATTATTTTTTTTTTGGTCTAGACTTATCATGCTGTGTATTTCTCAAAAAATTATGGAGCTGTGAGTGAAACTGACTGTAGAAGTTGATTTTCTGAGTGTATATGCAAGCATGTGTGTGTGCATGTGTAACTGACTACATTTGCAATGCTACTTGCATAATGACAAGCCAAAAGTTTGTCTCATATTAACTCACAAATAAAGTACACTGTATGATTTGCTACCGAACAATGCATTTTCAAAGCTAGTCATTTTGTGAGATATTGTTTCTGACTTGTGGTTGTTCAGAAGTCTCTACTGTAGAACAACCTTATTCCTGAAAGCAGAGAATCAGGCGCATTTTGTTATTATTAGAATTTGGCCATTGTACTATGCACTATACTATGTGCAGAGATTTCTTATTGCATTAGTTTAAAACAAAATGTGCCACACCATTTAAATATTAATTTTTCCATATATTATTATTATCAATATTTCATAAAATAAGAGAATATTGATTTTTGTTGGACCAGGCCACCACTGAAATAGTAATAACTGAAATATCATAAGATGTCAAAGTTTTTTTTTACTGATCCTGAAGTGGCTTTTTAAATTTAAAAATCTTATAAAATAAAAGTAATTAGCTAAAAAAAAAAAAAGTAACTCTCAAATCTAATATATTGTAATTAAATTTTAAGGTGTTGTCTGTGGAAGAATTCTAATGCTTATTTTTTCTTCTGATTTGTCTGGTGTTTATGAGTCATGTATGACTTTAAAAATTGTTCGTGTGAGCTGACTATGGTGGTATATGTCTTTAATCCCAGCACTCTGGAAGCAGAGACAGGTGGATATCTGTGAGTTTGAGGCCAGCTTGGTCTATAAAGTCAATCCAGGAAAGCGAAGGCTACACAGAGAAATCCTGCCTTGAAAACCAAAATAATAAAAATAAAAAAATAAAAAATAAACAACAGCAACAAAAAATTGTTCATGTGCTTTGGTCATCACTTTATCTTCTGTGTGACACATGACAAAATCATTAATAATTAACTCTAGTGATAAATTTGCATGTTACACTAGAAATGCCCTAAAATACACAAAACCTCCTGCATGTCAATTCCTATTACTGAAATTTACCCAAAGCGTTTGCAAACATGATACAAAGATTTCAGCAGGTTTTACGTGTGGAGAAGCTTAAAATATAATACTTTTGTTCATGTACATCCTAACATAAATTGGAATGTCTGGAAACGTACACTGAAAATATTTATGGTCAATTGTCACTTCATGCGTGTGCCTGTGAGGAACAGATTCCCTTGATGCCGGATATGGTGCAAGTCTACTGCCCTCAAGGCACCATCTCATTTATAAGGCCATGGTGACCATGATGGTGTGCGCCACAGTCTCTTATCTCCAACTACTGGAAGCTTGGTTTTGTCAGAGATTTCTGTTTGGGCTCTGAAATGCCCACTGGACTGCTTACTTCCACCAAGGAGTTAGAGCTAGAAGTAGAGCTAGAGCTCTAAATATGTTTCATCACTAAGTCCCACAGGAGTCATCTTGGGCAGGTAAGATTATTACTCTGTTTCACAGATGATAAATCAAAAGGGCATATGTTTGTCTAATCGATAGTGCTTCATGAAGCAGAACAGGAATCCAAGCCCAGACAAGAAGACAGGCTACTCAAGCACAATTCTAGAAACGAGAGAGGTGCCCTTTTTACATTCCACTCAACCGTGTACTATTGTAAGCTATGTTACCAAGTCTCCTTCCATGAAGCCTTCATATTCATCCTAACAGGTATCCATGAAGATCAACAGTGGTGTGGAGTACAGGCAATGCCTGGTAACTATGTTCTTTGTCTTCATTGCTTGTCATCACCCATACAAACCTTTCTCCACAATGAGCATTTTTCTCTTTTAAAATACAAATAAAATCATGGTAATATTCAACACTGAAATCCCTTTACAATTCATAGATGCTACTAAACAGAAAACTAATACAGATGGGAACATAACTGTGCATTTAATAAGCACCGTATTTCCAGAGCCAGAGTGAGTATTGTGTAAGGTACTGAGTGTTGACTCCAGGATCAAATTAATGATTATTATATTACAGTCATATTCTCAGAGGGCACTCTCCAGTTAAACATCATCGCGAAGACATTAAGCCGGATGCTTTTCACATAACACACACTTCTACTTTGAACCCTCAGTGCCTCCGCATGTGTTGTTGCCTGAGTTTGTAATGTCTTTGGTTATTAGCTGTTTTTTTTT
This sequence comes from Acomys minous, assembly GCF_964271855.1. Taxonomy (NCBI): domain Eukaryota; kingdom Metazoa; phylum Chordata; class Mammalia; order Rodentia; family Muridae; genus Acomys; species Acomys minous. Next base: position 29,538,218 of record NC_140487.1, read on the forward strand.
TAACATTTCCATTTGTTTTACATTTCCTTTTCCTGCCACAGTGTCTACATTTGCTAAGGAGATAGTTATTCTTCCTAACATATTCTATTAAAACCCTTGATATATGTTCTAATATTGTATAGACTTTATACTAAATTGTTTTCTCAATCTTTTATCCTAAGACTCTTTAGTTTTTAATCTTATGTGTTTTTCAGGTGAAAGTTATACCTGAGTAAACATTAAGTTAAATTTTACTCAAGTAAATTTAAATCAAATAATGCTCCAAAGACAAATATTAATTTCTTGGTTTCTTGATGTTGGTTTTGCATGTGATCTACCCCTGTTACCAATTGAAAATCCATTCTAGTATTGTTGAGTTGTTACAATAATGCTGTATAGTAATCAATAAACAATTGATCATCATTCCAAAATACAAGATATTGATTTTATTACTCAGTTATTTTTCTTTGTAAATGTTTACTTAAAGATGGAATAGGGAACATTTATCAAGAGGTACAAACAAAACGCATCATATCCATTTGGAAACATCTTCACTATGTGTTTATTTTAGGATTATAAATTACTAAAAATAATATATATAACCACTACTATGTAATAGGGCTCTTTTTGTGTCAAGATACTATGAATCCAGTCTTTATTTAACAGAATTGACCTTTCACATGGAAATGTTCCTGATTTTGATAGAAAAATAACCCAAGGGCTATTCTGATATAATTATTTGAGATTTCTCATGTGTATGTCCTCTTGAGATACATGCGCTTGAAGCAAAATTTGAAGAAATAATAAAGATAATATTCCCAATGAATCCTTAAAATCATGATAAATACAGTTTTTAATGCAATAGTAGAAAATGTAAACAACTCTTTGTATCTATACATAATTTATTTTATATTTTTATCAATAACATTTAAGGTCAAAATGAAAGAAAGAAAATGATTATGCTTTGATAAGTGGAGGGTAATAGATATACTTGAGATTATTTCATGTGCACAGTGAAATGAAACTTGGGCATTTTAACATCATTTTGAAAAAACCCAAAAGATACTATTTTTGAGAGTTTGCAATTATTTATAATACACTGAAATATATTTTTTTTATTTTTGAAGAAATGATTTTGATGATATGACAGCAGAGGAATCAAAAGTTTGTCAAAGAGACAATATTAAAACATGTCCCTGTTTGTTTAATACGGCACAGAATATGATGATACGTACTTTAGTTTTATAAAGGTAGATGTTTGTTACAGTTCTCTAGTGTAGAGTTGATTAGACTTTAAAAGCTGATACATATTGATTAAAATCAAGAGTGTCACATGTAAGCCACAATGCCAACTTGTTACTACCTCTGTAAGACAGTTCCTTTAGGCAAGCTACATGAGGAGACCATTATCAGAAGATTGCTGGGTAAATTCAGATCAGGATGGTTCATGACAGGTAGGAATCGAGCAAAATGGTGATTATGTTATTTGAAATTTTAATGCCCATAGCTTGAAATGGCCAGATGTATCTATTTTCTCAAAAGATTTATTTTCTCATGCCATAAAATATGAGTTATCAGTTCAGATCAATCACTTTCCTGGTGATGATGTATGGTGCTTGTCAAAACTTTTTCTGTTTCCTCTGTATATGTTTATACAAAAACATATTTTCTTCCAGATGATACTATTTTCTCTGAAAGTTAATATTTTAACTACCTACTGTCACATTATTGTACATGCAAGTGATTTTACCTTATGATGTATTTTCACAATTCTGACCTTACTTATATTGTGTTGAAGTTAGTTTAAACTGATGAAGTGAAGTGCCACTTCTCCCTTTTTCCCATTCCTGCCTTTCCTTCTCCCTCCCTCTCTCTCTCTGCCCTCCTTATTTCTTTCCCTATCTCTGAAGCCAATGAAGTCTTAAGTGCAGATGTACCCAACCAGACACAACTCTTCCCCATTGTTGTCACAGTGTTTTGACTACCATAATTTTGTATAACAAAGGTGATTGATGAGCTAATACTTAAAATTGTCTCTAGTATCCATTATAATGGCACTTATTTGTCTATGTAGAAAATCTTTACATTACATGAAGTACTGGTTTTTTTTGAACTGTTACTTGCCCATAACCAGGAGTACAATGTGACATTTATAAAGTGAGTTGGCATGCGGCAATTAAGGCATTGCTTGAAAATAACTCTTAAGTTTAAGCAGGGATTAAATTAATTATTTAGAATCAAGAAACTCTTAAAGTAATCTCAAAATGTATTGTAATGGGTTAATAATATATTTAAAATGAGCTCATAGTCAGTTCAATATCTTTGAAGTTCCTCTTAATGATTATTACTGATTTCACTCTAGATAATCCTAAATAGCTGTGATAAAGAAATATAGTCCCACTAGGGAGTCCTTTGATAATATTAACCCCCTATGGTAAGCTGTGTACATGGCATTGATTGTCGGGTGAACATCAGTTTTTTTCTGAATTACATTAGCTATCTTTCTTTAAAGCAAACATGTTGCTTTGTATAATTGGTATTTGTTAACACACAAGGTTAATTTTCCAAAAGTTAGCAATGTACTATTGAAAAAATTTTGGAAGTATTAAAATATAGAAAAATAAATCATCTAAGGAAATTGCTTAATAGAACGTATATTTTTCTTTTACTAATTATTCATTTTACATCCTGTTCATAGCCCCCTCTCTCTTCTCCTTCTGTTCCCACCCTCCCTCCCTGTTTCCCCTATGTCTCCCCGACTCCTCAGAGAAGGACAGACACCCATACCAACCCACCACAGCAAATCAAGTCCTTTCAGGACTGAGAGCATTCTCTTCCTCTGTGGCCTAGCGACTTAACCCCACTAGAGCAAAGTGATACAAAACAAGAAAAAAGAAGGTAGCACAGCCCATGTCAGAGTAAGCCTCCAGCTTGTCACAGAAAAGCCGCTGCCCAAGATTTCTCTTCTCTATTCAAGCCATCTGTCGCCAGGTTTGATATCAACCCACATTTCTCTCCGTGCTCGCTCTCTCCCCTCTCTTTAACCAGTTCCAGTGTCTATTTCATTTCTACTTCTGAGGAGATGTAAGCATTATCTGTTTGTTCTCCTTGTTACTTATCTTCTTTAGGTCTCTGAATTGTAGTATGTTTATCCTGAACTATGTAGGTAAAATCCACTTATAAATGAGAACACACCATGTGCGTCTTCGTTTCTGGGTTACCTCGCTCAGGATGGTCTTTCTATATCTATCAAAGTCCCTAAAAATATGGGATCCTTCATCAATTTGAGTGTTGTCTTTGCGCAGGGGCCATGCTAATCTCTATATCATTCCAATTTTAGTATGTGTGCTGCTGAAGCGAGCACATAATATCATTTCTATTGGTGAATTTATTGAGAATTATTTTAAAGAGCCAAGGAAGGAGTTTAACTTTTGCCTTGTTAGGATTGTAATATGGGTGGGTAACATTTTTCACTCATAATCTGAAAAAGGAGGATTCTGGTGGACCCTATACTTAAAGCTAGCCAAACTCTCTCTGTCTTTCTCTCTGTGTCTCTCTCTCTGTCTCTCTCTCTCTGTCTCTCTGACTCTGTCTCTGTCTCCCATCCTCTGAGAGAGAGACAGAGAGATACAGAGATAGAGACAGAGACAGACACAGAGACAGAGAGACAGAGTCAGAGAGGGGGGTAATGAGGAAGGAACAAATATATTCCCACTTTTAACCTTTTTCTCTTACTGTATATTTGGCAATCTATTTGGAAACTCTAATACAAGAAATATATTTTAATTTCTGATAATTTACATCTTAAGTTAGAGGTGCTAGGATATAAGCCTTGAACTCTAGACCTCTTTTTTTAAAGGACATATTTCTTTCTCTAGAAATATGAATTGAATATTGTTTTCATTGTTAACTGATTCTCCATGACTTCCATGTCAAGTACCTCATTCCCTCATTCCCTCTCATCTCTCATCCTTTCATATCACCTTCCACTTCTGTAACATCCCCTACAAAAGAAAATATGATAGAAAAAAACCATAAAACTTCTTGCTTTGGAAGCTGTAGTGTATCAGTGTGCCATACAGTATACTCTTTTGTTCACACATTTTACTTGCAAATATCCATTGCAGTGAGTCATTGGTCTATTTCCAAGCCTCTGGCTTCTGCTGCACTATCAATACTGGATCCTCACTGGGACTCCTCTTATATATTCTTTTGTTGCCTTGTGTCATGGAGATTTTGCAATTTTGGTTCTGCTAAATTCTACTCCAGCAGTTCATCAATAGGGTATATGTTGGGATAGATCTCCTCACTTGCTCCAACTGTTAATCTATGGGGTAGATGTTGAAGCGGCCCAACTCAAATCACTGATCTGGCTCTGAGTTGACCAGCTTGCCAGTTTTCCCATACCTACACCAAGAGAGTGAGTTCTCCAGCACTGTCCAGGGCCAACTCTACTGTGTTACTCAGGTAGTGGTAGGGCAAGCTCACTTGCTGTATGCAAAGGTCTGGGATAGCTCAGCACAGTGCCTTAGGCAGCATTCCAGACCAAGGAATCTGCCTGGCCTTTAGTGGTAACACAGGAGTGGAACACCAACACAGACCCCTGGCTTTGATAGGACAAGAGAGAAGGCCATGGCTCCTGGCATCATCAGGATCCCAGATGTCCCCATGGCCTCAGGTAGCAGGGTAGGACATTCAGATCAGCATGTGCTCCCAGAAGCAGCAAGATCTTCAGCTATCCACATGGTATCCAGTGGCAGTCCAGACCTTGGTGTTTTCCTCTGACCTTCCAGGACCAGTAAGACAGAGAAAGACACTTGACTTTCTTTGGGCTACCCCAAATAATTGAATATTTTGACAAAGTTATATTTAATTAACATGTAACTATTTTAGTAAAATCAAACCAAAATACATTATGAAGATCCAGAATATTCTAAGTAAATCTTTCTGAAAATGGAAGCTGTTGCTGATTCTGACTTCTATGACTCACCCTGTCCATTGCCTTGAGTCATGTAAGCTTAACATAGTTATTGAGAGCCCTGATATATGGCAGAGCCAAACCTTTGACTCTAGCTTTACAGCTCAAAGGAGAGGGGTCATCTATGCTCTCAGCCTGTTTCCAAGCATGTTCTAGTGCTAGAACAAGTTACCTCCCCATAAGAGATACTTTGAATGCCTAAAAATCCTTTAGGTTTAATTGAATGAAAAGCCACAGAAGTGTATCAGACTGTGTAGTTGGCTTTTCCACCATCATTGATGAAAGAGATAAGTCAAATACTATGATTTTTTTTTATCTCTTCCCTGGCTTGTCCCTGATAAAAAACTAGACTTGATTGGGCAAATTTCATTCAGCTTAACACTGGATGTTTTTGTTATCAAAGTGCCCAATCTGAATACTTTCACTAGAAAATGGGCCATGGTCTGTGAGTGGTCCTCATGAGTAAAATCAAGGATGAAGTTATCTTCCTCTTAGAAACCAAAAACAAATCATCAAAATCACCCATCCTGCTACACATGGTAGAGTGCAGCCAAAAACTTCATTGGGAAAAATCTCTCTTTTGAAGTTGAGACATTATCAAGACACAGAGTTCCTTTCTGGAAATATACATTCCAGGCTTTCGAAAGTCTTTCTACAAACATTCATTTCCCCTTGGGTCACACAGCTGGCTTAATTGACAGATGAATAAGCGTCTTAGAGATTCTTACTGCAGCTATAAAATGGAAATGGGGACGTAAGTGGAGCCTTGTCTCACCCCAGGTCCGAATCATTCTTAATTCATGTCCCCTTAGTTACTTTAGGTCTCACACTAATTAAGAATTCTCTCAAAATCAAATAAAGAAAAACACCTAAGTTGCTAGCTGACTTAACATATAACAAAATGCAAATAAAAATTCAGAGAAAAGCAAAGAAAAACAAAATAAATTGCAAAGGCCTTCCAAAGTCCTTATTAAATTAAAGTGTGATATGTTCTATTTTTTATACAAACATGTTTTTTAAACTTATAAGACTTCTTAATAATGACTCTGCATATCCTTAAGGGTTTTCAATCCTATCCCCATCCCATAAGTACCAGAGGCCAGGAAGAGAGAACATATTTTTTCTGATAACCATTAATTAGGTTAGTCCACATACTAGTCACCTGCCTATCCAATAGGGAAAGATTTGAGTTGAACTTTTACTTCTTCAAACATTTCTCACTATTAAGGCTCATGAGAGAATAATTAATCTTGGTTCCCCTGATACCTCCAGAAAAGTAAAAATTAGTACTCCAGAGCTGTTCCCAGAAACAATACAGAATGCTAAAACTGAGGCAAATATTAAAAACGAAAAATATCTCCGAACAAATACTCTCATTTAGCAAATAAAATCCTGTTTGAAAAGAATAGGTACTACATAGATGGACCAACATTCAAGAGCTTCTGCTGCTCTGCAGAGGGCCTGAGTTCTGATCCCAGCACCTACATGGTGTTTTATAGCCATTTATAACTTGTATCCAGGGGATATAATGCTTCTTCTAAGACAGCAGACATGTATATGTTGTGTGCACACACACATGCACGTGTGCACGTGTGCCCGCGCGCGCGCGCACACACACACACACACACAGAGGCAAAAACTCATATAAATAAATAAATTATAAAAACATTTTAAAGGAAAAATTAGATTAAACATATTATTCTGTAGGCATATATACTATATACAAGACAGTCTTCTGGGAAAGTAATAATTACTGAAGAAAACTCATTCTTAACTATCAGGAGCCTGCCACATTTGGGTATATACCGATCTGTTAGCTCCTGGCTTGTCTATTATTCATTATTTATTATTATTCATTGTCTATTATCATTAATTTGGAATCTAGAATCCAAACTTTACAAGTTTAAACCAAATCAAAAATTTAAGATTTTTTCCTATGGATGATGATACCATATTACTTCAAATGGTGTTAAAGAACGAACCTGGTTTAGTTGAGTATTTAATAGGGTATAAACTTACTTGTCAGTTAAAACATCTACAGCTGAGGATGGAGTTACAGTATCAACTGAGGAAGGATTAATCAAGCCTTTTTTATTTTTTTGATAGGTCTAAAATTTGGATACCCTCAGTTGGCTTCTTTTGTGCTAGTAGGATATGGTGCTGTGGCCCATTATGGCACAGTGGCTTTTCAGTTGGTGGTCTAGTTTCCTGGCTTTGTACTGTACCTGTAGTAAGCTGAATGGCATCTTGTTGGAAGGGATCTCCCCAGCGCACCTCTCAGAAGGGGCAGCCACAGTGCATAATCTCACATTGCCTTACCAGAAATGGCATTGCTGTATCTGAAGACCTTGGATTTCACTGTGTACCAGCAATAATTTTTATCAGGGACACTGAGGCCACCGCTCCAGTAATACAGAGAAGGTTCCTGTTCTTAGGCTCAAAGCAAATGGATATGGAGCAATGCTGATTTTTACTGCCATACTCTATTACCTTGACTGGGCTTGCTGTTGCCTAATTCATGATTTAGGTGTAACTGTTTCCTTGAATATTTAAACTTTCTATTCTAAACAACAGCAACAACAACAAAACCCCAAAAAACATTGTTTCCTCACAAGGCAAGTGCTTCATGTATTCCACACAGACAAAGGAACTTCCTTGTTTCTAGTTCCTTTCCTCTTCTTCATGCCGGATTTCAACTATGACTTCCCATTCTAAGTCTCTGATATCACCATAAAAACCACCGTGTGTGTGTGTGTGTGTGTGTGTGTGTGTGTGTGTGCGCATAGAGAAAGATAGATAGATAGATGATAAATATAAATATAGATAAACCACTAACACTTACAAGTGCCTTACTAAGCTATCATGTCAAGTTCTCCAGAAGTGTAACTGTTATATTTGTCATGTTGATTCCAGGAAAACACAAATACATTATTTTCCTAAAATGAAATAAGCCATAATTCAGACCGAGTCTATTTTACACCTTTATTCTTGGATTTGATTCCTGTTAAACAATGACGGAAGGGTTAATCAAACTTCAGAGAAGTAAAAAAACAAACAAACAAAAAAACAAAAAAACAAAACAAAAAAAAAACCACCACCAACAACAAACTAACCAAAACATGAGTAGTTGTAAGAAAGTTGTTATGCATTTTCATTGAGTCCTGGAAGATATAGGTGTGGGATGACTTCAAGCTATATTTTATATCAAAAGAACACCTTGATGTCTGGAGAGTTCAATGAACACATATTTATTCTCTTGATAGAGGATTTGGCCTGGAGATGCTTAAAGGTAGGAGGTGAGGAGGACAGTGTAGAAATCTTTTTCAGCCTTAAATCAAAACAAATGCTCCAGCAATCTGTGTGTTACCAGGGAGTGCTGTGTTGAAAATGATTGGGCTGCCATTGGACAGCTGGTAAGCAGATTGATGCCAAGTATCCCCAAATGCCTATCCTTTAACTGCTCTGGAGAATTCAGAAGACTTCACAGGGCAAAAGTCAGGTAGTGTAGGAAGCACGCTGGAACAGCTTCCCCTTAATGTTTAAGAAATTCCTATTTTTCCAGCAAGAAAACACTAATGGAATGAGGAAACTAATAAGCAACAGAGTCTCCAAAGATTTCACGAACTAAATTTAAGATAACTGAGAGAGAAGGAAGAAAGATATATCATTGAGAATATGGTTGTTTAACCTAAGCAAAGCTATGCATATGTACAGACACATTTTATATTCGTGAGAGGTCTGGCATATACTCACATCCAATTATTTCTCTGCAAAGTAATTTCAGTAGAGCTCTGTCTATTAAGGAATCTTGTATTTTCTCCACTCTTCTTTCTTGCCCACAATCGCCCCAGGAGGATTGTCTCACTAACATCTTTATATAATAATTATTTAGGCAAAACGTTCTTTCTCCAATGAACTACCTTTACAAAGATCCATGTATGGCATTCTCGAAGTCACAGGGGTAACCTGGAATAGTCACGTACTGCACTGATGGAGTTTTATCATAGATTAGTTCTGGAAGAAAATCCATGTGTAATGCATTAGAAGAAGTCAGATGGAAAACAGAAGTATTTTCTAGTGTCTAACTATTAACATCATATGTGACAAGCAATAAATGAGAGATATATGGTTATACAGAGAAGTCTTTTGTCATCCTGTCTTATAATGATTGAGTGATGAGAGTGAAAGATTTAAGAGTTTAAGACACGTAGATAGTAGGATTTAATTTATTTATATTTGTGGGTATGCATATGTGTCTCTGTGTATGAATTTTGTTATTTATGGGACAAAGGAAATATTTGTCAATGAGATGGCACAAGAGCAAAAGGGTTTAGTTGATAGGAAGTATTGATATTGGGAAATATTGAGAAATTATTAAACTACATAGAGTGACTGTGGATATGGGAAGGAATAAGAGACAGTAATTTTCATATACTTCAAATACAAGGGAACATCATATTTTCTCTTTTTTTTTTCAAGATTTTCATGGGGACGTACACCTTGGACTAGTGTCTCAATATAAGTGAGTATATACCATTTAGCTTTTTTTGCTTCTGTGTGAACTCACTCATTATGACAATTTCCAGTTCAATCCATTTATCCACAATTTTTGGAAATTCCTTGTTTTTAATAGCTGAGTAGTGTTCCATAGTGTAGATGTACCACAGCTTCTTTATCCATTCTTCTACTGAGGGACATGTAGGTTGTTTCCATGTTCTGGCTATTATGAATAAGGCAGCTATGAACATGGTTGAGCATATGTCCCTGTTGTGTGGTAGTGCATCTTCTGGGTATATTCCAAGGAGTGGAATAGCTGGGTCTTGAGGAAGCCCTATTCCTATTTTTCTGAGAACGCGCCAGATAGCTTTCCAAAGTGGTTGTACTAGTTTGCATTCCCACCAGCAATGAAGGAGTGTTCCTCTCTCTCCACACCCTTGCCAGCATGAGGTGTCAGTTGAGTTATTGATCTTAGCCATTCTGATGGGTGTAAGATGGAATCTCAGTGTCGTTTTGATTCGCATTTCCCTGATGATTAAGGAGGTTGAGCATTTCTTTGAGTGTTTCTCAGCCATTTGATATTCCCCTGTTGAGAATTCTCTGTTTAATTCTGTGCCCCATTTCTCTATTGGGTTATTTGTTTTGGTGGTGTTTAATTTCTTGAGTTCTTTATATATTTTGGATAGTAGACCTTTGTCAGATGAAGGGTTGGTGAAGATCTTTTCCCAGTCTGTAGGCTGTCGCTTTGTTCTCTTGACAGTGTCACCTGCCTTACAGAAGCTTCTCAGCTTCATGAGGTCCCATTTATTAATTGTTGATGTTAAGGCCTGGGCTGTTGGTGTTTTGTTCAGGAAGTTGTCTCCTGTGCCTATGTGTTCCAGACTCTTCCCCACTTTTTCCTCTAACTGGGTTAATGTTTCTGGTTTTAGGTTGAGGTCTTTAATCCACTTGGACTTGAGTTTTGTGCATGGTGACAAATAGGGGTCTAATTGCATTTTTCTACATGTAGACATCCAGTTAGAGCACCATTTGTTGAAGATGCTGTTGTTTTTCCATTGAATGGATTTGGCTTCTTTGTCAAAAATCAAATGTGTATGGATTCATTTCTGGGTCTTCAGTTCGATTCCATTGATCCACTAGCCTATTGCTGTGCCAGTACCATGCTGTTTTAATTACTGTTGCTCTAGAGTACAACTTGAGATCAGGTATGGAGATTCCTCCAGAGGATCTTTTATTGTATAGGATTGTTTTTGCTATTCTGGGCTTTTTGTTTCTCCATGTGAAGTTGAGAATTGTTCTTTCAATATCTTCAAAATATTTTGTAGGTATTCTGATAGGGAGTGAATTGAATCTGTAAATTGCTTTTGGTAAGATGGCCATTTTTACTATGTTGATTCTCCTGATCCATGTACAAGGTAGATCCCGCCATCTTCTGATGTCATTTTCAATCTCTTTCTTCAGAGGTTTAAAGTTTTTTTTTTTCAAATAAGTCCTTCACTTGCTTGGTTAGGGTTATTCCTAGATATTTTATATTGCTTGTGGCTATCATGAAAGGAGTAATTTTCCTAATTTCTTCCTCTGCCTGTTTGTCCTTTGTATATAGGAAAGCTACTGACTTTTTTGAGTTTATTTTGTATCCTGCCAATTTGCTGAAGGTGTTTATCAGCTGTAGGAGTTCTCTGGTGGAATTTTGGGGGGTCACTTATATACACTATCATATCATCTGCAAATAGGGATAATTTTACTTCTTCCTTTCCCATTTGGATCCCCTCGATCTCCTTTTGATGTCTTATTGCTCTGGCTAGAACTTCAAGAACAGAGTCAGTGAGTTAAATATTTTAAAGATGTATTCTTCATATTATGTTCACACAATTCCCTACATGTGGAAGTATTTATGCCCTGAGTTTTTACCTGCTACTGTATAATGTAGAGAGTAAGTGCTAACAACCTCACAAGATTTGAAAGCAAATGCATGTAGGGCTGAATACTGATGCTCCTTATTGCAGTTTGTGGCACATTTTTTCAGTTACCTTCTTTGTTACTGTGACACAAAGCCTGACAAAGTGAATGTAAGGAGGGAAACTTTATATTGGTTAAGAGTTTCAGGGAAGGTCCGAAGTTGTGGAGAACACATAGCAACATGAAATTATTGGTCACATTGCATCCGCAGTCAGGATGACAAGAGGGAGAAACACTCCTGTTCATTGTCTTTTTTATTCTGTCCACCCCCCTCCCCCAGTACATAGGATGGCAGCATCAACATTTGAGATGGGCATCCCATCTTAATTCAGCTGATGTAAATCATCCCTCACAGGAAGCCCAGAATCTGGTCTGCATCTTGTAAATATCCAGTTATAATTGTAAAGTGTTCTTATGTTCAATGCAAAATATAGAAGAAAGAGACTTGTTCTTAAGAAATGATGCAGATTTAATCATATTATCTCTTTGCTTAAAAACATTCTCATTTATTTATTACAGATTATGTTAGCATTTGTGTTAGTGCTGGGTGTCATGGTGCAATCTAGAGCCATGTTCAGAATAGGCAAGCATTCTGACTCAATGACTTCTTGCATCCTAAAAAGATCAACATTCTCAGGTTTGAATAGAAAGCAGCCTTTTTTAATTCACTAGAAGAATGCTATGTTTTCTCTGGAGAAAGTCAACCTCATGTGTCATTTATGCTTTTCTTAATCTTGCATCCCACTTATATACATCCTTCTCTCCTCATAGTTTTTCCCTTCATCTCTTCCTCTGAATCTTATTAAACCAAACATTCTCCAGGCTTCCAACTAGCATGCACAGATTTATCAGGGTAATTACTGCAGAACATTCCAGCCTAAAGCCAGTATTTAGACTTTTTTTTAGAAAGTGCTACCTTATTTCTATTCCTATTACTTTCTTTGACTCTTAATTTTGCAGCATTGACTGTAGCCTATTGTAGTGATACACTTAGTTGCATTCTTCTTGCTAACCAGAGAATATTCTCTTTAAGAGACATTCCTTTTTTTTTGTTTTGTTTTTGTTTTAATAACAAAACCACTAATACCTGGAATATAACAGGTGGCCAATAAAGGCTTGCTAATTGAATACTTTTCCTTATATTTGTACTATGATGTTTTTAACTTTGAAAGAACAGCACAAAGGGAAGAAGACACCACTGTCACTTTTAGAAGTTTATATAAAGATGGTTAAATGCAAATAAGTGAAGGATGTTATGCTTAGGAAAGTATTTAATAGACCACACAATGCAAACAAAATATGACAGTATTTTAAGTAATAAGTGGTAAGTAAAACTGTACTCTTTTGATATCAGCAAATGAGTCTCAAATAGTTTTCTTAGTCTCTTAGACAGCACTGAAGCTATTTATGGTCTTGCCATATTGTGATTTAAGGTGTGGCTACTTTCATGCATCCACAAAACTAAGTCATATTAACTGAAGCTTTAGGTCAATTCATTTGCAAATGATCCTGCCATAATCCTGAAACCTAATCTCCTACTTCAATTTATTTGAGTTTTTAATGGTTAAATTTCAGTTCCTGATTTCTGAAACTAAAATATGTATAAGCTTCAGGCTCAGTAGACCCCAAATTAGTCCTACAAATAAATAATATTGTGAGATCAAAACAGGAACAATATACCTTGCAATTTAATGTAAGGCGAAAGAGAAAAATATGCACCTTTCAGGTTAAGGGTTCTGTGTGCAGTTAAAAGAGTTTGGAAGGTCCTGTGTGTTCTATGCAGGTTAGAGTTTCTGTTTACATTAATGAATGTGTTCCTCTTTATACTGTGTTAAATCCTTGCAGTAGTTAAAGAGTAAGTTCCTGTGTGTTGTGTTAAATTGTTGTCAATTAACAATTCTATTTGTAATTAATAATAAGTTCCTATTACATCGTGAGCTGATGGAAACTGCAAAACATGTTTTCTTTCCTTTCATTATATCTTTCTAACGATGTGCTATGGCCAACTCTCTTGGCCTGTGACCACCTCATCTATCCTATAAAAAGGATCTTCAGAGGCTAGCAGAGGCTGCTGTCTCAAATCCCAACCTAGGGTGGTACACATAAGGCACAAATTTAATCATAACGTCTAAGTACTCCAAAGATTAACCATCTCTGGAAATTTAATTTTTATTGTGGAAACTATGTATTGGCAAATTGTTGGGCTTGGTGGGCTTTGTGGGTATACTTCACTAATGCAGGTCTTGTCTAATTGATTTTTAGCTAAAACAAAGTACCCAGACATAGTGAACACGCCTGTAGTTCCCGTGTTAGTGAAGCTGAGGAAAGAGGATTATGGATAGAATTTGATGCAGGCATGCCAGTTTGTATCCAGCTACCTAGGAAGACTAAGAAAATCAAAAGACTATTAAAGAAATCCATATGAAGTGATAAGAATGTCTGCCAACAGTAGGCAGAAGATATGAAATGACTACGTACAAACTATAAACATTTAGTGAGCCATTTTAGTAAGACAGATGTTTACAATAACATGTTTATTCAAAGCAAGGGTAAAAAATACTTACTGTATGGTTTTTGTACATAAATGTTTTCTACAGATTTTGTTTATTAAAAAGGTTATTTACTATTTATACATGTGGGTATTTTACCTCTATGTTGATCTATGTCTTCGTAGAGATATTGGGTCTTCTCTAACAGAAGTTACAGACACTTGTACGCTGCTATGTGAGTACTGTGTAACCAGGTCTCCTAAAAGAACACAAGAACAGTAAGTACTCTTAACAAGTGAGCCAGCACTCTCCAGCCCCTTCCCTGATATATATGTGTTTAAGCCTCTGTTCAAGAGACATTACTGAATCCTCTTCTTTGGAATTACAGGGTTTGAATGATGTATTTTGTCTCAGTACAGTGATTATTTTTCAAAGACAACTACAATGGATTCATATAAGATATCTTAGCTGAATTTCAGTTCAAGAATGATATACATTCATTTCATAGAAATACAAATATCAGTGGTACATTTTCTACCAGCTTTTTATGTACAAATTGAAAGCAGGGAACAGCACCATTTTTTTATTTTTAAAAGCCATAAACAATAACATTAAAAATAATTAAAACAAAAATTCATGTTTAGCTCAGGAGAGAAATGTACACAGAACATTGTTTACAATCAGACATTATTCTTTCATGTTATCCTGAAGGAACATCTGCATTATATAAAAATCATCTTGAAAAACCACTTGATAGAGCATCTAAATATGTCTTTAATTACTGCTACTATTTTGGGCGAAGATTGCTTTTTTTTTTTTTTTTTTTTACCATTTTAGTGAAATATACATAAAGCCTTCAAAATACACATTTAATTTATAGCTAAGTTTTAACATTCAAGATAATAAAACATTTTAAAACCCAACTCAATTTTTGAATAAACAAAACTTATCACTTTTATAACTGTAAAACACTTTTAAACATTATATACGTATGTATTTAAGATATTATAAGCAGATTCTTCAATTAATTACTTTCCAATGAATATTATAACAGATTATAGTCATTTAAAAGAAGAAAGTATATTTACCCTGTTGTAAAAAAAACAAGGACAGTATTTAAATTAATTGAATGGCTATATAGGACTTATTTTTTTCTAAATTTTAAGTTTAGAGAAATGAAATCAAAATAATTTTATTTTAATTAAATGAATTAAGTTTGAGAACAAAGAAAATTCAGAAATACATTAGTAAAACTAAATAGAAAAAGAAATATATATCTTCTCTGAATTTTCTCTTAGCCAGTTGATTGTTTTTGCTAATTCATTTCTTCAGCACTTATTATGAAGTGATTTGTTGTAATTAGTGAAAGTTCCATTCTATTAGCACATAGTTTTTAATTCTAAAAGTTAAATTTTTTTTAAAGAAAACTTTAAAAATAGGACAAAATATAGAAAATAGTGTAATGATCATTGATTTACACTTAAGAAAATCCATCACCTTCTCTAAGGTCTAGCCTGCTAAATCTCCCTTTTCCGTGCCCCCATCCATGCACCCTCCCCAAGCCACCGTATCCAAATCATTGCCCCAACACCGTCTGGTTACCCCTGGCTAGAGCAACCCACTTCTAGGTTTCTCCAGTGTCAAATCAGCCTCTTTACCCAGCTAGATCTCTTCTATTGTTATCTTGTGTCTAGCTAGGTGAGTTTGCCTGACCTTACTCACCCATACACTCTCCCCAACCTTCAGATTCTGGTCTGGTTCACACATCCAGTGTGCCTGCGTACTCTTAACCACACTGCTTGAGTCAAAAGCAATCACTGGGTTTACACTAGGACCCACCTTGCCAACCCTCCAACAAGTAGACCTCTCCCATGCCACATCAAATCTTTCTACCAAGCCATATGTATTTCCACAATCCAGGCTTTGATCTGGTAGGTAGGAAATGTTAGGATTCTCCTTCAGTCAGCCTACCTGTGATGTCAAGTCCTACCTGCAATAGGGCTGTGGCCCTGCCTAGGTCTATATAAAAGGACAAACCCTCCTCATGGCTCTCCTTCTTACTCTTCCTCTCTTTCCCGTCTCTTCCTCCGTCTCTGTGTGTGTCTCTCTGGAGTATCATTTTCTTATATAAACATAAAATGTTTTATTTTGTTGTTTTTTTGCTTCTGTGGTTATGCTTCAGGCTAACTGTTCTTGTTAATGGAAACATCCAGAATATTGTGTGTGTGTGTGTGTGTGTGTGTGTGTGTGTGTGTGTGTGTGTGTGTGCTTAAAAGCTCACAAAAAAAAGGTTCACTACTCCCTGGAATCACCAAAATCCAGTGTCTTCACTGACTGGCAAAATAAAATTTCCTGCTGAGTTAAACCCATGCCAGAACAGTCTTCTCTGATTTATACTCCACAGCATTTCTGGAGGTTCCATTGAGATCCCAGAGACCGGATCTCAAGACACTGGAGTGTCTCAGAGCCCTTTGAAGTGAGGAAGAGTGTAATGGTCAGGGGACTCATAGGGGTAAATTCTGAGATGTTCCAGGTCCCAAGGTTCCTTTTGATCAAACACTGTCTAAGGCTTCGCAGAGATCTCACACCTCCACCCCAAGAGGGAAGAAATTATAAAGTCACCTGGTCTGTCACCTTCAGAGGTATATCTGGTCAAGAAGCCTTCTGTTTGAACTCATAAGAGTTGTCAGATGTGGCTACTGATGCAGGCTGCAGATCCATGTGAGATGTCACTGGATCCTTCTCTGTATTCGGGAATATGGTGGCCACATCTGGTTGCTTTTACTGTGTCTCCCTGTGTCTCTGTTTGTCTTCCAATGTGTTTCTGTCAGTTCTCTTTCCCTGTATTGAGCAGTGGCTTTCTCTAATGTGAGAACTTCCTGGCTTGAGACCTGTACCCCGTACTGTACTGACATCCTTTTGGCACTGCCAGGTCACCCAGGGGGCACTTGCTTGTTTTGTTGCTTGACTCCTGCTCACTGTCAGAGTTGGTACCTGTGTGGCGGTGAGGAGAAGCCAGAACTCTCATGAAGGGTCCTTTGCCATCTATGCATAGTGCACACTGGAAGGAGGAAATAGTTTCTCTAGGTAAGCATTTGCTCTGCTTTGTGCCTGCTCTACGCAGCCCAGGGAAGATCATCCCTCTTGGTCTGAGTGTGAAGGAAAAGAGAAAGTCCCACTGCCCTGCGCTGTGCAAGGGGATGTCTGTCATGCAACACAGCCCAAGCAGAATGGGTTTTCCATTCTGTCCAACACTGACCAACAAGACTTTGAGCAATGTTCACTAGGATCTTTTTTTTTTCTTTTTGAAAGATTAAAGACAGCTGCTAAAAAAGATTTTCTTTGTCACTCAGTCAGCCCCACATATTAGAAAAAGGCTATAAAAATTACAAATATTTACAGTACAAGCAGGTCCCAGTTGCTGGAGGTACCTCAAAGGGTGTTTAACAACAGAGAACTGATTGGAGTGAGACCTTTTGCATAAATTGAAAGGCATCTTCAACTTCTCTGATGATAAGACACAGTTAGACTTAGAGATGCCTAGCAACATTTTGGTGTGTTACCCTCTGTCAGAAGCTATCTCCTAGCTGAAAGTTCTGCCTCCAATCAAAAGATATAGTTGGACGACCTCTCCAATTGACAACAAATAATTCTGGGGATGTGGGCAGTAACAAAGCCTCCAAGACTGGCTTAACAGTAAGCTCCTGTAATTGTTCAATTAACCAGTTCAGCTACCTCCATCCATGTTAAGCAATACCCAATGAAAGTTGAAATAAAAGGAAAAACTGTAGCCCATATTGCCTGTCTTGAAGAGAAAGACATCTTGGTCCCCTCGCAGTCACCCTGGAATACACCTTTCCTGTCTGGGTAGAAACACAGGACCTCTGATTCTCATGAATGTGATTCTTACAGAGAAACAGGTGTATGTACACTATCTTGGACCTGAAAGATGTGTTTTTCAGCCTCCCATTGGCAAGGTGAATCAATCCATCTTTGGTTTTAGATGGACAGACCCAGTGGGCAACATACCTGGACCAAATTGTCCCAGGATTTAAAGACACCAAATATAGACTTCCTGCCCTTCCGTCAGAGGTCTCCTGAAAGTAGACTATAAAAGTGCCACTGAGTAATTACTGCCAGAGTTATAGATATTAAGCTGAAAAATGTTGGCTCTGGAAGCTCAGTTTTGTAACTAAAGGAAAACAAAGGAGCCTGTCTCAGAACCCAATGCCAAAGACTAAGAAACAAGTTTAAGACTTCCTAGGTGCAGCTGACTCTGGATACCAGTGCTTGCAGAAATAACAAGGCCTCTATACGCCAGCTTCAAGTGGGGGCAATTAGCTCCTAATCTGGACTGAGATTAAACAGAAGACATTTGAAGCTTTAAAAGGAGCTCTGCCCTCAGTGCCAGCTCTAAGACTGAACCCCATGACCACAGAATGGCTCACCTATCTAAGAGCAGTGTTTTACCTAGACTGGACAGATGCCAGGTTTGTGTGCATGGGTTCAGAGTATTAGAGTACATATATAATGTGTGTGAACAATAGTCTTAAATTTGAATTCTATATTATTAATATCAAGGTTAATCTTATTTTGCATCAATATAAAATTCTATACCAATGAATTAAAAATAACCTTTTCTGTTAGTAACAAATAAGGCCTTAGGTTGAGGAGTAGATTTAATAATCTACTTTTTATCCTATCATCTCCATATATTTCAAACCCCCTTCTTTCTTTTCAACCCCTATCTCCGTATCTATGAAAGAATGTTAGAGGAAGAGAGACATCCCTGACCTCAACTTCGTTTTCTCTCTGAATAAGATCAATCATAACTTATAAGCAACTCCCAATGAAAATAAGCATCTGTAGCCCAAGAGAGCAAACCAAACATAAACCTACCCAATCCAACCCCCTTTTGGGTGAAATGGGGCATCGTTCTCTTAAGTTTTTTTCTGGCTGATTTGAGATGAATAGTACCTTTGTATGGGCCGAGAAAAATTGGGGAACACGGTTAAGCAAGCCAGGAATAGTGTTTGTGGTCCAGTTTCAAAATGCTGAGATATTCCAGGCTTAAAAGAAGTGCTGTGTGGGACAGTCTAAAATATTGGACCAATTTGTATGGAAGCTAAATTTGAAGCTGTCCTGTTCAGATGAACAACAGTGGCTGAAGTGCTTCAGCCTGTAACATTAAGGATGCAAAATGTCAGCCTCCTGTATGCTTAGAGGAATAAATCCTGTCAGGTCTGATTCAGCTTCAGTGTCCAGTTCTTTTGTCCTAAAAATATATAAATTCTTACAAGCCTTATACAGTTCAAATATTATAAATATATGAGTTGTATGTGATTCACAGAATAATTAAGGTTTGTTCTCTGCCCTTAGTATAAGCAGAAGAAAGACATCTGCTATTATTCATTCATGCCATATGAAGAATATCATCTAATAAGTCACAAGAATTCTGTGACCAATAAGAAGCCTTGTCTATGCATGTGCATTTATGTCTCTGCCAGTCTCAGACTCAATCCCACACACTTTTTGTATGTTTCTGTCAATGACACACAATGTCCCCTTGCTCTTCTTTTTGAAATGGTCAATAATATTCATGGTGCCAGTATATAAATTCATTCATTTATTCCTTCAAAAATAGTACTATGTAATTATAATTAATTACTGATATGTACCAGACTAATTTGTCACTAAAAGTTGCAAATTATATAGTAAAAAATAATTGTTTACTTCTGTTTTATTGTATACCCTCTTAAAAAATATTGAATTGATTCCATAGTGTATTTATTTTTAATCATTACTACACGCTATTATTTTTAAGGATTAGTGTGAATTAATGGATTTCCACTCTGTGTGGTGGAAAGTTTTGTTTAAAAAAAAAAAGAGGTCTGGCCTTTGCCCTTAGCTACTGTGAGTTGATCTCTAAGACCCTAGTTGTCCTATTAGAAGAATGTTTGTTTGCATAGTGCTTTAGCATTCAAGTGGTCTAACACTGTGATTAATGTGATTGATGATGGGGTCTTTAAAGCATACCAGTGCTGTGGCGTAACTGGATAATGAACACATTAACCCAAATCTCCTGGAGGGGCAAGCCTAAAACTCAGCCACATGACGTCTATGCAATTGATCCCCACTAAAACATTAAACACAGGCAAACATGTCCAAATGCATGACTCATCTTTGAATAGTAAAAGGTTTTAAAACTTGATTCTTGAATTGTAAAAACATATATTACTAAGTAGCTCTCTTATCTTAATGTAGGAAAATATCAGAGATTTATCTAATACAATTCTTACAATAAATTTGAAAGCAAAATTTTCTTTAGAGGATTCTTGTATGTGTTAGTGAAAATGTCTCCAAGATTGTCCACATCAGTTTCCTACTGGGAAACCCCACGGAATCCACAAAACTATGAATAGTTCTTTTTACATGATGCAATTGATATTAAAATGCCTAGATTATTTGCATAGCTCTAATACAGTCATATCTACATAGGGTTAACCTAATCACACGAACCATGGAGAAACAGAATTATACATTGTTGGTAGGAGAAAGGTACTCAAAAATGTATTCTGAAATTGAGCAGTGTTTTATGGAGAAAGATCATTGACTCAATCCTTTCTTTATCTTTTGAGATGATCATATTTTTTCTTTATGTTTATTTATGATTTATTAACTTTATTGATTTATACATGTGGAAGCTTCTCTAAATCTGAGAAGAAACATCAACAGCTTGCTGCCTTAACTGTCAATGAAAACTCTCTATAACATTGGATCATCATCTTCAGCCCAATACATCTGACAGACATATTTGTGAGGCAGGAACTATTGAGGACTTGATTGCTCTGTCTTGGCAACTTTGGCCATTGACTCTGCCTGTATCAACCTTGCCCATTTTTAGGCAGAATTCTGTTTGTAGCCAAAATGAGGACATTTTTGCCCACTGGCTTGTTTTCCAGATTTGAAGCCATCCCCATAAGGCGGTTGTTTGATGCTCATCATCTTTGGTTTTTTGTTTTGTTTTTTTGTTTTTGTTTTTTGTTGTTGTTGTTGTTGTTTTAACTTTTTTCTTTTATTTATTTTATTTATTAATTTATTCGTATTACATCTCAATTGTTAGCCCTTCCCCTGTTTCCTCCCATTCTTCACTCCCTCTCACTTCCCCCTTCTCCCCTCCCCTATGTCTGTGTTTGAGGGAGACCTCCTCCCCCTATATATGCTCTTAGAATATCGAGTCTCTCCTTGGTAACTTGCTATCCTTCCTCTGAGTGCCGCCAGGCTTCTCCATCCAGGGGACGTGGTCAGAAAAGGGGCACCACAGTTCGTGTGAGAGTCAGATCTCACTCTCCACTCCACGGTGGAGAATATCATGTTTGTCGGCTAGGTCTTGGTAGGGGTTCGAAGTTTACTGCCTATATTCTCCTTGGCTGGTGCCTTAATTTGAGGAGGACCCCAGGACCCAGATCTGCCTGTCATAAAGTTCTTCTTGTAGGTTTCCAGGACCCTGTGGGTCCTACTATTTCCCCATTCTTCCATGCTACTCTTGCCTAAAGTCTCAATAGGATGTCCTCTCCTCTGATCCACTTTCATGGTAAGTAAAGTTTTTCATGGTACATATCTTTTGGACTAGTGTTTTGATATAAGAGAGTATGGAACCTAACAGAGAATTCTCAACAGAGGAATATCAAATGGCCGAGAAACACTTAAAGAAATGCTCATCCTCGTTCATCATCAGAGAAATGCAAATCAAAACGACACTGAGATTCCATCTTACACCCATCAGAAGGCTAAGATCAAAAACTCAAATGACACCACATGTTGGCAAGGATGTGGAGAGAGAGGAACACTCCTTCATTGCTGGTGGGAATGCAAACTAGTACAACCACTTTGGAAAGCTATCTGGCGCATTCTCAGAAAACTGGGAATAGGGCTTCCTCAAGACCTAGCTATCCCACTCCTTGGAATATACCTAGAAAATGCCCTACCACACAGCAGGGACATATGCTCAACCATGTTCATAGCTGCTTTATACATAATAGCCAGAACATGGAAACAGCCTAAGTGTCCCTCAATAGAAGAATGGACTAAGAGACTGTGGTACATTTACACTATAGAATACTACTCAGCTATTAAAAACAAGGAATTCCCGAAATTTGTGGACAAATGGATTGATCTAGAAATTATCATAATGAGTGAGTTCACCCAGAGGCAAAAAGAGACAAACAGTATATGCTCATCATCTTTGACATAGGCTCGGTGTTGCCAGGAGTTAACTTGTCTCATTGTCAGTGAGTCTTTAAAATAATAAAAACATCTTTAACTGACATATTCTGTAGGACTCTGAGCTTTTTCTACTCTATTATGAGGTATTGTACCCATACAACTCAAGTACAATACAAGTGACCTCCAGTACCTTGAAAGTGCTATTGCAGGACGTTTAGGGCAGTAAATTATACAAGTTAATTGTTAATTGATCAAATCATGGTCAGGTCGATTACAACTGTATTTTAATCACAAGAATATACATCCTAGGTGTAACAGATAGATATGATTCTGTAGATAGTTGAGATAAAACTGGTAGATAAGTCTTCAAAAGCCTCAGAGATGCCATTTCTTAAGTGCATCAGTAAAGTCTGAGTCCCTGCTGAGTATTCTATTCCCACTCACATGTGGTCTCATGTTCGTTATTTTCATTCAACTATCTTTGGTGACTTTTTCTAAGATAACATCTTTTATCTCTAACTTCAACATGGAAAATAAGAAGACAAAAAACTGCAGGAAAGTAGAATATTTGAATCATTTAAAAAGTATTCTAAAGTCCTCTGTCACAAGTCCCTAGTGTTCTATAAAATGGTCTGGAACTTTACTTCTTTACTGTATAAGTTTTCGCTTATATTACTTTTGGGAGAATACTTCTAGACTTTGGAATTTTTTTAAATATCTAACTTTCACCTGGGATATTAAGAGCAAAGAATGAGGAGATTTTTCAAAAGATAAAATGAAAGGGGAGTCGGCTAAAATATAAGTAAATAGATGGAGTTGAAGGGAATGTCTAGTGGAATTTTGAGTTATATATTGTCATATTTCTCATTTCAGCCAGTATTTGTTATAATGTGTGTTTGCTCTTCGTCAGGCCCTCAGCACATACAGGGCACAACCCCTGTCAACTAAGTCAGTAGGAAGCACACATCTCCTCTGAACCGCTGACTTACATGAAATGAAGTTGTCTCTAAAATGGCTTACTGTAAGTCTGTGTCTTTACTGATATTTCCTTCATTAATTCCTCAAGGAAAACACTACCACCTAGTCTGTACATCTTTATCAGAGAAATACCCACAACACTGGGAATTATTTTCCAAAGTTTGTTACAGTTGTTTTAGAAATGGGGGAGACATTGTTTTTCACTCAAATCCAGGTGAAGTGTACAGAACTATGAAATATTCTGCACTGATTATGATATTATAACAGCCAGATTGCCACTGAGGTAAAAAAGAAGTAAAATAATAAAATTAAGTAATACTTGAATGAACTGATGCTCATTGTTCAACTGTACTTTTTCTCAGATATGTTATTCAGACGTTTTCAACTGTCATAAAGTTTGTGTCAAGTAAAATTTAAATACTAGGTAAACATTGACAACACATGAACTCTGATTTTTTTTTTTGGTTTTGTATGGATTATTTAGCTTTATTTACTTTGCCCTATTTGTCACACAGCCTATTAATATCTAATTTCTGTGTAAGAAATGCCTGAACAACACATGGGATTTGTATTCTCAGATAGATAGATAGATAGATAGATAGATAGATAGACAGACAGAGGTATGTGTGTGAGACAGAAAGAGAGGAGGTGGGAGAGTATTAATGAAAATGCATATAATTCTACTTATCACTATTTAATTCTGATATAAATTTTAAGCTAAACGTAGAACCTAACATTTGTTTTACAACTGTTGAAATGGGATTTCCCACATCAAAGAGGCAGCTCCCTCATACTATTTCACTAGGAGCAGAAACATTTTTATAAGTCTGGAATAAGCTGATGAAAACCATAGAGATTAATTTTAGTTTTCATTTAAGACTGTATTTATTACACTTACATAAACTTCAGACATCTTAAAATAACTATAGGAAGAAAATATGACTTTTTTTTTTACATATGACAAAAGCATCCTATTTTGGACGTTTCCTGTGACCTTCAATCCTTTTCACCATTACTTTTCATTTACACTCTAATATCTTGAAACATTTTTCTTTAAAATACAATATAAATAGACATTAGGTTTGGACATAAAAACACTAAAATACAGCATTGATTTAATTAAGAAAGGGAAAACTATAATCAAAAAACATGCTGGAGAGATTTTTTTCAGCTTGTGGATTCATTGTTGATATTAAATAGCCACAACGTTTGAGGAATATATACTAGATTTCTTTTACTCCATACCCTGCAGATGTAAGATGCCAAGGCAAGTGGTTTGCAAAGTATATTGGGAAAATTCCTTTCCACAACCACTTTGAAAAGGAGAAGGCATTTTGTGGTTATCAGAAAGCTGCCAAGTGTCCCAGTCTTTCAAGTCTCTATTTGGTAGAGATGATTCCTAGAGTTTTGAAAAGCAAATAATTCTCAAAACACACTAAAACTCGGAATTCAAATGAATCAAACAATAATGGGTCACAGATTATTCGACTAACACATTTTAAACTATGAGTTTTAAAATTGTCTAGTTTTGAATCTAAAACTATCAATTATATGATATTTTAGAGAACTATGTTTTCAGAGCACAGTGGACTTCTCTGTAATTGAACCTAGCATAAAGCATATTCTATTATTGCAAAGGAAAATAGAATGTTCATCATCTTGGTCTCTGGCTATTATCTCTGGTTTTTAGTGTTAGAAAACAGTGAAGTTTACTCTGTTATTTTGTGATATTGTATGCTATATTCTGGCATATATATGCAGTCTTTTTTGTTTGTTTGTTTGTTTTGTTTTGAGACAGTGTTTTTCTGCATAGCCTTGGCTGTCCTGGACTCACTTTGTAGACCAGACTGACTTCAAACTCACATCAGTTTGCCTGCCTCTGCCTCCCAAGAACTGGGATTAAAGGCATGCGCCACGATGCCTGGCTATATATATGCAGTCTTATATCATAAGTTTGGAGCAGAATAGAACAAAAAACAAAAACACAAAAACCTGACTGTTTACACAGTGCAGTTCCAGGTGCTATTACAGGCATAAATGTATAGTGAGGTAGTGCTGTGTGCATGTGTGAATGTGTCAACATTATATGTACTAGACACAAACTCAGTACATATAGATGTGCATGCCCACATCTTATAATCCTTAAATTAAGGAATTGGGGCAAACCTGACTATTTCCTCAAATCTTTTCCCCCTTCTCTTTCTGTCTCTCTGTGTCTCTCTCTTTCTATCTAAAGCTCGTGCGTGTGTGCATGCGTGCGTGCATGTGTGTGTGTGTAAAACACTCAAAACTCATTTTTCTAGGTTTTAAAATAGTTGCTTTTGATCTTTTACTTCTACATGTATAGTATATTATTATTGTCTATAGTCAGCTTAGTACAAAACACACACACAAAGCTTTCTTAGTTCTAAGTATAGCTTACTACTCTTTGGTCATCGTACTCTCTCTAGACACTCCTTATTCTATAATTTTAAGAAAACAAATGTGAAGATTGTATATATGTTAAAATTTCATAATATGTAATTTTTTATATCTTGCTTAATTCATCTAGGATATTGGTCTTCAGCTCTATCATTTTTGTTTTGAGCAGTAGACTGTCTCTCTTTTGCTATGGAATAGTATGTCATTATATGTATGTGCACGCTACATTTTCTTTACTGATTTAGTAGTGGCTGCAAATAAATTGGTGAATTAGAAAAAGAAATCATCCTGAATGAAGTATGCCAGACTGAGAAAGACAAATGGTATTTGTATTCACTTATGTGTGGATGTTATTTGTTAAATAATTGATAAATAAACTACAGTCAGTATAACTATAAAAGTTATGTACAGGGGTGGGGCTAGAATGAGAGAATAAATGAGAAAGTGAGGGAAAAAGGGTACAAGAAGGACCCAGACTCTTGACAAGCTGCTGAGGTGCCTATTTAACATATCAAAGCAGATCTGCCCTCCAGGTTCTCCTAGCATCCCTCAAGTCTCTAACTTTTCCAAGACATTGGCTGGCAGTATCCTGCCCTTTATCCTGAACTTTCCAGCCCAGTGGATGGGCTTTCCATGCCCCAGGATGTCTTCTCTGAGTGCACTCCATCTTCCCCCCATCTACACACACACACACACACACACACACACACACACACACACACACACACACACACACACACACGCCATTTCTCTCTCTCCCATTCTGCATGTTGACTTCCCAATAACCCTGCCTTTGTACTTTAATTTGGCTTGAAATGGCTCTCTTTTTTTCCCCATGGAGAATACCTCTCAATAAGAGCTATATGTGTTCCTTTTTCTCCACATCCTCACCAGCATGTGGTGTCACCACTAGCCCAAAAGGCATGTCCCATGAATGTCTTCACTTACCAGGAGATAGAGACAGATGTGAGGACATCCTACTGGGACTCTAGGTAAGAGAAATATAGGAGATGGGGAAATAGAAGGATCCAGAGGACCTTAGAAACATACAAGAAGAACATTGTAATGGGTGCATCAGGGACCAGGGGTGTCTGCTCAAACTGTTGCACTAACCAAGGACAATACAAGTCGTAAACACTGAGCCCCTACTCTGATCTAGCCAATGGACGGAACATCATCCACCGTTATGTGGAGAGCAGGGACTAACTCTGACATGAGCTTTGGTGCCCCATACCTGGCCACCTCCCCTTGGAGGAGAGCCTTGGTGGCGCTCAAAGAGAGAATAGGCAGACTACCAAGATAAGACTTGTTAGCCTGCAACCACAAAGTGGGGGAGGAGATCCCCCTTGGACACGGACCTCAGGGAGGGTAATAGGGTCGGGGTGGGTGGGTAGGAGGAATGGAAGGATACGAGCGATGGGAGAACAATCAAGTTGTAATCTGAATAGATTAATAAAATAAAACAAGACTAAATATACAGAACAACAACAAAAAATAAATTGCATAAAATAACAACAAAAAAATAGCTGTATGTGGGGTAGTATGGAAACCTGATACAGAAGATGCTTCCTAAAAGATATACATGAGTGAAGTTATCTAAACGAAATTGCCCAATCATGGGGAGATAGAGCCCCAACAGGACAGCTCTATTCACAGCATGAAACTCTCCTCATGGAACCACAAACAACCCGGGCATGGCCAAGGCCATTGATGGCTCATCAGAAACTGGTAGTAAGACCCTGTTCTTGAAGACAGCACTTACACGACCTATAGAACATACAGAAATCAAACTGTTGCTTACATAGGGACTTCACCCTACATCCTAACACCCTACATCCTGATATCTATGGAACTTTAAGAGACTCCATATGATACCAAAAGAGAAAGATAAACACCAATCCAGATAAAACTCTTCATTCCACCATGGTGACATGCCTGTAGGATATGCTGATGCAATAGTGTCACAAAGTTTCTGGGAGTAACCACCTAGGATCTGATTTAGGTCTACCCCATGAGCTAGAACTAGTTTTCTCCAAAGAAGTCTCACTGGTGAAACAAACCACTCTTAAGAGCAGGCTGCATGCCCAGCAGTAGGCTACCAACATGAGACAAACTGTAGGGCAACTTTGAAGGTCCTTTGTCTCATAATATCATGTCAGAACTTTTAAATATGGTTTCAGTGTTACAGATTCTTTGCATAAATATTATGGCATCCAGTTTTGTGTTTTTATCGTATTCCTTTCTGTATGAACCTGTGAGGCTCTGTGTCTATATGTGTTTTTCATGTTGTAGCCTTTGACTCTTTCTCTTCTATTTGTTTGATTTGTCCTATACTGATTTCCTTGTTTTTGTTTTATCTTATTTTATTTTTATTGTTCCTTAGAAGCCTGTTTATTTTCTAAAAAGGGACAGGAAGTGTGTGGATCTAAATGAAAGGGGAGGTGGAGAGGAACTGAGAGGAACTATAATCAAAATATATTGCATGAAATAAATATATTGTTAGTAAAAGAGAAAAATAAAAATAAAAGCAAATTTTAGTGGCCAAATAGTTACACTTAAAACTTGAATCCATAAGGTTAGAAGTAAAAAGAATAAAACAGCAGCTGCTGCTTTCTACACTAGGTCTTCATAAGACCATCCCATTTAAAAATTCTAGCATGGAGGGTTCTTCTGAGCCCCAAGCCCTAGCTGTGGAGCTATTGGATGTTGGGGAAAGAGATTAAGTTTTTGTTGGGAGTGTGTCTACTGGTACATTGCTTATGCCCCATTTGAGCAGTACTAATTGAACTCAGTGCATTGTTTAAAAATAAAAAAGTGTGTGAAATTGGGAATGAGATATGCTAACTCGAAAGAACTGGAAAGTGTGGGGTAATATCAGTATACATTGTATACATGTATTCAACTTTCAAAGAACAAATAAATATTAGCATTTTTGTGACAGTTTCTAAAGAATATGCTTATTAAAACAAGCTCTTAACCACTTTTGAATGTTATCTGTTTTATTAGCAAGATAGTTGCAATTTCAACATAAGATTTTTTTCAGGTTGTTTGATACACATACTATGGGTCTTTGGTCTTTTGTGAGAATGTGGGTTCATTTGAGAGACAAATTATTAGTAGTACTTGTTTATAGCAGAAACTTCCTCATATAAATTACTATGTCAGAAAAATATTTAGAAATAAAAAATATGAATGAACATTAATTCCAACTTACAGTATAAATATTTACTAAGTTAAATAGAATATTAAGTAAAAATAAATTCAATCTATAGCATGCTCATTATTTAAATGTTGTTACTTCAGATAATAATGTAAAATGATCTGTGTAGTTTTTATGTCATTAAATATTATAAAATATACAAAAAAGTGCATCATACTGGATAAATGCTATTCATTTATTTAAATGTTTTATAAGAAGAAATTATAGAAATAAAAATGTGATGAAAGTCTTCAAACCTTGGTTTCTCTACCCATAAGTCCATCTTTGAACTAGACATGTGTCTCGCCACCCTTTGTAAGTATTGATCATCTGAGACATAATTAATTTTGGTGTTATTTACTGAAAACATTCCATCTGCCGGAAGACTTAGACTACATGGAATAAATTAGGTTTTTTCTTTAGCACCCCTAAATCACCCTCTGTCTTTGGGATTTATAAACATTCTTAAAATATTTGGTTGTTGGAGAAAAAATAGAGATATGAAAATACATACTTTAGCACATTTTTCCAACTGGGAAAGTTATAATTTTTCACAGAACAACCGACTAAGCCAGGATTTATGCATCACTTGAAGAATGTTTTTGACACTGAATAAACTTCTGGTCACTCGTAAACCACAAAATACATACATATATATACAGCAATGTCTTATTACCACAAACCATAACAAATGTATTGTCCTTTTATTTTACTTCTGTTTCAAAATATCATATCAACTGAGACATATCTTGTATGTCATGTATCTTGTCAATTAGTTTAGTTTCTATCTTAACAATTTGAGTATGTATTTGATTGTTTGTGTTGGCTTTTCAGATATAGCAAAACTTAACTTTTGAAAAAATGAAATGGAAGATAAAATAGCTGTGGCATCTTAGAATGATTCCTCTCCATTTTACTCACGTGATTATAGTAAGTTTATTAAGACAAAAATAGATAAGCATTTACTATGGGCTGTGGTATTCATTGCTGGAAAAATTAATACCATATTTTTTGGACTATAAGACTGACCTGACCATAAGCCACATTAAATTTTTAGAGCAGTAAAACAAAAAAAAAAAAAAAAAAAACAAAAAAAACTGTAAAACCAACAATCAGGTCATAAGGCACACCCTATTCCCCCCACTTTTGGGGGGAAAGTGCATCTTATGGTCCAAAAAATAAGACATTATTAAATTCTGACAAAAGAGTGACGATGATTGATCATTATGGAATC
Organism: Acomys minous; assembly: GCF_964271855.1. Classification (NCBI taxonomy): domain Eukaryota; kingdom Metazoa; phylum Chordata; class Mammalia; order Rodentia; family Muridae; genus Acomys; species Acomys minous. Next base: position 29,568,178 of record NC_140487.1, read on the forward strand.
AGCATTGATAGTTACCAAAAGGAAAAATATCTAAGAAGTGAAAATGTACATTTTTCATTTTACCACTTCTGAAATAAGATGTTTAAAATAATCAATAAACTGGGAACCCTAATAGGTCTATCTAGACCTACTTAGTATTTAATTTTATGATTTTTAAAAAATCTAGACTCAGTCATAGGGGAGGGGAATAAGGGGAAAATGGGAGGGAGGGAAGAATGGGAGGATACAAGGGATGGGATAACCATTGAGATGTAACAAGAATAAATTAATAAAGGAGAAAAAAAGAGGAAAAAAAAAGAAAATGCACATAAAAGCAAAAAAAAAATCTAGACTCAAATAAACACACTTACGTCAAGCTTGTTCTCATAAGAGAGTTCATTGGAGGCATAATTAAAATGCAACTGGTAATCTCAGGCAATCCTGTTATTCTCTTCTTATTTGACTTAGACTCATGGGATCTTGAACTACTACAAATGGATGTTTTTCTCTGGGTAAAGAGTTAAGTAGTCTGGCTGACAATATAAAATAAAATATGTGAAATAGTAAAATTTAAGAAAAAAAGAAAAGCATGACTTCAGATCACTGTTAAAAACTTATATATAGGCTGAGCAGGGTGCATTTATATATTTAATAAAAATATGTAAATACAAATACATATGCGCATGTGTATGGTTAAAAAAAAAAGAAGAGGTCATGAATTTGACAAAGTAAGAAGAGGTATATGGGATGGTTTAGAAGAAAAAAATAAAAGGGGAAATGATGCATTTTATTATAATGCAAAATAAAGGGAATAAATTATGATATACATATCTATGTATGTGTATACATATATGTCCATAACAAAATGAAACTTCAATTGTTTTAGCACATTGCTCTCCATATATTTTGGTATTAGAACTGATATTCCACGTTCACTTGCTTTGTACTTTCTGATTTTGCTGTTATTATTTGAGTTGTTTGTCACTAAACTAAGGAGAGACAGACTAACCAGTCGAAATGTATCTGGATTGAGTGAGATAATAAAGTTCAAGCATTGGGCTCATGTGTGGTGTTTAATAAGAACATGAGCTTCAAGGTCGCTTGAGCTGCTCCACATTCTCTTTTTACAGTACACAAAAAGGACTAGTTAACCTTACCTTTCACAGGCTTCCTTTATTGATAATTCCAGCATGTGCACCATCATGATTCTGTGTATAGTTTTCTTTTTTATGTAATTAATTCCTTCAGATTACATCTCAATTGTTGTCCCATACCTTGTGTCCTTCCTCCCTCCCTCCCTCCCACTTTCACCCTATTCCCCTCCCTTATGTCTGTGACCGAGGGGGATCTCCCTCCTCGCTATATGGTCATATGCTATCAAGTCTCAAGTATCATCTTGGTAGCCTGCTTATTCTTTCTCTGAATGCCACCAGGCTTCCAGACCATGGGTATGTGGTGAAATATGGGGGCACCAGAGTTTACGGCCAAGTCAGTCTCCACTCTCCACTCAACTGTGGAGAATGTCTTGTCCATTAGATAAATCTGTGAAGGGATTCAATGTTTACTGCAAGTATTGTCCTTGGCTGGTGCCAGAGTTTGAGCAGAACCCCTGGGCCCAGATCTGCCAGTCATGATGTTCTTCTTGTATGTTTCTCGGACCATCTGGATTCTTTTATTTCCCTATTCTCCCAAAATTCTCTCACCTAGTCCCAACAGGATGTCCTTACAACTATCCCAATCTCCTGGTAAGTAAAGACTTTCATGTGACATGCATCTTGGGCTAGTGTCCAAGTATAAGTGAGTATACACCATGTGAGTCGTGTATAGTTTTCTTAAATGAGTAGCATATATCTATATATATACACACACACATATATACACATATGGACTTAAGCTTTTGCAGCAGTTAGATTTCTGAAAGTTCAGAATAGTGATTTCTTTGTGTTGTTCAAACATTTTGAAAGTATCAAAAAGACCTTAGAATATAATACACTTTATTATTTTCATATCTCGAAATATATCTGAAAGATGTTTACGATATTAGGCACATAGAGAATCTTCATACCATTTCAATGCTTGCTCTCATGATCTCTTGACAGTATCCTTGAGACATATTTTTATTTAGAAAGTCATTTGCTTTGTTTAATCTTTGAATTTTTCCAGTTTTAAACATGCTAGTCAAATTCAGTGAATAATAAGTTTCTAGTTGTTTAATGAAATCTTTCATCTTGTAATTTCTGATTCATAGATAATAAGAGACACTTGTATATGTGCTTTTAGGAAATTTATAAGCATTTTTAATTTTGTGCTTTTATTGGGTCATTTTGAAGACTATCATGAAAATCCAAAAACATAAATTTAAATTTTAACCTGTATTTAATCCATATTGTATTACTTATAGTGAGTTTTTAAAACCAACTCCTTCCATACTACAGGAAATTTTTTTTACTGCATGGAGCTACCAAAATAAAATAGTCCATTACAACACAGTAAATTTATTACCAACTTTATGTTTTTAATAACCAGCATCATCAAAATGTCTAACATATATAGACTGTATCTAATCCAACTCTAGAAGGAAAATAAATTTCTGACTAAAACTATTAGAGAGTAACATGGGGCTCATTAACAACATCAGAATTTATCATTACCACATATTTTAAAAAGAAGGGTCATCAGCTTTTGTTATTTATTTTCAGTCTTTGAAATAAAACGCTCTTGGTTTGAAGAAGTTACCCTGGGAGTTATTTTGTTTCAACCATGTAATAAAAGATAAAACATTAAATTAACTAACCCATCTTCATGTAAGCCTTTCAAATTTGGAAAACATGAAAGCAGGATAAAGGCAAACTGGAGTGTTCATGATTATGGCTAAGAAAAGCACAGGAGCATAAGCTCTACTACAGGCAGAATAAATCTTTTTCAGGATGATGACTTGAAGGAATCTGGCTTTTTTAACCTCAAAAGAAGCCTACAATATGTTAGTAAACTTATATTCTATAGTGACACATTGCCTTGCCATAGGTTAACCTACCCTACTTTAGTCTTGAAGGATTTACTGCATTCTGGTCTACTGATCTAAAAGCCAGAGAGAGCACAGATGTGCTGGTGGTCGGGAGCAGGAGAAATATTCCACACGATAATGAACTTGGGTAAAGCAAATTTTCTGTTCTCAGAACACAAGTGTATGCCCTTGAGACACCTTTTGCAGTAAAATTACATTATCCTAGACTCTAACATGTATATTTTTTAAAAATGTCTTATGGGGAAAAAAGTTGGTCAAAGGGTACAAAATTTAATTTAGACAGGAATAGCTATATGAGATCTATTGCACAATACAGGAACCACCGGTTATAATAGTGTATACCATATTTCAAATTTGTTTAGAGTAAATTTTAAATTTCTTACCACACACAAAGAAAGAAAATTATGGGTAGGTGGGTAGCTTACTAATTATCTTGATTTAAACATTTTATATCCTAAACATTTATTAAAGAAAATATTGAGCCCTAAAATGACAAATAAGACTTATGAATTTAGAATAATATTGATGCAGAAATTGTTTGTCATTTATCACTTTCTCATCTTAGATCTCATTGAATTCTAGGTGATCAGTGGCTGTGTGTCTTCTGGATCCTGGCATCCCTGGCACAGCATTTTCTAGACTTTGTCCTCCTTGACACTCATGTTGGAGATTCTGGCTTCCCTGGAGCTACATCTAGACCCTGGCTGCCTTGACACTGCATCTTCTAGACCCTGGTCCTAATGGTACATTTCTTTTTATCCCTGAGTAATTTCCTCATGAATTCTCTTCCTTCTTTTCTGTATTTTTCCTCATGTCCAAGGGCTGCTAGACCCTTCTCTCTATAAAATATTATACCTTTGTTTATTTAAACCTATGTCCTATCTTGATGTCACCAGACTCTGGGCATGCCCAGGCATGTCCAAGTAGCTCTTGAGCCAATTTTATATGAAGGCCCTCTTCTGTGCATGCAGGTTGTTAGGCCTTGTTCCTACTTAAGGAAGGTCTCCTTCTTCCTACAAGAGATGTGTAAGAGAGAAAATATGGTCAATATAATATCTTTAATGTGAATTTATAAAGAGAATGGCACAACACTTAAGATTTGTTCTCCTAAAGTTTCATAGCATACAATCTTCCTGTCACTGCCTTTCTGTAAGAACCTTCTTTCACCTAGCATTGGTGCCTTCATTTTGTATTCTTTGGTTCTTGAGCCTGTAATAATCTTCAGTGATATTTGAAATGCCTTTATTATCGTAGGAATAATATAGTAAGAAGACCATTATGCCTTTCTGTTTTTATGATATCCATTAACTACCCCCATTCTTTTTTTTCCCCAGGACAGAAATTCTCTGTTCAACCTTGGCTCTCCTGGACTCCCTTTTGTAGACCAAGATGGCCTTGAACTCACAGCAGTTGTTAGAATTCTGCTTCAGTCTGCCTACCTGTGATGTCATTGCTAACCTGCCACAGGGGTGTGGGCTTGCCCAGAGCTATATGAAAGGACAAACCATTATGGTCTCTCTCTCCCCCTCTATTCCGTCTCTTTCTCTACTCTCTGTCTCTGTCTCTGTCTCTGTCTCTGTCTCTCTGTCTCTCTCTGTCTCTCTCTGTCTCTCTCTGTCTCTCTGTCTCTGTCTCTGTCTCTCTGTCTCTCTCTCTCTCTCTCTCTCTCTCTCTCTCTCTCTCTCTCTCTCTCTCTCTCTCTCTCTCTCTCTCTGTGTGTGTGTGTGTGTGTGTGTGTGTGTGTGTGTGTGTGTGTGTGTGTCTGGGGTACCCTTTCCCCCTTTCCTTGTATCCCCATACTAAATTAACATACCCCTCTAAAACATGATATCTGCTTCCTGGTACCTTTTTCTCTTATCTCTTATTTCATATTATTAATTATAAAATTGGTGCCTGTGACCCAGATACTACACCCAGAGGTCTGTTCTGTTGTCTTCACAGTGGAATCCCATCTCCCTTTAATGTCCATAAAATTTTTCTCTAAGTACTCTCCTCCTCTCCTATTTCCAGCTGCCTCTGACTAAGCTAGCTGTGGAGAAGCCTTCTGGACCACCTTTTAAGACTGCCACTGAGATAACCAGATGCTCTCTTTGTCTTAGTTCCCCAGCCCTCAGGAGCCTAACCTTGGTCCCTAGAGCACTCAGGCACTGGGCTTCCCCTACCTACTGCCTATACACAGGAATGGTCTGGGAGCTGAGCCTAGCTAGGTAAAAAAGACCTTGCTGCACTGCTACATTGCATGGTTCATTAGAGGCATGTGGGCACAGATTACACCCCGTGGCACCTGCTGTGGCCTCTCCCTGTTTCATGGCCAGCTTGTGCATTTGAGGTGTTGCAAAGCGACCCAAACCATTTCTGGGGTGCTTGAGAACTGTCTGTTCTCTTCCATTTAAAAAATTCTTACACATGGCTTGGTCAAGTGACCACTAGCTTCCGCTGCTGCCCTGGCCAGTCCCCCTATCCCGCTGCAGGTACAAAAGACATGCTCCTGAGTGAGGTTCCTCCTCCCTGAGCCCTACCTGCCCCAAGGCTGGGCAAAGAAGGCCAGGAGTGGCATTAATCCCCTGCATGCAGTGACTGGCTCCAGGCCTCCAATGGTGAACTCTCAGCTTTGCTAACTCAGTTAATTATGGGCTAAAAGAATCAAATACACATAACTCTTTCTCTAAAACTCTGCTTTCCAATGCCTAAAAATAAAAATTATCTCTGATTTCTTTTCTACACCAAAAAAAAATCATATAATTGTTTATTGGTTATGCTTTTATCCTGATCCAAAATGATTTGTTGTTGTTGTTGTTTTTGGTCTTGTTAATAATTTATGCTTTTACTAATTCTAGACCAGTAAATAAATGCTGTTTCTCCTGTCACCAACTAACCTGGATTTAACCATTCCTGGCTACTGGGTTTGATACTGTTTTTTAAAGTTTTCTATAATGTTCTGTTGTATCAACACTCATTTGTTTACAATTTTAAACTTACATCACTGTCTTAAAACATGCTTAGCCTAAAATTCTTTTTTTTCTATATGAATGTTTTATTTTATTTATTTATTTTTTAAATTTTATTTTATTAATTTATTCTTTTTACATCTCAATGGTTATCCCATCCCTTGTATCCTCCCATTCCTCCTCCCTCCAGTTTTCCCCTTACTCCTCTCCCCTATGACTGTGACTGAGGGGAACTTCCTCCCCCTTTATATGCTCATAGGGTATCAAGTCTCTTCTTGGTAGCCTGCTATCCTTTCTCTGAGTGCCACCAGGTCTCCCCATCCAGGGGACATGGTCAAATATGAGGCACCAGAGTACATCTGAAAGTCAGACCCCACTCTCCACTCAATTGTGGAGAATGTCCTGTCCATTGGCTAGATCTTGGTAAGGGTTTGAAGTTTATGGCCTGTATTATCCTTAGCTGGTGCCATAGTTTGAGTGGGACCCCTGGGCCCAAATCTGCCTATCCTAATGTTCTTGTGGAGGTTTCTAGGACCCTCTGGATCCTTCTACTTTGCTATTCTCCCATGCTTCTCTCATCTAGCCTCCCAATAGGATGTCCTCCACTCTGTCCCACTTTCCTGGTAAGTGAAAACTTTCATGGAACATGCCTCTTGGGCTAGTATGCAGATATAAGTGAGTATATACCATTTGAGTCTTTCTGCTTCTGGCTTAACTCACTCATTATTATCATTTCTAGCTCAATCCATTTGTCCACAAATTTTGGAAATTCCTTGGTTTTAATAGCTGAGTAGTATTCCATAGTGTATATGTACCACAGTTTCTTTATCCATTCTTCTACTGAGGGACAATCTAAATGTGATATTATTATTCATACAAAAAATGTTCTGTTCTCTTTTATGTACTGTGTTGTTGGAAAGTGGTTATGTTTTTAATGTTCTAACTTAACAGGGATAAAACCTAAATTCTTAGTCTTTAAGTATTAAGATAAACTAAAAACAAAATTATCTATTTAAATATTCTTAAGAAAGACAAAACTGCGATCTTACTGCCATCTTAACTTAGAGGCTGAAGATGTTTTCTGGATCCCCACACAGGGACTGGTAAAATAATTTTAAAATCTTCTTGACAGGTTAATCTACAGCAAAAACTATACTCCACATCTTAGCCTCTAGCCCTGAGAAAAAAATAGAGGTCTGCAATGGCTCCTCCCGCCAGGATCCATCCTGAGCCAGCTCTCCCAGGGACCTGCTTCAGATGTAGCCAAAGGGAGACATTGATCACACTGCTGCTACAGCCAGATTGGGACACCAGTCCCACAGGGGATACTGTTGGCAAAATTGGCCTATGGATGTCAAGCTTGCATGCTGGGTTGTTCTCTGTGCCAAGCACAAGAGATTTAGACAGTTCTAGCCTTCAAGATCCTTGAGCTGGTGGAGTACAGATGGCTCTTAGATTTAGCAGCCTCGCCAAACCCAGGGTGATGCTACAGGTTTGTTTTAAACTCATACTCAGGCTACACAGTCACCTCGCCAGCTTCTATCACAGGAGGCTTCAAATACCTTCCCAGCCCTCCTCATACTCAGGAGACCAAACTTTTAACTGTCAGGTCTAGATACAGTCTACCTTGTTACCATTCTTTTTAGTTAAGGACAGTGACTACTTACAGTAATTTCATCTATAACTTAAAGCTTCCAAAAAGATGTTTTATGAATGTAAGAAGGCCTAAGAAGATGTTTTATAAATGTTAAAAGGTCTAAGACTGTGTTTTAAGCTGGTAAATGCTAGTTATGAAGGTCAACATGTCTAAAGGATGCTTTATTTCTTCCCATTGCTCTGATATTATTGTATTAACTGTACAAAGTATTGACACTCATCAATGGAGCTATGATTTATTGATCTAATTATGGTAAAACATTCCATTATATGGTCCTATCATACTTCTAAGCCCAAGATTTAAATTTTCCTTTTGTTTGTCTTTTTCTTAAAATGTCTCTCATTGTACTAAAACTATCCAGTTTTTCAAACAGAGGGAAGAAGCCCTTTTTTCATGATGTGTACTGATGCTAAACAGAGCTTTTGCCTTCTGGACTACAGAAGATGTCTGTCCTCTCCATGTCACTATTCCACAGAGGCCAAAAGGTCACCTGAGAGTATTTGTGTTTTAACATCAAGTTCTTTACTGAAGCCTCTACTATGCTAAATGTCTACTGCCTTTTCCTACAGTGTGTTCTAATATTTTTATATTTCACTGTAGATTACAAACAATGATGAAGTTAATGTGTCTGCAATTTATCTCCCTTTATGAACTTAAAAGGATTCTTGTAAGCTACAAGAAATCCATCTCTCAGGTCAAATGGAATCCAGATAAGTACTTCAAGTCAACAGTTTCTCACCTCTTGCCTATCTTAGAGGGTGGGATTCCTCTCCTTTTTCACTGGTTTTCGGACTCCCTTCTACCTAACTACCTGATTTCTATCTTTCTGCACCTAAAACCAGCTGCATTCTCCCTTCCTAGTTGCATAAATGCTGCCCTTTGTCCAAGAGTGTATGGACAGCTCTCTGATTCACTGGGAGCAGAGGTACCCAACCTCTTCACTGACCTAAAACTTGAACAGTTGCCACTGGGTGAGAACTGACACAGTCTCATCCCGCTGGTGCCGACTGGCCTTTGAAAAATTCCTAGTGCACTAGGTAGATGACTGTGTCCCAGGGCCAGCTCAGCCGCAGAGCTGAGCTCTTGGTCACTGTCCAGTGCTGATGAGTCACTGGAACAGTCTGTGCATCTGTTCTTTGAGCCATTATCCATTCTGGGGGTGCCATAACAGTTTACTGACTTCACCTCCCCATTGGAAATGCCCAGATATCTGTTCCTCCTAACATGCCTTTGGGATTTCTTTTAGAGAATATCAAATCTCTATGCCCACATTAAGGGCTTCTAAATTTACATGCTTCTACAACCAAACTTGGACAGATCCAAAACTAAAGCCTTTTAATTATTGCCAGCAATTGGGTAAAATGGAAGGAAGCTCCTTATATCCAAACCGTTTCTTTCTCTCCCATGTTCAAGCCTTTCCTAGGGTAAAATGGAAATTTTCCCCATGTTCAAACCTTTTCTTTGCTCTCCCAACATTTTCACACACTGTCTCTTGCCTTTTCTCTTTGCTCTTTCAAATGTACACCTAAAGGAAATTTTCTCACTGACCTACTAACTTTGTCTTCTGCCCACTTATATGTTGCAGTATCCTGCTAGACTTCCTGCATCTGGGACATCATCAAAGCAGCTACCCACAAGTGCTCCTCAGAAATCATGCCAGCTGGACCTGCATTGCCCTTCCCAGCTACAGATGTTCTCAGACCCATGACAACAAATCAACAGCCTGTTCTTCCAGAATGTGGCCAACATTTCAGCCTTTGAAATCCCCTATCACCACCCTCCTGTCAGTAGGTAGTTGTTAAAATGATTACTTTGCTCCTTATTCATTTGTAAAAGCCTGAAATGGTGTGCTCCAGACCCGGACAAAGAGCTCCTCTCCCTCCTCATCCTTCTCCTCTTTTCACTCTCACTTCTCTTTCTTCCTAACACCATGGCATATGACTCCACCATTGGTTGTGCCAAATTTCTCCCAATGTGTGATTTTTTAAAGTAGCAGGGTCAGAATCACTTAAAAAATGTGAAAACTAAATTTTCTAGGCCCTACCTTAGGCCATATTGGTCTTATTCTGATTAGTAATCTTTATTTCAATAAATTATAACATCACTAACATGTGTAGCAAATTTGCAAAATATTCTGTATTGCTGGATTTAGTGGGCACCTGGGTGTAGCCTTCTCTGGTGGAGAACTCAGCCTCCTAATTTTTAGAGTTTCAACAGGAGGCCAATGCCAGGCAATTCCTTCTTAATTCATAGGAATTGACCACAGAAGGGAAAGGTACATAACTTTTGAATTCAAGGTCTTATCTCCTGCTCTATGCCCTGTGCCTTATGGCTAAAAGATCTATTTTAAGGACGAGGCATGCTTTCTTTAATGTTTGCAGCAAGAAAGTTCCACCTGAGTCCCTCCAAACATCAACTGACTTATCTTTTATGGTCACATTCCCCATTCTAATTTTGATTCATTCACCTCTTGCAGTTTTTTTTTAATTGCTAATTCGGGAATTTCACCTAATGCACCCCAATCATCCTTAATTCCCAGTCTTCCCAGGTCTGCCCCCGCTCTCTTGTTCATTCCTCGAAAAAAATGTCGAAAGAAAACTAACAAGCAAACATGTCCAATTTGTGCTGTCCGTGTGGTCATTGGAGCATGGTCAAACTCCTGGTTGACCAGGCCCTTGAAGACAATTGCGTTCTTCTCCACCCCCACCACTGCCAGGAACCATCTATTTTGAAAAAGTTCCCTATAGATTTGACTTTCAGCATTGACTTCTCTTTTCTGAAGTGGTTGCCTGTGGCAGTATCAAACGACCCATTTGTTGCAGACACACAAGTCCTAAGTCCACATTTAATCAATAATCTACATGGCTGCCGTTCTAAAGTCCTTACACGATTATCACTTATTCTCTAAACTGATTTGTTTGATGAACATTGTTCTGGTCTGTCTTTCTCTTATCTCTTGACTTTGGCTTCTTTGTGTTCATTTGTGTACTCTTTGTCTTCATTGCTCCCTTAATTTTGGCAACGCTCTTATTTTTCATGATTTTCTACCTAACACTTCTTTGAAATACGAATATTTAAATAGGAAAATGTTTATTCTTGGTTAAGTATTCTGTGTGTATCCGTCCATTAGTTATATGCATCTCTTTGAATGACTTATTCAACATAACTGGGCATGTTTTATTTAACATGTTTTTGCGTATGTTAAAAGTTTGAAAACCTACCCTACCTCCACTAAAAAGGTGAGAACAAGTCCATACAATTAGGGGAGCCAACAAAGTTGAACTTAATGGCAATTCTTCATTGGTTTTAAAACGTGCTTTCTCAAATCTTTTATTGGTAGAATCATTGGATTTTTGGGAAAGTGGGCCTAAGACAAGTCACATGTAAAACTGCTACATCTTACAGCAGATGATCATACTTTGTTTTATTCTCACCCTAGATACAGTTAAACTTTTCAGGAATGTTTGGGTAACTTTTTCATTTCTCCTCCTAATAGTCAAGTCATATAAAGAATATAGCTATTTGCAAATCTAACATTCTCATCTCTGTATGCTTGCATCTGCATAAATTATTTATATTACTTAGGATAAATTGTCCTCTTTGATGAAATGGACCCAAACATAAAAGTTTAGTAACAAATACTTTTTTTTTTTTTACAGATTTTCTTGTGTCCTCACTTTTGCAACTGAAAATGATGTAGAGGATAAAATGTGTTAAAAAATATGTTCCATACGTATGCCTAATAGAACTTAGTTTTGGTAAAAGAAGATGGATAATATTTAAGCATGATAAGTAAGTATACATGTCAGACTATAATAAGTGACATAATATAGTAAAAAAAACAAAGCAGGGAAGAGAAGATTGGGAAATACCTAAGGCTCTGTGAAGTCCATCATAATTTTTTAAAACGAGGCTTCATGTAAGTATGCTAAGGAGTGCATTTAAGCAAGGCTGTAGAGGAGGGAAGAAAACGTGTCATGTTGCTCTCTGACAGGTATTTTACAAGTAGCGGAAACAGAGAAAATAAACCTGGCTTTCACAACAGCAGCAAAGAGACATTATTGTCAGGAAAGTTGTCAAGTAAAACAAGAGATGATGTGAGCTTAGATCTGTCATGTGGGTAGATCGTAATGTGGATCATTGTAAGAATTTATCTTTTGGATCAACTTCAGAACTCAGAATATACCTAAGAGTTATACAATCTTCCGTACTCTTTGAAATGGCCATTGTAGATGTTGCTCTCCAAATAGATTATGGAGAAGACAGAATCAGAAAAAGGAGGGCTGAGTTAAGAACTGATACAGTTACGAAAGGTAGGATGGTCACAGTGGAGGTAATGAGATTTAAATTATTTAGAAGAATTTTTAAATGCAGAGCTAGTGACATTTGTGGATGTTCTAGACTCAGAGAATATGGGAGTCCTGGGTGCCATCAAAGTCTCAAACCGTAGCATTTTTGAACAGGCAACTGACACAAGAACCAAAAGGACGTGGATACGGCAGGCACTGTGTATGAAATCTTTGTCAGGAATTGTAGAAAAGTTGCCCTATACAAGAGGAGAGAGGCTCCTCCCAACAGCAGATCCAAACAGGTGCTGAGGCTCACAGCCAAACATTAAACACAGCATAGGGAATTTGGTGGAAAAGTGGGAGGATTGACATAAGGACCTGGAGCGTGTGGAGACTGAAGCACCAACCAAGGAATATGAGTGGGTTGTACCTAGGACCTCTACACAATGGGCAGCTCAGGCTTCATGTGGGTCCCCTACGAAGGGAACCTGGGCTATCTCTGACATGGACATAGGCCCTGGGATGCTCCCCTTTTCTGAGAAATAAGGGAATGGGATTTGATTGCTGGAGGGAGGTTGGGTCCAGGAGGAGATGGGGGAGGGGCCTACTATTGGGATGTGAAGTCACTAAACTAAATAATTAAAAAATAAAAAGTTATAATAATAATAATTAATGATAACAAAGAGTAGAGCTAAAAAAACAAATGTGTAAACTAGAGAAAAATAATGTGTCATGTATATAGAGAGTGCATTTTGAAAATTCCAGACCAGATGTAGCTATTTAAGGAAATGAGTTATATAGAGGGTAGGATTGAATACTGAGAATAAAGTATCCTATTTTAGAGCCTTGTGATAGAAAAGAAATATCAATTAAGGTAGAAGTAGTAATATAATAACTAATGAGACGGGGAGCCAAGAGAACTCAACCTTATAGGACACTTATGGGGAACGCTGTGTAACGGCTAAAGGAACAAGCACCTGTACCGAACTGGACAGTTGGTGAAGTAACGTTTCCTTCCTATCACTACACAACAAGTCCTCACAAATATAACTGTGAGGTAATTTATTATCTCTTATTTCAATACTGAGTCTAATATTTTAACCATCTGAACTGCCAATTTGTATTATCTTCATCTAATAAAGAAGAGTGCTTCTTGTTTGTTTTCCATATATTTGCTTGATATTATTTAATTGCTTATCTCATACAGTCAACTCCAACTAAACAGGTTTTTCTTTCTTTCTTTTTTTCCTTTTCTGGCTGATATTGAGCATGAACTGTATTTTTGTGCCTTTTACAGCCCGCTATCTCCTTTTTCCAATTAAAAGCCTAGTCTAGAAACTTCATTTGAATTAGGAAATTTGCCAGAAAGGTAGGAAAATGATTCCTCAGGAAATTTAGAAAGGCATTTAAAAATGTTTTGGAAAATTAATCAGGATGTTATGCAAATAAGTTTAACTAATATATAATAATTGCTCTTTATTGGTAGCATTGTTATGGTGTAAATTACCAAAGTAATAAATATAAAGGCTCTAAATGGTTTTTCCTGCATTCTATCCTTCCCAGTTCCTAGAAATATATTCATGAAAAATAAACAACTAAAAAGTCCATTTATGAGAAAAAAATAAATATAATACCTTTTTAAAGCTCTCATAATATTCAAACCTATTGTAAAAATTACTGAAATCTCAGAAACCTTATTTACACTTCCTTTTCTTTTTCTTCTGGTTTATACACGTATAATTGTCAAAGGTGAGCTAAGAACAGTTATTCATTTTACTGTACCACATCCACATATGGTATTTAAATTTCTACTGGCATTTTTTTTTTGTTTTCTGTTTGTTGTTAGAAATCATCACCTATTCCATGTAATTTTTATTGTCTATTTATGCATAATATACATGACAATATTTTGTAGAATTGAAATTATAAATATCTTTATGTCAAAACCTTTTGCCCAACCCACAATTCCCTATATATTAAAAGCTTTGCTAGTTTATGTACTGTGTTAAGAAGTCTCAAGTTATGATAGGCTTGCAACCACATTCAATATTCTTGATTACTGTAGTAGGTATTGTGTGAAGGTTTATTTTATGTGGTTGACTTCAGAACCCAAGCTGGGAGATCAACTTCTACTGGCAAAAGAGTGCTAGCAACAAAGTGTGTGTGTGTGTGTGTGTGTGTGTGTGTGTGTGTGTACAAAAACAGTCAACATTTTAGTCATTTAATCATACCAAGTGTGAGTCAGTGATTCTCGTATTTTATGACCAAACTAGGCTGCTTACAATGCCTGTCAAGGGTGCTAATGGCCTCCCTAGCACATGGTAACAAGTGGAAATGAGTAATATATTAGAGCAAACATGAAAGTAAAGGACATCTCAGGAAAGACATTATACTTTTGCCTCTTTACCAGAGGCTTTATTCTATGTCCTTACCATTTCACAAGATAACACCAAGCAGTTCCTGTCTAGTCGTGTAATCACTTCAAAACCTGATTTCGGATTCTCTTTTGTAATTCATATTATTTATTTTCACTCTTAAATCTGGAAGACTTATTCTATTAGCTGAGTATTAATTCCATGTGAAAATAGCCGACCTATTTATGAAACAAAAAGTCTCCTTGGCTACCCTAAAATATGTGAAAATTAAACAAGCTAGAGGAGAACACATCTGAGAAAGACTCATAATACCAGCACTGTTAAGACTAGATGGCCTTCTAAGTCCTGCCCATAGATAGTTGACAGTCATCTTTGGTTTTATCTATAACTTGAGTTTATTTTCTAATTTACCTCCCAGTACAAGACATTTGTGAAGTAGAAAAAAAAATAGATGTAGCTAGGAGTTCAGGTGTGACTCTCTGTCTAATCGTTTTCCATTCTAACCCCCTTCCTGTCCTACCTAGCATTGGGTGCTTAGAAGGGAAAAGAGTGGTATAAGGAGGTAGATTCAAAAATCAATAATGTAGCCAAAAGTATGACTACAAGTGTCACCCATACATGACATTAGGTAGAATGGAAAATCTGGTTACTAATGCTATAGAGGAAACACTGGGATGAATATTCTGTCTCAAGACATCAACAAAACATTTATTGCACCTGCTTTGCTGATAGGTTCCCCCAAGTCTGCTCCCAGAGCAGATTTTTCTGATGTTTTGTTTTTGTTTTTGTTTTCATTTGTTTTCTTCTTTCTATATTCCATTTCAAAAAAAAGGTTAGCAGAATGGTTGGGGAACTTGAAAAGCTGCCAGTTGCAATGACGGTATCTGAGGGGGGAAAAATGGATAAAATGGGAAACCCAAAAGGACCAGTTTATTTTCTAGTCTTTGGAAGGACTGCGGAGTTGCGTGTGCACGTGGAAAAACTTCAGGTAGAAGTGGACGCACTTGGGAAGAAGGGCTCAGACGCAGCGATTGAGCGAGAGCGCTGGAGTTTCCTGTGGGGTGAGAGGTGGAAGCAAACTGGGCTAGAAGGCAGATAAGGGCCCCTTCCTGTGCTACACGCTTTATGTCTCGAGTCCCCATAGCCCATCGGCAGGGCCCGGAGCTAGGTGTGCTGCTGCCGAGAAGAGGAGGAGAGTTCAATACAAAGAGCCCATTTGGAGAGAATGGCTCTCCAGTAATTTTACATCACATTTTTGCTAGTGACGCAATCTTGATTATGATGAGATGGCATGGCATCCAATAGAAATGATAGGTCTAAGAAGTTTTAAAGAGACCATGACTTCCTGCAGAATGCACTCATGTTATGTTAAACAAATATTAAGTAACTAGGGTCCTCTAAATAGAATTATTTCCTAAGAATGGGAGGGGCTCACAATAGCTGTTCAGGAGGCTAGCCAACAGTTACAATTGCTAAAACGGTGTATGGAGGGAGCCGTGAATACTGAACAGCCAAATTGGGCAAGAGGAATGAATATCGTCAAATATCAGTTGCTCAGTGAAGAAGGCCACTCTAATCTACAAGAACAGATTGGATTTTATGGTACTTTTATAGAAAAGTGTCATCTAGCAGCTTTATGTGGCTGGCATAAAGTTTAGAAACACAGGAAAAGGTTAACCTCATTTAGTCAGATTGTACAAGACTCTGGGGAATCCTTTTCATATACTGTGCAAATATTGATTTCAGTTGTAAACAAAGCCATAACCATAACAGACCCCGACACTAGACAGGTGTTGATAGAGACCCTTGAATTTCAGAACCCGAATACCAAATGTAATAGAGTTAATAGACAATTAAAGGGATGGACAGTGACAATGGACCAGTGGATAAGGGACACAACCAATATTGGTTCTCATGAATGTCATAGTATCGTAGGATAAGCTATTGCTAATAGTCACTGATATCAAAATGCCTGGTGCTGGTTTCTCCTAATGCTGCTGTTGCTGATTGCTGTTTGTTCCTGTTATTGTCGCTGGCTTCTCCTCTTGCTGTTTTCTCTTTGCTAGATTTCTAATTGCTGGTTGCAGATATCCTGACCAGGAAGATCAAATTTGCCTCCAGGAACTCAATGGCCCTAATCAGCAGGAAGGAGTCTAATGATGTCGACACTCCATTACCCCTCCTAACCTTCCTTCTCTTCTACCTAGTGTTGGGGATTTAGAAAGGACAGGAGTGGAATAGGAAGGTAGGAAAAAAGAGATCCCAACAAAGCAGCCAAAAGCCTGTCTACAACTCCTCCATCCCATTAAAACAAACAACCCCCCCCCAAATCTTCCCTTTGCAATAGGCAGAGAACATTACGGAAAATCCATAACCAATCCAAATGTAGAGTGGTGGGACACAGTCAAACAGATACATCCACAACTCAAGTCCTACAAATAAGCCTCATTATTATTGTAAAAGGGGGTGGTGTGGGCAGAAACATCTTAAGAGTAGGAAAAAAAAGGGTGTTTACTATGAGACTGTTTTCCCTAGAAACACCAGAAGTTACACCTATAAAGCATCACCATATGGCTGCCTAAGCATGACTTGAGATAGCAACAATACACATTCTAATGCGGGAGGGAGTTGGGCAGGTGAAGAGGGAGTAGAAACCCAGGATGCTTTAATCCTTCAGAAGGAACTACAGGCAAGTCATGAATACTGAGAGCTGGAGACATATTCTTCCTTAGACTTTTTAAATTTTCTCTTCTGATGGCCAAACAAATTAAGCAGATATCTGCTGAGGTTTTATTTTACCCCTAAATGTACCAAGTAAACTGTATGTTCCTCATTAAGACCACAGATCAGGCATGAGACTGGTGTATTGCGTTGGGATTCTATACAAGGTAGTTTACAAGCTAGTGTATTGGGAGGGTTTCTTGCTGTCTGTCCTTTGCAGCAGAGGAATCTCTTTCTTGACACTACATTCGAGAGTTGTTGGTTGTTTTTTTTTTCCTTGAAGCTAAAAAACAAAGGCTTGTTAGTGGATAACTATAGCTCCTTAATAAATTAAAGCAGATCACTAGCAGGAAAATACTTAGTTTATAATATTAAACATTGTATTATAATACCAAAATCATTGAAATGGATCAGTGTTACATAAAGGGCATTTTGTAGAGTAAATATGCATATATACAATATATATGCATATCTCAATTGAGCTAAATGTCTTTTGCTCTTGTAAAATTATCTAATATTTATATTTTATAACTTGGACATTTCTTCTTGTTCATATTTACATAAAAACTGGTATGGATAATTAAAATAATAATAATTTCCCCCAGAAAATGGTGCAGGTTTCACTAGTAAGTTCTGAATTCCATTTTCACAAATTTGCATAGATCAGGTCTATAGTCTTTCCTTTCTCCACACTCCAGCCTACCAACAGTTTTCTCTGATAAACCTTATATTTCCCACTAGAGAATTATCTGTGTTTTGTTGGAAACACTCTTCAAAGGATGAAGCTCTGTGCTGCCAATTACTTATATTAAAAACAATAATTTATAAATATAAAAATCAAATAACAGTGTGTTCGAGTAAACTATAAGTCCTTTGTTGAAACCTTCTGGGGAAATTAAATACACAGGAAAAAAAGAAAAAGAAATGAAATACCCACATACACCTTAGCCTCTGTGGATTACCAGATTCCTGTTCACTGGAGCACTTAGGATCTCCTACCTTAAGCCTGTGGAGAGTTTCCCTTTGTTTGAGTGGCTAAGGCAGCCACAGCTCCTGAGAGCAATGCAAGCTGATTTATCACTGCTGCTCTAATCAGGAGCTGTTTCTTCAGATAACTCTCCTGCCTGAAATATGAGCCCCACCGAGCCATTTAATCTGATTGGAAAAGCAGCTATTCTCCACTCCACTCCATTTATGTCACAGAGGTAGAAAACTTTTTTCTTGCCCTTCAACAGCCTTTTACTGTGTTTCAGTGATTCAAGAGTTTGTAAACTTATATCAATGACTTTTTTTTTTTTTTGGTCCTTGCAGAAACATGATGTAATTTATGAATCACAGAGTAAAGCTTATTCTTCCAGATGGGTATTTTGTAGAATTATGTATTACAACGAAATCTGATCTGACTTGCACATCACTATTTTACCTTAGAGATGGCAATAAAATTCTAGCAGCATCCAGAGTTATGCTATTGTATTTCTGAAAGGAACATTTTGTAAATGCAACAGAAATATGCTATTCAAGATGGAGTTCTAAAAGTATCCCATTTGTGGCTTTGTGTTTTTTGTCTGAAGAAAATCAATGTAATGATATAATTATAGTTTGCATTTTGAAAAACACAATAGCTTTCATACTTGTATTTCTAAATGGTAAACTTGTCAAATGCAAACAGAACTACCCAGAGATTCTGAGCTAGCTGGAGGGGTTTCTTTCCGAGAGGTAGAGCTTGATCAATGGCAATAAATTTAATTTGACTCTCAGGGATATTGCAGAGACAGCAGCCTAAACACCTGTGTACGTGGCATTTGAAGCATCACTTTTCATATAAACCCTGGAGCAGCTTGTTATAGATAGAATGTCTTTTAGTTAATCTACTCTAAATATAGATATATGATTTACCCAGCTAACCCCAATCCACAAAATTCTGAAACAAATGCTCTAAATTTCTTCTTTTGTGTAATGTTTCCATCTTTCATTGTAATTTGTTTTAAATAATTCTATAAATTCCAGATGGGATTGAGGGCTACAGAGGATAAAAGTTAGCTAAAACTTGGTTTTGTTTATAGGAGTTATAAAGTTTTATTTTGTGAAATTTTATATGGAACATTCCTCTTTGGTGAAAATATTGAGAGTCACTATTGTCAGCGAAATGTAGATTTGAAACCATTTTAAGGCAGGCAAGAGTGCTCAGTGTGTAAAGAAAGGCACTTTCCATTCCATCCTAAAGATTGAAGTTCGAGCTTTAGGACCACATGAAAGCATAAAGAAAATAACTGACTCCTCAAAGTGGTCTTCTGACCTCCACATATGTGTAAGGGTACATAAGCGTTCTCCATCATGCATCACACACACACACACACACACACACACACACACACACACACACACACACAAACTTACACATTTTATTATTTATAAAAATAACCAAAATCAGTTGTTCATTTTTAGTTCTGAAGTTAATCTTGTATCAAATATTTAGGCACACTTATATCAGAGAATTAAATAATTATTTACTGATCTTAAAGTAAATCTAGATAACTTCATGTTAGTAAAATTCACACTATTCAACTTTTGAAATGCGGTAAAACATATTAAACTATACAACATGATTATCTTCAATATGTTCATTAAAATGTAAATGTAGCAGTATTTGAATGTTTATTACATGAATTTCATGTTCATTTTTAAGTTTGAAAATGCACAAAACAAAGTACTTTAATATGCTTGTAATAAATTTTGAAAAGCATCTATAAAAAGCTAAAAAGATCACATTTTAATCTCTCAAATTATAGTAATGATTTTTGTTTATATAGCTAGTTGGTTCCTTCAAATAGCAAATGTATATGAGTTCACTTACCTTCTTATAACAAGTCACAGAGGAAAAATAAACAAGTTAAATATGTCTATTTTTTCATAGCAATTTGGGTATACTCTTATAAGTTTAAACTTTTTCTACAAATAAGCTAAAAAATTAAGTTATTCAAATGTTGATTGTATTAGTTTGCTAACTTACTTGATATTTTAATAAAAAATTCTTCAATTTAGAAACATTTAGTAGAATGGGCTTGAAATTAGTATACATTACTGTGTACTTTGGCAATTATATAGTCCATTTTTTTGTCCTATTTCTTGACATCAATAACTGTAGCTTCAAGTAAATAAAGGAAAACAATGGTGACCACCTTTCTTCTTTGAAGAAAATTATTAATATTAAGAACAGGAATTTCTTTTGGTTTCTTCCCATGTTCATGGCTGCTGTGTTTAAACTTCCAGTCTATGTTTGTATTTCTTTAATTGTGTAACTATGTATGAACCCAATTTTGGATTTAAGAAAAAAAAAAACAAAAAACAAAAAAAGAAAACAAAATCCCCAAACCAATAAAAAATTATACGTATGCTGTTTATTGGCATTGTATTACAGTCCCTTTTTTACATTATTAGTATATGGTGGTAATTCTAAATTTAATGCTCCCAAATGAGTACTTCTATCAGCAGAATCACATACTAAACTTCCTCATAATTATCACATCTCCTACTTGAGGTGTTCTAGAGTGACCTACGCTACTTTCCTCCAACCTGCTTCTGTCACAGTCCTATCTGTGTTAGCTAATGGAAATTCTAACCATTTACTACATTTGCTTTTCAGTTAGATCAGTGTGTCACTAAGCACATGTTTAACAAATATGAGACCCTTCTAGAGGACAGAAGAAGAAAGGAGTCAAGAGGGATGAGAAGAATATAAGGGAGGGAAGTCGGAAGTGGACATTATCAAAGTTTTTTATGATGAAACAAACAAAGTCATGATGGTGAAACATCACGACTAAAGCCACCTGAGGGGGAAAAAGATTTATTTGGCTTATACTTCCACATCACAGTTCATTATCAAAGAAAGTGAGGACAGAAATTAACACAGGACAAAATCCTGAGGCAGGAACAAATGCACAGGCCATGAAAGAGTCTTACTATAGACCTTTCATTATAGATCTGCTTTCATTATAGATCTGCAGAAGAATGTCTACTAAAATTCACATGAAATCATCAATACTAGAATGTGGTGACATCTCTTCTGCCAAAGCCTCTAATCCAATAGCTCTTAATATTAGCCCCAGGGAGATTCTTAGGGCAAAGGACAAAAAGTCGCCATATCATTTGCCAAAAATCAGTAGAATATTCTCTAGGACATTTCCCTAGTAATCTTGCCCTGTAAAGTCTCTTGAGATGGTTCCCTTATTCTGTATCACCCTTAGCACCACTTGTGTTCTGTGCTTCTACTACAATATTCTATTAACGCCTGCTTAAAGTAACCAGCTGCTTCTCTAATCCAAATTCCCAAAGTCAAAGATGTGTCAACATGCAGCATGGTCAGGCATGTGATAGCAGTACCTCATTCCTGGTACCAACTTCTGCCTCAGCCACTGTTCTATTGCTTTGATGAAACACCACGAACAAGGCAACTCTTATAAAATAAAGCATTTAATTGGGGTCCTTTTTTCAGTATTAAAGGATCAGTCTATTACCATGGCAGGGAGTATGGTAGCTCACATCCTGCTGAAGGAGATGGGAACTTTACATCTACAGGTAGGCAGGCAAAGAGAGAGCCTAAGGCCTGGAATGGGATTTTTGAAACCTGAAAGCCCATCCCACAGTGAAACACTTTATCCAGCAAGGCCATGCCTTCTAATCCTTTCAAATGTATTTCCTGTCTCATAAATGTTGTTCTTATGTCCTCAGATAAAGGGATGAGATCAGAGCCATACCTAAGCTTTACTAATCCATGACTTGAGTTGAGCCCAGAGCCTTGCTATCTAACTTTGCCCTGGAAGCTTCTTCCACTTTATAATCTAATCTTCTGCAAGTCTGGACCCTGAAGGCTTCAGCTTCCAGCCTCCATCTGCTAACCTAGGTCTAGAACATTTTCAGGCTCTGAGGCTTACTGCGGAATAAGCTCACACTTGCTAGTTCTTTCTAAACACTGGCTGACTGGTGCAATTCAGCTGTTGTGGCTCAAAAATCCTCTCCAAACTGAATCATGCAAACTAGCTTCTCTCAACCTCTCATTGAATTCTATGCTTGGAAAAAACTGCCTCTGAGCCCCAGGAGCTGAACTGAATGGACTCAGCTGCACTCAACTGAACTGTACCAAATGTTACTGTACTATGGAACTCTTCTGTACTGTCTCCACACTTTCTACTGTACTTTAGCACTGTACTCTCCTCCTTTGTACTATGTATATTTCACTCTTAAGTAGCTTCTCCTTCTGGTCTGTTCTCAGGAGAGTTGGGCACATTCAACCTCTGACTCATTCTGTTAAATCTCCCCCTGATTCATCACTTTGTCTGCCCCTCAATTAGATTCCATTTTCAAGCATACCTGCTTCCTTCTACAAACTAATCTTATTTTCATGATTTGGAATTAAAGTTGTGCAAGAGGGCTTGTCTGCATTCTAGCCAAATTATACTGTAATCCAGAGCATGTCTGTATTCCAGCTGGATCATAGAGACCTAGAAGATCTTTTGATGTGATCCCTTGTCAAAGGAGTCATGTTGCTGGATCCAAATTCTTTTACACTACTGAGTAAGCATTCAAATATATGAGCCTATGGGGGCCATTCTTATTCTAACTAACATGTCATGTATGAAAATTTCAAATAAATGCCATTATTTTATAGAACTTATATGGACTAAAAATATAACCAAATCATATACATAGGAACCATGGTTCTCTGTATTTGAGAGCTTCTTTACTGGATCATATTTATTCATGACACACAAAGCACTTGAACTGACTCTTTGCACATTCTCTCATACTAAAAACTAAATGTCTCAGTTAATCCCATCACATCAATTTTAAACATCCATCTCCACCCAACCACTGAACACCATCCTTAAAATTGTATTACTTTTCTCAATATCCTAGATATATCCTAGATCATTGTGAAGAATTTTAACTGGTATTATTTCTGATATTATTCAATTCTTTTAAAATACAAGTACTTCTAATTACAAAAGCATTCCTTTTAATATTCTTCAAATAACCTTTGATAAATTTAAATGTGTATACTTTTATTACCAATCAGTTAAAACTGTTTTCTAATTATCTTTTTAGGATTTGGGCACAAATAAATCATAAAAGAGAATGTTATTGTTTAATTTTTTATTTTATATTTTCTAGATATTTTACTGTAAATAATTTTTGATTAAAGTAGGATAATATGGCATGGTATATTCTTATCACAAATCAGCTAAATTTATTAAGACTTGTTTTATGACCCATGATATGGTCTTTCTCAGTAAATATGTCATGTTGACTTGGAAAGAAAATTTATGTTGCAGCTGTTACGAATATTTTACTAAAATAGCAATTTGAAAACACTCATACAATTTTTCAGACAATTCTTGTGTTCATTGATGTGATATATTTTAATTTTTAATTCTACAATATTTGCTTAGTCCTTTTTATAATTATATTTATAATTTTTATCTTGTGGCAATATAATTTTCCTTATTTCATTAAGCATGACTAAAATAACTATTTTAAAGTCATTGTCTTGTTTGTTATTTTTTTGTGATTGATTGATACTGGGGAACATCTTCCTGAGTGTTCATAGGGTCATTAATAATTTGTTATTATAGGACTTTATGAATAATTTGGTTTAGAGACAATAGATTTTATTGTACCAGTTGCAATAGACTTTATATTTTGCCTTTAGTAAGAAATTTATTTGAAATAACTCAAACTAAAACAACTTGTTTATTTAAGTAGGCTCTTGTCTGTATGTCCTATTGTGGCTCTGAGTTCAAGCATAGATTTTTGACACATCTTAGCTTTATTTACAGAAGTTAAGATTTTTATTGTAGGTATTCTCTTTGAAGAAGACTCTTTTAGCATGGGCATTAGTAGCTTTCTGTATACTATCAGGACTTTGCTCAGTGATGCGATTTTCAAAATAGCCTTACTAGATTTGAATGTTTGGATGTTCTAAAACTCTCCCAGTTCACTGTCACTGTACAGTAAACACAATAGCATATTTGTGAAGTTATAATAGCACAGTTTTACTAGATTGAACCAATAATATATTAATATTTTCTTATTTTCTGACTATATTTTTCTTGTTCCTGGATCATACCAAATATATCAGATAATAGCTATATGTTGTGGTGGCTTAAAAATAAGGGCACCACAGGCTCATATATTTCAATACTTAGTCATCAGGAAGTGGCACTACTTGAAAAGGATGAGGAAGTATGGCTTATTTAAAGTAGGCATGGTCTTGTTAGAGAAAATGTGACATTGATGGAGGACTTGGAGGTTTCAAAAGCCCAATCCAGGCCCAGTGGCTCTCTTCATGCTGCCTGTGGGTATGAATGAAGAACTCTCAGATACTTGTGCAGCAACATGTTTGCTTGTGGCTCAACATGCTCCCAGCCATAATGATAATGGATTAAGCATCTAACTGTAAATAAGACCCAGTTAAATTCTTTCTCTTATAAGAGATATTGTGGTCATAGTTTCTCCTCATAGCAATAGAATGGATGTGAGGGCCCCTCTTATTGTTTGTATTAAGAAATAATTTTCCTAAATTAAATACAGACTTTTAGAAAATCAGATATATTTTATTCAAATATTTTAAAGAAATTGTCTAACTATATTGCCCAGATTGATGTTAACAGGTCCTCCCCAGTCTTCTGAATTCTAGGCTTACATGTGTGTACGTTCACACTCTACATTCACTATCTCCTACTAAGTAGTTTATCTTCATTTGTAGACTCTGTGTATGAGAAAATTATTCTCCTTCTAACCACTGCCCAAGTTTTCTCAAGTCAGATGGAAAAAGACGAGTCTGAAATACCAGATATTGAGGTCTTGTTCTATTGAAATATACATTTTTCAAAACTGAAGTTTCTGTAAGTATGGTTCTGTGTTTGCCGTCTTTCACAGTATAATAGGCTTTCATCATATGTGAAGATACACTTTCTCATGTATAATATATAAATTTTACCTCAGCAATGAATGTATTCAATTTCATGATAAATATTGGTTTGCATACAGTCCTTTTCACACTGGGTATTTACAAAATAGAAAAAAAGGATATTTTATTAAGGTCAGAAACAGGGAACAGATCTTCAACTTGAAAGCTTTGAAATATAAACAATCACATACAAAGTAGAAGAAATTTATCTGCATTATTATTGAAAGCATTGTGCATCAACCTTAGGCGTTTCTTCAACTTCAATGTTTCAGTCTGGAAGTTGTTATTGTCTGAGCATTAATTTCAATTTTGGAAGAAGATACATACCCAAATTAAATGCTTGTATTTTTATAGTCTTCTAAACATAAAAAAAATGAACCTGACATGTTTTTTACTTCTTGGATTTCATCATTTTTCATTAAAGTTTACTAAAATCATTCTTCTTGAGATAGTACTGATTATATGTTCTATTCAGTTGCCATAGCACAAAGACTAGAAATGGAAGATAATACTTAGAGACACACAGTGCATATTTATTAGCCACTATTATGAACCACTGTAAAGTTAGGTGTACATAGAATAAAAAATGTGATCTGGATGTGACACTTAATGTAATAAGACACAGATAAATGTTTGTGTGGGACCATGTGATACTTACCATAGTCTAATACTTAGTGCATTCTACATAATATTTTAATAATCATTGAAACTGTGATTTGGTGACAAAGTAAAAAGCTAGTTTGTAGAAAATGTTGCCTTCTCAAGAGAATGATTGATTACTCACAAAGCACAAATATTCTTCCAAGACTAGTGATTCTGGGCTTGATGAGGAGAAAAGAAAGAAAAAAAGATCACATGACAGATTTCAATGGGATGTAAGAAGAGGCTGAAGAGATTGAAAATGAAGGTAATTGGTAGAAGACATTTGTCAGTTGCAGATTGTCTATAATTTATGTAACTGGTTTTCAGAATATACACAACTAAACTATCATTCTGTATTCCAACTATTCCAACACCAAATGTATCAGCCTTTCAAGAATTGGATGGCATATCCTATCATGAATTGATGCATATGTCAATTGGATAAGCTTTGAACTTTAATTTTCAGGATTCTGTTGGATAACGTACTGAAAAGCTGAATTTGCTCAGAGCTGTCAACTAACCCACTCTACTTTTAAAGATGACACATTGTAAAATATTTTCTTTTTATATATGTAATTATTTACATAAACTATAGCATTAAACTTTTATTTTAATTAAATTAGAAGGTTTTAAGGTAGCTGTTCTAAAAATCTTGGGACTCCCTACAATCAAATGTGCAAATAAAGACAATGAGACTTTCTAAAAACTGCTATAAAACTACATAATTCAATAAATTGCAAGAAAACTCTATTAAAATATTTTATGGGATCATGGCATGGTTTTATTACTTTTAAATCAGGAAAAGACACCTGAATGTCTGCATGGGGTTAAATATACATTATTGTAACATGAATTCTATTGTTATGTATTAGATTTCATCCTCTTTTAAGTATCATTCTTCTTTTCTGGCAAATATTTCTTGGCAGAGCTTCCTGTGAACACATTTATATCAAATATACATGCACCACATCTACACATATGCCACTGACTGATCTAAAGAGTAAATAGCATCAGACTGCTTTTAACCATCTGTTTAATAACATGACACATAACATGGGCATGTTATATTTACTGATTTAAAACATATTTAAAATTAATATTTATTGCCTGGTAAAATATTCAATGAATACATGTTTTAAGTATCCAGAATTTAAAGTGCCATCTGTGAAGTGTGTTTCCTCAGGATTTGTTTACCATGTAACTTGTATGAAGCAAACCACACATTTCAAATTTTATATTTCTTTCAGACAAAAGTGGCAGTAATCAAATATTTTGACTATAGTAAAAATAGTTTAATGGGCAAAAACTGTATTTCACCTTTAAAAATTTCATACCTAAAATTAGTAAAATGATTACATTGTGTGATGTCTTCATAATTATTAACAAAATACTCTACTGGCAATAATTTCTTTATGAAAAACCCAACAATTGTTGCTTCTCAAAATTAATGGAAGTTTAGCTAAATCTTGGCAATAACTATGCAATTGATCTTTGGTAGTAAAGTTTAAGAAAGTTGGGTTTAGCATCATGAGCAGACTTAATCATATATTGACGTCTTAATAACTTCCAATCTTTCAATGTCTTTAAAAAATTCTATAGGTATTTTGATAGGGATTGCATTGAATCTGTAAATTGCTTTTGGTAAGATGGCCATTTTTACTATGTTAATTCTCCTGATCCACGAACAAGGGAGATACTTCCATCTTCTGATGTCATCTTCAATCTCTTTCTTCAGAGATTTGAAGTTTTTTTCAAGCAAGTCCCATGAAAGTCTTCACTTACTAAGAGACTGGGATAGATGTGAGGACATGGCCGTGGGACTTTAGATAAGAAAAATATAGGAGATGGGGAAATAGAAGGATCCAGAGGGTCCTAGAAACCTACAAGAAGAACATTGTGAGGGGTGGATCAGGGCCCAGGAGGGTCTGCTCACACTATTACACTAACCAAGGACAGTACAAGTAGTAAAATTGTACCCCTATTCTGATCTAGCCAAAGGACACGACATTCTCCACAGTTATGTAGAGATCAGGGACTGAATCTGCCATGAGTCTGGTGCCCCTTATTTGACCACCTCCCCTTGGTGGGGAGGCCTGGTGGCACTCAGAGAAAGAATAAGCAGGCTACCAAGATGAGACTTGATAGCCTATGACCATATAGTGGGGGAGGAGGTCCCTCTCAGTCATAGACCTAGGGGAGGGGAATAGCATGAAAGAGGGAGGGACCGAGGAATGGGAAGATACAATAGATGGGAAAGCAATTGCGTTGTAATCTGAATAAATTAATTAAATTTAAAAACCCTCCAATCTACCATTATCAGCAGTTCATTGGAAACTAGATATCACAGATGCCATAGAAAAAATACAATATAAAACAGTGCTTTATGCTGCTTTATTTTCTAAGTAGTAATTCTTTAGATGATACTCTTTCCCTTAACTCTTCTCATTTTCTTTATGAGTCTGTGAACAACCTCTTGTTTATACATACTGTTTGAATGTTTTATACTACAAATCTTTCTACCTTAGTGAATAAGGGTGACCCTTATTGAAGCAGTGTTTGTTTTTGAACAGGAATTATTTTGCCCTTGATACTGCTAAAATATTTGATGATATGTTTTGGCCACTGAAAGGTCACCAGAGAATAACTATAAAAGCTATAGGGCTAGTGACTGTGGCTGCCAGTGTCAATGTCACATAGATTTACACATGTCCTTAAAATCTTAAAAAGCGAAAAAAAAATCAGAGATCCCACATTTATGTACAGCCACAGCTTCTTCTCCTAAAGAAGTCAGCATCCCTAGTGAGCACTTTGAAAAGGCCATATCCTTTAAAGTAGAAGTGATGGAATGAAATTAACTTTGATACACAGATCTTACTAAAACACATCATTGAAAACTTACTCAGAACTGAATTTCAGTAGAGTGAACAGTACAGAAAATATACTTTGGGGTTGATACAGAATACTTAGATAATATCAAATGTTTCTAATAATTAATATTATCTTTTCTTATTATAGGTCTCTTTTGCTGTCAGTTTGTGGAGCCTTGTGCAAATTTATTAGCAAATCTCTGAGAATAACTTTAGAGCTATTAACATAGGTATAGGACTCATTTTTATTGTATTTGGTGACCATCAATGTTTCCCATTTCTTTCTTGTAGTCTAATAAGAAAAAATATGATCTTCTTGGCATTGCTCAGAAATTTTATAATAAATATGATAATGCCAGTCTACCAGTCTACCAGTCAAACTGTTAATTGAAGTTATTAAATGCAAACTTACTGATTTATAAACTATAAAGCTTCCACATAATAAATTATATATTTATATGTACAAACAGGGCAGGACAGTTACCTTTATGTCCTATTCTTAATAATACATTTTTTTTCTTTCTGATAAACATTTAATTCTTACTTAATACAAACCAAGGTCACTGGTACCATATTAAGTGGCCTTCAAAGACTCTAGCTTTATTTGAAAGATGATGAAGTGTAAAGGAAGAAACGCAGACTGGATGCCAGTATGAATTTCTCTAGGTTAGAATTTGTTTGAACTAGATTTTATTGTACACAATATGTTTGGTCTCAGTTTCTTAAGCTATAAAATGATTTCTAAATGGGAAAATGTCTTTTATTTTTATTGTTAACTTAATTAGATCACAGGGATGTGAATATACATTTCAGAATACACAGAAAAAGTATATACAGTTTTGGTGGAATAGGTTTATACTTTTTTAGCTTTAAACACTGTTGTTGAAACATGTTTGAAATTTAAAGAATAACAGTTGGTAATTAAAATACAACACATGCAAGCAACGAAAGAACATAAGTGACCCTGCAAGAGGACATGATAGAACTGACTAAAAAACCAAACATATTCAACTTTCAATCTTAGTGAAGAAAATGTTCTATTATCCTCTTCTGGCAACCAACACCAGTGAGTACAAGTTGCACTAGCTGTGTGTGTGTACATAATGTATTCCTAATTTTGTGTTATATATATATATATATATATATATATATATATATATATATATATATATTATGTTATGTTATGTTATTCTTGGTAGAAATCCAGAAAAAATTACATTAATAATTTCTACTAATGGTATATTTGGTGTAATATTACCTCAGCAACTTCTTTAGAGATTAAATGTTCACTATCATCTGAAAATATGAGGTAGATCTATCTGAACCCTAGTTTTCATAGTACTTACAGAGAGATGAAATCAGAAAAATGTAATAAAAATTATATATTCATTCCACAAGCACTTACACAGTCATAGGGGAGGGGAATAAAGGGAAAATGGGAGGGAGAGAAGAATGCGAGGATACAAGGGATGGGATAACCATTGAGGTGTAACAAGAATAAACTAATAAAAATAAATAAATAAAAAATACCAAAAAATGTTTATTTCTATTTCTATTACTATTATTATGGCAGTATTTTTAACCTGCTAGCAATCAATGAAACACAGACAACTGTTATATTTTAAAATAGCCTTAGTTAACTTGGGGCAGAGCAGATATTAAATTCCTAAAGTACCTCCAATATTGGGGCAGGTATCACACACCCTGCCCCAATCCCATGCCATCTGCTGCTAATAATTTCTATCAAGCTATATCCAATCAATAATCCCCAAAACTTGCTAATTATCATTGTCTGGGCCAAGTCTTCTCAGTGTGGGCCAAGTGCTTCTTCTCCTAACCTATGGCCCAGTCTCCTTCCTCCTATCATCTCCTGCCCTGGTCTCTACTCTTTCCCAATATTCTCTCTGTCTCTCAAAGCCCAGGAACCTTAGCCATGTCTATCCCATTTGTCCTACCCAGGTATAATGGTTTTTATTGGTCGAACAAGAATAAGATCTTAGGCAAGGTACAAATAATGTTCATCAAAGTTTATCAGACAAACCTCCAAAAATTTCCTTTTCTGTCTAATAAAAAGGCTATTTTTATATACAGTAAGAACAATTATGAACAGTTATAAAAAACCAATAGGATTATACATACTGTATAATCAAAAGATATTTGGCAACCTTGAAGAAAATATTACCTAATATATCTTTAAGAGTATGAAGTTTGTAACCTAAACCGATCTCTATTCTATCTAGTTCTAAAAGCATCTTTTTTAACTCCTATAAAACTAAACTTAATTGTAAAACTAAACTATCTGGTTTTCAAACCCATCAGAAACTTGAGGCTAGTAGCTTCCAAAATGAAAAAAAAAAATGACAGATCCAGTTTGCTGACTGAAAAGTCACCCAAAATTCTCTATAACATTGGAGCATCATCTTTAGCCTTCTGGCCCAGTATATCTGACAGACATATTTTTGAGGCAGAAACTATTGAGGACTTGCTTACCATGGCTTGGCAGAGTTTGGCTGTTGACTCTGCCTGCATCCAAACTTGCCAACTTCAGGTGGAATTGTGTTTGTGGCAGAAAGAGGACATTTTTTTTCCCAGTGGCTTGTTTGACACATTTGAAGCCATCTCCATAAGGAAGTTCTTCAATGCTCATCATCTTCTTAGAGGTAGGCTGGGTGTTGCCAGGAGTTAACCAGTGTTATTGACACAGAATCCTTAACATAATAAAATCATGTTTAAATTCCATATTCTTTAGGTCTCTGAGGTTTTTAGAGACCTTCTTTATCTATAGAATCACATCTATCTGTTAAACCTAGGATGTATATTTCTGTATTTGACGTGATCATGATTTGATCAAGTAACAATTAACTTGTATTACTTAATTATCCCAGATAGCCTTCAATAGTATTTTCAAAGCGTTGGAGTAAACCCTGTATTATAATTGCGTTGTATGGGTACAATACCTCATATTTGAATAGATGCATAAGTTCTGCTTCACTAAATAAAATTTTCCTCCAAGAAAGATAACCTTGAAAATTAAAATAAAGAAAGCATGAACTTCTGAATAGATAAATTGAAACAATCTCTAGGTAGAATGTAGGTATTGAGAGATGAAACCAAGGGCTAGGAGAGGACAGAGATGAACAGATGGAGGAAGAGAGAGACAGTGAGACTTTGTGCTTAAGAATAGCTGGTCAGTCTTATTGTGTGTGTGTGTGTGTGATAGTATAATGTAATCATGTGAAGCACAAAGATTATTATTTTATTTATTTAACAAAACACTGAAGAACCACAGACAAGGAAAGTATTATGTTACATTCCATTTTTAACTATGGGGAAGAACATCTTCATGGTTTTTAATGTTTGACACCTTCTAGCAATTGAACTACTGCTGTGTTCCCAGCCTTATGAAAAATTGAAAAAAGTGAAATGTGTATATTAAATATGTTTAACAATATCAAAATCCCAACATCATAAACAAAGCACTCCCCAAAGCACACATACAACACAAAAGAAAACTGTACGGGGATGTCAAGCCCAGGCTGACTATTCTGAGGATGGGACTAGATGGACATGAGCTGTTTTCTGTAGATAACTGTGCTATTTTGACTGTTCCAAAAATATACAACTTGTATGAAAGGAAAAGACATTCCAGAAACAAAAGAGAGATGATAGTAACATGCTTTTCTACAATGAGCCACAACGCACAATAGTGTCTGAGACAAAGCAGCAGCGACAACAGAGAAAACCTCTACAATTCACTCCTCCCTCTCTCCTGGGTATTGGGCATAATGGCCCTTTATTTCTATTTTTGAACTGGGCTTTGGTGGAGGGAAATGCTTAGCACTCATTTTTATTTCCATTCTTATGGTGTGTGTGTGTGTGTGTGTGTGTGTGTGTGTGTGTGTGTGTGTAAGAATTCCTTGTTTTTTATTTTCTTATTCTGTTTCTTTGTTGTTGTTGTTGTTGCTATTGTTGTTTTTCTGTTTGTTTTCCAAAGAGATATAAAGAAAGGCTGTGTAGTTGGGTAGGTGGGGAGGTGGGTGGGGAGGTGGGACGACTCTAGGAGGACTTGTGGGAGAGGAACCATGATCATCATATATTTCATATCTTTTCGATTAAAAATAACAAGAAGTCAAACATCCATGTTCTGCCTCACATTCGGATCATAAGGCCTGTGTTAGGCCTGAGAGACAGAAACTCGTTCTTTGAAAAATAAAATAATATGGGCTCATTGACATATCAAGATTTTATGAATACAAGAATCAGGTACTATGCCTCACTGTGTAATCAACATACTAAGACAGGAGAATAAAGGTGTTAGTTAGTAATGTGTCATTGTCTTCAAAAATCTTGAAATTCATGGGTAAGGTACATATCTGAAATTTACACGGATTCAATAGAGTATGATAGAACTTTCATAGGAATATGTGAACCCAAAAGATTCCAGAAGTAAACCACTGAAACATGGTTGATCAAATAATGTGAAATAGGAACTGGATCTGTGAAAAATGATCTTAAGTTTAGAAAGTAGCTCACAGTTTTCAGAAAAAACATGATTATTGGAAGATAATACCATGTCTGAAAAGCTGCACAGGAATTTTTAAAAGTGACAACATTGGTAATGAAACATTGCTTATGAAAATCCCTGATGATATGGCGGAAGAGGAGCTGTGGAATTGTAAACTTTCACTCTCTGGAAGAGTTTAACTTTGTCTTATGAACAATGACAGGTCAAGGAACTAGCTTATGTAAGAACACAAAATCCAAAGGGCAGCCCTGAGCCTTTCTACAGCTTAATTCTTTGGGAAAAGATAATTTTCTTCCTTTAAAAGAGAAACTCTTAGTTTAAAATTGGAAGAAAATAAAATATATTTAATGTTTATATATACAAAATATTTTTTGTTAACCATATATAAATAGTTAACGTCACAGTGCCTTACAGACTTCAACTAAGGCATTCATTGTTCCTATACACATGTTCATTTCTAAGTATATCTTTACAGAAAACAGTCTAAATGTTTATGAGTCATTATCATAATAAAATGAACTGCCATCTAAGCAAGTTAAAGCCCACAGAAGGTTTTTAAACTCATCCTTCTAAAAATAAGGTTGGTAGTATCACTCTATTTATAATTGTTCCATGAATGGCTTATTAGATTAGGGGATTACTTCTTGTTTTATAAATAGCCTGGCACACAAATGCTGCACTTTAAGTTTCTGTTTGAATTGACTTGTGGGTGGTCCTGAACACAACTGGGATCATCACCACCTAATCCTCCTGTCTCCCCAGAACAGTTTTCCTGTTTTTGCCATCCTCAAAGGAAGCAGCTGCCCCACCTTTCCTGGCTTAGTTGGCACAAGGGGCAGCTGTGTTCCCCAAACCACACAAATCACCAGTGAAGCTTAATTTGATGGCTAATAACTGCGACACCCAGAGACTATTTTAATGCTTTTATGTATGTTTCTATAGATTCTTTCCATGCACAGTCTCACACAGCAGAATGTGTGGGCTGTTTAAGAGCTCTGCTATAAAGATTCCAGCCTCTGCGAACTTTTAAATGGGTGGGATCCTCTATTTCTTCCCCTTTTCAGTATTCAACTATCTTTGATGTGCTTTGGCATTTTCAGGATCTAGTTCATCATATGTGACAAATATAGTGACGTGTAGAGAGTTTGGGAGTACGGATAGATGTGCCATGTGCATAGCTTTTGTCATAGAAGGACTTGGTCTCTGTACAAGTTCTGTGAAATGTTTAATCAGCATGAGGAGGAAAGGGGTAGAGAGCAGGTCATAGTAAAAAAGTGATCCCAAATGCTGAGCTTCTTTATGCACAGAATCATATCCTAGGTCAGTCCACTGATTGATGGAACAAGGATGATGTGACAGGACTAGACAAGGCAGAAGTTCCTCATCCTGTATTCTTGCTTAGGCCATTTTAAGCTTGACAAGAATTTTATCTCCTTGATGGGAAGTCCCATGGAATTATTGGACTCTTCTCTAAGAGCCTGAGGTACAGATGTTCCAGCTAGGTTGTTTTAGCCTTTTCACCTGCCTGTTTGTGCAGAATCCCCTCGAGCTAATTGATTATCTTACTTCTGGTAAGCTGTTAGTTTGAGGGAAGCACATCCTACTCCACAGCACCCCCTGAGAGAGACAGCAGGATGTGCTTTTGATCTGGACATTGACGCTATACGTAGGTCCCTTAATAGGTCCCCAAATATATAAGTGTAGTCTCAGCTGGTTGGAATAAAGACTTTCAGTTCACTATGAACTCTGTCTGAGTTAGCAGCTCTGGTGAGCTCCCCATAACAGAGAAGGTAGGTTCATAAACAGATGAGATTTTGTGTACATTGCTACTGCACATCCTTTTATATGATGTCTGAATTTGACAGGGTTAGCTGTTCATTTTAACAGCTCTGTTTAGAAATATGAAATATACCCTGTTCTCATTCGGTGCTTCTTAGAGGTTTTCAAGTACTTTTAGTATTGGAAATCTCATTTTAAACTTTAAAAGTGCATTCTATTTCTGCTTTCCCAGAGATCCTGGGATAGGCATGAAAGGAAGGTTGAGGGTTAATGTAACTTTAGCTTTGAGAAGTTTTGGCTTTTGACTTATAGTTCCCTCTTCTTGGTGTTGTACTCCTTCTCTGGTCCTTTGTAGTTCCCTGCTTCTCTCACCTACATGATGGTAGAGTTCACATAACCCATGAACCATCTGCTATGCTCAGGTTGTGCCTGTTCAGGAAGATTTCACTAAGCTATGCTTTGTTGTGCCCATCTGACCTATGGGAAATTCCATGTGCTCTTGTCAGTCCTCTCATTCCTGATCTTGCCATGCTTATGAGAATAAGCTCTAAGAAAGGATGCTCATGTTTAAGGATACAGCTTTGTCATAGGGGCATATGCTCTCTGTAAATATTCTGGTATATTTATGGTCAACTTAAGGGGGAAACAGGTGGAGAGTTGGGTCACAATGAAAAGAAAAACAACAACAAAAACCAAACAACAAGCAAAATTTCCAGATTCTGCTGTTGACTTACAGGCATTCTAGAGCTCTGTGCTTCTGTGGCTACAGTTTTATTATGGCAATTTGCCTTTTCTACAATTTGGATATTTCCTCTCTGATTTCTTTGTTGGTCTCAATGAGGAAAGTGTCAGAGGGAAATTTTCCTCAAAATTAATTCTAAAGTATCTCAGCAGTTGTCAGTAAGTATTTCTCAAACAGGTCAGCAGGAGGATATGATGGACACCCCATAAGGAAGATGTTATTTCAATTACATGGGATTCTTGTCACAATTGACATCAGCATAGTCTATTATATTTTTGAGAAAATGGGAATGGCTGCATTTATTATTTTGGTTCCTTATTAAAAAAAACACTACATGATATTTTTAAATTATGTTATGTAAAAGGATGATTTTAGCAATAATATACATTCTTTTTAAAATATGTTTTATTCATTTATTCGTTTTACATCATTGTTATCCCATCCCTTGTATCCTCCCTCCCACTTTCCCCTTACTCCCCTCCCCTATGACTGTGACTGAGGGTGACTTCTTCCCCCTGTATATGCTCATAGGGTATCAAGTCTCTTCTTGGTAGCCTGCTATCCTTCCTCTGAGTGCCTTAATTTCCTCCAAATCATGTTAGTTGTGATCATTGTTTTGAAGAAAACAAAGAATATTGGCAAGAGTAGATTCACCTGAATGATACTATGGCTGAGAAGTAAGTGCCACCAAAGGTGTTTGTACAAATGGAGAGTTTAGGCCATGTTGTGAAAACGGGTTCTATTAAAAATGTGACAGGTTTTGGAATTGAGACTACAATCCCACTATTCCTATCACTGCTCCAAGCTACTCTCAGGAAGAGGGAAGCAACAGATCTTCTCTGGGAGCCTCAGTCTTGACTCTAGCTCCAAGATGACTTTGATTTCAGACATTGCCTTTTTGGAAGTAGAAAACGATGCATTTTCTTTTTTATGTTATATACTTTATGATTATTTTTAGCAAAGCTATAGGAGACCAATGTATCTAATACCTATAGTAACAGAACTGGAGTCACCTTGAAATTTAAATGTTGGAATCTAATACTTAAAATGACATTGAGAAGTTTGATTTTTTTTGGAGATGACTAGAGGATAGAAAATTGGTTACTGTGAAGTGAAAGAGGCTTGACTCCAGGCCACTTCTGTCACATATAGATGCAGCATTCCCTCTGTGGAATGGGCCCTCATCAGACTCCAAATCTTCCAGCAAGCTAGACTTGGACTTCTCAGGCTCACAAGTGTGAGAAATAAGTGTCTGCTACATATAAGTCACTAAAAATAGGGACATTTGTTGTGACAGCTAGAGCAGATGACAGAGAAAACCCACTGTAAACCTCAGTCCTCAACTCACTTGGCCTATCCAAAGTATTTTGAGATTGTTGATTTTTTTCCACTTGAATTTGTGACAACAAGAGTGGAACTAGAGAACGTCGTGTTACATTAAATAAATTGTTCATAGGAAGCCAAATCCTGTGTGTTTTCTCTCACATGTCATTCGGCATCCAGAGGGATAGCTTGGGTTCCATTGATGGGTAGGTGGCTATCCAAAATGACACACATAGGCAGATCCAAATATTCATGCCCTGATTCAGTCATTGCATATTGTATGAATGTGATAATAAATAAACAATCCAAATTATTTTTATTTATTTATATATAAAAGGTTCTATTTTGTATTTGTGTATCAAAGGCTTTAGAATCTTAACAGCCTGCAGTTGACATTGGAGGATTTACTGATGAAAAATTCTACCTTTACATATCATTTCTCACATATTTGTTGATCCAAATTTTATCAAACTTAACAATTCAAAGTTCTTTTCTACTTTTCTGATATGTCAAGCAATTTAACATTCTTTGTTGAAATGCCATGTAGGCTGGAATATAAGCCACCTCTCAGAATGTTGTTCTGTGCATGAGGACATCCATTTTTGTAATATATATTTTTGTAAGTACTATTAAATAGAATACTGTGGCCCAATTATATCCTGTCCAATAACAAATGATTTCAAGTGGAATGATACCTGCAGTTTTTAAAAAGGTTTGGCCGGGGTGTCTTCATACATGTGCATCAATACACCTTGTTTTCATTTGTTTTCTTCACCTCACTCCCCTCCACACTCCTCCGGCTGCTTCCCTCCTGCCCGCCCCAGTGAGTGGCACCTGAGTTTTCTTATTACATGCATTACCTGAGCCTATTCCCATTTTGCTTAAGATATTTTTCTCTCCTCTCATCATCCTCTTTCTAATTCCATGGTCTTTAAATACCAATATTAAAAATACACATTGCATGTATAATTTAAAGTCAAAAGATTGAAAATGTCCTATCACACAAACATTAATCAAAAGAGAGTAAGATTGGTTATATAAATATAAAAGTAAAGGTGTTAGAGCAATAACAATTCCCAGAGAGAGAAAGGAACATTAGGTATGATGCAATGATCAATCCATCAAAATGACATGACAATCCTGAATATGTAACAAAAATCATAGCTGGAGCATATGTGAAACATCAACTGTTAAGACTGAAAAGAAATACAAGTCTGCAAGTATGGTTAGAGAC
Source organism: Acomys minous (assembly GCF_964271855.1). Taxonomy (NCBI): domain Eukaryota; kingdom Metazoa; phylum Chordata; class Mammalia; order Rodentia; family Muridae; genus Acomys; species Acomys minous. The sequence goes on from NC_140487.1 coordinate 29,606,250, forward strand.
TGGGAAGAAAACAGGACTTTGTCATCACCCGCAATGTGTCCAGTTCACATGTATATAGCACCATCCAACAAAAACAACACAAACATTTTTTTTTATCAATTATCCATGGAATACATCAAGATAAAGCATATCATGTGTCCTAAAGTAAACTTTTTTGAAAGAATATAAGTCATATTCTCATACACTATAATTAATCTAAGAACCATAAAACAAGATTTTTTCTAAGCACTAAGAAAATTTAAAGTACATTCACAAGAAATATGTGTATAAATGGAAGTATAAGTATAAAGAGAAAATAATGTAGGACAGGCCATATATCACACACTTGTCAAAAATTAAGGCATGAAGCTTATAAGTTTTTATATACTCAGGCTACATAATGAAAGACTGACTTAAAAAAAAAATATATATATATAATGTGTGTGCATACATATATGTGTGTATGTTTATTGAACATCATAAATTTAAAAGACAATATTGTAAAGTCTAAATGATGCAGACATGACAATGCTTAAATTTTGTAGCATAAAATAATTGTAGAATAAAAGGGAAAATTCTCCAAATAATACTTTTATCATCCAACTCAAGAGACTAGGACAAAAAGAGTACACAGCAAATGGAATGAACGAAACAGGAGGAAGGAGCTGTAGTGACAATCTTGGTCTTTTCAGAAACATAAAATTTATGTGAACATGTTTTTGTTTTAATCCAAAGTATGGGATATGGGACTGCTTCAGATTGACCATAGCAGCTAATTATGACTTGTCTTATTCTCTGGCAGTGGCGTGATTTTGCAAGATGAGGATCATTTACTTTTGGAATTCTGTGGATTCTTGAGAGTGTATACAGCGCTGGAGCCCCAAGAGGAGCTGGGTGGCTCCTGCTCCCGCTGCTGCTGGCCCTGCTGTTTGCTCCTGCTGCTGTTGGTGGTTGTTGTTTGCTCCCGCTGCTGCTAGCGGTGCTAGCTGCTGTATGCTGTATGCTGGTTGCTGATTGGAGATATCCTGAAGATTAAGATCAAATTTGCTTCAAGGCACTTGATATTCCTAATCAGCAGGAAATAGTCTAACACTAACAATCTCCCATTCCCTCTTTAACCTTCTTTCTCTCCTACCTAGTGTTGGGGAGTAAGGAATGGATAAAGGTGGTGTAGGAAGGTAGGAAAGAACGCAAGGAAGCACCCAAAAAGTTTGGTTATAAGGAATAGAAATCAATAAATTAGGGGGAAAAAACTAGAGAAAATTTATTTTAAAACCCACTGGGGTGTGTGTGTGTGTGTGTGTGTCTGTGTGTGTGTGTCTGTGTCTGTGTGTGTGTGTGTCTGTGTGTGTGTGTGTCCATGAAAGTATACAATGTGTGTTTACAAATCCATGTGGAAGCCAGATGACAAACTTTGGTATGTTTCTCAGTAGCTACCAACCTCATTGTCCGAAAAATGACCTCTCATTGGCTTGGGACACAACAAATAGACTAGGTGTCTGGCCTATAATTCCTCAGTGTCCCTTCATCTCTACTTTCCCATTACTCAACTATAAGCATGTGCTACCATTTATGCCTCTTAAAATATGTGTTCTGGGATCAAACTGAGGTCATCATGCTTCAAGGCAAATGCTATCCTGATTGAACTATATCCCCATATCCAAGAGTCGGCTATCCAAAAATATTAATATAATTGACAGAACTACAAGAATTAGAAGATGAAAAAAGTTAAGAGTGCAGCTTAGAACAGTAGTGTAAGGAAGACTCAAGGTTAAATTCTCACCAATACAATACAACAACTAAACATAAGTTATAATTTAAGGTGTGAAATGGGATATACCAAAGACTCAGTATACATAAAAATGAGAAGTTAAAATTATGAACAAGTATAGGAGATGAATTGATAACATGGGTAAATAAACCAATTTCTTAAAAGTTATAAGTTCCCATATCTTACTTAAATACAAAATGTATAATCAGAATAGATACAAAAGGTAAGAAATTTGCAAAATTCATCCACAAAAACAAATCTTCAGGAAAATGTCATTGTATTAGAAAATTCTGCTACACATTTAATGAATATATTATAAAACTTAAAATGTTCTGTGGGTGTTCATTATACATACAGAAGACTAAAGTTTTCTATGAGAAAATAAAAAGACCTGTTTCTCTCTGTGTCTCTGTCTCTGTCTGTCTCTGTCTCTGTCTCTGTCTCTGTCTCTCTCTGTCTCTCTGTCTCTCTCTGTGTGTGTGTGTGTGTGTGTGTGTGTGTGTCTTTAACTTGTTAACTATTCTTCACTTGTTATTTTTCTAAATTTCATCACTAGTCTTTCTTCACAAGCATAAGGACACCACACCTGCTGCCACAACAGAGATGTTGTGCCAGGCTTGAAAATCTTTTTGATATTTGACTTAATTTATTTATAGTAAAACCCACTTAAGTACTCAAAAGGTGTCAATCACATCACTGGAGATTAAAGTCTAAAACTAGAGTGTTGTTAGGGGGTTGGCATGTTTGGTTCCTGGTGAGAGGTCTTGTCCTGGCTTTTAAAATTCTTTCTTTCTTTGTTTCCTCCTTCCTTCCTTCCTTCCTTCCTTTCATTGTTTTTGTTCTGTTTTGTTTTGTTTTAATTAATTAATTTTTTTTCGAGACAGGGTTTCTCTGTGTAGTCTTGGCTGTCCTGGACTTGCTTTGTAGACTAGGCTGGCCTCGAACTAACAGCGATTCACCTGCCTCTGGGATTAAAGATTTATTGACTTTACGTCTGGATTGTAGACCTCTCCCTGTCTTCTCTTTTCCTGGTCCAATCCTTGCTTTCTCTTCCCCATTCCCCCTTCCCTGTTCCTCAGAAAAGAGGATGACTCCCCACCAAATCATCACAGCTCATCAAGTCACATCAGGGCTGAGCAGGTCCTCTTTTCCTGTGGCCTGGCCAGGCAGCACTGCCAAGGGGAACTGATCAAAACGTAGGCAACAGAGTCCATGTCAGCAACAGCTCCCACTCCCCTTACCAGGGGACCAACATGAAGACCAAGCTGCCCATTGCTTGCATCTGTGTAGGGGCCCTAGGTCCAATCCATTCATTGTCCTTGGTTGGTGTTTCAGTCTCTTTAAACTACCTCTGGGCCCTGGTTAGTTGGCTCTGGTGATCTTCTTGTGGAGCTTCTGTCACCTCCAAGTCTATCTACCCTTCCCCCCAGTTTTCTACAAGACCCTCTATGCTTGTCTTAATATCTCGTGTCAGTCTCAGTATCTGTTTCAGTCTTCTGATGGTTCAGCCATTAAAGGCTAGGATCACAACTAAAATTTCCATTTCCTTGCACATAGTAGAAAGACAGTGAGTAACACTCTTTAACTATTTTTGTAGTTATTAATCCCATGGGATTTGCATTCAATCTCCTGACTTCACCTAGCCCTATTCACCTCCCAAACCTCCAAATACCATGACGTTAAAAGTTGGACCTTTGATATATGAAGTTGAGGATGAACAAATATTCAGATTTGTTCTATCCTATAACTTATACTATTAATTCATAAGTGCTACACAGAAGAATCTCTTTCTCCGTAACAGTTTCCTGATTCATGCCATGCACAACATCTTTGTGTGTTCTTCTTTTATAATACCTGTAATTATTTATTGAAATGTACTATAGAATTTAATGGGAATAGTTATCAAATTTTGAGAAACTACCATGTGCCTGAAAGTTATGAAATGCTGACATAGGGAGTTCTACACAGTTGGTACACTTCCTTATGGGGTATCAAAGTATGCAACACCCCAAACTGCATTCACTCTACCACCTTAACTTGTGCACATGCTCACTCTTTAATAATTTCTGTACCTATGTTACCTTAGAGTTTCATATCACACTTATGATATATTTTATTTTCTTATAGTTAAATTGCATATTTAAACTCTATTTTTAAACTTCGCAAAAATGAATAATTTTAATACTTCTTACAATTTAAGTTGTTGCTTCAAACTAGAAATTATTTTTAATTGATAAGTACTATAACTTATAAAATATTTACACACTTAGCTAATATGAGTTAATTCTATTTAATGTTATTTGAATGATATATTTCTAAAAATTGTTTTAAAAATTCAGTTTTGTGTGTATTTCTTTTCTCTTCCTTCTCTTCTGATTGTTAATTCTTTATCCCATCACTTTTTATTAAAGTGAGACCTTATGTAATCCAAGTTGACCTAATATTCAGTAATTAGATTAATCTGCCTTGAATTCTTTATTTTCCTGTGTTTACTACCACAGATTCTATGTATATAGCATGATACTGGGCCAGAAATGTATAAATTTCTTGTGACACAATCATATTTATATGTCATTTTTTAATACTAAAATTTAAATAGACAGAGCATTTTCATATATCTATTAAAATATTATTCTAATTTAAATGAACCTGTGCAAAATATACATAGGCATCTTATTTTGGAAAAATAACATTATAACCATACTTCTAAATGTACATATAAGCAAAACCTATAATTTCTCTAAGGCTTCATGAATAATAATGGAGCATAATTTGAGTGAACCAGAATTACAAATTTTGTCCACTGTTGTTGACATGAGGAGACTGTATTTCTCTCCTGACTGATAAAACTTGTTTTATGTCACAATCAAAAGATATAACCTCTATTTATCACAGTTCCTGAAACGAAACCTCAATTTCTCTTAAATGTGTAGAATTGAATACTATCCTAGTATTTAATATGAGTGAAGACAGATGTAACTGTATTTCTGCAGTTGTTCTGTATTCTGTTTTTATGTTATTAAATATACATTTTATACATAAATATACATTTATTAAATATGCATTCATATGTTACACATATATACAATAAATTACCTACAACAAGAAGGACCATGACACAATCAGGAATTATATTCATGTTACATTCATAGTGTTTTGGATTTTTGTATTAGGAAGAAGAAAATATCTTTCCTATCTTGGTGAGTTTAAAATTCTGAATGTAAATCAATATGTACCATATCTCATCATTATCAACTTAAAACATCTTTCTACACCTAGAAATATCTTAGCCCCTAAACAACTAAGCTTCAGTGTAAACAAAACTATCTGGTCTTCAAGCCCAACAGAGACTTTCGAAAAAATAAAATTAATTACCTGAGTAAGGTTAGCAGCTTCCCAAATGAGAAGATGACAGAGAAAGTTTGCTGCCTGAACAGTCACCAAAAATTTTTTATAATGTTGGAGCATCATTTTCTGCCTTCCGTCCCAATATATCTGACAGACATATTTGTGAGATGGGAACTATAGAAGACTTGCTTAACCAGTCTTGGTAGAATTTGGCCATCGACTCTACCTGCATCCAAGCTTGCCCTTTCCTAGGCAGAATTCTGTCTGTGGTAGAAACAGGGAAGACATTTTGCTCAGTGGCTTGTTTGCCACATTTGGAATGATCTCAATAAGGAGGTTCTTTGATGCTCTTCATCTTCTTTGAGGAAGGCTAAGTATTCCAGGAGTTAACATGTTTCATTGTAAACATATCTTTGAAATAATAAAAATACCTTTAAATGCCATATTCTATCTGTCTCTGAAGTTTTTGAAGACCTTATCTAAGTATTTTGCCTTATCTTTCTATAGAATCATATCTATCTGTTACACCTAGGATGCATATTCTTGTGATAAAACAGACTAATAATTGATATAACCATGATTTGATCAACTAACAATTAACTTGTATAACTTACTAATCCTAAACATCCTGCAATACCACTTTCAGAAAAAATGTTCAGTATTCTTGAAGGCTGAGCTGGAGAAGAGTCACATTCCTATCAATAGGATGAAATCAGAAAAGTAAGGCTTGCTCACAGTATTTTACTTTAGGTCTACTTGATTTCAGAATTACTATCTGACCACAGTATCAAATCTTTCATCTTTAATTTGTTAATGTTAGATGCTGAATTTATTTTATACTATTTGTCAACAAATAATAGAGGCAGATTCAATTGGCTGAGTCATCAGTTGTCAATTCTGGAAGTTCACTGAAATCATGTAGGATGGTTTTTTAAAAAATTTATTAATTTATTCTTTTTACATCTCAATGGTTATCCCATCCCTTGTATCCTCCCATTTTTCCCTCCCTCCCATTTTCCCCTTATTCCTCTCCCCTAACTTGGTTATTATTGACCAAGTTCCTCACTCTGTACATATGACATTGAACATATAACTATACATATTTTATTAAGAGATGTTTCTCTATTCTTTGGCTATAGATATCAACAAAAGGTCTGTTTTAGCCAGTAGAATAGAGATGTATTTTTTTAAGGGCTTTAAAAGCCCTACTTCACTGAGACATACTTTATTTAGTACTTCTCCTACCATTAGATGGCTGGGATGCTCCTGACATGGGATCTGGAAACTGAACCCAAAACTTCTGCAAGAACAACATGTGCTATTAACTACAGAAGCATCTTCTCAATCCCAAGATTACAATATCCAAAAACATGTTCGCATGCCATTTTCAATATTTTTTAAAAAAGAGATGTTAATAATTCACTCAGAAACAAAGTCATAGAATTTTCAGACAAGAAGTTGGTGTTGCTAATTTTGTATTAATTTTATGAAGACTAAAACAATTTTTGGACATAGGAGTTGTCTTAACAAGACAGATTGTGTTTTTAATAGAACACTTAAAATAAATTTAACAAAGCCTTACAGATTTGAAAACTAAACCTTCACATAGTACATGAAAATATAAATACTTGTTGCCAAATGAATAATATCCCCACATTTATGTTGCCAAAGAAACTTAGCACAATTTTATTGTAGTTGGGGTATCCACTTACAGCATTGGAAAGAGTCCAGCCAACATTTTTTAATAGAAGAGAAATGAAGAATTTGACAACAGACAAGTATGGGTAAAGCAGGTTCAGTGTATGGTTATGATTAGTACAAATTCTTGCTAATTCTTTAAGAATTGTATACATTTTATTTTAATCATATTCACACCACTCATTCAGGTCCTTCCATATCCACCCCATATTTCACACTCACTCAGCTTTGTGGCTTCGTTTTCTCATAAACCTACCTAGTTTAATAAGTGCTGACTATATACCGTTGTGTTTATGGCCATCAACTGTATTGTGTTCCACATACCAGAGGCCACACCCTCAAAGAAACCTAATTCTCCTTCACAGGCAGCTAAAAATTAGCAATAGCCTCAAAATTGTAGCTTCTCATTCAAATAGCTAACAGACTACAATACAAATAAAGAGAAATAATTAAGTACCAGTTTACTGAATAAGGCAATTAGAGATTGAAAGTTGACTGACTGTCACTATAGAGACATGTTAGATATAGTGAATTTGAAAATAACAGGTAAGAAAAATGTTCCCATAATTTCACACTATGACAGGCATTTTTGTGAGTAACTAAAATTAAGAGCATAAAGTTATATTTTGGATTATAAGAACGAGAATAGCTACTCACTGTTTACTTTCATAACTGTATAGGAACCAGTTCATGGTCGCCATGCCCCCATGCATATATCAATCTAATTCTGTGAAGGAAAAATACTCTTAATTGCAGAAGATACAGCTGATCCAAAACTTTGCCATTAGAATCCACAATGGCTGGCTCCTGACCTTGGGAGGAAATTAATTCAGTAGCAATTAATTGGCTAAATTATAGCTAACTAATCACATTTTACTAACAGGTTATACATTCAGTGAGACAAGCTATCTATCATATTGACAGTGTTTAAAAAACATTTTAAAAGCAGCAAATGAAAATATAGAATATATTTATTTCACTTGCATTTGTAGAAGTGTGCTCATTTCATAATATGGCATACTACAATATGGATCTACCATTTTTATACTTTTTATTTTTATATACACTATTCCATAAGTTGCAAAAATGTATTTATTACTCCTTTATCAGTAATTAGGGTATATATATGTATATGTATGTATGCATATCATATATATATAATATATATATATATATATATATATATATATATATATATCATTGTATAATACACCAAGGTGATATAGTTAGTCCTAATTAATGTTTTCTCTGTGGCTTCCTACTACTGTGACTTTTCATCATCCCTCTTCTGCATCATTTCCTAAATAAGTCTACAAAATCTGTAATTAGGCACTAAAGTCAATTGGACTTGAAGTAGTTCTTCTAGAAGGCTTTTTCCTCCATGCAATAGAATGCTAATAGCTCCTAAAGCTTCCAGGCAACAGCAAAGATAAGTCTTCCTGGAAAAAACCCACCCCAAGGGCCTTGATCCTTAAAATACATGAATATATATATTATATATATATGATATATATCATAGAATCATTTTATATAAACTCTTTCATAGAACAGCACTAACAAAAATTACTTCATAAAAAGTAGATAAGCAATATTTAAGTGGTTCATCCAGAAAATTATTAATGAAATACACATAAACTTTCTATTGAATCAATATAGTGCTTATATCAAAACAATGGGAAATATTTTAAATATAAGTATTTTGAGGTTATAAGTACTATTCCATAACAATAGTAATAATACTTATGCAAGTTTTAAGTATTAACCTATGCATATGTTTTGCATATGGATTTAAGAAATATATTTGTATCTATGTTATTTGTAGTATCCAATGATGAGTTATTGATATTTTTGTCACATTCCGTCGGTGATGCTTCATTACTAGAAGTTTATGCCTTTTACTACTTGGTTCATAATTCAGATTCTTGGCATATGGTTGGAATTTTATGACTAAGCTAAATCATGTTCAGCTGTCCTTATTTTAGGCTTTCTGTCTATTTGTCTGGTACTGTTACTATTTTGTAACCCAATGTTAAGGAAACACTGCAAACTGCAATTTTGTACTATTACCTACTCTATTGTAGAGATTGAACAGGCTAAATTACCATTTCTTCTTTTATGAGATAAGTTTGTCTTCCTCCAGTTTTAATTATATTCTTGCATGATAATTATTGGTTACCTTTTCATGCTTTGTTCATAATTGTAAATCAATAAAATGTATTATATGCTATTATTATTTGTTCAAATGTTTTAAGTAATGATTACTTTAAGGTTATGATTCAGGGCTTGCTATGAATATAAAAAGTAATTATTGAAATTTTAACATTTATATAATTTATCTGGTGAAAATATTACATGTTATTGTTCGTATTATAGAAAAGAGAAAATTATTATTAAGACATAATGTTTTTAAAAGTTATTTTTAAAACCTCCAAAATAAGCTATAACTATGCAGGTTATAAAATACCGTGGGTATTATATTCGATGATATTGAATCTTTAAAATAAGTATACTTATATTGTAAGGTTATATTATAGTAAAACTATTAATATTTCTGATATGTAGGAAATATGAACTTTGTTGTCAAACTAAGTGATAAACATTTGAAAAAATATTAGATCATGAAATATATCAAAAGTTTTATGTTTGGCTTTTGCAACTCAATTAATAAATGGAAACTTAATAGGAAGCAAGTATCAGCTCTAATTTGAGAATTTCATCTTACAGGATTCCTCAAAAGCTCTTTAGGAAATATCTTCTACTGCCCTTCCAATGGCTGCACCTGGGCAGGCTGACTCCAACATTTCTTAGCCATCATTTTCTTCATCTTAAGCTCCATAGATATTGAATTTCTTCACAAGGAGAAACATGGGTTTTTGTCTCTGTCTCATAAGGTGTAGAGAAGAATAATCTGCAGAATTCTCAGTCTGAAAAAATATATGCACTTCACACTCCTCCATCCAAGGCTCAGGGATCATTGCAAAAGACAGTATATGAAGACCATACAACCCAAGGCAGTAGATGATTACAAGGAGACACTGCCCTCTGGGCACGGCAGGATAGCTGGACATATAAGCTCACAGCAGTTTCAACAACGTCTACTAACTTTGTACAAGTGCCAGCATAAGGGCGGAGGGGAGCATACAAAGTCTCATCCCTAGCAGAAGGGCTTTTGTCAATTGTTAGTTGCTAGGAGAAGGAGGGATAGTTTTCTGAAGACTCTAGTCTTTGGTAATGCAAACATGGTCAAGTAGAAAGTCACTTATTTAAGAATATTTGGGCAGCACAAATTGGCTTTGGAGGATTTTTTTTGTTCAAATTTTTTTTAAGGAAGAGGGGTGGGTCTCAGTAGAGTTAAAAGGAAAATTGAATATAATCAAAACAAGCTGTAAGAATTTCCCAAAGAACTAATAAAATAATATATATTATTAAATATTGTATATTAGCTAAATCACATTGCATACCAACAAGAGTAGATGAACTAATATGTAACTGTCTTATATTTGAGTCTGTGTTACATGTTAACTGCCTTCTGCCACTATTCATTTAATTTAAATGAAAATATAAAAAGACTTTTTCAGAATAAGCATTAAAGAAAAAGGGAGTGTGCTGACACATAGTTTATATTCTTAACACTAATCTGAATGCAAACTTGTGAAACCATGACAAGTGGACCACGGAATCCACCGTGGGTTATACCATAATAGGAAACTATATATATGGAAATAATAAAACAATGATCATAGTTATAGGAGTTATAAGTTACTGACATCCTGCAATTTAAGTCCTATGATCTGGGGATCTATTGTACATGTGCTACTGTCTGTCCACACAAGGAATGTACAAAAATTGCTGGGTTATTCTCCCATGTACTCTCCCACAAATATTACTTGTACATTTTACCCTGGGCTCCTATATATAGAGATTCCAAATTAACCAGTCTTGCGTAGGGCCTAAGAAGAGGGTTTAAAAACCTCTTGCATGGATTGAACAGATTTTGAGTCTGGAGGAAACATTCTTTTAGCCACAGGCCTATGCCTTCATATAGCAGCTGCTACTCAGGTTGGCTCTGCCACACATGAGGCAAATGGAGATATCAAGATTTGACTAAGAAGTTTCTCAAAGGGTGGTACCTAACCATGAACTTGTCTTACCTGGAGACAAATGAGACATGGAAGTTCTGACCCTATTAGGTCTATCAAATGGGAAATGCCAGGAGTGGGGTTCAACCAACTATGGTGTAATAAGCCCTACTCTTGACTCTTACAACCACCATAGGTGAAGATGTATCATAAAGCTAAAGAAACCCATGATGCTTTTCTTGTCTGCTGGAGTTTCCATTGGGAATTTCAAGTTCAAATCTATTTAGGTTTATTGATTTCATATCTTGAATGTATATGTGATTTACACTTCATGCAAAGATGCTACAGATTCAGCTTCATGATAAGGTTTTCTTCTATTATTAATTTTACTAGTCAGGCTCCTAAAGTATATGTGTAGTTCACACATATGTTATATAGGTTAAATATATTTGCAATATAATTTGATGTGTTCTTTTATTGATACTTTGCTAGTATAAACTTTTGAATATTAGACTTATTTTTAGCAGTAAAATTGACATAGTGGACATGAATGAGTAAGCAACTATATTATCTACATTTTAGATCATCTGTGTTATCTAAACTTTTTCATTAAGTTTCATTGTCTAACTCTATGTAGAAAATGTGTGTGCGTGTGTGTGTGTGTGTGTGTGTGTGTGTGTGTGTGTGTGTGTGTGTGAATGATAGCCAGTGTAATGTATACTACATGACTGTTGCATATTGTTATGATTTGTATTTATAACCACATTACGAACTTAACATAGGTGAGCATTCAGACACTGGTTACACAGTAAGGTTTGGGGTGTTTAATACTATAGCCTAATGTTCCCTCACATTCATAACCAGATTCACTCAAAGTTATTCACTGTGTTTTTCAACAATATCTTACACTTGAGCTTTTAAAATTATCTTTATTTATTTTAAACTTCGATTTCATCCTGTGTCAAACAGAAACAGTAGCATCTTTCAGAACAATATGGTGAAGTGGTGAAGTTTGTCCACAACAGAAAATGTAATACTCCAGTGCATTGGTAGAATCAACATATATAACACTTTCATGCATAATGACCAGAAGACAGTACTAACTAGGTGCAGTTCTTTTAATCTTTAGTGTTATGTACAAATAGTTATTTAAATGACAGTAACTTTTTTCTTTTTTAGAGTTTAAGATTTTAGAGGCTGTGTGAAAATAATCTATTTTGTTTTGTAAGTAACTAATATTTTCATTGTGCAGTTTAAAAGGGCTTTTTGAGAGAGAGAGAGAGAGAGAGAGAGAGAGAGAGAGAGAGAGAGAGAGAGAGAGAGATATTTCAGACCTATAAGAACTAGAAAAAGGGTTAACAAAGGGTTCTGTATAGTAGGCGATTGTTCATTGTAAATGCTGTGGAACCTTGATAAAATATGACCTGCTATAGCATGAAATTTAGCATAATCCTATTGATTGGTGCTTGTTAGTGAAGAAAAAAAAAACCCAGAAGGTTCTTGTTAAACTATTTTATCTATATCTCAATTGCTTGGCAAAATCCCAAAGAATCATGTTTTAATGAAGTCCATCTTGGGGACAAAATGGAACAAAATACTTTTGTTTTCACTTTCATGGAACTCTTAAAGCATTTGTGAAATAAATGAAGGACAGATACTGATAGGCATCACATGTCTGGGTGTTAAAAGGAAAAGACATTCCTGATTAATGTAAAGTAAAATATAATGAAGTTTTTATATGAAGCTTTAGGAATGCAAAACATAAGATAAGAATTGGATACTTAGAGTTGGTTAAAGTTCATGCTAATTTATTTTTATATTTATTTATTGACAATTTTATACAATATGTTTTTATCACATTCATTGTACTGTCCTTACTCCTTCCTGAACCTCCCCACCACTCCATGTACCCTGTTTTCTATGATTTTATTTTGACTAAAACTTCATGAATAATTCCACAATTCAACTAATACTCACAGATTTTTAACAATGTTTATAGGCCTTTATTTTCTGAATATTATAAATTTTAATTTGATTTTTAATTTGACTTTTTAATTTTTATGTATAAAATATACTGAACAGTTATGGACTATAAACTACTTACAATTAAATACCATACTTTATATGCATTTTATTTTAGATAGTGTCTGAAAACTCCAATGATTTTTACAATGTTAGAATGCATAATAGGCACCTGAAATCAGGGACTAGATTATTTTATTTCTAGTGTTATATATCAATACTCATTTATATGATAGTAGGCTTTTTATTTTTAATATAATTAGCTTTAGAGACAGAACAATCTATTTTGTGTTGTGGGTAATTAGTAGTACCATTGTATTCATTAAAGTTTTCTCAAAAGAAGTTTCCAGACCTAAAAAGCCAGCATGTGTGATAACAGAAGGCTGTGTTGAGTAAGCTATATAAATATTCTGTTCATGTGTTCAGAATGAGTGAAAGTATTTTTGCACTGATGACTCTTCACCATAAGCATGGTAAAGTAATATATGCATTTCTTTTTGTGGGGAGATAAGAACTCCTAGTCCTGACGTGTCCTTCTAAGGAATATACATTAGGAATGCCCCACCCCAAACTCACTTTATCCCCATTTTGTGTTCCCTCCTAGGAGCTAAAGTGACTAAGTGACTGCTCACCCTAGAAGTGGCTTGGCCACGCTTTTCCATCTTATCTCCATTCTCACCTCCTTTAGGCATTTAGTTAGGAGTCCAGTTTTTCAAGTCTGTCCCCAGTCTGTTAGAAAGCTTGACTTACAAGGCTTGTGATCCTAGTTTGGTGGGAGAGAGGACACACAGAGTCCTGTCGTTCTCCAGTTATTCCTACACTGGTATAGATGCACCTGTCAGATTCTTAGGTTAAAAGCAAGGACATCAGCACTCAGAGAGTAGGATATAGAAAACTGACATTATCCGCTCCCCCCCCCCCTTTTTTTCTATTTCTACTTTTTGAACTCAGATAGGAAAACGTGAAGTATTGTGCATTAATTCTCTTGAATTTCAATAATATGGATTCATATGTTACTTACATTGGACACATCTTTGGCACAAAGGTCTGGATGGTGAAGACAGTGTGAAGATAATTAACTCTCCTCAGTTGAATCCCAATAGCACAGCCTATGTGGGAAAGCATGGGATGAGACACACAAGTGTTTTTTCATTTAAAATGTCATAAATAAGACTTGAAAGAATACCATAATGACAGTTGATTGGGAGACATGGTATTTATGCGGTAACAGAGAATGCCACAGCACAGTTTATTTATCATGAATATCTGCTAGGTACTTTGGAATCACTCACAAGTAGACAGCAAACATACATACTTATAATTCTAAAACCAGCCCTACATATTTAATTCTAAGCACCATGGTTCCATTTAGGGTAGGTTTTTCTTTTCTTTTTCTTCTTTTTCTTCTTCTTCTTCTTCTTCTTCTTCATCATCATTAATTTATTCAGATTACATGCTGATTATTATTCTTAACTTGTCCAGTCACTGATCTTCTGAAATCCTCATGATTTGGCAGGTAATATTTTCTTTGTGTTAACTACCATTTGTGTACTATATTACTAATTTGATACTGAAAAGACTTATGTGTTTCCAGCATTTTCCTTTATGTCTCAGTTTTGTCAGAATTTCAACTTTTTGCTTGGTTTGAAGTTGTTTTTTCTTTGTTATTTTTTTTTTTCTGAAGCTAGGTCTGTCTATGTAGCCCTGGCTGGGACTTCATATGTGTACCAGGTTGGCCTCAGCCTGAAACACACAGAATACCTCAAGCCTCTAGCTCCCATGTATTGGACTTAAAGGCACACACAACCAGATCAAAATATTTTGATAACACTCTACATTTCTATGATTAACAGTGTTCTGTTCTTCTGAAATGGAAGGCAGTGAATGGTAGTACAAGCATATAGTTCCCCTTGGTCAAGAAAGAAAGATGGAAGAACCTCAAATTCAGCTGTTGCCTGGGTTTAGGAGTGATAAGCAAGGCAGCCTATACAATTTACAAAGTTGCTACCTCAAATTAGAAAGTGAAAATTAAAATAAGAATACTTAGCTATAGGTCTGTGGTAGACTATGTGTCTACTATGAGCAAGGTCATGAGTTTCATCCCAGGATGAAGCAGTATAAAATAGGGGAATACATTTAGTAGCATTATTTCCCCTCTGACGCCTTTTCCTAGAGGTACATTTGTTATTCTAAATATATAGCACTCAAATACAAAAATCTGTAATTTCTAAGACCTTTATTAATCTGTATTGAAAGTGTCTGTATACACAATGTGTATGTGTATGTGTGTATACATTCAATTCTACTACATGCTTCTGTCTTGTCACCTTGTGATCCTTTAAGTCACAAAAGTGACCTACAATATTCATACTGCTTATCATGTCCTTCAGTCTTATAATCAATTCAGCTTCTACATCTTATTGCAATTTAAGCCATTTACTGCTGGTGAATAAAGTTTCCTAAAGCACCTTGGCCTTTCTTTCAAAGGCTGACTAGAACATGGAAGATCCTAAAGGAACTTTGTTGAATGAAATAGTTGATTCGTTAAGTTTAGCAGTTATAAACAGGCTACGTTGGAAAGGAATCTGTGGTGTGGAGCTGAGTATTTCCAAGGACAGCCTGAATCTCTTTAAACATAATTTGCCTCGTGTGAACAGTGGGATGAGCTTTACTTTGAAGTTGTTTTGAAAATAAGGTAGGAAGTAAATTAAGGGTTTTGGATCTATAGGCACTAAATGAATGATAAATATACTATGAAGAATTTTTATATCTATTGATGATCACAATAAATAGTTATGGAATGGGCTCTAATGTCTTATCATTAGATACTGATGATTTATAGTTATCACTAATGATCCCAACAAAAATTTTTCTAAGAAATTTAGAAGATGAATACCAGTATTTGATGGCAGATTAACAGTATTTCAAAGGTGTCAAATGTCCTGGTATGCAAATTGAGGAGCAAACATAGGCCCTTGCTGGGGAAACAGCTGCAATACCACGGAGTCATGTGATATGAGCTGTTGGGAGGAGTCAGGAATATATATCATAATATCATTTGTATTCATAGATATAAAAAATATTCTCCTTACTCCAGCCTTCTGACATATTCATGAACACTATCACCTCAGGCAGTTATGATAGTATGCTGGACCTGGGAACTTGACAATCCCACCCATAGCAAGGAGTCACATATCCACTTTGATGACTGAATTAGGAATGCCTATTTTTTTTCTTTTTAATATGGTGTATATTTCCACTGTTTCTTGAAATAATTGTAAAGGAATCCTCAAAAATTCTCTGAGTTTCTTCTAGTGGCAAAGAAAAAGGAAAGAAGTCACATGTACAAGCCTTTTGCTTCTGTCAGTGCACTGGAGAGTTGCGTAGCTTTGATTGGAACCTTACTCACTGGATGCCATGAATAACAAGCCTTGCATGGGAAAATGCCCTCTACATTTCTAACAAAAGATTTTCTAAGAAAATTTAGAAGCACACCAGTGTTTAATGGGAGGTGAGCTGTATTTCAAAGGTTTTAAATGTCCCATGATATAAATCACATTCAGCTTGAAGCATTCTGTTGTTCAGTTCTTGGAACTAAAACATTCATGCCCGGGGGTGATTTTGATTTGGAGGGTAACTGGGTGCACACTGTTGCCTATTCTCTTTCTCCCACATATCTTTTCTCTTCAGGTGCACCTCAACTTCCTTATCACAGATTTGATATCTATGTTTAAAGGCCCACATTTGAGAAGTGCAAAAACCTTTGTTCAGACTGATTTGAGTTTGGTTCTATAAAAAATTAAGCTTGAGAGAAGTGGACTGAAGCTGTATCTGTGACCACAGTGCTCATTTTACGTGAAGGAATGTAACTTAGCGCCACTTCAGGGGTCTGGCTTACTGAGATCTGTAGCCACTGCATCAGACCCTGGGTGATACCCCAAAGCAGAACAAACCTATTTTCAACCCTTCTCTTTACAGAGGTCAGTGTTAACATGTATTTCATAAACCGTTTTGAGATCCTGAGATAGAAGACAATCACAATAAAGAGAAAGGTATTGTTTTGTGACTAAAATGCAAAATAGAAATATTTCCTCTTACTGAGGAAAGAATATTCTTATCTTCTGGAAAAATATAATATGATGTTCTTGTATGTGATAGGATTTAATCTGATATAGTAATCTCTGAACATAAATAGAGATCAAAGTCTGTCTTTCTTTCCAACCTATTTAGACTTATTTTTCCCCCAGCAAATTTATTAGAGGATATTATAGCCACTTAGGTCTTTTTGAAGTTTATGGAGTGTGCCCTATTTACAAGGATGTATGTAAACAAGTTCTATATATTCCTTTCATAAGACACAAGGGCAATTAGTTTAAGCAAAACTTTGGGAACTACTTAGCAAATGTCTTTTCATTTAGGCAGCATTTGACTTCAAAATAAATGTAATCAAATTAGCTATGCTGTTAAAGTTTAATATTTGTTATTTTTAGTTTGAAATTGTTTAACTATTCTTTAAATATAAAATCATTAACAGGTCGTTTTGTATCAAACAACCTCTAAATTAAAGATGTTTTCATATTGGCCTTAGAACTAAGCTCACTATAAAGAATATTGGCTTTGATCTCTACTTTAACAGTGAAATTCACTTACTCTAAAAAAGAAATATATATGACACACACACGTGCATAATCTCTCACATGTGTGCTTCTCTGTGTGTGTGTGTGTGTGTGTGTGTGTGTGTGTGTGTTACAAACTAGGATAGAAAATACATTAGCAGAATCTTTCCGTTAAGAAATCAAAATATCAGGAGCATAATGTGACACAATATGAGCTTTCAAAAAGAATAAAATGTAATTCAATATGAAAAATACACACTTTAGTAGTTTCCCTCAGGTTACTTAGTATTTCATTAAGATTTATCTTAGTTTTTTGGAATGTGTGCATGATCCTTTGTCTACATATTTGAATATTTATATATATCTATAAAGGTGTTTGTGCATGTGGGGCCTACAGGGGAGGTCAGTTGTCTCCTTCAGTCACTCTTGATCTTATATTTTGAGACAGGATTTCTCGCTCAACCTGAAGATCACTGATTCAGCTATACTGACTAGCTAGTAAGCCCTCTGGAACTTTATTCATATCCCAACCATAAATATTTCAATGAGCCACAGGTCATGCACCAGTTTGTATTTCAACCAAGACTTCAGATATTAAGGGGCTTTGTAGACAGCCTCTACTGGTATGGCTGTGCCCACCAAATACACAGTGGTCATCACCTCTTCTCAGTCTACAAGTATTATTTATCTTGCTGGAGTTTTTGTTTTCCAATGTGTACAAATTTTCTTTTTGTATTGTTTGATGTAAGTAACTTACTAGAAGAGATGTAGACCAAATTTCCCATAAATATTTATCACACTAATTCATCTTATTTGATACTATTTTAAATGGTATATGTGAATTGCTTTTTAATCATTGAATCTACAAAGTTAATGTTGGGTTGGATAAAGAAACTTGATGTCAAATCTTTCAACTTTATTAATTTTTCTTAATTAATTTTTACTTTTAACACTGATGGCACTCAGAGGAAGGATGGCAGACTACCAAGAAGAGACTTGATAGCCTAGCATCATATTCAGGGGAGGAGGTCCCAGTAGTCACAGTCATAGGGGAAGGGGAATAGGGTGAAAGCAGGAGGGAGGGAGGAATGGGAGGATACATGGGATGGGATAACAATTGAGATGTAATATAAATGAATTAATAAAAAATTATAATGCAAGAATAATTTATTCAGATTACATCCTGATTGTTCTCCTCTCACTTGTAACTTCCTGTTCTCCCCATCCCTTCCTCTTTCACCCTATTCCCCTCTCCTAACCTTGTGACAGAAGGGGAACTCCTCCTAGACCATATGATCACAACCTTTCAGGTCTCTTTGAGATAAGTTGCTTCCTCTTCCTCGGAGTGCCACAAGGCCTCCCAAGCAAGGGGAAGTGGACTAGGGTGCACCCGAGTCCATGTTAAAGGACGTACCCTCTCTCCCAACAAACATGAAGAATGCACTGTCCATTGGCTAGATCCAAATACTGGGTCTAGCTTTACTGCGTGCATTGTCCTTGGTGGTACAGCAGTTTGTGCAAGCCTTCCAACGCCCCCCCCCCGCCCCGGTCCAGATCTGACAGCCTTGACGGTATTCTTGTAGGGTTCCTGGACCATCTGGGTCCATTCTTCCATACCACTCTCTTCTGGAGTCCCAATGGTGATTTCCAGCATCTGTCTCAATCCCCTGCTGAGTGAAGACTCTCAGAGGACATCCATATTGGGCTGGTATCCAGTTACCGTGTATATCTTTCTGGGCCTAGGTTAACTCACTCCACTCAGGATGATCATTTCTAGTTCTATCTATTTGCCTGCAAATTTCAAAGTATCCTTGTTTTTAAATAGATGAGTAGTGTTCCATAGAGTAAATATACCACAGTTTCTTTATCCATTTTTCAACTGAGGAACATCTGGGTTCTTTCCAGATTCTGGCTATTATGAATAAGGCTTCTATGTACATACTTGAGCATATGTCCTTGTTGTATGGTGGAGCAACTTTCAGGTATATTGCAAAGAGTGGAATAGCTGGGTCCTCAGTAGCTCTATTCCCAATTTTCTGAGAAAGAGTCAGATTGATTTCCAAAGTGGTTGTATATGTATGCACTCCCACCAGCAATGAAGGAATGAGTGTTGCACTTTCTCCACGTTCTCACCAATATGTGCTGACACTTGAATTTTTTTTTTTATCTTAGTCCTTCTGATGAGTGAAAGATGGAATCTTAGAGTGTTTTTGATTTGCATTTCCCTGATGACTAAGGAGGTTGAGCATTTCTTTAAGTGTTTCTCAGCCATTCGATATTCCTCTGTTGAGAATTCTGTTTAGCTCTGCACACCACATCTTAATTGGGATATTTGGTTTGCTGGTGTTTATTTTCCTGAGTTCTTTATATATTTTGGATATTAGACCTTTGTGAGATGTAGGGTTGGTGAAGATCTTTTCCCTGTCTACAGGCCGTTGCTTTTTTTCTGTTGACAGTGTCCTTTGCCTTACAGAAGCTTCTCAGCCTCATGAGGTCCCGTTTATTAATTATTGACCTTAATGCCTGAGCTGTTGGTGCTCTGTTAAGGTAGTTGTCTCCTGTGCCAATGAGCTTCAGGCTCTTCCCTACTTTTTGTTCTAACAGATTTAGTGTCTCTGGCTTTATGTTGAGGTCTTTAATCCACTAGGACTTGAGTTTTCTGCATGATAAATATGAATCTACTTGCATTTTTCTACATGCAGACATCCAGTTAGACCAAAACCATTTGTTGAAGATGTTATCATTTCCCCCATTGTATAGATTTGGCTTCTTTGTGAAAAATCAAGTGCCCGTAGGTGTATGGATTTATTTCTGTGTCTTCAATTCGATTCCATTGATCAACCACCCTACTGCTTTGACAATTGACATGCTGTTTTAATTACTGCTGCTCTAGAGTATGGACATTCCTCTGGAGGATCTGATATTGTACAGGATTGTTTCAGCTATTCTGAGTTTTTTGTTTTTCCATATAAAGTTTTGACTTGATTTCCATATCCCAGAAACCACGTGTGAAAGATGAGACCCAACTCCTGCAAGTTGTCCTCTGAAATATTTATGCATGTCCCCAAACAGGCACACACAGACCCACACAAAATAAAAATTTTAAATGAAATAATTTTGAAAGTTAATTTTAGGGTATGAGCTATACACGCATTGTGTGGCAATGGGGAATGTCTTATGTGAGTAGATGCTGACCTCTTTCACTAAGCTCAGAAAAAGTAACTTGATGTATCACTTTTTGTATAAACAATGACATGCAGTTCTCCTGTTAGAATTCGCTAATATGTGAATAAGTTAAGGCTTATCATCTGCTTCAGGTTTAATGGATTGCAACAGAAGTGTGGCAAATGACCCTTGCAGATTCTTTAAACTTAATCAATCGCAACTTAATTGTCAAGGTAGAATAGCAATTAATTATCATTAAGCTGGAATGTCATTAGTACATTTTTAGAGAAAACGACTATTAAGTTGTGATGCACGAGATTTGATGGCTTTTCTATAATTAAAACCCTTAGTTCCATGATTTCATGTGGGGAAGAAATGCATTTTAAGGTGTGCAGCTTTTCTACATATGAAAGTAGAACCAACTAAGTATACGTGGACAGTGTGTGTGCTCATGTACGTGTGTGTGTGTGTGTGTGTGTGTGTGTGTGTGAAGAATATAGATATAAAAAAATTAGGCCTAATAGGAAAAATTAGTTTGATGTAGGTGTTTTGTAGTCTAGTTTCATATATAGTTTACCTTATTTGCATGTATTTAACCTATGTAAACTCATCTTTTAAAAATGTATTAGTCTATCTTTGGACGTAGACTAGAATAACTAAATTAAAAATATCTACATTCTTAAAAACTGATACGAACATTTAGGAATTCTTGTTATTTAATGAAAAATGAAAAGTATATACTGTCTTCCAATTTCTGACTTTCACTTATGGCTGACAAACTAGAGTACAAGATATAGAAAAGCCAACTATGATGAAATTTTCTGGTTTGCATGTATATCATAAGAATTCAGTGAGTTTAATTCTGTGATCTGTGTGGCATCTTAAAGCAGCATAGCAGACATTGTACAGAAGTTTTCCTTAAGACATTATTGGATTTTTTTCTGGAAATTTTTATTGAAAAATCAATAAACCTGTATTAATTAGGGTTCTCTAGAGTAACAGTATTTGTCTAATAAATTACTCCCCCTTATGTATACATAGTGCATTTACTAGTATGATTTATAGGCTGCAGTTAGGCTAACCCAACACTGGCTGGCTTAGTTGCCTAGTCTAAGTTTATAATTACTCTGAGAGAATATATATTTATGTATTTAATAAAGAAGGACTTGTGTTACAAATTTCCCCAATTTACTTAATATTTAACAATTCCTTCAATAAAACCTCATTGAGCCTAAATATCATTGAGATATCACACAGTATATTTATGTGTTTATCTGTACATCACCTCAATCTCTGCTTCAAGTGATTTGAAAGTACACAGCTGTCCTTGATTATCACCTTTGCTTTACTGGTTTCTATATAGTATCTGACTCTGATAACAGCCTGTAATTTATAATTGGAATAAACTTTAGTTATTCTTTTTAGGCATGTACAATGTGTTGCCATTATGTTTATTTTCTATATTGACTCCCAATAAAATATGAAAATACTACAATAAAACATGTATCGTAGAAGGCTTTTTATGTCACAACAACCAATGACCTCCAGGTACATCTATCTAGTTATGTCACTTGCTTGAGAAATTAAATTCAGGACACTTAGATAGTTGAATTGACAAAATAATTTACATCATATGCATTTAGCTAGAAATTCTATAAACTGGAATTTTAAGAGCTCTGATAGCAAATACTGCAAGGTTGAACTTGAAGATGAAAACTTTTAGTATATAATACCTAGTATGACTCAAATGACAATCCCTATGCTTTGAACATATACAGGGGGAGGTAATCCCCCTCAGGAACAGTCATAGGGGAGGAGAATAAGGGGAAAATGGGAGGGAGGGAAGAATGGGAGGATACAAGGGATGGGATAACCATTGAGATGTAACAAGAATAAATTAATAAAGGAGAAAAAATATTAAAAAAAAAGAAAAAAGTAAATGAAAACAAATCTCAGTGTATTTTAGGAGACAGAAGAAGAGCATAAAAGTGATTACAAGCCTCTGGTTTAGATGTGAAATAAAAATTATAAACACTCAGATTTTCATCTATTGCTAAAAGAATTTTGCCCACAGCCAGAAACCCATTCAAGTGAACACCATAAAAATAAGTTGATACCCTATGAGCATATACAGGGGGAGGTAACCCCCCTCAGGAACAGTCATAGGGGAGGGGAATAAGGGGAAAATGGGAGGGAGGGAAGAATGGGAGGATGCAAGGGATGGGATAACCATTGAGATGTAACAAGAATAAATTAATAAAAATAAATAAGAAAAATAATCAAAAGAAAAAAAGGAAAAAAATAAGTTTGGCCATAACTCAGATTAAAATTGATTCTCAGAAACTACACTATTTGGCAGGTCAAAATAAATATACAGAAATCTGGAAGGAACAATTGGACTTTAAATTTATTTTCTCCATAAAAAATAAAAGAAACTGGTGATAGTCAAGGATGATTCTGAGGATTTAAACACAGGTGGAATTTAAGGAAAGGACTCCCGGTCTATAGAAATGGTCTTCTGAAATATTAGGCAGCGTGATGAAAAGAAGCTGAGAGAAAGAATTTCTTTTTCTTTCTTTCTTTCTTTCTTTCCTTTTTTCATTTTCATTTTTCTTCTTTTTTTCCTTTTTTAATCAAACATTCTTATTTTATATATACATTTATATTATTACACATATATGCAATAGATTGCTTATAGCAAGAAGAGCTGTGACATTATTAGGAATGAAATGAATGCTACACTTTTAGTGTTTGGCTGTTTGTATTTGACAGCCATAAAAAAATCATCTTTCCTATCTTGGTGCATCTAAAATTCTGAATGTAAATCAATCTCCGTCACAAATTGTCATTATCAACTTAAAACATCTATCTAGACTTAAAATCATCTTAACCCCTAAACAACCAAGCTACATTGTAAAAATGGTCTTCAACTCTATCAGAGACTTGAGAAGGAATAAACTTGGTACCTGAGTATGCTGGGAGAGCAGGTTCGGAGCTTTCCAAATGAGAAAGTGACAGGGGCAGTTTGCTACCTAAATAGTCACCAAAGCTCTCTATAATGTTGGAGCATCTTTTTTGGCCTTCTGGCCCAATATATCTTACGGACACGTTTGTGAGGCAAGAATATTAAGGACTTGCTTTCCCTGTCTTAGCAGAGTTTGGCCATCAACTCAGCCTGCTTCCAAGCTTGCCTGTTTTTTTTTTAAGACAGAATTCTGTCTGTGGTAGAAATGAGGACATTTTGCCCAGTGGCTTGTTGTCACATTTGAAGGCATCTCCATTAGGAGATTGTTTGATGCTCATCATGATCTTTGAGCTAGGCTGGGTGTTGCCAGAAGTTAAGCTGTCTCATTGTCAGTGAATCTTTAAATTAATAAAAGCATTTTTAAATGTAATATTCTGCTTGTCTGAGGTTTTTGAAGACCTTACCTAACTATCCTACCTTATCTTTCTATAGAATCATACCTATCTACCGCACTTAAGATGTATATTCTTCCTATAAAAGTAGGCTTGCAGTTGACATGACCGTGATTGGATCAACAAACAACATGTATAACTTATTTATCCTAAACAGCTTGCACTTTCAAAACATTGGAAGTAAACCTTGCATTATAGTTTAGTTATTAGGGTCCAATATCTCATATATATATATATATATATATATATATATATATATATATATATATATATATATATAGAGAGAGAGAGAGAGAGAGAGAGAGAGAGAGAGAGAGAGAGTATGTATCTAGAATTAAACTTATTTGCATCTATATGCAAAATTCTATACAAGGTCTTCTTCCAATACTATAAAACTGCTATTGCAGGCTGTTTAGGATAAATGAGTTATACAAGTTTTGTTAGTTGATCAAATCATGATCATATCAATTACTAGGCTATGTTTATCATATGAGTATACATCTTAGGTGCAAAAGATAGATATGAGTCTATAGAAAGGTAAGGTAAAATAGTTAGATATGGTCTTCATAAATCTCAGAGACATACAGAATATGCCATTTTAAATGTTTTTATTACTTTAAAGATTCACTGATAATGAGACAGGTTAACTCCTGGCAACAGCCAGTCTGCCTCCAAGAGGATGATGAGCATCAAAGAACCTCTTTATGGAGATGGCTTCAAAAGTGGCAAACAAGCTACTGAGTAAAATGACCTTATTTCTACCACAGACAGAATTCTGCCTAGGAGGACAGGGAAGGCTTGGATGCAGGCAGAGTCGATGGTCAAACTTTGCCAAGACAGGGTAATGAAGTCCTCAATGGTTCCTGCCTCACAAATTTGTCTAACAGAGAAAGAATTTCTTGTTGTTCCTTTTATGATGAAAGTATGAAAATGTCTTCTGCATGGTGTTCTTCTGAAGTGCATGTCAGAGTACCAGAACCTGAATTGATTATTAAATTGAGTAATTTGGAACTACAATTTGATTTGTGATTTTCATTATGTAACTGCCAATTAAGTCACTGAAACATAATGTACTGACCCAAAATAATAAAATTATGCTATTTAAGGAAGATGATTGATTTTCTTAGAATGTAGCAGGTTGAAGAAATTTAGGGTAAAAGCCTTTTAATCACAAAGTGGTGATCAAGATGTATGGTGTATTAGTTTTCATTCTCTATTATTTGTTACCACAGTACCTGGAAGATTTCAATATTAATGGTGGTTTTATTAAAAAAATAAATGGATTGGATATACATACAAATGACATAAAAAGTTAAAAGGAAAGTATAGGGCAGAAATAATATGAACTTGCTTCTAGGTGATTTTAAGGATTTTTTTATTTTAAAGACTTATTTATTTTTTATTTTATGTGTATGTGTGTTTTGACTGCCTGTGTGTCTGTGTGACACATGCGTGCCATGTCAGAAGAGGCAGGAAGAGGGAATAAGATTGTCTAGAACTGAGTTATAGATAGTTATGAGCTCTCTGATGTCATACTAGGACTTGAACCTTCCTCTGGAAGATCAGTGCATGCTCCTAAATGTGAACTCATCTTGTTAATCCATATATAAATTTTAAGGTAAAAAAAATGATGTGGAGAATAAATGAAAAAGAAGAAGTAGTAGGTGGGCTGTCAGTCTAAGATGCTCATTTCATCCTTTGACAATCAAGAGGATCTTCAACTTGAAGAACGTTCTTGGTTACTAAAGTGAGATAATTACAAATAATTGCAAAGACCTTTCTCTTTCTCATTAAATGTTCTGCAATGTGCTTTCTCCCGTGTGTCTGTCTGTCTGTCGGTCTGTCTCTGTGTCTGTCTCTGTCTGTCTGTCAGTCTGTCTCTGTGTCTGTCTCTGTCTCTCTGTGTCTGTGTCTGTCCCTGTCTCTGTCTGTCTCTGTGTCTGTCTCTCAGTCTGTCTGTCTGTCTGTCTCTCCTTCTCTCTCTCTCTCTCTCTCTCTCTCTCTCTCTCTCTCTCTCTCTGTGTGTGTGTTTGTGTCGGGGAGGGGTTGTTGTTGTCCTATAACAGGTTCTTGCTTTGTAATCATGGCATCTTTGTTATCATATAGTCCACATTGGCCTTTAATGTGTAGAAACTGATTTATAAAGCTGTTATCATTAGTTATATTCACCTGGAAAGCTATAGACATACTCTCAGATTACATAAACATTTATCAGAAAATTTAAACATTTTTGAAGGGTGATATGAGACATTCTCCTCTTGTGCTCCACTTGAAGTAGAATTAGAAGCAGTTAGGAATTAGTCCTTGTTTTCTTATGTTCGTGCTCTGTAAAATCTTACAGTTTGAGGAATAACAACCAAATCGGTTTGAGCAAACTCAGAGAGTTGGGTCTCTTGTGGACAACTTGATCAATTTAACTATCAAGAATCATAGACCTATTCTGGTCACAACCAAAATATGAAATGCTTGAAAGGAGACATGTCCAACCTCTCAGGAAGAAAGTGATACTGGCAGGCAATGTTTTTCCAGAGCAACTGCCATCACCATCAACCACTTGGAATATTTGACTTAGAATTTTGATAGATTCTAAGAGACAAGTAAGGGATGAGTTTGATAGTGAGAATGTCTTGTGCTATGATCTGAGTTGGGGAAACAGTAAGAATTGTTTTTTCCTCCAGTGAAGAGGGAAAGTCTTCTTCTCTTTGCCAAGAAAGGACAAGGAACAGTCTTTGTACACTACGTTCTGAACATTTTCTATAAACAACACTGAATCCTCAGGACTTGTGAGCTTTCTCCTTCTCAGAAAAAAGGCAGTTCTCCAACCCTAGTCCCTAATCTTTTTTTTTTTTTTGAGACACCAGGAAACACTTTTGAATATCATGATATCACAGACAAGCCTTGTAAAGAACAGATTTTTTTTAAATCGGGAAAGTTATAAAACATATTTCTTCCTTGTATCTTATCAGAACTCTAGGAGGGTTCCAGTGTACTAGATAGTTGTGGTGGTGTGAGATTTAAGGCACAGCTGCTCTCCAGGAGGAGAACTTTGGGAGACAAAGGAGGAGACAGAACGACACCAGAGATATTTGGAAAACAGAACACCTACATCCACACTGTAAATTGTAGTTTCCATTGTTTAGTGATCCTGTGGGTTTTGTAAAACAAGCTATAAGACGAGGGAAAGAAAGCAGATAATGGTCTGAAGTAACAAATCCAACATCAGAACCTGGTTTAGATGTGACACAGATGCTGTGATTATTAGAGTGAAAATTTGAAATGAGATTGGTTGTTATTATAAGAGCTCTGTAAGTGGAATGATGGGGATTTAAGACAAAAGACAAGTTCCACAAGCTGAAATGTGGAAACTCCAAGGAAGAAGGAAAGAAAATTATTATCAGATTTCAAAATATAACAGAAAGGAACAAAGTCTTGGATAGTGGTGACTTCAGTGTATTTAGAAAAGATTAATAACTATTATTAATACAAATGATAGCCCCCAAGTAGAAATCTAAAGGGAAAAAGAAGGCATGAAGCATGAAAACAGAATAAAGCAGCAGGAATGTGCAAGAATATTAAAAACTATTATATATTGGTAATTGGAATGACAGAGGAAAAGAGACTATGAATTGATTTCAGGTCTTAGACCATCATCAAATGTATGGGAAGATAAATACTAAACATCGACATTTGCAGAAATCAGATTCACCATCTTACAAGCAAAAATGAAGGTAAGTTTTGAGACTATTCTCAAAACTGTGCCTCTCCAGTAAAAAGGACATAGCACTGTTGGTGGCTTCTCTTCAGAAAGCTTCAACACAAAAGAAGAATGTGAAAAATATAAAGTGTCAAAAGGCAAGCATAAACAGTAAGAATTATATGAGGACTAAGAGTGTCCTTTAAATGTCAGTGAGAAATCAAGGCTTTCTGAGACAGAATAAAATAAAATAAAACAATATCTTTTTTTGTGTGTGTTATGGAACTTTATGTTGCCTGAAATTTGTGCTAATTCTAGGACCTCCTAATTCTAGGAGCTCATGGCTGGTCATGGCCTGCTGAGAGAGTAGAAAAGGGATGGACTATGTACAGAAGAGGTGTGTCTGTAAGGGAAATTAACCAGTTTCATTATATTATTCAGTTTTCACCTATTTGAAATTTGAAAATTTTGCATATTCACATTGTTCATGTCCTGAGAAGAAATCAATTAAAATTTAACTCATTTTGTTTACCTTTGGACATTCTCATAGGTAGCTTCAGCTTCAGGCCTGGCTTTGATACACTTGGGGAGCGAGAGCCTCAGTTGGGAAATTACCTAGATCATTCTGATCTCGGGGCAAATCTGTGAGGAATTTCCTTACTTGATGACTGATAAGGAAAGGCACAGCCCACAGTGGGAAAAGCAAGCACTGCACAGGCATTCCAGGGCTGCATAAGAAAAGTAGCTGAGCAAGGCAGAGAGAGAACATTTGTAAATAGCATTCCTCCTCCTATTTCTGCTCCAAGCTCCTGCCTTGAATTTTTTTATTTGACTTCCCTTGATGATAGACTACAACTTATACACTAAATATAGCCTTTCCTCCCAAAGTTGCTTTTTGTCATGATTTTACTTACAGGAAAAAAGAAAAAAAAGAAAGAAAAAAGAAAAAGCAAACTAGAAAAAGCAATTTTATTAAACTATTTCCTTTCTTTGTTACGTTTCATTATTATATTTAATTCCTTAACTTTAGATTTTGTTATGCTACTGGGACTTTATATTAGTAGTGTCAATAAATGTGTTGAAAGCAGCATGAATTAAAAAGAGATACTTTTGTGTATTTGTTTACTACATTCATGATAATTAAGGATATTAATTTATATCCTTTGTGCATATGTTATTATGCCTTCCAGAATTATTTAATGATCCTATATATCTTGAAACTTTTTCCTGTGTGTGATAGACTACATGCATTGCATTAACACATGAAAAATGTTTACTTCTTTTAATGTTCAAACTTTCTTTCAGTAATTTTATAATAAAATAATCTTGACTACTTTCACAGTTATTTAAAGCTGAGGCCCATTTCTTCTGTGCAATGATTTCTGTAAACACAAGGCTGGGAAGTTACATCATCTCCCTTTCAGTGCCAAAAACTAAGCCATGTCCTATAGTCCTAGATTTCTCCGTATACAGTTTCATTATATAATAATGCTGTCCCCTTCAAGGCCAGGTCCTTTACAAAGCAGTGTAAGCACAACCCTATACGCCAGAAATAAGTTGGGTGCAATGATCATATGCCATTTATAGAAGGAACAGAGTCAATCATTAATCTCCTATGGAAAAGAAGCCTCCAAGGAACACTGGAATTAGGATGCACACACTTTCTCTCATGTTCCTGGGCTAGATATATAGAAAGCCCCAAGGAAACACATTCAGTATAGCCACACTGCATTGTTTTAATACTATTAGCTTTGTAAGTCTGCCTTATCCCAGACTTAAAAAAAAATATAACAGCAGATCTTGTATCAGTTCATGCATTCGAGTCTAGATGTATGTGGTTTCTAAGTAAAAGCTGAAGGACGGAAGTTGACAGATTCATGTTATATTCTATATGTTATCCATTATTTAAATGGCAGTATATCACTCTAATGAAAAGAGGCTGTGGAAGCTGTGTGCATACAGCTTGACAGAAAGAAAAAAAAAAGACTTTCCTATTAAAATAAATTATTTTCATTTTTGCAAGATGAACTGCTGCTATAGCTCATATATTAGAAAATTTAAAAAAAAAAAAACAAGACGGGCCGCTGTGTTTATTTTTTAACTGTAAAATTTGCTAACAGATATAATCTTATTTTACTGCCTCATTAATTTCATGAATTTGCTTTGTAGTCCATTTCCCATATAAACCTTTTCCTGCTAAGCCTAATGTACCATACCTTTAAAATCTTAAGAATTGCTTACAACTCCTTTATTTGGATGTAAGTCATGTAATTTTTCTTATCAGGTAATCTATTTATAAGCAATTAAAATTTATTGTCTCATCATTATTAATCTACAAGTAAACACTAAGGAGTCATATGGCCATAGTCTTTCTTGAGGACATCAGAGAATGACCTTCTAGCCTCTTTGTTTAATTGGGTTTTCCTAGTGTAACCCTAATCTTTGTCTAGTAGTAGTTCACACCTAAAATCCAGATAACATATTTAGGAAACTAAGGCAGGAGAATTACAAGTTAAAGACCTGTCTGGGCAACATAAGGTTAAGGCCAATACAGAGAATCCAGTGATAGTCGGCTTCAAAAGTAAAAGGTTAAAAAAAAAAAAAAAAAAAAAAAAAAAAGGAACCTGGGTTACTTCAATGCTAATGATATGATGACTTTTAAAGATACATTCATACACAGTGTAAAAAAACTTTAGGAGCATCATATTTCTTTACAAATATAAATAAATAATATATAATAAATATGTATAGGCTTAATTATCACTTATTCTATTTATTTCATTCTTTGAAAGCTCATCTTGTCAAATATTAAAAGTACCAACTCAGATAACATTTTCTGTGCCTTTAAACATCATTCCACGAATGTATTATTATGTCAAATGGATCATGAGATTATTACAAATTTTGCACATCTTGTGTTGCATGAGCCTGTGTATAGTTATTTGTTTTATAGGGTAGAAGCATTGGGTAATGATATTTTAAATATTGCTTTCTTTTAAAAATATTTGGCTGTGGATATCAAATTTTAGTTTAACTTTTTTTTACTTTTTGAAATTAAAATATAGTCATATTATCCTCCTCCCATTACCTTCCCCTCTGCAATCCACTCCATCTAACCCCCTTAGTCTCTCTCAAATTAATGGTTTCTATTCTTAGATTTTTTACACAAACATACACATGCATGCACATACATACACCACATTACCAAATAGAAAAACAACCTATTAAGTCAGTATAATGTAACTTCTGTGTATATGATTGCAAGACTGACCATTTTATATTTAATAACCAATCAATTTGTGTCTTCTTCTGTGAGGAAGACTATTTCTTCTCCCACTCTCAGCATTCATTAGTTGACTGTGGTACTTAGTTTAGGATTAATTAATACCCCCTTGATATTTCTCCCTTTCATATATATACACCTATAGGTCTTATTCTTGTCAGATATATATTCTAAACATTTGTCCTCATTTCTGCAGATAAATGTAGTGAGAATTTTGTAATTTTATTTTCTTTAAAAAAAACACAGAAATATTATGGGAATGTCTTTTTGTTTTAATGTTGGGTGTGAGGATAACAGCCTGCTTTAGAGCAGATGACTAATTTGCCTCATGCTCTAGTAGGGCTGGTGTTTGACCAGATGCAAATAATTTCTATGAATGGGTGACATTTGGAATTCTGGGGACTTTCCAGAGAATACATAAATGCTAGGTCCCTGAGAGGCAGGAGTGGTTGTTGTTGACTGGTTGGTAGTTGGATGTTGTTTTCGTTGCTTGTTGAGTATTAGTGGGCAAAGAAACTAAAAGAAATTACATATCCAGACAAAGAAATTTAAACTTGCTCCAAGGCACTCAATGCACCTAACCATCAGGAAGTAGCCTAGAGGTAACTTCATCCCCTTTCCCTGCTATCCTTTGTTCTCTTCTATCTAGTGTTAGGGAGTTAATAGAAATAGAGAGGATGGAAGAGACAAAAGGGAAGCCACATAGTAGCAAAACCCTGGTTACAGGAGTAAGACACCAGTCACAGATAAGTCTCACCCCTCATGGAAGCCTTGTCTTCTTGCAACAGAAGGAGACAATTATTGCAAACCACAACATACCAAAAGGCAGAGAACAAGTGTTCCTGCGGTGCCAGCCTACATCTGATACACCTGTAATACAATTCTGGAGTCTAGGTCATCAGGAATAATAGAGGAAATAGGAGCAGAAAGTCTGCAAAATCCAGATGAACTAGGGGTTTACTGTGAGAATCCATCTTCTGGAAATGTAAGAGAAGCTTCCCCATGGAGGTCTCGTCAAAATGGCTACAGAAGTTTAAATTATTAAATTTATTTTCACACCAAGAAATATTCTTATTTTGATTTTTCTCAGTCACTTAAAACATAAAGCCATTCCTTGCTCTCAGCATGTACACAAAAAACACCCTGAATATTCACTAAGATTTTATTTTGTTAATTCTATATGTTAAATAATAGGTATATTGAAATTAATTAAAGAAGAAAAAATACACAAAGATATTTGTGTTGCTAAATGTGAGCATGTTTTTATCAATTTCTAAAACTTCCTGTTAGAGACAAAAATGCATTACACTCGTTTTAAGATATTTCAAAAGAAAGAGTACATGAAAGTGGAAAACATTTTGTTAGAACAAACCAGACTTGATGCAGGGCAGACAATAGTCTTTTACTGATTTTTGAAAGTTACATAATCTCTCTGGATCTCAGATCTCCCATGTAAAAGAACAGGAGAGTATTTGTAAAAAAAAATTGTGACGATTGGAAAAAGCATATATGATTACTCAATAGTTTATAGATAGCATGATTATTATTTTACTGAGATTTTATGTAGAAGTCCATTTGAAGGTAAAATTTATATATAGTTATATTTTACTCAAAATTATTGATACATGTTTAGTGGAAGAGACATTTTTTACTTATTAATATCTACCCCACATCTCTAGACATCTTTGTTCTCTTGGAAAAAATAATTTGGAAATAATGTTTGATAACCTGAGTATAAGAAAATTACATGGTACACATGTCATTAATACCTAAGAGACTGAGTTGGTTGTGGCTGGGTATTTAGGTACACATGTAATATATATGAAATAATTATATAATTACATATTTATATGTATCAATACCAATGAAATAAAAGAATTTAATGTTTTGGGATACACAGTTGTGGTGTAAGCCTGTTCTTTGTTTATCATCTGAATGTTAAAAATTGCTTCTAATCAAATTTTAATTTTTAAAAAACAAATGAGATATGAATTGATTCAACTATTCCCTAAGAGCTTGAAACCTTGTTTTCTTAAGCTGAATTGGGATTAAATGTTAATGCACATTAAAACAACTCATTCTACTTGCGCCCCCCATTAACATCAAAGGGATGCTAATATGCATCTCTGATATTCATAAAGTAAGTAAAGCTGAAGTGTGCATTCTGTGAGCACATACATCAAACTCCCAAAATATATCAAAAGTATAATTACTTCTAGACAGCTGGCAATGGTGCCTGCCTTTATTCCCACCACTTGCGAGTAAGAGGTAGGTAGATTTCTTTGAGTTTGCAGCCAACCTGGTCTAAAGAGTGAGTTTGAGGATAGCAGGCATACACAGAAAAACCTTGTCTCAAAAAGTATAATTATTTCTAATATGTAATTTCATACTACAGTTTTGATTAGCTTTTTAATTACTAGCAAGAAAACAATTTGTATTCAGCAATACTCACATACCAAAAGCTATTTATGAAAGTTAAGTAAATTCCTTAAGGGTACAAACCTTTTGCCACAAGAAAATCCTAGCTCATTCTCAACTCTACAGTGAAACTGCTTTTTGTTTTTGTTTTATCAAATGCTATAAGGTTACATAACTTCATGTATATTAAACAATTCTATAACATTATAAAGTACATTTAAATATTTCACTGATATTTCCATCACATATGTAATATATATATACCATAAATATAACAGTTTTATCTTTTTATATTACTGAATGAAATACTTGGTAAGGCTATTAAAATAAAGATTATTAATTTGCCTTCCTTGTCCTAGATTTTTTGACGTGAAACTTAAACTGAAATTCCAGCTATAACAATTCCATAAAAAGTAAAATTTTACCATGGAGAAAGTACTTTTATATTTAATAACTAATTGTATTTGTTTCAATAGTGTTAAAAGCTATTTACATTTTATGTGAATTTGATACACACATAAATTGTGGCTAAAGATCTCTAAGCAGATCAGAAATTGTTCATATAAATGTCATGGCAGTATAAATATTCCCTAGCATCTAATTCTTTGGATGGTTCCTACTTTAATATGGAATACCTCATAACTTCCTGATATTAGGCTATGTTATCATTTAATATTTTGTAAATTTCTTTTGCCATAATATGGAAATTAGAAATCTTCACAATTGTTAATAGTCTAATTTGTTTAACAGGAATTTAATAAATATATTTTCTTTTTTCATTCTTTCACATTTATGTTTTTGTAAAATGATCTCCTTATGTACTTCAGGGTCATGTGCAACCTCCATTATAGCAAGAGTTGGTTTAAACATGTTATCCATTTGCCTTTGCTTTCTGACTGCTAGGATTACACATCCATCATCTTTCATGTGCATAATGGGATTCTCTTCTGAACTAAAGAAATGGCCATACCCCATTCAAGTAATATTTTTTTAATAATAAAGTTGAAAATATAGATTTAGGTGATTAACTCAGAAAATTAATTAGATAAAATGTAACTTTGGATTAAATTACTACTTTCCTATCAAAATCTCTGTAAATCACAGAACTATCTATATTTTTATTATAGTATTCTTAGAAACATTTTTCTGATGTGTTTATCTTATCAAGAGCCTCTTGTTAGTAGTTTCCCTTATCATATGTTTTAGTTGAATTTTATTTCTATTATGAATATATTATACCAGAAATGGGGGGGCAATTATTGCAGTCTTATATTTATATGGCCATTTATAAAAAGTGTAATAATTGGCTTAGAAATGGCAGAGAGAATGCATGATGATTCAACAGTAGAGCTCAGAATACAGTAGAATTTAGACACTGAGTGTCCATTTTGGATTTTGTTTATCTTGGTTAATGAATTCTTTTTCTTTGCTTTTTTAAAAGATCAAAACAATTTCCTAGGCAATCAAATATTTTTTCCTAAACAACTTTTGGATGAGTTAAGTGTAAATGAATCAGAACCATATGGGGAAAGTTTGCCTTTCAACACACAAGGCCTTAATGGGAAAAGTGTTTATGAGAATGTATTTTGGTTTTTAAAATTTTGAAAAATATTTTGAGGAATAGCTTAACAATTCCAAATGTGCTTTACTCATCTGTTCCTGGTATGATAAACATCAAAAGAAAATCCTGGAAACCAAACAACTCTAGGCATGGTTAATCAGGGTGATATCCCCAAATCTGATGTTTATCAAGATTGTATAATGTCTCAGGGAACTGGGCAATATCTCAGGGAGGTGGGCAAGGTAGAAAAAAATTGGTTCTGGCAGTCTGAAAAGGCAACAAAACAGTTTCATGATCATTATACAAACTTCAACCATGAGATAAGAGCTTAGTCCTTATCCTGCTAGGCCAACCTATAAATATATTCTGGAGCCCTAAGAATTCTCAATAAATAGTAATTTATTTCTTTACAACATTTCTGGAATAACTGAGAAAATAACAAAATAATTAAAAGATGGAAACCAGAAAGGCACTAATCCTTTTAAGATGTGCCATCTTGGCATTGGAGGAAACAATTTGCTGCCTTGTCACCTTTAGTAACACTGTGTCCTGCTGACTGAATTATGCACATGTTGTAATCAAAAACCCCAAAACCATGTTTTTTATATATGGGACCTTTAGAGAAGAACTGGGTTTTGATTAAATTAACATAGTAGGGTCTTTGTGAGGTATTAACGTCCTTAAAAGACAAGGAAGGAACATGAAAACTGACTCCCTGTCACATGAGGCCAGTCAAGAAGTAGTCTACAAGCCATGTCGGATATTTTGGTTTGTCTTAAAAGACACTGTGTTTCTTTCTGTCTTGATTTCTTCTTCCTTTTTCATATGTCAAAGCTAAAGTTTTCTCTAACACACACATCAGTTATATTTAATTTAGGTCAGCCCTAATGACCTCATTTTAACTTAATCATGCCTGTAAAGACTTTTTTTCATTAGTCATGTTCTGAAGTATCAAGGGTATACATTTAACATGCCCAGTGAAGAGTGATGCAATTAAGGAACATGATTCAACCCATGATAAGCTGTCATTCACTCATTGAATCCTTGTTTTGTACATGCTGGAATCTCTTTACCAGTTATCTGCACTGTCTTTAACTCAAGCATATCTAATTTCTTTAAGTATGCAGAGATTATGTTGGCTCAACTCCAACATTAATTTTGAGACTTCTGAAAAGGCAAAGATTGAATAGGGCATATAAGACTGTCACAGTCATGTCTGCTTTCACAATGGATACCAGAGACCATACCCAAAGTACTCTGTTCTCCAAATAAGGAGGTATAGGTGTATGATGCTGGACTATTTATGATGCTTATTCAAAATCCACTAAAAACTAAGTTTGTGGAGAAATGTCAGCACTATTCTTTTTACTATATCTGATGGAAATTTATAAATGTACCCAAATATAAAATTTATCTCTTAGACATCAGTCTTTGTTGTTTTAATCTAATTTAGTAATTTGCAGTTCTGGCTACCACAATGATGGCTTTATTTGCGGTTTATTTCACACACAAATAACTTTCAAAATACTTAATTATTGTTTTTGTTTTGGAACAGAGAATTTAAATATGGCATGTTTTGGTTGTCCTTACAGTGAATACTAAATTAAAATGTTTTGCAACTTGAAATACAGCAAATAGTACTTAACTTGCTAGCATCTAAAGGACTTCTATACATTAATCCACTCTTGCCTTAACTGAAGACTTGCCTCAACTGCATCTGCTTTGTTTACTAAGGGCTTCTGATGCCACACATATTGTGGAGAGCCACAGATAGCAGTGCCCCCTGCTGCTTCCCCGGCACAATGCGCCCTTTTTGCGCATGCGCAGTGAGTAAACCGCATGCGCAGTGAGCAAGCCCCTTATGCGCATGCCTGAAGGCATGGCGTGAGGTGGTGTGATTCGAACAAGGCATAGCGTGAAGTGGCGTGATCCAAACGCATCAACCAGGAGCGACAAAGTGGCAGTCTCTGATAGGACCAGGCACACTATAAAGGTTCTGTGGGAGCTTTTTCCGGGGTCACTCCGGTAGTCCAGGATCCTGAATAAAACTGCGGCAAGAAGAGTTCCCGGTGTTGGTGTCTTTCCTGCTGGTCGGGGGTGGCATCGACAACATATGGCAGGCATAGTTAAAGGTCAGCATGTTAAATTCTGATCTCAAAGCTTGCCTGGATCTACTTCACTGGGTGAGTAAACTCAATAATTTTTTTATTTTGTCATTTGATACTCTTTCAGGAGTGATTTTCTTTGGAAATAAGTGCCTTTGATGTAAAAATTTGCTTCTTGATAGTAGTTTACTTTTTCATTAGGTAAGTTGTTTTTTCTAATATACCCCAATTGATAACAGGACTTCTGTTAGACAATTTGATCTATAATTTTAAAATGTGAAAATATACCTAGGATATCTTTGAATATTATATATATATGAGAGAGATATGTAACAGTATAGAATTATTCTGGAACTAATGAATAAAACCCCTGCCCCTCCCTCCCTCTCTGCCCTTACCTTAATTCCGGTCTGTGGGTCTGCGTGTT
The DNA here is from genome assembly GCF_964271855.1 of Acomys minous. NCBI lineage: Eukaryota > Metazoa > Chordata > Mammalia > Rodentia > Muridae > Acomys > Acomys minous. Next base: position 29,643,833 of record NC_140487.1, read on the forward strand.
ACTCCAAAGACCCACAGCTGTTGAAGCTGTCAGTCATCTGAGTGATACCTGTGGCTTTTTTATAGTTCAGGTGGTGCTTTACAGGGGATGAGTGGCCTTGCTGTCACTAATGAGGCTCAAGCTGGGAGCTAGGGGAATTTTCCAGATCATTGAGTTTAAGCACCAAGTCTTGGAGTCTCTGGGAAACTGCCTTGGATTTCAGTCTCATTCTCTTTTCTATGTTTCTGTGAGTGGAGGTGCAACTTTAAAATGCAGTACTCAAAAATTGACATTGCCATTTCTGATTCAATAAACAAGTGAAGAATTCATAAAAAACAAAAAATGAAATCGTTCTCTGTAAAACATGGGAAAGACAGCCTTATTTTGAAATTAAAGCTTAATTAAAATGCAGTATTATCAATGTTATTAAAATGAGGCCCTACAAAATGAGTGCTAAAATGAAATTGATCACTATTGGAAATAAAATAGTAGGTACAAATAAATTTTATACAGATTTAGATATGGACACATTGGAAATATAACTTTTAATTCTTAATAATTTAAGGTTTGCTATGTGAGTAGATATTTACCTAAGGACCTAATTTAGCTCCCTTGAGAAACTCAAACATAAAAAATATAAATGACATTGAATAAAAATGTATGTGTCTAATGCAACATGATCTTTGACACATTATTTTAAACTGTAAAGTTTTACAGCTTTCATTCTAAACAAATAACATCAACACTGAACAGCCTGATATACTTGAGAAACTTAAGAAATAAGTATTTCCTATTTCTGTATATTCCTTTTACATGAGAAATAGGGGGTTGAAAATGTTTCCTTTTCCTTGTGATTCTGTGCAGAAGTGTGGTCACATTTTTAGATCAATTCTCCTGAGGACTAATGACAGCAAAGTCACCTCCTCCAGATGGGATACTAGGATAAAAGAAAATAGAATGAAGATAGGTGAGAACAGAAACAGCAAACCAACATCATGGATGAAATACGAGTTTGTATTGTAACTTCTTGAACTATCTTGCTACTGGATAAAACTTGCTTCTTGGTTCTTATATTCTTTTTTTTTTAATTTTTTTATTAATTTATTCATATTACATCTCAATGGTTACCCCCTCCCTTGTAAACTCCCATTCCTCCCTCCCTCCCATTTTCCCCTTACTCCCCTCCTCTATGACTGTAACTGAGGGGGACGTCCTCCCCCTGTATATGCTCGCAGGGTATCAAGTCTCTTCTTGGTAACCTGCTGTCCTTCCTCTGAGTGCCACCCAGGTCTCCCCATTCAGGGGAAGTGGTCAAATATGAGACACCACAGTACGTGTGAAAGTCAGACCCCACTCTCCACTCAACTGTGGAGAATGTCCTGTCCGTTGGCTAGATCTGGGTAGGCGTTTGAAGTTTATGGCCTGTATTGTCCTTGGCTGGTGCCATAGTTTGAGCGGGACCCCTCAAACTATGGCACCAGCCAAGGTTCTTATATTCTTGAAGCAAGGAATTCAGAAGAAAGGCACATACAGCCCAAATAGAAGTATTGAAACAAAGCCAAGTATACCCCATTCATTGGGTTCTGACTTTTGGATTTTTGTGAATATTTGTGCAGTGCATAACATACTGATAGAGATAGATGACTCTTTCCACCCCACCCCCCCAGAACCATGGTGACCAGGATCTCACATTTAGCATCTTCTTCTTAGTACCCTCTTGAACATCCCAAAATGAAAAATATATCATGAGGAAACCTTGACATTTGTTGAGTATTCTGGCTCCTGTCCCTGGTACTCTAGTTTCTGATTCAGTGGGAAGACCATAACTGAAGTGTTAGGATTTGTAGCTACAAAGAAACATTTTGTCTATTAGGGCACATGGCTACCAAGATACAGTTTCAACTTCCTTGGTTCTCAAAGGACCAATTCAAAATGAACTTGGTACTGAGCCAAGAGACACAAACACTGAGATACTTTTACAGTGTATGTTACAGAATATGTTACAGGTGCCTCTGTTGTCAGTTGTATCTATCCCCTGCCTGCCTGTCCTCAATTCCACTAGAGATATAACATTTTAAATAGAAACTTATTGGCTGCTCATTGGAGAAGCTACATCTCTCAAATCATACAATGTTCTGAGGGATTTTACCCTGTGTTTTCTGAGATGGTGAACCTCTATCTCCAAACCTATGAATGTAAGATAAAGGAAAAGAGAGACATCATTGATTCTAACCTTGTTTTCTCTCTAAATAAGACCTATAAAAACTTGTAACCAACTTCCATTGAAAAATAACCCTCTATAGCCCAAAAAAGCAACCAAAAACCTACCTGAATTCACTTAAAAGAAATGGGGCATTTTTCTCTTAAGGTTTCTTCTGGCTGATTTAGGGTGAATAATGCCTTCCTAGGGGCCCAAATAAAATTGGGCAAACGGTTAAACAAGCTAGTAATAGCATTTCTGGTCCATTTTCTAAGTTTGAGAAATTCCAGGCTTAATTAGAGTCCTGTGTGGGACACTCTGAAATGCTAGACACTTTAGATGCAAGAGATAGATTTGGGCTTGAAGGACTAGGCTGTGAGCTGTGATCTCTGGAATTATTTTTATTATTTGCTTATCGATGGTGGGTTTCCAGTCTTTCTTATTGTTAGTAGCCCCTTTATGATTTGCTCTTTCTTTCTCTCCCTCTTCCCTCCCTTCCCTCCTTCCTTCCTTTGGCTCCTTCTTCTTTTTCTTTTTTTGGTTTATATGAGACAAGTGGGGGGAGCAGCAGGAGTACTTTAAAAAACATTCCTGAAGGTAATGTAGAGGACTGTAGGGCGGCTTGTCTCTTTCCATGAGCCTGCCAGTATACCACTGCCACTGCCTGGGGATACCAGCCTGCTTTTTAGGAGCTGTAGAATGTGGGGTGGTTTTAATGTCTTTGTCCCATGAAGTAAGCAGTCCTTTTTCTCAATGTATTGCTTCTGTGGGTGTCTTGATGTGTGGGATGCTACTTCTGTTTTAGGCTTGGGCTCCTATCAGTGAAAAAAATGTCATATCTGATTTGAGGAGTGGCTAAAAGTCCTGCCTCCTCTTCAGGCAAGTATGTTCCTGAATAACATTGCTGCTTTCTTCTTGGATGGGGGAGGGGCTGGTGTTTTCCATATCGGACATATTGCTCTGAAAGAGTGAATTCGAGTCTGCAAAAGGTAGGGGAATGCTGGATTTGTGTAGATGACACTGGAGAGAAGAAATTTGACACCCTTGAGAGTTATTTAGAATGTTGTGCTCCTCATAATTGGGGCTCATAAGAAGAAGGCATCATGAGCAAAATGTTATCATCTAAGAAAGTTAATGGGATGCTTACTTGATGTCTTAATACTTAGCAGGCTTTCTAGTACTTGTGGGTCTTACACTGGGAGATGTAACCTCTCTCTGCCAACCGTGGTCCATGGTTAAGGTGCTCTTTTTTCTTTTTTCTTTTTTTTCTTTTTTAGAAACATGCAATTTATGTTTATTTTAAATTATAGTTTTCACACTACTGTATAACTTGCAATGGAAATTGAAAATGCCATATATTTCAAAATACATTTTAATCCAAAATTCATAATATATTCTTTACTATTTGAATGATTGAGTAGCTCAAGTGTGGCAATGATCTTTTTTTAAAATTTTTTTATTAATTTATTCTTGTTACATCTCAATGGTTATCCCATCCCTTGTCTCCTCCCATTCTTCCCTCCCTCCCATTTTCCCCTTATTCCCCTCCCCTATGACTGTTCCTGAGGGGGATTACCTCCCCCTCTATATGATCATAGGGTATCAAGTCTCTTCTTGGTAACCTGCTGTCCTTCCTCTGAGTACCACCAGGTCTCACCCTCCAGGGGACATGGTCAAAGGTGAGGCACCAGAGTATGTGAAAAAGTCATATCCCACTCTCCACTCAACTGTGGAGACTGTTCTGACCATTGGCTAGATCTGGGTAGGGGTTTAAAGTTTACCGCCTGTATTGTCCTAGGCTGGTGCCTTAGTTTGAGCGGGACCCCTGGGCCCAAATCTGCCTATCATAATATTCTACTTGTAGGTTTCTAGGACCCTCTGGATCCTTCTACTTTGCTATTCTCCCATACTTTCTCATCCAGAGTCTCAATGGGATATCCTCCCCTCTGTCCCAGTTTCCTGGTAAGTGAAGGCTTTCATGGGATATGCCCCTTGGGCTAGTATGCAGATATAAGTGAGTATATACCATTTGAGTCTTTCTGCTTCTGGCTTAACTCACTCATTATGATCATTTGTAGCTCAATCAATTTGTCCACAAATTTCGGGAATTCCTTGTTTTTAATAGCTGAGTAGTATTCCATAGTGTATGTGTACCACAGTTTCTTTATCCATTCTTCTACTGAGGGACACTTAGGCTGTTTCCATGATCTGGCTATTATGAATAAGGCTGCTATGAACATGGTTGAGCAAATTTTTTTGTTGTGTGCTGGAGCATCTTCTGGGTATATTCCAAGGAGTGGAATAGCTGGGCCTTGAGGAAGCCCTATTCCCATTTTTCTGAGATAGCACCAGATAGATTTCCAAAGTGGCTGTACTAGTTTGCATTCCCACCAGCAATGGAGTGTTCCTCTCTCCCCCTATCCTAGCCAGCATATGGTGTCGCTTGAATTTTTGATCTTAGCCATTCTGAATCTCAAAATATATAAACAAAATATATAAACAACTCAAGAAATTAAACACCACCAAAACAAATAACCCAATTGAGAAATGGGGTTTGGAACTAAACAGAGAATTCTCAACGGAGGAATATCAAATGGCTGAGAAACACGTGAAGGTGCTCTTGATGGGGTCTTTCAGAACCGTTGGAGGAATCTTCAGGAAGAGCACAGCTTGAGTTTATAAGGGCTGCTCTGAGTTGAGGCAGTGCAGGAGCTAACACACCCAGCATGAACCTACATTCTGGACAACACAGTATGGGCTGGAGCCTTGTCTCCAAGGATGTGAAAGATTCTTAGTCTGCTTGAATCCTTGGTACTTAGATCTTTAAAAGTATCATGTTGAGTACATCTGATGGACCAGGCCTGGCCCTTACACTGCCCATGGTATGTAGCTACAGTATTTTTGTTTTGGTTTGGTTTTTGGTTTTTGGTTTTGTTTTTTGTTGTTGTTGTTATTTTTTGGTTTTTGTATTGTTTTTATTCCTTTGTTGCTGTTGTTGTTGTTTTTCTGGAGGGAGAAGCAACAAGAGTTAAAATTGACACTGAGAGGTCTGGATTGATTGTGCATGGGTGTCTGCTTGCTGCCTGCCTGTGGCCTAAGAAATCACCTTTGCTCTGAGGTAGGCTGAAGTTTGTGGACTGAAATTTGGCTCCACAGAAAGTATTCCGCCATGGAAACCATACTAAGAACAGTTAAAGGCTAGGGCTATAAAGGTTAGGAGTTTTAATTCATGATTAATGAATTAGTTTTTAGTTTCACATGGACCTACATGGGGCACACCTCGTATTGGGGGATAGTCAATAGTATTCCTCTCTGCTCTGTGTTAAGATTGGTTATAGGATAATGATGAAAAGAAAAAATTATTTTTGATGACAGCTTCTATACATATTTTCTGATTCATTTTTGTTTGGTTGTTGTTGGTGGTGTTGGTGTTGGTGGAAGTGGTGATTTTGGTGTTGGTAATATTGGTGGTGGTGGTAGTGGTGGTGTGTGTGTGTGTGGGGGGGTGTTTCTGATTTCCTTTGGTTTTGTGAACTATTTTTGGTAGAATTTGTACACTGATTGTCTGTGTAGAAGGAATAAAGGAAAGTTTATTCTGAAGTTTTGCTGATGTGCAAAAGAGTAGAACAGTTCATCAGAAACTAAATTCCTTAGCTGTGTGTTACTGGGCAATATGGAGACCAATTCCTTACTACTCGTTACTGTGTTAAATCAATAGCACCATTTAGTTTAGCATACTTCTTTAGAACAGCATGGAAAAATGACCATGGAGCTTTAATATAAAACTGAAAGGAATCAGGCAAATGTAAAGTAATTGCTAAATGTACTCCTAGGCATACTAAGCATACAGGCTGAGCAAAGGTGTGAAATGCTTATGCTGAGCTCAAGGGGGGACACTTTTCAAATTTGGTTGCATGTTTTTTGCATTTAATTTACATTTATAAGCCTCAGTTCCTTGTGCCTAAGACATTGTGTATATACAATACACACTGAGATTTTAAGCACAGAAGTTGGTAAAAAAAAAAAAAATGTGTTGTTTTGGACATTTTTTTTTTCTGGCTAAGATTTTGTATTTAATTTGGAACCATGAAATTTAGACATCAGTCACATTTTTGTTTTTGTTGATATTGTTTACAGCTAAAATAAACTCCTGAAGTTGTAATTAGAAAGAGGAAGTGTGTTCAGTTTATTTGACCATAACTTTTTAAATGTTCTATTAGCAAGTCTGAAAATTCATTTAAAAATCCTAAAATTGATGTAGACACATTTGGTTCCATTTTCTAGACAAAGTCTATATGCTTATTTATAAAACCTAAGAATGCCACAGAGTATTCTTGTCACAATCTAACATTCTTGAAAGGTTGGTAGAGGGCTTTTCTACCATTACACTTGTAATTTTCTTACAATATATGTAATGTTTACAAAAATCAAATCATAAATAAACACAAAGAACCAAATCATAACTGCATAATATTTTAAAATATTTCATGTAAGGAAAACTACCAGCCCAAAACCTGAAATTCTGTAATGAATATCACATGGCTATTTAGTTCCTTTTTATTGAACAGCACTAGGAAGTCAGTTCCATATCTTTCATGGCTCAGAGAATCCTACCACCTCAATGAAGTTGGAATTTAATGTGTTAACATTTTCTCATAAAGTTTGACCCCATGGTACTGCCTCTGCTTAACAGCTGTTACCACCACAAGCAGTGCCTGTCTCTCACCTCCTACTTTGTCTTCCACTGATTGTCACTGTTGAAGAAAATATGTTTTCCATGCAGCTTCCGTCACAGCTTCTCCCCAGAGTTTACTAGTCAAAAATATTTGGAATTTAGAAAGAACAAAACTACGGCCAGCTGTTCCCCAGATGAAAAGAGAAAGATGTCATAGACTGAGCATGTCTCAAGGCAATACAATGTTCAGATCATCAAAACTGTCCCTAAACAGCAGTCATCACATATGCTTCCCAAATCTCCATTTATTTCTTTGTGATCTTTTCCTTTTTTTTACTTCTAGGTAATCTTTATGATTTAAAACGTTAAGTTTGATAGATAGCAGAGTCATTCATCTGTGCTTTTAAAACTTTTACTAAACAATACTTAAAAACTATACAGAAGTGCACAGCTTTCTGAATTATTATTCTTGAAAATATGACTCTTTCTACATAAATAAAAATTAACTTTAGTCCATAGTTACACTGCACTGTGACTCAACATAGTTCCTTAAAAGTAGTAATTATTCTGACATTAGAACCAGAGATTTTTTATACATTTAAAAATATTTATCATAAATGAAAGAATACCAAATGCTTTGTTTTATGGATTTCCACTCACTTAAAGATGTACAGCTGAGACTCATCCACATTGTTTTATTTAAAGACAATTTATTCTGATGGATGTAGTAATTGCACGTTCATCATTTTTCTTCTTTTTCTGTTATTCTTTTCAAATTCATCTTTCATACAATACATCCAGACCACATGCTTCTCTCCCTCCCCTACGCCCACTTTTACCTCCACTTTCCCTCTTCCCCAGATCCACTGTTCCTTTAGAAAGGACCAGTCCTCCCATTTATATCAACTGAACATGGCATAACATGGTCTAATGGCTTTAGGAAAACCCTCATGTAAAGGCTGAATGAGTCATGTTGTCACTTCAGCCTCTGTGAGTTCCTATTGCCCCTGCTTAGTTGATTCTGTGGGCCATGTTCTCTTGGTGTCCTCAACCTTTCAGGTCCTCCAATCGTTCCTTCTCTTCTTCAGGGTTGTCCCAAGCTTTGTCTAAATGTTTGGCTGTGGATCTCTGCATGTGCTACCATTAGCTGATGGAGGAAGCTTCTCTGATGACAAATCGGCTAGGCACCTAACAATGAGTATAGCAGGTCAGAGCATTCTTTTTCTTTCTTTTCACTCTTTCTTTTTTTTGTCAGTTGTGTTTGGTTGGTCTCTGAGTGATCAAGCTTCTAAATCCTGGCCATCCAGGTAGTGTCAGACATGTGCTCACTCTATCAGTGTGGGCCCCAAGTTGGATCAGTCATTGCTTAGTCACACCCATAAGCTTTGAGGAAGCATTGACCCAGCCGACCCTACAAATTGGAGGTCAAAGGTTTTGTGGCTGTATTGGTGTCCCGGTTCCAACTCTGGAAGCTTTGCCTGGTTAAAAGAAGGAAAGTTCAGGCTCCATAATCTTCCATTATTAGGACATTTCATTAGGGAAACTATTATTAGAAATCCTTACTAGGGCCACCCACATAGGTTCTAGAAAGTTTCCACTGCACTGTTTAAAAATTATTCCAAAATTCCACCCAATTCCAGTAGTCTTACTCTGTATTCTCTCCCTCCATCACAATCACTTACTGCTCCATTTAACTTTTCATATACCCATTTCCAAAAGTCTCCAGTCTTCCCACACACACAAAATTATTTTATTTGCCCTTCTCAGGGAGATCCCCACTAGAAACTACCTTGTTAGTTAGTCTGTCTGGGTTTTTAGATTATAGCATAATTATCCTTTACCTAACACCTAATATTCACTTATGAGTACACACTATGTTTTTCTTTCTAGGTCTGAGTTACTGCATTCAGGATGATGTTTCCTAGTTCTATTCATTTGCCTGCAAATTTTGTGATGTCATTGATTTTAATAGCTAAGTAATAGTCATTGTGTCAATGTACCACATTTTCTTCGGTTGAGGGTGAAATAGATTGTTTCCAGTTACTGGCTATTATGAATGAACCCACTATAAACACAGTTGAGTATATGTTCTTGTGGTAGGATTGAACATCTTTTGATTATATGTCCAAGAGTGGTATAGCTGGGTCATGAGGTATGTCAATTCTTAATTTTTAGAGGAACTGCCATTGTGTTTGTTTTTCCTTTTGGCCCCAAGCTCCCAATAAAGACTCAAAATACTCAAAATATATTTACAAGTACCCAGACCTTATAGCTAGGCTCTTCTCTGACTAGCTCATAACTTAAAATAACCCATTTATACTAGTCTACACATGGCTGGTTACCTATGCTCAAGTACCACGCATCTGTCCTCCTCACATCTTGCCAGATGAATCTCCTGCACCTGGCTCTATCCCAGAATCCCTTGTCGGACAGATTTCCACCTCCTTTTCCTGCCTCAGCTATAAGCCATTAGCTTTTTATCGAAAAGTGATGCTTCCATACAGACATATGAGGTTCCTTCGACATTCTCCCTTCAGTTAAAAAATGCTCTATCTCTTACAATAATAGACCATATATAATAATAACAATTATGAAACAATAATGAAAATTATTAGTTAAGATTTATATGCACAATGCTACATCCAAATACATCTGGGAACTTTAGAGAAAGTATTCTATTATCTACTCTACTTTGATGAGTTTAGAGTTCTGTACCTAAATAATTTTCTATCCTAAGTAGCATCACCAACCTAAAACATCTTAATTGTTAAACAACTAAGCTTAATTGTAATACTATAACTATCTACTCTTCTAATGCATCAGAGTATTGAGAAAGATATAATATTACTTTAGTATGTAGGAAGTACAAGCAAGCAGCCTGGACAATTACTCAAAATTCTTATTTAGCGTAGGAGCATCTTCATCAGCCTGACAGATAAATTAGTGAAGCTAGAATTATGAAGGGCTTGCTAAATCTGTCTGGGCAGAGCGTGGCAGTCAGCTTTGCCTGCATTCAAGTTTTGCCCACGTCCAACAGCATTCTGTCTGTAATTTAAATGAGCAATTTCTTTCTCCAGGAGCTAGCGTGCCACAATTAAACCCATACCCTAATGGAGGTTCTTTGATACTAAACATCTTCTTTCAAGGCAAATGGAGTAATGCCATGAGCTGACATGTCTCAAAGTAAAATGGCTTTACACACACACATGTGTGTGTGTGTGAAGGACTGCAATTCATCAGCCCTATATGAATGGAAAAGCCTTTCCGAACTGAGGGTCAGAGAGTAGTAATGCTGTCCTTGGGTCTGATTGTGAATATTGGCAGTGCAGGTAGAAAATGGCATTGTAGCTTTCTCCCCTCAGATATTTACAATTTGAAGACTGCATCTACTGAGAATTGATAAACCTGCTTCTTTATTTTTCTGCTGTATATAATAATCCTTATTCTTTGTTTATTTTTTATAGTAACCTTACTTCTTTATTCAGTGGTAGTCATAACCTTGGCTCCCTGTTCTAAGATATATAATAAATAATTGAGAATACTTGGATAGTTGAGGTACAGCTTCTTTATCAGAGAGCCCAGGCCATCACATTCCTCATTTTCTGTGTCCATGTGTGTTTTCTTTTTCCATCCTTTCCCTGCTGCCTTTAAATCAATCTCTCAAACTTTCCAAAGACTTGTCATGTAGTCTTTCTACTCAACGTTATTTTCTATTCATCTTCAATTTTAGGTATAGTTTCTTTAGACCAATAAACTTTATTTGTTCCAGGAATGATGAGCCATTAAACAAACCTGTGTTTACTTCCATGTTATTTTTTCTAATCAAAAACAACTTTCTTGTTTTCCATAGACTTAGACTTATCTCAGTCTCAAGAAACACTTAAACTGATCTGCAACAATGAGTGTAGATTAGCTTTCATTATCACGTGTTAATACAGTTACCCTCTCTATCCTTTAATAACCTATAACTTGCATTTTGCTGCATTAGTAAATTTATGATAAAGTGTGTAAACTGCATTGCCTCAATTTAACAAAAATATCCTCTATGTTAGAGATGGGCCAGATAAAATTAATGGACTCTGGATGCTTTCACCACTTCATCCTAAAGCTGGTATTCAACAGGACTAGAATTCTGTGAGACTCTGTCTCCAAATCAAATGATTTCCGCATGCCATTTCCCAAAATACAGCTATTTGCTCCAATTATCTTGTTTGTATTCATTATCTTTTCATATTACTTTAGAACCTCCTCGTGAGTGTTAATGTGTCTTGTGCTGATGAGCTTAATATATGCTAATACATGGTATAGTTTTTGTTTTTAAATGTGAATTATTCTGTAAGTAAAACTTAAGTACAGGTTGAGAAGAAGGATCAGTGTATAAGGCGCTCATGTCTCAAGTGTGCGGATTCAATGTACATTCCAAGCAACCACATGGAAGCTAGGCAGACATAGTGTACCACTTGTAATTGAAACACAAAGATACTAAAGACAGAGGCTCAGCAAAACACCCTGGCTAGCTTCAACAGCTAATATGGCTTTATCTATTAGCTCCTAATTCACCAATACCTTACCTCTGTAAATAAAATGGAAGGTGTAAGATGTTCAACATCATCCTCAAAGTCTCAACACACATGCCACATACTTCTGGGAACACATATGAATATGCCACACACACACAAAAATACAAAAATTTTGAGGCTAACTAAATTTGAGGCTAAATTTAAAAGCATAAAATATTTGTTCAAAGTATTTATATTTAATTCATGAATAAAATGTTTAGGTAACTTTCTCAAGTTAATTCTACTCTTTTTTTTTTTTTATAGAAAGCACAGTAATCACAGAGACACAGAAATCACTATTGACATGACTGAGCGAAAATGTAATTCTGCTGTAATTTATTTTTAGTAATTTTATTTCATGTATGTATGTATGTATGTCTATATACATGTGTGCCACAACATGTGTGTGGAAGCCAAAGGACAACTGGAAGAAGTCAGTTCCTTCCTTTCACTATATGTGTCCCTAGAATCAAATTCAGATGGTCAAGACTGGCAGCAATTCCTTCAGTAGTTGAGCCATCTTGCCAACCACTTGCCTGAATTACAATAGTCAGACATTGAAAGAGCAAGGCACTCTGCTTTTTATCATTGTAACCTCTATGAACTTCAGAACGAACAATAAAATGTATGTATTGCTATCTCTGCAGACTTCATCATTTCTCTGGGTAATGGAAATTGAAACTACTCAACTTTTGCTTTATTCTCCATTAAATAACAGTTCTCTGAAGAAATAAGTTTTGCCTCAAAACATATGCCTACCTAGAGATGGGTGCTTTATTATATTTCTGAGATAAACAGTGACATATTAATTCAATTCCACAGCTGTTATTTAAACATTTGAAGCTTATGTTAAAAATAAAAAATAAAATCATTCCCCTTCAAAAATAGAATGTTCATGTGGTTGCCCCAGAGGTAACTTCTGCCTACAGCCTGACATCTTGCATTCTCTTATGGGAACACTAAACAGCTCTCTGTGACCTCTTTCGCAAGGACAGCTATCTAGGCTTTACCTTACTAATCTAATAACATTCCAGTGGCTACTTCTAAACATCACTAGATTGGGGTGGTTAGGACTTTGACAAGCAATATTAAAAGAATATAATCAGACTGTAATAATTGGGTTCATTTCTCTATAGTATCCTTTCTCTGTCTTTCTGTTCTGCTCAAAATAGAATGAGATGTTTACCAAGGCAGTCTCGATTTCTGTGTAAAATTGATTGTCATGATGTTTGGTTGGTAACAGTTTATCTTCCCCAAAACATAAACATGAAAATGGCAACTTTAGAAGCTGAAGCATTTGTAACAGACGTTACCATGATTTGCAGTTCTTGGCAGTTTCCTTATTATTCAAGATTTCAAAGTATTTTCCATTGTGAGTCATTACTCATACACCATCGGTAGAATTAATTTTCGCTTTTCCTCACATAAATCAGGAAGTTTCATCAAGGGCTTTCATTTCATGATGACAAGGGGCTAAAAATAATCATGATTAAAGATGGAAATGGTCATGAGAACATTCATTTGCATGGATGTGATTTCAAAAAATGTGCTCTACCTTTACCTTTTGAATATCAAATACAATTCATGGAATAGCGTGTATTTTCTATTTTTTGATATATGAAAAATGACTGTGAAACTTTTACATGATGAATGAACAGCCAATATAAGAGAGAAGCAGAAAACATGGTTTACTCAGCACACACTATGTATGCATGTATGTATGGAGGGATGGAGGGATGGATGGATAGATGGATGGATTGTACTATATATATGTAAGTCACTGGTCCCAAACAATTCTCACTCAATTTCTATCTATTTTTCCCTTTCCTCTTTAAAAAAATTAACTAATAGGACAGCTAGGAACACAGTTGAGCAACTGCCTTGATATATGGTAGAGCATCTTTCGGGTATATGCCCAGGAGTGGTATATCTGGGTCTTGAGGTAGCACTATTCCCAATTTTCTGAGATGGAGTCAAATTTATTTCCAAGTAGTTGTACAGGTTCACACTCCCACCATCAATGGAGTAGTGTTCCACTTTCTCCACGTCCTCACCAGCATGTGCTATGACTTGAGGTTTTTATCTAAGCCATTCAACACTCAAGGGGCAGAGGCAGGGAGATCTTTATGAGTTTGAGGCCAGCTTGGTCTGTAAAGTGAATCCAAGACAGCCAGATCTACACAGAGGAATGCTGTCTTGAAACACAAAAACATAACAACAACAACAACTAACAACCAAACAAAAAAACAAAACAAAACAAAAAATGACCAAACAAAACCGTGCTGTTCTGTAAGGAAATCTTCATTATCAGACTGCTGAAAAGTCTTGTATTACTGAAAATTAAAGAAAACTAAAACAGTGTCCTAGAGATGCAAAATGTATGATGCTTAGACACAGAAGCCTTCTAGAACAAGTTTCAGGGCTCAAATCTTGAATAATTTTTAGCAGCAGCATTAATGAACTAACATTACTTTATTGTCTAAAGTACAAATTGATTTCTGTGAGGCTATACTGATATTTCAATGACTCAATCAACCAATAATAATAGAAATCTACCCTATGGGCTAATTTTGAAGTATCCATGAAGCTTTTCAGTCTCTGGAAAACTACAGTACAATTCCGTACTTTTAAGTAACAGCTGCATGTGTGGATGGCCTTTTAAAGAGCACAGATGGAAAGAGATAGGAAAGAGTAATTTTAAATCTCGGCCAGTTGAACAAGATTAATGTCAACAGAGTTCAGTGGCATTTATAGTACTTGCCTATGATTTGATGGAAGCATGCAGATAAAGTTGTATCTGCAGTGTTCGAGCTTCATCATTGCAAGAATAGAATTACAAAGCACTTCTATTTAAGTAGTTTGCTTTGGTTAGAGCCACCTGTTATACAGTGTTCAATGCATTTTAGAAGTCTATCCTATTAGATTCTATCCTAGAGCTAACCAATGGCAAGTAATGAGCAGGGACCTTTAAACTTCAGCACAATATGCTGTAGTGCTTAGAAAAGCTGTAAGAGGAGCAAGAATGTGCTCCAGATGCTGTTTCATTTCCACCTTGCATTAAGAAATAACATCGTGACAAGTGGAAAGGCTGACTGCACGGGTCAGAATGATATTATTACACTACCTAGAGGTGAGCTTTAGTGATTATGCCTTGTGGGTTGTACTAGGTAACAAAACAGCTGCTAGACAATAAAGTCACTAAGTTGCACACACAACTTATTTCAAGAAGAGACCAGAATCTAGGGCTCATGTATTACTTTTCTGCTGTACAAATATGTGCAACTATGCACATGTAGGTATCTTGGTGGATTTTTACCTGGGCCCATGAATTGAAATGTGCTTTCTTCAACATTTCAGAGGTGGAAAAATGAATTGCCACATCACCATTATAAGACCTTAAAGAAATTAGTGCTTCTTTGCCTTTGAAAGCTTGGTTTGAGTCAACCATTTGCCTATTATTTTACAATGTAAAGAAATTATAACACTAAAACAAGGTTTTTTTTTTATCAGATTCTGTAGTAACCCAACCAAAATTAAAACACCAAAGTATAATAATGCTGCAAGAATATGGGTTTTCAGTGATGTGGAGGCAAAAATAGCCTTTCCACCTTTAAGCATAACATATGTTGTAACTTGAAGGAAAAATGTCCCTGAGGTATCCCAATACAGTGTCCTATAATTAAACTCAGATGTAGGCTTGACCCCTCCAGTCTCAGGTTCCCTCAACATACTCAAAAAGAGAATGGATTGAAGATATTAGAGGTTTAACCTGTTTGAGTTCTATTGGAAGTTGTAGTTTAAATTTTCAAGGAGGTGTCTGTCCCCGACATTTCAGGGGATGCTGTATTCTTTGGGATACCTGGCCAGAGAAAAGGGTTCAAGTGTTGAAAAAAACTATTTGTGAGTCTGCGGCAGTGACTGAAGTGATAGTAGCAAAATCACTGCACAAACGTCAGGACAAAGTGCTATGCTGCTTGCAAAGTGGAAGAGGAGAGAAATGATCTCCAGATGCTCAGCTTCATTTCCACCTTACATTAAAACGTCATCGTAGCAAGTGGAGAAGCTAACGGTGCAGGTCAGAACGGTGGTATTACTCTTCCTAAAGGCAAGCTCCCCACTGGCTCACTTCTTATGGTTCTCATTGTCTCTTTATATCTACATAGGGGTTCAAAAGAGGATGGGCACAGAGTCCGTGATATATCAACTAAAGCATCCATCATTCTACAGACTTCTTGATCAAGATTACCATTTCCCATCAAAAATAGATAGATTGGATTATTGCATATTCTGATTGAATTTCTAAATTCTGTCCTGTTGCGTGAGTCAACACATGAGTATATGAATACACGTGAGCATTGTGAAAATTTGAAACAAAAAAACTGCAGATGCTTTTCACTCAAGCCCTGATTTCAACACTATAGTTCAGTAGGATTGACACCAGCAGGAGTCATGAGTCTGATTCTTTGGGTGCATAAGAGCAAAGATTTGCCCAGCACTAGTAAATTATCTCAACCTTTCTCAGGAAATGCAAATGGTATCATGGTGAGAGAGTGATTGTGTGAGTCAAAAACATAAAAATGCCAGCAGTAAATAAGGAGGAAAAACCTTCATCCCCATTGGGATAAAGTAACATTACATTCCTGAAATGCTGACTAGGGACAGACAAGTTTTTGGAGATTTGTTTGCTCAAAGAGTAAAGAGAAAATAACTTTAAATAATTTATTGTCACACTGGCCCAAATCACAACCTTCAACATAAAAGGAGAAAATCTACTTTCAAATCAATTTTTCATTGAAAAGTGTGGGACTAGAACTTTGACAAGAAAAGTTATCTTTGGTGAAAATTTATTATCTCTGAAGATAAATGTATATTGTATTTTATATGTGATATTTTATTGTGTACATATGTGTTTTCATGGTTAAAAATCTTGGACTACTTTATGTAAGGGTTTGCATCAGACCAGAACAAATAATAAACACCATTTAAAGGAGTTGTCGAATTTATTTGATAAATGTCTGTATCATTATTTCTGTCATGGGGCATGCAAGGGTGTAAATGAATGGCTGTTGATCAGTCTTTCCTTAGAAGCTTAAACACAGAAAATAGTATCTTTTCTCAGCAATTATGTCAACACAATTTTAAATTTGATGATTAGTCATGCATTGTGAACTATCTTCTAGACAAGGCCTGCTGATAAATGTTTTGATCATGAAATTAAGGAAAAATAAAATCACTCAGAAACAAGTAAGATCAGGCCTATTCCTTGGTATCTCTATTTTGTTTTGCTTTGTTAAAAAAGGGAAAGTTGAGTTTGGGCACTACAGGAGGCTTCAGACTGCCACTCTTTGTGGAAAGGCCACTTGGGCATTGCTGTTGTTATCCTATCTGTCACATTCATTTAATCACACTCACCTTGTTCTGCTCTATGCTGTTTGCCCTAACAAATGAATGGTTCTAAAGTGCCTTGGAAAATATAAATCTCTGTATAAATAATAAAACATTATTATAGCCTTGGGATAGGTCTGGGGACAGAGAAGCTCAAAGTTAAATGACTCGTGTTTGAGGGATGTATAGTTTTCAAAATTAGAGATTTCTTAGACCAGTTACTTCCTACCTTGATATTTTACCTTGGAACAACATGAAAATATCTTTATTGGCTAATGGGAGATGTTATATCCTTTATAATTAAAACCAAGATACCTAGGCACTGTCTGCTAATAGTCATTGTAACTGAAGCTTCATGCCACTTTTTAGTTTCTTTCATTAGCTATGTACTCCTTCATAAATTATTGTGTATATGAGCACATTGTTTTAAAGAACAATTGTTATAAAGAATCTAAAGAGTTGAATAGAATGCTCTCTCCTCTCCATCAGTTTTCAATCTACAGAGAGCAATATTCATATAAAAGGTGTTATCAGTAACCTCAGGGATGTTTTTACAAAAAGGTTGTCTTAGAACTGTGACAGTAACATGCTTTTTGTCACTGATGTAGGAGATGAAGGGAGATTAAGTGATCTCCTTATCTGAGATGCTTTTATTAATAATCATATACTATATCCAAGCCTTGGCATGGATATTTGCAAATGTCAGGCCTTGGAAAGCATCTATGACAGGAGCAGTAAGCTGAAAAAAGATAGGTAAGTAAAGAAACACCAGAGATACTTAGAGAAGTAAATGGCTTAAGAGTCTGAGATGTAGCCAGACACGGTGACACCTGCCTTTAATCACATCACTTCGGAGGCAAGTACAAGCAGATCACTGTGATTTCGAGGCCAGCCTGGTCTACAAAGTCCTGTCCTGAGTCCAGGAGAGCCAAGGCTACACAGAGAAATCCTGTCTTGAAAACCAACCAACCAACAAACAAACAAACAAAAGAGTCTGAGATGTGTGGAACTAGCTAGAAGATAGACTCCAAAGATAGGTTGGTTCCTATCTTTGGTCTTAAAAAATAGTCTTTAAAGACACAGAGAGACTTTGTACTTCAATAAAGTCAGATTTGTTACACTCCCAATTACTACTGAATATTTCCTACAAACTTCCTTTATTCAGGAATAGCTCAATTTTCATAAATTCAAATTTCTATTTTTCTTGAAAATTGTTAAAATTCAATTAGACTCATAAATAAGAGACTAGTAAATATTTAAAGGACTGGGTATTGTATATGAGTTTTTATGGAATGCATAATGTAACAATAGGTATTATGAGCAACAGAGTATTATTTGAGGAAAGTGATACAGAAACTGAAGTAGCAGACATAAATTCATCAAAACAAGAAAGGAGTCAACTCCTGGCAAGAGAGGTCTCTCCATTTGGTGTGTATCTGGAAAGACTCCTTGGAATAATTTATGTTTAGTAGGAAGAACTACTATAGAAAAAATATTAGGGTTCATAAATAAAAGAAGACAACCTTCATAATAAACAAATGATAGAGAGAAGAACTCCTTGGTATTAAACAGAAGTAATGAAGAGGAACAGAAATGGGCTAACAGAATGACAAGATCAGTTAATGTCACTATAAAACAGTTGCTTTTTAAAAGTAAATGCCAGAAGTATACACATCTAAGATTATGTAATTGGGTATAATCTTAAAGGCTATGCTATATCTAACATGTATTCTGTGATTTTGTATATTTAAAATACAAATTAATTAGGGAGACTTTAAAGGCTGTTGCATTATGGAATCCCATATACAAAATGGATGAAAAGTCCAAAGTAAGGTCTGGAAAAAACATCAAGGGTATGAGATGGACTGTTGAAACACTACCAAAATAATTTAAGAATATAAGAATAAGAATAATATTCATATCTAGAAAATATATATGTATGCATGCATGCATATGAACATGCCTGCACATACACTTGAAACAGCAGCATGCATTAATGTTACATACAATAATATGTTGATGGTCATATAGAATATCTAAAATATATCATAACAGTATTAATGCTAAGTATCAAGATACCTAGTATTACATGTTTATTATAGTAAACCACCTTGATAATGTCTCTAACTTAATACCTACAATTTTAACAATTTGATATTGATATTTACTTAGATATTATAAAGATGTTGTAAGTGATTATCCAAGTTACTAGTAAGTAAATATCTATATTTCATTTCTTGTGAATTTATATTTATATTCTCTCTGGTTTATTTAGTACTTATACTTAGATAAAAATTGTCTGTTTTTGTATCTCTTAAACATGAATTTGTTCTAGAAACATTAAATCATATTGCCCAAAATGTCACAAATCTCTCTCTCTCTCTCTCTCTCTCTCTCTCTCTCTCTCTCTCTCTCTCTCTCTCTCTCTCTCTTTCTCTCAGCCCTAAATTCTAATGAATATAGATATGGCTTCTGCAACCACATAAAATAGTTAGCATATATGTGCTTCAGCACTTTCAGTGACAGGATTTTCAATATCTTTAACCTACACATTAGTGTGGCTTAATGAGTAGGAAGTTTTTCCTTATATTGACTTGAAGTCGGCTGTCCTAGAACCTTGATTCTACCTTCTAAATTCTCTCTCTCTCTCTCTCTCTCTCTCTCTCTCTCTCTCTCTCTCTCTCTCTCTCTCTCTGTCTCCCTCCCTCTCTCTCTTCCCTCTTCCTCCATCCCTCCCTTTCTTTATCCTTCCCCCTCCTTTCCTCCCTCCTTACACAAGCAACTCTTTAAAATATTCCAAACATTGTCTTTCTAAATGTCTCTCAGGTGTTTCCATCACTTTCTATCTTTTTTACCCATTTGACAACATCCTTCACCCTCATGACATTCTTTATGTACCAAGCATAGAATCCTTATATTGGTATTACTCCTTTGTATCAGTTAATATAGTTGATTTGTTACCATTCCCCTTTGATTTCATCTGGCTCTAGTAGATGACACATGAAACTTTTTTTTTTTTTGCTAAATCTACCAGCTTTTTCATTATTGCTGCTATGTAATAAATCAATGTTTCAATCAATATCTTTATCCTCTCCACAATTAACATCTATAAGTAGCTTCTGATTAAATGAAAACTTGGTTCCAGCTGGACTGAGAACACCTGTGAGTCTGCAACTCTGGAAACTTGAGAATTATGCCAACACTTAATCATCGTTTACACTTCCCATCTTTAGAGCTGAGCTCTCAAGGTCCAGCCAGTGACCTGCTGAAGCCTTTTCCAGTAAAACACAGGAGACATAAACCAGGTCATGTCAAACATGCTTACCATGAGCCTTCTCTCCAGCTGTCAATGAGCTGCATAACACCAAAGATGCACAGTAGGAGACTCTGCTATCGCTGACTCTTGACTAGTTAAGAGTGTTTGGTTAAACATTTTGAAAGGTGATAGGTGAGTGGGGTCTTTAGTTGAAGTTATGGGTCAAATTCCAGGCTTTCAGTAGCACATAGGAGACAGAGAAAAATAAATTATCAGGCTTTAATGTATACATAGACATAAAATACCTCATGATATGATGCCTGAGTTCTATTTAATAAATCAACACAAGGTAAAATCATTAAGGACAAAAATTAAGTTTCTGAGACATGTTATCAGTAAAAACTAACAAATATAAATAATGAAGATGTTGATAAAATGAGAGATGTGAACATGAAAGAAGTGGAAAACACCTTGCCTTCTTATCTAAACATCCTCAAAGTTAATGAATCCTTGACTGTCATTCCATTCTTTCACTCAATGTATTTATAGTATTCAGAATAAAATTAAACTACAAAGCGAACTCCATAGTAAGACAGATCTTTGTTTGAAATTCTTTTTTGGAAGACATTTGATAGGGATATTTGGTTGTGATACACAAACATTTTTTTCTTGAAGATGTGACTTTTAGATGCTAACTGTGTCATTAATTTGAAGTGAATTTGCATATATATATCTGTGTGTCTATAAGCATATATATGGTGATTATATGTATATGAATATATGTATATATAATACATATAAACACAATGAGGGGAATGGGAAATTCAGTTGGTATCTTACTGGAGTAATTAAAGAGTCACTTGAAGAACAACATATATCTCATTGCTACATAGAGATTTACATTTTACAAAGAGTTAACAATGGAATCAAACTTTCTGTTTGAGTCATTTATTTATGGATTAAATAAATACCTTAATAAAAATGCCTTGCAATTTAACACAATTTACACATACAAAAGTCTTTAAAATATATATTTTGATCTTCTCAACATTTTTCTTTCAAAAGGTGCATCAAATGATTCTTAGATGATGAGACAGTTTCTAAACTTAGTTTTTCTTAACCCTGGCCTGACATTTTCCAACACATTCTCCCACTTAGTTACCTCAAACTTTAAAGAATCAATATGGTTGATTACTCTAGGAATTGACTTTTTCTGTTCAAATATAGAAGAAATAATGTCTCTCGGCTTTCTCTAACATTTGCATCCATAGGCTTACTCCCAAACTTTGTATGTTAGGTAAAATTATGTTTTGAAATATGCACATTGTGGAATTATTAAGTTGAATAATTAAAGTCTACATCATATCACATATTTTCTCACAGATTAAATGTTCAAATTTGTTCTTTGTGAAAAGAAGAAACCAAGAAAGTAGAATGAGAGATCTCTTTCTCATGATTTATTTGTGAAGCAAAAGCCCCTGCTTTTTGTTCTTAACAAGAAATAATCTTTCCAAACAAAAATAAAGATTTTTCAAGATTACTCATTGATAAGAGTAAAAATATGACTGGTCATTCTGAAGTGTCAGTGTATAGACTGGGGAAGTAATTTCATGACTCAAGTGAAGCCATTCAGAATTGTAACAAAGTCCATATGCTTGGCTTTTGATGTCTGCTTAGTACTCCATTAGGGATTCTCAACTCGTGCTTCTCAATATGATTTCCATAAGACGCAGGTTCTCCTCAGTGAAACGGCCTGCTTCAAACACACCATGGGTTAATTCCATAATAACTTATGAGGGCAATAAAGCTTTCCCATCAGCTTGCCTCTTAAGTAATGATCTTTTATACTGCCTTATAAAACTGAACTTATGTTTTATTTGTAAGTCATTCTGGGCATAATAAACTCTGAATTTTGGGGCACTTAGTTTTGTGTTTTAAGTACATTATTTCTCTGTGTGTTGTTTTATGGTGGCTTTGTAGCTACTTCATAGACACAATGCCTTAATGTTCCAGCAGGAAACTGATTTTTAGGCAAAAGAACATTACACTTAAAGGTGCTTGGAGACATTGATTTCACTCTTCCTTACTAAAACCTTCACCATCTACCATCCAGCATGATGAAATCATCTTGCATCAGTTTTGCCTGATGTTATCTTTCATGTAATGGGCACTTTCTGGGACTGCTGTTAGTATTGGTGAGCTCATTCAAAATGAATTGAAATGTTTATTGTGAAATAACAAGCACCATGTAGAATAATGTTTTGCTCACTTAGAAATTATGCAATTTTAATTACTCATCTTATTCAAGTACATGTTATTATGATTATTTAAGATTTTATATGACTGGGGTTTGAATTTATTTTAGACAATTATGCCATACTTAGTCATCTCTATCATAGAGATTTGCAAAGACATTCAACAGTGAAAATTGAGTCCCTCTTCTCTTTTTTAAAAAGGAAACTTGGAAACACTGTGCTTGAATATTGTCTTAAATTTACAGAAAGGTTACAGTACATGAATAAATTTTAAAAAGAAGTCAGAATTACTAATGGAGACTATATGGTGTATCTGATCCCTATGAACTCACACAGATATAGTCTATTACTAATGAATAATTACCTATTATATGAACAGATAAAGCTCAATAAAAGGAAAATAAAAATAATAACTTAAAAATAAGGTTCATATGTTATGTCTCTTTCGCTGGAAATAGATCCTTCAAGCCAATTTTTCTATAACATGTATATGTTCATTGTCAAATAATTAGAATTACAGTAACATGAAAACACACCTGAAAATGTACCCAGCAGGCTATGTTCAGAAAAAAATTTCACTGTGCAGGAAATATAAACTGAAGGTGGGCACACAATGGCAACCCAACCTATAACACCTGTAGTAGTTACTTTTCTCTTGCTGTTAAAGCAAAGGAAGAAGCAGCAGCAAAACAAAAACTAATGAAAAAAAAACATACTAGAAAAAGTTTGTTTGTGTTTCTGGTTTTAGAGAGTTAGAGTGCTTGGGAGAAAAGGTGGAAGACATGGTGACTGGAATAGCCAGATGAGAGCTCATATACTAAATACACGGAGAGAACTGGAAATGAAATGTGGGGTTGAAACCTCAAAGCTTGCTCCCAGGACATACTTCCTCCAGCAAGGCCACAATTCTTAAACCTATTGAATCAGCACACCTGAAGACCAAGTATTCAAGTACCAGAGACTGTAGTTAGTGTTCTCATTCAAACCACCACCTTTCATCTGGAACATACAGGGTCTTGGCCATACCATGCAGCAAAATATATTTAGTCCAACTTTAAATGTCTCCGTAGCTACTCAGTCTCAACATTGTTTAAAAGTCTTAAGTCTTCCCAAAGACTCAAGAAAATTTATCACCTTTTGAAAATCATAAAGCAAATTACATACCTCTAAAACACAATGAGACAGAACATGTGTTGTCAGTCAAACATGAAAAAAATGGGGGACATAGTCATTTCCTGCTGAAATGAAGATCAAACTGCAACAGGACAAAGAGTAAATCCTCTAGACCCACGCCCAGTCTCAAATCCCTTATATGACTTTGTCCTTGAGTTGTTTCCACTCCTATTTTCAGTTTTCCTTGGTACATATCCAAGACTCTGACATTTTCATCATCTTGTAGTTTACAGTGTAATCCAGGATTTATTTCCACTGGATCATGTGATGACCTCTCCTGAGACCATTTGCCTTTCTGGACGTCATGCAGAAACACCCCTGCAACATCTTTCTTGACCTCAGAACCTCTCTGAAATCATGAATGAAAATTCCACATGCCATTTTGGATGGTTTCATGGTCCTGTTAATGATATTTACAATTTACAGTTTTTATTTCTTGTTGCTATAGGAACAGAACACACTTGCTCTCTGTCAAAACTCAGAAATCTAGCTTGGCGAGGTCTTTCCCTGAAAGCAATATGTATTACTGTGCAGACAGGCATATCATCAATCCTATCTCTGAGCATAAGGCTTGGCTGTAATATAAGTTTATCAGTTCTTTTGCTTTTCAAAATGTACATTATGTAATTCTTGCTACATTTGTTCATTTTCACTGTATACCTCCATAAGAGTGATAAGATAAACCACTTGATATAGTCAATATTAGGCTGTCATATAATCTATTCCTCCAAAAAACTTGCACATCACTTCTTAATTCAGCCTCAGGCAAGTTCTTAGGACAAAGACAGAAGGTAGCTACATACTTGCCATACCATGGACTGAAGTAACAGCCCGAATAGAAGAAGATTAAGAGTCATGTGGCAGTATTTATCTCCTTCTGTTTTCTGTGTATGGTCTCAGTGTCAAGAGCTTTCCAAAGCCCCTACTACCACACCATCCCTGCAATGATACTCAAATCCAAGCCAAAATAAGCCACCCCTTATTCACGTTTTGTTTTAAAGATAGCTCTAACATAAAACTGGATCAAGTAAAGTAACAAAAATAGTCAAAACCAAAAATATTTTCTACTACATAGCAAAGTATTTTACTGATAATAGAATGGGTAGTCCTGTCCTCACAGATTTCTTTCCTTCTAAACTATGTAGAGCCAATTCCATATAATCTTTTAAAAACAAAATAGAAACATAAATAAACTGTTTCATGCCAGTTATACATTATAGAAATAGAAACAAAAATACAAAGTTATATTTAGTTTGTACCAATCTGGTTTATTTAATTTGTGGTGTTAATATTTACTGAAGTTACTGTATAATGGAAGAGTAGTAATGATGCCATAATCAGAAACAAGATCCTGACTCACCTGTATCAGCACCAAAGAGAAGGCTAAGTCTCTGGTCCAGAAAATAACACACCCCAGCACAACCAAGTGTATCATGACTGAGTGCATCCTCTTGCCCTGTGGCCTGGCAAGGCAGCCCCACCCCGGGGGAGTGACCAAGTAGGAGGCAATAAAGTCCATGTCAGAGAAACAAAATAATACAAAGTTATATTTAGTTTTTGCCAATCTGGTTTATTTAATTCCGGGTGTTAATAGATACTGAAGTTACTGCATAAGGGAAGAATAGTAATGATGCCATAATCAGAAAAAAGATTCTGAAAATAACACAAATTATGTAAATTATATTTACAGAATGGGTTTTTTTTTTGTGTGTGTGTGTGTGTGTGTGTGTGTGTGTGTGTGTGTGTGTGTAATCAACCTAATGCTTTTAGATCATAACATGAATCTCAGTGAAATTCCCAAAGTATATGCTCGATTTATGGAGCTGCCAAGCAACTTGCCTTGGGTGACTTTGAATAACAGAAATGTATTTTTTCCAATTTCAGGGAAAATATGGTGAAATCTTGGTGCGAGGAGACCATATTCATTCCAGAGGCTCTGGAGATGACCCTTGCTTATCATTTCTGGTATGTGATGATTGATTATAGCAACCCAGCCTAATTTAGTTACCGTAATTTGATTATATCTACAGACTGGTTCCAGACCAGGTCACATTCCTAAATACTTAGAATTTCAACCTATCTTTCCCTGGGGCCACTATTTGTTAGACAGTGTTATGAGACCTAAATCTGAATGCGTGCTAGAATAAAGAGAGAAGACAATTTAAAATTTTCCATCCAAGAACATCAGATTGGCCTCAAGAGAAACATTCTTCAATGGTTTTTCTAGACCTATTGTTTTTTTTTTCACGTTAAGACTATGATCTAACATAATGATCATGTTAGTCTTTGTCATATATGCATATATTTGTATAGAAATATAAAGTACAAATAAATAATTGAAAATGGAGTCAGGAGTTTACACAATGATGCACACTGAATTTTCACATTACCATGTTTTTCTTATTTTATCATTTAATGTAATGTTAGTAAAAAAAATTAAAACAGGTAGTCCAATAATATAAAATAAAAATCATTTTCCAGCTGTGTGTCACTGCCACACACCCTTATTTTATCTTATTTTTAAAAATTATTTAACTAATGTACTTATTCACTTTATTTCTTATCATTGTGTGCTCCTTTCTCTCCTCCCCTTCTCAC
Source organism: Acomys minous (assembly GCF_964271855.1). Taxonomy (NCBI): domain Eukaryota; kingdom Metazoa; phylum Chordata; class Mammalia; order Rodentia; family Muridae; genus Acomys; species Acomys minous. Next base: position 29,669,913 of record NC_140487.1, read on the forward strand.
ACTCCCTCTCTCTTCCCACATTCCTTTCCCTTACTCTTCAGAAAAGGGGATCTCCCCCTCTACCAACCCACCCCAACACAACAAATTGTATCCTGACTGAGTGCATCCTCTTCCCCTGTAGCCTGACAAGGCAGCCCCACCAGGAAGGAGTGATCAAGTAGCAGACAACTGAATCTCTGCTCCCTGTACTAGGTGACCCACATGAAGACCAAACTGCCCATCCATTACATTTGTGTAGGGGCCTAGATCCAGTCCCTACGTGGTCCTTGGTTGGTGCTTCGATCTCTGCAAGTCCCCTCGGACCCTGGTTCTGCTGGTTTGCTTGTGGAGCTCCTTTCCCCACCTGGTCCTTCTATCCTCCCCATAATATTTCCACAATACTCTCTACACTTCGTCCAGTGTTTGACAATGAGTCTCACCATATGTTTCAATTCACTGAAGGACAGCTTTGCTAGGTGACCATCTGCAAGTCTAGCAGAGTATCATTAATAGTGTCAGGGGCTGGCACACCTCTAATACCACCATTCAGGAAGGAGGAAGCAGGCAGATTTTTGTGAGTTTGGAGCCTATCTGGTCTACAAAACAAGTCCAGGACAGCCAAGGCTACACAGAGAAACCCTGTTTCAAAAAAAAAACCACACAACAACAAAAAAAAATCATTTTCCCACTTTTACTTATCATGTTGATTATATCTCAATTTTTTGACTTACGCCTTTATTCCTCAATAACAAAAAATAACAAAACAATGTGTCATAATAAACCAAAAACTATTGATTTTTTAATCAAATATAGCATTACTTATAGTGCTAGCAATATATAAAAAGAATACCATAGCATCATCTTGGTGGCTCACACCTGTAACTAGTAAACAGGAGGCAACAACACTTGTATTTTTGTGAATCTGAGGCAAACCTGAGTTTTAGCTTGCTCATGATAGCAAGCTCCAGGCACTCTTGGGCTACTATTTCAGTTAGAGCTCTATTGCTGTGAAGAGACTCCATAAAGAAGGTTGCTCTTATCATGGAAAATGTTTAATTAAGGCTGACAGATTACAGTTTCAGAGGCTTCATCTTTTATCATCATGGCAGGAATCATGGCAGCATGCAGGGTGACTTGGTGCTGGAGGAGCCAAGAATTCTGTATCTTGATCTGAAGGCAGTTAGGAGGAGACTGAACGTGTATCACAGTGGCTGTAGCTTCAACATTTAAGATTTTAAAGGCCAGCATCCACTCATCTAGAAAGGTCAAGCCTCCTCCAATAAGGCCACACCTCATAATAGGGACACTTCCCACAGACCAAGTAAGCAAACACATGATTCTCTGGGGCCATACTTATTCACAAGACCACATTCTTTTCCCTGACCCCCATAGGCTTATAGCCATAAAATAATGCATAAATAAATGTAGCCCAACTTCAAAAGTCTGCTTAGTCTATTACAGTCTCAACGCTACTTAAAAGTCTAAAGTTGAAAGTCTTCTTTGGGATTCATGCAATCTCTTAACTGTAATCCCCAATAAAATTAAAATAAAAAAGCAGATCACATACTTCAAAACTATCCTATGCACTACAGTTTCAAAATGTAGAGAAGGGAGCACAGTGAGGAAATGCTGGGCACAAAAACCAGCTGGGCAAGCTCCAAACACTGCATCTCCATGTCTGATGTCAAAATACTCTCCAGATCTCCAGCTCCTTTCAGTTATGCTGACTGCAAATTACTTCTTTCTCTTAGGCTGGTTCTACTCAGCTCTCCTAGGCAGGTATCCCATAGCTCCAGCATCTCTAACATCCTGAGATCTCTTGGCATTACCTTCAAGCTTTATGCAATGGCCTCTCTGGGCCTCCACGCAGGAACACCTCTGACACAGTTTTGCCCTCAGTGGCTTTCCTTAGAAATAGATGGAAAATCCACAATCCTTTGCTTCTGTCCTTGATTATAAAACCAGAGCCACATGGCCAAAGCTGCCCAGCTTTGATGCTTGCTGAGATAGGAACGTGGTCTTCTTGTTCATCACATCTTCACCAGCTTTCTATTTTCAATAGTTTCCTTCATTGCCTAAGTTTTGCTTTCCTAAAACATGCTCTATAGCCTGACCTTGAGCTCAGAGATCTGCAAGCCTATCTCCTGAGTACTGGGATTAAAGTGTGTACTATCACACCTGTAATATTTCTTTAATTAATCATGGCTACTATGCCTCACAATCTGCATTATAGCTGCGTGTTGATACAGAGCAGAAGCATGTCCATGTTTGAACCTGATATACAAAGTAAATCTCTTTTTGACAAAAATGCCAGACAAATTTTGATATAGTCCTCTCTTCCTTCAAAGTTATCACTAGAAGTATTAATATGTTGAAATATGTCCTAAATTTATATTCACTTCAGACTTTTAGAACCAAAGTGTGACTTTTAAATGTGGGTTGATGTGCACATAATTAACTTGATTTCAAAATGAAAGCATGCAGAACTATCTCCATGTACTCTAGCATTAGTAGGAGAAACCCTTCTACAGGTTAGGCTCAGCATCCTTAGACAGAGAGTAAGGGAGAACACATGGGGAAAGGCTGCACGAAGACAGAGCCAAAGTTTTATGTCACACACCCTTAAGCCAAGTATTGAATGCATCTATGGAACATGGAACTGCAAGAGGCAAGAACATTGTCTCTCTAAAGACTTTTTATGGAGGATGTCCCTGAAGACACTGATTTAAGAGTTTTGGCTTCCTCAGCTGTAAAATAATAAATATATATCATTTTAAACAGTCAAGTTTATGGTTATTCACTACAACAGCTCTAGGAATGCAGTTCAGGATGCAAATAGAATCCAAGTGAGACTAAGTGGAACAGCTATACAATATCATCCAGATTATAACTGGATACAGATATATTGCAAATAGCATTGTCTTTTACTAACTAAAATGTGTATGATCAATTTTTAAATCAACTTTAATAATTAGTATTCAGAAGAGTTTACGTTGAGCACTGAAGCTAATAGAATATAATGAATAAATATGATAATGATGCTATTCATGATCCTTTTTGTATTGTGTATCTTTAAATTTGCAGAGATGTAAACCAACATTGGTTGGCCCCAGGTAAGGCACCAAGGACAAACTACAAGAATGAAACCACCTGAATCCAGCTTCTTCAATGCATGACTGAGCAGTAGGCCACTCTTCCATGCTAGCATTCATTTGTGCTCAAAATCCTGACCAAGTATACATCCCTGCAGTGCATTGCCCACGGCAATTACATCAGCGGCTGAATGATGTCAACAGCAACATCAAGATATACACTTACAACACATTGTTAGACGGAAATTTGCCAGGCCTACCATTTCACAAAACAGTAACATATGGTTCCCTATCAGCCTATATGACCTCACTGCCATATATTTTGTCTTACATCACAAATCATAAATTCCCTTCTATGTACTGGACCTTAGTCCAATTGTAAAGCAGTTGGTTGAATCTATAACAATAATGTCAGTATTGTAGCTATGGGAATGTCTTGCCCGGCATTTTTACAGTACATATCATGCAGAGTCTACACCAAACAGCAATTGTTCCACAATATCCTACAAATGCTATGTTAGTGACATAAAAGCCAGCTAGCAGGGAGAGACTTTCTAACTAAGCCACTTATTTCTCCAGGTTGTACAACCAAAGCATCACCTATCAATAGTAATATAGTCTTGCCATCTAACTGTGGCATGAAAGCAACAACAACAACACAACAACAACAACAACAACAACAACAAAAAGTGACAATAGCCCAATTTCTCAGTTTCTGTTTTTATTGTTATTTCAAATGTTTCTCCAAATCCTTAAGATTCTAATTGTTAACGTTACTTAACAGAATCCTCTTACAAAGTGTGCATGGCACAGTGAAGGCCTATAACAACCTATTCCAGTACGGTCCTGTTGGCTTTGGGTGGCTGAGGAAGAAATTATGAATGTCCAAGACAGCATAGAGGGGTCCTGTTACTTGAACCCGTTGTCTTTGAATAGAGTAACAGTGTGCAGTATAGTAGCTTGGGCACCAGAGACTATCACATGTAGCCCTCCAGAACCCATGCAAATTTTCCAAGAGCTCTGCCTTGGATACTGAGAGTCAGTTGTACATCTCTCCACCTACAATGATCTCTGTGATGCTATCTTGCTCTTGCCTGCCTTGCTCAGTGTGGCGTACTTCAGGTTTCCATGAATGCTACTGGAGCATGTGGCCTGCCTGTTAAAATTTTTTGTCAGCACTGAAGCCTTTATCTTTTATAATATATACATCTAGATACTGAAAGAGTCCTATGATGAGCAAATAATCTTTACAAAAGTATACTTTTTGCAAGAAAAGAGTGTACACCATATACTCTGAGGTTATAGGTAGAGTATAATTTCCCACCTCATATAAAATTTATCCACATTACATCTAAATTGCTATTCCCTAGCTCTTTTCTTCCTGTTCCTACATTCCCTCCCACTTCTACCCTATTTCCTTCCCCTACACTGCCATAGTAGAGAGCACTCCTACCCCACTGTCTGGCCACAGCTTATTAGGTCTTATAAGGATAGCCTGCATCTTTTGTGTGCCTGCAAGGAATTTTTTTTGCCGAAGGGCAGTGACCAAATCGTGGGCACCAGAGAACATGACAGAGGTTCAGCAGCAGTCCCCACCACCACCATATGGAGGATCTGTCGTTCTTCAGCTCATTCTTGGTTCTCCAGATGAATTGTCCTTTCTTGGTGCATCAGTTTGTGCAGGGCCCCCCGTGTCCAGATCGACAGGCTTCTGCTTCCTCCCAAACCTTCCAAGCCACACTCTTCTCTAGAACTCACAGCACCCCACCTAGAGTCTGACTTCAAATCCCTGTATCTTTCCAGATCCTGCACTATGTGGAGTCTCTCAGAGGAGATCTATTTGGGGCTAATATCTCCTTATAAGTGAGCAAATACCATGTGTGTCTTTCTGGGTCTGTGTTTCCTCCCTCAGAATGATCATTTCTAATTCCATCTATTTGTCTGCAAATTTCATTTTTTCCTCCTTTTGATATCAGAAGAATATTCCATTGGGTAAATGTTCCACAGTGTCTTTATTCACTCTTTGGTTGAGGGGCATCTAGGTTGTTTCCAGATTCTGGCTATTACAACTAATGCTGCTATGAATATAGTTGAGTAAATATCCTTTTCTTATAGTTGAACATTTTTTCAGGCATATGTCCAGGAGTGATATAGCTGGTTCTTGAGGTAGCACTATTCCCAATTTGCTGAGAAAGTGCCAGATTGATTTCCAAAGTGATGGTATGAGTCTGCACTCCCACCAACAATGGAGGAGTGTTCCTCTTTCTCCACATCCTAGCCAGAATGAGCTGTCACTTGAGTTTTTTATCTTAGCCCTTCTGATGGGTGTAAGATGGAATCTCAGAGTTGAGTAATTTTGATTTGTATTTCCATGATGACTAAAGCCATTCAGCATTTTTTCTCGGCCACTTGATATTCCTCTGTTGAAAATTTTTGGTTAGCTTTGAACCCCATTCTTTTCTTTTCAGATGTTTTTATTAATTAATTCATATTACATCTCAATGGTTATCCCATCCCTTGTATCCTCCCTCCCTCCCTCCCACTTTCCCCCTATGACTGAGACTGAGGGGGATTACCTCCCCCTGTATATGCTCATAGGGTATCAAGTCTCTACTTGTTAGCCTGCTATCCTTCCTCTGAGTGCCACCAGGCCTTCCCATCAAGGGAACATGGTCAAATATGGGGCACCAGAGTGAACCCCATTCTTAATTGGGTTTGGTGGTGTGTAATTTCTTGAGTTCTTTATATTTTTTGGATATTAGCCCTTTGTCAGATGTAGGGTGGTAAAAATCTTTCCCCAATTTGTAGGCTGTCATTTTGTTCTGTTGACAGTGTCCTTTGCCTTACAGAAACTTTTCAGTTTCATGAGGTCCCATTTATTAATTGTTGATCTTACAGCCTGAGCCATTGGTGTTCTGTTCAACCTCTTCACCTATACTCTATTTTAAAATTATACTATTTTTCATATGTCTTCTATGAACTATGACTCAATCTTTCAATTCTTCCAGAAGCATATTACTGCAATATTTGGATTTCATTCAAATTTCCTGAAATAATTCTTACTAGACACAAATTTTTGATATTCACCTTTGTATCCTGCAAAGAGTTCTTTGTTTGTTTTGCCCTTCCTCTATCCTCTCTTGGCTCTGATTTTGTTTTTGCCTTTTTGTTTTTGTTTTTAGCATTATAAGCTTAGTTGACATGCTTGGTTAAATCACTCATACCCAACAGAACGTCTTCTACCACACAATGACCACATCCTACCACTGTGCTCAGCAAAGCTACTAAAATCCACACCGACCAAATGTCCCTGCTAAATTAGCTTTTAATTACCTTTCCTGTGAGCACAGTCCTATAAAGCCAGAGTGCTGGGCATCAAACGCTGCTTTTCTTGTGCCTTTTAAAAAATGTCTGTATTCTTTTTATTATATTCTAGTCCCAGGTATTCATGACCCCATCACCTCTATTTCTCTTACCTAGAGTCCGAGTAGGACGTCCTCCCATCTATCCCAATCATCTGGTGTGTGAAGACTTTCATGGGACATGTCTTTTGGGCTAGTTTTTTGCCCAATTATAAGTGAGTATATACCATGTGAGTCTTTCTGCTTCTGGGTTAACTCATTTAGTATGATCATTTCTAGTTCCATGCATTTTTCCACAGCTTTTAGGATTTCCTTGTTTTCAATAGCTGAGTAGTATTCCATAGTGTAAATGTACCACAGTTTCTTTATCCATTCTTCAGCTGAGGGACATTTAGGCTGTTTCTAGGTTCTGGCTATTATGAATAAGGCTCCTAGGAACATGGTTGAGCAGAACTCCTTGTTGTGTGGTGGATCATTTTCTGGGTATTTTCCAAGAAGTGGAATATCTGAGTCATGAGAAAATCCTATTCCATTTTCTGAGAAAGTACCAGATAAATTTCCAAGATGGTTGTACAAGTTTATACACGTTTGCTTAAGATGCTCTCTTTCATATCCTGTGTTCTTTTGGTGATGCTTGCATCTGTTGTTCCTATTTGCTTACCTAGGTTTTCCATCACCAGCATCGCCTCAGTTTGTGTTTTCTTTTTTTCCTTCTATTCTCCTTTTCAGATCTTGAACAGTTTTATTTATTTTATTTCCTTCTCCTGTGTGCTTGTTTTTTGTTTGTTTGTTTGGTTTGCTGGTTCATTGGTTGGTTTCTTGATTCTATTTATATATTTACTTGTTATTTATTTTGCCTTTCTTAGCTTTTTAAAGAATTTACTAATTTTCTCCCATTGTTTGTGTTTTCTTGAATTTCTTTAAGAAATTTGTACATTCCCTCCAATTGTTTTCCTGGATTTATTAAGAGATTTACTCATTTTTTTCTTTAATGACTTCTATCAACTTCTGGTCCTTTTCTTGTGTTTCAGCACTGGTGGAGTATTCAGTTTTTGCTGTGGTATTAGAGTTGGGCACTGGTGGTACCATTGTGTTCTTATGCTGGCTTCTAGGCATCTGGGTTTAGAAGCTGATTTCTAAGTCGGATGGTTGATTTCCCCCTTTGTTTCTGTTTTATCTCTATTCTTCTGTCTTGAGTGACTCTCAGTTCTGGTGACTGGTAAGTTCTTAGGTGGAGTAGGGTGTCTTTGCTGTGGTTTTGGTGGCCTACGAGCCCTCTGGATTTGGGGATGCAGGCCTTACCTCAGTGCTTCTGGGAACTGGCCTGTCCTCTATAGTTCTGGATACTGCTCTGACCTCTGCACTTCTGCCAGAGTTGTGGGCCAGGATTTAGAGACAGAGTAGGGATATTGCTGAGGGGTCTTGGTGGTCTATAAGGAGAGTTAGCAGGCTGTGAGTGGGATCTTACCTGGGGTTCTGGGTACTGGCATGATCTCTGGTAGAGCAAGGGTTTCTGCCAGAGTTATAAGAAGGAATATCAGGTCACATATCTTGTCACCCAATGCAAGAAGCATGCCACTACCAATACATGAAGGCTGAAGAATATTTAATACCACTGTCTCACTAATCTAGACTCTGATTGTATGGTTCCCTTTTGATTTGTCTTTTTTTCCCCCCTTTTTGGGGTGAATGAATATTTGTTCATATTGCTGGAGGAAAAAAATCCACAACAATGCTCTTAATGTGTCATGGGCTGATTTTTATACATTTTACAGCTACTATCTACATTTTTTAAGATATTTTCTGTTCAAATTTTTGCAAAAAATTAGTATACTTTGGGAAAGAGTCATTAGAGACTGAACTCAGAACTGTAGACATGCTAAATATAATCTATAATATCTACCCTGGGGCTATTAGATATTGTGCTATCATAGACTTGTGTTGTTTACTCTTTTGGGCTATGATAAAATACTATAGCAAAAACAAGTTAGAAAAGAAAGAGTTTTGTTTAGCTTGCAGTTCCACAAGGGGTATATTCTACCCTGTTAGAGAAGGTATTCCTGCCAGAGTATGAGGCTGGCCTGGCGTTTAGGTAGCACAGTTAGGATTGTCACATTTCTTCCATATGCAGGACGCTAAATGAGCCTGAACCCCCCAATGATATATTTACACAAGAAAGACCTCCTGTCCTAAGTTTTCCATATCCTTCCTAAAGAATGCCACCAACAAGAACCAAGGGTTAAACACTAAGTGTTTAGGGAACATTTTTGAATAAAAAACTATATCGTTCTTCCCCATTTTTCATAGGCTTGTAGCCATCTTATAATAAACAAAATTAATTTAAAAAACTTGAAAAGTACACATAACTGGCAATACTCCCAACTCTGTCCAAAATTTCAGTTTGTTCTGAGATTCAAAGAAGTATCTGAGCTTTTACCACTTAGGAAATAAAATGAGAACAAAACAAAAAGCCTAATGACAGATTTCCAATATATTATTGTTCTGAGTTTGCATTCCAATCTTAAATGTGTATGGATATATAGAATAAAAAATAAATAACAAATCAAAACAAGACTGAAACCAAGAAGATCACACCCACATCCCCCAACAAAAACAGAAGCAGAAAACCCCCAAAACAAACAAAACAAAACAGCAACAATAAAAAACAAAAACAAAAACAAAAACAAAAGACCCACTAGCACTGCAGGTCCAGTAGCAGAGTGTAGGTTTTAGAGGGCGTAGCCACTGGTTATCAGTGGTTGCAACCCCTAGGGGTATAAAGACCTCTTCCTAAGGGTCACATGTGGCATATTCTGCATATCAAACACAATACTATTCATCACAGTAGCAAGATTATTGTTATGAAGCACAAACAAAACTAACTTTCTGGCCAGAGGTAAGAATAACATGAGTAATTGTATTAAAGCATTGCAGTGTTAGGAAGGATAGCAACCACTAGCTTAGGTGTCCTTTGGTGCCTGCTCAAATTTTTGACCCCCCTTACCCTTAATGATTCTTCTACCTGTATTTGGTCTTCCCTGGCAGATATTCTGTGGCTCTGGAATTTTCAACATCTTGAAGTTTCAATAGTAGGAGCCTTTACCTTCACAGCTTCACAAAATGGCCTTGCAAGGAAAAGTTTCAGGAACTCTGACAGTGCCACATACTGCCTGTTTTCAGCAGGTTTTAGTTAGCACTGAATGACAACACTCACAAGCATTGCCTGCATCTTTCCTGCCTCCAAAATAAGTATCAAACAGAAAACACTATCATGTTCTGCTGCCAGCTCAGAAAGGAGTCTTTTGCCCTGGGACCAGTGTGACAGGAGCTTCTGTTTACTGAAAGTAGTGAAAACTTTTCCAGCATTTGCTCTATGGGAACAGTAGACCTTTAGGCTTCCCGTTTTCCCAAGCACCAGGCTTAGCTGTGCGAGGTCTTGTCTTTAGGACATCCTTCCTCTTGTTCCATTGCACAGCAGGGGCTACTCCCTTTAACAACTGTGCTCTTATTCTGAGTACCTCAGTTGCAGCACTAAGCTGTTTAATGTTTGTTTCCTCTCCAAACTGCTCACTTTTTCTTTCTTTCTGCTCCAACTGTTGCTATTTTAAATCGTAGCTCCTGTTTAAGAATAATAAAGATCGACCATGCCACAGATTTAATGTTATATTTTTTTCTTGGCTGAAGAAATTCACATTGATTTGTTTAATTTATCCTCATTCAAATTCTCCAGACAAGAGAAGAGCACTGACAAATTATTTACTAACATATCAAATGAATAGTGTCTAGGCAATTTGTTGATAGAGATCACCACCCCTGCCTTTAACATCTGCACTTCAGTCTTCTAAGTTCCCATAAAACCACTCATTAATTTCTGCCCACAATATTCATTTTCTTTTCTAGTACAAAGTTCCAAAGACTTCCACTTTTCTGAAATAAGAAAAATGAAAACAGTTAAAAAATAGTATCAGCTTTTATCACATTAATAATCCTACTCTGATACCAATTTCTGTATTACTTACTTTTGCTTTGTGTAATGAAATAAGACAAGCAAAAGCAACTTATAGGAAAAAGGAGCTTATTTTCTCTTATATTTCCAGAGGGCACCTAGTACATCCTGATGGGGAAGGAATGGCAGTAAGTACGTGATGACAGCCTCACTTATAAAAAAGCAGAGTGTTTGTATTGCATTTCTACAGTGCCTTTTAGAATGACAGATGGCAAAGGCAATGTGAAAATAAGTACAGACGTTTCTCAGACTATCAAAATTAGAACCTCAGATGACCCAGCTATAGCTGATGAACTCTAAGTGACCATATCACAGGGGTATTTGACCATCCATCTTTATTGCTGACTTATGCACAATACTTAGGCAAGGCAACCAGACTAGATGTGCATCAATACGTGAATGGATGAAGAAAATGTGCTAATGGAATTTCATTGAGTCATGCTAAAAATCAAAATGATGACATTTGAGTAAAGAATTACATAACTGAAAACCATTATGTTAGAAAGATAATCAAATTTAAAGCTACAAATATTGTATGTTTTCTCTCATATGCAGGGCATAGATTGAAATTGCGCGCGCGTGTGTGTGTGTGTGTGTGTGTGTGTGAGAGAGAGAGAGAGAGAGAGAGAGAGAGAGAGAGAGAGAGAGAAACCTAAAAGGAGGATCATGAAAAAGGAAGAAGATATTTTGAGAGAATCATGGGAAAGAGAGAATATTAGAATACTCAAGATATGAAGGCAGAAGATGGAACTATTTAGATGGAGGAAGGAAACTAACTGGAAGGAAGCCCAGGGCATGGGTGAGAGCAAAGTATAATGACACATGTAATAAAAAGACCAAAATGAAACAACTATGTATGATAAGTTATAAAAAGTAAGAAAAAGAATCCTCTAAGAAAGCCTTTTTAGCCTCTCTACACTAATCAACATCATGCAACTTGCTTGATGATATTTGATATAATCATATAGGATTATCAATAAAGTTAGCTTATCATATTAAAAATGTACATGTCTGCAACCTGTCTTTTCTTGTGTGCATTTAACAACTTTATGTCACTGACACAAAAAGTTTTATAAAGATACAGAAGCGTAGGCTCATATTTCTTGTTAATGTTCTTTCTGATATAAAAGTGTGTTTAGGTGTGTTCCAGCTCTTTAAACATACATACAAGTAACATTAGATGGACTGAGAAGATTATAATTAAGAAAATATATGTATATAAATATACACATATGTATACCATAACAACTTATGAAAAAAAGGTCATGAACTTGAAGGAGAGTGGGGTGGAGAATATGGTATATTGGAGGGTATAAAGTGAAGAAAGGCATGAATAAATGTAATTATGTTACAACCTTAAATATTAAAAATGTAAAAGAAAATCATGTTTTTAAATGCCTGCATATCTCAATATATTTGTCTCTGTAGAAGTTATATCCATTTGTTTTATAAATCAGGTATAAGGGATGAGTAATATTAATGATTAAAAGGATCAATTCATCTAATCACAAACAATTTAACTTTAATTTGATGAAATGAAAATATATTTCCATCAAAGTACTCTAAAACATTTAAATTTTAATTAATATTTAAAGAGTTAAGTTCTGAGCTATGTTCTAAAGACAATTTGTGAAATACCCTTCTTTAAATATCACCTTGTGCCTTTAAAAATATTTTTTTTCAAGAAAAATAAATAAATTGAATAAACTACCATACTGTTAATACTGAAATTGTGAAATGATATTAAGTTGGAAATCACTAAGGTTTGGTGTTGATTCCTTTGGATTTGCCTTCTAGAAACTTGTATTTGGAAAGTAAAGCTTTGGAATATTAAACATGTAGGGACTTTAGTGGCTCCTTAATTTTAAGAACAATCATAATGTGAATGGATCCACATGGTGGGATCTTTCAGTCATTTGTCTGTGCTGAGAGAATGTCTAGTGACAAGCTACAAGCCCTTGCTGAACAAGGACCCAATTACACATAAGTCCCATCACTGAGATTTCAACTTCTGTCCCACAAGTAATTTTCTACCTAACACGTTCTTGTAACTATTTGACCTCCCGACTTACTCCTTTCTGTAGATTTTTTGCTAGATTTTTTTTTCCTATGGAGCTTTATGTATTGTGGGCAAATATCTAATCAAGTAAATGAAAAACTCACAATTCCTGAAAGAGTCAATGAAAACAATTGCTTTCTCTTTGACATCAGAGCACAGGTGGTAAAATGTAAATGACATAATATTAGCAACAACATATACCGTGGTCACCAACCTGATCAGGTTCTCAGCAGGCGCAGGACATGTGCATGGCTTCTAGTGACTTCACTTTGAGAGAAGAATGGTTTGATCTGGTTTTCAGCTGAGAATCTAATATTGATGAGGAAATACTGCTCCTTTTATCAAAGGCATTTCCCAGCTCTCCTTGGAGTCATGCCCCCTTCCAGTTTCTGCTTCTTTCTGCTGCTCCTTCCTTCATTTGAATGAGACCCCAGCTCTGCAACTTTTACTAACATCTAACCTATAGGATCACATTAAATCTCTTCCTTTTACCTGATCCCAGTCACTTGTCCATTTGTTCCAACCATATCTTGCCTAGACCCTAAATTTTTATATGAAATGGCCTTGATATGCTCATCAATAATTTCCAGTGGAGCATTTTGTTGTTGTTATTGTTGTTTATTTCTCCACAATTGAGTGGAGAGTGGGGTATGACTTTCTCACGTACTCTGGTGCCTCATATTTGACCATGTCCCCTGGAGGGGGAGACCTGGTGGCACTCAGAGGGAAGATAGCAAGTTACCAAGAAGAGACTTGATACCTTATGAGCATATACAGAGGGAGAAAATTCCCCTCAGGAACAGTCATAGGGGAGGGGAATAAGGGAAAAGTGGGAGGGAGGGAAGAATGGGAGGATACAAGGGAAGGGATAACCATTGAGATTAACAAGAATAAATTAATAAAAATTAATAAAAAATATTTATTTTATATTAGGAGAATTTGGGTGGGCTCAGTTTATATGTGTGCTCCATATGCATGCAAGTGCCTACAGAGACCAGAAGAAGGCATTAGACTACTCTGGACTGGAGTGACCAGTAGCTGTGAGCTGCCATATGGGTACTGGGATCCCAAATATGGTTTTCTATGAGAAAAGCAAATGCTCTTAAAGGCTGATGTACCCCTCCAGCCTCTTCCTTAATTACATCCATCACATGTGTCAGTTCCTGATCATCCTGCTTCCTGATCATCACAAGCAACCAACTATTCTCCACCAAGTACTCCCATTGAGTTATTAGATTTACCATCAAACCAATAAATTAGCTCTTGACCCTGGACTGAAAAATAAGAAGCCAAACATTTCTTTACCCCTTTAAGTTAAGCCCCGTTGGTATTTTGGTACATAATGGAAAGTTGATTGCACAGTCCTGTAGACGTATAATTAACTGATGGATTAAAACCGACCATGAGTTATAACTGATTACCCAGAGAGATGCCAGGATTGTTCTGCTTGGAACGTTTTCAAAGCAAAGTAGATTGCCAAGTGACTGAATTTGTTTAGAGAACGTTGTACTGTAAGGCAGGGGGGTAAAAATAAATTACCTTCCGAACTCCTTTTGAAGCCTGCAAGTCTTCATGTTTCTGGAGGCCTTTAGTGGACATCACTTTTTGTGAGTGCTCTTAACAACTTACTTTTCTGTATGTTTTTTCTGTGTTTTCCACTTTCTGACTAATGTGAAGCTGTATTAATCATTGCTTTCTACTGCTGCTTGTTTTTAATTTAATAACTACAACTTTGTTTAAAATAAATTAACAAGCATTAATAAGGTGTCAAATGTGTGCAGAGAAGTGAAATCCAGGAGTTAAGACATCAAAGTAAAAAGAAACGACTGGACTATGATAAAAACCAGAATTAGTTTCCATTCAAAGAGCATAATTTTCTCATTAAGATTAAGATATATTATTTGTTGATTACACATAATATTTCTTTCTAAAACTTGTGTCTTTGATGTCACTCATTTCAAATGTTATTAGACACAAGGAGTTAAATTCTCCCAAATATATGAACATCTCTCAAAGGTCACTTACCAGTTTATATAGCATGTATCTGGCCCTGGTTGCCTTTCCAGTACCCAGATGATACACATAGAAAACACACATTTAAACACACACACACACACACACACACACACACACACACACACACACACACACACATCTAATGATATAGTTTTTACAGCATATATATTTACTATCACTTATGGTATTCCTAATAGATCCCAAGTATTAGACGAAGACTTTATAGACATTTCCTTTTAATCTAATTTCATAGCTCCCAGTAGAAATGTTAATAAATATAATATAAATTCATTAAGATGCTGTAGCCAGCAGCCTCACAGTACTTGAACCAGGCCTCCATGACCTCCACCTGTGGCTAATGTCAAATACAAGCATTTGAAGGCTTTTCTTTTCTTGGTTTTAGGTACTGTTTTTCCTTTTTGTGTGTATATACTATTTTTTTCTTTAGAAACTAAAATTTATGCAACGAGGAACACTGTAATGTCTATATCATAATAATGTTGGTTATGAAATCAATTGCATTAAAGTTTTAATACGGAGCTTAAGCTACATTGCTATTTTTTAGCCTCCCCTGCTATTAACATAGTGAATTATCAAGCAGGGGAAGAAACTACCCATCATTTTGTAAAAGACTTTTCTATTTCAGTTTGGCCTTAGGCAAATTGTTATATCATCACTACAGTAGAAATTAAGCTGTGTCTGTGATGACAATTACTTGTGCAATTTCCTGAAATCACAGACTAAAACTGAAGCCATGCCATGATTAAAGACAGTACAATGGAAATGGAGGGCTTTGTGAAATAAAGAATAAAATTTATTGCAAAAATAATAGGGGCTTTCCTCATACATAAGAAAAAAGCATGTTAGAGTAGAGCTTTTAAATTAAAGAAGGCCTGCTTACTGTCTAGGTATTAAATATCTTCTTTTTCATGTTCCTAGGCTGCCTGTAAGACCTAGGATTCAGTCTGAGATCTACTCTAAATAAGAGATTACGCTTTGAACCATGGTTTAGTTCTGTGTATCTTGACTGGAATTTCTTTGAGATCAAAGTACTGATTTGTATATGTAAAATATTAACAGACTTTTTATACTTGTTTATTGTTTTCAATTCGAACAGGTATCAAGAAAGAAATGAAATCTTTACAACTTTTTCCCAGAGTCTGGGGTAGGGGGCGGGGGTTGCAACATCACAAATCTCTGGAAAAGAGTTTGATTTAACCATAAAAAGAATGTTAGACGTCTTCTGATGAGCTGCAGATCAGTGTCTTGATGAGCCACATCTGTCTTGTGGAGGACAGGCAGGCACCTCTTGCTTTAAGCGCAGGGCAGATAATGGCCCCAAGCATTGAGCATTGATCATCTCAGCACACAGAATGTTGGCTTCAAAGACCCAGGATCCCCTGTACAACTTACAGTGGCTGTAACATAGTCACTTTAATAAGCAGGTTTGTTTGTCTGTTCTCAATCCAAATGCTACCATCCAGGCTGTAAAATGATCCTAATCTAGTAGGTTTGAGTTATCTTTTTGAAAGTAGTCAGAATGCAAAGCCACCATACGGAAACAATCTTTCTTTTCCATTGGCTGCATATGTGGCATGTCTAATGAAGTGCATTTTACATATTTACTTTAAATATGTGATAGAATTACAACATTGACAACTTTCATGATTGTCAAAAAAATGTGATGCATTTTAAACGTGCAGTGATGCCTAGTCCTACCGCAAAAGTGACCAAGCATAATTTATTTAATTTGCATATGAGAAAAACTAAATATGAGAAATTAAATACATATTTTATTTGTATATATACTTATATAAAATGTTAAATGTATTTGACATTTAACAAAATAAACATAAATGCAAGACAACTTGGATTTTTAAATTTTTCACCCAAAGACATTTTTGTAAATACACTGAAGAATAAATTGTTAATGCTATCACTGTTTTGGTGCCTATCAACTTGGATTTTTCTACAGCTACAGACTGAGGAGAAAGTGTCTCTCTGTACCCAAACACTTAGACATAACTGCTGTCTCAACTTTGTCATGGTAATTTTCCTAACTTTCTCTTCTCCCCCTGTGAAGATTTCCCAATTTCCCCCAATACTCCTCATTTTCACCATAATATACAATATCACCACATACTTTCCTGGAACATGTATTATCTCAGAATTACATAATTATATCATCATATCAATATATCAGAAGTTAGTCTAATGAAGGACTAACACTCACTAAACATCAGATTTGGGAAAGTAGCACAGTTCTTAGATAAACCAGCAGCAAACTTTTCTCTCCTTTCCTTTTTGCTTTCTTTGAAATTTATATTAACATCAAAATAAATTTACATTTAATTCCTCAGTTCAGAGAACATCAGAACGTTTGTAGAAGGATCTCTTCAAATAGATAATATATTTCACATATTCCTAAAGTAAATTCAACATCTCCTGCTGAAGCAATGACTTAATCTTACTAGATCTGGATAACTTTGCATTAAATATATTAATAGTGTAAAAGACAGTATGTTAAATATTAAATATTAAAACACTTAATTATTTTAATATTTTAAAAATTAAGGTATTCCCTGAGTAAAAGAAGAAACCAACTTACTGTAAGTTCTCTTTTAAGCTCTTCTCATCTGACCTTAAATGTCCTTCTAACACTATTCTCTCTGAGGTCAAATGCTGTCTCTTGGCTTCTGGCTTATTCCTCATTGCCTACTCTTTGAAGGGAATGTCAAGATCAAAGCAAATGTGAACCCTGCCTTTTATGTTATACTGCATTGTGGAAATGATTGTATGTTTGGATAACTGTTCTTAAGTATGTTTCACTGACACCTAGGAATTGTAGGGAAGGGATTCATGGAATTCACGAACTACCAGAGATTGCATGCAGTATGGTCACAGTCAGGCTATGGTCATGCTTGGGCATATATGAATTTCCTCAGGAAGATCTACGTCCCTCTCACATTTATAGATGTTTAGGAACCAGTGTGTGTTACCAGAGCTTCTGATTTTTTCTTTGGAGTCTTCGAGTTCAATCTACTTGACACTCACACTTTATGCATCCTGCTACTTGGCCTAAAGTCAGTAGAATCATTTTAAGTTAGCAAAATGAGAAGTTGTTATAAATACTTGAACTAGCCCTAAAAGATTAAAAGGCCAAATTGGAAGAAGCTTGACTTGGGGCAGAATCAGGATTCCACAGGAGGGCATGTAGCATGTCATTCACAGAAACTACAAAGAGTAAGTGGGGGCTAAACATTCTCTGTCAGTCTGTCTCTGTCTGTCTGTCTGTCTCTCTCTGTCTCTCTCTCTGTCTCTCTCTCTGTCTCTCTCTCTGTCTCTCTCTGTCTCTCTCTCTGTCTCTCTCTCTGTCTCTCTCTCTCTCTCTCTCTCTCTCTCTCTCTCTCTCTCTCTCTCCCCCAGTTTCTTTGTTCTTTTCTTTGAACACTCTAATTGTTCAAAATACAATATGCTAGTTGGGCTCTCCCTTGGTTACACAATGGCAAACTTATTGTCTGATCAATATTTTCAAGGAGGAGAGTGAGGAAATTCCCTAAAAAAATGTTGAGAAGTGGATATAAGGAAGAAAGGGAGCTGACATGAATACTGATATGAAGTACAGTGCATTCAGGATGCTAGGTATAACAGCAAATGGCATCAGTCACTGTAAACCCCAATTTAGTCAAGATGCCTCACTGTCAAATGATTTACGTTGCTTTGATACCTACACATGACTTGCTGGACTTTACATGTCAGTAGCAACTCTTTCACTATGACTCTGCCTGCAGTGACAGAAGACGATGACAAAACATCTTCCTATAGCCATGCTTTTACATGCTTTTATTGGATTTTATCTTAAACATAGGAGTATTTTAAAACTCAAGTCTAATGAAGTCAGTCTTTGGCAAAAGTCTTTCTAAGTGTGTACATGATGGTTTAAAATAAGGGGCAAAATGATGGTACAGTCCACAGTGTTCTGTATAACATGGCCCTGTTTACTCTCCAGATCCAACTCAAAACATTCCACTCTCCTCTACAGAAATGTGACTTTGCTTTGTTTGAGTCAGAGTGCACCTTCTCTCAGCAGAGAGTTGCTTCTCCTGCGTTCACTATATCTAACTCCCTCAGTCTACAGGATCTTACTTTTTCTTGCAGCGCCTTTCTTCATTGTTGTCATTATCAAAGACATCTTTTCTTTGATGCTAGAGTCAAACCCTCAGTCTCTGTATTCTGGACTTACATATGAATACCCTTCTGTGATGTGATAATTCCCTTTTTAATTCACTCAGTGAGAACACGTACTCTGCAGTAATTGCAGTATTTATCATCACTACAGAATATTTTCAGCACACAGAACCTAAAATATACAAAGAAAATAACAAACCAACAATGTTGATTCTGAAGGCGCACCAACAAAGATCCTGCCATTTCCACTCTCCATTTTATCCCTACCTTAGGACATGTATAATAGTTACATGGGAGATACATGGTTTTGATTTGCTTTGTTTTAATTGTTGTTGGGTTTTTTTTGTTTTTGTTTTTGTTTTGTTTTGTTTTGGATAAAATTGTAGGGAGTAGAGGAAGCCATCAATAATTACAGTTCTTAGTGAGTGTGTGCTGTTGACAGGCTTTTCTATCTCAAAGATGCCAGAGCCTCAGAGGCATGGAGGAATGGCAAAGTCTTCCTACAGTGAGGTCCAGAGGCCAAGGACAAAGCCATCCTAAGAGCACTAAGTGCCAGTCTTGACAAACTGGGCAGAAAATGTGCACCATTGTATCTCCTCCCAGAACATCACTACCAGAAGACTACTCCCTAGAGAGACCGATCCAATTATACCACAAACCCTGCCCTGTTGTTTTTCTGCATTTAATAATGCCACATCTCTATTCAACTCTATAAAACATACTATAGCGTCTGAGAAGAGAGGAGAGGCAGCTGAGGCTTTGGTGGCCTAGAACCAAGACTACACCTTCCCTACTATCTGTTCGGTTCCTGCCCTTCTGCTCATTTGTCTGTATTTTCTTCATTCTCCTCCTGCCCTAGTCAGGCTAATATCTAGAGCCATAAATTGATCTCAGATAAAATAATGACATCCTGCAATTATGGCACACCTCATATATACCAGGAAACATTAGAGAAAGAACACTTTTTCACAATTCCTGCAGTTAGGCATGCTTTATTGTTGTCTTTATTTTACAGATTAAAAGTAAAAAAGAATGTATACTGTGATTTTAGTTTTTATTGGGGTTTGCCAGAATGCAAGCCATGGCATGCCACATCGTGCTGAGCTAAGACAACACTGTGCTAATTTACGTGCTGTTGTTCCTACAGTACAAAGGGACAACGTGTTCACTGAACATGCAAGTCCCCTTTCTAATCTGTTTTTAGGATGTTTGGGGCAAGCAAATGTCTTAAGCATTCCTTTTAGTCCCTACCTAGAAATGTATAAGGAGATATAGATGATCAGAAGTTTAGTAACTAGATATCACTGAAATAATCAGAAGCATATACATATCTACACATATGCACAAGTACACATATATACAATACACACACATATTTTTTTTCACTATCCTTCTATTAAGTCAGTTTTAGGAACTGAATTCAGGTTATCAGGATTAGTGACAAGTGCCTTTATCTGTTGACCCATCTGACTAGCTCTAAAATATTGTTTTAAAGAGAAAAGCCAAAGATTACTTTTTAAAAAGGAAAGAAAACTTCAGCAAGTCTCAGAGGCAAACCAAGAACAGGATAATAACAGAAACATCCAGAGGGGAAAATTGAACTCTGAAATGAATAAACCAATAAAACATCATTAAGATATTTTTATAAATACCTCAGAATGGAAAAGAGAAATTATTTTATTTATATGTTTACTAGTAGGTAAATAACAATTAATTTAAAAAGAGACCATAAATTTGAAAGAAAGCAAAGCTGTGTACATGGGAGGGTTTAGAAAAAAGAAGGGAAGAGATGATATAATTATTTTACTCAAAAATAATTTAAATAATAAAAAATTAAAAAAGAAATGGTGTGGCTCAGTGCTCTACTCTCTGTTGATATTACCACTGTGGTGAGAACATTGTGACTAGAGAAAGAGGCAATGAAAATCATATTTTAATGTGGCAAATTGACAATTATTTCATTATCAGATAACCTCCATAAAAAAGAGATGATAAGAGAAGGTTCAATATTTTGAGAGGTAGTTCTAAATCAGTATTTGTTTAATGCAATAGCAGTTGTGTGTGTGTTGAAACATGTTTGCTTCAAGGCTCTAATCTATTGCACTGGCATCCTTGTTTTTTTTATAACAATATTTTGCTAGTTTGATTCCTAGAGCTTTACAGTGTGTTTTGAAGTTAGGTATGAAGTAGAGTTGGATACCCAGCTGTTTTTCTCCAAGACTGCTTTGTGATTCTATACAAATTTAAGGATTACTATTTACATTTACTTGAAAAACGTCCTTTTAAAATAAAAATTGCATTGAAAATTGATGCCACTTTGCCTAATATGAACATTTAATAATACTGAGTGATTCAATACATGAAAATGCATACTCTTTCTGCTTAAATACCATTTTTACAATGGCCTTTCATTTCAAATTGAATTTATTTCTATATACATTTTAGTAGATATTGTTTTCTTGGGTTATATTTTATGTATTTGGCACTAATAACATTATTTTAGATCTTACAAAAATTAGGTTTGAGTTTTTTCTCTATAAATAGAAACCTGTTAACTTAATATATTTTTCTTCATTATATTGACAATTATTTGTATTCCTTCATTAGGCATTCCTTCATACCAACTTTGTTTGACATTTTTATCATTAACTGCTGCAGAGTTTTATCCAGTGTCATTTCTATAATCTATTGAGATGATCATTTGGCTTTTGTCCTACACCCTGTGGATGTGGAGAATCATAATAATTGATTTGCAGATTTTGAACCCTCATTGAAGCTGAAATACTGTTTCCTTGATCTTAATGAATAATCTTTATAATGTGCTATGTGGTTTACTTTCTCATTATTTTATTGAGGATTTGACAGCATGTTCGTCAAACACATTACCCTGTAATTTCCATTCTCTGTTGTGTCCTGATCTTTTTATATATATATATACCATAGTAATGCTGAGCTCATATAACATGTGACTTCTTTGCTTTTCTGTTTAAGTTAACCAAAGATTAGGCGTCAATTATTTTATAGTTGCTAAAACTCACAAAGGAAGTTTTTTCTTAGAATTTTTTGACAGAAGGAAAAATGTCTTCTGATTAGATTTTGTTATTATTTTGTTCACTTTCTTCCATGTATTCTAGATTGAATTTTATAATGTGTATATGCTAGGAATTCTCCATTTATTTTAGATTATCGTGTTATTTTACATTTATTTGGGAGGATTGTTAATGATTTCTTTTGCTTCTATGATATCATTTGTAATATTTCCCCTTTCAAGTCTAACTTTATTTATTTGTGCTTTCTTATGTCTAGTCTAACTAAACAATTGTTTATTTTTATGATTTTGTCATTGATCACAAGTTTGTTTTATTATTCTAGAGCTCATACATTTGGGATGCAATCTATGTCATTTCTTTGTTTATTATGTTTGATTTTAGTTTGTTTATATTTGTGCAGTTTGTAGGAATGATATGTTGTTTACTAGAATCTATCTGTTTTCTTGATGTCAATGTTGATTGATAAAATAGTTTCTCTTAATAGTGTTTTTATTCCTCTCTGACCCACTTATCCTGGTAAGTGAAGACTTTCATGGGACATGTCCCTTGAACATCCTATTGGGATTCCAGGTGAGAGAAGAATGGGAGAATGGGGAAATAGAAGGATCCAGAGGGTCCTAGAAACGTACAAAAAGAACATTTTGATGGGCGGATCTGGACCCAGGGGTCCTGCACAAACTATGGCACCAGCCAGGGACTTTGAACCCCTACCCAGATCTAGCCAATGGACAGGACATTCTTCACAGTTGAGTGGAGAGTGGAGTCTGACTTTCACACGAACTCTGGTGTCCCATATTTGACCATGTCCCCTGGATGGGGAAGCCTGGTGGCACTCAGGAGGATAGCAGGCTACCAAGAAGAGACTTGATACCCTATGAGCATATACAGGGGAAGGAGGTCCTCCTCAGTCACAGTCATAGGGGAGGAGAGTAAGGGGAAAATAGGAGGGAGGGAGGAATGGGAGAAAACAAGGGATGGGCTAACAATTGAGATGTAAGATGAATAAATTAATAAAATATATTTTTAAAAAATAAATAAAACAAGAAGACAATGAAGCAGAAAAATGGTGTTTTAGTATGTCTCATAGTATTTTGATAATTCTGTCAACATTTTAAAAGTATTGAATAAATAAACAGCAAGTTAATTGTATGTATATGCATGTTGCTTTTATGCTGTATTATTTCTTTGAATATGCTCTGAGTTCTTGACAGCAAGATGTCTTTTTCATTGTCTTAATATCTTTTACTCTGAATAATATGATTCACAGCTGTACTATGAGCACCTGTGCAATATTTGAGATCTAAGAGCTGGCTGTGTTCTTGCCCCCTCTATTCTGTCAGTCACTGCAATAATTTAACACATTCAGAAATTCAAAACACATTTTGAGCTTGGTGTCGTGGCTCATGGCTTTATTCTCAGCAAGTGAGATAGTGATGTTTGGGAGTTCAATGTGTTCTTTGGCTATGAAATTAACTGAAAGCCTGACTAGGTTATGTGAAACCCTGTCTCAGGGAGCCTAGCACTCAACGTAAAGTGCTATCAGTAAGGTTATTGATCAACATTTATTAGAACCTGAATTTGAGTACTAGCATTCATGTAAATAGATATGTGAGTGTGCTAATATAACATGAAATCTCAGAGCTGAAGAGGTAGAGATAGAAAACCCTGGAATGTGCTTATCATATCACTTAGCCTAATTAGTGGGCTCTAGATACAGTGAAATATAGACTAAAGAAAGGGTCAGGCGGAATAGGAATGGTCCCTGAGTTAGACTCTTAAGATTGGCATCTGGTGCCAAGACTCAAAACTGAACACTGGCTGAAGAATAGGGAGTTTAGTGGAAAATGGGGGAAAGATAAAATGACTCAGAGGTACAAAAGAAGAACAACAGTGCCAAATAATCAGGGCCCAGTGAGGCGTGTGGAGTCTGAAACACCAACCAAGGACCATACATGAACTTCTCCTAGGTCCTCTACATAGAGGTAGCTGATGGGCAGCTCAGGCTTCATGTGGATCCACTAGTAAGGGAAGCAGGGCCTGTCTCTGACATTGAACTCTTTTGCTGCTTTTTGATCACTATCCCCTGATAAGACTGCTTTGCCAGGCCACAAGGGAAGGGTAACTCTGTCTGGATGAACTGTAGAGAGGTGGGTAGGAGTGCTCCCTTTTTTTTCACAGCAATATGGGAGGAGGGATGGGGGAGGGAGGGTGGTAGTGGAAGGAGAGGAGAGAGGGATATAAAACAGGATGTAAAGTGAATAGAGAAATTAATTAGTAAAAAAAAAAAAAAAGATTGGCATCTGGATTCCACAATATATATACACACCCACACATGCACACAGGCACGTAGGGGAGAGAGAGAGAGAGAGAGAGAGAGAGAGAGAGAGAGAGAGAGAGAGAGAGAGAGAGAGAGAGAGAAGAAGAAGAAGAAGAAGAAGAAGAAGAAGAAGAAGAAGAAGAAGAAGAAGAAGAAGAAGAAGAAAAGAAGAAGAAGAAGAAGTAAAGAAGAAGAAGAAGAAGGGAGGGAAGGAGGGAAAGAGAGAGGAGTGGAGAGGGTAGAGAGGAGGGGAAGGGAAGGGAGGGGAGCATAACAAAAGCACATAAATATCCAGGCCTAGGTTAACTATCAAGGGGTCCTTTATTGTAAAGTATCTGTAAAGCATTACATTCCAACACTGCCTTCTATTATTCTCAAAGCACATTCTAAAGAAACTTTACTACAGGTAACAGTAGCTAGCCAGGTACTGTTATGTCAAGGATTTAACCTTCTTTCATGCAGTTTTTGCTTGGGTGCTCACAGTCACCAAAAACTATCATTGTCTCAAGGCTTTGTCCCAGGTGCCCTCTTTCAATATTCTCTGTGGGAAAAAGTTCTCCCTGTATGAATTTCCATACGGCTGAGCAATAAAGAAAAAAGGATAGTTTTAGAAGAAAAAACATATTTCTAGAGAAAAGTACACCTGAACTATACATAATATTTAAGGACAGTGGAGATGAGACAGAAGTCTTTGGAACTTTGTCAAGGAAAGCCTCTATGACTTATCCTCATGTCTGTGACACTCTGTCTAGCTCTGCACCCCATTTTTAATTGGATTATTTGATTTGGTGGTGTTAAATTTCTTGAGTTCCTTATATATTTTGGATATTAGTCTTTGTCAGAAGGAAAGTTGGTGAAGAACTTTTACTAGACTGAAGGTTGTCATTTTGTTCTGTTGATGGTATCCTTTGCCTTCCAGAAGCTTTTCAGTTTCATGAGGTATTGGATAGCATACCTGGGAGTAAGTCAAGTTTAGTTTTGTTTTTGTTTGTTTGTTTGTTTTATTAGAAAACATTTATCTCAAGCTATGTTTCAATGACAATCTTATAAACACAATGGCTTTAGCCCTGAGATATTTTCGAGTAAACTTTCCTGAGTATTCCTTAAGAAGTAATAATCAGCATTATACTGACCACTGTTTGGAAATTTATTGGTTTTTGTTATATGCTGTATTGTAGGTTATACAGAAATTTTTGCTTTTCCTTGTTAGACTGTTCTATTGATTGTAAATAATAAGAAAAATCATGAAGTATTTTGTAATGAAAACAATTGAACTTCATTTTAATAAAATAATGGGGTTGGACCAAGGAGATGGGCAAGCAAGATAGTAAGGTAGAGTGAGATGGAACAGCAAGAGAGATAGAAAGATAGGGAACAGCAAACAAGAGAGAAAGATGGGTAACAACAAGCAGGAAAGGAGATAAAAAGATGTGTGGCAACAGGAAGGCGTCAGACAGACAGTAAATAAAATAAAGTTCTCCTGGGCCTTAAGATCTTAAGTTTTTTCCAAGGGAAAAAAAAACATAAATAGCTATGACTTCTTAGAAATATTGAAATATCCAGGTCTTTCTTAGTAAGTTCTTTATGTTCTAATATTTTAGGCTTCCATTTATGAGAAACATATGAGACTTTTTTCATAAATTTGACCATAGTAACTAAATTGATTCATATATTAGAGAATGTATTTGGATTTAATGTTTACAGATTCTATATTTCTATATAAACTATAATAGTCCCTGTACTATAAATATTTTCTGGGTATAATGTGTATGCTATAAAAATATTGACCATTTTTAAAACTGAATTTTCAATATTCACAGGCAGTGGTCAATATGGCCATGCTAGTAAATTAATCCCTCAGACACTGTCTTGGTAAAATAATTTATTCATCTATCACCACAATATTCCTTTCTCTGAGTCCTCATACTCTAGATTTCAAAATCTCCTCTCCCATGCAAAGCTATAGATTACGGCTCCCGTTTTCTTATTGTGCTCAACTGAATATAATTGACAGAATGATAGAATACCTGTTGGAAATATTTTTCAAAGCTGGTTGGTCTCACATTTTAGTACTTTAAATTTTAAATATTTGTAAGTTTGCTGTTAATTTTGCATTGACATACTGAAGAGTATTAAACACTTGTCAAACAAATGGTAATTTCAATATCTGACAATAAAGCAACTTTTATAGATGCCAAAGCCTCTATTCTAAAAGTTATCGAAAATGGATAAGCAGAGGCTTGTTCAAATAAATGACAAAAGTGAATGCAAATGTTTTTCTAAAATTTGCTTTATTTAAACTGTAAAATCATTCATCAGTTAGACAATGATAAATGTTTATAAGCACCCCCAAACAATGTGGATGCCAAGGATAGAACTCTGGCTCTTTCCAACAACAGCAAGAACTCTTAACACCATAAGAATTTCTACAGATCCTCAGTCTGATAGCTTTTTTTAAAGGGATAATTAAATTTGGAATAGTAAAATAATGCTGATTAGCACGCAACATGTTTGAGGATAAGTGCAAACCAGAAATGTTCAAGAAATTCAGAAATGTTCTAGATGAAAGGTAAATGTTTTGTTGAATAAATAATAAAGAAGTCTGAAACACTGGAATGAGAGGAGCAAGGAGAAGAGGAAGGGGTTGGTGAGTGAGTGCAGCATGGGTACATTTGGAAACAGTAATTGACAGACTCTCTGAGAGCATCAGCTTGTGCAGAAAGGAAGATTGGAGCCGTTCCAGTTCAGTGGTTAGCCAATCAGTGAATACGGTGGAATAGTCTCATGACCTTAACAATGATAGTCTTGTTCAATGCACATAATTAGAAAATTGAGGAAAGAGAGGATTTTTGTTTTGTCGGAGAGTGAGCAATAGTTTTAAGAGTGGAAACATAAACTTGGAGGATCATTCATGTAAATCAGAGCAATAGGAAAATCCAGAGGATAATGTGAGTTGATTGTTTTCTTTTCAGATGTATTCAGCATTTTAAAATATATTAATAATAGCTTTGTAGTTTTTCAGGCTGGTTACTTGACTGACCTTTTAAAAAAATTTAATGATAAACGAGGTTAATTCTATGAGAAATAGTCAAGTGTAATAAAAGTATTGTCTAATGAAACCTAGATTCATGGACTAAGGGTTGTTAGGGCCCCTTTGAGTTTACCCACTTCACTCAGCACCTACAAGTCACTATATGATTTGTAGTTTCTCCACTGGTGATACAAGGATCAAAGATCTTCCAACTACAGCTTATTTTCCATAGATTTTATGTTGAGAATGTATAGGTATTTGCACTTAGTCCTGTTTTCTACAATGGCATCTTGGCCTAATCATCATTCTGAGTATCAGACAACTTGTGTGTCTACAGTTCCTTTGTGTTCCTCAAAGGTATAAACAGATCCCATGCCAATATCATCCTCTAAGATCAAGTAAAAATAATTGCTTTTAAAAATGCAACAAATGATTTAACCACTTAATAATATGTAAAGTCTTTCCAGAGAGATAAAGATAGCTTAATGCTTAAATTACACTATGCATCACTTTACTGAAAATGATTCTAGAAATAAAGAATTCCAATTTGTTAAAACTTTGTGATTTTTTCTGAGCAGCCAAAAATGTCTATTAGAAACACTGTATTCCAATGGGCATGACATGTTTTAGAATAAAAATTTTTCATGAGAAAAAAAAAACTTTAAACTCTGGCATTTTTATCAAATATAAAGCAATTGAACTTTCTGCTCAGCAGACCACTGCCAAATATGGGCTTAGATTTTCTTCTATGTGGAGCTTTGTCACCCAAACACATCGGGCTGTTTGGCAGTAGGGTTTGGCATGGAAAAACAGAATTCCAAATGCATTCTTCATGCCTTTTAATGGATTTACTACTGCTCATCGAGAGAAAATAAAATATTGCACATTGTAGCTCATGATCTGCTAAAGGCAGCATTTTATAAGATATCCCAGATTCCCATTAGCTCTGGCAAGTAGTACAACTTTAAGAACCAATGCCAAATATCAACAAATTAACGAAAGGAAACATTTTTACACTGTAGTACTATTATGTAAAATTTCTATCACATTAAATATTTATAATTTTACTGTTCTTTTTTTGAAATTTTTTATTAATTTATTCGTATTACATCTCAATAGTTATCCCATTCCTTTTATCCTCCCATTCCTCCCTCCCTCCCATTTGGCCCTTACTCCCCTCCCCTATGACTGTTCCTGAGGGGGACCTCCTCCCCCTGTATATGCCCATAGGGTATCAAGTCTCTTCTTGGTAGCCTGCTATCCTTCCTCTGAGTGTCACCAGGTCTCCCCATCCAAGGGACATGGTCAAATATGAAGCACCAGAGTTTGTGTGAAAGTCATACCCCACTCTCATATTTATAATTCAGGTAATTAATAATTCTACAAAATGAAATAAAAATCTAAGCATGGTCCAAATGTAGTTAGACATAGCATTCAGAAAAATACATTTGTATATACATATAAAATAATTTTTTATTGCAACTTCTATATTTAACTCTTATAAACAAAATTACCTAGGAACATTTTTTGTTATCAGTGGCAATTTTAAGTCTCATGTCTGTTTTAGGTAATACTAATAATGAGTTTTGTGACCTCTCTTCCCTGACATACAAGGCATGTTTAAGTAATTATATGTGAAAAATCAGTACCTTTTGCTAGTTCTAAAGCTGGTGTATATAGATTATTTTCAAAAATATGGCTCAACAAAGTATGTCAAAATTCCCGATGTCAAATGGTCTGTTGAATGACATAGCTATATAGGAAATAGCCATTTAAAATAACCAGTATACTAGTCAACCTTGTTTTGATGCTGTTGCATATATTCTGTTTGATCGTTGTTTATGTATCCTCACAAATTCAGGACTAATTTACATTATTTTAATTGAGCTAATGGACTTTCCATTCTTCCCTAGAACCCAGGTCTCCAGCATCTCCTTTACCCTCTGTAATGCCGGTTCCAGGGGATCCTATGGCCATATCTAGCCTCTTCTACCATCAGGTATGATATGCTGCATATACAAACATGCAAATAAAACACTTAGACACATAAAGTAAAAATACATACTTCTTTAAAAATGAATTTTCTAAATCCCCTAAATCATTGTGTTCTTGTTCCTAAATTATTTAATGTTTTTTGTACACTTATTTTTTAGGGATGTATTTATTCTGGATACAGTGCTCATCAGATCACATTATAAATGTTTGTGAACCACCATGTGGTTGCTAGGAATTGAACTGAGGACTTCTGGAAGAGCAGTCAGTGCTCTTGACCGCTAAGCCATCTCTCCAGCCCCTTGTACACTTATATTGTCTATTAAGCACATACCTTCCTTTCCTACTTTTTTCTTAGCCCTCTGTTTATTCCTCTCTGTTTCTCTAGAGGGGTTAATTACTGTTCCATGTTGCATATAGATGCATGATTTTGTGTACTTACATAATATGTTGGGCCGAAGATATAATTGAGAGATGATATAATTGTCTTTATTCTCTTAATATAATTTCATACATTTTTTTCCTGCAAAGATCACATCCAGATAGACCATCACCATGGATTTTGAAATATGTATAAGTTGAGTTAGAGTTGAAACAAGTCCCTAAGTGGCAAAGCACTTGAAGGCAGGGTAATTTGTAAGAAATTGTGGAAAGTTTCAATCCTTTTGACTGTAAGCCTCAATGGATCACTGTGTGGATCAAT
Organism: Acomys minous; assembly: GCF_964271855.1. NCBI lineage: Eukaryota > Metazoa > Chordata > Mammalia > Rodentia > Muridae > Acomys > Acomys minous. The sequence continues at coordinate 29,699,708 of NC_140487.1, forward strand.
CAGACTAGTTGCAATATGGGATCAATGAATTGTAATCTGTTGTTTAGTCTGTGTTTATTTACTTTCATCTTATGAGAATATAAAGTCTGTGCCATTTAACAGTGAGAAATTCCATTATTGCTGCCATTTTCTGTGGCATCTTTTATGCACGATGATTGCACTGAATTTTAATCTCAGCTGCGTATGCATATCTCTTTAAATTAAAATGACAGTCAAAACTGCTTTTGCATTTTTTCAGGTAGCAGAAGCTAGTAACATTGTTTTCTTGTCTATTCTATTGCTTGTGATATCATATTAACTTACACATATAATACTATATTAAGACATTCATAATTATTCATAATCTTTTAAACCCATTTGGAGTTCAATAGAAGTATCAGGACTAGTAAAGTATTTGGATACATTTTCATTTAGGGAAGAAAGTCAAATGATTACCAAATGAGGTCATTAAATAAATGCAAAAATCCTTTTTATCAGATGAAATGAAAGAATGAGATTGGCAGTTACTGGTTTTGGCAATATTGAATTTCATCAAAAGTCTAAGACAAGAATAGTCTGGGTTTGTCAATTGCAAGAAACAAAGCAGAAAAAGAAGTCCCATACAGTCCTTTGTGTTGTAAAACTAACAACTGTGCTACTTATTTATTAAGTGCATATAATGGAACCCATTTGGAATTGAAAATAAATAAGTTGTTAGGGTCATAGCAGAAAACACATGTGAAATATAATAGACAAGAGACAGCAGGACCAAGGTAGTTGAGTGAAATGTGAGAAAACATAGGCCAAGTCCCAATTCACACAAGTGAGATCTTTTCAGCTACATAATTAAGACTACACTCAATGATTCCTCAGTATCCTCTGAGACCATTACGAGCATTCAAGGCTAAACTTTACTTTGTCAAGTCTTGTAACTCTTTCTAAATATGAAGAGAGCAAACAAGATGCAAGATATATCAAAATTTGCCCAGAAGACATAATAAATCAATAGTACACAAAACTGTTTCACTTAAGTATAAGAAATTATGCACCCAGAGGGCTGGGTTTGGTGACAAGCTGTCACACAGCAGTGCTTGTGTGCTTCCTTGCTTTCTGGTAATTGGTCCATAACTGACCCAGAGGTCTGGTCAGAACCTACTGTATCACTGACATCACTTCCTGTAGCACCTGGGTTTTTCTTGGAAGGTTGTCAAGCAAATGTAGCTCTTCTTGGATGCTGATGGTTTGTCAGAGCTGATAACAACCCAAGGTGCAGTGAATGGTAGTGAGTCATCAATCCTGTGGAAGCAATTTGTTGTTATTTCTCATGGCTACGTAAAGAGTGACTTCATCACTTACTGGTCACTAACACATGACTAAACGAAAGTTCTTGAAACGGAATTTCCTTAAGAGTTTCCTGGTTGCGAATAAATACACCAATTTCCCATTAGAATTGATATTCAGCACAAGCAATAGCCCTCAATGCTCTCATATTTCTTAAATGTCCTGTAAAAGAGTGGAAAGTTACAAATTGTCCAAATTATGTGTTCAGGAAGTACAAGTAAAAATGTGCAGGACAGAGGAAACATATTGAATGGAATTCAGCAAAATGTATTATTCCAGTAATGCTGATGATGCTTTGACAGACAAATGTGAGAATCATGACGAGAAATCTGCTTCATACTTCATGTTGGGAAGCTAATCTGCTTAGCAGTATTTTCATTAGGCTTGACAATATCAAGTTCCTTAATGTGTACAGTCTGAAATAATATAATGAAGACTTGGCATACAATGCTCTTTCAAGCAATACAGCTCTTAATTCATTTTGATTTTAAAGAGTTCATGATTACAAAAGCATCTGAATGTTAGAGATAATTATTTCAAAAACTCAACAATCTTCTTATGGAGAAGTCAATTAAAAACTATGTCAAATACAAATAGCCAAAACACTAAGACTATAACATGTATATAATTCCTGATTGTGTCATGGTTCTTCTTGCTATAGGTAGTTTATTGTATATATATGTGTGATAATATAAAAGTATCTGTAAAAATTTAAAAAATGTTTAATTAAAAAAGAGAAAAAACTAATAGCAAAGATATTCCCAGATTATTAGTTTCTTTTGTTAACACAGGGAGGTAAATTATCCTCCACATCTTTGTGATAACTTGAGAAAACCCAGAAAGAGTAGTGGCTGTGGCCCTCAATTAGAGACTACAGGCAGATTTGTCAGTCACTTTGAATTTACCACTTCATGCAGTAGGGAGGACAGATACCTTGGGATGAGGCCCAGCCACATCACAGAGGCCAATCTGGATTTCCAAAGTCTACTCATTTGAATGTTAATCATATCTAAAAAGATGCCTTCATAGGAATATCCACATTGGTGTTAGACCAAACAATCAGGCTCCTAGCCAAGCATAAAATTAACCACCACAATGGGTAATCATGGGGTGTCTCAGTTAAAAGCATGTTAGCAAAAATCTATTACAAGGTTGTGAGGGGGTTCTGTGGAGTGACTTGGCAAATGTTTAAGCAAGCAGTCATGGTAGAGAGAGTTTGTTTTATACTGAATGCCAGAGAATATATAGCAATTTTATGACTGCTCTTTCAATACATTTTAGTTATAGAAATATATTAGAATTGGGATAATTCTGATGGCTAAAGAATCATAAACAATCAATCATTTCTAATAAAAGGCATGGTGTTTGGTATTTGCGATTGGCATAGTGACCTTGTTTGCATCAGGCTTACTCATAATTATGAACTAGCATTGTTTTGTCTCACTTCATCATAGCCTTGGAGTATTCATGTCTGAGGTTGACAGTGTAACAGATTGTTTTTGTGAGTTGCATGGTTTAGATGTGAGTACCAGGCTGGAAGCCTGATGCCAGAAGTAAATGAGTTCCCCTTCCTCCATTTCTTAACAGTAATTTAACTTTCTCTGCTCATTCCCAAAAAAATATGTATGAAGGAGATTTTTTGCTTTTGTTTTTGTTATGTTTATTTCTTTTGGCTGTACCCTTAAATTTGACCTTAATTTAAAGGTAGGAATATTTTATATGCCATATGTGTATATAAAGAAATATTTTTGGTTTGCATCCTCTCCCTGACTAGCTTTTCCCAGTTGATCACTGGTCTCTCAATGTGTCCTGTCGATGTGTCCTGTCATTATGGATTCCCACAAATAGCATTGAAAACAAGCTTACAACCACAGGACTTGCTTGAACAAACTGCCTTTAAAATGTACTCGGATCTACTGCTGATAACTCAGCTCACCTCTTGCATTGTGACAAGAATTCTCTCTTCATGCTTCGAGATTAATGTCTGACATTCAAATGTGCACAAGTCTGATCCATAGGGCAAGAGAAGTGTACTCTAAAGCTACACTCTAGAAATAGGTACATATTCACAGAAGGTATATACAGGTGTAGGAGGTCTATGCACTTCACAGCTGCACAGTGAGCCTGCAAAGTGTCTGGTTCTTGTATTACTGAGAATTCACAGACATTTCTAAGATTTTGACAGCTACTCATTTTGCCCTTTCAAGTTGAGGTTCTCAGTGTCTCTTTCCTAATGTAAGAGCTACAGATTTCTTAGCCTTCACAACCCTAGTTCTTCTCACATTTCTTCTAGCCCCAATCCTATATTATACTGTCTGTTACCTAGATTCTCAAGTTGTTCTGTTTTCTTGAAGGAACTCAAGTGGATTCATACTTCTCCCTTGCTTCACACAAGGCCTTCTATGCATGTTGCTAGCATAATGCCTATGTCATTAGGACACTTCTGAAAGTAACTTCCTATAAAAATATGAACAAAAAAAATTATCTGATAATCCTTAAAACTAAAAACATGGTAAAGCATAACATTTGGCTTTGAGATGTTTATATGCGAAATTATTAGATAGGAATTTCAGGGAGTGTTGTGTGACCATACCTGTTCACTTACTACTAAGATAGCACACTAACATGAAAGGATAGATTTACAGATTTGAGAAAATGATTTACTGGACTCAAGAAAGTGCAAATGAAAGCAACTGTCTAGGCACAGTGGCTCATTCCTCTTACTCCACCATTACCGTGACTGCAGCAGGAGGATTGCAGTGACTTCAGGCTCTGACACGTGTAAATTGTGAGTCTTAGCTTTGTCTGGTTTATCTTGTGAAGCCTTCTATAAAACAATAAAAGAAACAAAGACTCATGAAACTAGGTCTTCAAATAAGTAAATAAAGAATAGCAACAAAGTACAAAGAGAAGTCTAAATCAGTTTCTATTGTAGAACACCCCAAAACTGAGGAATTGGGTGTCCCCAGGTATCTTTGCAAGTTTATTGCATGAGAAGACTGTGTCAAAAGGGGAAGTTTATTTTAAAAGCACATAGCTTCCCCCAAATAGTATAAATATCCAATTAATTATTTCATCCCTGTCAGTGAAGGAATACCTGTTCCTGAAGACAATAAAGCAATTGAGTTCATTCACATCTAAGGAAGTAGTTTCAAATGCATATCCACTTTCTATTCTCAAATATGAACAGACCAGCAGCAATAAAAAAAAAGAAGAAGATAATTTTCCAATATGGGATTGAGAGAGTGAAACAATGAAAAAGGATGTAGGCTCACAACCAATAAAGTATTGAGGGAATATAAATTTTTAAAAAGAGAATCTTTAGAGATATATTGTTTAGGAAAATGATTCCATCAGAAGGAGAGACCTGATCTGTCAAGAGAAGACATGTGCACTAGCTGAAATGGCACACTATCTACACCACAGACAGAAACAGAATGACTGTGTTCCACCTTGGTGCACTATGTGGGTGCACATAGCCTCTACCATATTGCAGCTGACATGACTGATGGAGCCAAACGCAACACACTTCATACTCTAGTAGAAAGAGAGCAACCCTACCCTATGAGGTCACATGTGTAGGAAGCTACCGACTTTTTTTTTCCACATGAGTTTAATCAGAACAAAGGAGTTCATATAGAGTCAAAGAAAGGGGAAAAAAATCCTCACAGGAGATGATAAGCACAGCAAAGGTCATGAGGTCTTGTTATCTTTTGGGAAAGAAACTTTCAAAGCTCAAGGTCCATTGTTTAACTAACTAAGTGGAACCTAAAAGATTGCATGAATTAGTTTGCCTTTCTCACTGGAAATAAGAATTTGTGGATTAAAAAGAACACAATCTCAACATAAATGAAAAGTTGTGGGTTAAAATAACACAAGATACTGTTTAAAAGGGGTAGGGAGAGGAGAGAGAGAGAGATACAGAGAGAGAGAGAGAGAGAGAGAGAGAGAGAGAGAGAGAGAGAGAGAAAGAGAGAGAGACAGACAGAGACACAGAGAGACACACAGAGAGACAGAGACAGACAGACAGAGACACACAGAGAGACAGAAATATAGCCAGAGACAGAAGCATAGAGAGAGACAGAAAAATAGAGACAGAGAGAGACGGGAGCAGTTATGAGGGTGATAAGAGGAGAACTCTTAAAAACTCACCATTGAAATAATACATAAAAATAAAAGAATTTCTAATTAATACCCAGTTACTAAATCTTCATTTTCCAAATAAAACCCCTAGCCAGTTGCTAAATATCAACATTCTCACTCAAAATACAGTTGTATATATGCATACAATTATAAATTTCTGGAGAATCCAGTTTTGCATTTCTGCCTTTCGATTAAAAAATATCATAGCGTCAAAGGGTCAGCATTATGGCTTCTGACTGGTCTGCAGCAACCTTAGAAGCTAATAGTCTGAGATTTCGTACTTTAAAACACAGTACTATATATTATAGCTTGTGTGTGTGTGTGTGTGTGTGTGTGTGTGTGTGTGTGTGTGCACATGGATGGATGTGCATGTTACTTCACATGTGCAGAATTCAAAGACAATAAATGGGAGTCAGGTCTTTCTTTCTATCACGCATGTGTCCAGTGGAAGAAATTCAGTTTTTAAGGCTGGGGCTTGGGAGCTTTCAACCACTGAAAGGTGTTGCCAGGCCTAGAATGTATATTTATATAAATATGTACATAATATATGAGCTTATTATATAGACACACATTACATAAATAACATAAATATATACTGAATGAAACAACAACATAGAATACAAGATATACCAAAGTCAGACACGGTGACGCTAACTTGTATCTCCCAGCACTCGAGAGGTTGAGGCTGACACATAGCAGTTGAGGCTAGCATGGATCCATATTACAATCTATTCTAGTTCTGACTTTAGAGAGGACTCCAATATCAAAAGACAAAATTAAGCCAAAGAAGTATCAAAAGAAAGAACTTCCCACAGAAGCTGTTCTCAAATATGCTGACAATGTATGGAGCATATGAGTAGAATACAGAAAATATAGGGGGAAACTTTTGTTTCTGGAAAATTGTGAATCTGTTTTTCCTATCTTTGTACCTAGCAATAGTCTGTGAAAAACTGTTAATATGTATTTAAGCTTGCTTGAAATTACATGCCAGTAACTTATGTGCTTTCAGCTCTGCCACATCTAAGCAGAGTTTTGATCATTTGGCAACAGTAGTTATTATAAGGAATAACTTGAAATCTCTAATGAAAACATGTATTATGGAAAGGACAGGATTGGGGGATAAGCATTAATCTGAGCACTTCTTCAGCATACGGATTCTTCCTCTCTTACAGAGGTTTTCTAAAGTAGCATTTGTCTTGACTTGACAGGAACAAAAATTCTGTAGCCGAGCATTTTGCAGCCTTGGAATTATGAACGCCTTCTGGATATCACACTCATGTTTTCAAAAGCAGCTTGTGTTAGGTGATGCAGTTCAGAGCTCGTGATCGGTTTTGTCTGCTCTGTCAGTTAAAGAATTAGAAGGTAGGGAGAGTCGGAAGCTCACCAGGTAGCAGAGAAATCTCAAGCACAGAAGACAGACCCTGCAGTCAAAGGGCATTTACTGGGGTTGAGGAAACACACAGGTAGCAGCCGCACAGACAAAAAGATCCTCTGCAAAGCAGAATGGGGCCTCCGAACCCTGAAAATCCACTCACTCACGGGGTTTGAAAGCCTCTGAAGAGTGCCCCTGCCCCCATTTTAGGCTGGCTAGAACTGAAATAAGGACAAGTTCTGGTGCAGTCTGGAACTGAATGAACAGGTCCATCAGCAGGCAGCCTGCTGGTAGGAGACAACTGCTGCCAGCCTTTTTCCTAAGCCAGGATGCTGAGGAAGAAGATGGCCATCTGCAAATTCACCACTTTTTTTTTTTTTTACATTTTCAAAACAGAATTTTATTAAGTCAAAATTAGGGAATTCATTTTCTAATGAAAATTTTAAAATCTAAGTAATTCATTCAGATTACATCTCAATTGTTATCCTCTTACTTGTATCTTCAAGTTCCACCCTCCCTCCCTCTTTCACCCTATTCCCTTCCCTTAGTTCTGTGACAGAAGGGGACCTCCTCCCCCACCATATGATCACAGCCTATCAGGTCTCATCCTGGTAGCCTGCTTCCCCTTCCTCTGAGTGACACCAGGCCTCCCCACTAAGGCAAAGTGCTCAAATAGGGGTCAGCAGAGTTTTATTACATTAGCCATGCACGCTCTTCTCCCTCTCCGTGTGTCTACTGTAGAGTCCTGTCTAACTTCTAGCCTCTAATTGGGATTGCAGTTCTTTTGGCCCTTTATGTACATTACATTTTTCTCCATGTGTTTTTTTTTTCCCAAAAGCGCTTTGATATTTTTATAGTCACAGTTAATAAACATAAGAGCCAGCCATACAAACAAGCATCACCTTGAATAACTGTGAATATTCTTAAGCTGTAGACTCCTATCCTTCTGTTCAAACACACACTATGGGAAGTGTAATCTTGGAAACACCACATAGTCATCCTTTTTATAACCAGCTGTCATTCAGCATTTGAGCTTCGAGAAGGGACTTCTGGTAATTTCTAGATAATTATGAAGAACTTTCTTCTCTTGCCCAAGTTGATCAAGGGTTCCTTACAGAGTTCCTGACCTCCACATACTTATTTGTACAGTTAACATATAAAGAGTGACACATACATGCAAGGAAAGCATGGAAGGGACAGAAAATACTTCTCTACAAAGAATCCAGTTTTATCTGGTGAATCTTCATGTAGATCAAGATTGCAATGAAAATTATAGTTTAAGCCTCAAGGAAACAGATTAGAGCCATCCTAATTTAAAAGTGACATAAGTTATACAAAGTGATGCGCACCTATATTCCCAGCCCTGAGGAGGATAATGTACCATCCCAAGGTCCAAAGCACCTTGAGCTGCCTGGCTGAACAAAAACAAAGCAGAAACTTTTAACTGACTGACCAATAATAATATAAAAAGGCACAACTTTAACAGAAACTTTACAAAATTGTTATTAGGAGGAGATGTGAACAACAGAAGCCCATGAAGATGCTTCACATGGGAGGGAGGTGACAGGGGAGGAAGTCGTCTTCTGACAGTAATCCACATCTTAGTGGGTCAGAGACAACAGTGAAGCAGGCTTGCACAATTACAGAGGAGTTGGCCACCTTTAATTTCTTCAGCATGGCTCTCACAGACGGTGGCTCGCTCCCACGGTTATTTGCTTGTGTGTTTGTTCGGATGGTTTTGGTACACGCCTCTCACCTTTGCCTTGAATATTTGGACAAACTTGATAATGCTCCACTAACGAATAAAGGAAGAAAGAGGTGTTTTATCCCCTAAATTAACTCTCCCTATAGTATCAATCCAGAACTACTTCTTCCCTAGGTGGTACTAATTTCTAAAGTCCATCTAGTTTCCCACAGGCACGTAGAGGTTTGTTCAGATTTTAAACGGCTCTCTGAATTAATCATTCAGAATATTTGACGCTAAAGCCTTACAGACTTACACTAAGGAATATATATATATATATATATATATATATATATATATATATATATATATATATATATATATATCACTTTCAGCACTGTAGTGTGGTAGTCATCTCACTGACTGAAAGCTTGTGATCTCGGAAATCATACCACACCCATTCTTACATAAGCTTTAGCAGCTCCCAGACTAAATAGGCTACTCCCAAGTGCAGACCTGTGTGGCGTTCATGAGTTTTAAATAGGGAACCAATCTACCACTTCTCATCATATCTTTGAAGGTGCCTTCTGACACCTGTCATTTAGATGCATTTTGATCATTTTCAAACTGCTCTTTAGCTGTTTGTTGGCCAATTTCAGACTGCCAGATAGAAAAATGTTCTGTCCAGTCAGCTGTGGAGGTTTATACATAATATACTTCCCAATGCCTGTGTTTTTTTTTTTCAAAACGCAGCTTCTGTGTACCCTTCAGCCTTGTTTTTTCCTTGATTCCATCCACCTTCCTTCTCACTTTCTGAGGCATACGAGCTGCCTTCTGCACTCCGTGCTTGTGGTGTTCCATTTACTGCCTTCTGGGAAATACTGTGTTTACTTGGCATCAGCAAAACAACCAACACAACAAGGCTGGCCACATGATAGATCGTTCTGCAGTTAATGACATGTCTTACATGAAGGGTTAGGCATTATTTTCTGTTGCTTGTGAGGGCAAATCTCAAGGGGAATTGCCACTCTCCTGGAAGGGCAGTTAATAGATATGGAGACTGCATTGCCTTCTGCATGAAATTAACAACATTGCTCCAGGGGATCTGTGAAATTCACTGGGAGAGGAGGTACCCAGGGAGGTAATGAAAGGGAACCTTAGTAGAGGAACTTTTTCCAGGAAGCTTGATAAGATTGCCATTTCCTATTGAACTGTCATGACGAATTTAGGGCGATAGCATCCCGGATGCAGGTGTCCAGGTCAAAGGAAATAAAGGGAAGTTCAAAAGCACTCCTCCCATGGTTGCTGATCTTGTATCTCGGCTGCTATATCCCAGGAAGTGGGGTTATGAGCATGTACTGGAAATGAGGCAAAACCTAAACTGCCTGTTAGACAAATGAAAGAAGTTAAAAAAAAAAGATGAAAAAGCAAGAACCTATCTCCAGTAACTCTCTGTGTTGTGCTTAAGAGTTTTATGATGGTAGATATAACAAATTTGACTTAAATTCTCGTAGCATGAAGATTTTAGGGTGTTGGATCTGTTTATTCTCTTGCTTACAGGTGATGGTTTTATGGAGCTACACGTCTAAGCTCATCAAATGTATTTAGTTTAGCATGCTAAATATATTTTAACGACACATTTTAAAAGCATTTAGCCATATAAATAAATATAGTGCTTTAATTTTTAACGTGTTTATTTGATATAATTCCAAACATACTGAATAATTAGCTACACAATTCCAAAGTAATGCTGTGTAGGAGCCACTCACTGGCTTTCTGAAACATTTATTTAAATTTGTGTCCTATATAACAAAGCTCACAGCCTAGGAACATAGATCCACTTGCCATTTTTCCCTCTCCATGATTTTGGAACAATCCTCAGTCTTTCTTCAATTTTATGACATTCATGGTTTTCAATATTATAGACTGCCATTTTCTAGACTAGTCTCTTCTCTGATTGGATTTTCAACTTATTCCTCATAAATAGATTCATGTTATATATTTTGGTCAGGAACATCAAGGAAGCTCAACAGTGTTTGTGTTTGTGTGTGTGCGTGTGTGTGTTATTTCATCTTATCAGATAGCACACATTTTCTGTCCCAGAACTTGTGTTGTGATGCCTTTGTTCATATAATGAAGATGTAATCAGCCTGAATTGTTCATTCCTTTTCCTTTCTGACTTGTAAGAACTTTGCATGATGGTAACTTGACACAGTGCAAAAATGCTATTCCTGACTTTACTGTCACTTATTTCCATGGTGTCTGGGTCTCTTTTTCTCACTCCTCCTTTTCTCTCAGCGGCTTGGTCCAGCAAGAAGTCCTTCCCACATGCATTCTGTCCTGCTGCATCAGTTATTGCTCCAACTGTCCCTGGTTCTCTTTAGTATTTGAACGTTGAGAAGTCAAAGGTACACGAGGTGTAATCCTTATTAATGGAGTGCTCCAGTGCCACAGTCTCAACATTTGTACCTCGTCTGTGAGAAATCTGGCTTGTATTAGCTTTAATGTATTTACATATTTGCTAACGCCTTTATGTGTGGCTAATCCCATAGGACTGCTTGCCACTTTTTACTGACAAACAACCCTTTCATGGCTTCCATTCACTTTCTGCCCACCATCAGTGCAAACCCTGCCTAATGTCTTTCAAAGAAGAATTGAGAAGATGAGGTGAGAAGCCAGGGGATTTGATGTTACAGTGAAAGGATTGGGACGAGGACAGAAATAACGGTTATATTTTCATTTCTATTATATATGTATTAGGATGAGTTATTTGAACCTTAGGTTACATGAATGGAGATATTTTGTTATTATTTTCTGTACATTTCCTAATTGAAATATTTCCATAATAAAAATAACTCAAAGTCATAATAAGTATTTTCTAAAGGAAATTTGTTTATTGAACATATTTCCACCTTCAATTCAGAGAAGTAGACTCATTCATTGAAAAGACATACCTCATATGTCAGAATAAATTTTGTAATTGTGTTTTAAAGTTGGAACGTTGTATATAGCTCATATAAAACTATTTTGTCTCTTACTTTTCCAAAAAAAAATCCCACCCATTATTAAGACCCCCTTTCTCAGTAAAGACATCTCTCCATTATCTAACACTGGTGAGAACTCAGAGATAGTGGCATCTCTGGCAGTCTGCAACAGACACAGGAGGAGCACGAGTTCCAGTGTGATCAGACAGTGAACTAAATATAAAAGGAATGCTTTGCAGAGTGCCACTTAGATTCCAGCGTAATAGAGATGTAATGCATATGTCAAGTTATTGAGTTGTCAACTTAAATAGAAACCGGTATGTCATCCAGTAATTATTGCTATTTAGGCCTGAGGCATTAGTGCTAATATTAGCATGTGAGTGTTAAGTTCGCAGAGAACAAAAGGGAAAAGAAGAGATTATGGAAGGAAATCCTAAAGAACTCATTATATTACTAAATATACAAAATACTCCAATTTTACCTTTAGAGATATGCTGGCACTTTAAAATAAAAGAAATTTGTAAAAGAATATAGACACTTTCAGGAAAGAGAGGAAGACAGACTGGCACAGCTCATGTGCCATTAGGGGGATAGTTTAGTATACTCTATATGAAGACATGGTGAGAAGTACTGAAGTCCTACTATTAAGAAATTAAATTTGGTGGCTCATTTTTCTTGTAATTACAGTTCATTCATTCTCTTCCCTCTCTTCCTTCCATCTGCCCCTCTCCCTCCTTCCCCCCCTCTTTTCTTCTTCTTCTTTTTTCTTTTTCCTCTCTCTCTCTCTCTCTCTCTCTCTCTCTCTCTCTCTCTCCTTCTCCCTCTCCCTCTCTCTCCTTCTCCCTCTCCCTCTCTCTCCTTCTCCCTCTCCCTCTCTCTCCTTCTCCCTCTCCCTCTCTCTCCCTCTCCCTCTCTCTCCCTCTCCCTCTCTCAGAGAAGGAAGCAACTTTGATGGCCTCAAGCTCAAATTTTCATCCTGTGTCTCAGCATGTATGTGTTAGGATTATAGATTTGTGATGTGTACAATGAAATTTTGTGACAGATATTTTGGATGGTACTGGCTTCTTTAAAAGCTCTGGAATAGAAGTATATGTGTTACAAACAATTTACTGTATATAAATCTCATGCAATCTTCCACCTGTGAATAGGGCTCATGTTTTACAAAAACGTGTCTGGCAAATGCACCTTACTTGGCCCTTTTGGAGTGGTTACTTTTATAATACTAGCAATTTTCTATCAAAGCTTGGAAATAAGAAGAGACTTTTGAGATTCCCATCCGCACAGGTTTGTGAAATACACACAACCATAAATAGCAGACCCTTCTTATGGGTACTATATCTAATGTAAAAAGTGAAGTTTATGTTTAAGGTCACTTCTTCAAAAAAAATAAATAAATTAGAACCTGATGCTTGCTGTACTCTCTGTGTGCCCAGCCAAAGTAGTTAAAAAAGCAGAGTGGTGTGGAGATTGCTGGGAAAGGAACAGAAGGGAAAAAAAGAAAAAAGAAAAAAGCAGACACTCTGGCATTCTGTGTTGGTCTATTCTTCAAGAACGTTAGGTAATAAAAGAATCCATCTGAAGATTAAGATAAAAATCTAGCAAGGCCAACAATGTCTTTCCTAATTCACTATGCAGACAACAGAGTCAGCCAGAGAACACCGAGCTGCTTCCAACTCCTTTGAAAAGCATATACTTTGGAAAGCAGAAGGCATCTTTATGTGGACAGCCCCACCCCCACATTCTGCCACCACACTGGCTGGAATTTCATATGAATGAACTAAAGCCGCACCGCACAGACCCACATTCTTTTACAAGAAAGAATCTCTGTATTTAAGGGGTACCACAGGGCACTGAAGGAGAAGGCAGCCCTAACCTTCTGTATTGCTGTTTGATGTCCTTTTGGACCTCTTCCTTTCTCCTTGCTTAAATGAGTCCACAGCACAGGTGTGGGATATCTCTTTGTTCATTTCACTGATGCTCTGCTTGAAGAAATATCCCCATTTTGCAGCTTTCTAGGAGGCACAAAGCACCCTGCACTTCTCTGTCCCTAGCATTTACTTCAATAGAAATTCAACTTCTTCTTAAGACTGTAAGTTACAGGGATGCAGATTTCTCATTCAAATGTTATGGAAATTCCTGTTTGCCTTCTCAGTGCCCATCACACTGATGAGGATTATGATGAAGATCAGACAGTTTCAAGACCCTGTTTCTCTGCCTCATCTTTATTGTGCAAAGGCCTTTACATTCCAAAACAACTCAGGTTCATTTTACTTCCAAGAGAAGCAGAGGAGAATTAAGATCATTCTTCATTTTTATTGCCATCCCTCCTCATCTGTTAAATCCTAAACATTAAACCACATGAAAGGAATAAAAATGTTGTAAATGCTAGTTTGATCTTAACTGGGGAGTATAGTATGTAGGTTTAAAAAAGAGCAATGCTTACCTTCAGAAATTCTCCACTACTGACTTCCTAATAGTTTAGATCATTCTTGTAGAAATGGGTACATTTATTTATTCTATACTATAAAAGAGATGCTGAAATTATAAAATCTTAAAAGGTAAATAGTCTTTAATTGCAAATCAAGTATTGGTTACTGAACCTCTGTCTTCCTCCTCTATTAGCACCTACAGGAGATTGATGTCAACCTATATCACAATTACACATACTCAAGTTTCTTTTCACATCTCTCAAATCCCCTTGGCATTGTATTTAATTCATATGCTGCAAATACTGTAAAAGTAGATATCATACTATTTGTTTATGTCATTGTGAATTTAGTCCTATTTCTATGATAGGAATTAACTGACTTATCAACAGCATTAAAGGCAAGATATTGCTGGAGACATGGACATGAAAAAAACAGCTTTGATTTTTGCTTGATTAAAAAAAGGTTGTATCTCATTTTAGGCATAGTTTAAACACCTTAGTTATACTTTTAAAAAATATTTCCGAGTCCAGTTTGGGTCTCAAGGCACCACGCGACCCAAATCCTGTCCAGAGTCCCCTCTCCCACAGCAACTCCCACTGTCCACCACACCAATTGCCTCCACTGGAAGGCTCTGAATTCAAGTGACACCACATGCTGGCGAGGATGTGGGGAGGGAGGAACACTCCTTCATTGCTGGTGGGAATGCAAACTAGTACAGCCACTTTAGAAATCTATCTGGTGCTATCTCAGAAAAATGGGAATAGGGCTTCCTCAAGACCCAGCTATTCCACTCCTTGGAATATACCCAGAAGATGCTCTAGCACATAACAAGAAAATTTGCTCAACCATGTTCATAGCAGCCTTATTCATAATAGCCAAAATATGGAAACAGCCTAAGTGTCCCTCAGTAGAAGAATGGATAAAGAAACTGTGGTACATATACACTATGGAATACTATTCAGCTATTAAAAACAAGGAATTCTCGAAATTTGTGGATAAATGTATTGAGCTAGAAATGATCATAATGAGTGAGTTAACCCAGAAGCAGAAAGACTCAAATGGTATATACTCACTTATATCTGCATATTAGCCCAAGGGGCATGTCCCAGGAAAGCCTTCACTTACCAGGAAACTGAGACAGAGGAGAGGACATTCTAGTGGGACTCTAGATGAGAGAATCATGGGAGAATGGCAAAGTAGAAGGATCCAGAGGGTCCTAGAAACCTACAAGTAGAACATTATGATAGGCAGATTTGGGCCCAGGGGTCCCGCTCAAACTAAGGCATCAGCCAAGGACAATACAGGCGGTAAACCTTAAACCCCTACCCAGATCTGGCCAATGGACAGAACACTCTCCACAGTAGAGTGGAGAGTGGCATATTACTTTCTCACATACTCTGGTGCCTCACCTTTGACCATGTCCCCTGGAGGGGGAGACCTGGTGGCACTCAGAGGAAGGACAGCAGGTTACCAAGAAGAGACTTGATACCCTATGAACATATAGAGGGGGAGGTAATCCCCCTCAGGAACAGTCATAGGGGAGGGGAATAAGAGAAAATGGGAGGGAGGGAAGAATGGGAGGATACAAGGGATGGGATAACCATTGAGATGTAACAAGAATAAATTAATAAAGGAGAAAAAAAATATTTCCTTATAATAGCTTCTTATGCTGATTTTAAAAACCCTGCCAGTTAATTGGCTGATTTTAACTTATTAAAGCTTATTTTAACTCAGCTTCACAGAATTAGTTACTGAAAAGACCATATTATGACATAATATATTAATGAGCAGCAACTACAAATTTTCCTGAAACTTATGTATTAGTGTCTGTCTTTACTTAGGGATAATATTGCTGAGATGAAAGAAACTTGGAATAAAAAGGTTTATTTGGTTTGCCCATCCACAATACTGTTCATCATAGAAAAGTCAGGAGCTGACACCAAAGCCCTGGAGGGTGCTGCTTACTGGCTTGTTCCCCGTAGGATACTCAGCCTTCTTTTGTGTAGATCATAAGACCACCTGCCCAGGGGTGGCCTCACCATTATGGGCAAGGCAAACCTATTGTTCTGTTGTCAAGTCTGATGGAAGCCTTTCTCAGTTGAGGCTCCTTCTTCCACAACAGCTCTAGCTTTTGTCAACTTGACATAAAATTAGCCAGTGTAGTGACCATACTGATTATGGTAGCTATGTGAGTTCAATTCTTGGGAACCAACACCTTTATATGTGGAGTTTAATGTAGTTATCTAATGCACTACATACAATGAGGCTGCCATATGTGGAATTAGATACACTGGAAAACAAATTTTAAAGTTGTGGGTATAACAATTACTTATCTGAATTACTTTGTGTTTCAGTTTCCTAATATGAAAATGATAGCTGTAATAAAATTTTCTCAGAGCCTAATCCATGTTATAAACCAAGCAAAGGGCTTACCATGTTTCTAACACGCAATAGGCATTAACTGTTTCCGCTAAAAATATTAGTAAATTGTAAATGCAATGGAATAGTCAAAAAGGAACATTATGGAACTACGTAGAATTTTGTTTGTGTTTTGGTTTACAGTCCACTACAATTAACTGAGAAATTTAAAGCCCATGTTTTAGACTCCCCATGCCTAAAGATGACCTTGTGGTTCAAGAATAATGATCAAAACTGTTGTGTTGTTGTCTTTTCTGAAATTCAAAGAACCTATAATTAAGATATATAAAATGAGTGTAACTTTTGTGTAATTTAAATTTAGTACTCTTTAAGATTTTTCATCATAATCATTTAATGATCTCATAAACAAAATACTTTTCTGCTTTAAAAAAGGAGCAAAGCATTTGTCCATGAATTTATACCCAAATTATGTCCTAGCTTCTCTATTTATTTATTTACCAGATTTACCTTAGAGATGAAAGTATGTTTCCTTGTTATAATGTACATCATATTGGCATTCTAATCTTTAGTTTACTTTGAAATATCAGCAAATATCTGTAAATATACAGGCTGTTTAAGATATTAAGAAGTTTTAACAAGGACAGGGAGACATCTCCATGTATAAACAAGTTTATTCCACAGGGTGAAAAATCTTAATTCAAATATTCATGATACACATTAAATCCCAGAAGCATAGAGTGAATATTTATAAACCCATCACTCCTGGAGAATCTGAGAAGTTCTTGACCAGACCCATGCCATACAGAGCAGAAAAATAAGAGATCTGAGTTTGTTCTCTGAGGTCCACATGTACATGTGGAATATACATACCTACGCGTGCGCGCACATACAAACACACACACACACACACACACACACACACACACGCCTATATACAATTTTCTAATAAAGCTTCAAAATAGAAAAGTATCCTATTGTCACAGAAATGAATAATACATATATACAAGAAAAGGCCACTGACCATCCTCATTAAATGTGTCAGCATTTTATCAACTGCAGAAAGCTAAGTAAAAATAACTGTTTTCTTAAAGAATATGGTCTCTGAATTGGTAGGGCTGAGGTTGGTAGCAGAGAACAGGAAGATGTAACTAATATGAGCATTGCAATAAACCCAGTCACTACAACATCACTGTGTGAAGAAATTGCATAGAAGACCTGTCTGATACAGACTTACAGACAAGTATGTCTTGTAATATGCATTCCTTCCTTTAACAAGTAAAGTAAAAAGGTGTCTGGACAACAAAACCAATATTAATCAAAGCTTGTGCAACTGCAAACTACTCGTAGTTATCAAATGACAAAGGCAGTCATAGCTGGAGGTTATCATGTGATGGCACCTTCTGGGGACAGAAGATAAATAAAGGAAAAGCAACACCTTCAGATGTTGACTTGATTAGTGTTGCCGTTTTTCCTTGGAGTTGACAGCTGCTAATGAGTTTTACTTAAACCTGAAACAAAGGATCAAAGATATCTTTGGAACAAATTTTTGCTGACCATAACCAATAGCAGAAAGTAAATCTTGTTTGCTTATGCCTATCTCACCACTATCAGCTCGCTCATAAGTTTCTTCTTCTTTTTGTAACTTAAGCCATATTCAGAAAATGTGGGAAATTATAGGAAGTACAGAATATTAAATTGACATGATTCCTGTGAAGTTAGTAATCCAACTTATTTTTAAATCGTTAATAAAACTTAAAGGTACAGAGAATGACACAAAGAGATTTTAATGATTTTTATATGTTATCTTTGTTCCTAAATTATGTTAAAAATGATGCTTTAATGTGTGTCTCTTTTTCCTTTTGGGCATGGATTTATGGGCAGGCTCCTTCAATAGGTTCTTACACTCCCCTCTAATTATTTTGTCTTTGGTAGAACATGAGACCATGGGTTGTCTTTGTCTTTGACATAGTCATGAGTTTCTAGTTTCGGACATGGTATAAAAATGAAGTACAAGAAAGTACTGTGAGAAATTAAGACGAATGCTATCAATAAACAAACATGAGTGTCTATACATTGATCAGGCTTTGCAAACCACACTCCACAAACAGATAGGAACTCAACAGATGAGATGAAATTTGTCTGAAAAGGGAAAACAGGGCCATGGGCTGTCAAGATGAATCAAGAAAAGAAGAGAGGAGCCTGAGATCTTAGGGAATTCAGAAGCATCTGAGGAGGAAGATCACTCAGTAAACACTGTACAATAAGCAGAGTGGTTGCACTAGCTTAAAATAAAGTTCAAGCCCATATGAACCAGTGTGTGTTGAAGATGCAGGAAGCATTATAGAACTCCTGGGAGATACAGACGTGCGAGGTCGCTGAAATAAATGTTTAATTCTGGCTTTTCAGGAGGCACAGACATAAGTAGAGTTTTTTTTCTGAGTAGTTCATTGAGGTTGACACCTATCCTATTTTCCCTCATATGATTGTATTAACGTGAATCTTTGTTGCCTTTTCTTGTGCGGAATGAGGTTAGTTAATAAAATATGAGCTGTTCAGAGTGATGCATGTGGTGGCACTATTGTCATTTTTCATGCCTGTTTTTCTTACAACATGTGGCATAAAAATAATGATAGCTACCTATGACCTTACTCAAATTACCTTGGAATTGTTGTAAATAATTGCTACTATAAACTTGATACTTTAATATAACTTACAATGCATTTTGTGCTTTTATATTTGCACTTTTATGTAGAATTCATTTAAAAATTTAACAAAGTTTGTTCATTCATTATGAAACTATTTTAATTTACTTGATTTAAAATTCATAAATTTAGTTGTAACTGGTCAAGGGTGCATAGTAGTCAGACAAAACTGGAGTTACATTTTTATTTTTGAGTGCCTTATTAAAAAAGATTAAATGAAAATTACTAAATTCATACCCTTTAATCAGCTATGGGTGACTTAATAAACATACTAGATTTGAATTTCTATATCTGTCTGAGTATATAATCTGCTAAGACAACTTTTGATAGATGCTGTTCTTCTTTCTTATTTTTGTTCTGGGTAGATTTATGTCAACTTGATACAACCTAAAGTAATCTGAGTGGAGGAAACATCAATTAAGAAAATGCCTCCCTAAAATCAGGCTGCAAACAAGCCTATATGGCAGGGTTTTTTTTTGTTTTTGTTTTTTGCTTTTTCAAAATAAACACTGCATTTATTTGTTGACTGTCACAAATGTGTTTTCTACATGGACTTGATCAATTCCCTAGAACAATGCATTATTCATATTTCTCAATGTCACAATAAACAGACTGGACTTTTACTGTTTTAAAAATATCTATTGCAATGATAATTGAGAATCAAGTTACTTTTTAAATTTTTCTTTAATTTTTGAAATTATAAAATAATTGCTTATAATATAATAGATTATAATATTATTCTATAACCAATATATAATATAATTATGAAATAATAGAATAATAAACCCCCTGATCCTCTGGTTCTACAATCTTTCTGCCCATATCTTTGGCAATGTTCCCTAAGCTTTGGGAGTAATTCTGCAGATGTAACCACTGGGACTGGGTTCTGCAACTCTGTTATTTTGATTAGTTGTTATATGGCAATTTTCAAAATGAATGATTGATGGGGGAGTGGTCAAATCATTGTGGGTGATGTCATCTCTTGGTTGTATAAGAAAAGAGCTGAGAAAGTCATGTGGAAAAATACAGTAAGCAGCACCCCTCTGTGACCTCTGCATCAGCCCCTGTGACCAGGTGCTTGCCCTGTCTTGAGTCCCTGCCCTCACTGCTTTTGATGATAAAACTGTTATAGGAAACTGTGAGTGAAATATACCTTTTCCTCTACAAGTTGCTTTGGTCATGGTGTTTCATCACAGCAATACAGGAAGAAAGTGATAGAAATCATAGTATGTATCATAAAGGGGTTATCTTTGGCAATATTCTTGTCCTAATTTTCTTTGTCCATAATCTACTATAGTATTAGTCATCCATTTTTTTCTTTGACTTATATTTACCCATGTAAGTCGTAGCTTATGTGTCAGTAAAGCAAATATTTCCACATCTACCTTTCAGACATGTAGCTAAATTGGGATCCTTTCATTAGCTGGAGACAATGAATTGGAGACAAGGTTTATATTGAGAGAATGGGAGAAGAAGAATACACAACATTTTTATAATCTCCAAGCAAAGTTTAAAATACTGTCTTCTCACTTTTACTTTCCTCTTCTGGCGTGGTTGCATTGTGGCTTGAAACATGGAAAGGGGCTGAAAAATTAAAATGCACCTTTTTTGTTTTTATGAGTATTGTGTGTGAGTGTGTGTGTGTGTGTGTGTGTGTGTGTGTGTGTGTGTGTGTGTATCAGTAACACAGCCCAAGCTGAATGGAGAAAGCATGGATAGTTGTTTAGGGGTGGTCTTTAGAAATAGAGATTTAAAGTATAATATATCACTGCTGTCCACAGTCAGGAACTCAGTCACATGACCATAACCAATTGTAATGACAAATGGATAAAGAAATAAAGTGAGAAGAGGAAAGTAGCCAATCTGGGATCCATAATTTAGTAATTGTAATTACTTTGATTGTTTCTAAGTTTCATCATATCTAAAATTTCATTAAAATACTAGGCATTAGGATTAATTTTAATTTGATGATATTTTCTGCTTTTATTATAATTTATTTAGAACTGTTTTTTCTTTTCTTAACAGCACATCAAACTTTCATGACTTTAGGTATGTAATATCATGTGTTCAATAACACATTGTATCATCTGAATAACTTTTCAATAAAAATACTTTAATAGTAACAACAAATGAAGGTGCAATAAATTGATAAATTACAAGTATTAACAAAGCTAAGGGATACTTATGAATTTTTTCATTTTTCTGTGTTTCTCAGATAATGCAACAACTAATAAATTAAATGATTAATGCATTTAAAAGCAGAAAGTTTACTCACTAAACTGATGAATAGGGTAAAAAACAGGAAAATTCTAAGAAATTGGGTGGTAATATAAATTATAAGACTGTTGTGCTATAAATTACGTATTTGGTTGATATTATGGAAAATTCATGCCAAATATTTAACACATGCCATGTCCAGAAATGTAACAAATAATATTGCTAATAAGGATGTCTCCTTATAAAATGGAGTTATACTGAAAACTTGACAACCTAATGATTTTATCTAATTAGTTTGGATGACTCAAACTATGGAACCCATGTTATGCCATGTCCAAAATGCGGTCATTTACACCCATTTTATAGCTTATGACTTGTGTTTACAGCATCATTTAACCAGTTTTGAAATTTTTTTTTTCTAAAAATCTATACAAGTGTAGGAATATTCATTGACGTCAAGTGTTTCCACTTATTACTGTGAATGAAGGGGTATGTTTAGTGAGGTAGAGAATTCATTTCCTTAAAAACATTACTCTAATTTGTAACATCATGACTATATTTGCTCAGTGAATCCTCCAATGTTTTTATTCTTAAAATAGCAAAGAAGGAAAAACATTCCCCTCTTTATTAATGTTTAGGACTTTTCTTTTGCTCCAGGGTTATTCATAATGCATTCTTTTGCCTTAAATCATGACATTTTATGTAATCTATTCTATGTTATGTTTAAATATTTAAAAGAATACAAGCAGTATTATTTCCCTGACAGCTTTGTAAGTTAAAATAGAAGTGCTAAATCTGGGTAACATTCACGATATACTGTATTTACTTTCTGCTTTCTTTTTCCACATGAAAAGGACTGCCAGAATTTCAAGTTGAAATAAATATTACTGATAAGAATTTCAAGTAAAAATATTTCTGCATTGTTTCTCTACAGAGAGACAACAGATAGACACATACGTCTCACATAGACACATCTAACCTTCATTTTTCCCCCAATCATACTCTTGTGAATGCTTACACAATTTGATCACTTATACTGTGCTATTCAAAAAATATTAATAGGCAGAAAATTGACCAATATAGTTTATGAGTTAAAAATGCCAGCTGTGGAGTGAAAGCAAACTTTCCAAAGTAGATAATCAAACATAAATGTTGTTGTCCCTTCGTTTCCAATACTCCTTGTTGATGGAAATTCTTTCTGCGTGATACAGACTGTGGATGCCAGTGTCCTCAGAGATAACTCAGAGCCAGCTACTCGGGCAAACCTCTAACAATACTTTTCATTGCTGAAATTTTTGTTCTGTTGTTAGGCTCCCTCCTACAACCCTTAGTTTGTGGAAAGAATTTCTGATTCTTGAAGTAAAGTCTTCACTCACATGTCTATTGAACTGAATATAAGCTGAGTAAGTGGAATTATAATTAGGATCCTGGATGAACTATTTTGGGGAGTGTCACATGCTTTTGTTTATGGGTGGCAACTTTTCTTATAGAAATTGAACAATAATCTGGTGTGTTCATATTGCTATGCGTGGACTGGTTTCACATGACATACAATACTTGACATTACAGCCTGTTGTGCTAATGTTGTTGCACATGGATTGGTTTCACCTGACATATAGATGTCACATTACAGGAAGCAAAAATGAGTTTTTTTAATGTGTCTTATACTGAACCAATTCCACAAGGTTGCACTTCTCTATACATTAAGAAGCTCTGAAGATGAGGCAAGATTTAAAGAATAGAAGTTTCCAACCAGGAGGCCTGGCACACACATTTAATTTCAGCATTCTGGAGTCAGAGGCAAGAGGGTCTCTTTGAGTTTGAGGGAAGAGCAGTCTATATAGAGGGGTCCAGGACAGCCAGTACTATAAAGAGAGATACTGTCTTGAAGAATAAAAAACCCCTGATATTTTAATATCAAAAAGATGCTGAGCTTACTTGCAGCTATAACAAGTGAGCCTAAATCTTGGATCTAATTTTCACTCCCCATATTAGAGCATTAGAAACAACATGCCTTTGCTAGAATCCTTAAGGAAATATACTTGTGAAATCTCTGACAACACCCAGAATATTATACAGATCAGTCTAAAGCAATGCAGCACCATTATCTCAAAGCTAACAACAATGAATTTCATTTCTCCATAAAAGTTTTCCCCAATATTCTATAAGGCGTGCACCTATCAGAGTTCTTACACATTCAAATCAGTAATTTGAGTAGTTTAATGGGCTTTGAAAATGCCAACATCTGTTCTGTCCATTGGCACCAGTAAAAGAAGTTAAGATGAACTACATTCAAAGGCATCTTTAATTTCCACAAAGATAACAATAAAGAAACTACCTTATATCATTATCATCATTACAATAATGTACAACATATGTATTTTCAATGTATTCAGGGAAAAATGTGGGATGAAAGCAGCATAATAAATAAAATAGCCCTCTAGGATGTATTTCTTACTGAGGTTAGAGGGTTTAGAGCAGGATAATTCTCTATGTGGGATCTGTTCTTGTTCCTCAACTCAGGTTGAATTCCTCATGTGTGTTCTGGCACTCGTTGCTGAAAGTCATGTCACAGGTTTCAGTTCCAGGTCCTCTCCACTTATCATCACTAGACCTGTCAACCATATGAAATGACCTCCTCACGCATAACTTTGTAACACAGGAGAAGAATGTGCTAAAGCAACTCAAAAATTACCACCTCAAGGAGATGGTTTCAATTTCAACTCAGCTCTTTTCCTGCTGCATCATTACATTAAGCCTTCTCTGCGCTTGTTGTCTTGAAATCACTTGCAGAGTTCATTTCACTTTTAACGGGTCGCTTGGAAGGATGTGTTACACTATGGAACATGCCCTTTGTTCTTTGGTTGAATAGCTGTCATCACTTACTTCCATCCTCATCTTGTTTTTTATGCAAAAAAATATAGCAGAGCTTTAAACTGAGTTGAGTATATAGTTACACATTCTAGTCTTTTATGCTAAAATTTTAGTGTAAACTAAATAAATTATATGCAATTACTATTTGCAAAAGGTTTGTGTGTGTTGTGTGTGTATGTGTGTATGTGCATGTGTGTGTGTGTGTGTATGTGTCTGTGTGTCTGTGTGAAGGAATGATCCTGTTTCCTTTAGTCATACAAAGCAGAGGACCCCCAAAGTTGGAGTAGAGACAGGAAGATCCTGAATTGATGAAGTTGCTCATCGAACAACTGAACACACATAAGCGACTTGATCTGTCACCTTAGATCTACTGTCATCTTATTCTTCTCCTAAGTCCTGAGGTGCTTATATTTTTTAGTGAACAAAAGAAAGTCCTTTGTAATTGCTATATCCATACTCCTTGAAGAATTTTTTTATACTTTTACAGTCATATACTTTCTGATTTTTAACATTAACTAGCCAGTTCTATGATATCACATGTTCTCTCTCTCTCTCTCTCTCTCTCTCTCTCTCTCTCTCTCTCTCTCTCTCTCTCTCTCTCTTTTGAACTAAGTGCTGGATGTGGTAAGGGTTAGTCTTAATCATTATTTCTGACTTCATCCATTTCCCACTGAGCTCATATACGCTCATATCCGTAAGTACATTTATAGGTGGGTGACTCCCAAGTTTACAGTCCTGGTGGAGCCTTGACCCTGGTGTTTAGACTTATAATTTCTAGTTCAATAGACATAATTACTTGGGTACTAAACATTTGAAATTTAGTATGAGAAAACCTAGAATCCCGTGATTGATCCACAAGTCTGTTAACCTTCGCAAATCTATTGACCCTTGTTGTTTAGACCAAAACTATTACTTTTTTTTCAAACAATTTTTTATTCACTCAATTCTTCATGTCTTCAAGATCTATACAGAGCATAAGCAACAGAAAGTATCTGTCACATTTAGGCTAACAACAACTGTGGGTGAAATGAGTAACTGAATACACACAATCTGTCTACTCAGTTTGTCAACAATTTCACCTGTGGTCTGAGCATTGCATTCGCCTCATGTCTGGGATCCCTCCTTTCCATAATGGGCAGATACGAATTCTACACAGTAGTCATGGCCCTGATTTTTTGGAAGCATCACCAGATCCCACCACTCATGGCTTAAAGTGTCCATCCAAGGCAACACCTAACACCTTCATATGAACATGCTACATACAACCTACATTTCTGAGCCCACCTAATCTCCCATACACTGCATCAAAACCACGTCAGTCCCAGTTTTCCAGTGATTACCTCGCCTAGGAATGCTTTTCTCTGACACAAGCATAACCCTCTGCCTTTTTTTTTAATCCAGTCTTTGTTTAAATGATGAATTTTTAGGGAAGCTTTCTTTGACAGGATGCTGATTAGAAAAGCTGTGAGTAAGATCCCTGGTGCCCCATATTTGGCCATGTCCCTTTGTTGGGGAGGCCCAGTGGCACTCGGAGGAAGGATTGCGGACTACCAAGAAGAGACTTGATACCCTAGCACCATATTCAAGGGGAGGAGGTCCCCCTCAGTCACAGTCATAGGGAAGGGGAATTGGGGTGAAAGTGGGAGGGAGAGAGGAATGGGAGGATACATGGGATGCGATAGAAAATGAGATGTAATATGACTTATTTTATTTTTCAATAAAAATGTGTTTAAAAAAAAGAAAAGAAAAGCTGTGAGTTCAGTATGATTGCATGTCTAGAATTATGATCCTTCAGAGGCTGACAAATGAAGACAGAGTTCAAGCCCAGACTGGGCTACGCAATGGCTTCATGTCTGGCCCAAGCTATAGGGTCAGTCTCTGGTTCAAAATGAAATAAAATAAAGCCAAAAAAAAAAAAAAATCAAAGCAAAACAAAAGAAAATCCCCAAATATACAAAAAGAAAGAAAAATTTATTGTTCTCTATTCCCAGGTAGCCTGAGCAACTTTCTTACGCCATTAGCTTTTTCATGTGAATTGCAGAAATTGGTTTTCTCTAAATAATCAACCTTCTTTCTTCACTCCTTTCACAGAGAAAGCCGTACCTGCCATAGTCCAGTGTTTCTGGAAGGTTCACAAGGAACACACGAGCAAAACACAAAGCTTCCTCCGGACTAGACTGTGAGCAACACCGGCTTTTACTGCTGTTATCTTGAGGGCTATACTTTCCGTTGGTTTATATCTAGCAGTATGCGACAATAATAAACCAACACATTTCCTGGGTTCACTTGATGAGGTGCAATGTGCCTAAGATTAGAAACCTAAATGAAAAAATGTTTTTCATCAGGTCATCCGTAATGTGCGTTAGTTCCTTGGGCAGAGGCGGACTGGCCTGCATGCCTTCATGTCCGACGGGAGAGCAAGGCTGAGAGCTGACGCAGCGAATCTGGTTTCCATTCATCTGAGAGTTTTCTTCCAAACACTCAATCCTTACAGTTTCTGGAATGATTTCAGGAAGAAATTCATTGCGTAAGCTTCGATTCGGGAATTTTAGTGTTTTAGAATAAACAAATACATACAGGTTTTTACTATGGAATAGAAATAGGCTGAGGGCCCAGAAGTTGGACCGTCCTCTTGCCATCTCCAGTTATATCAGAACCTAAACCAAATAAGCTCACTTATTTCAGAACCTAAACCAAATAAGCTTTCTTTAGCATTCCTTGCATTTCTTTGCCTTTTCATTCACCAGCTTCATTCACTGTTCTCTTGAGTATTCTCTTTAGAACTTATTACTTAAACATGGGTAGAAAAACAATGCAATATGCGATTTAGCTGTGTATAACATATTCTGTATTTTCTTACATATGGTTCAGGGTTCGTAACATTTTATTGATAGCCTGTTACAGCCAGAAGTGAATCATCCAGGAAGTTCTGATCTTATATTTCACTCATGTGAGTATCTAATTTTTACTCCTTGTATCCTGTGTAATTTGAATCAACATGCTTTAAATAGTTGCTCCAATAGCACACTGTAATTCTTACTGATTAGAAAAAAATGGCTTCAATTTCAGAAATATTCCACCACTGGTCCAATTGTTTCCAAAAGAGGCAAGTATTAATATGGCCACATATTTCTTTGATTAAGAATACCACTCATTAATATATAAGCCATTTTAAATCATACAGTGCCAAGTGTAACCAGTATTATTATACATTTTGGTTGTTACTCATATTCTAAGGAAATTAAAACAAAATTGCTTTAATTCATATAATCAACTCTACAGGTAGTTGATTATATGGATTCATATTATATTCAATGTTGAACATTTTTTATACTGCATAATTTAACCAAAATTTTATTTAATGTATTTGGCATAAAATGCAAATGTGGAGAAAATATGTTTTGTAATTTTAAGAAAAAAGGAGATAATTTTATTTTTTCCTAAACAGAATCAAGTTTCATATTAAAGCACACATTATTATTCATTGGACAAACATAAAAGAAGGCATTTTAATCAGGATGTAGTGGTTCATGACTTTGATCACAATATGTGGAGCCAGAGGCAGAGACTCATGAGTTCATGGCCATCCTGGACTACACAGGAATAAACAAAGTAGAATTTTACTTTACTGAGACCAAACTCTCAGCAGCTTTCTTTGGTGACTATGTTTCAAATACTGCATACTTATTATTTTGAAATAGTACTTTAATTACATTCTGAAAAAAAAAACACACTTTACCACTATTTTGTGTTACATGTTCGTCTGATGCTATATGTCAATCTTCCTATGGAGGAGGATGTCACTAGATCAGGGGGCTTTGCCCTGAGTCCTAGTGCTGAGCATGGTCCCCGCTCCTCATGTTCTTCTGATTGTGTAGGAATTGTGTTCAGTGAAAGGCAGCATGCTGCGTAATAAATCATCTTATCAGCAGCTTCTGCGTTCCCAGCAATGCACCACAGCAGGGGACAATTCCATGGCTGAAGCTTCTGTTCTACTTCTAAGCTTCTTAACCGGTCTTTGCCGTCACTTTCAGGTCTGGAGCCCTGTTATCACTCACAACGAGAATAAGTGTGTCGTTCTATCTCTTGTGCACTTGTTTAATCCCAGCGGCATACACGTGTATCCAAACACAAGAGACTTATGCTACTCAAAAACAATTACTCAATTTGAAAGCAATTGTTAGCTCATAATAAAATTATTTCAGAAGAGGAGCATGTACGTTATGCACAAATGATTACTGATCATGACTTGAAATAAACTAGTGAGTGCGATTTTTATAACATCGTGAAAGTCTATTGCAAAGTTGATAATTAAGCAGTAACATTTCATTCATATTTCATTACTTTTGTGTCTTAGAGCTTCAGTTTAAGTAATTTTCCACTGTATACAAATGCATATATATGGCTTATAGGTTTAAGGAGATGATTGACTGGAATAATGGGTTATCACTACCTGCAAGGAAATAAACTTGACAGTAAACTCAATTAGATCATTGTCTGTATCCTGAACTGTAGAACACCTTGGACATTGATTCGTTGAGAAGTCTTCTGAAAAATAAAATTGTAGTTTTGCATATATCAAGACACTATATCCAAAAAATCTAGAATATTATGTGAAATTATGTTATGTTTCTAATATGAGATGTTTCAAAATGATAATAACAATGACTTGATGTGGATCTTAGTAAAGGTTACTATTGCTGTAATTAAACACCATGATCAAAGCAACCACAGGAGAAAAGGACTTACAAATATCACCCTTCCATATCAGAGTTCATCATCAACAATAGTCAGGAAAGGAACCCAGACAGGGCAGGGACCTGGAGGCAGCAGCTAATGCAGAGGGCATGGTGCGGTGCTGCTTAACGACTTGCTTCCCGATGGGTTGTTCAACCTGTTTTCTTATAGAGCCCAGGACCACTGGCCCAGAAATGACACCACCCACAAGGACCTGAGGTCTCCCCTCATGTAATTAAGACAATATCTTATATGCCTTCCCAAAACTCAATCTTTTTTAAAAACATTTTTTATTTTTACATACATATTTATATTATTACACCTGTGTACAATACACTGCCTATTGCAAGAAGAACCATGACACAATCAGTAATTATATAAATGTCACATTCTTAAGGTTTTGGCTATGTGAATTTGTTATTCACATCTTTTCTATTGTGGTGCATCTAAAATTCTGTATATAAACCAATATCTATCATATCTCATCATTATCAACGTAAAACATCTATCTAGACCTAAAAGCATCTTAACCCCTAAACAACTAAACCCAAATTGTAAAACTAAACTATCTTCAATGTCATCAGAGACTTAAGAAGGAATAAAATTAATTACCTGAGTATACAGGGAGTGCAGGTTAGCAGCTTCCCAAATGAGAAGATGACAGAGACAGTTTGCTATCTTATAGTCTCTCAAAACACTGTATAACATTGTAGTATCATCTTCAGGCTTCTGACCCAATGTATCTGACAGACATTTTGAGGCAGGAACTGTTGAGTACTGGCTTACCCTGTGTTGGCAGAGTTTGGCCATTGAATATGCCTGCATCATAGCTTGTCTTTTTCAGACCGAATTCTGTCTGTGGTAGAAATGAAGACATTTTTGCCCAGTGGCTGTTTGCCACATTTGAAGCCATCTCTGTAAGGAGGTTCTTTGATGCTCATCATCCTTTTTATGGTAGGCTGGGTGTTGCCAAGAGTTACCCTGTCTCATTGTCAGTGAATCTTTAAAATAATTTAAAAAACATTTTAAAATGCCATATTCTGCATGTATCTGAGGTTTTGAAGACCTTACCTAATTATTTTACCTTATATTTCTATAGAATCATATTTATCTCTTATACCTAAGATGTATATTCTTGTGAGAAAACTAGACTAGTAATTTATATGACCATGATTTGATCAACTAGCAATTAACTTGTATAACTTATTTATACAAGTATTTCAAAGTATTAGAAGTAAATCTTGTATTATAATTGAGTTATTTGGGTACAATACCTCATATTAGAGTAGAAATATATCTCATGTGTATAAGGAAAAATCTTTTTTTTACATTTGAATTCAATACCACTGTATCTAAAATTAAACTTATTTTACATTTATATACAAAATTCTATACCAATGAATTAAAAATAACCTTGTGAGTAACAACTGAGACATTAAGCTGAGGAGTAGATTCCTCTTCTTGTTTTCAACCCATATCTCCAAAACTAAGAATGTGTCATAAAGGAAAAGAAGGACACTCCTGAGTCCAACACTTTTTCTCTCTAAATAAGACCATTAATAACTTATGACCAACTCCCATTGAAAATAAGCCTCTAAAGTTCAAGAAAGCAACCCAAAACCTACCTGACCCCCCCCCCCTTAAATGAGATGGGGCATTTTTCTCTTAAGATTTCTTCTGGCTGATTTGGAATGAATAATACTTTTATAGAGGCCCAAATAAAGTTGGGGAAATTGTTAAACAAGCTAGGAATAGCATTTGTGGTCCAGTTTCTAAACGTTGAGAAATGCAAGGCTGAATTAGAGTCCTATGTGGGACAGTCTGAAGTGGTGGACCAATTGGGACTGGAATCTTTTTTCAAAAGTGTCCTGGTGTGAGAAAGTGCCAAAAAACCCTAATAAACCTAGGGTGTGGCTAGGGAGGAGTTTAGAGAAGGAGTGTAGGGTAAATGTGATCAAGATAATATTGTATTATAATAAGGAGGTAATTCTTAAAAAGGATAACAAATATTTTAATTTTAAAATGTACACCTGCTTTTTTTCATTGGTATTTGTCTCCTTAACAAGTCAGAAGACTTGTCAGAAGAATAAATATATCTAAGGTTCTATAAAGTTTATTTTCAATTTGAATTCTAAACCTTTCCTGATACATAATGGTTGTGTTATAAATTTATTAGTTGGGTGGGCACCCTAAGGTTAATTGATTTCTGCATTTGACTAGTCATGGTTTTTGTAATGATCTTTGCCCGTATGTTTTATCTATCAAAATGTTCACACCTAAACATGCATCAGATATATCAATAAAATAATTGATAACAAAAAAACAAAAAACAAACAAACAAAAAAAAAAAACCAAAAGTGTCCTGGGAGCTGGCTTGCTCTGGGTACAAACAGTAACTGAAGCACTTAGTGCTAGAACATGACAGATGTAGGTGGCCAGCATCCTGAGAGGAATGATGCTGTCTGGTCGGATCCAGTGTCAGTGTCCAGTATTTTTTTTCCGAAACAAATAATTTCTCACTAGCATCATACAGTCCTAAAATTATAAATGTATAGGGTATGCATGATGTACAGAACAATTAAGACTGGTTTCTGCTCTTTGTATGAGCAGAAAAAAAGACATCTGTAAATCTTCATTCATGCCATACTAAGAATAGCATATAATAATAATTCATAGGGGTTCTGTAGCCAACAAGAAGCATTGTCTATGCCTAGACATTCATGTCTTAGCCTGCCTCAGAGCTACTTCCATAAAGTAGGATTAGCAATATAAGTTACCTGCTTGTTCTGCAGTTTAAATTCTTCACATCCTGGTTGTATCCCCCTCCCTTATCCCCTCCTGATCCCCCTCTCTTCTTCATATCCTTTCCCAACCTCCTCTAGTCATCAGAAAGGGGAGCCCTCCTCCCCTAACAACTGACTTCAGCCTAGCAAGTCTCATCTGTACTACCTGTAGCCTCTTACTTTGTAGCCTGGCCAGACCACCCTGCCAGGGGTAGTTGATCAATGTTCGGTGGTCAGATTACATGTCCAAAGTAGTCCTTCCTCTCCACATTGTGGGACCCACAAAGAGACTGTGTTACTACACCTGAGCAGAGGGTCTACGCCCACATCGTACATGATCCTTGGTTGATGTTTCATTCTCTGTATTGTATTGTAGTTATCTTTTATTTTGTGGCTAATATCTGCTTATGAGTGAGTGTATACCATGCATGTCTCTCTGGGTCTGGGTTACCTCATGCAGGATGATCTTTTCTAGTTCCATCCATTTTCCTGCAAATTTTTAATACTTATTTTTTATTATTAATCTATTCATTTTACAACCCAGTTGTTAGCCCATCCCTTGTATCCTCCCATTCCTCCCTCCATCCTGCTTCCTCCCTACTCCCCTCCCCTATGTCTGTTACTGAGGGCGACCTCCTCCCCCTGTATATGCTCATAGGGTATCTAGTCTCTTCTTGGTAACCTGCTGTCCTTCTTCTAAGTGCCACCAGGCCTCCCCATCCAAGGGACATGGTCAAATATGGGGCACCAAAGTTTGTGTGAAAGTCAGATCTCTTTCTCTACTTAACGGTGGAGAATGCCCTGTCCATCGGCTAGTCTGGGTAGGGTTCGAAGTTTACTGCCTATATTTTCCTTGGCTAGTGCCATAGTTTGAGGAGGACCCCAGTTTTCCTGCAAATTTTAAGATTTCCTTGTTTTTAATAGCTGTATAGTATTCCATTATATAAACGTATCACAGCTTCTTTATCAATTCTTCAATTGGGAAACATCTGGGTTTTTCCAGATTCTGGATATTGTGAATAAGGCTGTTATGAACATAGTTGAACAAATGTCCTTGTACGGAAGAGCATCTTTCTGGTATATTTCAAGGAGTGGTATGGCTGTGTCTTGAGGTAGAATTATTCCCAATTTCCTGAGAAAACTCCAGATTATATCCCAAAGTGGTTGTACAAGTTTGTACTCCTACCAGTAATGAAGGAGTGTTCCCCTTTCTCCAAGTCCTTGCCAGCATTTGCTATCACCTGAGGTTTTTTTTTTTTTTTTATCTTAGGCATTCAGATAGGTATAAGATGGAATCTCAGAGTCGTTTTGAGTTTCATTTTCCTGATAACTAATGATGT
Organism: Acomys minous; assembly: GCF_964271855.1. NCBI lineage: Eukaryota > Metazoa > Chordata > Mammalia > Rodentia > Muridae > Acomys > Acomys minous. The sequence continues at coordinate 29,732,672 of NC_140487.1, forward strand.
TGAGCATTTCTTTAAGTGTTTCTCAGCCATTTGATATTACTCTGTTGAAAATTCTGTTTAGATCTGTACCCCATATTTAATTGGATTATTTGGTTTGGGGCTATTTAATTGATTGAGTTCTTTATATATTTTGGATAGTAGCCCTTTGTCAGATGTAGGGTTGGTGAAGATCTTTCCCAGTCTGTAGGCTGTCATTTCTTATTGAGCCATTTTATGAATTGAGACTTCCTCTTCTCCAATTAACTCTAGCTTGTGTCGAGTTCACATAAAATTGCTCAGTACAGTATGTTAATTGAACAAGGCAATGCTTTTTAAAAAAATCTTTGGAGTCCTATATTTTAAAGTGAATAAAACAGGGCACCAAATAATTATGGTACCAAATATGGCAAAATTATTGCTGTCTTTAGGTAAAAACCTACAGTGCAGAAATTTATGCCTTGGCTTTAAAATGTTTTATCTATAAGTAAAGCATGTTACATGTGCTCACATTGTATTACACAAAGTCAGATTATTAGACTGAAGAAATCTGACTTATCCTAAACTAATTGATGGTGGCAGCATCATCTATTATATTAGGTTACTTAAAAATACTTTCTGCTTTTTCAGTATAATACCTGAAATATTAAATGATAATTAAAATTTTCTTGGCAAACATAGAGAGTAGATATTGCAATATATTACAAAGAGTAGTGTGATTGTATGTGATATGAGATATAAAATCTGGTTCGACTGAGCACTTATTTTCTCTAGAAATAATTCCATGATTTCTCTAGACTATATGTGGAGCAAAGTACTATCTCTATTACACAGGTTTAATAGTCACAATTGCAATATAAATAACTTCTCTAGTTCTATCAGATAAACTATTTATATAATCACAATTTAACTTTCAAGGAGCCATAAATATCAGAGAATATACTCCCTCACTAGAAACTAATACTTAAATAAGGCTATATCACATATAATACTTCTTATACCTAGAAATAGAATTATTATTACCACTATAATCACAGCTAAGTACATAAATGCATTATAAATTTTGCACATTTTGAATAAAAATATTTCAACTCTCGGTGCTATCAACATTATTACTATTCTCTTATTAAAAAGGAATCTAGAACTTAAAATTTCTTTATATTTAATTATTATTGCATATAAACACACATATATATATATATACACATACAATAAAGTACCTACGGCAAGAAAAACCTAATCTCTTGCATCAGAGAATTAGTATGAACTGTATCATGAAATATACTTATGATAAGGAAACTAAGTGTACAATTAACAGCAGTTTTATACAGAATTATATACAAATTGTGAATAGCCACTTATACATCTAATAGTTGTTCAGTAGTTATTATTCCATTAATATAAAGCCAGAATATATTTTTAAAAGGCACATTATATCCAGTTTGAATTTTATTCTTCCCTTTCACTGTGTAGCCTCATTCCTGTTTAATGTTAATAACAGATGTGAATCTTATTTCTTCCATCATAGCAGGGATTTCCTTTCATGTGTCATGTTGTTGTCAAGTTTTCAGCACCATTATCTCCTTCAATATTCCCAACAGATGGGTAGTATCTACTCCGTTGCTTGAAAAGCTTTCAATATCATTGCTTAGATAAGACAATTTTTAACATTTTAATTTCAAAGTGACTTATGTTTCCAAATTTGTAGTTTTCTGCTGGGTGACACAGGGAATCTTACAAAAACTTCTCTGTGTATCAGTATCTAGTGCTATAAAAATAGACATGGGTATTGATTTGTTCTCTGGGAAATGAGATACATATGTGCAAACTATTATTCAACTGATTTGTTATGTGAAAAGACACATCTCTTCATAAGAAATATATCCTGGGGGAAACATTGCCTTCAAGGTTGTGAGATGTTTTCATAGTGCTGCTTCTAATATGATTCTCAAACAATTTTACTTCCCTGTTTTCATTGCCTTCAGTGACCCTTTGTTAAACATTCTGGGTATCAAAATATTATAATTCTAATTGCTACAAAGAAAATTAGTGAAAACAAGACACAAATTCAATTTTTAAGATGATGATATATTTTATGTATTTAGATTTGGAAATGATAAAGTAATAGAAATTATTTTGTTTATGTCCTATATAATTTGACTTACCAAAATTTATTTAGGTAGCTAATATAAATGATTAATGATAATATAAGTAAATATAGGCATTCACATTGAAGCCAGGAATAGCCCTGTATACTAAACTTTATCATTGGCATATATTGCAAATATATTAAAGTTTTTGCTCATTAGGAAAGGGGACATGAAAGAATCTGTGATAGCTTCAATAAAAGGCATTCATATACTTGAATGCTTAGTCACCAGGGAGTGGGACTTTTTGAAAGGATTAGAAAAATTGATACCTACAGCCTTGTTGGAGAAAATGAGTCATGGAGGTGGGTATCAAAAGCCAATGTAAGGCCCAGCCCCCCCCCCTCTCTCTCTCTCCGCCCTCCCCTCCCCCCGTGGGTCAGGGTGTAGTGCTCAACTCCTCCTCCATCACCAAGTATATCATGCCTGCTGATATTCTCCCCACCATGATGATAATGAATTGAACTGAAAAATCTAAACAAGGTCCTGATTACATACATTCTTTTATAGGAGTCACCACGATCATGGAGTCATTTCACAGCAATAGAATAGTTAATAAGACAGATACTAAAATAATTTTAAAGGACCAAATGACATTTTAGAAACATAGTTGTGTATTTAGTATAAGCTGTAGAAATCTGTGATTTTAAAAATTAATAAGTCCCATTGATCAGAAGCAAAAACCATTAATTACATGCAACAGTGAATATAATTGTTGAACTTCTCTGTGAGATTAGAAAGTAAATATTAATATTGACATATGAGTTATCTTAGCATAATTATTAACATAATAATCTTATTTTAATCCAATAACCTTCACTTCACAGATATTGCCTAGTAGATAAATAAAAATATCATATGTCATTTAATTGAGAGTGCTCAAGTCTTCTTTCTAAGTCTGAACAAATTCCACATGTGGGGCTGGCTGAATCATTTGGGTATTTGTCTTAGTAAACAAAATTAAAATATGAAATAAACTCCTGACTAATTTTCAGAATTTATGATTAATGAAAAATAAATAGAGAAGTGAATATTGTAACTTTCAAAATGAAAACTTTCATCTAGAGTCCCAATAGGAGCATGGGAGAATAGCAAAGTAGAAGGATCCAGAGGACCCTATAAATCTACAAGAAGAACATTATGATAGGCAGATTTGGGACCAGGGGTCCAACTCAAACTATGGCTTCAGCCAAGGACAATACTGGCTATAAACTTCAAACCCCTACCCAGATCTAGCCGATGAACAGGACATTTTCCACAGTGGGGTGGAGAGTGGGGTCTGACTTTCACACATATTCTGGTGCCTCATATTTGACCATGTCCCCTGGATAGGGAGACCTGGTGGCACTCAGAAGAAGGATAGCAGGCTACAAAGAAGAGACTTGATACCCTATGAGCATATAAAGGGGGAGGAAGTCCCCCCCAGTCACAGTCATAGGGGAGGGGAGTAAGGGAAAAATGGGATGGAGGGAGGAATGGGAGGATACAAGGGATGGAATAACCATTGAGATATAATAAGAATAAATTAATAAAATATAATTAAAAAGTAAAAAAAATTAAAAAATGAAAAACTTTGTGAAGCTCAAAAACTTCTTACAGACTTACAGAACTATCTGTTGAGTTTTTCAGCATGTGATTAACTTGATTTTAGGAATGCTGGGAATGCTAGCAGCCAGCAAACATTTGCTAGGAACCTTCATGTCAAGTAAGCCTCATTTCCTTTTTGACTATATTAATAGATTCCTAGATCAAATGATTACTGAAGAATAGACCCTAGAGGTTGTTAGAAATATCTCATTATACTTGTTGACAGGAAGATAAACTTTTCTGAGTGGCAGAATTAAGAAGAAATGTTACCTGAAATATATAATGGGTGGCTTCCAAACTAAATCAAATTCCTTAGTGAAATTGCTGCTCAGGTTTTTTTTTTTTACCACATTTTAAAAGTAGAAGAATAAATGAATAGAAAGCAATTTTAGTTACGCTTGCAAATAGAAAGTAATTATAGCTACAACTGGTATGGCAGATAACAAAATTAGGGAACCCTGAGGAAATAGAATGGTCTGTATTTAAGTTAAATGTTAAAGAAATCAAACAAACAGGAAGCTAATATTTGTTTGAAAATACTTTACATTAAAAATATTATAAATTTTATCGTGCATCATTACGCACAGAACACACACAGAGAACATATTGTAAATAAAAGCATAATTAAAACATCAATAGTGCTGAGTCCATCACTCTCTGATGTATTGTTCCAAACAGTCATGTAGACGTTACTAGTTACACTCAATGGGTCACTGAATAAAACAAAAGGGCACGCACATGAGTAAGGGTTTTATTTGGAAAGGGAGAGGCAATAATAAGAGGAAGATAAGAAAACATGGGTAGAGGGTGAAAGTAACCAGAATGGGTTGCATACCTGCGGGAAATTGTCAGAGAACAAATTCAATTACAAAACAGAAGTCATATTTAATATAATGCATGAATGCTCCTAGCATGTATGCCACTTACTCAAAAATGATCTTTGGAGTTGTGTTTGATGGCGCATACACGTAATTTCCATAGTCAGAGGCAAAAGCAGCAGGGTCACTGAGAGTTCAAAGCCAACCTGGAATGGAGAGCAGGATCCACACTGTGTCCTGAGAGCCCTGCTCTGCTCCTGACACTGCAAGTTCTTTTTACTTTTCCTCGTTTCTAAGGCCACTCCATGTTATATGTTTGCATCTGAAGATGAAAGAGCTACAGATAAGAGAGCACATGTGCTATTTGTCTTCCTGGTCAGTCAGTATGGCCTTTTCTAGATCCACCCATTTACTTGCAAAATTAGTAAGTTTACTTTTTTTTTTTTGTAGATTAGAATAATATTGCATAGTGAATATATATCACATTTTCATTATCCACTTGTATTTTAAAGGAAATCTATGTTGTTTCGATTTTCTAACTGGAGTGACTGGAGCACCAATTAAGAAGAATAAAAAAGTATTAGTGGAATATGTCATCCAGTCCTTCGGTCATATGCTAAGGAATAATGGAAGGAGATCATATTGTAGATGATATGGTCATTATTCTATTTCTGTGAAGAGACACCATGACCACACCAACTCTAATAAAATAAAGAATTATATTGTGGGCTTGCTTACAGCTTCAGAGGGTTAGTTCATTATCATCATGGGGTGGGGCCATCATTGTGATATGCATGTCAGGCATGGTGCTGGAATAGTAGATGAAAGAAGCATCCTGACCCTCAGGCACACATGGATCCATGCAGTGCACTCATGCTTGTGTGTGTGTGTGTGTGTGTGTGTGTGTGTGTGTGTGTGTGTGTGTGTTTGTGTGTGTGTGTGTGTGTGTGTGTGTGTGTGTGTGTGTGAGAGAGAGAGAGAGAGAGAGAGAGAGAGAGAGAGAGAGAGAGAGAGGGAGGGAAGTCCACCACTAGTGACACACTTCTTCCAACAAGGCCACACCTTTGAATCCTTTTAATCCTTGCACATAGTTCTGCTCCCTGCTGACTAAGCATTCAAATTATGAGCCTATAGGCAACATTCTTATACAACCACTAAAGCAAATTTATTTTCAGCTTTTCAAGGATTTTCCATACTGATTTCCAGAGAGGCTGGGCCTGCTTTCTTATTTAAGAGTGTAACCAGCATTTGTTGTCAGTTTTTAAATTGATCTTAGCCATTCTGACTGGAATGAGATATGCTATCAAAACTGTTTTAACTTGCATTTCTCTATTTGCTCAGAATGAAGAGTACTTTCTGATATATTGCTTAGCCACTTTTTGTTCTCCTATTGGTAACTCTTTGTTTAGATCTGCAACCTATTTTTTATCTGTGTCATATGTTTTCTTTTCTTTTTCCTTTTTGAATTCTTTGTATACTCTGTACACACATACTTTTTCAAATAAGTTTTTTTTTCTGTATGGCTGCTTAAAGTTGTATATATGTGTATAGTATATAAATAAATATACTATTTACTATAAATATGTTAAATCTATTTAGACAGCTAGGCCAATTCCATTTTCTAGATAATATAAGATCTGCATAGAAGGACTTAAATTCCTTTTACTGTATATACAGCAATGGTATAGCTGGACCATATGGTAAATCCATGTTCAATTTTGGGGGAACATTCCACACTGATTTCCATAATACATATGCCAATTTACATCTCCAAATAACAGTGTATAAGAGTACCTCTTCCACAACATCCTCACCCAAATTTCTCTTACTTTGTTTTCTTCACAATGAGTACTGTGATTAGGGTGAGAAGCAATCTAATATACAGTTTACCGGACTGGCAACTCTTATAAAGGGAAACATGTAGCTGGGTCTGGCTTACAGTTTATATAGTCTTGGTGGAAAGCATGTTGGCATGAAGGCACATGTGGTGCTGGGGAGGTGGCTAAGAAATCTGCATCTGGATATGCAGGCAACAGGAAGAGACAATGAGCCACTAGGCCTGGCTTGAGCTTCTGAAATGTCAAAGCCCACCCTCTAGTGACACATTTCTTCCAACAAGGCTACACTTACTTCAAAAAGGCTACATCTCCTAAGAATACCATTCTCTATGGACATTTGGGGACCATTTTCGTTCAAACCACCACACTCCACTCACTGGTCTCCATAGCCTTGTAGCCATATCATAATGAAAAAATTCAGTTACTCCAACTCAAAAGTCCCTACAGTCTATTCAGTTTTGTTTAAAAGTCCAAAGCTCAAAGCGTCTACTGAGATTCCTGAAACCTCTTAACTGTAATATCCTGTAAAATCACAATCATAGTGAGGAAATCCTGGACCAAAGCTGGGCAAACTCCAAACTCTGCATCTCCATGTCTGATGTCAAAGCACTTTCAAACCTCCAACTCCTTTCAGCTTGGCAGACTACAACACACTTTTCTCTCTTGGGCTGCTCCCATTCCCAGTTAGCAGCTTTCCTAGGTGGGCATCCCACAACTCTGGCATATATTATGGAAATCTTTGTATGCTACCTTGGGGTATAGAGAGCAATCCAGGCTTCACCTTCACAGCTTCACATAACGGCCTCTCTAAGACTTCATTCAGATACACCCCTGACATATACCTGGCCTCGGGAGCTTATGTCCATAGATGTTGGGAGATATTGAGGAAAATTAGTAGGCTATTAATCGACTAATAATTCTTATGAAATGGCTATAATCATTATAGCACTAACCCACTACCATATCAATAAAAAACACAGACACCTGATAGAAATTTAAATACACCTTATTTCTCCTAGGGCTGGGCAGATATTACCCCCTAATTTAACTTGTTACCTCTCAGCCCCACATCGCATGCCATTTCCTTTAATCGGTTACTTCCTACTCATAATCCCATAAATGCTTGTTTTATGCTTTCTATCTGGTCTGCTTCTCTCCATACTGAACCTCAGATTGTCTCCTCCTGGCCCATGTGGTTCTTTACCTATCCCATGGCAACTCTGTTTCCTTCTTTCCTCTCTACCTATTTCTCTCCTTCTCATGATCCTTCTGTCCTCAATGCCCATGAACCTTAGCTCTGCCTCTCACTCTGCCCTTCCTAGGTGTGTAGGCCTTGTATTTAGCCAACCAGGGATAATTTTGAGGGTAAGGTTACACAGCAATATTTGGAGTGCGTGATAGCCTGTTTGGAAGACACAGCATGCAGACCTTGGGAAGCAAAATAATTAACACTCAAATACATCGCACCAGACCAGGCTATTAGAAGAAGATACATTTTTTAGGGCAGCACATGAGAAGAAACCATTGGTGGAGTAAGTGGTGATGCCAGGAAAGGTAAGTACTTACACTCACATACTAATTCACTAGTTTCCACCTGAGGATGTTTTGTGACAAGTGGTTTCAAATTCCTAATCTGTGGACTGTCACTTTGTTTTGTTGACAGTGTCTTCTGCATTACAGAAGCTTCTCAGCCTCATGAGGTCCTATTTATTAATTGCTGACCTTAGAGCCTGGCCTATGGAGTTCTGTTCAGGAAGTTGTCTCAGCTTTATTCATAATAGCCAGAATCTGGAAACAACCTAAATGTCCCACAATCAAAGAATGTGGTACATTTACACTATGGAATACTTTTCAGGTATTAAAAAGAAGGAAATCCTGAAATTTGCAGACAGATGGATGGAACTAGAAATGACCATACTAAGTGAGCTAACCCAGACCCAGAAAGACTCACATGGTATATACTCACTTATAATTGGACACTAACCCAAAAAAGACTTTCTCATGAAAGTCTTCATTTACCAGGAGATTGGGATAGATATGTGGACCTCCTATTGTGACTCTAGATGAGAGAAGTATGGGAGAATAGGAAAATAGAAATACCTAGATGGTCCTAGAAACCTACAAGAAGAACATCATGATGGGTGGATCTGGACCGAGGGGTGTCTACTTAAACTACTGCATCAAACAAGGATAATACATGCAGTAAATATTGAACCCCTACTCAGATCTAGCAAATGGACAGGACATTCTCCACAGTTGTGTGGAGCACAGGGACTGATTCTGACATGAACTCTGGTGCCCCATATTTGACAACTTCCCCTTGGTGGGAAGGCCTGGTGGCATTCAGACAAAGGATAGGCATGCTACCAAGATGAGAGTTGATAGGCTGTGACAATATAGTTGGGGAGGATGTCCCTGTCTGTCACAGACCTAGGGGAAGGAAATAGGGTCAAGGAGGGAGGGAGGGATGAACAGGAGGATACAAGTGATGGGATAACAACTGAGATGTAATCTGGATAAATTAATAAAAAATAAAAAATAAAAATATCCAAAGATAGGCTAGTATACTATTTCTGGATTTGATAGAATAAGATAAAGGTGTAGATGTCAATATGCATAACAGGCACAGAGAAAGTTGTGGAATGCACTATTGATATGACTATGACCATTTTGTTTGTTTTATTTATATTTTTAATGTGTTAAAATAATTTCTACACATAAGGACAGGCTAGGTATGATTCTTTAATAGCAATTCCCAAGTATAAACTCTGTGAACTTTTTATATTGTGTTTTTGAAATCATAGTATAATTACATCAGTTTACAGCTTCATCTTCTTCCCTCCAAACTGTCCCTATAGATGCTCAATTTGTTCTCTTACATATTTGTTGGTGTGTATGCGCACCTGCACACATACACATGCATTTCCCTAAGTTGATAAATACATTATGCTCAGTCTGTATAATGTTACTTAAATACACATGTTTTCTGTGTTGCCCATTAATACTGAATGAGCAGATGGTGTTATCTTTCCTGGAGATGTCTATTTCTCCTGCTCTCGGCATTACCTAGTTGTCTGTAGTTCTTGTGCAGTGTTTGGGCCTCATGAGCTTTTCCCTGTCTACATTAGCATGTCTATTGGTTTTATTCTTGTTCATATCATGTTTAGGCAGCCATATTGGAGAGAATAAATGGGTGTAGTTTCCGTAACAGTTGTGGAAGACACAGGTTCACAGCAAACCTCTTGTTCCGTTTGCTTCCAACATTCATTGGACTTTGTGCTTTTGTGAGGGAGGAAGCCATCTTCTCTATACTTAATTGCTACTGGGATTATATATTTTTGGTTTAATATTAACTTAGGCTAATGCTATAAAAATACATTTTGATAGCTGTACAAATTTTTTAACTAGGAGACTCTTTTCTTTAACATAAGGAAATAGTTGTTATGATTTTGGTGCATTTTATACAGCTTATGTTAATTCAACCTATGTGTAAAGTGATATTTATGTTGTAAATATATCTGAAGATATGTTTCTTAGATCAGATTATATATTTATGTAATAAAAGTAGAAGCTTAAGCATCCATATAATAATCAATGTATATACTAATAGCTTCTTAAAATGTAGACCTATGGAAGATTAATGTTTAATGTGAGTTTGATTATTTTAACTCAGTATAACATAAAAGTATAGGGAAAACAATGGATTTCTCTGCTGACTTAAAACCAATTCTAAAAGTATGCTCTTTATAATTATAGATATCAAGGAATAAAGTTTCTAAATATATGACTTGTAGTCATGCTTAAATATGTCTTGGTAGGCAAATGCTGTGATGTATTTCTTACATCCCTTCTATTAGGCACATATGCAGGCTGATGTCCAGTTTGAGCACAAGCTTTGCCTGCATAGTGAAACAGTGCAGATCCCTCCAGGAAGATACTGACAATTAATTGTTTCCTTATAGAGCTAATTATTATGCTAATAACACAATATGAAACTTCAGAATGAATTTTTTAATTTTTATAATTCTAAAGTAATACCGATTAACATTATTTTATATATCAATTTCAAAGTTCCTTAAAGTTAAAACTTCACTCCGAAGATGAATTATAAAACTTGAAGATTGAAAAAGTTTTGGCATAATAAAAACACATGTTGGAATGAACCTGTTTAATACCTGAGAGATGTCAGACTCTAGACAGTGATGTTTTTAGAGTACACCAGGATATTTGGTTCAATTTTTCTGCTCCTTATGTGACTGCCATGACTAACATAATTCATTACTAGACTCACTTGTCTGGTCTTCCGACAAACTCAGCCTCTTGTGTTGAATACGGAAATTTTTTAGCTTTCCAAAAGTAACTCTCTAGTGCTTTTTCATATATGTGAGAATGTCTATGTTATTTTCGCTAAACACTAAAACGAAAACTTTGAAATACATAAATATGCTTTTGTCTGAAAGCCTAATAGAAATTGTTGGTTCATCAAATTTTAAGATAGAAATCATATGTTTATTCACAAAATGCATAGTGAACCAAAATATACAATAAATATTGTGTTTGGAACTCACTATGCTATTTTTAAAAAGAGAAGAATCAGGCTTTTGACAGATGATATTTGGAACTTTTCAGAAAATAGTGTTACCTAAGGGAAACAAACTAGTGTAGGTTTCTTTCTTTGGAATATTTCAACATCATAACTTTCTATGAGTTAAGAAAATTGAAATTTTTATTTAAATAAGATCATATTGTATGTATAAATGTTGACTGTCATAATCAAAATATTGTAAACTTAAGTAGTAACATTTTATTTAAAATTAAATGATGAGTGGAAATATTTGTAGTTGTAAATAATATTCACAAGCTTCAGCTTGAATTTAATAGTAAGTACATTTTAGCTGAATTTCTAGTTCTGAATAATAAGAAAAGATATTCTTATAACTTTCAATATTTGAACAACAAGGTTAAAAATATATGGGATTCATAGAATTCCATACTGTTAATTCTTCCCTCATACGTTGGTTTTTCTTTTCCAGCGAAATCTTGTACGCTTTCATCACAGCTCTTGGTCTTGCAGCTCCTTTCAGACATATAAAATAAGAGAACTCACATGGGGGACAAAGGAATTTCTCAAAACTCCCTAATGTTTCACATATTAAATTACCTTGTACGTATATACGTGCACTTTTACTTCCTTTTCTGAGAAGCGAGGTCTGAAGTAAGCAGGGGGACTTTTCCTAGAATTTCTTTTACAGGAATCTAAACATTATGGCTAACTGTTGATGCCTAGTAGTTCTCTAACCTGCTTTGTGTCTGTTCAGCCACAGTTCACCAAAAGTTCACCAAAAATTTTGTGGCTCAAGTGTTTAAATGTAAATTCTGCATGGAGTAAGAATATTTTCAATACTACTACTTTTTTTTTTTTTTTGAAAAACAGGCATCATGAGGACTCCTTGTCTTTAATTTCTAACTCATTCCATAATACTATAACATATTTTTCATTGAAAGAATGAATATTAGGGTTAAGACTAATGTGAAGAACTTTTCTTGTGGAATTGTGCACTTGTCAAAAAATCACTAGAGATTAAAAGGTTAATCTTGACGGAAATAGATGGCTTATTTTCCCTAAGCATTTCTAATAAGAAAGACATGCACTTGGTATCTAGGGAGAGAGTGTCCTGCTAGAACAGGAAGTATAAATCCACTCAAATCTGCCAGCTTTTTTCATTCCCATGACCAACTAAGACATCATAACTACTATAATTTCTGAAGCATCCCATGCAAAAGATGCTTCTGAATTCAGTCAAGCTGGTAAGAATTCTAAATGTAGAATGAGTCTAACAGTGGATTTCAGCTAATGCCTTCACATCTAGAAATGTGCAAAAGTCATCTTCTGGGTTGTTACTTGGGACTTCGAGGGAAAGAGTTCAAGGAACTGAATATCTGCTCAGGGAGAGTAATAAAGTCTCACTCAGTAAGACTTGGGGCTACCAATCCCAGATGGATTTGATTTATGATAGTTTGCCAGAAGAAAGAATATATGCATTTCTAATTAATTCTTAGAAAACACATTAGCATATTACAGAGCTTTCCACAAAGCTGATACTACTCTGTTAAATGAAAGGATCCTGTGTTTTCATAATTTTCATCACACTGGAAGTTTTTTTAAAAACTCTGACAATCCAGCTCAGGTGACATTTCTTAAATTTGTCAGTACATATTTTCTTTTTTGCTTAAGAAGTAAAAGAAAGCTTCAAGTATTCCTTTTGCTTAATCTATTTTACCCTTACTTGATTAACACTGTTGCTTTATTTATTTATTTATTTATTTATTTATTTATTTATTTATTAGTTTAAGCTATTTATTTAAGCCATCTCTTCTTTGAATCAAAGAGATGGAAGATTGGTGTAATGGTCACCATGTGATACGAAGAAAGATGAGTTTAGCATCAGGTGCACTTTTGTGGTCCACATGCTGAATAATGGTCCAAACCAGTGCTGTAGCCCCTTGTTGCCTGAAGGGAAAGTCCAGATTTTCTTTACTCATCTTCACAGCCAGTAGGAAGTGTTTTCACATGAGGGCTGTGGAAGAGGGTATGGTTACCATCTCGCTAGAGGAAAGGCTTGGTCCTGGTGTGTAGATGGGGGTAGGTAAGGAACTCAGTCTCTTTTGCTCTCTGCCTATGTAGATGTCTTTGTCTTTATTCCAGTTTTGCTTAAATACTGAATCCTATTGCAGGAAATCTGTTTAAATAAATGGTGTAGTATGCAAAATAGAAACTAACTTGCAGAATTCTATAACAATGTCAGAGCTTTGGACCAGGAGATTTATAAGTTGTAAATATCCCCTGATGTTTTCCCTGAGTCTCTAAAGCTTTGCTGAATCCATGGCGTGGTTCTTATTCCAAAAGACAGTGGTGCTTACAGAGGATGACAACATCTATTTAATAGTTGTCTTGGAAGAACTCTGAAATAGATTCTTACTCAATATTTTCAAAATCCCTTTGATTTCCACTCCAAATAATTAACAACCACTTTCCAAACAACTAATTTACTTCTTCAATTTATGCATACTCACACTTTCCACAGGACTCAGATGATTAAGGAGCATCTGTGGTTACAGCAAACTTGTATAAGATTACAACCCATAAAAGGAAGTTAAGACACTGTGGTTCCAACCTGTGTGCATTAAAGTGAAATATTAACTTTAGTGACTATTTTCTTATCAAGGAGATAAATGAATAATTTCTTACAACAAACAAAATTATGTGACATTGAAAAAGTCTGTGACAACTGTGAAAAATAATTATATTTTGTTATTTGATTACCATTTTGAAGAACATAGTCTAAATCTTAATACATAACATATAATAAATACAATCATTGTTCTCATTACTCTTTGTCACCTCCAGAGCAAGAACACTGAATTATAATCGCAGAAGTCATGGCTATTAATTATGAAACTAATCTCCAAAGTAAAATTTCATAATACAGAAAAAATATATAGTGGTCAAATTTGTTTTTTAAGCAACCACAGTTTTGAAGATTTTTTTTCCTAGTGTAGCTTTTTATTTTTATTTTATATTTTAATAATGTTATTAAATACTTTTCATATATTAATATTATTATATACATATACATTAAACTACCTATAGCAAAAAAGCATAAAACAACCAGGAATTATATATTTATATATTACATTCATAGTGTTTTAGCTATTTGTATTTGGCAGCTTTAAAGAAAACATTTTTCTATTATCTTTCTGAGTCAAAAATTCTGAATGTAAACCAGTATCTATCGAATCTCGTAATTATCAAGTTACTAACCTGCACTCCCTGTATACTCAGGTAATTAAATTTATTCTTTTCAAGTCTCAGATGGGGCTGAAGAACAGATAGTTTAGTTTTACAAGTAAGCTTAGTTGTTTAGGAGTTAAGATGATTTTAGGTCTAGATATATGTTTTAAGTTGATAATGACAAGTTTTGAAGAATTTTATTAAGTTTCCATTAACATCTGTAGGTAACTCACTTATGAGAAAGATATAAGTGTATATAAATAATACATCTACCTAAAAAGTATATATGTGTTTGTGGGTTAATCTCCTATTGAATATACCAGTAATGTAGACCTATATCAAAGTTGGTTTTAAAAGTGTATGTATATCTTAGTCTGTAAAATTGTAAAATTTATAAATAAAGATAAAGTGCACAATTGTTTCTCTGTGACATGGGTGCTGTTGACTCTTGATCATGAGGACAGTCTCTGAGATGTTTTTCTAATGAAAGTTATTAATCTCCTTGCAAAAGCAGCACATTTTCCTGGCTGAAATAAGGCTTCCTTGGACCAAAAATAACTACCCTGTTTTCAACAACCAAGTTGACTAAATAACAGAAAGGAAATATGTAAGACTTCAGCATGTATTAAGTGTTTTTATTTAAATAAAAATTTTCATTAATACTAATGGATGGAAATAGGTGACGTGGAAAGTTCAAGATTTAGTGTAAAGCTAGCAATAATTTTATAAGTACCTAATTCTGGGATTTTCATACTTTTTCTGTATGATGCTGGGCATTTCCTAGTATGCTAATTTTACACAAATATTCTAAACTAGCAATTCACTCTATACTGTAGGTCAGGAAAAGATATGTTGTTTCTATATTTGTAGAACCAATACACTACAGGCTAAAAAACGTAATAGGACTTCTATCTATTATAAAGAAAATTACTAAACAGAAATAGATCAAAAGTCAAGGAAGAGTTTCACAAAATGAAGTTTTTTTGTGGTCTAGAAATTAAACACATACATAAAATTAGTAAAAATTAACCTTAGTTATATTAAGTCAAAAGATTGGCGACAGTTATTTGTGAGTGAATAGTACACTTCTAGTGATTATAAACAGTAGACTGCTGCTGGTTCATGAGACTGCAGTTATCTGAAGTCTGGACAAGGTTGGAGGCACAGTCATGGTCTCATGTGGTAGAAGGTGTCCTTGGCTGTCTGCTGAGTCATCTTTAGTTTTAGTCACAGGGCTACCTATACTTCAGTTCTTGATAATTTTTCATGACATCATGAATTTTATCAGAGCAAGATAAAAATTCTAAAACATATTTCAAGTATTGAGAGCTGACTTGGGGGAAGGCAGGGTTTCCCTGTATTTCCCTGGCTGGCCGGTCCTGGTCTGACCTGGCCTGTCCAAGCCTGGCCTTGAATTCACAGTGGTCCCCCTGCCTCTGCCTCCAGCCATGTTATCCTTGCCATATCCTGTTGGTCAAAAGGAATAGCAGAGATTTCTTGAATAGGTAATAATGAACAAACGAGCCAGGCAATGTTCTACAGACTTTGTTAGGAAGAAAACTCATTGTGTCAAGTAGAATGTAAGTCAAGAAGAAAGAATAAGCTATTGCTTAGTCTAGAATGTTCTAATCTAATTACTAGGCAAAAACGACAAAAGGAGCTTGTAAATAGTGGAATAAATGCATTGGAAGATGAATTTTTCAATCTGATCAAAGGTAAGATTTAGTTACACTTGGAAAGTTAAAGATATTTCAGAAGCACAGATTTGGGGTGAGATTTAAGAGTGTGCGAGAAAATTCACATACTTTGTATTATGGAGGTGATATAACAACAACAACAACAATAATAATAATAATAATAATAATAATAATAATAATAATAATAATAATAATAATAATAATTGTAGCATGATATTTTCCAGAGGAGTTATATTGATATCTATGGTTTTTCTCCATTTACAGCTATCCTAATCCTGTTATAATTAAAAGCATAAAATATATTCTATTATGATCTAGTTTCCATAGAAATTGTAAGGTTGAATGTGAACAAGTTGGATTGACTGACCCTCAGAATGTAAGTTTAATTAACAAATGATAATTAGTTAATATGATAAAGTATATTCATAACGGACAAAAATAAAATAAAGATGAAGCATTTAAAATAAAAACACTCATTTTCATTAAAGATCATAATGGCTTTAATCTGATACTGGTTAAATAAATAACATCACCACAGTTAGCCTTATTCTTAGTAATAAAAATATGTTTTCTGCCTAAGATCAGGGAAAAAGACAACGACTAATCCTCATTACTTTTTTCAATATTGTTATGGATATTTTCTGAAGAAAGAAGATTCCAAAAGCCACAAAGCAACAAAATTAGAAAAGAGGATTTAAGCTTTCTATATCCATGATAATACGATCATATATAAAAATAGAAATCACTAAGGCATCCTCTGAAAATTCGTTACCACCAATAACCGACTTTAGAAAGTTTACATAATTCATTTTAATACATAAGCAGTAAGTGAATGAAACCCAGAGCAAAACTCCATTAATAAAGCAATCAAAAATATAAACATACTGTGTGGTAGAGTTTGATCCACAGACAAAACAAAGCAGTAAAATATCTATTGATATAATTAATGAAAGGACTAGTCTATTGAAACTATAAAATATCATTGAGAGGAAATAAAAATTATGCAATTAGTGGAAAATGTGTTATTCACGAGTCAATGGTGTCAAGATAGCAATTATCACCAATTGATTGATTGATTTGAAATATTTCATTATACGTGCATACAATATTATCTATACCTCCTCCCCATTTCATTTCCTTCAACTATTCTCCATTGCTTCATCATTAATTTTTCTAATTCATTACAAGTTCACGTGTTCATTTATTTTTTTAACCCTCTGAGTCCACTCAGCATTACCAATATGTATATGTGTATGGGCCCATTTGCTACAGGATGTATATACGTTTGGTGGCATAAACTGACTCATCTTCTTTTAGCAGCTGTCAATTCCAAATAGTTCCTCAATTAAAGATGGGACATTTTGACTACCTTCTTGTTCCAAGATGGGATTTTCTCTGGTTGGATCTTGCACAGCTCTTGTAAGACTGTCACAACTTCTTTGAGTTCACATGCACAACTGATTCACTGTGTCCAGAAAATGATGTTATAGTCTAGCAATCTATCTCCTCCTCTGGTCCTTGTATTCTTCTGTCCCTCTTTCATGATGATCACTGAGCCTTGGGGAAAGAGGTATGTTATGGACATTAATGTAGGTAACCTCTCTGCAGTTTCTTATTCTCAGAACATTGAATAGTCATTGGTTTCTAACA
Source organism: Acomys minous (assembly GCF_964271855.1). NCBI lineage: Eukaryota > Metazoa > Chordata > Mammalia > Rodentia > Muridae > Acomys > Acomys minous. Next base: position 29,750,177 of record NC_140487.1, read on the forward strand.
TATAAAAACTTCAGGTGAGTGTTGAGAGATGTTTGGGAACAATAAGTTAATAGGAATCAGTTTAATACCATGTCCATTTAACAGAATAATAGTAGTAGGTTATTGCCTAGGGTCCATGATCTATCTAGCTACAAGTTATTGGCTCTGATATGGTGTTGAGTTTCATTTTGTAGAGTGGCCACAAAAATCAATCATGAAGTGGTTGGTAACTATCAGAACATTCATGCTATTATGCCACTATTGTACCAATATCATGGCACTCATTACTGCAACCTACAGGGGTCACTGCTGGGTAAAAGTAATGATTGCTTTTCTCTTCTCCCATTGGTATGGTACATAGAACCTTCTAGCACTATGAATGTTAGCATTAGGCACAAAACTTTCAGGCCCATATTAGCTTGATTCCTCCATGTTCCAGTATTCAAATATGTGGTGTCTTCAAGAACAGGGTGTCTTGTACAACAAAATCAGAGGACCTTTGTTTCCAGATATAAAAATTAATATGAAAATAGGTACAGTTAACACAGGACTTTAATTACAGCAGCTGAGAAGCTAAGGCAGGACTATAGAAAGTTTCAGGTCTGTATTCACTAGAAAGTTTAAGGGTAGCTTGGCCATTCTTTTGTTAATATAATGTCACAACTGACACAAAAAGTAAAGGCAACAACAAATTATTATAAAGTTAACTGTAACAACCGTGATTTTGTTGGCAGAAAGATAAGTGTGTAAGATCATCAAAATGACTGAAATTCTTGAAGCAATACCTAGCATGTATGGTTATTTGCATTTCAGTATAGATAACACAGCAGTTCAGTTAAAAATGAAAGAAGTATATTTTCAAATATTAGAATTCCACACGCAAATAGATTAACTTTAAACCTACAACCAAAAATGACTTGAGAATGAGCAATGAGTCTATGTGTAAATGTAGAGAAATGACAAACAAAAACAAGAAAGTTAAGAGAAAATCTTGAAACAATTTAGGTATGTAAAGATATAAAATATAAGCATAGTTCATAAGAGTAAACATGAAATTCTAGCAAGTATATAAAATGATAAACATCCCTAATAGTTATGAAACTACAGATCAAAATAAAAAAGTAGCTTACTTTTTTTTTTTTTTTTTTTTTTTTTTACAAACAAGCATATGGCCCTAGTTGGGACTATCCTCTACCTGCAGCATAAAATTGTTGGCCCAAATACATTTTTAAAAACATGCAGTGATATTGATCAGTCTTAACTCTATCTTGTTATAAAAAGGTAAAAGAGAGAAGCTCAGGCACTGGGAAACACCAGAGATGCTCATCTTTGTCACAGACCACAAAACGTTCAATGAGCCAGTAGGAAAAACACTATCCCTCATTGGCAAACAGTGGTGTCTATCATCGCAATCATGATGTCACAAAGGAGAGTACAACATACAGAAAACACTAGAGTTAATACACACTAGCTGCCATTTGGGGTGTGTGTGTGTGTGTGTGTGTGTGTGATTCTTATACCACTAAAAATGAGCCAGAACAGAGTGGTTGAGAGGTAGTGTTTTCTTCAAAAGTTCTTATGTTCAAAAAAACATGATTCATGTCACAATGAGATATCATATCAAACTGACTGCTTTGTGTATGATAAAGTGTTAATAAGTGTTGAGGATGAGAAATAGAGAAACCCTGTTTCTCGTGTTAAAAAATTAACCATGTAAGGTAGCTCATGCCTGGAATGCCAGCACTTTGGAGGTGGGAGCCTAAAGACTGCTTTACCAAGTACACACTGGGTTTCAGCCCACCCTAGGCTATGGAATGAAACCCATTTTAAAGGAAAATTCACCAGTGAACTACGTTTTATGATATATAAAAACAGTCTTTACAGTTAAAATGAGAAAAAAATACTTAAAGAAGACATTGTGGTATGTCCCCAACTGTGAGCTGGATCATAGAAATAATAATGCTGATGACTTGTGGAAAGTTCATTTAAAAATGACAGAAAAGGAGGTTACTGTTGCTAGCTTCTTGCCAATACAAATGTTGTATTTGTCAGCTCTTTAAAAGATCTAAACCTTAGAGACTCCATCAGCTCCAAGTGGAAATTGGAGTAAGTAAATCTTGAAGGTTCTAATTAGTTATAAAGTTTCATGAACATAATAGTCACTCCTTAATAATGACTGCAAAGAAATGTGTTAGATCAGAGAAAATACATACACATGTTCACCAATTTTCTTTCTTTATTGCCCCTACTACTTCAACATACATATTACTTTGAAATGCATTTTATATTTTAATGGACCAATAAGGTTTCACAGCATATACACAATATTTAAACTGTATATTCTATGAATAAGGGAAAAATTAAAGATGCCTACGATCACTTAAATGGAAACTTTCAGTTTCAGAAATAGGTAGAAGTCATTTTTTGTTCGTTTGGTTTTTGTTTTGTTTTGTTTTGTTTTTGAGACAGAGTTTATCTGTGTAGCCACGGCTGTTCTAGACTCACTTTGTAGACCAGGCTGGCCTTGAACTCACAGCAATCCACCTGCCTGTACCTCCTGAGATTAAAGGCGTGCACCACCATGTCCATCTGGGAAAAGTCTTTTAATAGATGATGCAACTTATAAGTAAATGCAAAGAACAATTATTCTTACATGAGGTGCGCACAAAATAGGAGTGGATTTGAGGGGAAGGAATGTGTAACAGTTGTAGGATGAGCACAGGTTTTCACAGGGAAGCATTTTTTAGTGGAATTTAATTAAGAAGGAAAATCCAAATATGTAAAAAATATGAAAAGTATACATTTAGCAGTGAAATGCATAAAAAAGGAGAAAACAATACAATTTGTCTGTACTATAGGAAAGAAATAAACTAAATACCCAGGTAGACACTGAGTATGAGAGACGGCAAAGGTTTTTCAACATCAGGAAACCTCTCATTGATTGTTAGGCAGTAAAGTGTATTTATCATGGATTTGCTTTGAATCTGATTCTTCTGTAATGAGGGAAATTGGAGTCTGGATTTAATGCTAGATATTAAGTATATGAACTTGATTAATTATAATCAGAACAGACTTTAAAATAGATGTAATTGAAGTTGTGGGAGGTAGAAATATGACTTTCTATTACTAAATGATTAAAAGAGAATAAGTAACAATACAATACATTTAAGTTCTTTACATATTATCTCCTTCAATCCCCTGAAGCCTCCAATTAGCTAAGAAATTTTATCTGCATTTTACAAATTAGAAAAGAGTGAAGCAGCCAATCCTTGGTTCTAAGTAATAGTGGTGGAGGGGAGTCAGACTCAAGCAGCTGCAGCAGCTTGGACTTCGCCTCCAGAGTTGGAAATATCATGGTTCCACTAACAAAAGCTGCATATGCAATATGAGAAATTGTTTAAGAAGAAACAAAGAAAACTGAATATGAATTGCTTGTTCCGTCTTCCTGTATCAGGTGATCATTGTGTCTATATATTTGTGTCTGTGTTCATTTTTAAAGTCCAAAGTTCACAAGTAATATTGCAAAATATAAAACAATACTTACTAAAAATTCCTGTTGAAAAAATCCATGCTATAACCCCATCAATTAATTCAGTACACAATTATATGTGATTTTTAGTCTTTATAATGAACATACCCATCTACCTATAAAGAGAAAATATGTGCTTGATTCCTTTAAAACTATATAGGGTCTAATATTTAAACAACTCATTAAATGAAAATAAAGTGATCTTTGCAATTTTGAGGTAAAATAAATTGATGAAAATATTAAGAAATTGTGTGAAGACTATATGAAAAATAACCTAATTTATCTGACTGTGGTTGTATACTCAGTAGATGGGTGCAGGTATATCATGAATTGCACAGACAGGCCTTAGCTAAAACAGAAGGATAGGAAAAGGGGAGAAAAAAGGCTAGTTGTCTCTCTGCAGGGAGTCAATTAATACCCTCCTCCCATTTTTATAAAGGGCTTTAAAAATAAAAACTTTATTTTGTTGGAAATGTTGTTGTGGACTTGATGCCCAGCTGCCAGGAGGCAGAGATAAAAGGATCACATGTTCAATGCTAGCCAGGCAACTTAGTAAGAATGTGTCTCAAAAATAAGAAGTAAAAACAAAGTTGAAAGTAACACATAGGAATACAGTGCTAGGTAACCATGCACAGGGCCCTGGGCTCCATTTTCAACACACACACACACACACACACACACACACACACACACACACACACTGCACACATGCACTTTAATTATTTGATTGCTACCCTGTTTAGGTTTTGATGGCATTCAAACTGTTTCTGGTGATGGTTTGTTGAACTACCACATGCTACCTTCCATTGTTACCACATTTTCTTCTTTTCCTATAACCTTTTGATTTTTTTCCCCAGCACATTGTGCTCACTCCTGCTTCAAAGACTGTTTATACATGCTCAATAACTGTACTGTCTTTTGCATGAAAACAGAATTTCAGTGGCTTTTGATAGCGGCGTACTATCTCTTTAAAAACAAACCACACAAACCATTATCAGCAGCACAAAAATTTAAAGACTATATGCAAGCCATCATCCTTGGATAAAGATCTATGCCTTTGTGACACAGCCCAGCCACCGGGCTGAGTGTGGGAGCAGTGGGTGGGAATGTGTTAAGCATAAGGGTTCAAATACTGAGCAGAAACATATCCTAAAAAGGGCTTTCTTCATTGTATTTCTTCTTATTTTTAAACAAGCCTTAGATGTCTTGACTGGAGATGAAGTAGGCATCTTATTTACTTTGTAATTCCTACTAAGAGCTAGTGCTTGTATTTGCATGTGCACTTTAGATTAACATAGTGATATTTCTATAAACTGTACTTCTACTAGGCATGACCACCCTCTCCTTGATGGATAAATTAGGCACAAAATATATTCCACATAATAAAAGAGCTGTGATAGTGAGGTGGTGTTTTATTTTTTCATGACAGTATTACAGATTGTGGTGTCACATAGTTCATTTGAACATAATTGATCTTGGCCAACACATTCAGCAAAGTCAAGCATTAGTTTTGGGTTTTTTTTCAAAGGGATATTTTTATCTGAATGATCACTTTATGTATTTATCAGATGTGGTGCTAACACAGTTGTAAGGGATGTAGGTCTGAGACGAAGATCCAACCTGCCATTACAAGGCTCTGGGTTTTATTCACAGCACTCTAAAATCATTGTATACTAACAAATATAATGATACTAAGTGAGAGTCACTGGGTTCTTATGTGTGGAGTATGATAACCCAGAGAAAATGCTTATGCATCTTCTTCCTCTTAACACGATGGGTCCAAAGACAGAGAACATTCCAGCCCTTATGGGTTATAGACTTCAGAATGTAAGGAAAACATCTGAGCTGAATCCCGCATATGTAAAATAAAATCACCCGGCAGGGCATTACTGAAACTATTCTGAGTTGTAACACTGTGTGGATTTTTGAATTGTACCAGGTTGCTGGTTTTTCTTCTTCTCATTCGCAGGCTCTCCTATCAGTAGTAAAGAGAGTTGGCCGAAATTGACTGAAAACCCTTTAATATTCCACAGGAGACATGCATTCCATAAAAGCTGGATAATACATTGACAACAAAGAGCCTATGTGGTTTATTTGGGGTGGCTTGATGAATAGCTTTCTAATCAGTCTGATTTGTGTTAGTTTCACCTTAATTTGTTATTGGACATTGGGTCTGCTAAGGATGATTTTTCCCAAGCTTCCAAGAAAACAGAAAGTTCTGGCATGGTCAATAATGCAATCACCGTTCTGAAACTCCCAGAACAACCACAGACAACAGATGCTACCACCAAGTCTCAAATAAAATCATGAGACTTTCTGAACCATCTTTGAACAAATTTAGCATGTACTTTTCTACCTAAATTCAGATAGTAAGAAATTGCTTTCCATAAATGCTGTCTTTCTTAAAGAATCTCATGATCAGCAGTCTAGTGTTTCACATCTGTGTGGAGAAGCCTACCCGGGAGTTGTTTCCGCATTAGACACATGATTAGGCACTGATAGATGCATGGAATTTAGTAATACCATTAAAACATTTCTCCACTGCACAATGGCAACAGATGTCTTAAGTTCGAACAACTAATCAGAAAGTAAATCAAGCAACATAAAAAACACATCTGGAATCCTGGAAAGGGAAGAATTTAGACATATATCATTCAGTGTTATATCAAATTTGGGTTAATTTGTGAAATGCTGTGCTGGATGTCTTTATGTAAATGAAGCCAGATAAACATTTTACACTGTGATCTCCAAACTGGTTAACTATAGAAAGCAATTTGTCAGGTTCTGAAGTGCTTCTCCCTAGGCCTCAGATATCTCAGAGTTTGGGAAATAATTCTCCTTATTAAACCAATATGCTCAAAGTGAGCAAAGCCAGTCCATAGGGAACACTGCTGAGCAAGTAACGGTCTGCTGGCGAGTTGATGGACTGCATTAATGGTCCCCGCCAACCCGGAAGGAGCACTGACAGCGACCCAGTCTGTAATGTATTTCATATGTAGAGCATATTTCTAGGGTTTTGAAAAGCACTGCACATGCACTAATTGAACACTATGTAAATCAGGACCCTGCAATTGTGTCTTAAATTTTAGTCATTAGTCTCTAATCATTGGGACATTCCTATCTTCGTATCAACAGTGGTAGTAAGGTAAGACCTTATGTAGGATCTATTTCAGGTTATTTTACTAAAAAAAGTCACAGTTTTGGGGGTCCAGAAATCTCCTTCCTGAGAAGACAACTTTTATAAATATTAATGAAGAGATCATTTTTAAAAGGAATTTCAAGTCCTTCAAATCATTCTAGATGGTCTGCAAAATTTTATGCAATGTAATTTATGCAATGCAATGAGTGATATATTGTATTTCAACACAGTAAAAAAAATAAGTTTATTGGTCCATAGGAGTGATTATAATAGCTACAGAAATTTAGTCAGTAATTGAGCTTTAGTAGACCCATATCTGTCTGTCTTTCATTTTAAGGGAGAGCAGAGGTGTGTGTGTGTGTGTGTGTGTGTGTGTGTGTGTGTGTGTGTGTGTGTGTGTGTATGTATGTGTGTGTGTTTACTTTGTTTTGAGTTTTCTTTTGCTTTGAAATGTAGTCTCACCCTGTACCCCAAGTTAGTATTTACTTCACTCTACAGGTGACCAAGGCTGGTCTCAAATTCTGTGATCTTCCTGCCTTGCCTTCCCACAGGACTCAGTAACAAGCAGGTGTGCCCATTGTCACCAGGTCTTAGTAGTTGGGTTGTTTCTTCCTATTTAGGGAAATATCCCCGAGTTGTTTAATGTGTCTGTGTTTATTCATTTTAAACAAAAGAAGCTACACTAAGATAAAGGCTATGTTTCCGAGATGTGCTTCAAATTGAGGTCCAAGTTGCATATTCATGTTTTATACTCTGTTATCATGGTGAATGGATCCAGAAGATGGAAAGTATCAGCAAGCAAAATTAAAGTTCTTTCTCACCACTGATGACCTAAGGTACATTCAAAACTCTGCATCCAATTGGAATATTGAATTTCTGTAGTCAATTTTCTGTTTTAATATAATATTTGAAGCTACCTTTAAAACTGCGCCAGTGAGGTATTAAGCTCCTCGTGCTCAGTAGATATTATTCCCATACTGTCTTATTACTCCTGCCGAGACAGAAAGGGGACAAAAATCTCTTCCCTCAGCATGATATTTTTAGTACTGCTTCTCATTCTACCTCTCTCATCTTGAGCATCTAACAGGAAAACTCTTTAAAAATACAAAAAAAAAAAAGTCAATAGTCTGTAACTTCAAAGTATATGCTAAAACACAAAATTAATAAATCTGAAATGCCTGAAATATAAGTTTATTCAATCAGCATCCATCATACTATTTCAGTGTATAAAAATACAATTTATTCTTAAGAAATAATAAATGATTAAACTTTTCTTTCAATATAAATAGAAGAAAAAAATGCTTCTATATAATTATATCACTACAATTCTGAATGAGAACTGAATGATCGTTTTTATTGGCATATGTTTGGTGAAAAAATTGAAAGCAAGAAAATGAGATAATTTTGAATTATTAGGCATAGAGCTTTATGGTCTTTGTATAGTCATTGAATCCTTAAGTGAGCCCTAGATACTATTAATCTCTTATAATTTTCATACACTTGTTAAGTCCTGCACTTTACCTCATTTATAGCAATGACCTTGAACCTAAATGATGCCCAGATTTTTATTTCACAGCACTAATAAAAAGTATGTCACTGGGGTGCTTAATAAAAATGAATGTGAACTTTTATTAGAGGTAGGGGATTTGCCAGATCAAAGGATATCCATTTATGAATGTTATAAACGCTTGATAAAATGAGTTGTCATGCGATGGCATGTTTATTTGAGGAATGGGGATGAAAATATAATACTGTTAATTAAAAACAATAAAAATTTTCTCCCAGCAGGTGGGGTGGACAGTGGTTGCAGGGCAATGGTTAACAGCTGGACATTATTAAATGTGTGTTAACTTGAGCACCTCATTGGTGATGGGCAAATAAAGCCATTTGGGTTTTATTTTTACTGCTGGTTTGGGAAGGTCACATGCTTGTGATCATATAGAAATGATGTAGTTTTGCATTTAGTTTCTTTAATTCCTGCAAACCTCCCACAATTTTGTCAGTGGATACCCATAAACATGCCGATGGGAGAGATATTGTCACTCCTCTCGGTCAGCTTTCATGCAGTGTAGAATTCCTGTCCCTGAGAACTACCTTCCATCATCTTGCAATCTGCGCATGTACAATTAATGGTTAGTGCTCAGAGACCTGGCAGGTAGCTTGGCTAAGGCACGACTCTCTGTTCACCTGTGTGTTGAGAGCCGCACCAAATGTCAAAGCTTCTCGAGGACTTTGCTCCTTTTCATCCTTTGTTCCTTTCCGTCCACAGCGGTGTGCTCCAGGAAGAACCGTGGTCTTGCAATGGTCCTTCTTCATTAGAAATGATGTAAGATTTGGGGAACTGTTCTCAAGTATATTTTCCACTTTTACTTGAAAACCAAGCTCGATAATTACGGCCGTCGGAACAATTTTGTTTAAAAAGACAGAGATCAAAATGGTAGGAACAAAGGAAAACAGAAAATGAAATTGATGAGTCACGTGGAAATTTTGACGAGACTCATTGACACTGGGGCTTTGCCGCCTTTAGTCAAGGTGTGAACTCCAGGGAAAGTTTTGAGAAAGGCTTGCTTTGTAGAGCAACTTTACAAAGAACAAGATGTTAAAGAGGAAGCTACAAATAATTTCAGTAACTAAGTTACAGGATATATTAAAATGTTTTCCAAACTTTATCCTAGGATATTTGAGTTTTCAAAGACACGTCTTCAGGTAATGTAGGCAGATCTATCAATTTCTGTTGAAATGTCACAAGAATATATATAATAATTTTTGCTGAATTTATTGATATTCTTTTGTGGGAAACAGATTTTTTTTTCAAATTCTTTATCTTTATCACCCTATACTCCTCCCAGTTCCTTCCCACATCCCCTTCCATATGGGTCTATCCCCTTTTTTGCCTCTTGTCAGAAAACAAGTAGGCTTCTGAAGGAGAATAATAAAACATAATATAATAATCTAAAAAAAAAAACACGTTAGAATAGGACACAACAAACAGAACGAAAAGCGACCAAGAAAAGGCACTCACTCCCAAGTTCCTAGGCTAGTTGAACATTTGTGTGTTTGTTTTGATTATTACTTTGTGACTTCTCAGGCTTGACCACACAAGTGGGGCCCGTTTTTGTTTTTTGTTGTTGTTTTTTTTTCAGGTGAGGGTGGAGAGGGTAGATCTTTGAGGAGTTCTGGCAAGAGGAGTGAAATGATCAGATCTCACTGTCTCAAATTCTCTAAGAACTGATTTTTTTCTAACTCAACAGGGAAGCAAACAAACAGTCATGTTAAATGCCAAATTGACGAATGGACTGCTACGCCTCTTGGATATCATCAAGAGTTTACCTTAATAAGTTGCAGCACTTCCTGTTCATTAGCACTAAGCTTTGACCTCTGCTTGAGTCAGCTTTAGCCTTTCATGCTGTGTATTTGCACCGTTGCACCTTTCCTAATTCCAATATCCAAACAATAGTGTTGCTTAAGTCTTAACAATTGTTTCTTCCTTCTAAGTCTAAACTTCAGCTTTTCTTCTATATTAATTCTCACCTTCTTACCTTTGTCTGTAATAATTATCACCCGCAGTGATTAGCACAGTTATAGTAGATTTTATAAACACATCTTAATGTTTTTTCCATCTAAATTAGAACATTCCATAATAAAATGCCATAGGATTCCAAACACTTTTAAGCATGCCTGATTAAAAAAAACAAACAAAACCTATATCAAAACTTTTAGATATTTTAAGTGCCTTCACATACCTGTGCCTTTTTTGTATCTTTCTCACATTGTTTTCAAATCTAAAAAGCACCAGTCCTTTACATTGTGAAATTCTCTATAGTCACATTTCAAACTGACCTGTGACACCTCTTTTTTATCTTCACGGTATTGCATACACATTTCTATAGAGCATGTATCATTTTGTATTGCAGTTCTGACTTTCATTTTCCCAGTTGTTTTTTTGATTATCTTTTCAATTATTTACAATCGGGGCTAATCATTATCATAATTCCACATAACTGATCCATTTCTTATTTTTCATATAATTTATTTATTTATTTTATTATACTTTTTCACATTACATCCTGATGGTTTTCCCCATGCTCTTCTCTTCCCACTCCCAAACTCCCACCCTCTTCTGCCCTACTGTTCTCTGTTAGAAAGTGTGGTAGGAACCCCCTCCTCTTCCCACATCAGAGAACTCCTTTTTTTCTTTTCTTTAACGAAACATGAGTTTCTTGTTTAAAATATGGAACTCAAACGAGGCATGATGGGCATACTTTCAAATGCCACCATTTGAGAACCAGAGGCTGGAGGATGACACTTCTAGGCATCTCAGTTGTGTAGCCAAAGTCTAGCACCAAAGTGTAAACTCACTCAAAAATTTTTTTTCAAAGATGCTTAAAATAATTGAAATTAAGATATTAATTTATAAATCTATTTTCTCAAATTCAGGAGAAGATACATATAACTCCTCACTTCCAAGACCTGTGAAGGTCTACTATGCTATCTAAAGATTTTAATAATGTTTTAGAAGATAAATGTAGGAAAAGAGGTATAATATTCTCTTATTATTTGGTGGTAGTTACTATATTGATATAAACTTAAAATACAATCTCTTTAAAATATTTTGTGGGACAGGAGAGGTGAGTCAGTAGGTAAGAGCAATGTCTGCTCTTCTAGAGGACCCAGGCTTATTCCCAGGATCCACATGGTAGTTCACAGTTTTCTGTAACTCCAGATCCAGGGGATCTTATGTCCCCAGCTGGCATCCCTGATACTAGACAGGCACGTGGTATATAAGTATACATGTAGACAAATCATTCATCCATATAAAATTTAAAAACATTAAAATATTCCTTTCGGGGCTGAAGAGATGACTTAGTGGCTACGGGTGCCATGTGCTCTTCCAAAGGTCCTGAGTTCAATTGCCAGCAACCACATGGTGGTTCACAACCGTCTGTTATGTGATCTGATGGCCTCTTCTGGCCTACAGGTGTACATGCAGACAGAACGCTGTATACATAATAAATAAATAAATTCATTAAAAAATATTCCTTCCACATGCATGTGTGTGTTTATGTGTGCTTACAAATGTAAGCTATATATGTGTGTGCATGGTGACTGCTTGCTGATGAATGCCAGAGGAGGACCAAAGTCTGCCTTGTTTCCCTGAGACAGGGTCTCTCCTGGACTCTGGAGCTCCCTGAGCCTTGTCTAGGCTAACATCCAAGAAACCCTTCCATCTCTGCATGAAGCTTCTATTACTGAAAATCCACTTAAACTTCTCTTCCACCCATGACATTATTTATTTATTCCTTCGTTTGTTTGTTTGTTTGTTTGATATGTATTGGTGTTTTAACTGCATGTATGTCTGTGCGAGGTTGTCAGATCTTAGAATTACAGACAGTTGGAATCTGACATGTGAGTGCTGGGAACTGAATCCTCACCCTCTAGAAGAGCAGTCCATGCTGTTAGCTGCTGAGCCATCTCTCCATGCCCCATGACATTGTTCTTGGCTTTTCTTTTCCCTGTGTTCTTGAGCACACTCTCTTCCCTTGCTTCATTGTTGGCCATCTTTTGCACATTGGCTTATTTTGTGAGCTCCAAATTCTTCTTCATTAACAAAAGGAAACATTCTCCATATTGCTTGCATTTTAAGTCTTGAAACCACAAGCAAACCAAGACATTGCTCTCATATACGTATTTTGAAGAGAATAGTCCCTACATATTTCGTACCACAAAATATAGTCTTTACCAAGCTACTTAAGCTCTCTGTGTATCTTGATTATTTGTTTGTTTGTTTTTGGTTATTATTTTTCTTTACTTCTATTTTTTATTTTTCATTTATTTTATTTTATTTTTTAATTGTTTTGGTTTTTTGAGACAGGGTTTTTCTGTGTAACCTTGGCTGTGTTGGAACTCTCTTTGTAGACCAGGCTGTCCTTCAACTCACAGAGATCTACCTGCCTCTGGGATTAAAGGTTGTGCCACCACTGCCTGGCCTTATTTTTATTTTTAATTTGTTCACATTCCATCTCATTTGTATCCCCCTCCTTTGTTGCCTCCACGTCCCTCCCTCCCTCCCTCCCTCATACCCCATTCTTTCCCTCACCTGGTCCTCAGAAAGGGGGATACCTCCTCCATTGTCATGTGAGATTAGCCTATCAAGTCTTATGTGGACTGCATGTATCCTCTTCCTCTGTGGCCTGGCAAGGCCACCCTTCCAGGGGGAAGTGATCAATGTGTGGGGACCAGAGTCCATGTAAGAAGGAGCCCCTACTTTCCATATTATGGGACCCACAAGAACTTTGCTGCTTATCTAATATATCTGACAGATGGTCTAGGTCCTCATCGTGCATGGTCTTTGGTTGGTGCATTAGTCTCTAGCACTCCGCTCTGAAATTTGCAGGCAAATGGATAAAACTAGAAATAATCATCCTGAGTGAGATAACCCAGATGCAGAAAGACAAGCATGGTATATAATCACTTATAAGCATATATTAGACTCATAATACAGGATAACCACACTACAATATACAGACCTAAAGAAACCAAATAAGAAGGAGAGCTCTAAGGAGAAGTCCTAATTCTCACTCAGAAGGACAAATAGAATAGACACCAGAAGCAGTTGAAGAGAAGGAACAGGAAGGGAGCCTATGGGAGAGGTCCTCTGAAAGACTACACCCAGCAGGGATCTAAGCAGATGCCGAGACCCACAGCCAAACTCCAGAGTGGAGCCCAGAGAGTCTTATGGAACAGTTTTGGAATAGAAGGCCCTGGAGAGGTCAGAAGCTCCACAAGGAGACCAATGCATCTTGATTCTTCATCTTCCTACAACCTTGAATAACAGTAAATGACTAATATGTTTATTTTTATCTTGATAATTGAATTATGTAACAGTACATTTAAAGATGTCTAACACAATTGGGAGCTTAAAATAAATCATTGTTTGTTGTTTTGTTTTGTTCTTCATTTCTGTTTGTACTCCTCTTTCCTTTGTTTTTAGAAGTGTATGTTCCTAAATGAAGGTAGGAGATAATCTTATAGACCTTCTTCACCAAGGTAACAGCTAAGATTTGTTAAATTATTTTATTTTTTGTACATATATATTTATATTATTATACATACATACAATAGATTACCTATGGCAAGAAGAACTGTGATACAATCAGGAATTATGTAGATGTTACATTCTTAGTGTTTTGGCTATTTGCATTTGACAGCCTTGACAGTTAAGACTTTTAAGAGTTTCACAGGGTGTAAGTGTATCCTGCAAATGTATAGAATGAAATCTTAAGGCCCTCCCTAAGATAGTATTAGAAGGTGTGGGTTTGGAGGGATGCTTGTACCATGAGGTAAGGCACTCAGGGATAATACTGTGGCTATGATGGAGGTTCAAGTGAACTTTTCTAATCCTTGGCTGTATAAACACACACTGAGAAGTCATTATGCTCCTCACAGAAACCACACAGTGTCAGCACCCTGATAAGCTCAGATTTAGAACCTCTAGAAAATAAGAAGTGAATTTCTATTGTTTATAAGACACCTAATACTATTTTCTATCACTGCCCAAATGGACTGACAAAAAAAAATGGACTGGCAGAAAACTTTGTACCTCCCCAGACTTTCTCTGAATGTGTTTGGTTTCTGATTCTCCTTTTACATGCTCCATTAATTATTCCACAGTACTGTAGTCAATGATTACTTCAAAACCATGGTCAACAATAGTAATTGTCTTTTATACCACTCCTTTCAAGTCTTAGGGAAAGAAAAAAAAATCTAGTTGTGTCATCTTAGGTCAGGGATCTAGCCCCAATCTTACTATCTGGAGGAACTGGCTTCTAAATAAAACGATAGGTCACTTTAAACATATTAAATCTACTTTTTTTGTGCACTTGACTAACTGTTTGTATTTTATTTCTAGCATTCAACACATTCTTGGCCTAGAGACAACAATCAATAAAAATTTATTAGAAAAATCAAATATGATTTTGCTTTGTGCTAAATTTTTCACTGCCAAATTAGGTTAACATAATATTCTAAGGGGTATGTAGCTGACTTAATGTATTGTTCTTATTCAGTTAAATTTCCTTATGATGATTTAATTAAAAAATATATTTTTGTGGAAATTATTGAAAAATCAATCAAAAACAAAAATAACTATCCAATACTCTGGGCAAAATGGCTCACCAATTGATCATTTTTACAAACTCATAGACCATTGACCCTTTCAGGAAAAAGTAAATATTTCTGGGACAAGTTGTCTAACAGAAACAGAAACTAGGACTAAGATTTCACAAATCTTCATATGGACGAAGGCCAAAGTGAACAGCTTCACTGGTATTCACGAAATTCACAGCAGGCGTTGCAAACAGTGTTCAGAGAGCCTGTAGGCGTCACGCATAAAGTGTAGTTGAGAAAGTTGATAAGCTCCCCATGTGTGCATTTCAAGCCATCAAATGACAAGCAGACCCTAAACTGAACCTCTCTCTAGCCTCAGAACATAATCTGTCTTAATTCAAGGATTTGGTCATTGCATACCTCACACAAATTTTATAAAACTTTCTTATTGCATTGCTCACACAAAAAAGAATGACAGATTTCCTCTTAATCTGCCTGAAGACTTCTTACGATCACTTTTAACAGTGTCCTTGCCTTCCTCTATGGAGTCCTGTTCCCAGCCTATAAAAGCTGGAAGCCATACAGATGACATGTGTTCTCCGGGGGCCAATTAACGGCCTATCATCCTGTAGAACAATGACATTTTTGCATGGTACAGGGCTAGACTGAATCAGAACTTCCATCATCTAAAACATTTCCCTCAATTATTGGGTTACACTAGATGGGAAATCTGTCTGTACTCACCTTCTCAAGCATCCAGGAAATGAAAGTTAGAGTTTCATGGTCAATCGCACTCATGATGTAGAAGGAAGATAAGAAAGTTTACAGAGTGTAAGATCTCTTGCAGTTAAATCACAACAAAGCAAGAAATGCTCTAAGTATAGTCCACACTAAGTCTGGTAAAGTTGTGGGTATTCGTAGAGAAATATGCTTTAAAGAAAAGACTACAAAAGACTGGCTATACATTGGAAGGAACTCAGCAAAGTGTGTCGACTTATATCCCTCTTGAGGTATTTAAACCTTTGTAGATAAAATATTCCCTCTTTCTAGGAATAGAAAAGTCCTGTTGGGTAGAGATATTAAAAACTATTTTCAGAGAAAGATAAACTTATTTGTATGACTTATTTCAGGGCAATTTCTTCCATTTTCTCTATATCATGATTCTGTTATTTTCGCAAAAGGCAAACTTGTCATATTTTAGAGGAATATGTCCTCAATTTGCCTGATCGAAAGGGTCATGATGTAGTTAGCTAAAATAGAAGATGTGCCAAGAAACTGGTCCTGGAGTTCTGGCCCCAGGCACAGATATTTTAATTGACAAGAAATGTAAGATTTTATTAGCCCTGAAACAGAATTTTGCCAGATAATTTAAAATCCATTTTCAGAAGAATCTATCTCATCCCATATTTTTTGGGGGAAAAAAGGGTAAACTGTTGGAAACTTCATGGTCAGTCAGCATTACCTCCAGCTCTAATCATGAAAATCAGGTCCTCCACGTCTGTAAACTCCAACAACATCACAAATGCCAGCAGCACCATTACTAATATTGTCACTGAATGTTCCATGACTTAGTAATGGTTCCAAGCCCAGCTCCATGCTTCACTTTGCCCTTATAGTCAATAAGTTGCTCACATACACCACAGAGCCACAAAACTGTGCTTGCAATTCTTGTGAACCCCACTCCCACAGCGTAAATGGATTGTGTAAGATCATGATCCCGTGCTGCGCATGGCTTCTCTCTGGACACAGAGCATCAGAGCATTCCTCAGCAATGCTTTCCCTAAACTCCAGACAAGCAGATAAAGGGCGTTTATTGGTTTTCCTCCTTTGATACTAGAGATTCTATTACATGCTTGAGCCAAGAATGTCTTGAGTTCATGATTCATACATGCAGTCAATAACAGAAAATCTCTTCCATTACTCCAAGACTCAAGAAAAAAAAATCACTACGAGGTTGATGTCATCCTTGCCTAGACCTTGTCTCAATTTAATAAGCATATATGGTATGCCTTTTCTTTCTCTTAATTCAGGCAAATCATATTTCTAAAAAATTAAGTCTGTGCAGAAAAATAAAAGTTGCCTCTATTTTTAGACAAGGGGAAAGATTAAAGAAATAGCTTAAATTCATGGAAAGAGTTTTGCCCTCTATATACCACAAAAGCCACTATAAAGTCCTGAAAATTACAGAGCATTGGATGGCCCCGTATTCTGTGTTCTGTTAATAGACACCAACCAGTGAAGCATGCTGGGAAAAAGCCAGTTCCACTGAAACACTGACTGCATAACCTTCCAGTTCCACCACTACAGCTGTTTGTAAATTTTCATCTTTCTGAGTAAGTCAGACAGTTTCTAATTTAAATACAACAGTCAAAGAAATTAGAAATACAGGGACTAATATTTTAATGTGTGCTATATTACTTTTCTATAGACAACTTTAAATATATATTTGATCAATACAGAATGTACCTTTTAAAAAAACCTGAGAAAATTATAACAGGTAAATGGAAGACAGTCACTATTGTTTTCATATATTACTTTAATGTTACAAACAAAAGTGTTTTATGTTAGTGCAATTTATCCATTATATTGATGTTTTACTAATATTTTGTCATGGGAAATATGTTTTACTTGAGTCCTGTACATGGCAAATATTTCTGGATAACAAATGTTTCCAGAAAATAGGATGTTATTTCCACAAAAATAAGCAAAGCCACAGAAGAAAGCAAATACAGATTCCATGGCAAAATAGTCCCCCGTTTTTGGTTTCTATTTTTGTAGAAAAGTGTATTAGGACACAACCATAACTATTTTTAATGTTCTATGTTGGTGCTGATGGTACAACAGCATGTGAGTGATTTCTTTAAAGACAATTTAATTTGAAAAGCCTACAACATTTACTGGCTGGTTCCTTACAGAAAAAGCTTGTCTATGCTTTAGATCCAAGTTTCCAATAGAATAACCAATAACAACAAAAAATTCTCTAACTGTTCTTGTCCCCAAAAAAGTAGCCACTGATTACATGAAGTTGTTCAGCAGATAAAGAACCACATCATTTTATTACTGCAATTATTCTCCACTTAATTCATTTAATTTTAATAAATTTACCTTGTTTGATTTTTGGTTTTGACACCAAATCTTACTATGTGTCCAGACTGATCAGGAAATTACAGTCCACTGGTATCAGGCTAGGTGCTCTAGCCCTTAGTCAATTTTAATGACCAATTTGTGCATGGCTGCAGTAGCGGTCAGGTCAACTTCACAGTCTAGTTTTAAACACCAATTCAAATGACTTACATAATTTCAGTCTTTTCAGAAATGCCTTTTACACATGTTTTATGTAAGTGAAATACTTAGTAAAAAGCTTTCTACCACTCACTCCCCATTCACTCGAAACCTTTCAACTATGTTAGAATAGACTGTGGACTACAGCCTTGTTTATGTGATACAATCATGACCACGCCCCATGGCTATTTAATAAGGCCATTCACTCTCACACTCCTCTACCTCACAAATTCTCTGGCAGTGTTCCTCACACAGTCTCCTAGACTACTTCACACATTTTCCTCTCTCTCTAAATTGTCAACACGTTTGTCCAATCCTCAGTCTCACTCAGGCTCCAGCTGACTGATAGAATGGAGTCAAATATACAAGACCACTTGTGTCTATACTTACAGAGCAGGTGTTGCTTCCTGTTCCTGTGAATAAAAATGTCACTGCTCCTATCGCTAGCAAATCCCTGCATGCTCTGCTAGATCCTTTCAATCAAACCCCTCAAAGCTTTGCTCACTTCACTTTTCTTCCTGTTTAACAACCTTTACCTCTTCTCTTGGGTCATTCTTGTATCATACGAACATGTTTCAGAATCTCTCTCTCTAAATCCTCATTTTAAATCACCTCTCTATCGTTTTTTATCTCTTTATTGAGATAACCTTCGAAGCAATTATTATTTTTCATCTTTCCATTCTTTATTTCAGTCATAAGGCAAAACATCCAGTTGAGGGAATCTCCATTTTGTCACTTTGTTTTTTTTTTTCATCTTATTTTAATTCTAGTAAGTATTCATTCTTCAACAGGAAATACTTAAGTATTCCTACAAATAAGAGCTGATTTTTTACAATCATTGTAGCTGTTTAATTTCAATACCTCATTGGAGAAATCGCCTCCCTCCTTATCTTCTGTTCCTTTCTATAGACTCACTGTCACACAGTTTTAGTTACTACATATCCTATCTTCTTTTGATTTCCAATCTCCTACCAGGTCCTTTTCCTTGATCTGAGATATTTATATCTCACTATGACCTTCATGCCTCTACTTAACTAGATAACAGGCTAACTGAAGTCCAAAGCGAAATGTTTCACCTGATAGTCTACTCTGGTCTGCTCTGCTTTTCAAATCAAACTTCAAATGTGTCAGGATTAGAGGCTTTTGTTTTTATAATATTTTGAGTGTAAACTCAAGGTGGTATATATTTTTATGTTGTCTTTAAGTTAGGAATAGTGTTTTACTAGTATAAATGCTCAGCAAAGCTCCACTGACCAATGAATAAAATAGCAACAAAGTTTGTAGTAAACAAGCATAGTATCAAAAGATAATCCAGAAGTCAACATCTCATCTATTAATTTTAATCCATCAACGATGATGCTCTGGCAAAGATCACATCCAAAGACATCCTAGGTCTATGTGATCAGGATGATATGCAGACATGCCCTGGATTACAGTATGATCTGTCTGGAATACAGACTCACTCTTAGTACACATCTTAATGCCAAACAATGTAGGTAAGGTTAGTTTGTAAAAGGTTCCGTCACGTTTGAAAGTAATGTCTAACGAGAGACAGAAAGGAATGAATCAAAGAAAATTTTGATGGAATATGATATGCCCATCTCTCACTACAAGAGAGAGGAAAGAAGGTGACAAGAGAGAGAAGAGAAGAGAAAGAGAGAGAGAGAGAGAGAGAGAGAGAGAGAGAGAGAGAGAGAGAGAGAGACAGACAGACAGAGACAGAGACAGAGACAGAGACAGAGACACAGAGAGAGGCACTTTTACTGGGACAGTTTTAGAGAAATAGCTTGAAGAGAATACAAGTTAGAGATAGGCTAAGGGAGGAAGAGTCAGAGAATGAGAAGGATCCAGAAGATTAGAACAGATTTCTAGAGTTAGTTTGAGGCCAGGCAGAGCTCTTCTGTCAGCAGCTGAGAGAGAGGTCAAATTGGATTAGTCAGCTCGAAGAGGAGTTTGAGCCAGAAGAGTTAAGTCAAACCAGCCAGCCAGAGTTCAGAAAGAACTGCAAAGAGTAGGACTAGATTAGATTGTACAGAGGCTAGAAGCTTTCAAGGCTAGGCCTAGGTTAGCAGAGGAAAGCGTTACACTAACAAGAGGACAAGTACATCTGGCTAATACAAGATATGTTTACACACAGAATAAAAACGAAGCCAAAAATCAAGTGAAAGCAAAAATAGTCCAGATAAGCAAACTAATCTTGAAGAAAAACAATTGTCCCTGATGTTTTAGCACATCTGATTTCTAGTTATAGTGCATCACAAACAACAAAAGTAGCAAGGTGGTGGCACCAAAACAGATATACAGGCCAATGAAATAGAGTAGAAAATGTAGATATGTGCTTGCTACATTAGTTGATTTATTAAAAAATAGTCCTGAAAAGCCCTATCTTGATAAAAGACAGTATCTTTAACAAACATAGCTGTTACACATTGGCTATATCAGTATGAGATTCTTCAAAAAGAAAATAATTCTGCAATGTGATGTAGCTCTACTACCCCTGGGAATTTATTCAAAGGAATTTGAGCCAAGATATTACACAGACATCTGCATATAAATGTTGATTGCAGCACAACTCACAAGCAAGGAAATTGTAGCATCAACTTGGATACTCATTATTGAGTAATGGATAGACATACGTACATACACACATATGTGCACATATATATGTATCATACATATCATATATATAATATGAATTTTCTTTCACTCACAAAGAACAAATTCATGTTAGTTGAAGAAAAATGGATGCAACAATTTCTTTTATTTGTGACCCTGGGAATCATAGATTATGAATATGTAATGCATAAAAGCATCTCTATATAATTTTATCTATATAATTATCAATATCTGAGTCCATATAACTCTAGATATTTTTCAAAAATATATGTGACAAAATGAGACATCCTAGAGCAATTAAAGTAGCATTTGCAGGTGAAAAAGAGAAAATAAGAATATGGCAGGAGAGAGCATCCTCAAAGTAATGTATGAAAGTTTCTTTATGTAACATACTACTACATATAATTAATATACATACTAAAATAATAAAATTAGTTAAGCATATAAATGTAATGTTTAAATTTTAAAAATAGAAATGAAATCCTTGCCACTGTACTTTCTCAGTCTAAATGGTTTCCCCTCCATGTAGAAGGAAGACTCTCGCTAACTAATATTAGTGTCTGGTTCTTAGATTATCCCTCGGCCAGAACAATGAGCCAACTTGATTCTATGCAAATATCTCTAAAAGCTTATTAGCTGTGGCTAGGGTATGGAAAGTTGGCATTCAAAGATGAATTTAAATGCTTTTGGCAAAGTACTTTATTTTGATCCAGGTTATGTTTATTTGTGCTTGAAGTTGGTATGCTATTGGCATAATGACCATACTCTCCACTTTTACAGGTGTGTCATTTTTGGCTTTCTTTCCTGGGTTGATTTCTTAATATTTTATGCTATTCTATATCTTTCTTAAATTATACATTCATAGAGAAAAGATTGCCGCTAGTAACAGTCAAGAGTTTCCAGGAAAGAACAAGGCATACAAGTTATTCAAGGTAGATTGAGAATACTCCTGACACCACAGGTTAAGCAAAAAGTGAACAATTTTGGAAGTACATAAAGCAAACCCTTCAGTTCCATAAATCAATGCATGTAGGATGAAGAAACATCATAATAGCAGGTAATTATTTTCAATTCTACTATGTATGATCTAGTCTAAAAATAATAAGGAAATGAAAGACATCAGAAGATATATACATTCAAATATTGGCTCTTGGGCCATTTACTTAAAAGATGTGTCTTTTGTGCAGTATCCGTTGGTCTTATCTTCTTGGCATTCTTTTCATCTAAGAAAGACTCTTTTCTTCTCTCACCTTGTTGAGTCTGCAGCAACTTGGCTCCGTTTTCTCAATTTCATGGTACATGTGAAAGAAAAGGTCCAGTTACGTTACTTTGCAAAGGTTGATATACATCTTGAGAAAGGGATGCTATGCATTTTCCTCTGGCGTTTGCAAATGGAAGTGTGATCCAGACTATCTGATGGTAGCAAGGGGACAAATTTCTTGAGTGTAAAATCATTCCAGAGTAAAAGTTAGCAGAGAAGACACGGGCGGGGGGGGGGGGGGATGGAGTATCATATTTGATTGTATTATATGACTTCCTGGATCCTGCTTTGCGTAAATGGCCCCTGGAGTTTTATTTACGAGCCATTATCTTGCACCATTTATTGACTTTTTGTCACTCTCGATAAAAAGTGTTCCTGAAAAAGCAGTGAAAAACAGGGGTTTGTCCAAATATGTAATTAATCGAAATAATTTATCATGAAAATCTTCTAATGCACTTTTCCTGAGTACTCCGTACCCACCCCTCCTCCCCAAATTTGTATTCAGGGTTTTGGTTTTACTTGAAATGACTAGGTAGCAATTTGTGTCAGAAAGTTAAGTAAACTCAAACTACATACGGCTCTGACATGGCTGACTGCCTGCCTAGGGATTGCGAAATCACGTGATTGAATGGGTTACTGCATGCATGTCTTTATCTCTAATGGGGGAGGGGGCCTTCACTTGTTAACCCAGGTGTGTTTTGAACTCTTATGTAGCAGCTGACTTCAATCAAGCAACCGTTCTCCTGACCTTCCAAGTGCTGGGGTTGCAGGCATGCAGAGTCACAGCCAGCCTTAATTTTCTCTACGTTTTCCTTGTGTATTAGTATCCTTTGTGGGACACTGGATCTCCATGTTGTTCACTTCCAAAGTTTCTTCTTTTCCCCTGACTTTCACATTTTTATAGACCAATTGTAGGGATCTTGTCTTACATAAAAATATAATTTATTACTATTACCTGCTTCTCATGTGTACAAATCATGATTTCTAGTTATGGTACGTGAAAGGAACAAAGATAGCGTGGTGGTGGCATAAAAACAGACATGCAAGCCAGTGAAATAGAATAGAAAATGGCGTTATGCACGTGCATGTGCATGTCTCTGGTGGTTTTCAGGATTTTTATTTCATGTTTTTCATTTGTTTGTTTGCCTGTTGGATTTCTAAAGAAAGAGAGAAAGAAGGCATAGAGTTGTAGGAGTGAGGAGGTGAGGGAGGTCTGGAAGAGGTGTAATTAGAGTATACTGTATACACCTTTGTTACAATTCAGTTCACTCTTCAGGTACTTCCATAGACATTTCTAGAACAAAGTAGCCACTAATGCATGCCGTTGTTATTTTTCCTCTTTTCTTAAAATAAATATTAATATACTTATAAAGTATATCAACTAT
Source organism: Acomys minous (assembly GCF_964271855.1). Taxonomy (NCBI): domain Eukaryota; kingdom Metazoa; phylum Chordata; class Mammalia; order Rodentia; family Muridae; genus Acomys; species Acomys minous. The sequence goes on from NC_140487.1 coordinate 29,773,474, forward strand.
GTTATGAGAAGCACATGTGATAAAATGATTACTGCAGTGGAACAAATTTATATATACTACATCTTACCCAGCTGTATGCTGTCTAGAGACTGCTCCTGTTTCATTCAGTGGAGTTCCTGTGATGCCATGCTAATTAAAATGAGCCAGCTGTAGAAAGGAAAACGTTACATGGTTTCACTTAAATGTACAGACATGGGGGGGGTAGGAGTGAGTGTATGGATGTGTGTGTGTGTGTTAGTGTGTTATGGAGGGGTGAGTGTGTGTGTATGGGTGTGTGTGAGTGTGTTGTGGAGGGGTGAGTGTGTGTGTATGGGTGTGTGTGGGGGTGCGGGTTGGATGTAAGGCTGTGTGTGGGTGTGGGTGTGAATGGGTGTGTGTTTGAGTATGTGGGGGTATGGGTGTATAGGGTGTGGGTGTGGGTTTGGGTGTGAGTGTGTGTCAGTGTGTGTGGGTGTAAATGTGTGTGGGTGTGGATGTAAGGCTGTGGGTATGAGTGTGTGTGTGAGTGTGTGTGTGTGTGTTTGAGTATGTGGGGGTATGTGTGTATAGGGTGTGGGTGTAGGTTTGGGTGTGAGTGTGTGTCAGTATGTGTGGGTGTGAACATGTGTGTGGGTGTGGGTGTGTGTTTGAGGGGTGAGAAGGGAGGGAATTGTAACACAGTGGTTGCTAGTCATAGGAGTAGGTGAAATAAGGCAAGGTAGAGATAAAAGGGTACAAAGTTAACACTGTGTATGGTGCTGATGACTTCAAATTTTACAAGAATTTGAGGTCTAAAACTGAATAAAACAAAAGAAAAGAACAAAACAGAAAATATTTTCTGTTAGGATTCTTGGTATTTAGCCATATTTTTTATTTAAGTTACTTATCTTTGGAAATGATCATACAATTACATTTCTCCCTTCCCTTTCCTTTATCTGCACACTCCAGGTTCCTCCTTCTTTCTCTCAAATGTTGGTATTTGCTTATTTGTGTGTGTGTGTCTAAATACAATCTTGCCATTCTCTTTTGTATTATTTTATGACTATAATTACAGGATAACCTTGTGATATTGGATACAATTAGAGGCTCTTCCCTGGAGGAGGCATTGCTGCCACTCTCTGGATTCCTTAGCTGCCTGTTGTAATTCCTGATTGGACTTAACATTCAAGTTATTTTCTATTGCTGTGATAAAGACCCCATGAACATAACAATTTATAAAACATTTTCATTTGGAGCTTATGGTGTTAGAAGGTTAGACTATGGCCATCATGGTGGGCTGCATCACAGCTGGAAGAAACAAATGACACTAGGGCAGTGGCTGTTCCTACATCTTGTTCTTTACTGTCTCCTACAATAAGAGAGACAGGCACAGCTTAGAAATGGAGTCTTTTGAGTCTATATGACCCAGCCTCAGTGACACAGCCCTTCCAATAAGGGGCCATGTCTTAGGACCAACTGTTCAAACACCTGGCACTTTGGAGCATTTAATTCAAACTGCCACAGACCCAATAGATATAAAGCACAGATTTGAAGAGGAGAAATACATACATGTTTTATCAACTCAAAATAAATTTGGGGTTTGTAGATCTGGCTTAGTGGGTGAAATGCTTTTTCTGTTCAGTAAAGATGATTCTTAGGGAAAGGACTGGGGTCATGATGAACAAAAATAAGACATAAAAGGAAAATTTGGAAATGGGGACGAAAAGTCCAGGCCTTAATTCAGGACTTTACATTACAGTCCCACTCTCTAAAACTACCAACTTAGTAAATCCATTGTTTGGGGAAATTTACTAAACCGTTTTGTCTTTCGCATTCCCCTTCCAAACACAAAATGGTGTGAATAGACCAGTGGGTTGAGAGGGAAAGCAAAGCCTCAGGATGCAGAAAGCATAAGACAGAGTCTGAGGAGGCAGGCTTCAGTAAGATAGCTCATTTTCTTGGAGGGGGGAACAAAGGCTATTTAAACCTTTGGGGGTGGATAGGGGCTTTCAGGATGAGTATACACTATTGGCAAAGGCCAAGATGCCAGGAGTGCTTTATTTGTGTTGAGAAGTTTTTAATTTTACTACATGACCTCTTCTGTTATGGGCAAAGTGGGGGTTACAGGACTGTCTGTGCTGGCACAGGCAGGCCCTGGGCACAGGTGGGAGTGGGCCTACTCCTGCCAGTCTCAAGAGATTTTCCTTCTGGGTTTGAACATGCTTCAACATCAATCTTGCTCCAGGAAGACTCTCTGAGTAGATTGGCTCTTGACTGCACACTCTTGCATTTGCAACAGTGCAAAAAAAAAAGACCTGTGTTTTCACTGGCACTGTTTCTTTTCTTCCTTCCTTCCTTTCTTTTTCCTTTTTTTTTTTTTGTTGTTGTTTTTTTGTTTTTTTTAGACAGGGTCTCTCTGTGTAACACTGGCTACTGGCTGCCCTGGACTTCCTTTCTAGACCCAGCTGGCTTTGAACTCACAGGCATCCTCTTGCGTCTGCTGCCCAAGTGCTGGCATTAAAGTCGTGTGAGTACTACTCAGCTGTTAAAAACAAGGAAATCTAGAAATTTGTGGACAAATGGATAGGACTAGAAATGATCATAATGAGTGGATTAACCCAGAAGCAGAAAGACTCACATGGTATATATTCACTTTTAATTGGGCACCAGCCCAAAAGGCTCGTCCTACAAAAGTCTTCACTTACCAGGAGATTTGGATAGATGTCAGGACATTCTACTGAGACTCTAGGTAAGAGAAATATAGGAGATGGGGAAATAGAAGCACACAGCAATGAAGGAGTGTTTCTAATATATATATTTGTGTTTTGATCATGAATTTCTATTCTGCTAGTGAGGACTATACTTTGTTAAGTACAGTGGAGGCTTACTCAAGGTTTTAAAGGTACTTAGTGGGTATTTAGATCTCATGTATAGAACTTTTAAAATGTGAAGAATTCAAAAGTGGAGGGCTACAGACAATGAGCTTAGCCCATAACTACAGAACTAATGAGTAGAAAAGCTAGAAATCAAACCCAGAAAAATGGAAAGGATCAGATAGAAAATCTTTTCTGGCCACAGTTTCATGCTAATGAGTCTCAGATGCAGGAGAGTTATATGCAAAAACTTGTGGCTGCATGTTGCTCATTAGAGTCTTGCTCTTAGTAGTAAATGTTCTTGTTCTTTTTTAAAGAAAGATTAAAATATTGTTGTTTCCAAACAAGAAGTAATTTATTTTTTCCATTGAATGCAATTTGAATATCCATAAGATATATAGATAAGGAAGGCTAAAACTTGGGTCATATGTAACTGAACTGAGAAAATCAGGTCTTATAGAATTTAAATGCAATGTATATGTCACAAAAAAAATCCATGGAATATTTTTTTCAGGGACTCCAAGTTCAGCACACAGGTAATGGTGCCTGATATCAGCCCTGAGGACCTGAGCTTACCTCCTAGGATAGGGAAGAAAAAGCTAGTTCTCATAATTTGTTTTCTGACCTTGCCTCAAATGCCAACACATACATATAAAGACACAAACAATAAATAATTACACATAAATATTCTTCAGGAACAAAGACTTAGGATATAAGCATTTGCATAAAGTATTTAGATATGAAACCTAATGCATTCATTCTGGGATGTCTGTCATAGCTCACACTCAGATGATTCCATTAGAAGGATTATCATAGGTTCCAGTCCAACTGGAAACTGGAACTACATAGGAAGACAATTTTGTTGTCTCCTCTTCCTCCTTCCTTCTCTCTCCCTCCTCTTCTTCCCTGCTCCTCCTCCTTTTCTTCTTCTTCTTCTTCTTCTTCTTCTTCTTCTTCTTCTTCTTCTTCTTCTTCTTCTTCTTCTTCTTCTTTGGTTTTTTTGAGACAAGGTTTCTCTGTGTAGCCTTGGTTGTCCCATAATTATCTCTGTAGATCAGGTTGGCCTAGAACTCAGAGATCTGTTTTCCCTTGCCTCCCAAGTGCTGGGGTTAAAGGTATGTACCACCATTACATGGTGACAATTTCTTAAGAGAAAAAAAGAAATCAAACCTTTCTAAGTTATCTGCACTTACAAGAAGGCAGCGATTTCTAAGATGAATGACATGTGCTTAACAGGTATGCGAAGAATTGACATGGACATTTGAAAATTGAAGAGGCTACTTCAGAGTTCAGTATGAGACATGTAAGAAGAGAAACATCATGTTGGAGAATTTGTTATGTTCTTTTCATTAAAAATAATTGAATACCCCAAATTTTGTTTTAAGAAAATGGAGGTGGAGTAGGAAATATATTGCCTAATGCCATTTGGAAACAGTTCATCAGTCTAACAGAAAATACTGTAAATTATATGTAACCCATGGTTTCTTAATGTCCAATATTCAGTAGCCAAATATTTTTCAAACATCAGTGTATGTATATCAGATATTTATTTGATGTGAAAGAAAAAAACTTTTCGCAAAATTTTAGGGCATCCCCCAAAACTTCCCAAATAATCTAAATCTTATGGAAAATCACAAAGAATCTATAAGAAATTATTTCTATTCATAGAGAGTCTGTCTGTACACAGAAATTATTTTTCTACTTGCTCAGCTGTGCTGTATGAAAATGGCCATTGTTATAAATCTGTGAAATTGAGAAATACTGTGCTTATACATGCTGCATTTCTTCCCATGTGGTTGATGTATAGGAAGCTGTTCATGCCTGTAGCAGACTGCCCTGGGGAACACATCTTCCTAAATAAAAGCACGGCCTCTCACAGAACATCTGGGGGAGAGGTTGTGAATCCATGCCCTGACACTGACACGCACTGCTGTGCTTTGGGTATCTGTTAGTAGGTTAAGACCCAGAGTCAGAAAAATAAAACTGAATTATCTACCAGGAGCAGGGTCAAATTGCAAGTTTGTGCTTTGCAGAACAGCGATCCAGGTTATGTGATGAAACAGATGCAGCAAAAAGAAGGCAAGATGAGACCCTAGTAGCTTGTGTCAGGCTGTATAACACAGATGAGAGCCGATGAAGGTCAATGGGAAAAGGAGAAGGAGTACCATTGGGCTCAGACGCAGAGGCAGAAAGAATTTATAGGCTGATCATCAAAAGACAAGGACTATCCACAAGATGAGTACCTGGCAGGGTGCAGTGGTGAAAGCCCCGTGGTGTCTGTTTCTCATTAAGACACATGTTTCAGCTTGTGTATTTCCATTCCTGGCCAAGCAGAATGATCTGGGTCTAGGATGGATGCGAACACATGGCAATATTTTTATACTCTCTTGCAATGCTTGGTTCTGAGAAACAGACAACAAATAAGGAACTACAAATAGAAATTCAGTTCAGTGGCCAGGAACTGTTTTCTGTCTGTTCTCTCTTACTTTTTTAGTTTCCTTTATTATCAGTATAGGTGGTTCTCTATGGACCTTTAAAAAAGATAACATATCTGTTTTTTAGTTACCTTATATAGAAAAGATAGTCAGAGTTCACCCTGTGGAATATTTCATGTCTTGGACAGGAACCAGTAACTATTTGTAAAAAAACCTTTCTTGATAGGTAATCTGCTTAAAATCTTAAAATACTGTGGCAAATTGTGTTCATGACTTTTTTGAAGACACTTTATGAACATGTACTATGTGCCATGAATGACTGTAAGATGTTGAGATGCGGAAGCTGCAATTGGCCAGTTTTCTTAGCTCTCATGTCTAAGAGCATGTCAGACCTGAGGACAAATGAGAAGACTCGATTGGCATAGAAATGGAACAAATACTGAGGGGATCCCACAGAGCAAATGGCTTGTCCTCTAAAAGCTGTAGGAAATTATGATCCACCAACTTAAAAGAACAATCCTTAAAAATTGTATCTTCTTCCTATCTATTATATTCTTCTGATTATTTGTTATTGACAAACAACATTGCATTTTGCCGCATAAATTACCTGAGAAGAGTGTAAGAAAAAATCATAAGGAGCTTAAATGCTGTGTGTACTGAATTAAAATGTTTTGTCTCAGCATCCTGGAACCTGGTAGTCTAAGACAAATGTGTCCACAGGGCTATATTCACTCTGAATGCACCAGGAAAAAAAGCTGTCTCATTCCACTCCCCAGTTCTTTATTATTTCTTGCCTGTAGCAGCCAAATTCCTGTATTCACTCTGCATGCATTTCTCTGCCCAAATACAACACCACCGGCTATATTAGATTGCACTTGCTCTCGTGACTCCTTAACTGACATTGCAAATCCTCCTTTGTTCCAAAATAAGGTCTTGTTCTGATGCACTGCAGCTAGGATTTGGACATATGAAGAATGTTGTCAATGTCTTGCTCATTTTGTAAAAGACTCGAGTTCCCTCCAAGGAATTTAGGTGTAACTATTAGCATCTGCACACAAAGCCAGGTGTGTTTCTGGGCGCCAAGAACCCTTGGGAACTGTTGATAATGAAGCATATAAGGACAAAGCAATCAGATTGGCCAACAACGAGAAATAGATGCTGGTAAGGTACTGTCAGGCAAACTTCAAAGACAATGTTCCTAATAACAACAAGGCATCTGCAGGATTCATAGAATTGTTTTTTCTTTAGAGAGTTACATTTTTAGAGTCTTTTGAAATATTTGTATGGTTTTCAGCCATACTAAAAATCTTGTGCTTTTCCATGGTTACTTGCAAAAAAAGATCTGTGGTGAAATAAAACAAAGTCATATTTATTCAGTCTTCATAAGTAAGAAAAAGGCACCACTACACATTTTGGATTGTTCAATAGCAGGCATTAATTTTACCTGTTTGGAAAGTAAGAAATACATGTATTATTTACATTAGATGGGCAAACTAAAGTTTCTATACATTAGTGTTGGTAGATGGCCACAAAGTGATTGGCACATGTTAATAAGAAAACCATGTTTCATTGTGATTGATTCATCACACTGAAATATAGGTCATAAGCTTTCCATTACAGCACAGAGAGATTATAGAAAGGATGGGGCAAGAGGGAACCTTCGGGAGACAAGACCTTCAAGATGGTTATTTTGAAATGAATGGCACATTTAAATAGGTGGCAGAACCGTAATGGCATCTGTGCCCTGTCTAACGTTAGGGAGTTTGTCTTGTGACTTGGTAAATGTTTCCTTTTCACAAGGTTGTTAGATATGGTTAGTATAGATTCTCTCACTGCTGACCCATTAGTTTAAAAGTAAAGATGATAAATTACAAATCAGCCATAGAAATTATGTAGTCTGTTGACATTTTAACAGAGAATATTATATCAAAGAATAACTTTTTTTTAATTACTCAAATCACCTTCTTCAGAGATTAAGAGGCTTGGCAAGGTAGAGAATTGGAAAAGGTCAAGGAGGCCTGGAACCCTTAGCATGGAAGGATCTACCTTGACTCCTTCCTGATAATAAAATCACATTTAATATCAAACTGTCTCAAAAGAAATTTAAAGGAAAACCTCAGAATATTATCTAGGAAGATTCCCAAGAGGAAAGATAGGAAATTAAAGAATGTAGAAGTGGACAGAAGCTTCCTGAAGGATTACAATGTCAGGCTTTTGAACACTGAGCAAGGTATGTAGGATGGAGGTCAGATGTTAGGGGCTGGGGAAGATGGAAGAAGCGTGATGAGAGAACACAACACTTATTTTTAGGGAATTTTTTAAGTTACCATGAGTATAATAAAAACAATCCCATGGAGATAGTGCATCAGAAACATGAAGCCCACCAAAGACAGTCCTGATCTGTTAAGACTGTGCCAAGAATGAAGCCTCATGAAGACTGTGAAGAATGCACAGAGCCTGCATGGTGCTTTGTGCCTGACCTTGTCTCTACAACCATAAAGAATTCTCTACCCGGGAGTTACTTTGTACAGAGAAGGAAGGTAAAAACTGTCAGAGAAATCAAAACAAAGACCTGATTGAAAAAATATGGGAAATTAAGTGGCCATAAATCACAAAGTTCAAATAGGCTTCATCTAAAACTTCTGAAGGAGTTGGAGAACAATGTATCTAAGCTACCACCAAAAATGTATCAACACCTTCCATCAAAGACAAAGTGATGAATGCCTATCCACTCTTTAAAAAGTCTGATGTAACTTATAAAGGTAAAGTGTAATAAAAAACATGGTCTTTTCGAGTGTTATCCATACAGTTAAAAGCTGATTTTTTTTCTGTCATGCAAAATATGAACTTTCGCACTAGTTTATTGTTCCTAGAGCATATTTCCACCTATAGATTTTCTATCTATTTTGTGTTGTTTTATATCTAAATGAAAATTTTCTTTGCTTCCCTAAACATTACTGAACACTTATTAGACACACACTGATGTGTTACCAAGGAGAAGATTGCAATCTTCCTGAAATAACTCAGGCAGCAGTTGTTGGTTGTCAATTTGGGCTGGTCCATAAGCAGTGACTATTGTTATAATCTACTGTGGGGCTTTGGGTTCTAAGCACCATGCTGAGACACTGTAAAACCTGCTAGGCAAATTAGGTTTCCCAAAGCAAAGCATGCATCTTTATTGTGTTGCCTGGGAATTTTGACTTGCTAGGTGTCCTTTTTGTCTTTTCTTTCATACAGTATATTTTGATCATATATTCCCCCCTCCCTCAACTCCTGACAGAACTTTCCTACTTTTCTACTAATGCCCTGCCATACCATCAAAAAATAACAATCCGAACAAATAAGCAAAACGTGGCACCTTTTTATTTTCCTCTCCCCTCCCCTCCTCTCCTCTCTTCTCCTCTCCTGTCCTCTCCTCTCCTCTCTTCTCTGCCTTTTCTTTTTCTTCTCTTTTCTTTTTTTAAGTTACAGTAGTTCTCTCACATATTAATACAAAATTAATACACATATTAGTACATGATAAGTTTATTTGGGTTTTTGTTAATGAGTTCCAGGCCACTCTTGAAACTTAGCTAACAATTGTGCAGAAGTTGGCCATTTTGTTTGGACTCTGCAAGTAGACACAGGTCAGTTCTCCTCATCTTTTCTGCCATTGCTGATGAGTTTCAAATGTGCCCCCTTCCATGAGAAGCAGGAAGCCCATTTTTCATGTGTATTTATATTAATACTTTTTTAAGTGCAGACTCTTGACGTGTCTGTGCGTATGTGTGGTACCATGCAAGTATGTTGAGGGCAGAGAGGTTAGTGCCATGTTTCTTCCTCAATTTCTTTTTAAACTTGATTTTTTTTTAAAGGAAAGGTCTCTTAAAACAATCCGGATCTTACTGATGGGCTAGGCCGAATGGCCAGTGGGTCCCCAATCATATTATCTTTGCAATACTAAGCTCAAGGATTAGAGGTGCCTGACAAATACCTTCTGATCCGAACTGGAGAGTCAAACTTTGGTCCTCATGAATGAGTGGCAGGTTATCTACTGACTGAGCCAACTCCAGTCTTCAAATATGTTTCTTAGTAGGTTTTTACATAAGCTTTAATATTTTAAAGGGAGAGAGAGAGAGAGGCAGAGGCAGAGGCAGAGGCAGACACAGAGACACAGAGACAGACACAGAGACAGAGACAGAGATGAGGAAAGGAGGAGACAGGGGATGGGGAGGGAGAGGGGAGGAGGAGGGAGAGGGGGAGAGAGAGAACCAAAAAATTGGAACATTTTTCCTACTAAAAAACTGATTACGCCACGGTAATTGTAGGTATTTTATTTTCCCTTTCCCTTTAGCCAAATTAGTGAGGCCTTATCTCAATATTGAAAGTTGGTAGAGGACTAAGGCAGCTCAGCGGCAGCGTGCTCCCTTAGTAAGCCTGAGGTCCAGAGTGTAGGCACCAGAACTACAAGAAAGGGAAACTGAGAGACGGTGAATGTAGACCCTGGTTCAGGACATAAGCGAGACATGTGAGAGGGCTGCCTGATTTCAGTATTTACATAACCGAAAAGTAGACTCATTCATAGGGAAAGGCAAAATATACAATAATGTATACAGGTTCAGTTTTTCACAAATTGACCAACAGCTATGCCTATATTAAGAATCCTTGATTGGCTAATACATGGAGTAAAAGTATAGCTTTTGAAATTTGAGTAAATCTATTGCTTTTAACACCTGTCAGTGGCTTGATCTTGAGCGCCGATTCCACTGGATGCCACTTTCCCACGAAGTCAATGCATCTGAGTCCCTTTAAGTAGAAATGAAAAGAAACTATTACCAAATTGGTAATAGCAAAAGTAAATCTAACTACTCATATTAACTGACAACAACATACAGTTTTCAATCATTTTTATCAACAGATTCTTCATTAATAATTGATCGATTGTATAATTTTTCTGTAAGATTCAGTGTAGACTGGAAAATATATGGCTACATATATTTTGTAGGAAAAAAAATCCTTTTCTATTGTCTATTAACTATGAACATAGGTTCATAGCTACTTTTTAAAAATATCAACATTTAAAAGCAATTGCTAACTTGTAGATTTTTTTTTCGGTTTCATCACTATATGATATTGTATCCTTTCCATTTTTGGTAACTTTCCTGAGCATAGCTAATACACTTCATTTTCCTATACCTTACTTTTAAAATATCTTGATTTGCATGTTTGGAGATTTTTGTTTGTTGTTGTTTATTTTTGCAAAATACACTAAATGTATCCCGGGAAACCAAAATAAATTTACTGACTTTCATAGTTTGTTTTACTTGCATTTTTTTTACATAATTGAGGAGAAAGAATATCTTAGACATAAATCCGTGACATAAACTTTCTGGTTCAAATCTTTACTTCCTTATTCGCTTGTGGTCCTTAGCCTTCTCCTATGAGCTAGAACTAATAATACTGCCTGATTGTAGGGTCCTGTGAAACAGAGGAGATGCAAACACCTGGTAAAGTGTTATCCTGCTGACGGAGCCCATAAATGATAACTGTTATGTTGATTAATTTTCTTGCAAATTTTCAATAATCTGTAAAAGGTTTGTTAACATAAAACTGCATATTTGGTTCTAAGTGGTCAAGAGAAAAATTACTCCTGCATGCATTTGCCTTTCTCTGCAGTAAAGATCAGGTTAGGTTGCCTGACTCTTGGTTCAAGGTCATGAGCAACTTGGTCACTTTGCTCCTCTATATTTAGTTTGTGGTTTCACTACCTTGTCTCAGTACATTTTCCATATATGTCCAACATAGCCATACTGTACTAAATAAGAAATAAAAGATGGAGAGCATCCATTTGTTTCTGGAAAGCATTGCTTCTCTTCCTGTCTTACGCAAAAGTTAATCACAGGCCATTCTCAGCAACCTACAGTATCAGGGCTTTGACCAAACTGAACTCAGAGTGCTCTTACTAACGAAAAATATGCACATTCATGATCAATTAAAAGCCTTGTCTGGGAATAGAGGTTTGTATTTTTACATTTAGATAATTTACATTAGATGGAGGTTTATGTTTTTACATTTGCTTATTGATTATTTATCATGTGTCTCTCTGTGCATGTGCTCGCTACAGCACTTGTGTGGAGGTTAAAGGACACCTTGTAGGAGTGGGTTCTCTCCTTCTGTCTTAAGGGTCCTGAGGACAAGTCAGGTTGTCAGGCTTGGTATGAAGTGTGTTTACCCATGGAGCCATCTTACCTTCCACAATGGGTCCATTTATAATGACTAAGACTAGCTAAATCTGCACAAACTAAAACATGGATTTTCTGTTATTTCATGATATAGAAAAGAGCAGTCATTTTCCCCCTGTGGTCATGGCTTCCCCTGATCATTTAATAACTCTGTGAATTTCCTGTCTGCTTCATCATTAGTGTCATTTACTATGTTCTCTTTAACTACTTCAGCTCTTCAGGAAAATTTCCTTTATTTAGATACCCCCTTCTCTGTAATTCAATATCTCTCAAAACATACTCTAATCACAACACTTATGACATTTCAATCATTAATTAAATGGCTGAGTCCTTTGTTAGGGTATTCCTTGAGGACTAGCACATGTGACATGTTTTTGTAACCTCAGACTCTAGCACATTTCTGACAGGCAGTGTATTCAATCACTACTTGTCGGGGAGAAAAAGTAGATGAATAGACCAAATGAGGTCATTTTCTGTGCTGCTGAATGTAGAACACTCTTACGGCTGCTGGGCGTATGCAAATTAGAACTGAACATGGGTTGTAATATAAATTCAAGCTGTCTAGATACATAACGAGTCTAAATCATTATTCTAATCTCATTTAGTGCCCCAAATAAGTTGATTAAAAATGTGGCATTTCCTCTTTCTTTCTCTTCTCATATCAGGAAGTGAGAAAGATAAGAGCCCAGAAACATAACCTTTATTTAATCTGTATAATGAGTAATTCCCTAATTCCGTTACCATGTTCTTCCATTTTGTATGCAGACTACTAGCTTCTTCACCCAACAGTCTTCATGGAGATCTCATGTGTCAAGTCAGGGACTGACAATATTCTAACCTGACTGCCAATATAGTGTCAAAGAAGCTTGCGCACTCTGTAAGTTAGTTTAAAATACATTAGTCTTCCTCTTATTAATTGGTTGGTTAGATAATTGGTTGGTTAGTTGATTGGTTGGTTGTATTGGCAATAACACAAATATGCTTTCTTCCTTTACCCAAAACTTGAAGCACACCATGCATTGTCAATTATACATCACATCCTTAACACCTATTCACCCTAAAACTCTAAAGCTTTATGCCTATTGATCTGAAAATTCGATCTTCAGTCTCCTTTCCCAGACCTAGGCTACCATTACTTTATTTTCTGTGGATGAACTGAAGTATTTTACATACTGCATAAAGAAGAATTCTGTCTCCTTGTGAGTGGCTCATTTCACTTGTGACATGTTTGCGGTTCATTGACATCATTGCACAAGGCAACATCTCCTTTTCTAAGAGTAAATGCTAAGTTGCATTTACAAAATTGATTTTTATTATTTTAAAAATGGACATGGAGTCTGTTTTATATTCTGGATAATAAGTTGTGATGAGCATGGGGGTGAACATATGACTTCTGAATTTCAATATTAATTAATTTGAATAAATACCCTCAAGTGAGATCCTTGAATCTCACACAAATTTAATTCTTAAGTTTGTGAGGACTCTGTGTGCCATTTGTCATGATAGCACACAGTTGTACATCCCTACATGAAGGGTGTAGGCGTTCTATTACTCTAAATCTTTGCCAACATCTGTAGCATTCTATAAGTCACTATTATTATTATAAAAGACATCCTTATATGCATGGTTTGATATCACACTGTGGTTTGGATTTGTAGATCTTTCATCATTAGTGCCAATAAACTTTTCTATATGCCTTCTGGCTATTTGTATGATTTCACTTATTAGTTCCATGAATATGAATATGGTTCCAGAACTATGAATAATAGTTCATAGATTATTTTGTGTTTTTAATTATTTGTTTGTGGACATCTTAAGATTTTTCTATCTATGGGATTATATTTAGCAACAGAAAAATTGTATTTTTTTTCAAATTTGGATATTTTAAAATTAACTTTGTCAAACTGTTCTCTTAGGACCCTACATATTACACCAGACATGGAAAATGTAGGTATCTTTTCCTCAATCTTAAATTTAGACTTTCAATTTTTTATCATTATGTCAGATAGCAGCTGTAGGCTTTTAAGCTATGGTCTTTACATGTTGTTGCTGATGTTACTGTTGTTGTTATTGTTGTTTCTGTTTTTGTTGTTGTTGAATACCCTTCTATTGTTCATTTGTTATCAGGAAAATGTGGTCAACTATGTCACAGAATTTTGGCACATAGACAAAGGTTATCATATTTTTAACTTTTTATTCTGTAAATTTCACATATCAAATTCATTTACTTTCTTTCTTTTTATTACTGTGGTTGGTAGTGGTGGTAGGAGCAGGGTATTACTTAGTATCTTGATATAAATTTCTTAGATTCATCTTATTTGAGATCTCTTGGGAGTCCTGGACCTGGATGCTCATAATGCTATCAGAGTTTAGGAATGTGAGGAACTAGTCCTTCAGGTGAGCATTCCTGGCCTTCCATCCCTGCTGTAATCTTGATAAAACTATGTGCATGTCATAGACTTCTCTTCATAGATCAGCTTTCCCTTATATGTCCATATATATCCAGAATCACATTTGGGAAAAATCTTTGCATTTCATTCTTTCTACTTTTATTGTATAATTTTGTTTTCATTACTATAATTAGAATAATTGTACATGTTTTACCTGATATGCCTTTTAAAGATTTCTGAATCTCCCTTCAACTTTTTCCTTAGCCTGTGGCTGAAGCATGTCTTCTGAATTATTGTTTTAGTTGTATAGTATTTCGCTCCATAGATTCAGCTTGGGTAATTATTTCTTGATTCTTGTTGTTTGTAGAAATTTCTTTTGACTAAACATTGTTCTCTTACATTCATTGGCTGTTTTTGTTAAGGTGATCTCAACTTTTCTTTCAGGTAATTTTTATATATGTTTTCTTTGTTTATGTCTGTTCATTTTGTTTTTCTCAGGAAGAGTTTCATGGAGCCCAGGCTGACTTTTTACCTTGCTGTGTAGCTGAGGATGACCTTGAACTCCTGATCCTTATGCCCCTACCTTCCCAATATTGAGATGTCAAGCATGTAGCTAGACAATTTTTGTTTGCCTGAGTTGGCTTCTGTGGCTGTATCTTGATGCTTTGTTTCATTACAATTTTTTTGTGTGTCTTTCCTTGACTGTGTTCACACCAATATATGAAAATAACTATTCCCAAGTCTTCGTAAACCATCTTTGTATAGCGGTGAATCCTCCATCAACCAACATTCAGTTAAACCAAATTAAGTAATAACACTTTAAAAATTGCGGATAGTTCATATTGCTCTTCTTTGCCCCGTCCCCTGCAGTTTTTATCTTCCAAGTAAATAAAGTACAGGTTGGGAAACTGCTATAAAATAGACAAGACAAAAGCCAGTTTCAAAACTCAAAGAAAATTAGAATTCTATAACCCTTGGTCTAAGTTCTTTCTTCTCTAGAGAGCTCAAATACAGAGATTCTTCAGCCCTATGGGTCTCTCATTCTGAACTGAGTGCAGCTGAAGACATCTTTTGAGCATGCAAATGTACTCAGCCTTGTCACTGCTAAAACAGGGAAGACAGAATCCAGATCTTTTAGCAGCACCTGGACATTTTAAACCTCAGATGTATGACACATACTTTTGCTCATTAGGGAGGCTCTGTGAGTTGTGTTTTGATCCATTGCAAAATAAGAATATGCTCTTTGGGGAATAACTTACACCAGGTTAAACCACCACCACTGTTTCCTTCAGGCCTTACTGGCTTAGGCTGTAGTGGATATTGTCCATATTTTAAAGAGATGGTGTGAGAGAAATGCTCATTCAACAAGCAGTATATGAACTAGTTAATAGTTAATATTTTATATTCATAAGGAGAAGTTTAGAGAAGAAGCATTTCCTGTAAATTATACCATACTATCCTAGGGGCAATGATTACGATGGAAACATGCATGATTTATTCTGTCTGGATGAATTCAGCAGTGACAGGGACATCACAAGTGAGCTACACACACCAAACACTGACTGAACTCACGGAGTTGATGATTCTCCCGGAACTATACTCATAGTGTGGTCTGTCAATATTCATCTCGCCTTTTTGTCTATATACATTTTTGTTCTACTCTCTTAGTTTGTCAGTGATATCATGATCTGAAAACCTCTTATTTCTCCAGTTCTTGTTTTTGTAAAAAGTCTATAGAAAACATTCAGGCACTTCACAAAGAGCACTACGTATAAAATAGAGTTAATGACAAGAACAATGGTACACTCTCAATGAAAGTAAACAATGGCTGGGAAAAACATAATGCCAATCTATATCTGATTGTGTTATGTGCTATTATTAAAGCCTCTAGAACAGATGGCTTTCTGAGGGAAATTATCTCTCCATGTGATTGAAAGGACTATTTGCATCGACTCTTAACAGATTCTTAACATGGTACGTCCATCCTTGTGCTTTTTTAGAAATATTCTTTCTAGATAATACTCCTATGGAGTTAGGAAATTCTGGTTCAAGGTTTGGATGGTAATTAATGGCTTCCCAAGCCATGCAGAATGTTACAACCCTTACTGGAGGTAGAGATGTGATTCTGGCCCCATTGCTGGTATGAGTACAGTCCTCCAGTTGCAGACTCTGAACTTATAAGCTGTCTTCCAATGTCCTCCAAGGCTGCTGTCATCTGACTAGCTGCACACCAGAACTGCACTCAGTTTCCATCTCTTTCTCAACTCCCAGGAAGAGAAAAACAACACAATCTTCTAACTTAATTTCTCTAGAGCTCATATAATTGTGTTGTTTTAGTTTTTGTTTGTTTGTTTGTTTCTGTTTTGGTTTTTTTTGTTTGTTTTATTTTTTTTAAGACAAATTCTTACTATATAGCTCAGCAGGTCTCAAAATCACAATGCCCCCTGCCTCAGCCTCCACATTGTAGGATTAGAAATATGTATCCTACCTCCTCCTCATATATCAACACCTAGTCTGAGCTTAGCAAATTGTTCTCCCCAAATTACTATAAAGGTTTTAATGTCCCAGACCTGTGATTCCCCAGACTGTCACATTTATTTCATAAATTTAATTAATTAATTAATTTATTTATTTATTCATTCATTTTAGAGGTCTTCCTATGTAGCTCCAACTGTCTTGAAACATACTATGTAGTCATGTAGTCCAGGCAGGTCTTAAATTCACAGGGATCTGCTTGTTATGTCTACCAAGTGCAAGGATTAAAGGTATGTACCATAATGCCTGGTTAGGTTTCCTCTTAACTCCATGAATCTTTTTTGACGTGCGGCTCTTCTTTACCTACAATTTTTAAATCTTAGTTTATACTTAGATGCTAAAATCTACCTGGGAGAAGCCCTTAAAAGGGGCTTTTGAACCTGGGCATTTGAAACTGCAATGCCTATCCCCAGTGACACAACTTCTTCAGAAGGCTACACATCCTAATTCTTCCAACAGTTTCATCAAGTATAGATCAAGCAGTCAAATATATTAAATTATAGGGGACATACTCATTAAAACCACCACAAAGTTCATTCCCAAGAGCACAGGCTCAGCACCAGACTATGGTACCACAGGTGAGAGCAATTATCCACAGAAGGCAGACTGCTCCCTAGAACTGAAACTCTGACTCATCCTGTAAGGTTAGGTTTGTCCCTTTCAACCAGCACAGTAAAGAAGAGATTAACAACTTACTGAAATGCCTTAGATGACCAACCACCCTAGAGAAATAAATATGAGAAAATAATGAGTGAGTTATGGTTCATTAGACTAGGACAACTTAATTGTGCATACATTTTGCCCTTTATTGATAAATCTCAGCCCAGTACACCGGTGGCAGTCTGAGGGCCACTAGATACTGTTATTTTTTCTTACTAATGTCGCCAAATTTAGAAAATCTCTTCTTTATGCTTTTTATTGTCACATGCCTCTTTAACTGGCATATTTGGGGACAGATAGCTGAACCTCACCTATAGGAGCTTTCAGAGTCCAAGCTTTTGCAATAAAATTCCAGGAGCAAAACAATATTGCTGGTGATGTTTTTCCATTATATGTGACTCAGTATTTATTCCCAGTGCTTGAGCCAAAATAATTTCCAGGAAACTGAGGACTCAGCAGCACAAACAGAGTTCTTGGCATGACAGGACTGCAGAGTGAAAGCCTGTCTCAAAGAAACAAAACAAGTAAAATGTCATGTTAGAATGAACTACAAAGTGAGAGCATGTCTCAAAACAACAACAACAACAACAAACAAACAAAGCCATGACATGCTACAGGTGAAGAATAAGGAAAACTGAACAGTAAACATAGAGAAGCACTAGTTCCATAAGAAGCCAGGCATGGATGAAAAGCAAGTTCCAAGTAGGACACATCGTTTACTGCCCACCAGCATTGCTGATGTCACCAAGAACTAGGATAAGCAAATGCTGTTGTATTTGATGTATTTATAAAGGACGTAAAAGCAAGTGTACCGTGGAGAAAACATAATACTGGCCAATTTTTTCCTGTGGAAACATATTCAAGAAAATGGACCAAGTATTCAAGACTCATTAAATCTCTGGCATATATATAATTGAGTATCTCAGTATATCTTGAATTGTCTGATCACTGTTATAAGGACAAGCGATGCATGGGAAAGGAAAGATAAATAGGAATAGAGAGAGAAAAATATTGCTTTCACAAGTCAGAATTATGGCTATGAGAAAAAATAAGGGAAAGAAATATTTTAAATTATTTAGTTAGAAACGTCTTTTCTAAAGCCATGACTTTACATTGAGATATTAGTTATCAAGATAATAATTTCCTAGGGCAAAGTAGAGAGAAGAGCCTACCAAATAGAGCAAAGCCTGTGACAAAGGCCTAAAAAGCATTCCAGCATTTCTTGAAATAGAAAGAAAGACATTTGTGCTTGAGTAGAGGGAAAATGATATAGGACTGATACAACGTGAACATGGTATAAGAAGGGAAATAATAAAATCAGGTTCATGTTTTACAGTTTCTTCTATTATGAGAGGATTGGATTCAAGGATCACAGTAAGATGGGCAGATATAAATAGAAAGCTATCACCATTCAGACAAGAAATGATGGCAGTACAGAGGTACAGAAATATGCTGATTAAGAAATTATTTAAATTAGCAGGAGCATCAGGACTTTGTGACAAACTGTATGTACCAAAGGTTTGCATGTGGGAGTGCTAGCTGTTTTCTGTCTTGAGCCAGTCCTATTTAGACTAGAGAAGTGGGGGTCACAAGAAATGATGAGTGTTAGAGAAGGCTGTAGAAAAATAAGGTTAATAATTTAGGTACTAAAGGTGAAGGATTTTATGTTTAAATAGGCTCAAAAATCAAGTAAAGTTCAGCCCATATTCACCAGCATGTCATATTGTATCCTTTACTTCATCTTTCGGTATTCTTCAAAATTTACAATATTGACTTCTTACTTTCCAAAATATCCCTTTCTCCTCCTCCTCCTCCTCCTCCTCCTCCTCCTCCTCCTTCTGTTTTCTCATTTATTTGTGTGGGCCTTCGCCAAAGGACAGCAGTTCTATACAAAAAAAAAAAAAGTGATTCTTACTGGATTACTTCTTACTGAAATGAATTTGCATTTCATTTATATAGATCAATTAATAATGGTTTTAGATTCAAGAGATTGTAGATATTAGTTTTGAGTGCCATGATAGCAATTGTAGCATAAGATATGATTATCTCCTAAAACCAGATAATTAGTCACAACCAATAAGGATACCAAGGACATTGGAACAGCTTACAGTACTTAGAGTGCTTCAGAAGTGTTCTTACAGGCAATGTTGGGGGAAAGAACTGAGTCAATTAATTTGTTTAAAAAAAAAAACGATAGTTTTTAAGTCATAGAGATTTCTTACCTCAGTGACAGCAGAAAAACATAAAATTGCAGATTTCAAGCTAGTATACTAATATCAAACTAAATATATTATGCCATTTTCTTCTTGTTGTTCTTGCTGTTTGGACACAGCTTTACTACGTGGAACTTCAGCGTGATCCTCCTACCACAGCTGCCAGAGGTAAACTAGTTTTTTACTATATCAGTTCTACTAAATCTACCACAGAAAGACAATGCAATGAGGAAAAATTAGTAAATTGAATGTATATACAGCTAAAATCAAATTAAAATAGCAGATAATTATTAAATATCTGGTTTCCATAAAGTTTTATGCTAATACATTTTAACTTGCAACAGTAAAAATATAATTTTCCAATTTTAAAGATATCTACATCATTTTATTTGAAATATGACTTGAAGATTATTCACTACATGGAGAAAAGTCATAAAAATCTCAACATAAAAGAGGTCATACATACAAAAGTTAACAGTTTGTCTTTTCTCTGTGAAATTTACTTTAGAAATTCACTTCAAAATTCCATATACAATGTTTTTTCCCATTTTTAAAATATTTTTTATTTTTTACATACACATTGTATAAGTATTTTTTTCTGCATTTTCAGCATCCATAGCATCCTAAATTTTTCAGTTTGTTTCTTTTCTTATCTGTTCTTTTCCCCTTTTTCAAAATCCTGAACTCTAGGCTTGGATTCTGTTTCATAATGTCCCAAACACAAAATCTTATGCTATCTAATTATTTGATAGCATTCATTGACCCACATGACTGTTCTTTTCAAATGTGTTGGATCATTATGTATAACATAGCCTAAGATTATATGGCTATAAGCAAAGCAATACATTTTCCAAAACAGAAATAACATGCAACCTTCTCTTACTAGCAGTGTCTGTTCACTATTTCTAGTCTTAAAATAAATCATTGAAATGATTTCTATGGCATGAATTTTCCATAATTCTTTTCAAAAGACTCACTGTTTATTTCTTTTCCTCTGTTAAAAACCTGGAAAGTTTGAGAAATTTTTCTCTTTTTTTCCTTCTGTTAGTTGTTATATCTATTATACATTTGCCTAAGGAGGAACTAGAGACCACCAAGAGCCAACATATTTTTCTGCATTGGTATTCCTTTTAATCTTTACCTTGTAGTTCATATCAAAGCTATAATTGTTTGCCAGCCTGCAAAATCTAATGGCTCCCTCTGGTCAAAAGCTGTCAACAGCAATCTATCCAGCAGCGAAGGCATTGCCTGAAATAGAAAAGCAATGCATACTGCTGTATTCCTCGGTGAGCTACAAACAAGGCAAGATTAACATTTTCAAACAAAAACCATCACTAACCTCATGTAATAAGATGGAGGCACTAACATATCATTAATGGAGTGTAACATATCATTACTGAAGAATATAGCTTCCTGGCTCATTACTGTCCTGTGGTCAGAAGTTAGCAAAGCAGACCCACCGTCCATGCCTTTCCCCCCTTCTTCCCTTGATTTAGCAATGTGGCAGTAAGTCTCTCTCTCAGATGTTAGATCATGATTTATTAGGTGTGTGAAAGTAAGCCCGGACTCCACAATCTAAAAGGAAAACAGCCTTCAAATGATCAGTCCAGGCTTTCTGCTAAGCATAAAGACTGCTAAATTCATTAGGGAATTCAACAAAGAAAAAGACTACAATATACACACATACTTTACATCTCTCCATAAGCTGTAAAGTGCTGTTTAGGAAACTCTGAGGTGCGTGATATGCTGCGATACGCTTAACAGTTGTTTTATCACAATGGTACTATGCAGTCTTAATGACACAGTCCAACATAACCACGCTTAGCGTCAAACCGATGACTTAACCTCATGCTGTGATTCCCTTCCTAGCTAATTGGAATTCTTGTCTTCTAAAACCATTTGTACTCTTGGCATTCTGATGTTTTTTCCCCTTGTGGCTGGGCCATTTTCAGTATTTCTAAGGCAGAATACATAGCGTGCCGCTAGTTTTCCGTGACTGGTGATTCACCCTATCTTCCCAACTGAATGCCAGATTTCTTTTAGCTATTCACCAGAATTAAACCAGAGAAGATTTCCTATGACCTCAGTTCTAAAGCATCCCAACTTCAGCTAACTAAAAATATGAAATTCAGTGGATAATTTGTATGCAGTCTAGAATTCTCTATTTCTCAGCCAACTTTCTTGTTCTTCATATGTACATAAGCAATACTGAGTTATGTGTAGTGCAGGATATGTTTGTGTAATTTTAACTTATTTGAAGGAATGATTGTTTGGAAGAGGGCTTAAAGGGACACATTTAGACTTGTCTTAGGTTGAAAAGATGAAAAGTTCATGTTGTCTCATATTCAGTTCACAGGGTACAATGGAAAAAATGGAGGATTTTATTTCCCAGTGTCTATTAAAAGAAACATAGTAACACAACTCTGAAAGTTCCTGGAGGAAAAAAAAATATGCCTATGCTACTTGTGTGTACTAATTTCTTTCTAATGAGAACTCCCACATAATGTAGGTAGGAAATTTATCCCCTCATATAAATCTTAATCATCTCACTAAATGCTATTATAATCATTAGCAAAAGTCTCCAAAAGAAAAAAAGCATATGCAATTTTACTTCACAGGCAAGACTCACTGGATCTGCCAATGTTTAATCACACTTACCTGTCCCACAGCTGAATGCAAAATGGGAGAAACCATCAGTCTAAACTCAAACCCACAAGAACATCCTGTTAAGTAAAAGCATGGCAACATATTTAGTATTTTGTGTGTTTTTCGGACACACAACTAAATCTAGGGCTCAGTGAGTGAGTATGTTTTGTTCATTGCGTTATCTTCAAAGGTCAGCATCTTTTGACCTTTAAAAGATGCCTAGTGTTTAACAGAGGCCATAGGTACTTTGGCAACCACATTCTTATTAGTATCTATACACAAATGGATTGTCAAGGAAAAGCTCTGATTGTTTCTGATTAAATATGGCTATTAAATGTACAAATGGCCACTTGGATAAACTAAGAGAGTCATTTAAATCAGTTTTTAGGGAAAAAAATGATGAATCCATTCTTGCCTTGCCAATTGCAACAATGTTTCAAAGTTTTGAACTGTATCTAAATTTCAAGTCAAATGCTAATGCATAAAGGATGTTCCTAAATGCTTACTATTCATGAAATTTTCTATTTTTCTCACCATCTCTAATATACTGTTTCTCATACAGCTAGTGTATGATGACCACAGTATCCACCGCATTTATCTAATGACAAATTACTTTATTTCATTTGGAAATGAAATTTTACTACAAATGTTTGCCCAATCACCTGTTAGGTAATTATCAGTTAGTAGAAATAATAACTTATATCAGAGAAAGCCACAGTTTAATGCTGGTTTTAACAAAATCACAATTGTTCAGTTTTACCAATAAAGACTTGGGGGCCAGAGGCTGGGGTGAAAGTCTGCCAGCTCAGAGGGTCAGAGAAAATATCCAGCTGACCTTCTGCCTCAGCTAATGTCCCAGAAGTCTCTGTTCGTTCCCTTGATCCATCTCATGACCTATGAATGACTTTATTTAATCCTGTTTACAATACTCCAGGAGAACACTCTTGGATTAAAGGTGTGTGCTCAGGCTCAGCCACACCACAACGAAAACAGGTTTTTCCAATAAATAGCACAATCTTGGGTTCACAGTGTGATTAAATATCCTACAACAGTTTAACTTGCCACCTGTCTTAGTTTCCTGTTGCAGTGATACAATGCCCTAGCAAAAGAAACATGAAGGAGAAAAGGCATATTTCAGCACACAAAACAGAGTACAGTCCATCATACCTTGAAAATCATGGTGGCAGCATCTTGAATCAGTCAGTAATATAATATCTATAATGGAGAATAGAAAACAGTAAACACACTAGTGCTCATATCATTTCTATTATCTTATGCAGTTCAAAATCCTAGCATAGATAATATCACTACTGACAATAGCAGGTCTTTCCACCTCAATTAACAGGAACAACTCTTCAAATAAAATCCAAGAGGCCGGTCTCCCTGGTGATTCGAGATGTATTCAAATAAATAAATTAAATAACCACTACACTAATCAATATAAGAATGTTGGATGATTCGCTTAATTCTCACACTGATATATGATCTATAATGCGATGGATCAAATACAGAATGCTCAACTATATACAACTATTATAGAACAATATTATACCTTAGGTGACACTAATAACACTAACACCCAGTATATGATGACCGAATGCCTACTGCATTAATATAGAAGCTTATTACATAAATTTCTCATGAGGTCTTCTTACCACTATGGAAATAGGCTAAGTACCACATTTCAATGACGAATCAATACATCTAAATTTTAGATTTTTTTTTTGTGGACAAAGCCCACTATTGTGACCAAACAACAATCATCTAAGAAATAGCCAATGTCAGCTTATTTATTTTATAGCTTCAAAGGTAATGTGGCGTCTCAGTTTCCAATAAAAAAAAAATCAAACACATAGTCTTGAAATAGTTACTGCTAAGATAGTTTCTTGATACTGTTAATCATTTGTTCTATTAACATTTTCTTCATTTTGAGAGGTAGTGATATATGACTTGACCTACGGGTGTGAAACTTGTTTCTGTACACTTTCCAGAAGGTGAAACAAGCATAGATGATAGCTGAAGGAAACTTTCTAGATATCCCTTATCAACATGGCTAAAAGAGTGTGCCCAAGCAAACACTGGCAAGTAAGATATGCTGGTTTCCTTTTCTCCCCAGCCCTCAACATCATTGTATCCAATTGTTCTCATACACCATGAGCCTCACTATACAGTACATTTGAACTGCTGAAAATCTAAAATATCCCAAGCAAACCATCAAACATACTGTCAACTGAGAACCCATCATTAATATCAAACAACAGTAACAAAACTAAGAGACATTTCCTAGTGTGGAGAAAAAGCCAGATGCTATGAGGGGGTATATTTCTGATCATGACTATATGACAAGTATTTTTTCAACGTTTGTTTGTAGAAAATGAAAGAAGGACCTAAATGAGTTGTCATGTAATAAACTGATCAAATAAGTTTTAAGAAAGTCCATTGATGCTTTTATTACCATGCCTCTGTAGTATAATTTGAAATCAAGTTTTATGACATGACCAATACTGCTCTTTTTGTTCAACTGTTATTCATTTATTTAGTCCAGGTAGCCTTTTTGTGGTTGCATATAGTTTTAAAGATTTTTTCTCTTTCAGTGAATAACGCTATTTGAAAGTATAGCGATCATATTGATTATGTCAATCACCTTTGTAGTCATTTGGACATTGTGTACTCTGCGGATTAAAGTATATTTTGAAATGTGTTTAATTTTAGAAATTATCACAACATAATTTTGATATATATCTTAGAAAAATTTAAATAATCTGATAAATTTATGCTAAAATTCTTTTAATTCCTATATATTTGTTTGTTGAAAGGATAAGAGCCATCTCTAATTGCTGACCCTCATGTAAATGACAATAAATAAACTTTAGAAAAGAAATATAATGATGATTACAGATAAAATAAATAGAAAATAAATGTGTCTCATGAATTAAGATTTACTTGAAAATAATTTAAGAAATGTACTGTATTTGTGATGGTTTATTTGCTTTGTAAACTGGACTGCATTTGACTACAAGGGCAATGTAACCAACTCTGGGCATGTTTATAATGATGTTTCCAAAGAGTTTTAACTAAAGACAGAAGACCCTCTCTGAATACCTATAGTTTGCTATACTGCAAGAATTCTTTAGGCTGGAATTAAGACAAAAAAAAAAAAAAAAAAAAAAAGGAAGAAGTTAGTTAAGCATCAGCACTTAGCCCTATTTGCTTCCGGATTCTTAGGCTCCTGTTATCACAGGTGCTCACCAATTGAGACTGTATTTCCTTAAACTGTGAGCAAGAGGGAACCTTTTTTTTTAAGTTATAGTATTTAGACTTACAAAAGTAATTAAAGGCATAGTTATATTGAGTTTGTACTTAAGTCCTGTGAAACTAAACAGAAGGACATTTTTTTTCTGTTGTTGTTGTTTCTTTTTCTTTCTTTTCTTTTCTTTTTTTTCTCCTTTATTAATTTATTCTTGTTACATCTCAATGGTTATCCCATCCCTTGTATCCTCCCATTCTTCCCTCCCTCCCATTTTCCCCTTATTCCCTTCCCCTATGACTGTTCCTGTGGGGGATTACCTCCCCATGTATATGTTCATAGGGTATCAAGTCTCTTCTTGGTAACCTTCTGTCCTTCCTCTGAGTGCCACCAGGTCTCCCCCTCCAGGGGTCATGGTCAAAGGTGAGGCACCAGAGTATGTGATAAAGTAATATCCATTTTTAAACTTGGACTTTATAATAATTAATGTAAAACTTTATATAACATTTTTAAAAATGTAGTTCCATGGTTCAATTCTCCTTGCTAGTATAGAATGGAAAAGAATTTAAATAATAAATGTGCCACAAGTATGATATTGTACCAAGAGATTAGATCTTTGAATAAATAGCAGTTTAGGTAAATTAAAACAAAAAACAACTAAAAGAGGACAAACTCCACAAATTGTTATTTGTATAATCCTAGATAACTTTTTGTGACTTTTAAAAAATTTTTGTCTATATATTATTCTTATAAAACAAAACGTTGTAAAGACACTTACTTTTACACTTTACCACTGAAGTTTCAAAACAGAAAAAGATAAAACAAGTCATCAGTCTTTCCCAGAGTAACATCATCCATGGATGGTCAACTAGGTGTTCTGGAACATCATGCTACAATGTAAGGAAACGAGGGTTGTGATGAGGAGCGTTTGGATCACTATGCTGATTAAGCCTTACCTTCAAGTGGCCTTGAGGCTGAGGAGAGTGAGTGAATTTACTGAGACATTTGAGTGGATAAAAACAGAAATGGCATAAGAAGAGTGAAAACCAACACTATCTCACCAGATGCTTTGGGTGACATTTACCGCAGGCTGAAGTTAGACAAGACTGACAAAACAGGATGGTCTTTTTTTTCTTTTTTGGAAACTGTGATAGCTGTCAGTGAATATTATTCTATCAGGACAATAACTGAAATTGGTGAAGCACTTGTAGAAAATCCAGGAGCCATTGGAAAACCAGATGAGCTAGCAAATGGAGTAGAATATGAGAAACACTAGTAAAATCTATTGAGACATGAACATGCCCCCGCCAAATCAGCTTGTGTGAATTATTGTGATCCTGCATGGGTGTCCTAAATTAATGGCAGTTAGAAGATGTGGTGGTTTGAACAGGAATGGTCCCCATAGACTCCTGTGCTGATTTCTTGGCCGCAAGGAGTGGCGCGATTAGGAGGCGTGGTCTTGTTGGAGGAAAGGTGTCATTGTGAAGGCAGGCTTTGGAGTTATATATACTCAAGCTCTACCTAGCCACATAATTCCTCTTTTGTTCTCAGTGGATCAAGATATGCCGCTCTCAGTTTCCTCTCCAGCACCATGGCTGCCATGCTTCCCACCATGACGATAACGGATTAAACCCCTGAAACTGTAGGCAAGCGCCAATTAAATGTTTGCCTTCAGAAGAGTTGTCATTGTCACGGTGTCTCTTCGCAGCAATGAAACTCCAAGACAGAAGAGTTGAAATAACTTAAAAGACTTACGGGAAAGAAGCCGTTCTCAATCCTGCAGCTGGAAGTAAATGCGACCATACAGCATACATCTTTTAAGATATTACCTTAGACTAGATATTTAAACTAGGCACTAAGTACTGATCCTCATACTTCATAAATTTATGGTAAATTTGTTTATAAAGACAATATGTTTCAGAATAAAAATATAGTTACATAATACTATAACATAGCATACCAAACACTGGCGTGACTGGGAAAGGAGAAAATTGCATGTTACGCAGTGTCAGATGAAGGAAAAGAGTGTGGTCTTAATTTTACAATGTGTTGCATTGGCTGGTGCTATGTTTCTACAGTGATTCAATGGTCTCTCAACAAAGAAACACGATATTCAACCTCTTCATTAACAATAAATAGGAACTTTTATAAATTATGAAGTTATATAATTTCTCAGTGATGATTCTATTAAATACTGTTCCTCTTGAAGTTGATAAACTCCTTACATGTAGTTTCTGGCTTACTGAACAAAAATTAACCATAGATTATAAAGATGACATCAGTAACTACAACTGAAACAAAGGACATAATTTTGGACAACTGTCCTAGTTTTTAATGCTGGTGTCATAATAAAACATTTTAAAGCATAGATTCCAGAAACTGTTTGAATTGGCAATAACATTTTGTGAAAGATAAAAAGGCATTTTAAATTAGTGAAAATGTTTTAGATTGTGAGATTATATGGGGAGATAGCCATAGGTTAAAAAAAAAATAGAATTAATCTCCAGAATTTACCTAAAATAAATTATGAATATGTAAAATACCATAAACCGCCTAAGGCCTGTATTAAGTCCTCCTCGGTGCTTAAGAACAGGCAGGGTTCCTCCAGAGGACTTCGGTTTGATTTCCAGCATACGCAGTGGAGGCTCACAAGCCTATGCAACTCTAGTTACGGTAGATTGGATGTCCTCTTCTGATTTCTTGGGCATAGACATACGTGCAACCAAAATGATGCAGACACATATTGTGATTTAAAAAAACAAATACAAGTTTAACAAGTACTAAAAGAATATATACATGGAGTTTCGCCTATGAATTCTGCATCTAGCATGGTGGTATTTGTGGAAACTGTAGCTGGATTTAATGAAAAATTATGGGAAATATTGATACTTGTGGCTACATAAAAGCATTTACATAAACAACCATCACTAGAAAGTATAAAAGGCAAATGGAGTTGTGGAATGTAAATTTGTAGTTTTCTCCATGAATAAAGGATAATATATGTAATTCATAAATATTTCCTATAAACAACGAAGATCTACATTATTGAAAAGCAAGCAAAATATGCAAATATCATAAGAAACTACAGATATATATATAAAATATAAAAATGTTCTGCTTCACTCATAATAATAAACCTCAAAATTAAATATACCTTGAGATAGAATTTCTTACATTTGAGATTGGATAAAGTCCAAAAGTTCCACCGCATTCCTTGCGGATAAGATAACACATTCATACATTAATAATGGAAATGCACCATGGCAGAAACAATTTATAAAAAATATAGTGGTATCCAGCAATATCTACACTGTGTGCTATGACTAGACAATCTCTTGTCTAGCTCTTGTCCCAAAAGATAACACTGATAAAAAATAAGCAAGTATAAATAAATATATGTTTATTAAAATACATAAAGAACATATATAATTATGCAGTAATATGTAAGTATAAAATACTGACAAGAAACATCATCAATATTATTGTGGAATTAATACGACATATGTGGTACAGTATATAAAGTCCTAGAAAAAGCTGGAGTGGTTATTCAGTATCTTTGAAAATTATTGAAGATTTTTTTCCTAGTTATATATTGATAGGAGTAACAGATTTGAGAATGGGCTGAGGATTATAATTTGTACATGCACACATGTGTGTGTTATGCATCCATTTATTATGTGTTTACATGTTTGGGTTTATGTGTGTCATGTGCATGAATGTGGGCTTGAATGTAGATGCCAAAGATTGGCATATCCTTTCTTCCTCAGTTGTTCTCCACACTGTAATTTGAGATACAGCCTTTCACAACTTGTGTTTTCATTTGGGAGAATTTTATTATTTTGTTGCATTTATTTTCTAAATTCTTTTTTATTGCTACCTAATTCCTCACAAAAGAAGCTTACTTAAGAAGTAACATATAAATTTATTTTGTCATTTTTATATAAAAAACTCAATGATAATTTCCCCTATAGATGAATGTAGAAACGCTGCTGCAATCTTCAAAGTTAGCCTTCATTTCCTTAATTATATCTGACAATTTCAATACTATGTTGTACAAAAGATACTGTTTAAAGAGCATATCAACCAGTTGAATCAAAGCTAAAATAATTATCATCACTTACTTTTTCTTTTACAGTTACTTTTTAATTTTTATTTTATTCAATGTGTGTTCAAGCATGGTATGTGTGTGCAATGTGTGTGTGTGTGTGTGTGTACACTTTGGTGTGTGTGTGCATGTACATGTGTGTGTGAGTGTGTTTGTGGTGTGTATGTATGTGTGTGTGTGTGTGGTGTATGTGTGTGTGATATCCAGTTGTGAGGAGAGTGGAGAAGTTGGTTCTCGCCATATAACATGAATTCTAGGGATCAAATTCATCAGGCCATCAGGCTTATATGGCAAGTAAGATTATGTGAGATCAGATCTTTGATAGTTTTTAATATCTAAATTTTTTCAAGCCATTTGTAACTCAAAGACCTTTGTATATAAGTCTGTTTATGTCCTAATAGTTTCCACTAAAAAAAAAAAAAAAAAAAAAAAAAAAAAAAAAAAAAACCAAAAACTATTGGCTAAACTGAAACTTTCTTTATATTTTTCTGTGTAGACTGGGAAAACATATTTTTGCCTTTTATATAAACAGTGAAAAAGATCCTGTTAGTTATTCTTTCACTGTTTTTTATAATAAATATTTAATTTGTATAAATTTATAATTACATTATTTCCAACTTTCTTTTTCCTACTTCCAACTCACCCTCCCCAGCCTTTACTCTTCCTCAGATTTATGGCTTTTTTTCTTCACACACAGAGAGAGAAAGAGAGAGAGAGAGAGAGAGAGAGAGAGAGAGAGAGAGAGAGAGAGTCCTAAATATATAATTTTATTACATACTGCTACATATTGCTAAGCATACTGATTTGTTTGTTTGTTTTGTTGTGTGGTTGTTTTGGCTTTTTGTTTTATTTTAAATATATTTTCTTAATTTATTCATATTGCATTTCACTTGTTATCCCATCCCTTGTATCATCCCATTTCTCCCTCCCTCCCATTTTCCCCTTACTCCCCTCCCCTATGACTGTGACTGAGGGGGACTTCCTCCCCCTGTATATGCTCATAAGGTATCAAGTCTCTTCTTGGTAGCCTGCTGTCCTTCCTCTGAGTGCCACCACACCTCCCTATCAAGGGGACATTGTTTTGTTTTGTTTTTTTTTTGTTTTTGTTTTTTTTTGAGACAGGGTTGTGTAGCCTTGGCTGTCCTGAACTTGCTTTGTAGACCAGACTGGCCACATAGACTGACTTTTAACAGCATTTTTCAAATAACTCTTACACTGAATACGTGTTCAGTGACCCAACCCATGACTCACCTTACCAAACCAACACAACCTATGACACAGAACTTCCCACACTATATATTAAGTTGAAAGGGAGTCCATGCTGGAACTCATGACACATGGGCCATGAAAGACAAGACTTTAAGACCGTGAGTGTGTGCTTCCTCTGTCTAACCTTTCCCTCCTTGATAGTCTCTCTAATCGCCCAGCTCTCTTCATCCCTCCTGTTACCCACTTGCCATGAGTGATCCTTCTCTTG
This sequence comes from Acomys minous, assembly GCF_964271855.1. Taxonomy (NCBI): domain Eukaryota; kingdom Metazoa; phylum Chordata; class Mammalia; order Rodentia; family Muridae; genus Acomys; species Acomys minous. The sequence continues at coordinate 29,804,234 of NC_140487.1, forward strand.
CTGCCTTTATCTGAGTGTCTCAATTTAGATAATAATAACAATTGAAAGAAAAAAAAGATACATCTGTGATGGCTGATCCCTAGGAAGATTCAGCAGCATGTGTCTAAAAGTACTGCTAAGTACCTATCCTTTGGCAGATTGACAATGTAATTTTTAGTCATAAGGAATGATAGTGATTTTTACCCCTTCTGTCACCTTGGCACACAAGAATGCTTGCTTCTTTTGTTACAGGCAGCATTTGTCCTCAGCATCTGCACGCACAGCACAGGCCTTTGGAATTTCATTCTCTGAAGGCCTCTGTGTGTCTGGAAAGCTATTAGGTCTTGGGACTGTGATTAAGGTGAAGGTCAGTTTGACTATAACTTTTTATAGAGACTTTGAGAGGCCAGGTTTATTGCTTACCACGCTGTTCTAAAATGAAGTGTGTATCCTTTATAAGAAAACGCATCTTAGGGGGAAAAAAGTGTGATCTTTGTAAAAATGATGCAAGTTGCTTTAATAAAAAGGCTACAAAAAAGGGAAGCTATAATCTGCCCCCCTTTTCACTCTGACCCCATCTGTTGTAAATGAATAAAAGCACAAATTGGGTTTTATGCTGAAGACTTTAAAGTTAGTAGTGGTTTAAGGTCATAAACAAATGAAAACCAGAAGGAGACTTGGGAGCGCCGTGAACCTCTGTGCTGGGAGATGTGCTTCCACAAAGACACATCAGTAAGAAAAACTGAGAAATCAGTCGAAGAGGCTAGAGAGCTTGTCTGGAGCCTGTCCTGAGTATGCCTTCCTGCCTTTGGGGCAAGTGAAACTTGACCGAAACTACATAAAGATAAACTAAGTTCAGTTAACCAGTTAATTATTTATTTGTTGTTTGCAAAGATTTTCTACATTTTCTAGTGTTACAAGCCTTTCTTTTGTGAAATAAATTTCCAAACTGTATTTTTTTAATTATGTTTGCCCCATTTTTAACTTTTACTTATCCGAAGTATTATTTGTAAATACAAGTATTACTTGTAAATACAAGAGATAAGAAGTGTAACTCTCTCTTTATATGTATGTGTAAGTCCCTGTGTCTATGCATGTCTGTATTGTTGTGTGCTGGTGAATGTCTTTGTGTGCCTCAGTCTGTGTGTGTGTGTGTGTGTGTGTGTGTGTGTGTGTGTGTGTATGTGTGTGTCCTGCATTTGTATAGCTCTATGTGTCTGTGTGCAAGAGCTGTGATGAGAGTCGCTTAAGGCATGTAGCTTTCTCTCATTAAAAAGGCATTGTGAAATTTGGTGCAGGCTCATCTTTAGAGCCTTTCCAAAGAAAGCTTTTCAATGCCAGTAACTTTTCTATGCATCACTCACCTTTATTTCTTCCATGTGTGCACAAGTGCACAGGTGTGTCAATCTGACCTTGTATATGCTAGGCAAACACTTTACCATTAAGCTGCATAAGCAACCCAAAAGTTGCTAACTCTAAATAGGTTCAAAATTATTTTTTAAATTTGTATTAATAAATAAAATAGAACAATCATAGAACGTGATTTTCTTATACCTAAGTGTTTTAGCTCATGATAACACTGTGTCTAGATTCTTGTATATAACTGGTTGGGGTGAGTAACTAAGATGTTTGAAACAGGACAGAGGGTCAAGCTTCCCACTGAGAAGCCTGGGAGTAGATGAGGTTTTTGAAGGTACCATTCCTTCTACCTGGAAAGGCCCTTGCTACTAATTTTACATTTCTCTCCTTGCTTTACTCTTCTAGCAATGTACACTTTTAGAGCAAGATTTGCCTCTTGACACAGCCAGAACGTTTTCAAAGGCTGTGTAACCTCCTGAGAAATGGCATGGCCTGATGTGGACATTTATCAATTCAAATGATGACTAAACTGAGTTGAGTTAATCTAGGTCTTGTTATTGGTTATTGATCACATTACCAGTTGTATTTTTTTGTTTGTTCATTTGGTCGGTTAGTTGTTGCTTTATTTTCTTTTCCTACTTCTCATCTTACTTGAAAAAGCAGAAACTAGCCTAGAGCAATATGTCTGGAATCTCTCTGTCTCATTGCCTGCTATCATATAATTATGGCCTCTAGGTTCAAAGGTTAGTCTAGGATCTGGTTGCTGAATTTTGACCTAATACTTTTGTTTTCCTAGAGGTAGGTGGGTTAAAAAAAATCCACATTGGACCATGAATATTGATATAGCATGATTATGTAAATGTAGATTAAGCAATTCTAAAACTTAGACAAAGATGACAGAAAAAGTTTAATTTTAAAAATTGATTAGAAGAATACTATTTAGCTTATGAAAAAGAAACTAGATAACGTATACTTTAACTAGTAAATTTGGATTAAAATTAAATACTAAATAAAATAAATTATTTCTTAAGAAATGTTCAGGTATTTAAGATGATGAGAATTCTGATATTATTTCCAACTGAAGCTACAAAGATGAGATATGATAGATATTGATTTACATTCAGAGTTTTAGTTAGGAAAAATGTTTTCTTCAAGGTTGCCAAACGGCCAAATCACTATGAATGTAACATTTATATAATTCCTATTGTTTCTTGTTTTATCTTGCTGTAGGTAGTTTATCGAATATATGTGCAAAAATATAAATGTATATGTAAAAGAAGAAAAGCAAGAAAAACATATTATTTACTTAGTGTGTGTATGCATGTGTGTACATGTGTGCAGGTATGAGTGTTGAATGCCTCCATGTGTATAGCGGCTACACGTCAACATCAGGAAATTTTTTATATGTTATTCATCTTATTTTATGAGGCAGGGTTTCACATTGGCACTGGAATTCATGGACTGGTTAGGGACTACTGTCTTCAGAATCATAAATTCTCACCTCAATGAGTTCTGGAGTCCTCAGGCTTGCATGGTAAGAACTTGGCTAACTCGTCCAGCTGCCTAGCACTGGTATACTATTTTAAACTGACAGCTAATCAGTATTGAAGCTATACTCTTTATCCTCTGTCTCTCTTATGTCACTCTCCACTCCTCAGTAGATGGCTCATACTCATCTCTCCAGTAGAAGAAGGGTTCTGATGTACTTTAGGTAGCATAAGAGGAAATATGGGAACAGTCACAGGTAGAAAACCCAAAGTGAGTTGGAGGAGAACAAATAACTGAACCACAGATGACCAGTTCCAAAGTTCAGACCACTCACAACCACAGGCCTGAGCCCAATCTTTATAACTATGGTAGAAAGAGAGTATCTAGTCTATAAAGTTTTTTTTCTCATCTCCACAAGTATGCTGTGGAATGCCTGTACATGAAGGTACATGGGTATCCATGCACACACACCAAATACAATACAATTTTCTTTCAAAAGGGATGACTTGCTGGTTTGCACACACATTAAGGTCATCAGAAAACTGACACATCTTCCTGAGGTATCATATGACTCATCAAACATCCATCCAAAACAAAAGATGAATGACCATTTGGGTCCTGTGAAACTCATTGCTGTTATGTCATCTGACAAAGGGGATGAAGAGTCCTTGGAAGAGTCTAAACAGAATCTCAGGACTAACGAAGCCTTGGATCTGCTCTCCTACAGACACTTCATGATGTCATGCAGTTTAGGATGTACATTCCATTAGCTTAAGAAAGGCCTTCCCTAGCTCCTTAGACAGGGTACAAAGTTGCCAGTTCGCATCAGTAGAAGACTAGCTAGCTAGAGTACATGCCTAGAACCCAAGCAACTGGAAAGTTGAAACTGTACACGTGTGAATCTATGGCTATCTTGAGCTACAGTACATTTGAAACCATCCTGGGCGACATAAGAAGACCTTGTTTAAGAAACCCTTAAGAATTGCTGGGCACGGTGAACCCTTCAGGCGATCACAGCAGTCGAGGCAGAGGCAGAAGGACCAACGTTTAAGGTCATCTTCAGGCACAAATGAGCTTTGAGACCATCCTGGGCTACATGAGACTTTATTTCTGAAACCAAGCAAACCTATAAATGAATAAAATAAGGAAGAGAAACCACTGTTCTGAAAAGCAAATCTAGATGTGCAATCTTCCTGGGTGCTGATGGGGGGTAGTATGCAGTGCTGCTTGTATATCTCCAAATGAAAGAACAAATAAAAGCATACAATAAGTTTTAAAATTGATGAAAAGCTGATACAAAGCTGAGATAAGCATTGAAATTCACTGGCATTAAGAGGCTACTTCAGAAGGATCATTTAGATAAGCCTGCTCTAAATTCCCATACGCTTTTCTAATTGGAAAAAGTTATGGGCTCTCATCGCATCACAGGAGCTGCATTCTGATTTCAGGGTTCAGACAGTGACCTTGAGGAGGAAGGCTGTGTGGCTAAAGCCCATGGAGAAGGAAGCGCTACCAAAACGGAGCTGGGAGCACAGTTCAGAGTCCCATAGCTAGACTTAGAATGGCACCCTGAAGCAGCAGGTTCGGACACTCCTAACCTTCCCTGTTTGGTTTTATATGATTGAATTTCCACTGTTTTCCAGAAATGGACAGCAATAAAATCAAGGAGACTGGACAGGGGAGTAGTCTTCCAAATTAGTCAGGAGATCATTACTTGCGCCAGAGGAAAAAGAAAATGAGCTAAGTTAAATAAATTCTAGGTATTTTGGGGGCAATATAAATATGTATTCTCTCTCTCTCTCTCTCTCTCTCTCTCTCTCTCTCTCTCTCTCTCTCTCTCTCTCTCTCTGTGTGTGTGTGTGTGTGTGTGTGTGTGTGTGTTGTGTGTGTCACAGCACTCCCCACAAAACAGTTATATGCATTAAGTGTATGGAGACATCAGCATCAGGGGTCAAGTAGGCTGGGGTCAGAATTTTTCATACTTTTGTAGTCTTAAAATGCTCACAAATAAATTTGGTGAATATAGAGCATATGCTCTGATCATAATGGGTCTTTAGTAAGTGTGGAATTATTCTCCCCCCAAATATTTTTCTCCCCTTCTCTGGACAAAAAAAAAAATAGTGGATAGGTGATTATGACTCACTGCACACCCACTCTCACAATTCAACATTTTAATAATAGACATGACCCACAAAAGAGTATACTCCTGGCTAATACCTTCCCAGTAGAATATTCTTTGATAATTCACCATGTAACTTTTCTGGTTGATATTTTACCTGTAAGCAGTATTGGAGATTTTATTTCTTAAAAAGGTATACAAGTGTGTTTAAATATTTTAGACATATTTTACTTATTTGTTAATTTTTTGATGGAAAAGCATGTGAATGGTGATCAGAGATCAGCTTGTAGGGTTGGTTTTCTTCTTTTATAATGTGGGTTTGAGGATCAAACTCAGATTGTCAAGGTTGGCAGCAAGCACCTTCACCCATAAAAGTGCTTTCAGTTACAGTCTCCATGTTAGGAGTTGAACTCAGACCTCAAACAGATAAATTGAAGTAAATTCTGCGTATGAATAAAGAATGATGACTGCAGCCAGGAATAAAGAAAATATTGTTGCAGAATATAAAATAACTGCCTTTATAAAGCAAGGAAGTAATGAAGTAATGTTCTTTGTGTTTGTTCATTTGTTTGTCTTTTCAAACTTATTTCTATCATAGTTTATTTGAGATTTGTACAGTGCTTTCAGGGCCAGGGATATTTTTCCTAATTCTACTTTTCCAAAAGAGAACAGAATATCTAGAATTTAAAAGTAAATGTTTTCTAATACTATCGGAACAAAGAAAATTTCTACCCAACTAATGGCATTGAAACTTCTCTATCACATATCTCCTATTGAAATGAAACTGTGTTAAAAGTCCTCCAAAGTCTCAGTGATATTATTATTAATTAGATATTACTTAATTATATGTTATATTAGAATTGTGTTGTTAGAAAAAATGAAATATTAATATAAAACCAAACCTTATGGATATTAAATGAAACTCACTTATCATCAATCCCAGGGGACCTGGGAGATCTGCAGAGCAATGTGGCAAAATTCTAATTCCCAAGCCTAAAAATCTGTAAAGTATTTCTTGTCAGGAAATAGAGTTCTTGATATGGCACTTTGTACTTTCACATATCAAACAACACCTTTCTTACATGGAAGAGTGTTTTGCTGTGTTTTAATTATAATCAATTACAGTTATGATTCAACAAGCACCACATCATATTACTAGGTAAAAGATTCAAAAACGAATCTGAAGGTAAGCTGGATAATTTTTCTGCTTACCAGATTCTATTCCAAGTAACCTGTACATGCTTTGGTTATTTGACTCGAAAGTCTCCGAAGATAGAATCAAGTTAAAGGTCACAGGACATGGGTGTCGCTCCTAGTCTTCTTAATGTATGTTAAATATATCCACATGCATCTCTACAGAGAAAAAACAGACACATGCAGAGAAGTCTAGATGAAGAGTTTGAGGATGGATGCTTTCATGAGCCAAGGAGCAGGTTATAACCCCAGTAGGAAGAAAAGGCAAGCCGCAGATGATCCCTGGAGGGTCCAGGGGGAGTGTAATGATTTCTGTTTGGTCCACTAATGCTGACATCAGCCTTCTGTCCTCTATAGCTGTGAAGGATGGATTTTTATCCTCTGAACACATCACCCATGAGTGATAATGTGTCCTAGTACCCACATACAATACAGATCGCTAATACTCCAGGCAAAACTTCTGAGTTTGCAAAAATAGATTTCTATACTAACCGGTAGGACATGATTTATTTCCCAGTTCTTGGAAGAAAATCTACTTTTATATCATGGGTGCATCTCTTAAACTCTAACTGAATTTGTTTCTTAGTGATGTATACAATTATACCATGCGTTCTGTTTACCATGCTCCATCCTCGCTAGTCTCTCTCCCACTTTCTTCACTTTCCTCCTTCCTACAAGTTTCTAGCTCACATTCATATCTAATTGGTTTGAATTTTCTTGATTATTGTGAAACCCGCTGAGTGACCAGGATTGTCTGTGTGGTCATGGGTTTCTATGGGCTCCTGTGACTGCTGCTCTGCATCTTCAGCAGGAAATATCACCACTTTCTCCTATTGTGACCACTGGCTAAAGACCATTTCTTCATTTCATTTCTGTTCTTATCCAATCCATTGTGTGTTGCCTAGGCTACTAGGTGAAAAGGGAGAATGTTGATTGTTCAAGGTCAACATTTTGGACTATTTTTCACCAGAAAATCACACCCTTTGGAGTCACATAATCCCTGAAGGAGACTACATCTATCACGGCAAGGAAAGGATTCTTGTTAATCTCTGTAGTAAACAGTCTCAAGAAGAATTGATTTGTTGGCTAAATACAATCTGATAACACCAGTCACTATTCTTAACACTCCTGTTTGCTTCTGGATAATTATGTTGACTTACCCCCTTTACTGGATGGGATCCAGGACCCTACACACCTCATTTATGTGAAAGTCCATGCTGGATCCAGAGAGACCTTAGCGTCCTTACTACAGCTCAGATGCCTCTGGTATCTCTGGCTCTAAATCTTCTCGAAGAGAATACTACTCTCACATGTTGTATATTTTGTCCATGGACCTGACAAAACAATAATTCAGAGCACACTGTTGCAAAGTAGATATAGCAAGATGGCACAGGAGGATTTAAAGCAGCCCATTTGGGGTATTGGCATGTGATACCTTAGCTAGAGAATTCTCCATAAGTGAAGGAGCCCTTCGGAGTTCCCGACCCATTAAGAAAAGGCAAACAAAGCTTAGATTGATATTTTATTTGTATTTAAGTCTCTTTTTAAATTTTAATTATGTATATGCCTGTGTGTGGATATGTACATATACATGAAGGCGATTTTGGATGCTAAAAGAAGGGATCATATGCCCTGGAACTGGAATTACAAGGGTTGTTAGCTACCCAACTTGGGTGCTGGGACACAAACTTAAGACCCCTGCAAAACTAGTAACTAACAAGTTCTGACCTAATTCTCCAGGTTGCTAATTTAAATGATAGAAGAGTTGCTATTAGAAACACTGCCAGAAATAAGAAACAGAAAGAAAGATTTTGTTTTGAGGAATGAAAATAAACATTAAATAATAGTTCCCAAGAAGATACTGTTGCGACCAATGAAGTGAATGGTTGCTTTAAGTAAATTATCAAACCACTAAGAGAAAAATGAAGGGTCCTATATCTTAACCAATGATGGCATTCGTATTTGTTAGTTGATAGTGGTCATGTCATACAATCTTATTAAATACTTGTTTTATCTTTTGTGAATGCGCACAGGATGAGTGAAGGCGTACGCCATACATAGAGTAGAATCTAGAATGCTGGAAATCTATGAGAGTCACGGTGGCTCTTTATCTTTCCTTTCCCCTTTGCTTCAGGGCCTCCTACCACTCTTCTAACAAATAGCATTTCAATTCCCATGATATTTTGTATTGGGGTCACATGCTTAATGATGGAAATAGTTGTGAAATGAAACTCAAGGAAGTAAAGCCAATTCATCCTATCCCAAACGAGTTGTCAGAATTATTACAAAAGCTCGGACTCTGTTACAGCAATGTCCGAAATGACACAATTCATAGACACGATTTAGATTTTAGTGATGAAGTTGTCAAGTCCACGCTTCTGAGGAGCCTCAGGTACATATCTAAGAAATAATATTAAGGAGTCTGCTGAAAACTATACTTTTCTGCCATAAACACCTAAGAAGAAAGCACTTCACTTCCCTAAGGCACAGTGAATAATAGATGTCTGCAAAAAGAGTTACCTAAATTCCTAGGATACCAGAGAAGGAAAGATCACTGAACAGAGAAGAGGGTAATTTTGTTTGGTTTTGACATTTTTTTTCCAAGTCTTTGATCTGTGCCCTGGCATCTTCATTCCAGGCAGTAGAAAATGCATCAAAAGAGAAAGACTGAAAAAGATTTAAAGATGTGGACCACTTACTAGCATAGGTAAGTAATTTTTGGTGGTTGATAATATCTGTCATCTAACCTGCAACCTATTAAAAAAGAACTAGTTTTGTATCTTTTCCTCTGTTTTATGCCTCACATTTTAATACTTGGCTTTTCTGTAATCTCAAAGCTTTCTTACATGTCTCAGGCAGCCCAAACAGAACTCATTTTCTGCACTTAAGCAGGAATATTCTCTATTAATAGACAGTTTTAATACTCCAGGTAGGTTTTTCTGTTGTTCAATCTATGTTAAGTTTCTGGGGTTCTCAATGACATACAATGCACATGTGCAAATGGTTCATTCGTGGATTCTGTTTTACTAAATCCAGACGTTATCCTTAATCTAAAATTGGAAGAGAAAAATAGGAATACTAAATTATGAAATGCAAATTTTTTACATTGTTATAATGTGAAAATTCAATTTAATTTGAATTTCAACTTTAGCTACCACAAATCCATCTTGTGTAATTTAGACTTTCTTTCTCTTTCATGTTTAGTAAAAATATTAAATATGTCCTATGACATTTTATCTGCTTTGGTACTTGGAGAAGATAGGCAATGTTCTCTAAGAATACTTTTTCTTGTAGTGTCCTCAAATTAGAGAGTCTCATATTAGTAGATACTTTTATATTCAATATGTTATTTAATTTCCATAATAACTCCCCTCAAATAGTAATACTTATTTAGAATGAGCAAACTCATTGCTATAATTCAATGAGACTTTGGAATTTGAGATTAGTTGATTCTTCCATCATGGTTCAGGAAGAAGGCGCTGGAAATCAAGCCAGGTGTGATAGTGAATACACTCAGGAGGCCAAAAGGTAAGGAGCTGCCTAACTTAGAGCCCAGTCTAGTCTAAATAGTGAATTTAAGGACAGCTTGATATTCAAGAAAATCCCACCTAGAAATAGAAGAGAGAGAGAGAAAGAAAAAGGACACTGAAAGGAGAAAAGTGAAAGGAGAGAGGAGAAGAAGAAAATAAGGAATTAGAAACACAAGAAAAATTTTTCCACCAGATTTTACCTCGATGTGATAAAATTTTGGGAAATGTTGATTTTGAGTCATAGTTTCAAATGCTTCATGTAGGTGATTCCATTGTACTGAATCTGAAGCAACACAGAATATCATGAGATCATGATCCTATGACAGAAGTGACTCATGTAATGGTGAACAATAAGCAGAAAGATTGAAAGAGACTAGAGATAATGCACAGATTTCCAAAGGATGCCCTGGAAAATTATCTCAAAAACATTATGATGGGCGGATCTGAGCCCAAGGGTCCTTCTCAAACTATGGCACCATGCAAGGAAATTATGTGCAGTAAACTTTGAACCCCTACCCAGATCTAGCCAATGGACAGGACATTCTCCACAATTGAGTAGAGAGTGGACACAGACTTTCACACGAATTCTGGTGCCCCATATTTGACCATGTCCCCTGGATGGGAAGGCCTGGTGGCACTCAGAGGAAGGATAGCAGGCTACCAAGAAGAGACTTGATATCCTATGAGCATATACAGGGGGAGGAAGTGCCCCTCAGTCACAGTCATAGGGGAGGGGAGTAAGGGGAAAATGGGAGGGAGGGAGGAATGGGAGGATACAAGGGATGGGATAACAATTGAGATGTAATATGAATAAATTAATAAAATATATTCAAAAAACAAGAGTCCCCCTTCTACGTACTTCATACCAAAGTTATATTATAACCCCAGTAATGAATTAATTCATTGATGAATTCACAGCTGTCAAGATAAACACTCTTAGAAACCCTATTGGCTGCCTAAAACGCCTTTGAATGCATGAGATTTTGAGGCACACTTTATATGTAAAGCAGTACCTGATTGTGTGTTAAAGGCTCAAGAAGAAAATGCACGCATTACTATAGTACAGTATCTGTTTAGAATGACATGTGTCATCTATAAAACATAATAATAATAATATAATTTTAAAACTTCAGAAAACATCAGTTCATTGAAATTCCATCCTTCCCATTCTCCTTTCTGGCTTATGTGTGTTTTTGTTATATTCAAAGTGTTCTTTAACCAGAGCCCTCCCTGGGACACCTTGCATTTGGAGTAACAAGAACACTGAAGTTCTTATTCTAGGTACAGATGACTTTCTTACTCTACACGCAGATGACCTCTGTATGTTTCCTTTACAACAGTCTCCACAGAACTTCAAGGCAGAAAGCCCTGTGTTTTAGTGCTTCATACAACGCTTGTCACCTGCTAGAACAAAACAATGGACGTGTAAAAGAAATTACCAAAGCATAGTATGGCACAGTCAAATACGGTTTTACTGTTTTGTTTTTGTTTTAGTGAGGACTTCTCTGCTTTAGATCAAACCCAGTGCTTTGCTCAAACTGGCCAATTACAAGGTAAAGCAAGGCATGTTTTAATATGAAAATCTTTAAAAAATTTTTAAGGGTGTACCTATTAAAATTAACTAATAAGTCTAGGTAACATCTTTCTTCCTCTGCATTCCTCTTTCCCTTGAGCCTCAGATTGGTAATTTTCAATTGTTGCTGTTTAAAGAAGTCATGATCACACATAGTGCATTGAAATCCTTGGCTGAAAACACAATCCCTGATTCTCTTGAAGTCCTCCAGCTCATTGCACAGTACACCCACAACAGCACAACAATGCATGAGACTACTGTGTCCTCTTATGTGGTCTTGATCATGGCATGCTAGGGACATAAAGCAAAGAGAGCACCTCCTTAATTGATCGTATGGAAGTTCAAGAGCTTTTCTTAGCTGTAATTCAGAAACCAAGAGGCTACGATCTAAATATACACATTTTTAAGATATTCATTCATTCTGTTTTCTCTTTATTTACTTATCATCACAAACACACCCTATGTTCAGCATGCAATTAAATAGTTACCAGCATTTTGAGGTTGAGGCTTACAAAGTATTATAAAAAACGGGGCAAAAAAAATGATAAAGCCCTCTTCATTGTAAACAATTTACTGGAAACTGAAAATCTTCGCAGTAGAGAAAGAACATTATATATGACAGAGTCTTCCATTATCACTCTGTGTTTTGTTATTGTGATGGTATTTCATAATTGAAAATTTGAAATAATGAAATATAAACATCAGCATTTAATTACCTTATGTTAGTCACAGCAATTATTTTTTCATTTAGTAAATAGAAATTTATAAATGAAGTGCTTTTTACAAGACAATTGTGATATAGCTCGTGAGGTTTACATGCCAATGATTCATTCTCTGGAATATCAACAGCATTTTTGATGTGAAAAAAATGTTAGTTGTGACATTTGATATCTGGTTAAATAAACATCTGAACATTTTATTACAATTATTTTGTATTGTTATCACCAATACTGAGTGGATGATGCACTGCCCCTGTGCATAGGTAGTATTCAATCAAAGTGCTTTCATATATAGGTCAGGTTTTGTAGGAGTTATCTGACCACCTCAATCTTTTAGCTACTATATTTGTATTTATAATGGTAATCATGGCTCATGAATTATCTTACAATTTATTATATCTAGACTTTGCATAAAATATATTTAAATGCATTTAAGAAGATGATTAGAAAATTCAAACTATGAAGTGAAACATTCACCTGTAAATTCTCACTTTAGCTAATGACCTGTTGAGTACATCAGGCTTGAGTTCATTTGCTATGCAAGCGTCTATAATTCTTTCTGATTATTTAAGAGTTGAGTTCTCAAGTTTGTTGTGTGAAGTAAAATGATCTTGGATTCAAGATGACTGTGGTTTGTTGAGATTTGTTGTCCACCTACAATCAAGTAAAAGAGAGAAAAGAATAAGAAAGAATTTCTAGATTCAAAGCAATAAGAAATGAAAAAAAAAATACAAAAACAGCAATAAAGACATCTAAAATCTGAAGAACATGTAACAGATAATTCTGGCATTTTAAGTGAGACTGTGTTTTCTGATAAACAGAATTTTTGCATACTGTGGTGATTTGGGAAAATGCCCCTAGGCAATGTGGATGCTTTCCTTTAAATAGCATCAGATTTGAGTGGGAGAGGAGGTGGATTTCTGAATTTGAGGCCAGTATGGTCTACAGAGCAAGTTTCAAGACAGCCACCGTCAATAATACACAGGAAAAAAAAAAAAGCTTTCTTAAACATAAAACAAAATAATGGCTTCCATTGGCTCATGTATGATTAGTGATTAGGGAGTGACACTACTTGAGCAAGAATAAGAGATACAGCCTTGTTGGAATAGGTGTGGCCTTGTTGAAGGAAGATTGTCAATGGGAGAAAACTTTGATGTTTCAAAAACCCAAGCCAGACCCAGTGGCTCTTTTCCACTGCCTGCTGCAGACCTTGCTGTAGAACTCTCTCCTCCTTCCAACAGCACATCTGCCTGTGAGCTACTGTGCTCTCCCCACATGATGATAATGAATTAACACTCTGAAACTCTAAGCAAGCCCAAATCAAATGCTTTCTTTTATAAGAGTTGCTCAAGTTATGGTGCTTCTTTAAAGCAACAGACTACTGACAAACAATGTGTAATTTTTAATTATTTTTCCTTTTAGAGTCTTCCACGATCATATTCATTGATTCACTTGTTCATGCATTTTGATATGCAAATACGTCGTGTCCTTAAGACATCTGAGTATTGTCCATTGAGGCACTGGAAAATACTCAACATCAAATTTGTTCCTTTTATTCACAGAAGCAATGTTTCCTAAAAAGACAAGATGTCTCCATCAAATCTCTCCCCCTTAGAGCTCAGGAAACCAGGGAAGAGTTGGCAAGAAGAGTGTAAGGTCTACAGGGGGTGAAAGGCACCAAGGAAACAGTGTCTAAACACAGGAGGATCAACATACACATGACCACACAGAACGCTGGCAGCATACACAGGGCCAGCATGATTCTCTACCAAATGGGATCCCACAACTAAAAATAAAACTGTCCACACATTTCCATTCCTAACCCAGAAGTTATCTTAAAATAATAGGGTCCTACAAATCAAAACACTAGATTTTGGGATTTTTTGTTTTTTTGTTTTTTGTTTTCTTGCAAGGGAATCTTACTGGGGAAACAAACTACTCTAAAGGATAGGCCAGATTCCCAACAGTATATAGCCAGCAGAAAGTGAAGTCAAGGACATCTTTGGAGGTTCTTTGCCTTATAATGTTGTATTAGGATTTGTGTTGTTATGAGAATCATATGGTTGTGAATGTGTGTGTTTCTGTGTCTATATGTGCTTCTTGTGGCTTTTTTCTTTTTCCTTCTCTTTTTTGTTTTGTCCTTTCTAATTAATTTGCTTTTGTCTAACCTTTGTTTATTATATTTAATTTTACTATTGTCCTTTGAACACCTGTTTGCTTATTTTTTAAAAAAGAAATAGATCTAGATGGAAAAGGAAATGGGGAAAACTTGGTGGACCCTGGGGAGAAAAAAATGTAATTAGACAATATATTATAAAAAATCTATATTTGATTAAAAATAAAAGTAAATACATAATATATAAGAATAATCTCTGTATAACAATAAGAGCTTATTTTTAACTTTTCAATTAATAAAATCATATGATTTATGAACTATGTTGGTCTTTAGAACCATATCTGCAGTGCAGCTAAATCAAAATAATGCACAAATATAGATTACATGTTCTGGGTGTATTCCAAGGAGTGGAATAGCTGGGTCTTGAGGAAGCCCTTTTCCCATTTTTCTGAGAAAGTGCCAGTCAGATTTCCAAAGTTTTTGTACTCGTTTGCATTCCCACCAGCAATGAAGGAGTGTACCTCTCTCTCCATACCTTCACCAGCACGTGGTCTCACTTCAGTTTTTGATCTTAGCCATTCTGATGGGTGTAAGATGGAATCTCAGTGTCGTTTTGATTTGCATTTCTCTGATGACTAACGAGGCTGAGCATTTCTTTGTGTCTCAGCCATTTGATATTCCTCTGTTGAGAATTCTCTATTTAGTTCTGAGCCCCATTTCTCAGTTGGGTTATTTGGTTTGGTGGTGTTTAATTTCTTGAGTGCTTGATATATTTTGGATATTAGACCTTTAACAGATGAAGGGTTGGTGAATATCTTTTCCCAGTCTGTAGGCTGTCGCTTTGTTCTATTGACAGTGTCTCCTACCTTACAGAAGCTTCTCAGCCCCATAAGGTCCCATTTATTAGTTGTTGACCTTAAGGCCTGGGCTGTTGGTATTCTGTTCAGGAAGTTGTCTCCTGTGCAAATGTGTTCCAGGCTCTTCCCCACTTTTTCCTCTCACCGGTTTAATGTCTCTGGTTTTATGTTGAGGTCTTTAATCCACTTGGACTTGATGCTCTACCACAAACAGGGACATATGCTCAACCTTGTTCATATCATTCATAATAGCCAGAACATGGAAACAGCCTAAGTGTCCCTCAGTAGAAGAACTGATAAAGAAACTGTGGTACATTTACACTATGGAATATTATTCAACTATTAAAAACAAGGATTTCCCGAAATTTGCGGACAAATGGATTGAACTAGAAATGATCATAATGAGTGAGTTAACCCAGAAGCAAATAGAGACACTTGCCAAAGGGGCATGTTCCATGAAAGACTTTACTTACCAGGAAAGTCAGTCAGAGGGGAAGACATCCTATTGGGAGTTTAGGTGAGAGAAGCATGGGAGAATGGGGAAATACAAGGATCCAGAGGTTCCTGGAAACCTACAAGAAGAACATTATGAAGGGTGGATCTGGGTCCTGGGCTCCTGCTCAAACTATGGCACCAGCCAAGGAAAATATAGCCAGTAAACTTCGAACCCCTACCCAGACCTAGCCGATGGATGGGACATTCTCCACCGTTGAGTGGAAAGGGACGTCTGACTTTCATACAAACTCTGGTGCCCCAATTTTGACTATGTCCTCTGGATGGGGAGACCTGGTGGCACTCAGAGGAAGGATAACAGGTCACCAAAAAGAGACTTGATACCCTATGAGCATATTCAGGGGGAGAAGGTCCCCCACAGTCACAGACATAGGGGAGGGGAGTAGGGGGGAAGCAGGAGGGAGGGAGGAATGGGAGGATACAAAGCATGGGTTAACAACTGAGATGTAATAGGAATAAATTAAAATATTTTAAAAATGGACATAAAAAATGGATTACATGACATAGTTGTCATTTTGCGATGAGAACATTAATACACACCATGTCAGCACTTTTCAAAACTACACCTTGGTTTGTAGTCATATGGAGAGAAAAGCTCTTACAGAATAGGTATTGGGTTTCATCACTGCATAACGTCTCAGTGTGCAGTGGCAAACATAAAGTAAACAGCAGCGATCACACAATAAGCAAACATCACTCAAAGGTAGAAAAGTGACAGACCTGAGAAGCTGCATAAGAGTTAGAGCAATGTAATAGTATTTGTCAGTTTATTTCAAGGGGTAGAAATATCTATATACAATATTTGTAGATGTACCTGTGTTTTAACTTGTTTATTTTTCTTAGAGAAATTCATAAACAGATTCCATGGGTGAGGTTCTTTCAGTGACGTTCGTGAGACTGCCTTCTGAATATCCAAAGAATATGTTTTAAGTAATTTGGTCAAATGGTAAAAAACTTAACGCATCTGGTTTGATCTCATCTATCACACATGAATAAATGGAGACATTCGTCACTACGCACACAACAGAAATTGTGTTCTCCTATTGATATAATTAAATACTCGTAGAAGCCTAAATGTATAATAGCTTCCAGACCCTTTGTTTAATGCCAAAAATCAATGGCTCCGCTTCCAGTGAACTCGATAGCCATATGTTCTTAGTCAGAACCATCGTGAACTCTCTCCAGTTTCTAAACATTTATTGCTGGTACTGTAATAATAAACATCTTGCATTTATAAAATGTAATGTTGCCTAGAAATTTTCATTTTTCAAGAATGCATAGCACACTATCTAATGGCTCTCATATGGCCAGTATGCCCATGAACAATTTGTCTTCAGAGAGGAGTGTTAATCTGACACCTCAAGAACAGACCTGTTTTCAGAGGGAGTTTAGGAAAAGCTCGAAATATTCATGGACTTCAATAACTACTGAAAATCCTAGTGAACTGTGGTGGGGATTACTCAGAGTTCTGGCTTACATTACTTCTACATGCTATCTTTTTCTTAAATAAGAGTTAGTAGAGATGCTAGTGCACTATTCTTGACTTCTTGCCAAATATGTACATATCCTATATATGTGTATATATATATATTTAATATAAGTGTGCATATGTAAAATCACCCTAATAATGACATTTACAGTCCAGTTGTTTTGTTTTTCATCTGGACTCAGAGGTAGGGTGTCACAGTAGTGCACTTTCTACTTGTTGAACCCAGTTGCCTGTGCCAATTCCACAGTAATGAGGAAAGAGATAAATATAGTCTTTGGACATAAACACTGTGGAGGAGAGGCAAATACTGACCTCTAAAGACAAATATAAAACTTTTACTTCAGGTAAAGGATACTATGTTCAATATTTGGTTTATCAAAGAAGCTACGCAGAATGAGAGGCATTATCAGAGAAGCTTCACCCTGCAGACATGGAAGCAAATACAGAGGGCCACAGCTGCAAAATGTGCAGAGACTGAGATACCTAAGTGAGACAAGGAGAAAGGAGGAAGAAAGAATGTTAGAGTCAGAGGGGATGGAGTACACCAAGGAACAGTAAGGCTGAGGAACATAGGAGCTCAGAGAACATGAGGCAACATGCACAGGATCTGCATAGGTCTGCACCAGGTAAGATTCTTTTTTTTTAACCTTCTTTTTTTAAATATATATCATTAATTTATTCATATTACATCTCAATTGTTATCCCATCCCTTGTATCCTCCCATTCCTCCCTCCCTCCCATTTTCCCCTTACTCCCTTCCCCTATGACTGTGACTGAGGGGGACCTCCTCCCCCTGTATGTGCTCATAGGATATCAAGTCTTTTCTTGGTAACCTGCTGTCCGTCCTCTGAGTGCCACCAGGTCTCCCCATCCAGGGAACATGGTCAAATATGGAGCACCAGAGTTTGTGTGAAAGTCAGACCCCATTCTCCACTCAACTGTGAAGAATGTCCTGTCCATTGGGCAGATCACGTAAGATTCTTGATCTTAAAGGATAAGTGAACAGCAAAACCCCTCTCTAACTGAAAAGCTAGCTTCAATGGATGACCAATTACAACTGAAAAGCTCGTTCTCTCCAATGGAATCTCCCTGGGAAAACAAACCATTCAAGTGCATGCCTCATGCCCAGCTGTACATGGCCAACAAAAAGGGCTTTCAGTGTCATTCTTTGTTTTGTGGTTTCCAGGGCATTAAAAAACAACAACCCTTACAGGTCTTTTATGTATATTTTATGCCTTGCAGGTTTTTGTTTTTATTGGGGCGGGTGGGGGGATCCCTGTGTGTTGGAACTTATGTCTCTGCTTTATATGTATTCCATTTACTTTTACTTTTTTGTACTTTTTAATGTATTATTATTTATTATTATTATTTAGATATCTGTATCTTTTGAAAGTGAGTCAGAAGGATTATGGATTCAGATGTAAAGGAAAGGAGGGAAGATCTGCTAAAAATTGGGTGAGGAGAAAATATAATCAAAATATACAGTACAAAAAAATATATTTTCAATAAAATAAAAATAGGAAGGAGAGGGAGAATTCTTACCCTGTCACAACACTTTTGTTGATTCTTCAACTTTATGTTTGTAAATATGGAAATTACTCAGAAATTAATAAATAAGCTAGCTATCAAAAAGACAAAAAGTAAGATTTGTTATAGGATTATTCTACTTGAAAAAATATAGGAACTCATTTGAATAGAGTAATAAAAGAGTGCTTCCTATAAAATGATTTAATTTATGATAAATTGTGAGTTAAAGCTTGAAAACACAACAAGTGACCCTCACACGTGAGGCCCTTACTATTCCAATTTGCTGCGTATTATCCATCTTCTCATTTTCAGATGGCTTGACTGAATCTTGGATATTCACACCAGTACTCTGACCTAAAACAACCTCTGTATAGGTAAAAGGATAAAATAAAATGAAAGAGATGTGCATCTGGAGCACACAAAAATTTTGCTTATTTTCTTAAACCATGTTTCTTATATAAGAATAAGATATTGTCCAGTTATTGACAATGCTTTTTTAAAACTCCAATAAGTGTTTAATTTTTACTTTAAATAAATGACTTTTCATATTGAAAACGCAATGATGCCTCTCACCAAAGTTGTTCAAAATTTTAATTTCCAATGCAATTATTATTGTTATAATTCTAAACACAAGCAAATAAAAATCATTCTGACATTTCTCTGATTGTCAAAGAAATATTTAAAATAGAAATAACTTTTCATAATTTGAGTCTATGTTCACTGGTGTATATAATGTATATATGTGAATATATATATACATATATATATATGTTATTACTTGCAATTTGCCTACTAACATTTCAACAGAAGCAAGAGGATTCACTGGACTTCAAATGTTCCTTTTACTCTTTCAAGATCTGTAATGCCTACAGTCCAGTGTCCGCAAATAAAGTGTGCATAAATTGCTGGGAGAAAACAGTGCAATTTTTCTTGGCACCATTGTGAGAACAGAGAGTTCATTGAGCATTGAGAAGGACAGTCATTATGGATTCATTTCTGTGAATTTGTCAATCTTTTAAGACATTTCCTCCTAATCTAAATTTGCTTAGTGCTTCAAAATTTAAGCCACTCCAAACAGAACTTCCTTTAGTTAGTAAGTAAACTATGAATATTAGAGCAAAATTGAGAGTGATTCTTTGAGCTATATGTAGTTTTAACGTACTTTTTATAGGTTATATACACATATAAGCACATATATATGTGTGTGTATATATATATCAATATTTATGCATTTACATAAAAACACACATTAAATGCATGATATAGAAATATACAGTTATACATATATACATATATATCATTTTCAAAATTATGGAGAATTGGGAATGTAATTATAACATTTTCTTTCCCATACAACTCTTCCTCCTCTGCTTTGAATTGATGGCCTCATTTTTCATTGATTACGTTGGCAGACTTATATGTATTTGTATATACAATTTTATTACTAAATATAGACTTTTGATTTCATA
Organism: Acomys minous; assembly: GCF_964271855.1. Taxonomy (NCBI): domain Eukaryota; kingdom Metazoa; phylum Chordata; class Mammalia; order Rodentia; family Muridae; genus Acomys; species Acomys minous. Next base: position 29,824,166 of record NC_140487.1, read on the forward strand.
TAATGTTACTTGTGTGTGTTTGTGTGTGTGTGTGTGTGTGTGTGTGTGTGTGTGTGCATTCATAGCTGACAGTTTGGTATTGAAGAATCAATGGGTGTGCTTTTTCCTCAGGATGACCACTCCTCCTGATGCCAATTTTTCTCAGTTGTGTCTGATACATCATGGCATTTTGCCCATCATTTTGATATGGTCATCCTTGCTTATCTCATGATTAGGTGGTCATGCAGGTAAGACTTTACAGGTATAGCTTCTGGGAGATATAATTTCAAAGGAAATTTCTCTGGCTCTTTTTATACCACCTTCTTAATATGCTTATTAGAGAATATGCTAGTTTAGTAAATCGACAACTATAGATTTTTATCCAATGATTATGTCTTCACAAGCACCTGGCATGATATGCCTCTTGTTAATTGGACCTTACAGAGTTGTTGGTTATTGCCAAAGGCATGCTACCTCTGCACCCTTATGGTTATTGTACCATGCCGGTCATTGATGTAGTTCATAGGGAACACAAGTAGGTGTGACTGCTGTTTGCTTCTCGCCATTAGACGCATATGTAGCATGAAAGCTAGCTCTCAGGAGAAGACATTCAGGTCAGGTCTACTTCAAGGCTCTCAGCCTGTTTCTGAAGTACATGGTGTATTCAGGCATAAGGACTTAGCTACTACTTCTAGGACACAGCTTAGGTTTTGAGACTCTCTTAGAAGGCTCTGCCAACAACTCCAGAGAGGGCTTCTCATGTTTGGTACTGAGAATTGTGTTAAGTGGTCTTTGATTCTTAGGAGGAAATATCGTCTCTCCAACTACATATGTATACTCTTACACTGAAATGCACGTAGTATAGGTTTTTTTCCTTAGGTAAATAGTTAATAGTATGATCCTTTGTAGCTTTTTCAACCATCTATATTTATAAATACCTATACTGTTATTTTATCGCCTTACCTCCTCCTGTAGGTACCTGCTTTTCCCTTCCCCCAAAAGACCCTTTCTGCCCATTTTCCCTGTAAGATCATTTTTCTTCTTTCCTTTTCTTCAATTATATGTATATGTTTATGTATATGTATACACACAAACGTGTGTGTATGAGACGATGATTTTTCAAGCACATAAACAAATTTAGACTGTTGTAGAAGAGCCTATACAAATAAAAGTTTACTCTGAAAATGTTTGCAATGCTCCATATAACTTTACATTATATAGTTATATTTTTACTTAAAGTCACAATTTTTCTTCTGGTGTTATGTAATCTTTTCTATTATTTATGTGACTATTGTTGTTAAAAGTTATAGATTGGGAAGTATTATAGATGTTTTATTTGCACCCAGTAGAAGATGAACTATTTCATATTTAACTATTAAGAGTTTCCCTGTATCAGATAAAGAAATAATAATACCTTAGAAAAACACAGAGCAAATATATAATATCTTACCACTAAATTTTCTGGAATAAATGTTATATATAATATTAAATTTCTGAGTGTCTCTTTTTAAACCTTTAAAAAAATTTTATACCTTACAAAGAATTTAAACACACATGTATTTACAAAAATAAAACCAATATTGTACTGTATGTATTGCTTTCTAATGGCTTGCTTGTTTGCTTTTTGTTTGCAGTTTATTTTTTTCTTTTTTTGTTATTTTTAAATATACATTTATATTATTTCACACATATAAAATAAACTACTTACAGCAAGAAGGACCATGAAACAATCAGGAATTATATAAATGTTACAGTCATAGTGTTCTGGCTATTTGTATTTAGCAACCTTGAAAAAAATCTTTCCTATCAATGCACTTTTAAAATTCTGAATATAAATCATGGTTTATTAATACAACATTAGCATCTTTTCCCATTAGTGTGGAAGTACAATAATATGTTATGACAAAGCAATGCTTATTATTTAACCATTATTCATATTTATGCTCTTTTAATCATTTTCATATCAGAAGCTGTAGCTATTGAATCTATTTATGCCTGGTAATCTGAATATTGATGATTTACTTCACTCATTTCTGTCTTTTGTATTAATTCTTAGGCATAGAAATTATGAACCAAGCAGAATTTCATTTTCTGCCTTTTTTGGCACCCTGTTCTGTATTAATACCATTTTATGTTACATACCAACAAACAGTGTTACTTATTTTGTAAGTATTTATATCACTAGAAAAGATAAAAATAACATTTAATAACCCATTATGATAATTTAAATAACTATATAAAGATACTATATAAATATATAAATGCTACATGTTGCATTTTTCAAATGACTTTTTGTATATTAAAAGACAGATATTTTATGTATGTATAGTTACACCCTGATCTTGCTTAAGCTCAAGAAATAAGTTTTCGTAGTTAGAAAAAGATGACAAACTTTGGAAAATTCAGACATCAAATGTGGGAACAATGCAATCCTTTTTAAAGATTTAGTTTGAATTTTTTTATTTTTGTGTGTTTTCCTCTATGTGTGTGTGTGTGTGTGTGTGTGTGTGTGTGTGTGTGTGTGTGTGTGTGTAAGGAAGCGAAAAGAGAATGACGAATCCTCTGGAACCAGAGTTACAGAAGGTCATGAAATGCACGGTACGGGTGACAAAAGCCACAAATTTTGATCCTACGGAAGAATAGTAAACACGGTTGACATCACCAACATCTCTCCGGCCCCAAGTGCAGTTTGTTTGGAAGGAGAAGTTGCCTTCTCTATTTTCAGCCATTAGTGAGCAGCAGCTGGTGCAACTACTAAGGGAAAATTCCCGATCTCCGATCTCCAGTTCCAATAAGGCTGTAACGTCTTTGCAAATGAATTACGCTTCTTTTTCAAAATCTGATCTATAATGTATCAGTAACTCTTAGGATTTTAGTATTTCCAGTATAAAGCAATACTTCAAACATAAGTCTATGCAATACACCCTTTACTACATTAGATTACTGTGTGCTGAGGAGACACATTTTTAAAGTCATTAGATATTTTTTACTTTGAACTCACTGTAAGTCAGTGTATTGTCTAAGTAAATTTGAGTGGAAATATCCACTCCATCATGTTTTCAAGTTGTGCTGAGGTATGTTAGAGAATAATGTAACTTTCATAATGATTAAGAAAGAGCTTATAAATTGTAGGCACTAAACACAGGGCAAAAGAATCAAAATATAATATTGTAAACTGGCAGGATACAAAATAAACTCAAAAAAGTCAGTAGCTTTCCTATATACAAATGACAAACAGGCAGAGGAAGAAATTAGAAAAATTACTCCCTTCACGATAGTCACAAGCAATATAAAATATCTAGGAATAACCCTAACCAAGCAAGTGAAGGATTTATTTGAAAAAAACTTTAAACCTCTGAAGAAAGAGATTGAAAATGACATCAGAAGATGGCGGGATCTACCTTGTTCATGGATCGGAAGAATCAACATAGTAAAAATGGCCATCTTACCAAAAGCAATTTACAGATTCAATGCAATCCCTATCAGAATACCTACAAAATATTTTGAAGATATTGAAAGAACAATTCTCAACTTCATATGGAGAAACAAAAAGCCCAGAATAGCAAAAACAATCCTATATGATAAAAGATCCTCTGGAGGAATCTCCATACCTGATCTCAAGTTGTACTCTAGAGCAATAGTAATTAAAACAGCATGGTACTGGCACAGCAATAGGCTAGTGGATCAATGGAATCAAACTGAAGACCCAGAGATGAATCCACACATATTTGCTCACTTGATTTTCGACAAAGAAGCCAAATTCATTCAATGGAAAAACGACAGCATCTTCAACAAATGGTGCTGGTCTAACTGGATGTCTACATGTAGAAAAATGCAATTAGACCCCTATTTGTCACCATGCACAAAACTCAAGTCCAAGTGGATTAAAGACCTCAACCTAAAACCACAGACATTAACCCAGTTAGAGGAAAAAGTGGGGAAGAGTCTGGAACTCATAGGCACAGGAGACAACTTCTTGAACAGAACACCAACAGACCAGGCCTTGACATCAACAATTAATAAATGGGACCTCATGAGGCTGAGAAGCTTCTGTAAGGCAGATGACACTGTCAAGAGAACAAAGCGACAGCTTACAAACTGGGAAAAGATCTTCACCAACTCTTCATCTGACAAAGGTCTAATATCCAAAATATATAAAGAACTCAAGAAATTAAACACCACCAAACCAAATAACTCAATAGAGAAATGGGGCACAGAACTAAACAGAATTCTCAACAGAGGAATATCAAATGGCTGAGAAACACTTAAAGAAATGCTCAACCTCCTTAGTCATCAGAGAAATGCAAATCAAAACGACACTGAGATTCCATCTTACACCCATTAGAATGGCTAAGATCAAAAACTCAACTGACACCTCATGCTGGCGAGGGTGTGGAGAAAGAGGAACACTTCTGCATTGCTGGTGGGAATGCAAACTAGTACAACCACTTTGGAAAGCTATCTGGTGCTTTTTCAGAAAAATGGGAATAGGGCTTCCTCAAGACCCAGCTATTCCACTCCTTGGAATATACCCAGAGGATGCACTACCACACAACAGGGACATATGCTCAACCATGTTCATAGCTGCCTTATTCATAATAGCCAGAACTTGGAAACAACCTTCGTGTCCCTCAATAGACGAATGGATAAAGAAACTGGTACATTTACACTATGGAATACTACTCAGCTATTAAAAACAAGGAATTTCCAAATTTTGTGGACAAATGGATTGAACTAGAAATTGTCATAATGAGTGAGTTCACACAGAAGCAAAAAGAGCTAAATGGTATATACTCACTTATATCGAGACACTAGTCCAACGTGCACATCCCCATGAAAAACTGTACCTACCAGGATAGTGGGTAAGAGGGGAGGTCATCCTATTGAGACTTTAGGTGTGAGAAGCCTGGGAGAAAGAGGAAATAGAAGGATCCAGCGGGTCCTGGAAAACTACAGGCGAGTCTGGGCCCTGGGGTCCTCCGCAAACTATGGCAACAGCCAAGGAAAAAATAGGCAGTAAACCTCGAACCCCTACCCAGACTAGCCAATGGACATTCTCCACTGTTGAGTGGAGAAGGAGATCTAACTTTCACACAAACTCTGGTGCCCCATATTTGAACATGTTCCTTGGATGGAGATGCCTGGTAGTACTCAGAGGAAAGATAATAGGTCACCAAGGAGAGACTTGATACCCTATGAGCATATACAGGGGAAGGACGTCCCCCTCAGACACAGACATAGGGGAAGGGAGGGGAGTAGGGGGAAGTGGGAGGAAGGGAGGAATGGGAGGATACATGGGATGGGCTAACAACTGAGATGTAATATGAATAAATTAATTTACAAAATAAAAATTAATTAAAAATATATAATATTGTATTATTTCACTGGTTACAAAACTTTTTTCTGTTTTTTATCTTTATTTATTTATTTATTATTGTGTATACAGTGCTGTGACTGCATGTACACTTGCAGGGCCAGAAAGGGATCAGATCACATTATAGATAGTTGTGAGCTATCATGTGGTTGCTGGGAATTGAACTCGGGACTTCTGGAGGAACAGTCAGTGCCCTTAACTTCTGAGCCATCTCTCCAGCCCTACAAAACTTAATAATAAGATAAATGGAGGTAAATAACATAACATTAACAGCACATTGCTTAATTTTTAATTAATTTTTACATATACATTTATATTATACACACACACACACACACACACACACACACACACATATATATATATATATATATATATATATATAATAAAGTACATACAGCAAGAACAATGAAACAATCAGGAAGTAAATAAGTGTTACATTCATAGTGTTTTGGTTATTTGTATTTGGCAACCTTGAAGAAAACATCTCTCCTGTCTTAGTGTGACTAAAATTCTGAATGTAAATCATATCTATCATATCACATCTCTACCAACTTAAAACATCTATCAAGTCCTAAAAACATCTTAATTTATAAACAACTAAGCTTAATTGTAAAATTAAACTGTCTGGTCTTCAGTCCCGTCAAAGACCTGAGGAGGAATAAAATTAATTACCTGAGTAAACAGGATGCTCAGGTTAGCAGCTTCTTAAATCAGGAGATGATGGAGAGTTTGCTGCCTGAACATCCAAGACTCTTTACAGTGTTGGAGCATCATCTTAAGCCTTCCGGCTCAATATATCTGACAGACATATTTGTGAGGCAGGGACTATTGAGGACTTGCTTACCCTTTCTGGGCAGTTGAGCCATCAAATCTTCCTGCATCCAAGCTTTCCCATTTTTAGGCAGAACTCTGCAAGTGGTTGAAGCAAAAACATTTTGTCTCCTGGCTGGTTTGCCACATTTGAAGCCATCTCCATAATGAGTCTCTTTGATGCCCATTATCCTCTTTGAGGTAGGCTGGATGTTACCAGGAGTTAACCTGACTTAGAATCCTTACAATAAAAGAAATATCTTTAAATTCAATATTCTGTAGGTCTATGAGATTTTTGAAGACCTTATCTAACTATTTTATCTTATCTATCTATAGAATGATATCTATCTGTTAAACCTAAGATGTATATTCCTGTAATATAAATAGGCTAGTTATTGACATGGCCATGATTTGATCTACTAAGAATTAACTTGTATTACTTAATTACCCTAAACACCCTGCAATAGTGCTTTCAAAGTATTGGAAGTAATCCTTGTATTATAATTGAGTTCAATGGGCACACTACCTCATATTAGAGTAGAAATATATATACATGTACATGCATATGTATAGTGTGTGTGATGAATAATCTGAAATTTGTATTCTATACCAACATATCACATCAATATATTAAATCCTATACCAGATCTATTCCCGGTGTGTAAGATGTTGCTTTGTTCTGTTGACAGTATCCTTTGCCTTACAGAAGTTTTTCAGTGGAGGTCCCATTTATTAATTGTTGATCTTAGAGCCTGAGGTATTTGGGTTCTGTTCAAGAAGTTGTGTCCTGTGTCAATGAGTTCTAGGCTCTTTCTCACTTTTTCTTCTAATAGCTTTAGTGTTTCTGGTTTTATGTTAAAAACTTAGAGCTACTTGGACCTGAGTTTTGTTCAGGGTGATAAATATGGATCTATTTACATTTTTTGATCAGCACCATTTGTTGAGGTTACTTTTTTTTCCCCATTGTATGGTTTTGGCTTTTTTGTCAAAAATCAAATGGCCGTGGGCGTGTCTATTTATTTCTGTGTCTTCAATTCAATTTAATTGATCAACAGGCCCATTACTATGCCAGTACTGTGCCATTTTTTATTAATGTTGCTCTACAGTACAGCCTGAGACCAGGGATGGAGATCCCCTGGAAGATCTTTTATTGTACATGACTGTTTTAGCTATTCTGGCTTTAACAATATACAGTGTTACTCATCCATTAGTGAGAAACAGGAAGACAAACATTGTACATGTGGATGATGACAGGATTCATGTATTTCTGGGAGTTTGTAATGTAGGGATTTTTTGCCTCACCTACAATATAAAGGAGGTGTTATTATCTTGGTTCCAATATGTATTTTTTCAAAGACAAGGGTGACTGTCCATTCTTGTAGCCTTGCAAGCTTTTTATAATCAGGTTAAGGTAGAGGTGCAAGGAAAACAGAGTTAACACTCTGCTCAGGGACTATGGCATATTCTCTATACTTTAAAAATAATTTTTATCATAAGTGAAGATGCTAAAAGTACTCAAAAATACTGATGTCCCTACTCATGAATATTTTTCCTAGTAGGAAAAAAGAGTTGAATTACTAGAGTAGAATTCTTATCTTCTCATTATTCTGCCCAGTAATTTTTTTCCTGATTTTAAAACATTTTGTTGATTTATGTAGAGAAATCATTGTTTTGTCACAGCCATTTGAGCCAATATAATTTCATAACTAACACTGAAAATGACTCAGCAAAATGACAGGTTCCAAAAATCCTATGTTCACCATATCCATTAATGTTGGCATACATTAGTGATACAGAGCTGTTGGCATTGATGAAGAGCTAAGAATTGTTTCTTATTTGCATTTGAGCTGTGCTCTTGGCTGTGCCTGATTAAGTGAGCATGTTTCTAATTACAGGTTTAAAACAAATAAAAATTCTGTAAACCACGAATGAAATCACTGCTTTGAGAGAAATTTGCATTATTTAGTTTATTTTGCAAAATGTGCAGCACTAATTAGTGGTTTACTCCCATAAAAGACATAATAAATAAATAGATTATCTAAGCAATAATTATTATTATCAGTTCACAAGTACCTTAATAGCATTATTTTTTGTTCACTGAAAATTTTTGTTTTTTTGAGACAGGGTTTCTCTGTGTAGCTTTGGCTACCCTGAAACTCACAATGTAGACCAGGCTGGCCTTGAACTCAGAAATCTACTGCCTCTGCCTCCAGAGTGCCAGGATTAAAAGACTCCACCTCCCAGATTTTACTGCACTTTCAATGGTTGATAAAATATCACAATTTCCAATAAAGCAGTTTGGGAAGACACCTTCTAGGTTTATTGTTTGTTTTTACATTGTAAATCCATTCATAGCCCACATTTGTCTATTATTTTATTTATGTTAGAATAAAATTTGTCTTTTAACATAGGATAACCACATTACAATACATAGACTGATCCACCAACCAAGGTCCATGCATAATGTGGACCTAGACACTCTGCTCAGATGTAGTAGATAAGCAGCACAGTCTTTTTATGGGTCCAACAATATGGGAAGTAGAGACTACTTCTGACATGGACTTTGGCCTCCCAATGTTCATCACTTCCCTCCTGGCAAGCTGGCCTTGTCAGGACACCGAGGAAGAGGACACAGGTAGTGGAGGTGATGCTTGCTAGGCTGAGGTCAGCTGTTAGAAGGGTTCCCCTTTCTGAGGACAAAGAGAGGAAGGGAGAGAGGATGAGGAAGAGTGGCTTAGGGAAGCTTTGAGGGAGGGGGTTACAATTGGTATGTAAAGAATTCAAACTGCAGAACAAGCAGGTAACTTATATTACTAATCCCACTACCTGGGGATAGCTCTGAGACTGGCTGAGACATGAATGTGTATGCATAGACAAGGCTTCTTGTTGGTTACAGAATACCTGTGACTTATTATTCGATGACATTCTTCAGACAGCAAGAATGAAGATTTGCCAATGTCTTTCTTCTGCTCATACTAAGAGCAGAGATCCACCCTTAATTGTTCTGCAACACTATACATTTATAATTTTTGGACTGTAAAATGCTTGTGAGAACATTCTTCTCAGAACAAAAGAACCAGACATTGAAGCTGGACCAAACCTGACAAGATTCCTTCATCCCAGCATGCTGGACACTGACATCATGCATCCTTCATGTTCTAGCCTCAGGCGCTGCAGTTGTTGTTCCTTATCAGAATAGGACAGCTTTGAAGAAAGCTTCCTATCAAAATTGGTCCAGTATTTCAGACTGTCCCACACAGGACTCCTAGTAAGTCTGGAATTTCTCAACATCTAGAAACTGAATCACAAATGCTATTTCTGCCTTGTTCAACCATGTTGCCCAAATTTTTTGGCCCCTACAAAGGTATTTTTTGCCCCAAATCAACTGGAAGAAACCTTAAGTGTACGATACACCACTTCCCCTAAGGGGGACTGGGTAGGATTTTGTTTACTCTCTTGGGCTACAGATGCTTATTTTCATTGGGAGTTGGTTGTACATTGTCATTGGTCTTATACAGAGAGAAATAGGTGGGACTCAGGGAGGTATCTCTTTTTCTTTATCATTCTTCCATAGGTATGGAGATAGGGGTTGAAAAGAAAGAAGAGAGTATATAAAAATATATAGGGATGATAGAACAAAAAGTAGATTATTGAATCTACTCCTCAACTTAAGGCACTAATTGTTACTTACAAGTTTATTTTTAATTCATTGGTATAGAATTTTGTATATTGATGCAAAATAAGTTTAATTTTGATACATTAATATAGAATTCTAATTTAAAATAATTTGTCCCATACATTATGTACATTTCTACTCTAATATGTGGTATTGTGCCCATATGACTCAATTATAATACAAGGTTTACTTCCAATACCTTGAAAGTGATATTGTAGGCTGTTTAGTATAATTAACTAATACAAGTTAATTGTTAGTTGATCCAAATCATGATCAATTCCTGGTCTATTTTTATCACAAGAATATATATCCTAGAGTTAACAGATAGATATGATTCTATTGATATATAAGATAAAATAGCTAGAAAACATTGTCAAAAGTCTCAGAGACCTACAGAATATAGCATTTAAATGTGTTTTTATTATTCTCAAGATTCTTTGACAACAAAACAGGTTAACTCCTGGCAACCCCCAGCCTACCTCAAAGAAGATGATGAGCATCAAAGAACCTCCTTATGGAGATAGCTTCAAATGTGGCAAAACAGACACTGGGCAAAGTGTCCACATTTCTGCCACAGACAGAATTCTGCCTAAAAATGGGAAAGCTTATATGCAGGCATAGTTGACAGCCAAAGTCTTCCAACACAGGTTAAACAAGTCCTCAATAGTTCCTGTTTCACAAATATGTCTGTCAGATATATTGGGCCAGAAGGTTGAAGATGATGCTCCAATGTTGTAGAGAGTCTTGGGTGACTATTCAGGCAACGAACTGTCTCTATCTTTTTTTATTTTGGAAGCTGCTAACCTTTATTTCCAATTCACTCAGGTAATTAAGTTTTATTCCTTCTCAAGTCTAGGATGTGGTTGAAGACCAGATAGTTTAGTCTTACAATTAAGCTTAGTTGTTTAGGGGTTAAGATGTTTTTAGATCTAGATAGATGTTTTATTTGATATAGATGAGATATGATAGATAATGATTTTCATTCTGAATTTTTGACTCACCAAGATAGTTTTCTTCAAGTTTTCCAAATACAAATAGCCAATTTGTAATCTTTATATAATTGTAATGTAATATTTATATAATTATAATATATAACATAATTATATAATGTAATATTTATATAATTCCTGATTGCTTCATGGTTCTTCTTGCTGTGTGTAGTTTATTTTATTTATGTGTAATAATCCAGATGTATATGTAAAAATAAATATTTAAAAAAAGAAAAAAATTGTTTTCTAAATAGAAATAATCTAATGCCTGAACAGTTTATTTGTAACTGATATTTTCAAATTATTTTATTTTTTCAGCTATTATGTTAAAAAAAAGTTGGGTTTTCAATACTTTTTTGTACTTAAGGAATTTATTCAGATTACATCTCAATTGTTATGTTCCTGTTCTCCCCTCCCTCCCTCTTTCACCGTATTCTCCTAACCTAGGTCTGTTACAGAAGGGGACCTCCTCCCATACCATATGATTACAGCCTATCAGGTCTCATCCTGGTAGCCTGCTTACCATTCCTCTGAGTGCCACCTGGCCTCCCCAGCAACGAGAAGTGGTCAAACAGTGGGCACCAGAGTCCATGTCAGTCCCTGCTTTCCACACAACCGTGGATGGAGAATGTGCTGTCCATTGGCTAGATCTGAATAGGGACTCTAGATTTACTGCATGCATTGTCCTTGGTTGGTACAGTATTTACCAGCCTTGATGGTCTTCTTATAGGTTTCTAGGACTCTCTGGATTCTTCTATTTCTCCATTCTCCCATACTTCTCTCATGTAGAGTCCCACTACAAAGTCTTAGCATTTATCCCAAGCTCCTGCTAAATGAAGACTTTCAGGAGACATAAATATTACTGTTCAATATTTTTGTGTCAATGTTCTAATAATAAGCCACTGTAGTTTAAAATATGATAATGTATTGTGATGACTGTGAGTCAGACTTGGTACATTTATCCCTCTAGTTTTAGCTGAGAAAGGAAAATTATCTTAAATATGTCAGTTACTGTCAAGATAAATTAGTATAATAATCATATTTAAATAATTATTATAAATTTTATTTCCAAGTTAAAGAGAAAGCAAAAACAAAAATTTTAATCTATAGCTTAAAGCTTCACTTGGATATACTTATATTTTTCTTTTTAAAATTTAATTAATTTATTCAGATTACATCTAAATTGTTATCCCCTCACTTGTATCCTCCCTTTCCTCCTTCCCTCTCTCCCTCTTTCATCCTATTCCCCTCCCCTAGGTTAGTGACAGAAGGGGATCTCCTCTCTTACCATATGGTCACAATCTATCAAGTCTCATCCTGGTAGTCTGCTTATCCTTTCTATGAGTGCCACCAGGCCTCCCTACCAAGGGGAAGGGGTCAAATGTGGGGCAACAGAGTTCATGTCAGAGTCATTTTTCACAGGACAAGCTTATGAGCAAACTTTGGAGAATATGAGTGAGAATAAATATTGGTAATCAGTAGCCCTTATGCTACTTAGCAGCTGTTGGGTAATTCCTATATGTCTAGTATATGAAAGCAGGACTAGACCATTTATAATAGCTATAAGTTATGTCTTGAGAAGTTTTGTAGTTTAGGGGTAAGTCATAATATATGTACAGCAAAAAACAAGCAAACAATAAATATATCAGGAACCTTAGCCATCAAATTCTATCTAAGATTTTAAGGTTGGAGAGCAAAATTAAAAAGCAAAATAAAAAATACTTAAATCAATAAGTACTTTTTGGAGATAATTAACAAAAGTTAAATTATATATTCTCAATTTTTAAATATTTAGATTCATTAATTCTTATTTCCTCAGTATGTGTGGGTGGTTGACATTTGAAGTTTTTGCACAAATAGTGCAATATCAATATATTTAGGCTACAATAAATAACGAGACCTCAAAATGTTTTATGTCATGGTAGAACGTGAATTTTTTAATTGTTCACAATGATCTGAAAAAGACATTCGGAGCAATTGTCCTTTGTGTAATGATACCAATAGAAGGATCAGAGTCCTTTGCTCTACCCAAGTAGAAAATGTTGGTAAGAGCTAATCATGGTAGCATGTGCCTATAACCCAACAACTGGGAAATGGAGCCAGACAGCTAGGGTGTTCAGTTGTTCAAGGATAACCTTGATTACATTGTAAATTTGAGGCCAGCCTGGGCTATAAAGGATGCAATTCCATCCATTTTCCCTCCTTCCCTTTCTCCCTTCCTCCCTCTTGCCATATACTGTGTGTGTGTGTGTGTGTGTGTGTGTGTGTGTGTGTGTGTGTGTAGGGGATAGATGTATATAGGCTTGTAGATGACTCTGACGATAAAGTGCTTGACAAAAATACAAAAATCATGGGGTCATGAGTTTGGCTGTTCGGTCACACATAAAAATCTAGTGAGAAGAGCCTTCACATCTAATCCCATTACTGGAGATATGGAAGGTTCCCTTGAATTTCTATGTAGTCAGTCAAGCAAAACTGATGAACACTCGGTTCAGTGAGAGGCTGTTTCCAAAAACTATGCTAGAGGGCAATTGGTACAGAAACCTGAGATCAACCTTTGTCATCCATGTATACACATGTGCATACAACCACACAAACAAGCACATATATACATGGGCATGCACGTGAGCATTCATTTAAACACACACACACACACACACACACACACACACACACACACACACACACACATACACACGCGCACACACACACACACACACACACGGGGATGGGGACAGATTGATCATAGACATATGCTTTCTGCCATGTGACACAGAATAGATGGAGGGTGTCACCGAAGGGCCCACTAGCTGTGTGGCAAGCCTGCAGCTAGAGCCACCACAATGTGAAATTATAAGGTGATTAGATGTAAGAGAAAGAGAAGTGGAGCAGGTTGAGTTTTATGAAGAAGGATGGAATTCGAGACTGGAAAGTAGAGAGAAGTAGCCTGTTGTGAGTAGCCAGCCCTGCCACTTGGGTCCATGGTGGGGTGGCAGCCAGAGCTTACACTGCCGGCCATATCCAAGTCCTTCCTGACCCAGTGGTGGGGGTTGGTGTCAATGCCCATGGCTCATATTACCACTAGAGAACACTGGATGTCCTTGGTCAGAGCAGCTGCTGGGAACCAACTGGATGTCCAGGGGCTGTGCAGAACTGGCCTGTCCCCTCAGTGGATGTGGTGCTCTGGAGAGCTGTCCCTATCACTCGCCACTGGCAACATTCAAAAGAGCCATGCCAATCCTCACGTAGGCAGCACACTAGGGCTGGACCTGATGGTGAGTGTGGGGATAGAGGCAATCCAGACCCAAGTCTTGAATATGTGAGAGATGACCCCACCACTCATTTGCTGTGGGGTGGCATGGGTGCGGAGGTAATCCTCCCCTCTGTCCCTTGCCACCTCTGGCAGTCAGGAAAGCTGCTCACCAGATCATGAGAGCTAGCCTTGCCCTCACCAGTTCCAGCAAACAGGAGAGTGGACCCTGAACCTCACCTGGATAGCAAAGCAGAGCTGACTCTGGCAGTTGGGACACAGGTGAGCCTGTCCTGAAGGCAAGATAGCAAGAGAACCAGCCCAGCATTATCTGCCTTGGGGTACCATGGGTGGAGGGATAATGCTCTCCTTCCTTGCCAACTTCTGTAGTGGAGAGAGCTGACCCTGAAGGTGTGAGAGCAGCAGAGCTAGCCCTGCCCTCCCAAAAGATTGTGTATGTGCTTTTTTTTTTCTTCACTAATTTTCTTTATTTTTAAGTTCGTAAGGTTTTTATTTTGTTCTTCATGTTTGTTGTTTTCTTTTTCTTAGTTTTGGTTTATTCTTTTTCTGTCTTGTTTTGTATTGCTTTTTAATTTTGAGGGGAAAAAAAAAAAGAAAATCAAGGTGAGTGAAGAAGAAGGTGGATAAGGTCCGGGAGGAGTTGGGGAGGGGAAAGAATGTGACCATAATACAATGTATTGAAAAGAATTAATAAATTAAATGATTCTGTGAACATTCTAACATCATTTAAATAATTTCACACACTCTCTCCATTCTTTTCTTTCTTTCTCTGCTTCTACCATAAGGAGTTTTGTTTAGAAAAGAACTACAATATCAAAATAATCACAATCTAAGTTCCTCTGTCCTTCCATGAGTCTACTTTCAGGGGTTTGATGTTCCTCTGACTCCCACACACAGTGATCTTGAACGTTTAATGACAGTTACTTTTCTCCTTCTCTTTGCCACATTAGTTCTGCTAATTTTTTTTTTTTAAGGTTTCAAGTCTCCACATCTCTTACAGCTTATTTCTGGGAACTGCTAGTAAAGGAAGACTCAACAAGCTTTGAAATTAAATACATTAGACTTTATATGAGACATGTGTTCCCTGTTGCTTTTACTCAACTCTGCAGCCACTGAGTGAATAGAACCATGGAGAGTACATAAAAAAAATGGGTTTCATACTGCTGCAGTGAAACTGCATGTCAAACCTCAAGTAGTAAGGTGGATTTTGTCTGGAACCTATAGTTTGACACATTCTAAAGTAGATGATCATAAAATGTGGTCACATACAATTAAATTACTCTACTTCTCATGCATGTACCCAGAGCCTGACACCAAGTGGAAACATTTCATCCCTTTGACTTTGGAACTGGAATGGTAGAACTCACTTGTCACTGTGAGATGACAGCAGAAATGATGTTCAGAGCCTTCTGGGAATCAAAGAGCTTCGGCACCTTCCGCATAGGCATCCTGGAATGCTTGTTCTTGGATGTCCCAGACATTAGCCTGAAGTCAATGATTGTTGTTCTGAAATTCACCATTGTGCCATCCATAGAGCAACCTTGCATCACAGTTATAGCAGCAGCCTAGCTCTGGAGCTGTAACAACTGCCTGCTATGTGCATAAGAATCTGAGACGCTCAATTGGCACTCCCCCCTGCACATGAGCATTCCGGCTCACATCTGACTACAGCTGTATGTGCACACCTTTGCTAGAACTACCTGACTACGTTCAGGCAACCAAGATGCTTTAAGTCATGATAATATTGTAATTGTAAGCCACTCAGTAAACGATTCCCAATAACCAGAACAATTACATAGTTTTCACTTTAAAGTTATATTTTTACAAAGTATGATTTTTTCTAAAACATTGGCTTAACATATTGTACTTGGCCTGTATAATCATCACAAATGAATGGTTTCATTAAGGAGCATATATATTCACACCATTTGATATTGGCTACTTACTGTTTTTTAAAACCAGTATGTCATTCCTTTTTGTAATAAATAAATAGAATAAAATATATCATATCTTATCCTGGTAGATTTTCACGAAAGTTGATGGCAGCATGCAAACTCATGTGCAACATATTATGATTTGTCTTACGGAAATTATATTAATAAAATTCAGTAATGTTTACACCGATAATTTGATTTTTAGAAATAAATTGCTAACTCTGGGAGTGGATACACACTTTTTTTTGGCTAAAATAGTAATAAGGTAAAGAACATTAGATATTTTATTACTTAGTCTACATATATGGGTTTCAAAAACATTGCTTACTCAATCTGAATATTTGTGTAAATGTTCTTTTTCTGTTTACTTTTTTCTTTCATATTAAATTTTTACATGTACATTTATATTATTACACATACATGCAATAAACTACCTACAGCAAGAAGAACCATGACAAAATCAGGAATTATATAAATGTTGCATTCTTAGTGTTTTGGCTATTTGTATTTGGCAGCCTTGAAGGAAGCATCTTTTCTATGTTGGTGTGTCTAAAATTCTGAATGTAAACCAATATCTATCATACCTTGTCATTATCAACTTAAACATCTATCTAGAACTAAAAATATCTTAACCCCTAAACAAATAATCTTAATTGTTCTGGAGTACACTATTTACATACAAGATAGCAAATGAAATTTTATCATGAGACAGGTTAGGAACTAAATATAATATAAACAAAAGCATTTCTTTCATCTACTTCCTTTTGGTAACTCATAAGTGACAGATATGAGACGTATTATGTTAAGCTCTTATTCACCCACTTTGAGACCAATATCAAAAATATACCACATTAACCATTTATGTTGCTTTTTCTTGCCTTCTTCTTTTTTTTTTTTTTTTGACAATGAGGATATAAGTGACTCTTGTGCATAGTTTACCTTCTAATGGGAGTTTTCCTTGTCTGTACTTATCCTCCACTCACAAAAACTCAAGATATTAAAGATAGATATGTGGCATACTTGTGGTAATAATTAATGCCGCGATATGGAAAAGGCATGAAATAAAGCAAAGCCTGAATTCAAAATACAGAGCATCTAATTAAATAAATACTGTAATTACTCTTGCTCTTTCTCTAGTATTGCTTTGACCCAAGTATGAGTAAGTTTTCTCCATTCCAGAATCCCCTCCCTTCACAAAACATGTGTCAGCTTTGGCTTGTAAAATCAACAGACACCTTTCTATGTTTGGGCCAAAATCCACTGAAACAGATCCAGGGAAAGCAGCAGCTGACCTGGTAGATTATAATATGTTTGGACATTCCATATTTCACTGTATATAAAAAGCACTTGAGTAACAAAATAGTGTATACCTGTTTTTGAAGAAGTTCAAACACTTAACAGGAGGACAGATGTCAAATGGGTTCAGGTGCACTACAAACAAAAGGAAACATGCCAGACATTGAAGGCACGATGTTAACCAAAAAAAAAAAAAAAAAAAAAAAAAAAAAAAAAAAAAAAAGTAAGCACATTTAACCATTAAAATAGAATTCAGTATAGTCATAAAATAAAGTCACAGATAGTGGGTGAATATAAGTGTGTGATTGTTTTAATAGAAATGCACATACAATATGGAGAAAAATTAAGCCACTTATAAACTGGAAAGCTTGCACATATGTCATCCACAGACTATTATCACTGTCTTAGAAGAGCATTTTTGGCTGCATTATCAGTCTGATGTCCCAAGGGCTGAATTAAAACAAGACTTGAACCATATGCAGACATGCACAACCCAGCTTGTTGGATGCTGCTGTAAACAATGTGCTGTATGACATCCAAGCATATTGTGCTGCTTTTTCTGGGTCTCTCTATGGGAGTACAATTTTATTCATGAATAGACTTCCTTCCTAAGTGGCAATATATAAAGTAAAAATGATCATGACTTTGACAGAAAAAGAATCCAGATCCTAGATATCGGAAGCTGGAAACAGCTTTGTGCCCACAGAACTGATGAAACTTTTAAATGTCTGAAACTTTATAAACCACCTGGCTGCCTCTTTAAGCTGACAACTATGTCTCAAGGAATTTCTTCAGCAATATATCTTTAAGTTACTTCTTACTGTATGTTTTCATTTGCTCTTACTTTTTTTAATTAGGGAAAGAGGAAAAGACTCCAAATTCTGAATTAATGTCATCTTATACTTTAACATAAACCAAGAAGTATATTCAGAGGGTGTATAAATTTAAGGTAAACTGCAAATATTTATCAGGATTTCTATTTTTATTTTCATTTTTATTTATTTATTTATTTATTGAGACAGGATTTCTCTGTGTAGATTTGGTGGTCCTAGACTCACTATGTGGATCAGGCTGGCCTCGAACTGACAGCAATCCACATGCCTCTGCCTCCTGAATGCTGGGATTAAAGACGTGCACCACTACGCCCAGCTCTAGGATTTCTAAAAACAAATTGAAAAGCTAAATTTAAGCTATGTAAGTGTGAGTTCAACAGAAAATATTTGAAGGCCAAAATTGTCTCATATTCTTAAAGTACATTCTGTTGTAAGGAGACAATAAGATTTGCTAAAAATGAATTTACATTAGTTGGACCTTATTTATGGTGTCTCATGTGTTCTGGAGCAAGAGTAAGGTAAGAGGCCATTTTAAATGATCCTGCAACAATACAACATTCCCTGGACACAGGAGTCTGGACAGTTACTTGTGTCAGAGAAATGGCATGAGAGCCTGACACTATTTCTTACTCCTCAGAAGGCCATGGATATCTTTGGCTAATTTGTAAGTTTTAAGTCAGCTAATATTTGTAGTGGTTTGGAGACTCTTAATTCTATTGAAAAGCTTTCCTTCCCACCATCCAATTTTCTTTTCATAAACATATGAAATATATGTAGATACACATAATATTGTACATTACAGAATCATTTTGTGATATCTTATATTCTAGGAGTATAGTTATTAGAATACTACACATTGAATCACCTTTCTATTTTTAATAGTCTACTTGATTGTTTTATTTTGCTTGTTTTAGAAAAGAAAACATGTCATTGAAAGGCTTTGCATTTAAAATTACTTGTTAAAACATTTCATATTAATTTAGCTTCATTTGCACTGTTTTTATTTCAAACTAGATAAAATAAATTTTATCTTATATCTTTTGAATATCATTAACAGTACATGGAGTTGTTTTTTTTCATATAATGGAATATCTATGGTGTAACATCATCAGCTGATGCTCACTTTGAAAACTTTCAAATGATTTGTATATACTTACATGTGGACAACTATAGCAACAGGGCAGTAAAATGTTACTGCAGATCACTTGAGACTCAGCAAGAGCCTTCTATAGTATTAGGTAACCTCCTGGAAATGATTCTTTTCTGCCTTCACTCAGTCTAAGATGTACTGTAAAGATCCAGGTCCTTAGAGACCTAAATACTGCCATAAACAAAAACCACAATCGTCTTTTGAAATGTATTCCATCATTCTTGAAGGTAGAAGGAAGATGGCTTTTCTGCAATGTATCCTTTGTGTATGCAGCCTATGGAGTGCAGCAATGCTCTCAATTATTCTGGGAAATGAAATTTTAAAGTATGCAGGCACTACAGATTTTTTACCTGAAATTGAAATGAAGGCAGTTACTTAACTTTTATGCATCCCATAAAGTCATTACTCAAATACTGATTCATATTTTATATAAAACAACAAAATATATTGACAGACTACTGTGTTTATGAAGACTACTTGACTTTGGAGTAAAATAAAAAACATATTCAGTTACCACTCTTTCACTTTATGTGGGCATAGTATTTAATTTCCAGGGACTTATTGTTCTATTTCTAAAGTAACATACAATAAAATTGTTTGTTCAATTTTTCAAGTTTTTATTTAATACTTATTACATGCTCATGTATTTAGCAAAGCTCAATACCTGTTGACAATAAGATCTCTTAGACAAGACACTTTATCATTGTTCTTATAATTATGGTGGGTAGGAGACATTGTTCAGAGCCAACTCAGGGTCATTCAAGGCTAAAAGAATCTACTGGCTATGGAAAAATACTGAGGCCCCATTCCAAAGCTAACTTCCTCCTTTCAGCCTCTGCATAACTTCCTCCTTTCAGCCTCTGCAGATGCTGTTTAGCAGGTTAGCTCGGGACTTTCCGAGAGATAGTGTTCCGAGATAAACCACAGGATGTTCCCCTGATGGCATCTTCTGGAGGCATTCCTGGGCCCCCCCTGCTGCTTAGCTCCTGCCTCCACCCCATATAAGCTTTTGCTTTTGATTCAATAAACAGACCTTGATAGGAACGCTACTTGGTCTCGCCTCTCTTTTCCGTCCCATCTTTCAGGTATGGCTCCCCTCGAGACCCCGTAATTACTGGTCCTGCTGGACGGGACAAGACATGATGCCCAATATGTTATGTATTGCAGAATGTATAGTGGAATAATATTTTAATGTGTGTTTGGAAGTGAGTAACAAATAGTTTGTGAGAAAAATTAAATATCTAAGAAATAACATGGACGAATGCAAGGAGCATCCACCGGACACTACGTCTGCTCTATTTAATTACAGCCTTACAGCACCTCTTAGGGTGATGCTCAGCAAATGTCATCAGAGGATTCCACTCTGGTTGCTGCCTCCAAGCTTCTTATCCTAATCAGAGTAAGACCCAGTGTTCACTTCAGGTTGATCTCACCTCTTGACAGACTGGCCTTGCTCACCAGGGTCTTTATCCTTACTATCTGCTTAGTTAACTATACTCTTCCAAAGAAGTCACATGGCTCATTCTGTCAGAGGGGCTCCTTCAAGTAATATTTTCACAGAGATGCTTCCCATCCCCAGATATTACACTTTCAGCTCATGTTCACCTATTCTCTTTCTCCTCTTCTCCTAAACTATACTAAGCAATTAAAGGGCAGAATGCCATGCCTTTTTTACATGTAAGGACACACTTTTACTTTTACCTTCCCTCTTTTTAATAGTGTGTTTGTGTGTGTGTGTGTGTGTGTGTGTGTGTGTGTATGAGAGAGAGAGAGAGAGAGAGAGAGAGAGAGAGAGAGAGAGAGAGAGAGAAGAGAGAGAGAGAGAGAGAGAGAGAGAGAGAGAGAGAGAGAGAGGGAAGAGATGGGTTTTCTCTGTGTGGCCTTGAACTCACAGAGATCTGCCTCAGCCTCCCTGAGTGCTGGGACTACAGACACGGATCACTGCACCTGGCTTACCTGCCATCATTTTAAATTAATCCTTTTATTTATTCTTTGAGAACTTTTTTCCAACATATTTTGATCACATCCCTTCCTCTCCCCAAATCCTCACAGCCATCCCTTCCCTGATCATCCAACTTTATTTTTTCTTTCCCTCCTTTAAAAAAATTGAAGTCTGGTTTTTTTTGTTTTGTTTTTGTTTTGTTTGTTTGATTGTTTTGGAATCTGCTTCTGAGGATGATGTGCAGGGTGTTTGACATATCCAAGGTCACTCCATTATTTTGTTTTTCCTCTCCCAGAAGCTGTTAACTGTAAATAGCTCCTTAGTGGAGGTGGAACTTTGTAGTCACTTCCCTCCCATGCTGGCTGTTGTCTGGTTTGAGCTTGAGGGAGTCTTGTGCATTCTGTCACAGTCTCTGTGAATTCATATGCCCAACAGCATTGTTGTGTCTGGAAAATGCAGTTGTCTTGAAGTCATCTGCTTCCTCTATTCTTGAAAGGTTTCTGCCCACACTTCTGCATAGATTCCTGAGCTTGAGAGGAGGCTTGTGATCTATGCATTATAGCAGAGTGCTCCAAATTATTTCACATTTTGCATACTGTTCTCTGTGTTATTGGCCATCTGGTGCAAGAAGTTTCTTTTATGATGGTTACTCTGCAAAATCCATAATCTAATTTTTCTTACCAACTAAATAATATTCTATTGTGTAAGTGTACCACACTTTTAGTATAGGTTACTCAATTGGCTTTTTCGTTTTATGGCTATTATGAATACAGAAGCAATAGGCATAGATCTGCAAGCTTCTCTGTAGTGAAATGAGGAGTGCTTGGGGTATACATCTAGGAGTAATATGGCTAGGTCTTTAGCTGGATCTATTTTGAGCTTGTTGGGGACCTCCGCCCACTGATTTCCATGGTGACTGTTCCAGTTTGCATTGCCATCAATAATGAATAAGTGCTGCCCTTTCCACTCTTCTCACCAACATCTGCTGTCATTTGTTTTATCGATCTTGGCTTTTCTGACTCCGGTAAGACGAAATCTGAAAGTAGTTTGAAATATAGTTTAAACAATTTTTCCTGCTATTTATGTTTCATCTTTTCAAAACTATTTGCTTAGTTCTGTATCCTTTATTTTAATTTGGTCTTTTTTTCTCTTATTCACATTTTTGCTTTTACCTCTTTGTATATCCAGATACAAACCTTTTTTCAGATGTACAGTGATAAAGTTTTTTGTTGTTTTCATTTTTTTCCCTTCTCTAGGATTCTTCTTCACTTGAATGATAGTGGAGGACATACATATCTGATTCACTTTGATTTATATTCCCAGTGCTTATGACAAAGCTTCCACCACACTATGTGATCAATTAATACCTGTTGATGGGGTCCAATTGAGGGGGACCTATCTGAGGGATGAAATGTAAAGCTGAAAAGTCCTAGATATGAAAAAAGATTCCTAGAGAGGAGGAGAGGATTGTGAAGAGATGATCTTTGAGATAAACATGTGTTTACTCTAGCCACTGATTAGAGGAGAGGGCCTTAGGATGCTCTAGGAAAAGGGGACAGGAGTCAAGTCACACACAGCAATCCCTCTGCTTCATTATCTGTGATAACATTTTCACAAGGAAGTAAAAAACTCACTAAAAATGTGAAGAAACAGTAAAAGGAGAAAAGCCAATGGTAAAAGATAAACACAGCAGATGATATTCACTAGACTGACGTAGACTGGGAAAAGAAGGGAAAACCAATTGAATTACCAGGTAATTGACTGTTTACTGCTCTAAGTGTGACTCGGAAGAGTGGAGCAAATAAATGAGGCTGACTAAAGTCTCAGGCAAATGGCACCTTCATTCAGAGCATCAGGCAATTTATAGTCTGAGAGTTAAGAGGAATCACATGAGTAAAGTGTCCAATCAGAAAGGCAAGTTGCATGTGCAAAACCATGTTTTCCATAGAGGCATATAAACAACCAGCAACAGACAACTGTAATGAAAACTCTGAAGTAACCTTATTCCTATTCACTATACTGTTAGGAGCAAGCAAACAATCCAAGAGAAATTCCAGGTTTTGAAGTAACTGAGTTCAAAAGGCTCTTTGATGGCTTTCCTGGATTTTTCACAAAAGCACTCAGAATAGTCTTCCCACAGTTCCATTCTTGGACCATGTTCTGACACTTGACTTTTTGCATTTTAAAGAAGTTAACAGGCCGGGCGATGGTGTACATCTTTAATCACAGCCATCAGGAGACAGAGACAAGCTCATCTCTATAAATCCAAGGCCATCCTTTTCTACAAGGTGATTTCCAGGATGGACAGGGCTACACAGAGAGCAATGCTATAGTAAAACAAACAAACAAACAAACAAAAAACCACCACCAACAACAAAGACAAAACCAACTAACCAACAAATAAACAATCCAAATCCAAACAAACAAAAACCCTAACCACCAAAAAAAAAAAAACACAAAAACTGAAAATCAAACCAAACCTAACAAAACAAAAAGTGAACAGGACGGGGTAGATGAAATCAGCAGAAAATAGGAGACTGTTAGATTTGAAAAGGGCTGAGTGAGCAGACTGGGGAAAACAAAAACAAAACACACACTGAATACAGCATTGAGCAGTGAATAAAGCAAGTAAATGTGCAGTGGGAGAAAACTAAATAAATTATAATGAGATCTATCTACATACGTATGAATGTACGTATGTATGTATTTGACAGTGCCTTGCTACATAGTCAGACTTCCTTGAATACCTAATTCTGTCTCACACTGTCAAGCCCAGGCATGACTTACAACACCCTGCATGTGAGCCTTTGTTGTTATTTTTTTACTTGCTTTTTAATGTGTTTCTGGGCAAAATTTTATTCATCTGTTCACTTCAATCCTTCCCCCTTTTTATGCTTCTCTATTCCTTATGAATTCTTGGAGAATTGTTTTTATTTGTATTTGTAATTTGTTAGTTTTTTTCTACCCCTTTCTTCCTGCAGAAGGAATGCTGTTATCTCTTTGCCTCAGAAATCAGGCCTCCTGATCTCTCTCTTCCAACACACTATTTGACAACTCAGACAACTTCCAGCACTTGTTACCTCTCACCCCTGCCTCCCCTTGACTCTCTGGCAGCCATCACCCATGCAGGCAAAGCCTCGAGCACAGTATGCTGGAGCACTACCCAGTTCCTAGTCTTATGTTGGGCCAATTCCAAAGCTACACTGCAGCAGTTATCTCACGAAATGCATAGTTCATATTTTTATCTATAAACCATCTCTTACTAACATAAGCATGTGACTTATTTCATCAACCAAGGGTCATCAACAAGATGGAATCCTGGGTGGAACAGAGACACAGATTAGCAGGGCGGGTGGTCATATGACCTTTAGGGAGCACTTGGTGTTGGCCACTTCTGTCTCTGGCAAATGCCATGTCAGTGTACAAGCTGAATGCTTCTGCACCGAGCACTGTGAACAGCAGCAGCAGCAGCAGAGGCAGCAAGGATTATTTATTACATGTGGTGCTAAGCACTTGGCTTTAGTCTTACATAGTCTCATAACTCTACGTGTTGATCTCAAGGGCAAGGCTGAAAAGGCCAACTGAAACACACTTCATTTTACATTGTTATTAAAGACAGATAAAATAAACCAACAGCTATTCAGTTGTTCAATTACTGTTTGTTTTTTAAGACAGCCATTAGAAAAATGAACTGCACTCTTTTTTTTTTTCCTTTTTCTAAAGAAGTCTTGCCAATGTTCTATACAGCTACAGGAAAAAAAATGTCCTCATAATAAACCCAACTATTTCACGATATAATTCAATTTAGCTTGTGTGTGTGTGTGTGAAATACAGTCAGTTCTTCTTATCCATGCCAGTTAACTTCCAGAAAGTCATTGCAAACAGCGAATTAGTGAATAAAGAGCTAGTGCTATAGGGAAAACACAGAGGTAGGCTCCTGTAGCCATCTGCTTACAGATTCTTTACCAGCCACTCAAGATATATCTGTGGTTTAAGCCTGTTTCTGTTCTGTTACATTAAAGACATCCTGTTTAGTTGCATTAGAAAGAAGTTGCTGATTCCTTAGCCTTGAGCTCAGGAATCCCAGCACTCTAGTTTGCACTTTCTCAAAACAAGTAACAAAGGTGTCATCATCTTCTTGAGGTTGGCTGGGTGTTGCCAGGAATTAGCCTTGTCTTGTTGTCAAAGCATCTTTAAGATATTAAAAGTTTCTTAAATGACATATTCTGTAGGTCTCTGAGACTTTGAAGACTCTCTATTTTACCTTATCTATCTATAGGAATATATCTATCTGTGAAACCTAGGATGTATATTCTTGTGGATAAAAATAGGCTGGTAGTTGATATGACCATAATTTGTTCAAAGATCCTCTTTATGGAGATGGCTTCAAATGTGGCAAACAAACCACTGGGCAACACATCCTCCTTTCTGCCACAGACAGAATTCTGCCTAAAAATGGGCAAGCTTGGATACAGGGAAAGTTGACAGCCAAACTCTGCCATGACAAGTTAGGCAAGTACTCAATAGTTCCTATCTCACAAATATGTTTGTCACCTATATTGGGCCAGAAGGCTGAGGTTGATGCTCCAACATTATAGAGAGGTTTGAGTGACTATTCAGGCAGCAAACTTTCTCTATCATTTTTTTTTTCTTTTTCCTTCTCATTCTGGAATCTGCTAACCTGAACTTTTGGTTCACTCACGTAATTATCTTTCATTCCTTCTCAAATCTCTAAGGGGTTAAAGACCTGATAGTTTAGTCTTACAATGAACTTAAGCTGTTTAGGGGTTAAGATGTTTTAGGTATAGATAAAGGTTTTGAGTTGGCAGAGAAGAGAGAAGATAGATAATGATTCTCATTCAGAATTTTAGACTCACCAAGATAGGAAAGATGTTTTCTACAAGGTTGCCAAATACAATTAACCAAAATACCTTGAATGTGATGTTCACATGATCCCTGATTTTTTGTAGTTCTTCTTGCTGTATGTAACTTTTCTACTTATGTGTAATAATATAAGTGTAAATGACAATAAATATATAAATAAATAAAATTATTTTAAAAGATTAAAAAAAAAAAGGTGTCCTTGCCTCCAGGCTAATCAGGGTCATGTGTTCACAATGCTATGGAGCATTCATGATTGTTGGCTGTTTTAAGTAGGAAATAGCATAACAGCAGCAACAACAAGCATAAAACAACAAAAATCCATGTATGAGTATACTGTAATACCAAAGAGATCACCATAAAAATACAGCTGTGACTGTTATAAAAGCTAGCAAGAGATGAAAGATCATCATCTTCTCACTAGCCTATGCCTATCTGTCATTTTTACTATTCCATAATTGGCTATTTCTGACTAATGGCAACAACTTGGTAGGAATGTTGGTGAAAGGACTTATGAATAGCTGAGTGCTCAAATACAGACTCTACAAATGTGCCATGCCTCTTTAAGATCACTCAGGATCACAGTTGGGAACTGGTCATCAATAACACTGCAAAGTTAGCTTTCTTGCCCTTTACTGTCAGAAGAGGCATAGATCATGAATTTTCACATGGTTTCAGGTGACATTGTGGACCTGGGACATCCACTTGATCTCAAATGGCAGTATAGACCACAGAATTGTAGATCCCCACAATTGATGGTTTCTGGGGAGGTGGGGTGCAGGTGGGGAAGGATTCAGTTTTCCTTAAGGGGCTGGCTCTTAAGAATTTGACCATGCTTCAATGAATATATGGGCAACCCAAATTGGACTTGTTTATTTTTATTTTGTGTGGGGTGCGGATGGGCTGGGGTCACAAAGCTAGAGGGACATACTTGGGAAGAGAGGAAAGTGAATATGACTGGGGTTCATGATGTGAAATTCTCAAGTGATCAATAAAACTATTATGTAAAAGAAAGGAAGGAAGGAAGGAAGGACAAAAGAAAGAAAGAAAGAAAGAAAGAGAAAGAGAGAGAGAAAATCATTCAGTATCCTATTGAAACATTTGAAATAAAATATGCTTGATGTGCCATGTAAGGCCCTACATGATGGGATGCTGCTTGTTTTTTTAACTTCTTATTTTAGAATCCCTGTGTTTCAGTTTTCTGTCATTGCAGCAAAAATACCTGAAGTGATCAACATGAAATGGAAGAATATTTATTTGGTCTTACAGTATCATAGTTTTCAGTACATGCTCAGTTGGCTGGTTTTGTGGTTCGTGGCTTTATAGTGGTGGCATGTGACATCATATGACATCATGGTGAGGAGCACAGGGTCACACAACCTGTTCACCTCCGAGAAGCCAGGAGGGGAAGTCTCAGTTTAATATTCCTTAAAGAATGGTTGCCCCCTCCATGCAGACAATTACTTAACTTGCTTCCTCTAGGCTCTACCTTCTAAAGGTTTTACCACCTCCAAACCATGTATGCTTTAGCATATGGGCCTCTGAGAACATTCCTGTTTCAAACTATAACACTCCACAATCCACTCTATGCAAGAAACTTTGCCTTTTGGTATAGCTTTCTCGGGTTGGTTTCTGTCCCCAGAGAAAGAATTACAAGACAAGAAAGCTGCAGACACAGCACACACCCTAGCTTGACTGAAGTGCAAGTAGCACAAAGTACAAAAAGGAACAGACTGCCCACAGGGACATGGACTCCAGAGCACCACTTTATGCCCTGGGGAGTCTGGGCTTTTATAGTCTATACCTATGAAGTAAGAAAGAACTAGGTCTCCTTTCCATCTTGGATTGGACTTGGCAAGGTGCATGGTATTGATTGGGTCTTTTAAGAGAAAGCAGGAAGCAGATTGGATGAGAAAAGCAGGGCAATTTGAAACCTCTACCATAGAGAGCCTGTGGGCAGAAATATGTGTTGTACCAGAACACACAGGAGAGCCATTTGGGATAAAAATGAAAGTATTTGCAGATAAGCCTAACCTCACCTAAGACCTCTATCCCCAGGGGTTTATTTAAGGATTAACTATGTTCTGTCCTCCCAAGTATGACCATAAGTCTCTCCTAGGCTTAGCCTTTTATAAGCTTAATTAACTCAGAGCTATACTATAATGTTTTCAATACCATATAGCAAAATTTTCTAAGATCTGCTAAGAAAATAACAAGGACACAAAGAAGACAGAACTCCTAACATGCTCTTTTATTCTGCTTCTCCCTCAGTCTTTACCATTGACATGTATGTCATTGTTCTGAGATGCTCTGGTTCTATACCATGGCTAGCATCTTCCCACTTGGAACTTGGCTTTTTTTTTTCAATATGATTTCATTGTTTATGGCTTTCAAATACAAATGGCATAAACTTTTGATTTTACAAAACTATTTTTACCTTTTTTTTATTAATTTGTTCATATTACATCTTGATTGTTAGCCCTTCCCCGTTTCCTCCCATTCTTCCCTCCCTCCCACTTTCCCCCTTCTCCCCTCTCCTATGTCTGTGATTAAGGGAGACCTCCTCCCCCTATATATGCTCTAAGATTATTGAGTCTCTTCTTGGTAACTTGCTATCCTTCCTCTGAGTGCCTCCAGGCCTCCCCATCCAGGGGACGTGGTCAGAAAAGGGGCACCAGAGTTCGTGTGAGAGTCAGATCTCACTCTCCACTCAACGGTGGAGAATATCATGTTCGTCGGCTAGGTCTTGGTAGGGGTTCGAAGTTTACTGCCTATTTCTCCTTGGCTGGTGTCTTAGTTTGAGGAGGACCCCAGGACCCAGATCTGCCTGTCATAAAGTTTTTCTTGTAGGTTTCCAGGACCCTGTGGGTCCTACTATTTCCCCATTCTGGAACTTTTACTTATGTCTCAGACTGGCTCTTTCTTTCACCATGTGTTTTCAAGTATGACCTTCTTTGCATTCAAATCAAATGCTCCTTGCCACTGATCTCTTCTTTCAACTTATATACTATCTTATATCCTATTTCCACATTCTTAGTAGAGTCATTCACTGTCTGAAATTTTGTCTCCTTCCTATAATTCTGACTCCTTTGAAACCCCTCATTATGTGGCAGTGCTTCTTTGCTTCTCACTTTAGCCTTCTTCAGCAAAGGTCCTCTGACAACAGTGGCTTCCTGATACCTTTCTGGGGCCTCATCAGCTCAAATGCGTTTCTGTCCCAGCACATTCATACTCCAGGTTCCTAAGGCCTCACCACAGGATTAAGAATTACTCTCAAACTGAGTTTGAACTATACTGTCCACAATAAACCATCTCAACCACTCACCTTTAAGCACTCTATTTGACTACCTGCTTCTGTTTCCCCATGTGATGGTCCCTGTTTCTATTTATATTAATTAGTACTTTTCTTATGCTGTTGGCTCCATAAGAGCAGATGTTAGAAAGCTTAGGACTTCTCCTTGGAACGTATAAATACCTATAGGTTTATGTGTCTTATACGGCTGTTTCTGTATCAGAATAAGAGAGATGTTTCATTGCAACAGAGACCATAAGGTGAGAGAAGCCCAGGATGTGTACTATCTAGTTTTTCACAGCAAGTTTGCCAACTTCTGTCCTACACACTTAGTAATCAGAGATTCTCGTACTTGTTTCCATTGCTTGCTGCAAGTAAATACCCAATTGTACCAAACACAAGTGTTAATTGGCACCTGGAATATGTGGACATGGACTATTAGAAGCAAGGTAAGTGAAATTTGCATTGCCAAGAAGGCACAAATTCTTTTGTGTGCAAACATACATTTTCTGCCTACTCTTTTCTAAAGTGCTTGATTCTAATTACTTGAACTAAGCTTACATTCTGATTTTACACTTGTTATATTACATTAAAGCAACATAGGATTCTACCTATTATATAGCTATCTTCAGATGACTTGATAAATGGGAAAAGCTTATTTAGGGGAGCAGATGAAAGCCAGGGTAAGTTCTAAAACATGAAGCATTTAGTTACTGTGCCCCACTGCTGGACATACATTTTCTGCTTTGCCTTGGGATTCAGTGAATAAAATATTTTAAGCCACTTTTTTTTTCCAAGCAGAATCAAGGCTTCTATGTGTCCTTGACATCGACTATTCTCCATATTACATTAACTTGAGCGGAACCTATTTGAGCTTAGCCCCTACTCATTTTTCACTGCTTTTTAAATTTACCAAGTCAATTTTGAATAGTGAACATATTTTTCATAAGTAGTGCTGTGCACTTATTGTCACTTTGGTATGCCCAGCTCCTCTGCATATTTGATGAGACTATTCTCGAATTCATTTTCCAGGCCATTGAAGAAACACTTAGGCATCCCAGTAACCAAAGGTGACCCTTCAAACAACCCTGGTTATGTCTCCCCAGACTGACACAATTCATCAGGAGCCTTCTCTGAATATTGATAGCCATTCCCCCACAGGCTATCTTTGGATCAGAATAACAGTTCAATGAAGACTTCACATACAAAATTAGAAGAAATAAAACCGTGTTGCCTTCTGTTACAGAACAATAATGAAAAACAGCATATGATGCTGTTTATAAACTCAATCTCTTTTGTATACGGAGATTAATGTTTTTGGTTTGTGTAGTCAGTTCTGTGATTAGAAAGACAGAAGGTCACCCAGTTTTGTCAGATGACAGATTGTACTTATTTCTGTCTTCTTTGTTTCCACGTTCTCTGTCCTATACTGAGTAATTATCAAGTCTTATTCTTCATGCTATTCCTTAGAATTTGTCTTTCTGGCATGTTACACCACTGCAACAATAGCTGGACTGTGGGAAATATAGTTCTCATCATCCTTTTGTGAAGCTCTTAGGGGGAAACTTTTTGTCAAATATCCCATTGCCTCATCATGAAAGTCTACAATGATTTCCATTTGGTACTTGTCTTAGCGTTTCTATCGCTGTGACAAAACATCACGAGCAAAAAGCAAGTAGGGGAGGAAAAGGTTTATACAGCTTACACTTCCATATTGTTGTTCATCACTAAAGGAAGTCAGGACAGAAAATCAAACAGGATAGTTTCCTGGAGACAGGAGCTGATGCAGAGGTCATGGAGGGTGCTGTTTACTAACTAGCTCCCTGTGGCTTGTCAGACTGTTATATGTATGTGTGTATATATACACACATACATATAAAGCAGGATCACCAGGTCAGGGATGGTGCTGCCCACCATGGGCTCGGCTCTCTTCCATTGATCACTAATTGAGAAAATGCCTTACAGCTGGATCTCATGGAGTCACTTCCTGACCTGAGGTTCCTTTCCCTCTGATGACTCTAGCTTGCATCAAGCCGGCACATAACCAGCTAGTACAATGCTCAAAGTATAGTGCCTAATGTGGTATTCATGGCCAGCTGTTGATCATCTTATTCTCTACCTTGCACAGGTAAGCCCAGTGCTATAGCACTGTGTGAGTAACAAGTAGCATAAATGAAGGCATTTGATGAAAATTTAGAATGCATTTTCATTACTAGAATTAGTATTAATTTGCTAATCTGTTTATCATTGCCAATAACATATTAACTAACAAAGCCCCAGTGTCATCAGACATCTCCAAGAACAGAGGCCCTCCTGACACGTGTAACTTCTAGTGTGGTTTCTCTGAAACATTATTTGTCTTAAACTGATGAGCTTACTATACATATATCAATAATTTTATATTTTCATTCTTGTATTTTTTGATATGGCATATAGAGACATTAACAGTCTTGAATGTGGTGTATCTGAATGTGCTTTACTATTTTAAAGTATCTATATTTGGACTATTAATAGCACAACCACTAAAGGAGAGTGTGAAGGAATACTTAAAGATGTTACTTGTCCCTTTGGGGTGGAGTTTTCCTTCTAGCACCTTCTATAAAGCTGGATTTGTGGATAGGTACTGTTTGAATTTGTTTTTGTCATGGAATATTTTGTCTTTTCCGTCAAAGGTTATTGATAGTGTTGCTGGGTAAAGTAGTCTGACCTGGCATCTGTGGTCTCTTAGGGTTTGCAGGATCTCTGTCTAGGCCCTTCTGGCTTTTATGGTCTCTGCTGAGAAGTCAGGTATAATTCTGATAGGTTTGCCATTAAATGTTGTTTGGCTTTTTTCCCTTGCAGCTTTTAATATTTTTCTTTGTTCTGTATATTTTGTGTTTTGTTTATTATGTGACGGATAGTTTTTTATTTTCTTGTATATTCTATTTGGTGTTCTGTAGGCCTCTTGTATGTTTATAGGCATCTCTTTCTTTAGATTAGGTAAGTTTTCTTCTATGACTTTGTTGAGAATAGATTCTGGGCCTTGGAGTCCGGCATCTTCTCTTTCCTCAATGCCTATTTTCCTCAAGTTTCTTCTTTTCATGGTGTCCTTGATTTCTTGCATGTTTTGTGTCAGGATATTTCCAGGTTTAGCATTTTCTTTAATGGCTGCTTCAATATCACTGATTGTATCTTCTAGACCTGAGATTTGTTCCTCCATGTCTTGGATTCTGTTAGTCAGGCTCGTTCCAGAAATTTGTGGGCAAGTGGATTGAACTAGAAATTATCATAATGAGTGAGTTAACCCAGAAGCAGAAAGAGTCAAATGGTATATACTCACTAATGTCTGGACACTAGCCCAAGGGGCATGTCGCATAAAAGTCTTCACTTACTAGGAAAGTGGGATGGAGGGGAGGACATATTATTGGGATTCTAGGTGACAGAAGCATGAGAGAATGGGCAAATAGAAGGATCCAGAGGGTCCTAGAAACCTACAAGAACATTATGATGGGTGGATCCGGGCCTATGGGTCCTGCTCAAACTATGACACCAGCCAAGGACAATACATGCAGTAAACTTCGAACCCCTAGCCAGATCTAGCCAATGGACAGGACATTCTCCACAGTTGTTTGGAGAGTGGGATATGACTTTCACATGAATTCTGGTGCCCCATTTTTTACCATGTCCCCCAAATGGGGAGGCCTGGTGGCACTCAGAGGAAGTATAGCAAGCTATCAAGAAGAGACTTGATACCCCATGAGCATATACAGGGAGAGGAGGTTCCCCCTCAGTCACAGTCATAGGGGAGGGGAGTAAGGGGAAAATGGGAGGGAGGGAGGAATGGGCAGATACAAGGGATGGGATAACAATTGAGATGTAATATTAATAAATTAATAAAATAAAATTTAAAAATAATAAAAAAATAAAAGTTCATCACACTAACAAGTGAAAAAAAGGTGTTACATAAAATCCTGGTAAAATGCGAAAACCAAGGTGGGTCTGGAGAATTGTCTCAGCGTTATTACTTTGTTCAGAAGACCCTGGTTCTGTTTTCAGCACCCATACCAAATGGCTCATAACCACTTATAACCACAGATCCAGGCATTCTGTATTCCATGGGTAACTGCACTTATACATGAACATAATTACACAAAGCCGCACATGTCTAAATATATAAAATATTTTTAATTTGACAAAAACAGACGATACTTATTAAAACCTAGGACTAATAATTCAACTGTTTGGCCCTTGATGATGAGAGTTGATAAATTTTCAACTTATAGTCACCAATGGTTTCAAGTATGAATGTATATTGACCCTATAGAATATAGTAGGAACTCAATAAAAATTACTGGAGAATTATCTGGTTTACAGAGATGTTACATGAATTTTAATGAGTAAGATGCAGTTTGTGAATTTGAGTTTATTCAGACAAGATTTGACAGAATGACACATGATAATAAAGATTTTGTTCTTGATGATTTCAGTACCCAAATCTGGATCTCCTAAATAGGTTGTACCACCTCATACTTCCCCATCACATAAATAAAACAGCACATGTAAAATGCCACTGTGAAATGCTGAAGCACTGAAGAATGATTATTTAAACAATGAAAACCAGCTTTCACTCCTTTGATACTTCCTTCTGTAATGATGTGGAGCATTTGCTTCAGATGCCTTCAGACCTTTTTACAAAGCGATGTATAAATATGTGCAATCCAAATGCACTGCAGTGCTTCCACTACATCATTGTGACAAGTCTTAAATCTTGGTAGAAAAAAAGTTTCTGTTTCATCGATGCCTACGGAAACACTCTTGAAGCATGGGAATATGGTCAGTTATCCTTTCCTAACAGATATAAAGAGAGCAGTAAAAATAAGTAGTCATTCTGAATGCCAAGGCTTGCAGGAAGACTCATATACATGCACTTGCCTGACTCTAATTACAAAAAAGTGTGTTAAATCAGGTGGCCAAGTGGTATACTTGTAAGAACTTGCAGGATAAAAAAATCCATGTGACATTTGTGATCATATAGCCTCAGTTTCCTATGGAAATAGGGATCAATTGTTATAATTTTATGATCAAAACTTAATGTTTGAAAAGGTATATTTATTGTTTCTTCATGAACCTAACATAAATTAAGACAAAACTCAATCACCCAAAGCAACAAGAAGTACAAACTTAAAGAATCAGTAAATTTGGCTTCTTCTTAATCTTTAAGGTAGAATATGTGTCACACATCCATTTTTCCTCCTTGCTAAATTTCCTAGGCAACCCTGAGGAGGCAGATGTACCAAGCAAATTATGTCTAGTCTAATAAAAGAAACTATAATTGTTGAATTCTTCATCAATTTTTCACCTACCTGGCAACTCTTCCAATATTTTTCAGATGGACATGTGTACATATTTGACCCAAGTCTGTCTTCATTGGTAATTTCACCCAACCCTCTTCATGCAGAGAAGAAAGCATACAAGTATAATAAGATAGTAAATCCCATGACTTACTCAGATGGTTGAACATGAAAAGGAAATTGTGAGTTTTAAAAGCAGATATTGAGAATATTTGAAGAAATTAATATGAAGTCTGTTTATAGATTTTTGTCAGAAATATCAACTTGTTATGTGGAATCAGCATAAGATTCTATGATCAAACTGAACTAAGCAATAAACAGTTGGTAACTCAATTTGTCTTAGCATTTGACCCAAGTAAAATATACATTTTACAAAGAATCAAATGTTAAACTATACAGGTAAACAATATTTTGAATTTTGTTTTCAACAACATAGTATCTTAAGTATTCACATTTAATAAAATGTTTCTATTGAATTAGAAAAAATAATTTGAAATTACTTTATTAATAAAAATTTTATATCCATTACTAATATTAGTATATTTATAATAAAAAAAGAAAAATACTTTCAGATAAAGTGGGAATGTAGATAATAAAAGGGCCTTAGAGATGAGGGAGTCTCATAGGTAATTTTTTGGTAGGAACATTCTGATTTTTATTTTTATCAAACACAAGGCAAAACCAGTCAACACTGGATCATTGGGTTCA
The DNA here is from genome assembly GCF_964271855.1 of Acomys minous. Taxonomy (NCBI): domain Eukaryota; kingdom Metazoa; phylum Chordata; class Mammalia; order Rodentia; family Muridae; genus Acomys; species Acomys minous. The sequence continues at coordinate 29,859,634 of NC_140487.1, forward strand.
TAAATTAGAGAACATTTGTTAGGAAATATCCTCCTGAGTACAGGCTTGCATGAGGGATTATGGGTAAAATTAGAGATAAATCATATGACGTCTGTATGCTTCTCCAAATCTTATCCAAATGTAGGAATTAATGTTAGACTAACAGCTCTCTGGGATATTGTTTCTTGGGATATTTCCAGCATGTCCTATGTTCAGCCAAGATATAAAAAATATTCAGTGAAAGTCTATTATGATATTTAATGTTGTGCTTGACTATGTGGAAGTCTCACTTGCTTTCCTAGTGATTTTTTTTTAAATTTGAAATTCTGACTTTTGCTGAAGCTGACAAAATACTTCAGTCATAACCATTGATCTAATTTATTCAAGTCAAATTAAGACAATAGAGATTAACTGCTATCCTATATAATATTTTTATTGGAGCCTTATTCTCTATATTCAACAATTGTGGTGTTTTTTTTTTATTTTAACAACAACTTCCATTAGTAATGTCCTGATACATAAAAATCCACACATGCACACATGCTTTGGCATTCACAAAGAAACTCTAAGTATAACCAGCCCTTTTGATTCACATCAGAGCCGTACACAAACTGTTTACGATCCATTTATGTATCTAAATTGCATTACCTCTCTGGATTTGATTTCATCACAACCAACTTTCCTCTTGAGCTCACTCATCTCTCATATGTCACTTTTTCTAATTTTTGTTATTGTTGCTTTATTCACATTTCACTATACTTTATCTTTTAACTCCATCTTTTTTAATCCTTATTTTAATGGGTTTTTCCAAACGTATTCATTCTTATCTTGTTTCAGATGGTATGACAAGGGGCATCATTTCCTAGTTGTCATTAAAAATGTTTATTAATACTTAAAATCAAGCACTAAATCATGTCTGCTACTATAATGCACTAAAAACAGAATGCACTAAAAACATAACTGTCCTGTCCTTTGGGTACATCAGAGTAGGGGTTTACTACTTACATTGTCCTTGGATAGTGCAATAGTTTGAGCAGATCTCCCCTGGACCCCGATTCACCCAGCACAATGTTCTTCTTGTAGGTCTCTAGGACCCTCTGGGTCCTTCTATTTCCTTATCTCCTATATTTCTCTTACCTAGAGTCCCAGTAGGATGTCTTCACATCTATCCCAATCTCCTGGTAAGTGAAGACTTTCGTGGTACATGCCTTTTGTGCTAGCAACCCAATTAGAAGTGAGTATATACCATGTGAGTCTTTCTGCTTCTGGGTTAACTGGTGGTGGTGAGTTTTAAAGACGTGATGTGATATTTGTAATTGTGGGTGACCTAAAAATTATATGTATACCAAGTTAGTAAAAATGTGTAATAATTCTCCTGTTTAAGTTTTATAATGCTAGGAATATAAGCAGAAGGCACTATACCTGCGTGGATCAAATAGTCTTAATTTTTCAATCCCATTTTTGTTTTTAATAGGTTGATGAAAATCAATCAGGGCCAATAAAGAGTTATTTGTTTAAATAATGTTAAGTATAAGAAAGTATTTTAATAAGTAATTCATTGAGTATTTTCTGATAATTAAAATAATGTATTATATAATGAGAAAATTCTTAACATTTGGTGGAGTTCTATCACTAAACTGGATTGCATTTCAATGACATGTTCAGACATTTAGAATTAAAATCACGACTGTCCAATGATATAAAAGTTTTACTTTCAAATTTCCTCGTGAAACGATTAATAGTAATCATCTAATTTGTACAAGATAAAAAAAATGAGTCTACATAGCCATTGTCCTGTGGATTCTAGAGACAGATTGAGTGAAATCATGCTTTCAACCACAGAAACGTGTGACCTTGAGTAGGAGCTCCCTGACCTGCTTCCCCTGTGTGCCTTTTAAAATGAGGTTACAGTATAACTGACAGCAGGATTCTCGCAGGACTCAAAGGAGATGACGCGGAATGTCTTACCTATCAATTATCATCAGCATCATTACATTTAGTATTAGTTGTTACAAACCATTCAAAGAAGAAAGTGGCTCTCAACAACATAGAGCAAGAGATGAAATGGTTCAGACTTTGAGATGTAAATTGTATTCATTCTTGTTATTTAATGGACTTTATTGTCAAAAGGAATGACACAGAAAGCTCTCAAGTTTCCATAGGTTAAGTTACCTGATATAATGAGGAGGATGCAGAAACACTTATAATGACTACATTTCCCCCAACAGTTGGCTTCAGCCACATTAAGAAAAAAATGCCCAATTGCACAGTGTCAATCTGCCTGACAGTGTAAATCTCCTTAAGGCAATTTAATTCAGATTAAAAAGATAACCTTGGCTTGTGTAGCCAGAATAGGGTTTCTGTTTCAAATCTGTCACGTTAGCACCATCAATAACCCACTATGACCCATGATTGAGCAGTTTTAATTAAGTTCTCTTTGGATATTTGGGGAGGGGTATTAATCCTTCATTAATACTTACAATGAATATTACACATATCTCTGAAACTTCTCGAGTTTGGACATCCTTCTATTTTTATTATTTTTTATTTTTTATTTTTTTTATCAAATTTATCGTTTGCGTTGCTAAAGAGCAATTCCAGTTGGGGAACTGTGGCTCCCAGGGGCTTTAATGCTACCCCACTTCCAGCACTATAAAACAGAGGCCTGCTGTTTTAATCACGCCTCTCTCTCTCTCAACGTTGTTTGCGCCCTGGTACAGCCCATCTGCCTTGAATCTAGTGCTCCGCTGGGGCTGCACACATCTGCCAGCCAGACTACCTTCGTACACAATTACTCAATCCTCCGTAAGGCTCTTTAATAAGAAACAAGTGTGACAACGGCAAGCCTCTTTTTTCCCCTTTCTCTCTCTCTCTCTCTCACTCTCCTCCTCCCTCTTAAACCACAGAGTCAAATAGCTCTAATAGAGATGAAGCTTGATAGATCCGCCCAGGTGTAGGTGAAGTGGTAGAGCCTCAGGGGTAATAGACGCTGCGCTCGCATGCTGAAGTTTAGTGCTCTGTCCTGACCGGCTCTCCTGCTGCACTGAGACCGGCTGCTCCTTCCTTCCACAGTTACAAAATCAACACGCTTCTTGCTGTTCACGTTTGTGCCTAGTCCAGAGGGCAACCTGGAGCTAGGTAGGAACCGCACATCAGCCCTCTGACTCCTGCTCAAGGACAAAGGACCGCAGATGCAGTAAGTGGAAATTTTACCTTTTCTTCTTTTACTTGGGAATTAATTAAGGGTGTTTACTCTCAGGGAATCCTCTAAAGACCGAGAAAAAGTGAATCAGCGAGAGAATCCTGTGTTCCTAACCCTGTGGGTTTCCCCAGGCGTTGTTTCACAATGCCCCAGCTCATTTTGCACAGTGTCCCGGAACTGTCACTGAAGCTTAAATACTCCACAAGTGACTCCTGATTCAGAAGGTCTGTGGACTGAAATGTGGTGCTAATAACAATGCTAATTCGATCCTGTAGCCTGGCATATTAAGTGCTATTTCTGGGCGAAATATCTTTTATTACTGTCAAAGATACTGGTGACAAGTGCACTGTCACAGTTCTCAGAAGACAGAAGAAACTACCCTACTTGAAAACGGATTTTAACTTTCATGCCTGACTATAGTATTACAGCCTTCTTGCTATATCAATATAATGGCTTTCCCTGTAAGTTTTGCTTAACAAATTCTTCCTTGATGTCTGACTCTTACTAAAGAAGTTTTCTTGACAAAAAAAAATTTACGTGTCATTAGGCTGTAGCTTCAATGACAATGATAATGCAATTTTAAAAGAAGCAAGCTAAAACCAAAGGTCATTTGTCTAATAGCCTAAGAGAAGATATTAAAAACAGATGTAGGAAATCTCAACTGTGACTTTTTGCTCTTTTATGCTTGGTTTAAAGCAGCCTCCACGTTGAGTTTACTTTGCATTTACAACTTTGGATTCACCACTAAACTATGTTTGAACTTCAAGTTCAGATGTGATCTAAGTCAAGTCATGTTCCTTGAGTCTTGCTCTGAATTTTACTTGGCTACGGGGAATCTTTTTACTACTACACCATATATCTCAGTTGTGTTAACAAGCTCACTGTGGCGGACTTTCAGGTGGAACCTCAGCCAATGTAGAAGAATGTGTTTGCTGTTCAGATGTGTGACACTATGTATAGAAAATAAACATAGAACATATGCCCTGATAAAGATTCAAGTTATAAAATTAATCCTTCAAATATTGCCAAACATGATCAAATTATGAAAGAATGCAATAAGGACTGTCAGAACATCATTTCTATTTGTAGGTTCTTTAATGTTTTTTAAATGTGGTTTTTATGTATTTGAAGATATAGTCTGGAAACCATTGTCATCTCATAATACAACATGAATGTATATAGTATATAAGGAAACACAAACAAAATACGATTGCATTTTCTTACATAATTCCCATTGGCCACTATTTTGCTTTTGTTTTTGACTATTATGGATGGACCTCATTGTACATAATGATTTAAAAACCATGACGGTAGGGCCTTGATAGCTCCTTTGTGTATTTTCAGAAATGATTTAGCCTGGATAAAGTTGCTGCTATGAGAGGTTTAATTAATTACTTTTAGTTAAATATATTTCTTTAAGGATTGCATTTGACATTACTGATGGTGGAGTACATGCAGTTAAAAAGTCATTCTTCATAGACTACTTTAACCAACAATTGTTGGCATTGAATAGCGGTCGATGGCTACCCCCTACAGGGGGAGACTCTAATTTCACTACGCCTGCCTCAGTATATGAATGCTACACAGTACAGTTCACACATATGAATGCAGTAACTGTGTCAGTGAATCCAACAAGTGCCCCTTAATGAAAAGGTCAGCTCCATGATTAATTGAAAGCCTGTTTCAAAAGCTGGACCTCACTTCAGCACTGCATTTAGGTTTGTGTCTTCTTGATTTATTCATTTGCCTTTCAAAGTATAATAAAAACTGAGTGGCCCAGATTGCATGTTTTTAACACATTGTGATTGTTATTTTAATATGATAACAAAATAGCAGTTATTATATTTGGCTTGGGAAAGGAAAAAAATGAAGCAAGAAACCCATCAAGGCAATAATTGAGAGCATGTGGGTGATAAATGAAAATTTCACTCTTTATCCAAATAGTTAGACTACACATCTTTTACTTGAGTTTCAGTTAATTTAATCAACTTTTAAGAGGCTGTCCAGAGTAAGGTGGTATGAGGGAGGAAAGGTTTTATGTTTAAGCTCATTATGATTAAATGCTAGAGGCTATGTGTTAGTAATGCAGAGGCAACTATATTGCTCTGCATTGTGAGAAAAACATTTTTTTTCACACAGAATTAAATTTCATTGAAGTATACTGTGGAGTGGAGTAAGCGGAATAATTCTAACTCTAATGATAACCTCAAAGAAGCAGTTTAGTCAAAAAAAATATACAACAGTGACTTTGTTGTAATTGTTCTAAATATGACCTTTGCTAAAAGCATCAACACTGTCTGTCTTAATATTTTTAATTATTCTTTTTGGCTGACATTACATTTTGATAATACATGTTCAAATTTAATCTACATATAAATCATATGGTACTTAATATGACCTCTTAAATTTTTATTAACATATATATATTTCAACCTTATACTTTTATCCCTACATGTTTTCAAATATAATTAGATTGCATTATAATTAACTAAATACTACAAACAATATGATAATTTATCTATAGTTCTGGAGAGAAAGGATTTTATTTTTCTTTATTTTTGAGAATCATAAATTATATCATATTGTTTGTCTCTTCAACTTTTTGTCTTTATCCTTAAATCAACATATAACTTCATAATAACACCATGTTTACTTATGATCAAGGTAATCAGGCAATGAGTTTGTAACACCTGTGGAGCAATAAGCCACCAAAGAAACTCATAATGGAAAGCAGTACAATAAACACTGGGCAGTGTCCACAGATAGTCCTAGATGTCCTGCATATTCCCAATGTGCACAGCTTGCTGACCTGAATTAGCAGCTCACCACTACAGAACGTAATTGTACATCAACAATATATTGAGCACAAGGTTGACACTTTGTGTCCAGTCCTTATAGCCCGATAAAGTATGCTATGTTCCTATTCCCATTCATAAATGTGAATGGAATAAGAAAGAAACTGTCCAGTTGAGCATAGCCTGTAAACTCTGAAATGTTGCATTCAGATTAGCCTTGTCTTGTGTCAGACCCCTAAACCTACTTCCACTGAGTGTTCCTCTGTCACAAGCAGCTTCCTTCGCAGAGCAAAGTTGACTTTACTTCTGCCTATCATATTGAAACTACTCAAAGTTTGAAAGAGATTAATAGCAAAAGTTGCTACTCAATCACATTTGGATGCTAAGCAGTAAGTATGTACTTAGACTTTTATGTCATCACTGGACACTCAAGCTCCATGCTACCTTTCAAGCTTTTATTGTATGCAAAGACAAAGTTAAAACTGTATCTCAAAAATCAGAGGATGAGATAATCTTCCTATATAATCTTTGGTTGCTAAATACACATTCCTATTCATCTGGGCTTTGGGAAATATGTCTCCTCACGAGCCAGGCTAGAGAATCTGTCAGCAGAGAAAACAGTCACAATGGCAGCTTGTTATGGTCATCAAAGCACACATCCCTTTTCAAGATGGAAGCAAGTGAGTTGTAGGTCACCATCAATAATTTTGGGGCCTTGGCTCTTCGTCAGGAATACCTGAATATTTATAATTTAATCCTAGACTCACAGGTAGATTTCTCATTTATCTTCTGAAACACTTTCTTCCAAAGTAAAATTAAATACAATATAGATTTTTAAGAGAAGGGAAATAAAATATTTATGATGGAAATATTTTGTTTCATAATATAATTTTAAAACTGTGAGCCTTTATATTCCTCTCTGAGATCAAAACCAAATAATCATTCTCATGGAGTTCTGTTTTGTTTTAATTAGTCATATGATAAAACTTTTTAAGTCAGAACCTAGTCTACTTTTCTACACATATCATATGTGAATCCTGTAGGAAATAAGCATAAGGAACTTAATTCAAAATTGAAGCAAATTTTACCCATTTTCTATTCAATACCTTATCACTATAAATGCTCCTTTGGCTTTCTTTCACTTATTCTTTGGTTTGATAGGGGTTATTTGGTGAATATTTTTAAATATGATTGACATATACGGAGCTATATTCTATTCTCAGATCTTTAACACAGTGAAGAAAAAGTGATTTTTAAACATTAATCTCAAGGTCCTGAAAGAATGAATGCATGTTGAAGACATCTGAAAGCTCTAGATTCTTTAAGGATTGGTGATTGCCTTAACCCATTGGCCAAGATGCTCTTCATCACAATTCTTAGTCAAAGACAAAAAGTCAATGAGCTTGCCCCCTGAAGTCAATGGCACCCTCATGAATCTCTTTGGATTTCCCAGTAAGTACTTCATGTCTACTTGTAGAAGGCTTTCATTCTTATCTCTTCCCTCCCCTTTTCTCTTCTGTTCCTATCACATTGTCTTCCTCTCCCCTTCTCTTCTACTTCTTTTATCTTTCTTTGTTCTCCTCTCCCCTCCCCTTCTCTCTTACCCCTTCTCTCTTTGTTCTATTTCTTCCTTTATCTCTATCTTCTTCCTCCTCTCCTTCCTTCCTTCTTTCCTTCCTTCTCTTTTCCCACCCTATCTGCTCTTCTTCCTTCCCCTGTTCTTTCTTGTGCCAGGCTCTTTTCCACTCCTCTTATTCCTTCCTATCGCCTCACACTCCTTCTCTTAAATTCTCTGGTCTTTCTCCCACATCCCATCTTCTCCATTTGTCTCCTTTATTTTTTTCTTCCTCTCCCCTCTGCCTTCTTTCTCTCTTCTCCACCTGCTGTGTCACACCTGTCTGTCTCCACTGCCTTTCTACTAATGTTTCCTCTAACATTCCAATCTTCCCACCACACTGTATATAGTTTTTCTCTTGGTTACATCTTTCTCATATTTCAGAGAAACATTGGAAACTCTGATCTGGAGAGTTTTCTTGTCTCTACTCTTTTCCACAATTTCATACATCTCAGAGCCCGAAACAGTAAACATAGAAATCAATCCAACTTATCGTTCATCCTTTGCATGGCAGATGGCAGTCCCTGTTCCCTGACACAAGCCAGACTTCTGCCCATATCTATAACCAGCATCTAAATGCTTTGCTTTCAACCCTGTTTCATATTAAATATTTTTCTTTTTTCTGGGTTCATTGAAATATGCATTCCCCCTTCACAAGCTTGTCTTTGAACTTTTAAATTGTATTTAGGAACATATTGCCATGGCTATGTGTTCATAATAGATGTTTCAGATGCATGTAAGTCAGAATTCAGAGAGAGACATCTAATTAGCATCCAGTATCTGTTTCTTTATTAATCTTACAAACTTTATCTTTGGAATTAAAAATGGGGGAAGGATTAGATTCTATTATATTTCTGTCAAAGGTGTGAGAAGGTAACCTTCTTTGTAGGGGTGTGTACTGATACAGCTGAATGTCACATTAATGACTTTTCTGCAAAGTAGTCTTTCCAGTCATGCTGGGATCCTTTTTTCTTAGATAAATGAATGCTATTACTCATTATCTTACTTTTGCATCTGTAATTATACTTTGCTGAATTACTAAACTAAGATTCTGTGGAGTAGTAAGCATGAAATCAAACATTTTCCACTGTTGAGAAAATACAACTTTGCTTTCAGGATGAAAAGAATATCCACTTGGCATATGATTGTATCAAAATCATTTTGTAGAGCATTTTGGAATTTGGACTTTAAGAGAAGGGATAGATATACAAGGCTCTTGCAAGACTTATAGTGGGTTTTATATTTAGTATATGATTAAATATTTTGCATAACTTACTTATATTACATTAAAAGTAACAATATTTTTCCTTTGAATCTTTAGTCCTTTGGTTCTCTTTAGTCTTTGACTAAAGAAACACTTCTCAAAATTTCCCCAATTTAGAAGCTTGTGCATAATTCATCTATGGTAGATAGTATTTATTGATGAGTTTCTTATTTACTCCAGTATTGAAAGAATTGTCAAAACAAAACAAATTTAAAGCTGGGCGTGGTGGCGCACGCCTTTAATCCCAGCACTCAGGAGGCAGAGGCAAGTGGATCGCTGTGAGATCGAGGCCAGCCTGGCCTACAAAGTGAGTCCGGGACAGTCAAGGCTACACAGAGAAACCCTGTTTCAAAAAACCATAAAAACAAAACAAAACAAAAAATAAAACAAATTTAATACAACACACAGTTTTTCACATCTTACAAGTGAGTCCCCAGAAGGGAAGAGTCAAACTGGTCCCAGTGTAATGTTCACTCATTCCAGCATTGGCACAAGGTAAAAAAGAAGCCATTTGTTAGTACTACAAAATATCTCTTACATTTATGAAATACTGACTTATATGGATTTTCTCTTCACAGCTCCATAAAACAGTTCAATAAGTTTCATTTAACTGCTTAAACTATGATGAAAGTATATCTCACCATGACTATAACTAGTTCCTTGAACTAGTTAGTTGTTCTATGTTGAGCAGATTGTGCTGTGGTTTATCCCCATGCCAGGGAGCATATGGTGAAGCAAAGGTTCCCGCCTATAGGCTGAGAAACAGAGGAAGAGCATACTGGACACACACAAAAAATGTCTTTGACTGGCATATACAAGTGATTTACTTCCATCAATTAGACCCCTTTTCTACAGTACATTCGAGCCAGAACTCCTCAATAGATTCATCTACTGAGGAAGGCACAGCCCTCCCAATTCTGTCAACACCTGACCTCAAGACTACATTGAGGACCAGGCAGTCAGCACACGAACCTCCGAGGTAGGTTTTCTGTTTGAACCACAATATAAGCACATGAAATTTATGCATGTGTAGACCTGACTTGAAAGCATTAGCATTGTTGTTGTTTTGTATTTATATAATACAATCATGTCTCATTGGTAGAAGTACTCTACATTGGCATGTTTATGCAAGCTTAAAATGGCTTCATTGACCAAAATTGATATATTTCACATTAAACTTTATTGGTAAACATATTTTAAGATATAATTTCATTATTATGATAGTATAATAAAAAGTTTGTTTTTGGTGCATGAAAATGTGAAACAGACAATGAGGTTGTATTTTTAAACTTCTCTATTTGGCAATATTTCTGCCACATATACCAGAATTTGCATACTAATTTTTTTTTTTTACTTAGCATACTGTAGCAGATCTCTATATTGTTTGGTTTTTACTTCATTTCACTTCTGTGTTTTCATCTTCTGATACAAGTTCTTTTATGTAGTTTGCTTATGCCAATCTCATGATCCTTTTACCTAACCTACAGAGTGATGGTGTTTTAGAGTTTCCATTGCTATGATAAGGCATCGTGACCACAGCAACCCTTACAAAGGAGAAATATTTAGCTGGGTCTGGCTTACATTTCAGGGCTTTAGTTCATTGTCGTGGCTGGAAGCCCAGTAGCATGAAGGCAGGCACGGTGCTGGAGAGGAAGCCAGAGGTTGTACATCAGACTGTCAGGCAGCCCAAAGAGAAAATGACACAGAGGCTGGCTTGAGCATTTAAAACCTCAAAACCCACCCCCAGTGACACACTTTCTCCAAAAAGGCCACACCTTCTAAAAGTGCCAGTCCTTATGGGCCTATGGTGGCCATTTTCACTCAAACCACCACAGACATGTTTGTAGTCCAGAGCACCTAACATACAACACAGCTCCTTAAATAAAATCTAAGTCATGACACAAGCTCCGGTAGGAAGAATCTATGCACTACAGCATTTGTATCTTGGATTTCTTTTGTCTTTCAGCAGTTTTGAACACTTACGTTAATCACTTTTAATTCTCTGCTGCTGCTGTAGGAACACTGGGTTGTTGTGTTATTCACTGTGTGAATTAAAGGAATAGTACAGCTGTAAGGAGCATTGCACGGAGGTCATGATTCTAGGTCAGAGAGAGGATGTTGATAATAATATTAACACTTTAAAAATATTGTTTTGTAAATTTTATACATTCTTTTATACTATTACAACAATTCCATGGTTGCATTAGTATGCTTTGGTGGGGCCCTGAGAAGCCAAACTGACAAAACCCTAGATTAAAGGCCCCTATTGTGGAAACATGAAAATGTTTTGTAACAGTAAAGACACAATTTCTAAGTTTCCTAAAATTTGCCCGCTAATGAAATTTACCATTTCTCATCTTGACTCAATAGAGTGATAGTACAAAGATAAAACAGAGACCAGCAGCAGGGATATGTCCAGGCTCTGTGTTTTGGTTTTACTAGCTCAGACCCAAGCAAACAAAATTGTGCTAAGGTAGAAATATATACATGTTTTATATTAAAGGATCATATAAAAGGAAACCCCTTCCTAGGGATCCTACCAAAAATTTACTTTCTTCCTAGCTTGATTCATTTGTAGCAGGCCAACAGTTTCTTCTTTTTTTTCCTTTTACACATTTTTTATTGAAAAATAAAATCATTCATATTGCATCTCATTTGCTATCCCATCCCATGCATCCTCCCATTCCTCCCTCCTTTCTGCTTTCACCCCATTCCCCTTCCCTATGACTGCAACTGAGGGGGACCTCCTCCCTTTAAATATGATGCTAGGGTATCAAGTCTCTTCTTGGTAGTCTGCTATCCTTCCTCTGAGTGCCATCGGGCCTCCCCGTCGAGGGGACATGGCCAAATATGGGACACCAGAGTTCATGTGACAGTCAGTCCCCAGTCTCTTCTTATCATTGGTAAATTTTCCTAGAAAATATGCAACCATATTGTTTATATAAAATTTCAAAAGGACTAAATCAAGATATTTTTAAAAATTAACATCATAACTAAGGAAGACTTGATTAAGCAGCAACTTTTCTTGTACTTATACAGTCATGCAATACTTAGCTTGAATTGTCAGCCTGACACACCCAGAGAGAAGGAAGCCTCAGCTGAGGGACAGTTTCCATTAATAGCCTGTGGGATGTCTGTGAAGCATTTTATTGTTTATTGATACTGTGAGTTGTGATATCTCTAGGCAGGTGGGCCTGGGTCCCTGAGCTAGCCACAGGCATTGAGGGGGTAAGAAGCATTTCTCTGTTTCCAATTCAAACTCCTGCCTTGAGTTCCTGTTCTGAGTCCCTCAGAGATGAACTGTGACCTGGAAGCACAAAGTGAGTTGTTTGTGGTCATTATGGTTTTCACAGCAAAAGAGTTGCAGTACAGCAGAAGCATTACTTTTGTATTTTCACTTTTAAAATAGAAAAATTTAAGTAAGTGATGAAATATAGTTTGTCTTTTAATTTTAAAAATGGGTCCAAATATGATTTCAGTTATAGTGATGCCAAAGAGGAAATATAGCAATTTAGAAACAAACTTTGATATGTTTCTTTCTCAATCATGTGTGCTCATTATTCATATTTTATAGTGATTTCTAATGACAAAGTTAGGGTCATGAAAGAATTAGCAAATTATTCTTGAGGATAATTAAATATACCCCAAGTTATTTGAATGTTGAGAAATGAAGACATTCATTCTTTTAGTTACTAGTACTCACTTCTGTTAAATGTTTATTGCAAGGTAAGGAATTAAAATGCATTTCTTGTACTTTAACTGGATAATAATTTTATTTAATCTATTAAAGAAAATATTATTCTATCAGTGTACAGTCCCTCTAATAAAATGGAGACAGTGTAGTGTAATTTAAATGAAAAGAGTAAACTTATAGATCCTGATTTTTTGTAATAAAAAAATGAAACCATCTCAAACATTGTTTAACAAAGTAGAAGAATTAATTACAATTCCTTTGTATTGCTATTCTAATACTGAAGCTATAAATCTTTGGAAAATTTGTCATAGATGTGTGAAATTTCCACTCAATCATTTGCCTGTGGTAGTCTACGTTTTATTTAACAGATATTGGATTTCAACCTCAATAGTGGCTAGCTGTCTTAACTCAATGAGTAACACCCTTAAGGCATTGCAGTTTATTTCTTTCAGAAAAGCTCTTCCCCCTATCCTGTTAGAGCTTTGAGATAATGTTCATCTTTAATTGAGTTTGATCCCAATTTGCAAGGCAGAGGGCATTAATAATGGAGACACATACAAAGGAGGTGAGAGTAATGAGTATTTGAAAGGCTGGTAGCACCATGACAGTGCAGGTGATCATAAGCATGTCCTCAGAGGCTGGCCCATGCTTCTGTAGGCAGTGTGGAGAGCAAAGTCACATAAGAAACAGAATTTTCCTTAGAAAATATTAAGTGCCATGAAATTTGCTTAGATACTCTCTCATCTCTCTTCACTCCTGTTTCAATCCAGGAGCAATTTCTCTCACTTTTGTCATCACTCATAAGTCATTTTTCTGGCTTTTGATTTTTTCCAACATTAAGCTTCTGCCAATAGCAGAGCCGCCACTCAAAAATGTTCCATGCTCCTAGATGGATTTATTATTTGTCTTGTTTTGCTCTTTTCCAAAATTCCATATTCCAAAGCCCATCCTGTTGGCATAATTGTCACCAATACCTCCTGAAAGCAAAGCCAGTTGAACAGGACCCAGGATGTGGAAAAACACTCTTTGATGGGACATAATTTAATAAATGGATTTCTAACACTTTTGGAAATTTTACATTTAAGTAAGAAGATCCTTTTAATTCAGAACATTTTAATTTTCAATAACTCTTTAACGTAGTTGCATAAAAATTTCTTAGAGATGAGATTCAAGCCCAGAACTGGATGCCACTGGATTCACTCCATCTGTGATCTCCATCCCAGGCAGGCCCGTGTCCAGGTGAGGAACTGCTTCTCTGCCTCCCAAGAGAGCTTCACCCCCTAAAAGTCCCTGCTACGTTTTGCTGCCATTCCAAAATAGCTTTGTCTTTTTTGTACTCTAAATATTTGGAAGCTAAGAATGTTGGTAAGGTGATTTGTTTTTCAACTTGAAACAAACTAGGATCATCTGGAAAGAGGGAACATCAGGTGAGAAAATGCTTCCAGTAAGGAAGCTTTCCCCTGTGAGTGGTTATTTCTCCTGTTCCCAGAAGTTATTAGTTGCCTGTGGTCCATTATTTAGGGGAGAAACTTCTGGAAGAAGGAGAGTTGGCTTCTCCCAGAGATGAGGCCACCTTATTGGTTGTCCAGAGCAGAGTGGTCATCCCAGTAGTCACAACACACACACACACACACACACACACACACACACACACACATATACACACACAAATACGCACACACACACACAGCAAAGATGAACTCAGCAGGCTGTATGTATATATTTATGCACATAAAACACACAGCAATAATAATCGAATCAATGGAAAAAAAGGCTATTAGCTAGAGAGGAGTGTGATATTTGAATATTGGAGAGAGCATATCTGGGGAGAGTATGGAGAGGAAAGAGAGAAAAGAAAGTGTTGTGATTTTATTTCTCTTAAACATATGTTTAAAAACAACAAAAACAAAAGGAAATACTTCTATCAGCTTGGCCTGTATGACGTTTTTTTATTGATGATTGATTAATTTTGGAGGTCACAGAATACAATGGGATGTGTTGCCATTGCACAGTTGGTCCAGGAAGGTGTAAGAAACGTAGTTAGCTTTGAACCTGGAGAGAAAACTGGTAAGCACTGGTCCTCCATGGTCTGTGCTTCAGTTACTCCCTTCAGGTCCCTGCCTTGAATTCCTACCTTGAGTTCCTGCCCTAACTTCTCTTCTGTGTGGACTCTAACTTAAATGATTAAGTAAAACTTCTCCTCCCTGAGATGCTTTTAGTTATTATGTTTCTCAGAGCAATAGAATGCTAATCAGGTCACTAAGCAACAAAATAACCTTGGTAAATGAAGAATTCACCCAGCACAGTTTTAACACTCGCTTAGAACAGGTGTGCATCACTTGGCATTACTTCTTCCTTGCAGGCACTCCTCGACAGCCCACTATCCCCAGATCCTCTAAACCATTACACTTTCCCTCTGAAATTGTTCACGAAGTTTGGGAAAGTGAAAAAAAAAATCAAGAGTGGCCAACAAAGCTCCCTGGTTAGAAATGCAGCTGTTTCATGTGTGAAGATCTTGTTCCCAATGGCTTCTGCTGAGATGAACATTTGTCTTGCTTTAGGAAACACCATCCATATAATTAATCATGTGGTCAAATGGGAGCTAGGGAGAGGTTTGCCTTGGATTACTGCTGGGTATCCAGATCTTTTCACTAGTAGAAACCCTGAAGCCTTGTCTAGGCTCAGAATCTTTACATTGACTTCAAAGTTACCACACTAACTGAGCTTTTCTTTGGCTGTTTGAACTGTTGTCATGACTTTCAATTCATTATGATTTTCTTCTTTGAAAGGGGGCATTATGCATTCCTGCTGAGTGTCTTGTTTATTAGTTTTATTGTTCAATTACAATACAAGCACCACAGAACAATATATATTTAGATGTACTCAATGATTCATGTTCATTTTGTTTAGGATTGTATATATTTTTAAAAGAATGAAACAGCCATTTGGAAGCATCTATTCAAAGGTTTATTTAAATATCATTTCTCACTCCATGAAATCTAGCGTGAGATTATCTTCCCATGCTCTGAATTTTATAACATGTCATACCTATGTGATTTATTTCAGAGATTCCTGTTCCTGCTGTATTTCATACCTACTTCCAATTCCAAACAGATGCTAATCTTTCTGAACACAAAAGTCACTTCTACCCCTTTGTGTGCCTTGTAGCCATGACCATGTAGATGTTCAATAAATGTTGTTTGATTGAAAATTGGCATTTGTACCCTGTAAAATCAGGTTGAAGAGTCTTTAATTTAAGCCCCTGTCTTCCATTTGCTGTTTAATTGACTATTAGCTGCAACTGATTGATAGACATAAGGCCTTTTTTTTTTCTTTTTGGTGAATTGGCAGCTATGTAAATAGAGCACTTAACCTTAAGCACCCATCCATTAACCTTAATCACTGTCCATTAACCTTAAAGCACCCCAGGTTTCTCCCCTTACAATCCCCCAAAACAGACCCCACTCAAAGTGTTTTTTTAGCATGAAAAAGAATCTTAGTGGAATTATTTTTATTGTTCTGAGAGTGGCTGTAAAAGGGGCATTTTTAACAGAATATTTGAGTCTATTTCTTTTTGTAGGTACTAATGAATTTTCCACGTGTCCAAAGAGAGATAAGACATAGAAAATTTATTTGAGGAAAATTTTAGAATTGTTTGATGAGAGAACAAAATAGAGAATTCTCTACACTCCCTATTTTATACATGAGGTTTTTAATCACAGAATGTCTAACCACTCTGCATAACAGCACAGCTTCATGAAACATAAAAGACATTTTCCTATAGCTAGGGCTAACAATAAGATTAACATTAATTCTAGGCATAATAGTGCTAGTTATTTTAAGAGTAGGCGATTTGAAATAATTTCTGTGGAATGTTAATTTATAAAAGAAAAAGAAGAAATGAAATTTTCTTTAAGCATAGCACTTTAGATTTGTTCTTATAAGTATTCTTGACGTGTAACCAGCATTATTGAACTAATAATAGATCATTTTTATAATCCTTTTGAATCTACGTTATCTAATTTTCTATGTCTGTGTTATTAAAACCATAAAATAATTGTTATCAAAATAAAAAGATGTTCTTAATTAACATGTCCAAATGCATTACACATTTATTCCATATCATAGATCCTTTTTGCTAAAGTCTATGTTTACCACCTATGATCTAGTAAAGTAGCATTGCTAAGTTAGTTACAGAAAGTTTTATATGTAATTTTGTATGTAATTATATTTCATGACCTCAAGGTTTGGGGTGAAAACAGTAAGTCAATGAAGTTCCAATTGTATTCTGAATATAATAGATCTTAGGATGAGGTGGGAGGGTGGCTGCAATTGAAGAGGGAGAAAGAACACCTTGCTGTATTCAGGAAAGAAACTCAATACTAATGGACTGATTATTTTTAGATTTGCTAAAGTGCTCAGTTTGCTCCAAGTCCCATAGGGAGCTGACACTCGAAGGTGTGAGCAACTGCAGGCAGAGAAGGGTCTC
Organism: Acomys minous; assembly: GCF_964271855.1. NCBI lineage: Eukaryota > Metazoa > Chordata > Mammalia > Rodentia > Muridae > Acomys > Acomys minous. Next base: position 29,876,672 of record NC_140487.1, read on the forward strand.
TCTTGCAACTGATGTCAAGGTATATTTTAACAAATGTGAAATCTCCCTGACTAACAAACCAATGTAATGGGAATACCTCAACCGGAAACATGTAACCTCAACATTGGGCTACTTAACTGGTCACTTGGAATTTTGTAGTTACTTTACTAAAAAGAAAGATAATAATTGGGGGTGGAGGTGTGAGGGAATTGACATTAGAGTTCCCAAGTTTAGTAAGTTCCTCTGGGGCAAATAACCTGGCTGGATTGACCATGTGATTTGAGAATTGATCCGAATACTTGCAGAAATTGCTGTCCCTATTTTTTTTTTTTTTTTTTTACTCTTTGAAATTATCTCTATTTAGTCTTGTGATGTCTTTGCATAGGCACAGAGGCCAAAATCATAGTAATATGCATTTTTCTTTTTAGTTATAAATTCAATATTGGTATACCTGTGTGCATGTAGAACAATACCTTAGGCATATCAATATACATTCGATATTTTTCCACAAAGTGATAAGAAATACATACAAATTCAGAATGTGAGCAACTGGTGGAAGTTAATCTCTACTATGATTTTGTGCAATGATTTTTCAACTATATTTTCTTATTTATTGGAACTTCAGTGAAGAACTGGCTGCATCATTTTCATCTTTGAGTCATTCGTGTAAATACACTAAAGAGGATTCTTAGTCATATTTGCAGCTCTGTGATATGTACTGTTCCATAATGATTTTTTTTACTTGCATAGGAACATTGAGAATCAGACACATTTTTTAAAATACAAATGTTAGCAAATATATTAATAGAGTTTATATTCTTAAAAACTAATCATGCTTTACTTATCCATTTGTTTACCATTCAGAACTCATAATAGCTGTAATTATCACCCTGTCGAGAAGTCATAAAACTATATATACTAATAGCATGCTAAAAGCTAAGTAAGCTGTAAATATTCTACCAGCTAGGGCCTCGCCTTGGGCGCTCATCTGCAGTTCTTAATCTGGATAAATAGAAGTTGTGTCTTTTTCTAACCCTGTATTTCTTCCTCTCTTATTTGGGCCAACTTTGTGTATTTATTAATATTTAATATTTATTAGGTCAATTGTTAAATAGCCAAACTGTATACCCAGTATTGATCATGGAATGTTTTTTATCTTTAATTTAGTCATCTGAATGTTTAGAAACTGTTAAGCATTCAAGTTATTAGTTAAATTCAAAGAAAATCTTCCAAATAAGTTTAATTTAATATGACCAATATCTTCCTCTGGAAGATTTTAGGGCCTCCCTAACAGCATAATTTGCTCTAACTTCGAACAACTAAAATGTATTAAGCATATACAATAATTTTTTATTTATTCCCAGGTCCTAAAGAAATATAAAACTTAAAAAGTTCCCTTTATCTTATTAAAAATGACATATGATATAAGTATCTTTGTGATATGTTGACTTAGAGTCCTTTCAAAAATACCCAGGAGCATTGTGGGTTGGAGAAAGGAATATGGTCAACACACAATATGAATGAAAACATTTTTAAAAAATTAAAAAGAAAGAAAAGCTATAGAATTTGAATAACCTATGTTTCTAGCAAATCTTGCTTTATTTGTATATCTTACCACATGTGTTTTACTTAATTCATGTGGAAACTAAATATGAAGCTGACAAAAACAAACATACCTCATAAAACTAACCTTTAAATAATGAGGAGAACCATAGGGTTTAAGAGTATTCTGTAAGTAGAAGTGAGAAAAGTAGGACATCTCCCTTTGATCCTAAAAAGGTCAGCAACCATGCCACACAGAATCATGAGTTTCTTTTTTTTTTCCTTTTTTTATTAATTTATTCTTGTTACATCTCAATGGTAATCCCATCCCTTGTATCCTCTCATTCTTCCCTCCCTCCCATTTTCCCCTTATTCCCCTCCCCTATGACTGTTCCAAACCCATATCCTGGTGCATGCCATAAATCAGTTAACAAAATATTGCTTGGAACAAGTTGCTTACAACATAATTGTGAAAATAAACAAATATAGATACCCTTCACATTACAAAATAAACTGTGGGTGGCACATGACATGAATCTTCTTTCCCACAAATTGTCTTTGAAATTCATTCTGATCTTCCTGAATTGTATGAGTTAGGTCACAGTATCAAGTGTCAGGTGCAAATCAATAGGGTCTATTCTGGCATCTGTATGACTGATTTTCTCACTTGAATTTTTCCTCAAATGCTAAGTAAGTAAAAAAAAAATAAGAAAATGATATGTTTCATATGAGTTTTTAAGCTGTTCAACAGCAAGCCAACAAGCTGCCACCACCTCAAACCCAATGACAGGAAACAGTGTGACCACTCATCACATTCACACACACCCTCACACCAAATGAACAAACACGTATACAAGCAGACACAGAATAAAATAAAACACTGGCTACAGAACAGAGTTTTAGCGAGTTATTACTGCAGATAATTTAGGTTAAGTGTATGCAGTGAGGGAAAAAAAATAAGGGAGGGAGCAAATGAAAGAAGCAAAGGAAAGCTGGGAAGGAAAGAAAGGCTATGTACCCCCATAGGGTGTGAGAGGAACTGCAGCCCCAAGCACCTCACCACCTCTGAGACCCAGCACCCCTAGGGGACAGGGACAGAACTCTGGCGCCTCTAGTCCATCAGAGACCTTCGGCAAGAAAAAATGATGTCACGGATGTTTCAGTGTTTTTCCCCTCATCCTCGCAATTTACTTTTCTAGTTTCATACCTGTAAAAGTTTCTTTGTATTTTAAGTTTTCAATCATAAAAAAAAAAAAAACTAACATTTTCTGAGTCTTCCTGAGTCCCTAAAAGAGAATGACTATCCTAATTCAGCATAAACATCATTTCTCATGGTTCTTTGTATATGTTCTCAATCCTTACTACGGATGGGGTGATTTTTTTTCCCCAGGGTAGAAGCGTGGTGTTGGCATCATCACCTGCACTGCAATCTCTGGGGACACGCTGGTGAATAGTGGCTATTAATTAACATTTTACGATGTGCCGCTCACTCTTCAGAGGAAACACACTATATAAATGCCAAACAGTAATAATTCACTTCTGTTCTCCCCTTTGGGTTCTGAGTTTTTTCCATCTCACCCTCCTGAGGGGGGATAAAGAGGCAGAATTCTTATTATCCCTACCTAGAGGATAAAGTGTCAAGTGTAAACGCAGCTTCTAGGAAGAGCGGTTACAAATGTTTATGTGAACAAGAGAAAAGAGCAGTCTTTGGCAGAGCTGGCTGAGGAAGGAACTCACCAATCAGTCTTCTTGCAGCTGGGGAATGAAGGAAAGGTCACCCCATGACACTTTCTAGGACTGTATTGCACACTGAGAAGAGCATTTATTTCTGAGTTCCTTGTTCTCCATGGTTTTTGTCAGGAAGAGGGTCTAGTCTTCGGTTTAGTTTCTTATTAATACCGTTTGGAATGAATGTCCCGTTTGAATCTTCTCATTTCTGTTTCCACCAAAAGAATGTTTGTTCTTCTAAGAGAAATGGGGAATGTTATTTTATATTTTCTAATCATTTTGGTTTGTAGAAATACATTCAACCCAGAGACATCAGGAAAAAGCTGTCCTGTTTCAAGACCGAGAGATAAGTAGTGAGTCAGTAAAGATACTCCAAATATAGAGCAACACACAGAGCAGTGAAGAACCCTGACATAACTTTGGTCTCAAGCAAAATACTGACCTGAGTGTATTTTAGATACCTGGCCATTCTTTCAGTAAAGGTATGAAAAACTATGACCATACAAATATCTACCTCTAGGCAACGTTAAAGCTTGCTTTTTCTACTATTATTTCCACTAAAATTTTTATTCTTAAGGCAAATCTTTTATATCTTTTTTGTAATAGAAATGTCTATAATTATAGTTTGAAATTTGTTTCATACTTTCTTCACATGCTGACATTTAATGTTCAACCATTCCAGATAGCAACTAATCCATTTATTATACTTGGTTCAGAATATGGAACGTGGCTATTTCTCAACTCTCTTGTTCTTCTATATTATTTTGGCCATTTTGAGTTATAATTATGTAAAACAGTAAATTTGTTAAAGACAAAGAATTGTGGTGAAAACTTCAGACAGAGTAGAGGGCAAGATAATTGACACTTCAAGTTTCACCTTTATTTATATACGTGTGTGTGTGTGTGTGTGTGTGTGTGTGTGTGTGTAAAAGGAAGCTTTACATTATCTTTAATCTCAATATCTCTGTACATAAAACATATGTGATGGCTCAAAGCAATCCAAAGCTACTTGCAATGGTACAAATGTGTTGGCAACTTGGCCAAGTCCCAAGTCCAGTGTAGCAGCACCAGTACACAATCCAATTTCTATACTGTGACTACTAGCCCTGCCTCTCCTACTCTATACTGATAGCATTATGGGCACTGGCTGCTAATGCTACCATCTGCTACTGCGGACAGACAGCTGTCCTTCTTGAATACCAATATGTCATTATACTTAAGATTTAACTTCTTGAATCATGATATTCAGAACCGTTTTCCTGCTGTGCCTTTGCTTGGCTTAGACTGGTCATCCCACTGATAGAAGGTGCTGCGGTTGTTATAATAATCTCTAAGTGTGGGAACTTATGACTAAGTGTAATGATTATAATGCAATTTGCAGCATAAAAATGTTCATTTATCAGAAAACTTTTCTGTAGTGCTAAAGGTAATTTGAACTTAGGTAACCATAGACAATTGTTTCTAAGTGGAAGATCATATCTTATCTACAATGCCTAGCAAGTGTGCTGAGAAAGACAGCAAAGGAGAAAAAAAATAAAACAAACAGGCACAGGACAAAGAAAAATAGAAGCAACCAGTTAGTTTTACCTTAGTTCTTAAAGTTATTTTTTAAATGTCTACATCTGTATCTCAACTTCTTGCCCCAAATCTACATCCTGTGAAAGTTCTTCCTTAAAGATTGTCTGTGAGAGCGTGGTGAAGTGGAGCAGCGAAGTGAAGCATAATTTGGACTTCTGCTACAATCTCACCTTCCTTCAATTTACAATAGATTTTACTATTTTGCCTACTAAAATAGACATGTAATCACATGCGTACACCAATGTATGCTTTTTTTCTAATGTGGTCATCTGTGAATATTTTAATATAGATTGGGCACTCAATTTGAGGTTAGTAATCCTTGGAGGTACTTGCTACTGTCCATAGAGTTAGTCTTTTAAATTAAATGAAAAAAAAAAACCATGATTAAATTAAATTTAGTCTTGTTGTCAGTTGCAGGGCAGTTCAATTAATAATGATCCTGAGCATTAACCTAATATATTAAGGGAGCAATTTGAGAATCAGGTGATGCAGAAGTTGGCAGATCCTAAATGTAATCTTCACAATTATAAGTGGCAATTTTTTTGGAACAAGAGATCTAAAAAAAGATTTCCCAAGTCAGCCTCATGTATAAAAACATGTTTCCCTAGAAACGAGGAAGAAATATAGACACACACACATACACATGAGAGAGAGAGAAAGAGAGAGAGAGAGAGAGAGAGAGAGAGAGAGAGAGAGAGAGAGAGAGAGAGAGAGGGAGAGATTAGACTATCTCCTTTTGGCAGGGGAATTGGGGATTTTGTTTGCACTCTAGCAATTTCAGGTCTAGATTTCATAACGCTTTTGTTTCCTTTTCTCCCTTGTGGATATAAAGCCATTGGGATGAGTTGCTAACACAATTTCTATTTATATCCTTCAAAGACAGGAATTATTGCCCTATAAATGCAAAGCTTTGCTTTTTAACATTACCATAAATTATAAGATCTTTTGACTTTTCTTGCATACTGTGTTCATTTTTGCCATGGAAAAAATGAGATGCATTATGTTAAGCAATATTTCAAACATTTTGTTTAAAACCTTTCAATGCACCAAAAAGATATCTAAATGTTCTTCTTCAGGGAATTCTCTGTACCCTTTTAAACCTTTATGCACCTCTGTAACAAAGACGAATAAATGTGATGAGTCAGGAAAACTTTCTGTCTTTTAAAGTGATATTGTGTCAAGCAGTCACTGATGACTAAGAGGAAATACCATTGAGGGGAAACAACAGTGAGATTTAATATCTGTTTGCCTTCAAGGCAACTCATAAATATTAATACTTTATGACCCTGGACAGAAAAGAAAATTCACAAGAGAGAGTGGGAAATGATTTAAACTCCATGGCTTTCAGGCAAGAGAAAGCTGATTTTATTTTCTTCACCTTTATTTTATTAATTTGTTGTGTGTATTGTTGATTATGAATTTTGAAAGATTGTAGCACATAATTAAATCACCACAGTTTGCTCCTCTGATCTTTTTGTCGGCTTCCTGAGATGCTGATTAAGTGGGTCTATGTCTTTTCTCCTCCTTCTTCTACTCAACATGACTGGTTGCAAGCCAGTTGAGAATCATAATCTATTTTTCTCTCTGACCCAAATAATTTTATATATGAAATCCAATTATAAAAAAGATGTCAAGGGTAGTCTATAAGGAGAAAGAATTAAAATCTTAGGCAACCTAATGAGTGGATAGGGACAAAGTTAGGAAGGGCCTATTTTTATTCCTAGACTGCTCGTTCTGGTGTTTATGCTAAGACATACGACTAAAAAGGAAGTCTGGAAGTAGAGACAATTGCAGAGGAACTGTAGTTTTTATTACATTTGAATTGAGCCTCATCACTAAATATTAGTTCTTTTCTATGGATGAGTTAAGTTTTCCATACAAACTGGTATAGTTGCTTTGAAATTCAGCATCTTCAATCTTTAAATGAAGGTCCTGGGTCACAGGGAGGTAAGGCTCACTCACCCAACACAGCTCCATCTGTTTCTTCTCTTCTCTTGAGTTTTATATGTACTGTTTGTTTGTTTGGTTGGTTAAGAAAGTTTCATAGCTATTAGAATTATTCATAGGATTAGATCTGTGGCCATAACAATTTTCACAGATAGCCTTCTGAACTAGACTATAAATGTGTTTTGCGTTATTAATATTAACTTGGGTTAATTTCTGGTAAATTTATTGAAAAGTACATTAGAATAAAGGAAAATGTGTGTTTTTCAGTCCTACATAAATGCATATTTTCAATCACATTTACATGTGTGTATGTGTTGAACAGACACTTGAGTGTGTGTAAAGACAGAAGACCACTCCAGAAATTGACTCCTCCCTTCTACCATGTGGGTCCCCAGGTTATTAATCATATTCTCAGATATATAAGCCAGGACTTTAGTGGCCTACCAAACTATCTTTTCAACCCTGATGACTTTGTAAACAATTTATTATAATTTACTCAGATTACATCCCAATTGTTATCTCCTCACTTGTGTCTTCCCATTCCCACCCTCCTTCTTTCACCCTATTCCCTTCCCCTAGACCTCTGATGGAAGGAGACATCCTCCCCCACCATATGGCCACAGCCTATCAGGCTTCATCCAGATAGATGCGCATCTCCTTCCTCTGTGTGCCACTGGGTGTCCCCATCAAGGGGAAGTGATCAAATCGAGGGCTATATATGTACAGGGGGTCTAGTCTTATTGTGTGCATTGTCCTTGGCTGATGCAACAGTTTGTGCAGGCTGATAACTTAGAAAAAAAAAAACAAAGAGATATATGTTATAAATTATACATATATTAGAATATCAAATACTTGAGCAAAAACCTAGTTTTTCATTCAATATTTATTTTTTGTTAGAATACCTAACAGCATATTTAATAACTGGTGAATATATGTTCATTATTCTAATCACATAAATAATGAGAGACTTTCTGGCTTTCATTGAGAATATTCAACATACTTTGTTTTGATCATATTACTCGCTTCACTGGCAATTATGAAAAAAAAAACTATGAACACAGAGAATCATGATTTCAGTTCATTTTTATAATTACTTTTCTAAAACTTACATTCTTAAAAATATATACACATAGCTTCATTATGTTACATATATACCATGGTTGTAAAATGAAACATTAAGGGTCCATGTGAGAATTTACCTTCTGCAAATATCAGCAAGTTTATCACAAAGACATTTCGTTTGCCATAAGTAATTGATTCTTTTAATGGATGGAATTGATTCCAAGTGAAAAAATCATAGAAATTGATCCAAGCTACATTCACAGATTCCAAAAGAATGCTTTTACTTTTTTCAAATGATTTTCAATATTTACCTACTTTAGCAGATGTGGACAATGATTTAGATTAGCAACACCAGCAAAAATATTCTTAATGATTGCTGGTTGCCAGGTAAGAGCACAAAAACTTTCCTTATGTTTGAGACACAAAAGAAGGAAGTAACACAACCTGTACTTTATTATTTTGTGTCAGATGCAAAGCGTTTCCTAAGCATTAAATGCAACAGAAAGCAGCTGCTGGGAAAAATATCATTACACATACCTTAAGCTACGACAACTAATTTAATGGTGACATTTTATTTTATTCAGATGGTCAGGCCTTTTCTTCTGTTCAAACCAGCAAAACTCACAGAAACTGTATCCGGATGAAGTCACTGGAAGGTGAAGGCCCATGACGAAAACATTCCTTGCAGATTATACAGGATTACACTCAAATGGCACAGCAGGGCAAGGGGAAGGTCTCCAAGAGGTGGCATTCGATGAGGCATATTTAGCCATATTTAACCAGACTCCTTGGAAAGTGATAGAATACTTCAAAATGTCAGCAGAACAAAGATAGAGATTCCTTCTTAAAATGCACTGTGTTTCTCTCTTCAGCCTATTTCTATTTTTATATTAATCTTTCATTTCTTCAGCCTTATCAAGCCAAAAAATGTCTTAGAATATGAGCATTTTATTTATTCTCTCGATCTGAGAAAATGACACGAGATGAGAGAAAGGAAGAGATAGATATTGAGATAGAGAGGTGATAGAAAAAGATAGATTAGATAGATGAAGATAGAAATAGATAGATAGATAGATAGATAGATAGATAGATAGAAGAGAAAATCTCCTATGGTTTTATTATGTCAGTATGATCATGAGCTAAATTTGAAATCTAAGTAAAATTTGACACTTCTTTTAATCTGTTTCAAAATTAATATTATTTTATGATTTAGAAGTAAATTAGAAAATATATTTGCAAACAAAGAAAATCCTTACTAATTCTATCTCTATATGAAATGCACAAACACCGCCAAGAACCAGCTTTTTAAACTTGTAATCTTTACTAAACATGAAGGTAAGAAATCTGCCTCTGCTTAGCAACAATTGTATTTTGAAATCATTCTTCTGAACTTATAATAGATTTTGTTTGGTATTTCTTCTCTCATTTATTATTTACAGTTGATCTTTTGAGAGAACCTGCAATACATATATAGATAAAAGAATGGGATCAATTTAAAGAGTTGGTAAAAATCAGAGACAGAGAGCATTACAAGTTAACATTGCCATTATGACTAAAGTATTAGTGAAAGACCTAGCTGCACTGCATCCAGGAACCTTGCAAAGTGCCTTTGTAATGACCTTAAATACAGCAAACTAAACACCTGCTGTGGATTGTAGCTGTGACCTTACATAAATAAGACAGTCTTCCCACTCAGGAATGACTCCCAGGTGGTCCTGGCACAGCCTGGTCACATCTGTGAGATCTTAAGGAGCAGGGATGAGGGCTCTGCATATTGGCACTGTGCCACATGACCTTGCTCAAAGCTTTGCACAAATAAGGAATTTAAAAAATCTCTCCAAATATGACAAAAGAGAGGTTGAGCTTTAAAACATGATGCTGGTTGCTTGGACAGAGTGACATTATCTCTATGGCCCTACACATGCCTGATTCCTAAAAAAATGTATGTTGGATAAGATAATTTGCAACTTACTGTTCTTTCATAATTCTTAGTGAAAATTTGATCTCATCAGCAGTATTCTAAATACAATATGTTATTTATTTGTTCTCAAGGATTTATAGTGTAGAATATTGACGACCTGCCTTCGTCTCAAAATCTTATGAGAAAAGACACGTTTAGGCAGACACTTAAAATCCTACTATTATATATGAACTATTATAAGAAATATTTCATATGGGAAGTTGACATTCAGAAAGAAGTTGTATTGAATACAATTCCACTCCTATATCTCCTCCATAAGAAGAGAAAATGAAGACTCTATTTGGTAGAAAAACCATGTGAGGTAAGGAAAGGGAAGGAACTGAGAAAAGTATCAAGAAGACCAATGATACTAGAGCACAATGAAAGTGGAAGGGAGCTTCCAAAGTAATAGAGGCTGGATCATAAAAGGCCCTGCATAGAAGTCTATGCAGTCCAGTCATGGCCATGAGGTAGTGGTGCCTACGGTCTGTATCTCACACAATTTACTTAACTCTCCTCAACAATTTTCACAGCATGTGAAGACAAATCAATATTCCGTTGATCAGGTTTCAGAAAGAGGGAAACTATGTAACATATATTAATATTGAAAATCAAGTATACACAAAAATGCACACAAATGTGAATTTTTATTTATATGATAGCTTTACCTTATTGCCTGTTCATTTTTTTCGCATGATGATGACATACATTGATGTTAACCTATGAATAATAGTTATTAAAATGGAAGCTACGAAGTCTGTGTTAAATTTATAGAATATATCAGAAAGGGGACCAAATAATTTAGAAGTGGGTTTCAGTATCTTGCAGCTTCACTTCAGTGAGATAATATGACTTAATACACAAATAAGAAACAATGAAAGGTATTGACTTAGGACAGTTTATTTTTTTTATTAATTTATTCTTGTTACATCTCAATGGTTATCCCTTCCCTTGTATCCTCCCATTCTTCCCTCCCTCCCATTTTCCCCTTATTCCCCTCCCCTATGACTGTTCCTGAGGGGGATTACCTCCCCCTGTATATGCTTATAGGGTATCAAGTCTCTTCTTGGTAACCTGCTGTCCTTCCTCTGAGTGCGACAGTTTATTTCTTTACCTACAGAGACAATATTATTTTTTACTTGGATAAACTACAATCCCTGTAGAGCACCCTGGACTCCAAAGAACAATTTGAAAGTCATAGAATGTTTTTGTCTTTCCATGTAATGCACAGAGAAATGATAACAAGAAATTGTGTACCATGTATATAAGTGTATATATGACTATTGAAGTCAATATTGGAATGGTTGAAACAAGGGGGCTTCTTACCATTGAGCCTCCTTATAGCTTAGAGCCACAAGGCAGTTGGCTTTCATTGGAAAGGCCCTCTTAGATTAAAAGGAAAGAGAGTTTTTGGGTGTCTATTCAGGTAGCAAACTGTCTCTGTCATTTGGAAAGCTACTAACATGCACTCCTGGCATACTCAGGTAATCAAGTTTAATAACTGTTCTTTCTATAGTTTAGTTCTATTTAGTGATTTTCAGAAACTACATAAGCATGAAGGTCTTATAACGTCTCTGCTACGCACCTCTCAGGGATTATTCCGGAAGTTAGGATAATGCCATGTATTAGTGAATGTTGGGCTTTGATGGTAACCACAGGTCTCCACTTTGGCATTATCTTATTCTGTGAGTAATCTCATTTCCTTCTTTCTTCTTGACACCATACTGTTTAGACTCAGGCCTTTATAGTTTCCATGTCCTACCTATAGACTTCCTTCTACATCTTTCCATGGCAGACTCCTCATTAGTCAGATTCAGGGCAAAGATAACTCCTTCCATCAACCTTCTATCCTTTTCCTTTCAAAGTTTTAGAAGAGCACTTTTGGGAAAAGCTTGAATATGACTTTGATTTCTGTCCCTCATGACTTCTGTCTCAGTGCATTTTTAATCTCAAGGTTCTTATAAAATTATTATTTTGAATTTTAAAAAGCCACCGTTTGTGTTAATTTATAGCTTTTGTTAACTCAGGAAGATTTTTATATTACATATTTGATTTATATTTTCTCTATTAAGAAGTTTGGTTCTTCCTCCTCCTCCTCTTTCTCCTTCTTTTTCTTCTTGTAACTAAAGTCTCAATATGTACCTCTGGATATCCAACGGATATCCCTGTGTCTCTGCCTTAAAAGTGGTGCAGTTAAGTATGTGAGAAAAGGTAGAAATATATAACATCTAAATAGAAAATTATATTTGAAGATATTAAAGTTTCTAAATCACCAAAGATGCCACTAATTAGTTAATTAACAAATACATCTTTCTTCATGTATCGAGACTGAGTGTTTTCTACATATCATAGACTAATTAGTATTTTGATCTGTAAAGAACAGTGGTGTCAATATAAGCTACATAAGAAAAAGCATGTAATCATGCTACAATGCCTGTATTATGTCATGATAAAACATGTATCTTGATATAATATTTTATGAACATATGAAAAAATAAGGAATGAAAAGAGAAGAAGGAATGAAAATAAGAAAGAAGAAAGGAAGGAGAGAAGAGGAAGAAATAGAAGGAAATCTTATATGGATTCATTTTGGGTTGGTTTTCAGGATACTAATCCCAAACAGAAATCCATGGAGAAAACCTCAGCAGACTCTAAGACTGAGGAGTTGCAAAGAGAAATTAAAGACACTAAACTTTTAAGGAATGAGGTCAAAAACATTTAGTAAATCAAAGTTACATCATTTAAAATGTTCTAAATGGTTATAAGAAGGTCACTGGTAGTTTTCAAGAATTATTGCCAGTAGCTCATACAGAACATTTTGAGTAATATCTGCCATTAAAAAACAAGAAACTAAACTGCTGCAAAGAGTTTTCACATTATAAGTAGGAGAGCTATTGAATAAAACTAAGAATATTGCAGGCAAATCTATTTTGATGAAAGAAATATCTGTTTGTAAAATATAGGAGATGGGAAGATGACTCAGTGTGTGAAGAACAGAGTTAAAAAATCCAGAGTCCAGATAAATTTAAATACAACAGCATGTAATCCTAGGGCTCCTATAATGACACAAGAGGCAGGCAAAATAGGAGCCTTTGAAGCTTATAAACTAGCTCATCCATGCTGGAGGGGACACACACACACACACACACACACACACACACACACACACACACACACACACACACACTCTGTCTTGTTAGTTTCACATCATTTGGGAAGAGGGACTCTAAACTTGGCAATATGCTTCCGTAAGATTTATTGTGGTCAAGTCTGTCTGTCGGGTGTATTTTAATTAGTTATTGATGTGGGAAGACCCAACCTATTGATGGTGGTGCCATCCCTGGGCAGATGTTCTTAGGAAGTATCAGAAATCTGCCTGAACAAGCCATGTAGAGCAAGCCATTTAGTAGCACACCTCTGTGGCTTCCATTTGAGTTCCTTATATTACTTCTGTGATGACTGGCTGCAAGCTGTAAGAAGAAATTAAACCTTTTCTTCCCCAGGTTACTTTTGGCCATAATGTTTTATCAAAATAATTTTAAAAACCTAATTAAGATAAACTCTGCCTTAAAGATGAAACCAAAGATTTTATAACTTTGGTACCTGTGCCATTCAAGAATGAGTGATCCACCTCTCTGTCTCTGTCTCTGTCTCTGTCTCTGTCTCTGTCTCTGTCTCTGTCTCTGTCTCTGTCTCCATCTCTGTGCCTGTCTGTCTGTCTGTCTGTCTGTCTGTCTGTCTGTCTGTCTGTCTGTCTGTCTCTCTCTCTCTCTCTCTCTCTCTCTCTCTCTCTCTCTCTCTCTCTCTCTCACACACACACACACACACACACACACACAACATGAGGTGGGGATTAAAACAAACAAACAAACAAAATGAAAGCTAAAACAGAGAACATCTAAGACAACCAGGCAGTTGCCAAGGTAGAGAGATCACAGATGCTCTTGTGGTCCAACTAGATCATTGTTATAAAATGAACTTTCTCATAGCAGATTTCTCATGAGCACATTTTTACCTTGCTCCTTTTTAAGAATGGCTTCCAGTGTACAGACTCACCCAAAATTGAAATCTGAGGAGCATTTCTAATAAAGAATGCTAGACTGTGAGGAGGCATACATATGATTTAAAGGAAATCAGCCAGACAAAAATACAGACTGTGGACATTTTAATTCTGAAGCCTGGAGCTGATGATGTTCTGGAACCAGCATCAGTATCGGTGGTCGTGGCACATTATTCTTCACATTCCTTCAGGGATAGCTATATTGGGTTCTTTACCTAAAATTACTTGGGAATATTCCAGAAATCACAGTTGCTGTATGTAAAATTTGTCATTTCTTGTTGCTTGATTAATAGGTACTCCTGAAGTATAGGCTACACTCTAAAATCTCGTAGCAGTGGTATTCTAAAAATGTAATATAAGCTGAAAAGCTGGCCATATATCATCTGTTAACTCCTCTGAAAGCTTCAGTATTAACATTCACTTTTGTGAATAAAACATCATTCAGTGTGTAATTGTCAAAACATAATGCCACATAGCAAATGCTTCATAAAGTATAAGGTGTGATATGTATATATTTATGATCATAGAAGAGTGGGTAAGATACACTGGATATTACCAACAATATTTTTAAAATTGAAGGACTCAGCTTTCTTTAAGGTGCTGCCCTGGGTGTCTGACCATGCTTCAGTGAGTATATTGGCAACACAAATTGATCTTTGTAATTTTTTCTTTTGGGGGGACAGAGGTCACAGGGGTTGGGGTAAAACAAGGATGAATGGGAAGAGAATGTGATCAGGGTGTATTATGTTAAATCCCAAAATAATAAAAAATATTGTGTTGGGAAAAATATAAACACCACTTAAGACATAGATAAGCTTTGGAAAGTATTGCTGAAAAATAGAATCTCCTTAAAATGTTCAAATCCAAATTGTGAAATGCTGGTCTTTGCAGACAAGTTGGAAAATACAAACTGAAGAATGATTAAGTGATATGGTATTCAATGAATGAATATGTGTGTGTGTGTGTGTGTGTGTGTGTCTGTGTGTATGTGTACACACACATATATATGTTCAATAAGGAATGAATTCAGTATTGAGGTGTGATTTAGTTTCTTTTGTTTGAAAGAATTCCATCCTAATGCTATTTTGGTTAGTTGAATAAAGCAGATTGAGTATTTCAAGTTGGATTTATCACTTCTCAAGGGGTCATGATTCATTTTGGTCCCAAATGTGTATACAAATTTAAAGAAAGGACATCAAATTGTTATGCTACATCTCTATTCAAGAAATAGCAACCATTTATGCATATGTGTCTTCAATACTACATTCGGATTTAGTCATAACTAAAGGAAATAAAGACAGCTTAAAAAAAGAACTTTCTAAGCATTTGTACATCAAAAAATACATATTCATCCTGAAACATTACCTACCAAGAATATGCTTTGTGCAGGGAGCAACGGTGCAATGCTGAGAAAGATTGAGCCTATATTCCTCATCGTCTGCTGTCTGCCACTCCTGGTGGAACACAGCAGGACAGTCAATGGAGGTTCTTAAATTTTTTTCTCTGTTTGAATGTTTAAACATATTGAATGTAAGAACGCAATTTGGAGATATAAATGTCTCAGACATAAGGCAGATGCAGACTGCTCACAGAGAACATTTATCAACATATTTAATCTACAATTCATTTCACATTTTGTGTATAGAGCATCGTGTCTAATACATAGCATTTAAAAAAGCTATGCTTGAAGCACATCACACTTTCCTAAATAAGCCAAATGGCCTATATTCCTTGAATTTTAAGTTTCTATTTGAGATGCTAAAACAATTTTAAAGAAATAAAAGTGTTTTAAGAGCATTGAACTAAATAAGCCTACTTTTCAACTGAATGTCTTGGGGATTCTCCTGATTTGAAATGTAATTACAGCAATCTGTGCATGCATGGAGAAGCATTTCAATGAAGCTGTGTAACTCAATTCTGTACTTGGTGTACTTCGGTGCAAGTTACAAGAAGTCAGAAAATAACACCTGAAACCACACTGCGAAAACCCTGGCTTCCCTGCTTCCTAAAAGTATTTCCTTTCTGAGCCTTGTCTTCCTTATTCCTGAATGGGGAAATATGATCCCTGCCCATCCCCAAGGCTTTGGATGTCTTACATTATGTAGCATGCAGTTAACCACTGAGTCAATAACATGAAGGCAGTTTATAGGTCAAGTTACTGGTTTCCAGGTTACAGGCACCATCCTTTTGGCTGGGAGCTTCCACACATTTGTATGGCAAATTATCACTTTCCTGAATCTGACTGAATACATCTATTATGAAAAAAGCAAAACACAACGATGCATAATAGCCTCAAAATTGCATAGAAGTCTTGAAAATGATTATTACTATTGTTCTCTCTCCTGTTTGTCCCATACCCCCAGGACTAAGAAATTATGATGCTGACATTTTAGGAAAAGCATCTAAAATGTAACTTCTTTTTTTTTTTCCCTTTTTTTATTAATTTATTCTTGTTACATCTCAATGGTTATCCCATCCCTTGTATCCTCCCATTCTTCCCTCCCTCCCATTTTCCCCTTATTCCCCTCCCCTATGACTGTTCCTGAGGGGGATTACTTCCCCCTGTATATGCTCATAACTTCTAACACAAAGCTGAACCCCATGTTATGAAGTCCTAAGTATGACAAAAAAGCAAAGCATCTTTTCTAATGCTTTATTTGCCTTTCTACTTGTTGGTTTAGGAAATTCAGTATAAAAGGTGGATTTGATATAACAACTTCTGTAAATATGCTATAAAATACTGACTAAACTATGTGTTAGTTCTTAATATTTTGAAAGTCAGAATACCATAGTTGAATGGACTTGGTAAATTGATGCTTCTGAAAAGTTGCAGGTAATGAAGGTTAAGCATTCATTAATTATCTCAAAAATAAATTTAGAAAAAAGTGTACCTTATGATTGTAATATTGTTTTAAAAATTACAAAATGTGCAGTCTTGCATTCAGTTTTGTTTGTTTGTTTGTTTGTTTGTTTTTGTTTTCTTGAATGGCAAATGAACCTTCAAGCAATCAGTAACTTGATATAGACGTTACAATAGGTTCTCAGTTTATATTCTCGGCAGGTCTGGAACTCAAGCCTTCATCCTTCCGCCTCTCCAAATGACATTATAATACGTGTCACTACACCCAGTGATATCCTGTATTTTTCCCTGTTACTTTATTTTTTGGATTGTCCTCATACTCTTATCTTGAATTTTATCTATTTTTCTCAATCTCTGCTAAGGTTGATACTGAAAACTTGCAATCTTTTACAATAGCTGCTGGTATTGTCTGAAAACAGATCCAGTACATTATAATTTTAGCCTTTACAATCAGTCATCACCATTATAAAGAAATAACATACAAAAGCAGTGGTGACATTCTCATGGACTTCCCTTTGTATTCATAGATTTCGGTAGATTGTTCTTACACTTAGTAGTTTAGTGTTTACTCTTTACTGCCTTCTGTTTTACACTGGATGGTTAGAAAGATGAGGCTGTGCTTGTAACTGCCACCCATTTATCATTTTCCACAAGACTCTTTTCCATAACTTCCTGCATTGTGAGAATGAGTCACACCCTAGAAAGGTAACAGATACCCCACGGATTTACGTACAGACTGAGATTCTGGAACAGTGATGGTACTGGTGCCATCAGCTCAAAATACATTAGGGATAGCCGAGATCTGCGGAGTCTAAATGTGAAGTTCTGGGAGTCCAGGAGTCCAGGAAAATTCTATCACAGACCTGGAAGCCTAGAAGCTCTTTTTAAAGAAGGGGAGGGGAAAGTGCAAGTAGACACAAGATGTAAACTGATAATCAAATCATTTTGTTAGGCTATTTTAGAACATTCGTGGAAATATAAAGTAAATTACTCATTTATTTATTTCTGCAGTTTTCTTAGCAATGTTAGTAATTTCGAATATAAGAGCAGTTTACAAAAGAGTTGATAATGTCCCCTTATTTAAGTGGCAAATCTTTCAGTATTGAGCATCTTGCTTCACTTTAGCAAGTTCTTGGGATCTGCTCCTGTTTATCCTTGTTTGAATAGAGGAGGTGCCGAACTGAAAATTGTCATTGATAGTGCTGACAAAATGGCTCAGTGAGTAAAGGGCATTGATGCCAGGCAACCTGAGCTTAATTCCCTGAATTCCCATGGTGGATGAGCAAACCAGCTCTTGTAAGTCACCTTTTCACCTCTATAGGCACAGCATGCCATGTAGGATTTCACATGTGTATGCACAGACCCACACCACTGTGAAATTAAGGAGTAAGATATATTTATCTTTGAGCCTAATATATATATATATATATATATATATATATATATATAATATCTAGATAGATAGATAGATAGATAGATAGATAGATAGATAGATAGATAGGGACAAAATAGCACTTAGTCATGGAACTTGAAGACTTGGCTGTCTCTGAGATATGACTTTGTAAATTAAAGTGACATTAACAAGTCATATAGAATTCAATAGCCTTACTTTAGTCTTCTTTTCCTTAAATCTCATTGTGGATTTTGAATTATTTACTTTAGAGAATGTCTCAAAGAATGAATTTGTCTTATAAATATGTTCTACAAATAGAGACTTAACTTTCTTTGTTTCTATACTTATATAAAACACTAATGGCATTGCAGGTGCTACACAGAGTACATCCAACAATCCCTTGTTGCAAATGTGGGTTGAACAGCAAAATATAGGTCTGTAACTTTTAATGAAACAGTTTGTTGAAGGAAGCTGCTTTCTGAATGTCTGAATACATAGCTATGTAATACAAAGTTTTGCTGTTCCCGAAGTCAACATACTGATCAGACACCAGACAACTGAAAATTCTAAAGATTTTTGTTGTTATTGTTGTTGTTGTTGCTATGCTTAGTTTTAGATGACAGAAGTGTTATCATTTGATATTTTATATAGTCAAAGTTAAATGCTAACAAAATGTACTTCTTCCCATCCAATTATTCAGAGAGTGTGACATGTAAATCCTCAAAAAGTTGATAATGTATATGTTAATTTAGGAACACAAAAGTACAGTGAGCTAACTCCCTCCAGTCTTCAAAATATAATAAACAACCCTATCATATTGAAACTTCATTTATCTCAAGACTCCCAAACAATTTTCATTTAAGAATATTAGATATCTAAATATGTTACTCATTCTGTAGACATATATTTTTAAGCATAAGGGTTAGATAAAACAAGAAGAATATATTCTATATTTTTGATTGTTTCCGTGAAAGAATTTAACAAACTATGTAGTGCATGAAATAATCTTACAGTATAATTTCTAACATCCAAACATTTAGGCAACTCATCTCAGTGGTCCATCTACTATAAGGCCTGAATTTCAAGGATTATATGTACTGGGCAGCAACCAGGTTTACATTTCTGTTTATGTTGTGTGGATAGAATCTCTCCATATGCCCCACATAGATCAGCTGTCCAGCTGTCAAGAACTATTCTACCACTGGTCTAGTACCAACCACCAATAAGGATCTTCACTGGCAGGGACGTTGGGAGTATTGATGGTCCTTGGTCTGGCTAAGTCTTTTCCTAACTCTTCCCTTGACATTATACAAAAAGAAACATACTCTTTCTTTGTGAAGTTCTGACTACTAGAACTCACCACTTTTCAAAATTGCACACAGAATAAATTTAAGGAAATTTTGAAAATTGGTTACCAACTTCAATGAAAGCATATGACTGCTCTCCCTTTGCACAGATGCATTTAAGAGGAGCTTCAAATAGTAAGAGTGACTAGCAAAGAAACTTGAGAGCTTACCCTCTCTGAAGAAAACAACCTCCAGTGAAAATTTGTTTGCTTCAGGATGCTGCTACTCACCCAGGGAATCAGGGAATCTAACACATTTTCAAGTTATAATATAAAAGTCATAATATTTCTTGTTAATCAATAATCTATGGAACATTCATGTATACCAAATTACCATAGTCTTTTAAGTTTCTTAGTTTAATAGGATAGAAAATAGAAGGTAAAATAATTCTATAAAATGATGTCCACTCTTATTTGTGAAGGAAGCAATAGGGCAATTAAGCTTTAAATGTTTAAGGGAAGTTTTATTTAATTTCAACTCAAACTACTAATAAGAATTAAATATTTTAGAAGTATGTATCCATCAAGATCTTCCCCTTTATAATGGTAAAGATTTTTATATTTCTATAATCTCACTTCTAAAGTATATTTCATATTTCAATCATTCTCAATATAATAGGAATTAGAATAATAATGTTATGCATGAATATTTAATATTGTGGTTAGATAAGAAGACTGGGTATCAGAATTTAGCTTGTGTTGTCTAGTAGTATAAGTATAGTTATGTTAGGCTTTGACCTCACAGAGACCCACTTATCTCTCCTCCTGCATAATAAGGTTAAAGATATGGCCACTATAAGCAGCTGAGAAGTGCGATATTCCAAATTATGCCCATGCACCTTTCAGGTTTTATATATCTTGTATCATTCTGTTTTAGTGTTTGATATAGTTTAAAGTTGTATTAAACCTTGAATTGTGTAACTTATTAATATAATTGAAGGAATATTTAGGTTGTACCATGAAATGGCTACACCTCCAACATCATTTATTGAGAGCTCATAAAATTATCTTACATGTTTTTTCATAGGATATCTTTTTTAAAAGCATTTTATAGGATTGAATTTCTGCTCAATGAATTTTAATCTTGCCAGCAGATGGCAGAAAATTTCAAAATTAAGGTAGTTTTTTGTTAAGAAGTATGAACAAGGCATTCTTTTTTATTTGGTTTGTGTATAGGTGTGTTTGTGTAGTGTGCATGTTTGTATGTTGGTCATTTTGAGTATTTTCTGTTTGTTGTTTTTTAAAAGAAAAAATCATGAGCAACATAATTTTAGTACACAATAAGGCCTCTATTTTCTCTTTCATCATTATAATTATATTATTAATGTTTACTATATTTATGCTAACTTTGGTCCTGTAGGGTTAAACATTATTATTGAAGTTATTTTTATTGACATTCGACTTCCTTCACGATGGGTATTATATTCCTCCTACTTTCCATAATTAAATAACTGGTTGCTTATTTACTTTTGATATATGGCTTAGCTGAAAAGAATGATGATAGACTGTATTGTGTTAGCAATAAAAGCTCAATAAAGAGGTAATAGAAAATAAATGAAAAAGGAAACTGTACTGCCCCTTTAAAGATCAAGACCAAGTGAAGACTCACTTATGGCTGGCAGGCATCCTTAGAAACATAATCTCTTGAATATCTTGTTTTAGTTCAATTCTACTTGAAATCATCTGAATATAAAATTAATTCCATTGCGAACATAATAAAAACAAAAGTATCTGATTGGTTTTAATTAATATTTTCATGTATGTTTTTATTGTTAGTTTTTATTTTTGTTTATTTATTGTTGTTGTGTTTTTTCTATAGTGGTATTAAAAATCAGCTCCTCATCAAAATATAAAACTGGGAAAGTATAATTGAAAATATAAGCGTCCATGTGTGAGGTTTTTTGTACTTGCTTTTTAAATTTTTATTTATTAGTGTAATCTATTTTCAGCCTAATCCCAAGCCCTTCCTCCTCTCCTCAGGTCCTACCCTCAAGCCCTCTCTCCCCATTCCCCCCAGCCATTTTCTCAGAGAAGGGGAGGCCTCAACTAATTGTAATCATTGCACTTTAGGTGCACTTTTCTGTTCTGAGTTCTTCCGCCAACTTGCTTCACTGTGTTGCCTTTCCATAATCTTGCTTTAAATTTTCTTGTCATATCAAGAAGTGTGAGAGGCCACAGAGTCCCCCAGCAGCCAGAGGAATACCCCAGCTATCTGCCTCTCTCCCCCAGCCTGGGATCTCTACTCAAGGATAGCTTGACCATGACTGTATGGTGGGATAAATATGAAAAAAAAAAAAAGGATTGAAGTAAAGTTACAAGGCTTATTACCTGGAAATAAAGGATGATACATGCTCCATGTGTAGGTAGAAAGGTGGTAGTCCATAAAGAGAATGTACTGAAGACATCAACCAGCTGTAAGAAAAAAAAAAAACTGCTGGACATTTATTATAATGACTATGTGTGACTCTGTGATCTCCGTTTTTAACGGCAAAGACAACTAATGCCGTTCCTGTTTTTATAGTTGCCTTCATCACTGTCATCCTTCTCTTCTTCCTCTCCTTCATCCTTTACCCTCTTCTCCTCCTTCTTAATGTACTTGGGCTGGGTGTTGGGGGCAAGGAAGGGACATGCCATGTATTTGGAACTCTGAAGTCAACTTTTGGGAGGAATTTCTTTTTTTCCTTTTCTTTTCTTTCTTTCTTTCTTTCTTTCTTATCTATTGTGGGCTCCTGAGATTGACCATTGTTTGTATCTGTGGATTGAATTCAGACATTCAGATTTTTACGGCGAGAGTTTCTACCTACTAACCCTTCTTGGCTACCCAATCCTTTCACAATTTAAGTTACAATATTCAAAGATAATATTTTACAGCAAAGTTTAAGTACTAAGCAAGGATTAAGATTAAGTAAAAATAACTTGAGCTAATTTACTTATTTCCTTTTCTTGAATACCTTTATTTTGTAAATGAAATTGTATTGTGGTTGTATGAGGTACAATATTTGGATTGAGGGACGAGAGGAGCAATAAGAAGACAAAAAAAAAAATCAACTCGATGTCAAATGCATTCTTGTTCCTGCGCATCACAGCTTTTATTGTATCACGGTTGAGGGTAATTGTTGCTGTGCACAATCCCGGGTTTATCATATCAGATGCATTGAAGTTGATCTCAGCCGGCAGAGAGTACAAATGATAAGGACTTCTTTGCCATCTCATCCCCTAAAATCTTTTAACTTCTAAGATATCCTTTTTTTTTTTCCGACTGCCTCAGCAGTCAGCTTTGATCATAGATCATATGTGATGCTCATATTTATACTTTCTTGACATATCAACAAATAAGTTTAGACCATGTTGCTTTTTATTTTTTGCAAAAAGAATATGAACTTGCCTTTAATGAAATAATATGAACACTATAAAGTTATTCATTAGTGCATTGTGGACTTTGGATAGAAAAGGACAGTATCTTTTAGGGAATATTCTCATAAGTCATTCTCTGAAGCTAAAAGGAAGATTTTTAACAGTGTGAAATGGAAAGATGTCTGCCATTCACCTGAAACAAGGCGCCATCACCCACAATCCTTTGCATTAATAGTATCTGTCCTTTTTTTTCATGTTATTTATTTTAATGTGTATAAAGATCCATTTTTTCTGTATATTCTATTTGTATTTGTTTAAAAGAAACACATAAAACTGAAGTGGTTTAGATAGGGCTAACATAGAAAATTTGAAATTTTGGAAAAAAAAAACTTGATGAAAACATTCATAGGATGTTACCATGCAGTGTTAACACACACAGGAAAGACCCTGACACTTTACAAAGATTTACTTCCATGGGGGAAAATACCTTGTTTGCTCACACAAATGGTCACACAGAGTGACAAGTGACCCATTGCCCCAAGTTCAGACAAGTTGCACAAGAAAAAGAAAAACGACACTCTTGGTCAGTGACGGATGAACTTCACATCCATCATGTTTCTTTGTGGAAAACAGCTAGGTGAATGGCTACTGCTGTCTGCGAGTCTTTCATCAGTAGCACCCCACAGAGCAAGGGTGGAGGCGAAACACATAGTTTTCAATGAGTTTCCTACTACATGACTTTACATTTCATGCTTTTCGAATGTCAGCACAAAGGAAATATCAATATTTGGAAAGAAACAAGGGGTTGAAATGAAATTCATCATATAAATATACTGGGACTAGGAGGAAAGTAGATACGTATGATGAGTTATATTACTAAGCATCATCCTGAAAAGTATTCCCAATAATAACATGAAAGTTCAATAATAATCTATACCTATGCAGAAGGTATAGTTTGACTATCTATTGTGGACATGTTAAATCTACAATGTAGGGATTGACTTCTTCACCTTGATGCCCATCACCTTGGCTCCCAAACAAGACTATGGCACTTCACTCATCCAAAATAAATGAAACGCTTGTGTCTTAACTGCTGGCTATTTTTATAAAACTTGCCTTAAGTAATCACATTGAATTTGTCTTCTATGTTGGTGACTATTCTTTTTTGCCAAATTTTGAGCTTTTAAGAAGAAAGAATGAGAGAAAGAAAGAAACAGAGTAATCTTGATTTAAATCTTTTAAAGTTGGATTCATCTAAGGTTACCTGCCTGATGTGCTCTCTTGAGGAGTGCTCACCATTCCTTTACCATGTCCATCTGAGTTTCCATTTACTCTGGAGAAGAATCTGTACTGACCGCTTGCAGCCTGACTATTGGTCAATGCAATCAAGACAGCAATGGCAGACCAAACGCTGTAACCCTTTTGGTATCATCATGGGCTTGTGGGGCTCTGAAGTCTCCATTGAGTTTGATACCAGCTATCTCACTCTAGAAGAGCTAAACTGTAACACTCCTCCCCTCAAGACTAGGTATCTGGCCTCGTCGCAGGCCTCAGGCCTCATGATGAGTACTCAAAGCAGCTCCTGAGTGAGAAACAGAACCTTGGTACCTTTGAATTTGAACTCCATCCATGCTGAACCTGGACCCACCCACAGGACATGGAACCTGGATCAGCCTACAGGATGCTGAGCTTCAATGTAGGCTATATGTGAAAACTTCAGATTTAAAAGTTCTCCTTCATCAGCTTAACTAAGATAAAAGTCAGAGGAGAATGAGCAGTGGAAAAAATGAATCTATGTTCTTATTTTTAACGAAGTGTCAAAAGAAACATTAACTTAGCAGAGGGAATGAGGTCATTGATAGCTTTCCAATAGCAGTATTGTCAAGGCAATTTTTTCTGCAATAAATTCATTGCAATGTTTCAAACCATGTTACATTGTAGTGGAGTGCCAGAAATGAGGGCGTTTAGGGGCTTTATGAGCATGGATCTCCCCTCCTCCTGCTCCAGATATTTGACCACGTATAGAGCAACATGCAATTTGTTGTCATGCTTTGTAAAAATGATTGCTATTATCAGAAGAGTAATCTATATCAGCTTAACCACTAAGTTCTGTTTCTTTAGTAAATATTTTAGGGCTATAGACATCTGTAATTAGTTTAGAAGTTATTTGTAATAGTTGGGCAAGAACTTGTTGAAGAATGATTCAAAATTGACAGCAGGTGCCTTTCTCCATAACCTTGATTATTTGCATAAATGACCTCAGTTTTAAGAATATCACTTGCCTTGTAGACCAAGGAGAGATAGTATAAAGACAGTTATTCACCCACCGATTTTATCTTTGAGATGTGTATTAAAGAAATGTCTTTGTAACTAAGGAAAAAATATGTGTTCCATATAGAACAATGAAATGTCATTCTTGAAGATGATAACCTACAAAACAAAGATTACTAGCATTTCTCTCCAAAAACTATTGGAAGTTCTAGCTAGAGTAATTCCTCAAGGCTCTATATTAACCACAATTCTCTGCCTCACAAATTTGGTAAATGTTTGGCAGGGCAATTCAGGGTTAGATCATGCACGCAGCTTCATTAGGGTGGGCAACTGAGTTGTTGTGCAGGAATGCTGGAGTTAGCCGCATTAGTTAGCTCAGAGCTCATCAGAATATAGGCATCGTCACATCAGCTGTGCTTCCATGGTAGCACTGAATTCCCAGAGCAAGTGTCCCAAGTATACTAAGTGGGAGCCACATCAGACACTCGTAGTGTCTAAAGCCATATGATGTAGCTTAGATTGTAGTCTCAACATATTTGGAATAAAGAACCTGCTACAATGTCTTTGATCCAGGATTCTGTGCTACTTCCTCATTCACTCTATTCATATAGACCATGCTGAGGAGATGATAAAGTGTTATCAAGCACTTTTGTACTGCAGTAATACTGTGAACATTCATCTCCAGCACTCTTCAACTGCAGACTAGAACCAGTTGCATTCCTGTCTCTTGCCAGTTCCAACCCTCACCACAGTCTTCTCATCCCATTTAAGTTTTCATGTGTATGTTTTCTTTCTCAGTATATAAGTTTATCTTTTACTCCAAAGACCTTATCTTGATATTGTTCTTCTTCAATCTTTAAAAATTAAAACATAATCACATAATTTTAATCTTCCCTCCAACTTTTCCTATGTCCTGCCTCATGTCACTTAAAAATATATAGCAATTATATATAATCATGTATAAGTGTTACTTCTGTAGATATTCAAAAGCAATTGATGTGTTTTCCCAAACATCAGCAGAAAAATCACTAGTAAGTTAGGAGTGAAAAAATATATAGGCTATATCAGTTGAATTGTACAATATTTTCATGTTTTGTTATTATCTTCTTATATGCAAGTAAATGCCCTCGAAATTCACATTTGCCTAAGGTATGTTTTTTCTTTTACAACAGCTTAAAATATAATGAAGTCCACAGATAATGTTATTTGATGAAAGACCGAGAGCTTTTTCTCTAAACCCAGAGCAATGAAAGGATTTATCTCCATTATTTGTTTACTATATTCTTTGAAGTTCTAGTCAGAGAGTATGAGAGAAGAAAGAGTAAAAGATATTCAAAGAGAAAAGTAGAAGAAAAGACATTTCTTTATACAGATACATTTTCTTTATGCAGAAAAGTCTAGAGTTCCATAAAAACTATTAGGCCAAAAAAAATTATAGCAGCAAATAAGATGGGTATAAAGTTTGTTTACAAGTTATTTGAATTTTACATGCCAATGGTAAAGAATATAAATAAATTAAAATATTTGCAATGGCATCAATACAAATATTGAATTTTAATTTAACTAAGGAGATGAAAGACTTGTATAAGGGAAGCTAAATGTTTTTTAAACTCATTTGCAGAAATCAAAAATGAAATGTTTTGATGTGTGTGTGTTTGTGCATGTGGGTGTGCACATTCTTCATTAATATGCTTGTAGGTAGGTACCTTGACAGCATCCATGCTGTTACTACCAAGAATACAGCTGCTACTAGCACATATGTGCAGTAATTTTTTAGACCCTTACTTCATTCATTTTGATAAAGAAAGAAAGGAGTTAAATCTGATTATAGACGCTCCAAAGTAGATTGACTGCATCATGCTCATGAGTGTGCGTCAGTGTGTGTGTGTGTACTTCTCTAAATGTATTCACATATGTGGAGATCAGAGGAAGATTTGGTTATCAGCTTTCAGAGCCCATTTATTTTGATAGAGGAAGCCATATTTCTCACTGACCTATTGAACCAGTGTACCACAGTCCCTCCCTCTGCTTCTCCACTTCTAGGATTACAAGAACAAGTGTGGACCATCATTCAGTTTTTTAAATGTCAATTTGGGGCTCAAACTTAGGCTTGCCTGTCTTCAAAAGAAGCAATTTGCAAACTATCTGTCTTGCTGTTTCACGTTTATGTTTTTTGTAGTATCATCATGCATACTGTTTTCTGCTAAGACTTGCCTCTCATTCTTGGTGCTGAGAGGATCCATTTCTCTGCATACTTTCTGTATTTTCTGTTACTTTTTGACAATTGCTATTGTTATAGGCATGACCAGTATCTTTTTATACCTATAGATTGAATTTTCCTAACTGATTAATTATATTGATAGTAATGATAATCAAATCATTGCTTATTGGACACTTATTCATCATCATTGGAGAAGTGTCCTCTTTGATTATTTAAAAATTATCTTGTTTGCTTATTCTTGTTGAGCTTTATTTCTCTTCATACATCTTGGATCTTAATTCCCTATAGGTAATTTGGTTTGTGATTATTTACTGTCATGATAGTTTTGCTGGTGTACAATTTTAAAATTTTTCAAGTTCAAGTTACTCTATCTTTTTTTTTTTACTACCTGTATGTTTGATATCAGTCCAATAAATCACTGCCAAATCTAATATCACTGAGGTTTGTGCCTCATGATTTGCAGGAGTTTAACAGCTCCAAGTTTTATGTTCAGTCTATAGATCCATTTCCTTTTATTTGTCTGAGGTTTTGTCAATGATCCAACTTTAACTTTTTGCAGGTGGATGTTCAGTTTGCCCAGTACTGTTTGTTGAAAGTATTATCTTTCCTCCTATGAATGGTCTTGGCACCTTTTTGGAAAATCATTTCACCAAATAGGTGAGAGGTCACCTCTGAATGCTATTGTTTTAGTTTATATGACTTTCATTCATATTGTTTTCATTATAGCTTTGCCATAAACTTTAAACCCAGAAAGGAAAGTCATCCATATTTTTTTTCATGATTGCTTTGGTTATTTTGTCTCTTTAAACATCATGTGGGCTACAGGATAATTTTTCTATATTTTCAAGAAAGAAGAATGAAATTTTTTTTTAAAAAATGAAAAAGGACTTTGATGGGAGTATATTGAATATGCACATAAGTTGGTGTTACTCTGACATAGGAAAAATAATTTCTTTATTTCATGAATACAATTATATATTTATATTCATTTTTCTCTTTTATAATTTTTAGAACTGCATGCAGTAAAATGTATGCACTAAATCTCGATCCCCCCTTCTCTGATCTAGCCAATGGACAGCTCATTCTCCACAGTTGTGGGGAGATCTAGGACTGACTCTGACATGAACTTTGGTGCCCCCTATTTGACCACTTCCCCTTGGTCGGGAGGCCTGGCAACACTCAGAGGAAGGGGAAGCAGGCTAATCAGATGAGACCTGATAGGTTGTGGCCATAAAGTGCGGGAGGAGTTCCCCTTCTGATAGGGGTTTAGGAGAGGGGATTATGTTAAAGGGGGGATGGGAAGATTCAAATGAGGATTTTAACAATTGGGATGTAATCTGACAAATTATTTTTTTAAAATAGAGGAACATTTTTATTATATATGATTTTTACTTCCCTGATTCTAGATAAAATATTAACCTGCTTTGTTCTTTATAATTCTATTACAATTGAATTTTTTAAGATTTCTTTTTATATTCCTTATTGTTAGTGTTTGTAACTACTTCTGTGTGTCTAAACAACATAATCTCTCCAAATTTGATGGCATATAAATATAAATATTTTAGAGCATATACAGGGGGAGGAAGTCCCCCTCTGTCACAGGCATCGAGGAGGGGAGTAAGGGGAAAATGGGAGGGAGAGAGGAATGGGAGGATACAAGGGATGGGATAACAACTGAGATGTAATATGAATGAATTAATAAAATAAAATTTTAAAAAATAAAAAATAAATATAAATGTTTTAAAAGTTTAATGAACAAAAACTATGATTATCTCAAATAATATCATATCTTGACATATGTAAAAATATTTTCATGCAATTTATGTGTGTTTTATGATCCTGATAGCATTTTTCATCAACAAAACTTTAATACAAAGCACCATCTTTCTCCTATTTCCTTTGCGTTTACAAACTTAATTCCTTTTCTACTTTTTCCCAGGGAGTTCTATAGGCACACTTTTAACAGCCTTAATCTAAATTTTCTTGGTGAGTGGCTATCATTTGGCAATTTATGTTTTTTCAAAGTCTCATCAGAAATATCTATTTTAATAGCTCTGTCTTAATATCAGATACAATGAAAAAATTGTCATAGTGTACATATTTATTCTGTCAAAATATAATATCAATTACGGACTTGCTTATGTACAATAGAAACACTGCAAATGAAATGAATAGTGCAACCCATAATCTAAAACAGCAACACAATCTCACTTCCTGAAATACAATAAGGTTGGACGGAGAATGGAGTAGGAGTCTATCCCTGTAGATGTATGTAATTTCAGGTGTCTGGATGAGCCTTCCATGCTCTCTATTATCCCTGTGCTCTAACTTTGAAAATTGCTCCATGGCTTAGAGGAGAGGAGAAAGTAGGTTGAGGGTTCCGAGATGTGCCTTGAGGATTACATGCAGGAAGAGGAAAATCTGTTTGTCATTGGCTCACTTTCAGAGCATAAAATAACAGCAGCGTAAATGTACATGTGCATCGTGTTCATTACTACAATGCCATACTTTTCCCAGCAGAAAAGTCATCGTATATAGAAGATAAGGACTCTAATTCTAAGGAATTTGTTCTTTCACTCTTTTTTTCTTAAGATTTTTTCCCCTTCCTTTTATTTATTTTTTTTATCTTTTTTTATTAATTTATTCTTGTTACATCTCAATGGTTATCCCATACCTTGTATCCTCCCATTCCTCGCTCCCTCCCACTTTCCCCTTACTCTCCTCCCCTATGACTGTGACTGAGGGGGATTACCTACCCCTGTATATGCTCATAGGGTATCAAGTCTCTTCTTGGTAACCTGCTGTCCTTCCTCTGAGTGCCACCAGGTCTCCCCCTCCAGGGGACATGGTCAATTGTGAGGCACCAGAGTACGTGAGTGAAGAGTTTTTTTCATGGGGAAATAAATGAAGAGATGTCCCAATGAGGAGGAGGGAACTGCACAAATGGGCTCCTGCAGCCTTCCTGTTTATTAGCATCTCAGTTAGGTTCTAGGAGTCTTGTTACATCTGCAGGGCCCTGCTCTAGTTAGTCTGCAGTAAGCATCCCTGGAGGGAAACCACCTTTCTATCACTTCTTTCTCACTGTTATGGCCCATGGATATGTTCTCAAAGGCATTTTCTTCTGTATTTAATGGAAAAGTATTTTTTAAAAAACATTTAGGGATGGAAGTAGAGATCAGTCGTAGAGCACTTGCCGTCTAGTGCAAGGCCTTGGGCTCGATGGTTAGCACCAGAAAAGAATTTTTAATGCAAACTCTCATAAGCTGAATTGTCAAAAGAAATTTTAACAAAATATTATTATACATTAGTGTATGTATATTAGTATACCTGAATTATATTTTATTATAATTGGCTTATAGATATTCACGTAGGTTAGAAATACTAAAAAGTTGCTTAGATGGTATTCTTTGACCTCAAATTTTGAACTACATATCTTTGGTAGATATTGCATAATTAATCTTGATCCTTTCTCAGACATTATGACAAATTGTCATGCACATAAATTGTGCTTTGAAAGACGCAGACCTGTCCCTCTATTTCAACTTATATAATGAAATATCTCACACTTTAAAGGATTCCTGACATCATGCTTAGAAAAAGCAACTCAGTTTATGTAGCTCAGTGGCACTTTGACTATATGCAGGTATAATTACTACTGCAGACAGGCTGCAATTATAGAACTGGTGTTCAGTTTTTCCCATCATATCTTCTTCATCTGTTACATGTCTAAATGTCCTTGAATGTTAATTGGATTGCAGTATCACCAAACTTCTTTATCTTTATTTTTTGTATACATACACCTACACATACCCACACAAACAATATCCCCTCCAGAACACTCTATATTTTTTATTTCATTATATCTGTATACATCTCATTTTAATTTATCCTTCTAAAGTATATAAAATACAGATAGTCAATACATATTTGGTGGATTTTCAGAGACTATTCCACCTCCTTTGCCATTATCAAAATAATTTTGTTTGGTATTTTGAAAATTGTTGAACATATTTATTGTTTACCTATTTTCTCCAGCTTTTTTCAGTGCAGTTTTATTTTTTTATTTATAAAGATTTCATTTTTCATCAGCCAAGCTAACAACTTTCAGTTTTCTCTGAAAGTGTATAATTGTTTTCAAGAACTCACGTTAGTTGGCAGGGCCACACCTTTAAAGTGCTGATGAAATGACCCCCTGGCCAGAAAACACTCAAGCAGAGATGCTTTCTGGACACTATGGATTATGGAAAGCAGTTTGATGGGCTCACACATTACTCTTTCCTAATGTTATTTCCTCTCATTTTGTCAGTCTGATTGCTGCATTCTTCAAGATCTTCTTATTGGTATTTCCAGACTAAAATTTTCATCTCTTTGGAATACTTTGCCCTCATGTGATATAATATATTTCAAGCTAAATAAAACGTTTCATCAAGTGCTTCGTAAAATCACCCTTCTTATTAAAAACAAAGCTGAGTTAGAAATGAACATTAATGCTGTCAAAGCATTGGATTATGTTTAACATTAAATGTATAATGCTTTAAAATGATTTATGCTCTGCTAAAATCAAAAGGTAAATTAAACCCAATCTTTGAGTTTATTTTAGAAGACTGACTTAATAACAATATCACTTTCAGCCACTGTAAACTAGAAAGAAGTTTTCAAATGAAAATGAATAAAGGATAGTTACCTTCAGTGTTATCTGTAAAAACCCTTTGCTAGCTCAGCTCTCTCCTTTTGTGTACTTTAAGCCATGCCATTATTACTTTTGAACTTCCAAGAGAAGTTAGCCACAATTAATTTCATTTGCTGTTATTGTTAATTATCTCATTTGGCACCTTCAGGAATTACCCCCATCGTCCATATACCCTAATGTAAAAACAAAACAAAACAACAAACAGCTTGTGATATTTTATTCTTTTACAATTATTTTGCTACATTATTATTATTATCATTAGTGTTATTTGTGTGTGTGTGTGTGTGTGTGTGTGTGTGTGTGTATTCATGCATGCATGCAGGTGCCATGTGCATGATGTGAAGTCACAGAACCATCTGTGACTGTTGGTTATCTTCTACTTTTCCATGGATTGAACTTAGTTCATAGGTTTGGCTGAAAGTGCCTAAGCAATCTTGATATTCCATAATCTTTAATTCTAAAGGATGATATTTAACTACACAGAGCTAAAAAGCTACAAGGTAAGTTACTGAGGTGTTCTTTTGTTTTTTGTTTTTTGTTTTGTTTTTTGTTTCTTTATGTTTGTTTGGTAGTGGAAGGAGGATTTCTTGAGATGAAATTGAATCCACTTAGTGTGGAGTAGGGTATGCGTGGAAGTCCCAGGACCATTGCTGGAGTCAGCTCTCTGTTTCTATGCTAGTCCAATGGATCAAACCCTAGTCATCAGGCACGGATGCTAGCAGCCTATCTGCTGAGCTCTTTTTGGCTTTTCAAATGATTGTTGTAAATGTTAAGGGAAATTAAATAAAAGTAACTTTGCATAAACAAACAACTTATAGTGCAGTTTAATTAATATTTTAGATTTATTCCATATTCATTGACATTTAAAGAACATAGACTAGGTCATTTATGATTTGTAAATATGATGGTTTTGGCATAGTATCTTGAAAAATATTTTTATACTCAGATCACATACATTATGTTTTTATGGGCTAATTCCTTATGCTAAATAAAGTTCAACCAATAGTAGCAAAAATCTAAATATAATAATTACCTGCTATGTAGAAAATTCAAACATATATCTGTGCAATGTGAAAAAAATTTAGATCTCAATTTTGTGAAACTTTAGAATTTTACAAAGCCTAAATTGAAGCATCTCTATACTAAAATGGTATCTATATTGACGAAGTCAATAAAATACTTTTAATGATAGAAAC
Source organism: Acomys minous (assembly GCF_964271855.1). Lineage (NCBI taxonomy): Eukaryota > Metazoa > Chordata > Mammalia > Rodentia > Muridae > Acomys > Acomys minous. The sequence goes on from NC_140487.1 coordinate 29,909,858, forward strand.
ATTAAAGGAAAGAAGGATAATATTAATTAGCAAAGAGAAAAAAAGATAGAATTGACTTCTATCCTCTCAGTGGACCTCCTGGAGATGGAATGGTGACCTAACATATCTAACTATAAGTCACACTTTCTTTTTGCAACGCCTTGTGAGTCAGCTCAAAAAATATCCATGTTTCTCCTTAAGATCAGGCTTTTATAAGGGCCCTCATCAAGCCATTCTCACCATTACTGTATGCTATGATAATAATGAATGACAATTCTTTGAGTTTATCACTAATACAATGTGTTGATGAAAATTTCTTTTGGTTCTGTTTTTTATTTTGTTTTTAAGATAGGGTCTTTCTATGCAGCCTTTCTTGGCCTCGAGTTTTCTGTGTAGATCAGGCAGGCCTTATACTTGAACAGTTGTATTTGCCTCTGCCTCCAAAGTGCTGGAATTAAAGGCTGGTACTACCACAGTTAGCTACTGCTGACAGTTTTTATGTCAGTAATTGATAGCCTTCTTTTGTCCATGTAGAAAACTGTCATACATTACTGCAACTATGCATAATCATCTTAATTGCACCAATCCTTCCAGAAGGATTTGTTTCTTCTGTTCACTCTACATGTGGCTTTACCAATTATCTTATCAAAATTCCTTGTGATTAATTTTCTTCACTTATTCCTCTACCACTTCTCTGTTATTCCTTTCAAGCAATGGTACTCTTACACTTTGGAATCTTTCTAATGGGAATGCCAATGCACTCTTGTTAAATCAATGGAATCTTACCATATTCTCTTTGGTTATTAATGACTGTAGTTGGTTTAATCAGTAATGCATCATGCTTAAATTGGATCTTGTGATTCTTTATAGGCACTATTATATTATAAATAGTGGATTTTAGTCTTTTCTAGTTTATTATATTTTTAATATTTGTCTAGGCAAATAATAATAAAATTATTACCTCATTGGATAACATTCAAAGTTAATTAATTTTTTCCTCCAAAACTTTATGGGAAAGTAAATAGATGCTAAAAGTAAACCTTGGAAAATGCTTACTTCTTAGTTCAAAGAGAAAAAGATTTTAAATGCTTGTAGATGCTGAAGGCCTCTTCAACATCTAATAAAACCATAAACACCACTAGATTAATTAGATGCCAATGCATCATATTTGTGGGAAGTAAGTTTCCCTTCAAGTGCTTTCAAATTTGAAAACAAATTTTTTTTCAGTTGGGGATACCAACATTATACATTTAGATATCTGGAATATTAGAGTTAATTACTTTTCTAAATAATTATGTGTTGTCATTATTAACGTTCAGTTCCATTATACTACATGACACTGAGGATAATGATGTTGAAGAGACATATTTTTAATGGCCCAGACTTGTGTTCATATCAGCAGTATGTACACTAACACTGCAATGAGTATTTAAGGCTTTTAGCAGCTAATATTCTATAAACTTTTTGAAAATACAAATGGTCTGTATTAAGTAGTAGGGTATGTAGTAAATTTCTATACCCTCCTAATTTACCTCCTAAAACTTTTCTGAAAAGTGGTCTAAGATCCTAGTACACAGGTAAGCTGTATTTTTCCTTACGTAATAACTTTGGATTTATAAGTGAATATGAAATAATAGAAAGGAAAATACACTTTGTCAATCACATTCCTGGTCATGAGTCTTCTTAAGATTAATTATTTAATAAACCATCAAGTAAAGTGCTACTTGCCTTATTCATAATAGCCAGAACTTGGAAACAACCTACGTGTCCCTCTATAGAAGAATGGATAAAGAAACTGTGGTACATTTACACTATGGAATACTACTCAGCTATTAAAAACAAGGAATTTCCAAAATTTGTGGACAAATGGATTGAACTAGAAATTGTCATAATGAGTGAGTTCACACAGAAGCAAAAAGAGCTAAATGGTATATACTCACTTATATCGAGACACTAGTCCAAGGTGTACGTCCCCATGAAAAACTGTACCTACCAGAATAGTGGGTAAGAGGGGAGGACATCCTATTGAAACTTTAGGTGTGAGAAGCCTGGGAGAAAGAGGAAATGGAAGGATCCAGTGGGTCCTGGAAAACTACAGGCGAGTCTGGGCCCTGGGGTCCTCCGCAAACTGTGGCAACAGCCAAGGAAAAAATAGGCAGTAAAAACCTTGAACCCCTACCCGGACTAGCCGATGGACATTCTCCACTGTTGAGTGGAGAAGGAGATCTAACTTTCACACAAACTCTGGTGCCCCATATTTGAACATGTCCCTTGGATGGAGATGCCTGGTGGCACTCAGAGGAAAGATAATAGGTCACCAAGGAGAGACTTGATACCGTATGAGCATATTCAGGGGGAGGAAGTCCCCCTCAGACACAGACTTAGGGGAGGGGAGGGGAGTAGGGGGGAAGTGGGAGGAAGGGAGGACTGGGAGGATACATGGGATGGGCTAACAACTGAGATGTAATATGTATAAATTAATAAAAATGTATTAAAAAAAAGTAAAGTGCTACTGTGTTGCATAAGAAGTTCAAGTTATCATTCTTTGCCAGAACAAATTGATATAGTAAAAATGATTTATTTAATTTGAAAGGCACATCCCTAATTGCTCATCATTTTATTCATATATATTCTCTATAGTGTTCTACGTATTTTATGATTTAGCAATCATATTGGTCTGTGGCATTCTGCTCCACCTTCTCCATACATTGTAGAATTTTTTAGAATTCTCACAGAAACGTCTCCCTGTTTAGAAAGTGTGCTAGTTAGCTATCTTTTTTTTTATAATATGCCTGTTAAAAATTCTTTTTAATTACTTTCACTTGTCTAAAAATCAAGTACATTTCATTTTAATTGCTCTCATAGCTAAATGATGTTAAAATATGCATATTTCCTTTTGATCATGTACTGTCATAATTAGAGCACTCTGTAAAAATATAAAATAAAATAAGCAAATGAAAGATTACAGATACAGCTTCCCTAAGTGGATTTTCATTCCCTTAGACAGAGGTAGTAATACCCTCAGGATCCTCAACATTTTCAAGGAGGCTCTTTCACTTTTTGTCTGTATTCCTTATAAAAGATCATGATAGTGTATCATGGAGGTATTTTTAAGCTACTTGTCATAGCTTGATGATGAAATATTACCTACTGGCTCATGTATTATAGTCCTGGTCACCAGCTGGTGGCTCTATTTTAAGAAGTGGTGAAAACTCTAAGGGGTGAGGCCTTGATGGAGGAAGTAGGTCATGGGGGAAATTGGAGGCTAGATGTTTTCTAGATCTCTGTCTGTGTGTCTGTCTCTGTGTCTCTGTCTGTCTGTCTGTCTGTCTGTCTGTCTGTCTGTCTGTCTGTCTGTCTCTCTCTCTCTCTCTCTCTCTCTCTCTCTCTCTCTCTCTCTTCTCTCTCTGCCTTTTCCCCTCCATCCTTCCCTCCCTCCCTCAGTTTCTTTTTCTCTCCATCCTTTTCTTCCTTCCATGCTGCCTCTCTTTCCCCTTCCCTATGCAGTTCTCTCTCCTTAGATTCTTATGTTCAGCTCTTAGTGCTATGAAGTGAGCAACTCTCTTCTCATCATGCCCTATATTGGACAGAAAGCAATGGGATCAGTTAATAGTGTACAGAAACCTCTGAGACTCTGAACCAAATATATATATATATTGTCTTATTTACCTTAACTAAGTAGTAATAAGACTGTCATAAGAATCTTATTTTTCTGAATGGGAGCTATATCTGGCAAGCTTTTCATTCAGAGAATAGTTGAAGGGTTTAGGCAGACAAATAAACCAATCCCATTGATTGAATTAAGGTTCTAGTTAGCTGCCTGTAGGAAATGTATAGAAATGACATGATATTCATTGAGTCAGCAGAATATTTTAATATATCATAACACCACTTCGATGATTATTTTTTAATATGGCATACATTTTATGCCAGTGACATCATCCTTGATTAAGCATGTTTTCAGATTTTTCTATGGTTAACATCATTATTTTTTATAGGGGGAAAAGTATATAAAATGTAGTTATTTGTTGATTGGTAAAAATTTCACCTCACATTTTTGAAAATATTTTGAAATGGAGAATAACATAAGCACTAGCAATGAAATCATCACAACCCAACAAAGAAAGATTGTTAAAACTGAAAACATTAATCCTAAAGTATTTATTTTGAAAAAGTAAAGATTAGTTCTAAATCTTATGACTGTTATTAGTGTCAAAATTTACTACAAGTAGAGTATTACATTTTTGATAGTAATGAAAGGAAAGCCAGTGTTAGTGAGAATTTCCCTAGATGCTTGTTTACATCTGGGTAAGATTATGCACACAGTAAGAAGAACCATAAAACAATTAGGAATTATATATGTGTTACATATATAGTGTTTTGGCTATTTGTAGTTGGCAGGCTTAAAGAAAACATCTTTCCTATCTTGGTGCATCTAAAAGTCTGAATGTAAATGTACACTTAAAAATTAAGTTAAATTAAAAATTAAAAATAATTCATGGTAGCTTCTGTGGACAACTTCTACAACACATCCAAGATTCAGTCTACATTTAACCTTAATCCCTGAAAATCTTGTTTAGCAAAAATGTCACCACCAAGTAAGAATACATGACCTCAACGCAGCCATAGCCACTCAGTGAGAGAGTTTTGTGTTCAAACCCTGAATTGTCTGCTTGCCATGGAAATCAGTAGCCTTCAATATGTTCACTGTGCAAGTTGAAGATGGGAACAACAGCAGCTTCTACTACAGTTGTTCTGACAGTTAAGAGAAAGGAACTATTTCAAGCACATAGGAAGATCATAATGTAGTCAATTTAGTAATCAGTTATTTTAACTCTTAGAGTTCTCTCTTCTCCTCCCTCACTCTCCCATGTGTATGTATGTAAAAACAAAGCCAGTTCACTATTATTAAATTAATTAATATTAGTTAAAATATAAAATTGACATATTTTGTTAACAAATATACTCTAATATTAAAGTATAACTCAAACGTCTTATTATCTATTTGTGTGATGGTAATTACTAAAACTTCAGTACTTTCAATTTTCTTTTACTCGTTCATATTAAGGTGTTTTGGCAAAGCATAACCAAGAAAAATCAGCTTTCCTCTTATAATATGACTTATCATTTGACTTTCAGGTGAATATTTTATTATTATACTCAATAATAAATATTTTTCAGTATGTAATATGGAAACTTAATACTAAGATGTTTCTAAGTTTGTGGGAAAAAAAGAGATTATATCAACAGTTACAAAAGTTGCATGGATAATAGCAAAGTAACCAATCACTTCCCTGCCTGGATTTAAGGCCCACTCCAAAAGATAGAGCCCATAGCAGACACCATTACAGGGAAAAACAACTGTGCCTAGATAGGCCAGAAGCCCTAAAAGAACCTAATACGATTTTGCTATACAGTCACAGTTTAAAACTGATTCTTGAGTTCTTTATATATTTTGGATATTATCATTTTGTCAGATGTAGGGTAGGAGAAGATCTTTTCCCAGTCTGTAGGCTGTTGTTTTGTTCTGTTGACAGTGTTGTTTGCCTTACAGAAGCAATTTAGTTTCATGAGCTCCTTTTTTTTAATTGCTGATCGTGGAGCCTGGGCTAGTGATGTTCTGTTCAGGAAGTAGTCTCCCATGCCAATGAGTTCAAGGCTCTTCCCCACTTTCTCTTCTAACAGATTTATTGGCTTTGGTTTTATGTTGAGTTCTTTTATCCATTTGGACTTTAGTTTTGTGCAGGATGATAAATGTGATTCTATTTGCATTTTCTACATGTAGAAGCCCAGTTTGACCAGCACCATTTGTCAAATAATCCAATTAAAAAATGGTATACAGAGTTAAACAGGGAATTCTCAAAAGAGGAGTACTGAATGGCTGAGAAACACTTAAAGAAATATTCAACATTCTTAGTCATCAGGGAAACGTAACCAAAATGACTTTGAGATTACGTCACACACCTATCAAAATTACTAAGATGAAAAATTCAAGTGACAGCACATGCTGGCAAGGATGTGGAGAAAGGGGAACACTCCTCCATTGCTGGCAGGAGAGCAAACTTATACTACCACTTTGGAAATCAATCTGGCACTTTCTCAGAAAATTGGAAACAGTGCTACCTCAAGCCCCAACTACTCCTTAGCATATATTTGAAAGATGCTCCACCACACAATAAGGGCATTTCTTCAGATATCTTCATAGCAGCTTCATTTGTAATAGCCAGAATCTGGAAACAACCTAGATGTCCCCCAATTGAAGAATGGATAAAGAAACTGGTAAATTTACACAATGGAATACTACTTAGCTATTAAAAACAAAGAAATCTTGAAATTTGCAGGCAAGTGGATGGTGCTAGAAAAGATCATCATGAGTGAGGTAACCCAGAGCCAGAAAAACAGGCATCGTATAGACTCAATTTTAAGTGGATATTAGCACAACATAGATGTCCTCTGATAGACTCTAACCAGAAGGCGATCAGGACAGATACTGGGACTCACAGAGGGACTCTGGGTGGACTGCAGAGAGTTGTATGGAAGAGTGGGGGGATGGAAGGACCCTGAGGTATCAGGAGCTTCAAAGAGAGACCATCAAGGCCTGTGGATCTGGACCCAGGGGTGCCTACACAAACTAGGGCACCAACAAAGGACAGTGCATGCAGTAAAATTAGATCCCCCTGTTCAGATCTAGCTAATGGACAGCTCATTATCCAAAGTTGGGGTGGGGGAAGCAAGGACTACCTTTGGCATGAACTCTGTTGCCAGAGATTTGGTTACTTCTCCTTGGCGGGGAGGCCTTGTGGGCACCAAGAGGAAAGGGATGCACGTTGTCCAGATGAGACCTGAGAGGCAGTGGGGAAGGAGGAACCCTGTCAGAGGTCTAGCGAAGAAGCATAGAGTGGAAGAGGGAGAGAGGGTAGCAATGGAAAGATATTGAGATGTAATGTAAATAAATTATAATAAAAAGAAATTTTTAAAAATTTGACCCTATGCAAATAAATCCTTTAATTTCATATAAGCTCAAAATTTGGCAAAACAGAGTAGTCAATAACATAGAAAACAAATTCAATGTAATTACTTAAGGCAAGTTTTATAAAAATAGCCTGCTTTAAGACACAAATAAGCATTACATTTATTTTTGATGAGTGATGTGCCTTAGTCTCGTTTGGGAGCCAAGGTGATGGGCATCAAGGTGAAGAAGTCAATCCCTACATTGTAGATTTAACATGTCCACAATAGATAGTCAGCCTATACCTTTTGAGTAGGTATAGATTATTCAAAAAACTTTCATGTTATTATTGGGAATACTTTTCAAGATGAAGCTTAGTAATATAACTCATCATATGTATCTACTTTCCTCCTAGTCCTGGTATATTTACATGATGAATTTCATTTCAACCCCTTGTTTCTTTCCAAATATTGATATTTTCTTTGTACTGACATTTGAAAAGCTTGAAAAGTAAAGTCATGTAGTAAGAAACTCATTGAAAACTATGTGTTTCGCCTCCACCCTTGCTCTGTGGGGTGCTACTGATGAAAGACTCGCAGACAGCAGTAGCCATTCACCTAGTTGTTTTCCACATAGAAACATGATGGATGGGTTCATCCGTCACTGACCAAGTTGTTCATTAGTGCATTATGGCCTTTGGATAGAAAGGGACAATATCTTTCAGGTGGCATTCTCATGAGTCATTCTCTGAAACTAAAAGGAAGATTTTAACAGTGTGAAATGGAAAGATGTCTGCCATTCACCTGAAACTAGGCATCATCACCCGTGATCCTTTGGATTAATAATATCTGTCCTTTTTTCTTTCTTGCTATTTATTTTAATGTGTATAAACTTCCAATTTTTCCTGTATATTATATTTGTATTTTTTTTTTTACAAGAAACACATAGAACTGAAGTGGTTTAGATAGGGCTAACATAGAAAATTTGAAATTTGGGAAAAGAACTTGATGAAAACATTCATAGGATGTTACCGTGCAATGTTAACACACACAGGAAAGAGCCTGACACTTTACAAAGATTTATTTCCAGGGGAGAAAATATGTTGTTTCCTCACACAAATGGTCACACAGAGTGACAAGTGACCCATTTCACCAAGTTCAGACAAGTTGCACAAGATGCCCTGTTGTTGCCCCATGGTATGGAGCTACTGCAACTTTGGATCTGTAGGACTGGTGATTTATTGTGCTTGAGCAGTTCACAGATGAGCGAGGTCTTGGGATGGGCCAACTTAAAGCCCTAGGCCTGGTCATGGGTGATAGCTGAGTTGGTCAGTCTGCCAGCTCTTCCACACCCACACCACTAGTGTCAGCTTTCCAGCCCTGCCCCACGTAGCTCACCCTAGTGCCGCTGCCAGCAAAAGGCAAGTTTAGACTTCCTGCTCTCATGCTCTTAGGGAGGCTCACCCATGTGCATACCACCAAGGCCAGCTCTGCTGTGCTTCCCCAGTGAGGTGCAAGCCCTACTATCCCAAATGCAGCCTACCAGGGGCTGGTGGAGTATGTATTTCTAAATATTCTGACCATATCACAAAATCACATTTAAAGCATGTCTTCTGTGACATAAAAAAAATATATAGATAGATAGATCAGTGAGAATCCTATGAACAGTCACTTAAAGGAACACATTTTTATACATTATAAAATAAAATTTCTCCTGAAGGTAGAAAAACAGGTTGAATGGATGCTGGAAGTTGACCTTCATTCACAACTTTCTAATTAGTCAGGGTGAGTATCAAGCCCATTTGACTAAATTCTTAGATGAAGTATTGGTTCTGATTCATTGAAGAGACTGATTTTGTTTTGGAGCAACCATGAACTTGACATTCTTGAAGATTCTAGAGAAATACCAATTAGGTAACAAGATAAAATATTTGCCTTTCTAGAGCCTATATTTACTTTGGCATAAATAACAATGTAATAAGGATGTATAAATTTGCTATCGCTAACAATGAAGAAAGCTACCATTTCAGTATTGAAATTTAAAGTGCCAGAAGACAATTGCAAATTATTTTGGAGAGGTTGGTAGCCTTTCTAGAAATTAATATTTATGTGGTGAAATGACAAACAAATGGCACAAAGTAGAAGATTATGCACATGTTCTACCTATACCGAGGGAACAGAATACAAAATGCCTCAAGCATACAAGGGCAGGAGGTTTTCAAGAAGCAATAAGGATATCAATATAGCAGTTGAGCAAAGAGGGTAGAAACTGTGATCATAGAGAAACTTATCGATATAGCAACAATATTATATTTATTACTAATTCATGAAAGCTCATCCATAGATTTTTTTGTATAGGCCATTTCAATACCACCAAGACTAGTAATGTATCTGTCTCCTATGTTTGGTCAGTCAGAATTGTTCACTTAATCATTTTCTCTTTTAAGTAATGAACTAAAAATTAAACTATTAAATTAAGGAAACTAGGCGGTAAATTGGATAGTATTCAGTATCCAAATGCTAGTTTCTATCATGAGGCAATTTGCTGGATAGACAAATACGTTTTTGCTCAATCAACGAATGAATAGTTTCACATCCTTCTATAATAAAAAGTAAAGCAATATGGCTAATTTGTTGGCTGAGATATATATCTGGAGACTAGATGACATTCTTAATATCATTGTAAATATGTAATAATATATCTTTGACTTCTGCCAAGGAATGTTATGAAGCATACAATTTGTTTCTAGATTTCACTCCTTCCTTTGTCCTGCTCTAGTTAATGTTTTTTTTTTCTCCAAGCCAAACAACTAACAAGTTTCTTATCATTTTTATGTATTTGACTTTCAATTTTTTTTCTTTTTTTTTTTTAATTTTATTTATTTTTTTATTTTATTAATTTATTCTTGTTACATCTCAATGGTTATCCCCTCCCTTGTATCCTCCTGTTCTTCCCTCCCTCCCATTTTCCCCTTACTCCCCTCCCCTATGACTGTTCCTGAGGGGGATTACCTCCCCCTCTATATGTTCATAGGGTATCAAGTCTCCTCTTGGTAACCTGCTGTCCTTCCTCTGAGTGCCATCAGGTCTCCCCCTCCAGGGGACATGGTCAAAGGTGAGGCACCAGAGTATGTGAGAAAGTAATATCCCATTCTCCACTCTACTGTGGAGAGTGTTCTGTTCATTGGCTAGATCTGGGTAGGGGTTTAAGGTTTACCGCCTGTATTGTCCTTGGCTGGTGCCTTAGTTTGAGCGGGACCCCTATGCCCAAATCTGCCTATCATAATGTTCGACTTTCAATTGTATACGAGATAAAAAGCAGAGGTAAGAATATATAAACACGACAGTGGGGTAATGACACTTAGGTTTACAGTTACCTTTGCTGAAGGTCTTCTTTTCCTCACAAGTCTTCAAGTCACTGTTGACTATTGTTTTGTTCCACCCTTATAGACACCTTCAACATTTATTCTGGGCTTTTAGAATGTTGCCTTGTATATGACCATTGCTTTGTAGAATCTATTAACTGCTTATATTTAATGTTAATCCATCACTACAAATCCTTCTTTGGAGAGACCACAGCCACCCATCTACTCACTCACTTTTTAAAAATTACTATCGGATTATTCTTAAAATATAAAGGAATTCCAACTAAGCTCATCCAGGGTTCACTTCTCAGTGATGCTTACATACAATTGAGTAGTAAAAGTCACAACTAAAATAATAAAAAAGAAAATGCTGTTATTAAATGGGCAATTAGTGATTCTAATTGAAATTTACATTAAAATGATAAGAAATATTCACATGATATTAAGCTAAATTAAGAATTGGAACTAGCTGGGAGTGATGAGTTTGAGGCCAGCCTGGTCTACAAAGCCACTCCAAGACAACCAAGGCTACACAGAGAAACCCTGTCTTAAAAAACAAAAACAAAACAAACAAACAAAAAAAAAACCAAAAACAAAAACAAACAAAAAAAAGAATTGGAACTAAACAAGACTTTTTATGAAATAAACTTATGGTGAAGTAAGACAAAGTTTTGTAACATAAACAAACTAATTATTGATATTTGACTTTTTCTAATATATGAATCATTAAAACAAAGCTACTGTTATGTAAGATCCCTTGTCACACAATGCTATGAATTAATTCAGAAATATAAAATAGAGTTTTCATTATTTTGTCTATTCAGAAGGACAAATAAAAATACTACATACATTTCTCTTTAGTAAGTTTGAGTACAGAATATCAGAAATAATTTTAAATGTTTATTTTAATAAGACAGAATATTTTTTTATCCTATTATATGTAAAAATTTCTTTGCTCATGATTGGACTACAATTTCTCTGAGGTGGATTTAAATATGCATTTATAATACAGCCAAATTAAACATGAGTCTAGCATAGAGCTTCACTTTTAATGGGCAGTTAAAGTAATCAAGCAAATTAAAGGATTTGGGAGGATTGTATCTTTACAATTGCAAGTATCATGGGATCCTAAATAAACAAGCCATGATTTCATATTTATTTCTTCTTGCAATAGTTTTCTAATATGAATAGTATATTGGGCTTTAGACTCCCTATAGAGTAAAAGAAATGAATAGAATGTCATATCCCCATTGCCTGCATGAGGATCACTATTGTCATTGCTCTTAGTTACAGTTCAGGACATAATAGTAGGACCCTTTGCTGAAGATGCCACATACTTGAATCATAGAATATGGATACATCAAACTTGTACTGACCTAATAGCTTCATCAATATTGCCTAGCATTCATAGAGCTGAATGGTGTTATAGCATTCAGAGGATAAAAGTAATCATCAGTTTTACCTGAAGACTACAATAGTGATGGGCCTACGAAGATGTAATAACTAATTCAATAGTTGCACAAATGTCTTGGGCATAGTCCCTCATTCTCAGGTCACACTTACAGGCTGTTCCACAAAGCAAAAACTACAGTTGTCACTGCTATAGGGGCCCATGACATCTGGGTCAGGATGGGGGAATCTACTACTATTTTGCTAAATGGATATGATTTTAAACTGACTCCTAATATATATCACTGTACCGACAGTTTAGTGCATTTCTTACCCCTCATTAGTAAAGGCTTTTTTAAATAAATGGTTATTAACACAGAAACCATCAACCAATCAATGTGCAGAGAATAAGAGACTGTAGAGTGGCCAGCTCTACATAGGACATCTATATATACATCCTCTCCTCCCAAGTCCCAGAGATCATAGTAGAAAGGAAACTAGAAGGTTTTAAAACTCTTTTTTTTAATATTTTTTTGTTTATTATATATACCATGCACATCAGATCACATTACAGATGGTTATGAGCCACCATGTGGTTGCTGGGAATTGAACTCAGAACCTCTGGAAGAGCAGTCGGTGCTCTTAACCGCTGAGCCATCTCTCCAGGTTTTAAAAGCCAGAGGCAGTGGATGATTTCAAGGAAACGGTATTCTAGACAAATAAAAAACCCATAGTAGTTATGACAGCACACACAAATGTGGTATAAGATAAAATCAATTAAAATTTCAATATGGAAGGACTGTGATTACAAAGTCCCAGCAAAGAAAAACTTTAGGAATAATCTCACACTAATTTGAAATTTTCATATATGTATTCAATGCATCTCAATTCATTCATACCCAAATTTTCCTCTCCAACTCTCACCACAGTCTTCCCATCACATTTCAAATTTTATGTGTTATTTTTTCTTTCACAGTATATAAGTTTATCTCTTACTCCAAAGACGTTTACTTGATATTATTCTTCTTCAATCTTTAAAAATTAAAACACCATTTCTGTTTTACCTCCAAATTTTCCCATGCCCTGCTTCACTTCTCTCAAATTCATAATATATATATATATATATATATATATATATATATATATATATATATATATATATATATCACCTCTGTAGATGTTCAAAAACCAATGGATATGTTCCCCAAACATCAGTAGAAAAACCATTAGCAAGTTAGGAGTGAAAAATAATTAATTACCTTGGAAAATGGCCAAAACATTCTCACAACCAGCTTTTTATTGACGTATAATTATCCATAGTAAAAGACAAGATAAAGTATTTGTTTTTCCTTATATAATAGAAGTCTGGTCTAGACTCTGGAGAAAGATATGTAGAACCTTACTGGGTAAAGAAGTTGGATCACATGTAGATTTTTGAGAGTGTAAGTACCATATTACTTAATGTTCTATCACTGTGAAGAAATCCGTAAGATAAACATGTTCTGGGGAGTAAAAGATCATTTAATTAATGATTAATGGGGTGTTAATCCATGACTGATGAGATTTATGCTTTTGAACTTGATAATTCATTTTGCTAATTAATATACATTAGCATACAAACTAATTGCTACATTATGATATTTTCATGTGTATGTGTACTCATGAAAGTCATACATAAGTCACAACTTCTGTGTGAATTTCACATGACAACGTTTGGGTAGTTGGATTTCCTCTTTTATTTATATGTTTTTGGATTTGGGTTTTTAAAAAAATATTTAATACATTCAAACACACACACACTATATATATATAGCCTTAGAAAATATTGGCTAATGTTACTAATTACATAATTAAAACATAAAACCAAACTCAAACAATACAACAAATATGTTTGCTATTCATTTATAAAATTATACTTAATATTTTATATAAGTAAAATAATAATATTTTAACTAAATGTGTTTTAAAGAAATTGACAACTTGTTTTTTTTTCGTTTCAGTATATGTATTATGGGCACTGCTATAAATCACACACACACAACTCAGTCATGTAAACAATGAACACGTTTAATCAGAACTTTCAGTTATTGGTCAATAGCAGAACGCTTAGAGAGAGCACATTAACAAAACAAAACAAAATATTATCATATACTCACAAATCACCAAGTAACATTATAACAGAAAGGCCAAGAAAAGGCAATAGACAGTGTAATTTAAAGGACACTATTGCATGCGTGATATGAGACTGGAAATTAACAACTTGTAGTTTTTTAGTTCTTTTATGTGTTCATATTTCTTTTTTAAATTTTTTATTTTTATTGAAAATTGATTACTTTCTCATATAATATATTCTGATTATACTTTCCTCTCTCTTTACTCTTCTGAATTCCCCTCCCCTCTGTATCAACTCCCTTTCTGTGTCTAATTTTAAAACATAGACTTTTAAGAGATAACAAGCAAACATGAAAAAAAAATATTAAGATAAATCACAAGCTACCACATCAAAGTTAGACACAGCAACCCAACAATGGGAAAAGCGTCCCAAGATCAGGCACAGGAGTCACTTACTGTCAGTCAGGAGTCCCATAAAAGTACTAAGCTAAAATATATTCAGAGAACTTTGGGCAAATCCATGTGTACCCTGTGCTTGCTGCTTTCGTCTCTATGAACCTATGTCTGCCTAGCTTAGTTGATTCGGCAGGTTTTAGTAATCAGGAATATGACATCTCAACTGGCCAATTCTGGTGCCCCAGACAGGCTTCCATTGGCAGATCAGGTTTACCTTCCTTCACTTGAGTTGTTGGCCAAGAGTGTCACATAGAAATCCTCAAACAACCTAGGCAATTGTTAAGACAAAGTGTTTCTCTCTGCAACCTGCAGTGGGGCCCAATTACTAAGGACAACATAGCCACACAACTCATTAAACATGGAGAACTCAAGCTGGTGCCTATATGGAGGCTTCAACCCTACATTCTCTCTCTTTGATGAAAGAATGTACTCTGCAGGCACTGAAAGAGAAATAGGAACATCCACCCAGGCACAAAACTTTTGACCTGTGTTCAAAATATGCTAGAGCAATGGTGGCACAGAACATGTGTATTTATGTTTTTAAGAATATACATTGGGCTGGAGAGATGGCTCAGAGGTTAAGAGCACTGGTGCTCTTCCAGAGGTCCTCAGTTCAATTCCTACCAACGACATGGTGGCTCAGAAGCATCCATAATGAGATGTACTGTCCTCTTCTGGCAGAAAGGCACACATGTTGTAAACATAATAAATAAATATTTTAAAAAGAAGAATATATATTATCTAAAATTCTGAATGTAAATCAAACTCCATCACATTTTGTCATTATCAACTTAAATATCTATCTAGACCTAAAAACATCTTAACCCCTAAACTACTAAACTTCATTGTAAAACTAAGCTACCTGGTCTTCAACTCCATCAGAGACTTGAGAAGGAATAAATTTGATTAGCTGAGTATGCCAGGAGTGCAAGTTAGTAGCTTCCCAAATGAGAAGCTGACAGAGAGTTTGCTACCTGAATAGTTACCCAAATCTCTCTGTAATGTTGGAGCATTGTCTTCAGCCTTCTGGCCCAATATATCTGACAGACATATTTGTGAGGCAGGAACTATTGGAGACTTGCTTACCCTTTCTTGGCAGAGGTTGGCTGTCGACTCTGCAACAAAATAGAAAAGATGTTTTCTTCAAGGCTGTCAAATACAAATAGTCAAAACACTAAGAATATAACATTTATATAATTCCTGACTGTGTCATGGTTCTTCTTGCTACAGGTAGTTTATTGTATATATGTTTAATAATATAAATATGTTAAAAATAAAAAATATTTAATTAAAAAAACTTTAAAAAGAATATATATTAATTTAACAACAATCAATAAAAAAGAGAGCATGAATTTAAAAAAGACAAAACAGAGCTTTGGTGGAGGGTTTGAAGGGAGGAAATAGAAGGGGAAATGAGGAAATAATATTAAATATATTTTTTTAATTTAAGGAACTAAAAACCATATAAAACTTGCAAATTCACTTACTGCCTCAGCCTCATTGCTATTTATAAATCTATGACTTGTCCCTCTGTGTTTCTTTCATTTCTTTTTTAAAATAATTTTGAAATTTTGAATTTTCCTTCTAGTATTTCTATGTCTGTTAAATATAAACATTCAAAGAATTTCTTAGTTATCATTTAGAATTTATTTGAATTTGTTATAACACCACCTTTTTTTAACTGTAATTTTATTATTTTGGTCTTTTCTTTCTCTTGGCTAGTTTGACTAGTAGTTAGTCAATCCTGTTATCTCTTCAAAGAATCACCTTTTTGTTTTGAAACAAAGTATTGTTATATTAAATTTTATTTGTTTAGTGCTGACCAGATGTTAGTCTTTCTTATTGCATGTCTCCTTGTCTTTGCCTCGATGGTTTTTAATATCTTGAAATGCATCACTAGACTAATCATTTGAGATTCTTCTGATAGCTTAGAACAATCAGAACTGTAATCACACCTTGTATCCTGAAGGGTCTGGACTATAATTGTATGAAATTGACTTTTTAATAGATCATAATAGTTTGCAAGCTTAATCTCTTCTATTTGGGTGATAGATTAACCTATTTGAATCTCAGCCTATGGTTATCTTTGTGCGTGATTTATTCTTTGGAGAGAAGAACTCTGTTTGTTTTTATCCCTGATAATTTTTTAATTGACTCATTTATTGTTTCTTCTTTTTCTATCTTTCTTTCAGTCCACTGGGGTTATTGGAGATTTGGTGGTTTGCTGTGTTAGGCATGATGGTTGCTTTCCTATATTTTTGTTCTTCTACATTTTATCAACTTTATTCCTCTCGGTGCTCTGTGGCTAACACTGCTTTTTCTTCCTTCCTGTGCATATAGTTTCCTTTTTTTTTATTTAAGTAATTTATTCAGGTTACTTTTCAATTGTTATCCCCTCACTTGTGTCTTCTACGCTCCCTCCCTCTTTCATTGTATTCCCCTCCCCTAGGTCTGTGACAGAAGAGGACCTTCTGCCCCACCATATGATCACAGCCTAACAAGTCTCATCCTGATAGCCTGATTACCCTTCCTCTGAGTGCCACCAGGACTCGCCACCAAGATGAAGTAGTCAAATGTAGGGCACCAGAGATTATGCCAGAGTTAGTCTCCGCTCTCCACACAGCTGTGGAGAATATGCTGTCCATTGGCTATATATGAATGGCAGTTCTAGATTTACAGCATGCGTTGTCCTTGGATGGTACAGTAGTCGGAGCAGACCCTCTTGGATCCAGATATTCCAGCCTTGATGGTCTTCTTGTAGGTTTCTAGAACCCTCTGGATCCTTCTATTTCCCCATTCTTCCATATGTCTCTCACCTGGAGTCCCAATAGGAAGTCCCAGCATCAATCCCAGTCTTCTGCTAAGAGAAAACTTTCATGGGATATCCCTGTTGGGCTAGGATCAAATTATAAGTGAGTATATACCATGTGTATATTTCAGGGTTTGGGTTAACTATTCGGGATGATCATAGTTTTCTTTTGAACATTTTGAGTAGTATTGTTTTTCTGGCCGTAATGTACTAACACTGTAACCTGCTCTAAATGTTCATATTTTTCCATCTGCTTAAAGATATCTTTGCTGGATACAGCAACTTTTGTTGGCATTTATTTTACTTTGTGAGCCTGAAATATATTATTCAATGTTTTCCTGGCTTTTAGAGTTGCTGACAAGAGTTCTAATGTTATTCGAATGTGTGGCTTTTGAACAT
Source organism: Acomys minous (assembly GCF_964271855.1). Lineage (NCBI taxonomy): Eukaryota > Metazoa > Chordata > Mammalia > Rodentia > Muridae > Acomys > Acomys minous. Next base: position 29,927,315 of record NC_140487.1, read on the forward strand.
GAGTTAGTATTTTTCCATCCTAGCTTTTAACATTGTTTCTTTCCCTTATCTTTTTGCTATTGTGACTATATTTATGTCTTGAGAAAGTCCTAGATCCTGTCTTTTTGAAGTTCTAAATAAAATTTTGCTTTGGCTATCTATTCTTCTCTTTAGATTAGGGACGTTTCTTGCTATAATTTTATTGAATACATTCTCTCTGCTTGTTGTTGCTGTTCTTAAGCATTTTTCTTCATCTATACTGTGGATACTTAGGCTTGGTCTTTTAATCTAATCCCAGAGTTCTTGGAAAGAATCGTTATGCTTACTTGTTTGTTCGGTTGGTAGTTTGGTGGGTTTGTATTTGAGATACAACTTCCTATAGCTCATTCTCCATGTTTGATACTCTATCCTCAGCTTGGTTGAGTATATTAATGTTTGCTTTCCCCATTTTTCTATGTTTTTTTCATCCATATTCTGATTCCTAATCTATTTTACTGATAATTTCTTCTATTTCCAATTCCCTTCTCCACATATTTGAAGTCATATGTTTGTTTTTATCTTTTTAGATATTATTGATAATTCTTACTCATAAAATTTTAAAACTTTAATGGAAACATTAATCTACTTTGATATGTTTAAATCCAATAGTTGAACAGATATGTCCTTAAGGCTCATGCTGCTTGGTTTTCTTGTGTTTCTACATTGCTAGTTGTGTAACTTGTTTGTATATTCCTTCTGATATGATCTGGGCATCTTTCTATTGAGGATCTTACTCTTAAAGGCTCAATCACTATACCATTTAAAAAGGAGAAAATGAATTGCTGGATAGCCACAATGTTCAAATGCACAATATATAAATTTACCTAAAATGTCTTAGGCCAAATAATATACAGATATTCATGAACTAGAAAGCAGAAAAACTAATTCAAAGTGTGCTAAATTTATGTAGAAAACATATACTAAATGAGTAAGACCCTGCGGTGTTCGGAAGATGAGGTCCTCAAAGCATTCTGAAGAGGATGATTGCATTCCAGAGTTACACAGAAATGTTCACCCCCAAAAGCAGCCTGATTGGGAGGAAACACTTATCTCAATTTATTAGAAATACCCAAGGTGAGATCATCCAAGATGGCATGGATCACACACTGTGTCTGATCTGCAGAACAGCAGTGACTACACAGCCACCAGAGGACCACACTGAGAGCTCCAAAACACAGCATTGGTGTTTGCCAGAAAGAAGGAAATCCTGTCATGTGGATCCTCCATGCCCTCCCGCCACAGGACCATAGAACCACACTCTAGTGAACTCCCAGGGACCACTGCCCCTCCCCCCACACACACACTCGCTGCACTGCTGCTTTTTCGGCTTGCGGCCCTGAACAGAGTAGGCCAAGAAGATGGAGTTCGAAGAGGGGTTGCTGTTCTAGTCCAGCCTAGGCAAGGACTGCACCGCCCACACCACAGGCCTTACAGACCCTCCCTCACAGAATGTGGGGCCATGCTTAGGGCCGAGAGCTAGATCGTGCAGAGATGTATGCTAGGGGCAGTACCAGGGCAGGGACCCATGGTGGATGGAGGATGCCATGGAATCAGAGACTCACTCAGGAGGCATGAATCAACAGACCCACAAGTTCCCCAAGGACAGGAAGCTGAGCTGGGACATCAATGGTTTCTGCAAGCTACTCAAGGAAGATTTTGAGAGGCCTCCACTTGCCACCTGCTTGATGGCCCACAAGATCCAGTCCCCACAGGAGTAGGAGGCCATCCAGGCCTTGACGGCCAGCAAAAATCTGGCGAATTGAAAAGAGGAAGAGAGCTGGCCTGAGGACAAGGGAGCAGGAGAGTGGGCCCTGCCCTGAGGACATGGAAGCAGGAGAGCTGATCCTGAGGACACAAGAACAGGAGAGCTGGCCCTGAGGGTGTGGGAGCAGGTGAGCCATGCTTGCCCTGATGTCATGGAAGCAGGAGAGTGGGTCCTGCCCCAAGGACACAGGAGCGGGAGAGCAGGCCCTGACATGATGACATGGGAGTTGGCCATCTCGGAGTGGACCTCACCCCAACCTCTACCCCATGTATGACCTGCTGGAACACATGAAGGGGCCGGACCTACAGATTCAAAGATTAAGAATCTCCTTGACACACGGCAACAACGGGATATCCAACAGCCGTCCCAGTGAGGATAGGGTAATGATAGTGTGGGCCTCAAACCAGACCCATGACTCGTAGCAATGAACATTAGAAAGTAAACATATGTGGACAAAAGGCTATACTGTGTCATACACTACAGCTTCTGTCACAGATTTTTTGTTTGTCTGTTTGTTTTATTTTACTAGGGGGGAGGAGAGGCATTTTGGTGTAATGTAAATCATAGACATTCAATACAAGTAAAATAAAAAACAAAATAAAGTTTAAAAAGTATAGAGGAAGGGAAAAGGAGGAAGCAGGAGACAAAAAAAATGAAAGGAAGTAAATAAGAAAAAAAGAGAAAGAGTAAGAGTTACAAGGACTTTGTTTTGGTCCTTCAAACTTAGGTGTTATCAGTTAAACCTAGGCAACCACCCAAAGGTTAACTGGGCCTGTCGATCGTTGTCCTTGATATAGCTTCTGTGGATGTTTATCTTGTACTGGATACATGTCGGCTGATTTGTCTGCATGAAATGTCTACATTTCAGTTGCTTCCTTCCTAGGGTCCTCTGCTAGCCACATTCAGCTTTTCATTATGTAACCTGAGATGGTTTTCATACTCTCTTGTGATGTTGTAGATCATATTTCCCTGAGATGATTAAATTTCTAGCAGGGAGCATTTGCTAAAAGTGTTGGGAGCATGGGAGGCAACCCCAACATAGATCTGTACAAGCCAAAAACCTGTCTTCAGCTCCTCTAATACTTAGATAAAGATATATTTTTTTACAACTTTTTTTTTTCTGAGACTGAGTTTCTCTGTGTGACAAGCCCTATCTGTCCTGAACTTGCTTTGGAGACCAGGCTGGCCTGTAATTCACAGAAATCCACCTGCCTCTCCTTCCTGAGTGCTGGGATTAAAGGTGTGCACCACTTTGCCTGGCCTTAGACAAAGATGTAAGTATTAATTGTCCTGTCAGGAGTATACACTACAGAGTTCTGAGACAACAAACAAGGAACAGCAGGTATATGGCTCCCAAGATAAGTTATATACTTCCCGATTTGATGTTTAAAGCTATAAATTTTCATGGATGTTCACAGTTGAAATCTTTCTAGGCCACCAGAGGTGAAGTTATGCATTTCTCTGTATAAGCTGTGTCCAGTAATCTACTTTCTTCATTTCTTAGCCTTCTGCCCTTTTATTCTCTACAGCTGTGTATCTCAGGACTCTCTCTTGCTTGATGCTGTGGCCAGGTAGATTCAAGTTATTTTCAGTTGTTACCTGGTCTCAAGCCCCAAGGGAGCTATGCTTCCAGTAGTAGGATTGTTCTCAGGAGAGTACAAAACAGTTGCTTCTAAGCCACATAGTATGACAAATGACATTCTCTCTACTACTAACCCTTTCATCAGAAGACATAGTGTCTCACCTAGGCCTGTGACTGGACTCGACACTTGGAAGAGCTTTGGGAGACTGTGTTTTCATTGAAGATTCTTGGCTTACCCTATAAATGAGCTCTCTTCTGTCCTTCCAACTGGGGAGAATGCTGCAGCTCTACTGGGTCATGCTTCTTTTTACTGTATTCTTCTCATTTTCTTCTATATATTGTAGCTGCTCTTTCAGGGTCTCTGTGGATTTCCAGAGCTTTTCTTCTTTCTCCTTTTGGAACAGAGCCTATTATTTCTTATACTGACTCTTCTCTTAACCAGATTACACATAGAAATCTTCTAGTCTACCATGTTACTAGGGAGTCCCGGTTTTGGAATCACAATGAGTAAGAAATCAATGGGAGAGGCAAGCGGTGGAATTCCTGCTCAGGTCATGACAACTGAGAAGGAAAGAGACAGGGAGGATCAGGGTCCTAAAACCCTCTTGAAGGGCAGAATTAATGACACAACATTTCCTTTTTATAAGCTTTATAAACTCCCAGTGGCATCACTGCATGGCAACCTAGCCTTCAGCTTGGGGAAAGGGACACTTCATATCCAATGATAATAGACACAAATTATTTCTGTTTAAACCATAGTCCCAAGAGTTAGAGTTAATTACCCCAGTTTGATATCTAATCAAGCAATACTATCATAATAGTTTTTTATTAATTAGTTATACAAACATAACTCTTTATGTAATATTCAGGCTGCCTTTAATCACTTACTGCTTCCCTTATTAATTAAGGAGGTACATCAAAATTTTGGTATGTTTATTCTGTATCATGATTTCAAATCAGGCAAATTAAACTTTGGCAACAATTGTAGCTAATAGAGTCTTTATTCATAAATCTCCAAGTGTTACAAGCATATCTTATCAGTTATTTGCATAATTATATATCCTTCATTATTTTAACCCTGAATCTAATTGAACACCATAAATACATCATGGCTGTTATACTTGTTTCTTTTGTGTTCATAACATGCTTTTATTTTACCCCTTTTCTATTCCATTGACATCATTTTATCCAGGAACAGGGGCTAATTGTCTCATAGATTGTTATACCATCTGGATCTGATTGAGTGTCTAGTGGTTAGACAACTTCGAAAACATTGTACATTTGTATTGTAATGCATTTACACAATTTGCATATATTTTGAAGATACGAAGTTGAATCAGTTGATTAAGGTGATTTCAGCAACATTTCTGTATTATCACGTTTTATTGTATCTATGTTCAATATATATACCAACTACCATTTGAGTTTGTATGATGATGTGGCTTCTTCTTGTGTATTATTCACTAATTTAGTATCTCATATATACCCTAATTTCGGTTATCAATATTATGCTGCTGCCTATAAGTACGGATCAATCAGCTTAAAACATATGCATGAGCAATGTTAAGGAGCCTTGAACTTATAACCAAAAGGTGTGGCAAAAAGTATATGACTTTTTAATGAAACAATAAAGGTGAATATTAGAAAATTATTGTTTTAAATATGAAGTAAACAAATACCACTGCATATTAATGTTGTTTGAAGTAGATCCAAAACAGTTACCCTGTGGCTTACAAGATAATTTTAATATATTTTATGAATTATCATTGAGAAAACTATCAGAAATTTACAGAAGGACCATGTGTTACATTGAGTTTAACTCTTTATCTGCTGAGATAGAAATCAAAATACCAAAAATCGTAGGACTTTAGGGAAGCAAATGATTCATAAATCATTTATATATTAATTGGGATGCTACATGTAAACTATAAATATGTTCATTCATGCAACAAGAAGGTTTAAATATACTTTATTTTTACAAATTTACATTTTTGAGTGATCAAGTGAGTTACTTTTTTCATTATTATTTTAATGATCACCATAAAACAAAGGGATAGGTGAAATGAAATCTAGTATACATGTAAATCTTATCTTTCTGTATATGCAAACTGAATAAATAGATTTGTGTCTACTGAATGTTCTGTTCTTTCTTTACCTTAAATATTTCATTCATTGTTCAAAGATGCCCCACAAAAAATCCCTATAAAATGTTAGTTTTAATGTTGAAAGACTTTGTTTAGAGTGTTGAAATTGTATCTTATTCACCACATAGTAATGGACTCTATGCTTTTATAAATACAGCTGATAGAAATGTGAGGTTCCTGTAGGAAAATTAGAGAGAAATGCTTATAGAGTAATCCTCTGGGAAAATATATGGAAATTAAAGAATATGTAACTATTAAAATGTGTCTTGTTCTTAGAAAAGGTGGTATTTTCTTCTAAGAGTAGAACAGTAATTTTTATTGAATTTGGAATATTTGTTTTAAGAAAATATTATTTGATGAAGAAGTATATGTATTCTTTATGCTCCATAAATGTGGACTTGTTTATACATACGTGCATTCTTGTGTATATAAGACTGTGTGCATGTAATGAAGTTTGTTTGGGAAGAAATATGAAACAGTGGAAGACTCTGATTTTGAATTTAAGCAAGTTGGGAAATCTGAACTATTGCTAGCTATAGTACTGTAGCCTTGTAGCTAAGGGCTGTATCAATGCATTAAATCTCTCAACCAGACAAATATGCAACATTTGCTTCTTTGTCAATGTTGAGATAAAATAAAATAATGAGGAAAATAGCTTAGAAATGTCAAAAATTCCCCCATTGATAAATGCAAATCCTTGCTTTTAAACCACCCCATCTAGTAAGATCTTTACAGCACTTAGACCAAGCACTGCTTCAAAGCTCTCCGCTCAGGAAGGGATCATGGGGATGCAATGATGTTCCTTTGTAAAGGATCTAGCTCTTGTTTTACTTGCCTTTTGCTTTGAGCCATTCCTATATCAAAGTCATTTCTGGTAACGAAAGAGCTTTGGGGGGATTTCTGAGTGACAGGCACCATTACTAATAAATTGCCTCAGAATGTAAAAATGTGACCCTTCAGGTGGTTCAAACACATTGTTTGCAAACTGTGACCAAGTATCAAATTCCAGCTTTTCTGCTAAGCACTAGCCATGAAACAATGCAGGTTCACTCTTTAGGGCTTTAACACTGATTGTGTGGATCATAATTAGAGACTGGGTTGCAGATGAATGGGAAAGAATGTGCTATGCAATTGGCTGTAACCAATCTGACCCTGCTTGACCCTGACTCCTTCAAAACTATGGCCTCCTGTAGCCTGATGCCTGATCTCTATATAGTTAACACTGCCTCCCCACTGGCCTTTTCAACACTCGCCTTTTCCAGCCATTACTGCTTTGTGGCCTCATCAAGACGTTCGTTTTCAGCTGTCATAAATTGCATCTGGGAGTTCAAAGTTTGCATAGCACACTAAGAAAAATTACAAGAGGAATCTTAGAAAACACAAGACATTTTGTAGAACTTTGTAGAAATTTTCTGCCTATTTTAAAATTAATGCACATTTGAATTAGGCATGACCAGAAAAGAATAGAATAAAAAAAAAAAAAAAAGGAATGGAAGCCATCCACTTATAATATATTAAGCTATAAGCATTTAGTTTCACAAGCAGCGTTTAATTTGTAAAAGCCTTATTCACAGGTGGCCTGTGACATTTTATCAGAAGAAATAAGGGAACAACCTGAATCTAAACTATTATCTCTCTCAACTCAACTGCTTAATGTTGACACGAGGGAAAAATGGTCTAAAATAAATATAAGGATAGACAGTCTTTTCAGTGAAATCTCTAGACATGTTATTGAAATTTGGGATGTTTTCTAAATCTGCACTTACTCATCTTTGTGTCAGTTGATCTGTTTTAGTAGCAGTGTAATATCGAAACAACCAGAAACCAATAACTTTAAGAAACAGATGCACTTACATTATCAAACTAATTCTTTTTCAAGTATATTTAATATAAGAGATCAGTTTGAGAGCTGGAGAGATGTCTCAGAGGTTAAGGACGCTGTCTGCTCCTCCAAAGGTCCTGAGTTCAATTCCCAGCAACCACATGGTGGATCATAACCATCTATAATGATATCTGATGCCCTTTTCTGGCCTGTTAGCTCACATGCAGGCAGAATACTGTAAAAATAATAAATAAACAAATCTTTTTCAAAAAATAGATCAGCTTGTCTGACATTTGGTAAACACAGACATGGCAACAAGTTATGCAATCAAGAATGCATTGTGATTATTAACAAAAACCACTTCACATTCCAGCATCCATAAAAAAAGAAATGATTTCTGACAATAAAATGCCCTGTGATATGCCATTCCTCTTTGTATCCAGTGACCAGGTTTATTTTTTTCTGCATCCTTCAAATACAGTTCGGTTGAAATTCACAATCACAGTCTTCATTCATAATGTCAAAAAATCTGTAGCCAGGTTTTCTCCTACCCTAGATATCAAGAATCACAGTGAAAGTAAAAGACTAACTCCGTTCTTGGTATCTGTCTCTGTCTCTGTCTCTGTCTCTGTCTCTGTCTCTGTCTCTGTCTCTGTCTCTGACTCTGCTGACCCTGTCTTCACTGTCTTCCCTCCACCTGTGGGTTCCAAAGATGAAACTCAGAATGCCAGGCTTGGTAACAACTATATTTACCCAGTGAGCCAGCATCCAACACACTACTGATGGTTTTGATATGCTGAGACTTTTCAGGTCTCATAAGCAGACAGTCATACAGAAATACACAAATATACACCATAGGAGCACATGTGCCTTCACCTTTGCAGCCAACGAAAAACTGCCCACGCTGAAGTTCTATATAGTGACTGCTACTGTGTCTGTGCCCAGCAAATCTTGCAGGTGCAGGTGTCCTGAGAAATCCCTCAAACGTCTTTCAAGATTCTGAGTGTGGAGAAACATAAATACTCTTGAATGCTGTAAAAGCTCTGGGTTAAATGTTCCCCCAAGCAATTTGCCATTTCCGTGTTAATTCAGTTTGTAGAAACATATAATTAGAATCTCTAATACCTGCATTTTTTCTTTATGGGAAAAACATGTGGTAGGGCAATGAGTATGCTGGGAAGGGAACCCTTGTGGGGTGGCTTTACAGTGCCTGCTGAAAGGCCACACCACTGCACTTCCAGTGCTAAACAAAGAAAACTCACACTTTATGCCTTTATTGGAAACTAGCACCTCTCCTTAAAACTGGAAAGTGCTTTTATGTAACATAAGTAATTTTTGTCTTTCCAGGTGTTGAACAAAGTGACTCGGGGAGTGTACAATCTGGGCTGGGAATTAAATCCAGGTTGCTGGCTTAATCGTATAATATAAAACCACATAGTCACAGCGCTGACAATAAAAGGAATGCCTTTTATCTTGAAAATTAGAGAACAGGGCTCTCTGATGAACAGCGACGAGTACTTAAATTAATATACAAAACTCTGAAGTTTCATGAGAGCCTGCGTTCTCTCTTCATAGCAAACATTTGTTACGTAACACAAGAAGCTAAAATCATGGGCTTTTGTAACCCTTTATAGGAATAAAAGTTGATAGTTTTGCATTAAACACAAACTGATCTGCCTCTGTGAATACAAGTCTGTTCATGAGTATGTTACACTTGTTACTCTGTTGCATTAATTTATATTCTACTAACACTTATCTATTCAATAAACTAATTTTCCGTGAAAAAAAAGTTGACAGTTTTGTATTTTTACTTAGCTTTGCCTTTCTCAGTGAAAAATTGAAGTTAGTTATGGTATAACGGTCACTAACCCAAGGATTTAGATCAACCATATTTCTAAACAGAAAAATTAGAAAAGTTATAGTGAAATAATAAGCAAAACATGCATTTGCATTAGTAAAATTAAAATTGTTGTACTTTGTACCACACAAAATGAAAATCTTGAAGGAATGCTTTGTCATTTTCTGAGGAATGGCATGCACACATTATTTCAATAGGTCCTATAAAAATTATTTTTGTCAGGGGTACCTGTTTCTACACATTATTTGCCAAAACTGTTCTTTTCTCACCCAACTCATTTGGTACAGGAATTATAATTGAGAAAACACATTTACTCTATTCTCATTTGGGAACTGTTAAATCCAACAGAATTAAATTGGTCCCTTACTTTTAAAAGCAACTTAAACAGTAAGTATTTCTATCCATAGATTCTTAAATGAGTTCCAGGAAGAGATCCCATAAGCTCCGAGTTAGCATTCTTCACATAGTAATAATGTAAGTGATTTTTTTTTCACCCTCAAAACTTGATCTGAAAATCTCTGTGCAGTTGTAATAAGAAATGATCTGATGTGAGACACATCATTGCGATTTCCAGGGGGAAGGCCTGAAGTTACAAGTTCTAGAAAGACCCAGGAGCAAACTAAATGGCTTGCTACCATATATTAATATATACATATATTAATTAAAATAAAATAAAGTCATACCATGTACTCCAGTCTGTTTCATTCCTCCTCCCTCCCCGGTATCCTCACTCCTACTATACCCTGCTCTAACCCCCATTATTCCTTTGCCCTCCCCTACCTTCAAATTGCAATTTTTTGACTGATTTAAGGGCTTCAGAAAGTGCTGAAAAGAAGGGGAACAGGCTTGTAATTTATGATGTCTTAAAGTCAAGACCAGAAACGTCTCTAAAAGCTTAAAGGAATGTTATGTGCATAGTGGCATCATCAGGACAGAAAAGGTCAGAAAAAGCTCAGATTCTTTTGTGTGAAACATAAATGTCTTGGGACATTTTTAAATGGCTGTTGCTACTTTAAATAACAAGAATTCTCATGTCATCTTCAATCTCTTTCTTTAGAGTTTTGAAATTTTTTTTTTCAAACAAGTCCTTCACTTGCTTAGTTAGAGTAACTCCTAAGTATTTTATATTGCTTGTGGCTAATGTGAAGGGTGTAGTTTTCCTAATTTCTTCCTCTGCAAGCTTGTCATTTGTGTATAGGAAGGCTACAGACTTTTTTTAGTTAATTTTGTATCCAGAGGGAGAGCCAGTGGCACTTAGAGGAAGGATAGCAGGTTACCAAGAAGAGACTTGATACCCTATGAACATATACAGGGGGAGGTAATCCCCCTCAGGAACAGTCATAGGGGAGGGGAATAAGGGGAAAATGGGAGGGAGGGAAGAATGGGAGGATACAAGGGATGGGATAACCATTGAGATGTAACAAGAATAAATTAATAAAGGAAAAAAAATAAAATAAATAACAAGAATTTGGTTGACCTTTATTAGGAAATCAAGTAATCGGTGGCATAGTTACACATGTTTAAAATCCACAGGACAAAAATATATTTTAAAAAGGAATATCAATCAAAATATATTTTGGTTGATTGTCTCTTAATAATCTGATTTTCCTAGTCATTAAAAACAATACCAAAAAATCCAACAATCTGTGATTTAATTAAGAACTGCCTGGCACTCGGGTGCAAAAAAAGGCAGTATTTCTGTTTACCATGCATGAGATCATGCTATATAAGGCCTGTATAATTTATCATGAGATAACATGGTCTGTGTCTCTCTCTCCCTGGATGCTATGACACTGTAATAAATCAAATTTGCATGTAAGGCATCTGAAGTACATTGGGGTGAACTTGTTTAAGTTACTTACCTAGTTTCTTCTCACTGCACCACACAATGCCCCATTCCATGTTAGAAGCTACCCATAGTAACAGAGACAGATAAAATGGAATAGTTGTTTTTCCTCTTGTAAAGTGACACAAGGAAATTTAAATCGGGGCTTATAAATAATACTCCAAATATTAAGCATGCTTGATTTTCATCTGATGCTTTATTCACATCAAATAGCTAATAAAAAGAAAATCATAATTTACTCAGCTTAGGGAATAAAGTGAAGATAAAACTGGTTGCCAATCTAAGATTCTACCTATGCTGGGTTCTCTCCTCACATTCTTTTATATAAACATCACTCTCTAATTTACATGACTTTTACTTTTTCTGAAAAAAAAATCATTTGTTTCTTTCACTGGGTTCAAACTTGGCTCTTCAGTAGAAGTGATGTAAAGAATATTGAAGGTTTAGTCATATATATGAAATCAGCCTCTAGTATTGTATAGAGACATGGCCTCCCGTGAATTTTACCTAGGAATAACATCCAAGTTTTCTCTTAACTTTTGGAAACATGCACCTAATGAACAGAACGCTATGGCCTTTTGATTTACATGAAAATCTTCCCTAACATGACCTTGCACAAACATCTGATTTTCTAAATATTTTGTTGCACTTTTCACATGAAAATGGAATAATGACTGTTAATAGATTCAATTGCAAATCTGATGCACCTGAGAATAGGGAACTTGAATTGTGGAGATTTGGGTTTTGTTTTGTTTCTGCTGGCTTGGCCTGTGAGTACTCCTGTGGAGCACTTTCTTGATTGCTAGCTGATGTAGGTGGACTCAGCCCATGGTGGCAGTGCCATGCTAAGTCACTTGGCCTTGGTCTGTATAAGAAAGATAGTTAAGCAAGCCAGGTGGAGCAACTCTGTAAGCAGGTTCTTCATGACCTCACCTTCAGTTCCTGCTATTTCCCACTTTAATGCTGCCTTGGCTTCACTTGATGATGGAATATGATATGCAAGAATAACCCAAATAAACCTTTTTCATCCTCAAGTTGATTTTTGACAGTATTATATCACAACAACAGAAAACAAATTAGGACAATGACCTACCAGTACTTAGCAGTAAAAAAAAAAAAAATCAAAAGAAAGAGGGATTTCACTCAACTGTAGTGGTTGTAGCAGTATTGTAGTCTGTTCATATTCCAAAGTATTTCAATTAATGGTATGACAAAACGTTTCACTAAATCTTCACAGAGGTCTCTCAAAGGCTTTTTTGGCAGAATATAGCTTTAAGTATCAATAAAAATATAATTTGCATGCTACATATGCATAGTTCTCTACTATAATAGCTATGGTGTTAGAAGGAAATTTTTTGTCATTTGTTCATTTATTTTTTATTGCTTATTTATTTTTACATATACATTTATATTATTACACACACACACATACACACACACACACACACACACACATATATATATATATATATATATATATATATATATATATTAAACTACCTATATCAAGAAGAACCATGACACAATCAGGAATTATATAAATGTTCTATTCTTGGTGTTTTTGCTATTTCTATCTGGCATCCTTAAAGAAAACATCTTTCCAATATTGGTGCATCTAAAATTCTGAATGTAAATCAGTATTTATCATATCTTGTCATTACCAATTTAAAACATCTATCTATACCTAAAAACATCTTAACCCCTAAACAACTAAGCTTCATTGTAAAACTAAAGTATCTGGTCTTCAACCCCATCATAGACTTGAGAAGGAATAAATTTGATTGCCTGTGTACACCAGGAGTGCAGGTTAGTAGCTTCTCAAGTGAGAACATGACAGAGACAGTTTGCTACCAAAATAGTCACCCCAAAATCTCTATAACATTTAATCATCATTTTCTGCCTTCTGACCACAAGTTACTATTGGTGTTAGAGAGAAAACAAGGTTGGACTCAGAGATGTCTCTCTTTTCCTTTAACTTGCATTCCTCAGTTTGGAGATAGGGGCTGAAAAGAAAGAAGGGAGAATATGGAAACATATGGGGAAGATGGAACAAAAAGTAGATAAGTGAATTTATTCCTGAACTTAATGCCTCAATTGTCACTCACAAGGTTATTTTTAATTCACTGGTATAGAAGGGAATTAATAAGAAGTCCCAATAGGACATCCAGTACAAGAAGGCATTGCATTACCTTGTGAATATAGACTCAGAACAAAATATTCCACATAATTGGATACTTGTTTAATTTTTCCTTTATTCAGAGGCTATTCATGGGCTTTGTTTATGTTTAAAAATCATATTAAACTGAGTTTAACATGTCTACATTTTAAAATTTGGAAAAGGGCTATGAAATAACCTAGATTTTCTTTTAAATCTCAGTTTACATAGTCTAACTAGAGAATATTTTAATGCTCTTAAATGTAATAGATTTTAAATTTAAAAAATTTTAGATGGCATAATCTTCTCTCTCTCTCTCTCTCTCTCTCTCTCTCTCTCTCTCTCTCTCTCTCTCTCTCTCTCTCTCTCTCTCGGATTTAAAAATAGATACCTAGATGCTTGTGTTACCATGCGCTCTGTGTAATAAACATCCCTTCATCTTGATCATGTATAAATTCATTAAGATTCTCTTAAAGAAAATTGTTGCTGGTATATGGCAACATAAACATTTTCAACTCCATACACTTAATGTCTTTTCTTGCAATCACGATGGCTTTTAAAGTTTTGGAATATAATTGCTTACCTAAACAATGAATTATACGTAGGAAAGAATGCATAACTTATGTTATACCTAGAAAAGCTTCTCCAATCAACATTCAGCATGTATGCTTAGGGTCTCTGTACAGTTTTATTGAACTTGACATATTAATGTTGCCAAGACTTTGGAAGTTTGTGAATAGTTTCCTGCCAGCCCAGGCTAAGACTACTCAGGAGGCAGGTGTGCACCATTGAGTTATACAATTACATACTTGAAAATTAAAAGGGGGAAACGAAGTCATAAAAGCTACATAGACGAGAATTCCAAATGCACTCTCAGGGTGCATCATTACATACTTCAGACACACAAAATAGGCTTCCTTCCTGCCAAGTGCAAAGGCAGAAGTCAGACTGTATCTCCTTGACACTTGAGAGAAGTACCACAAATTTTCACAAGAGTGGAACAACTGCAGTGTACCCAGAAGGTCAAAACAAAGCCAACTTTAACTCTATTTATCTCCAAAGGAAAACTTTCATGGTTTCATGGTGGGTTTTTTCCCACTGAATTTATACATAGTAGACAGAGAGTGTAGTGTTCTTCATATAAAAGACCTATTATCAATATTTTGCAACCTATAATCCAAGACATAGGAATGGGTTATTCTGTCTCTCTCTTCATGATGTCTTCTTTTTGTAATTTGTCCCCTGTGTTTGTCTAGTTGTAATTACAAAACATCATTTTCATGAAATTCTGTTGTTTTCATGAAGGAAATACTCAAAAGTACACGTATGATGTGTGGTGTGGTAGCATATGCCTATATTCTAAGCATGCAGAAGGCTGAAGCAGAAGGATCAAGCAGAAGGCCAGCCTGGACTGTATGTAAAGAAACCATCTCATAAAATCACAAAGGGTTCAGACTGGGAAGGCTAAATGACATGACAGGATTTTTAAGTTTTCAGACCAAGTCTATATTTGGATAGCATGTTAGGACAAGTGCTTGTTTTCTCATTGTCTCTCTGTATGATAATAATACAAAATCAAATACAAGTATCCCTTGAAATGGTTGTATGCCAGGCTTCATATCCGATTTGCATTGCGGCATAACAGGACCATGAGATTCACTCTTGTTATACAGATATCTGCTGTGCAAAGTGTTTATACTCTCTGTTTACACAATGTCTGTGCTTCATATTGTTCATGTTTTGTTTTGAATTGCATGTTTATACTTGACTTTAAAAAAAAGGGGGGAGAATATGGTAATGAGAAAGGAACATATTTTTAAAGATGTTCACTTGTATTTATTCCTTCTGTATTTATTGTTAGATAATTTTCTAAGGAATACATTTCAATATATGTTAATAAGAACACTCATTAGCAATAAAAAGCAAAGATTTCCATGATTGCATTAAGTTAATACTTTCTACTCTCTGTTGCATTTAGCTTTTTAAAAATGATGTTTGTTGAAAAAATTTTAAAGATTAGTACTATTTTTATATAATTATCATTCCTCCTTCTCTTTCATCCACATCTTCCTGTGTTGCCATTTAGGTTTTTTGTTTTGTTTTGTTTTGTTTTGTTTTGTTTTGTTTTGTTTGCAAAATTGGGCCTTTTTGTTTAATTAATATTGTTAACTACATATTTGTATTTATATATTGATATATAGTTATATATGTTAATATTTTTGTGTAATTGTATATCCTGATGAATACATTTGGTGTTGGTCACATATACATGTGTTTGGCATTAACAGCTTGGGATTTGATAACCTATCAAGTGGCTTGTCCCTAGACAAGATTGTCCTTCTCGCCCCAGCTGTTACTAGTCTACAACACTTCAGCTCCTGGTGGGGACTGATGCATCCACATTGGCAAATCCACTGGTGTTGGCATTATAACAACCTACTTTAGGCAACCATGTTGCTGAGACTTCATGGGAGCACTTTCCTTATCATATGTAGAAGACACTCTCAAAGCAAAGGTCTTGTTCTATTATCTCTTTCAATCTTATGTCTGTGTGTATGTTTGTGTGGGAATTTGCAGGTTAGTCCAGGTGCATGGAAAATTCAGAAGAAGCTATAAAATCTCTTGCAGCTAGAGGTACAAAAGGTTAGAAGCCACCAGACATGAGTGATGATGACTGAACCCTGATATTTTGCAAGCAGTAAACATGCTTCGATTCTAAGTTGTCTCTCTAAACCCAAGGACAGATTTTCACTTTGATCTTTCCAGATTGATTTAGATTATATTAACTGTGGGGAAGAATTTGGATTGACTTTGATTTTTCTCATACTATTAATGAAGCTTTGCTTAGCCTTACCAATAAGAGCAGCTGAGGAATGCAGAAGTTTCCTGGTTTGACACACCTTCAGGAGAAACATGGTGGACCTGTTATCCAAAGCAGAAACCTCCTGGAATAACACAACCCTTGTTATAACCGGGAAGTTCTTTCTTTGTGTCCCAGCCATGCCTAAAGTTGCATAAGGGATTTTTGCTGTATTTGCAAATACAGAAATTATATAAAATTAACATATTGGACACCTAAAAATTCTGGAGTCATTCAATAATTGCTTAATTGGAATATTTATGAAACTTCTGAACTAAAGAAAGAATTCTTTTTAAAAGTATGGTTCAAAAGAAATCATTCTGTAATTCTTTTCATTTTCTAAAGTGTGTAACTATTTCCACTCCCCTTTAAAGAGAAGTAAGGAAGCATTGTGGTTATGGTTGCTTAGTTACAAACTTTCCTGAAAAAAACAAAACAAAAAACTAAATCCAAGACAGCTTAGGAACCAGGTAGTTATTTTCAAAAAGCTCTCCAGATCAGATTTCTTCTGTGAGTTTAGGTAGCACCTGACTACTAACAGACTTTATTCTTGAGTTACGAAGAGACTGAATTCAAACGCATGAAGGTCTGGATAACTCCACTTGATGTACTTAGGAGTTCTACTGTTATTTTTAATTTAGAGTGCAGTTATTGGCATTTCCAAAATGTTTTACTTTTAAGGCAATGCAAAATTTGTACTTAATGTAGTACACTAACTTAACTCCATTTCATATTTACTTAGTACATAGTATATAAATATTCCCTTAAATAGGATTGCTATTCTGCAGTGGTCATGGGCTCCATTTTGTGGAGTGAGCCTTAAATTAGATCAGGTACAGGCGCCACTACTGAACAAGTATATCATGGGGCAGATCACCATTGTGAATTTGAAGGTTTGTAGCTGGGTTGGTCATTACCTCTCTCTTTTGATAGTGTGCAGAGTACCTTCCGGCAGCATGAACACAGGAATAGGGGTAAAGGCTTTAGGTACAGATTGACCTCTCTGTGCTCAGGGAGCTATATAAGTGTTGCCTTAAGAAATGAGGCTTTACCATCATTGGTTGTGGAGAGCAACCAATAGCCTTGGCATTAGCCTGAGCTGTTTGAGGTGATTTCAAGACGGCTAACAAATTAGTTACATGTAACCCATTCCTGTCACCTGAAGTTTCTTTTGGTGGTAAAAGATGTCTAGTTGACAGCCTAGTCCCCCGCTATTTAGTGACTTCATTTTTTATTTCATATATGTATATATTTTAGAATTTCTACAGGAATAAAATTTATATCACCCATTAAATGACCTTTAGTGCCCACTGTCTCTCCCATATTTCTTTGATTATTGCATCTTCCCTTCCCCCTCCCCAGTTAATCTTTCTGTTTCAGTCTTTTCCTATCTCTCAATAACTGTGTAGTATATTTCCACTGCTTTGGAAGATTCTCCACACCCCAAGGCCCTTAATCAATACCTCACCTCCATGATGATGTAGATTGTAACATCGCTATTGGACATTTCCAGTTAGCTTCAACAATAAGATAGTGTATAATGTGTGTCTTTTGGTATGTCTATGGTAGCGCATTCAAGATGATTGTTTCTTTTAGCTCTATCCATTTACCTATGTATATCATGTTCTTTTTTAAATATCTGATTCATACAAATTTGTTGTTATATAAGGAGGAAAATGGTAAATGCATTTTAAAATGGAAGCTGAAGAGGGATAGGTGGATTATTAGGTAAAAGCATTTATGGCACTTGTGAAGAACTGGGGTTCAATTTCCAGCAACTGCATCAGGTGGCGCACAATTAATTGCCTGTGAGTTCAGTTTCAGGAGATCCAACATTTTCTTCTGTCTTTTACAGGCATACACACATAAATAGTGCACATAACTTCATGTAGAAACATACATATACTTATAAAGTAAATGTCATTTACAGTGACACTAATGCTGATCTAAATCTTATAGATATTTGATGCTTTCTTCTCATCATTCCTTCTAACCTTTCTGAGACTGAGAAAACCAAGGATGATGATTATCATCATAACTATTGTACTATATTACTCAGCTAATTCTTTATTTGTGATACAGTTAGTCACATTTTCTCTTTTAAACTACATCAATATACTCTAGTACATTACTACAAAAATTTGAGGGGGGGGCAGCAAACTTGCTAAATAGTAACTGTATCTCCTATATTCCTGGTTACCATTGCAATTATTTGAAACGACTGTGTTAGGAGATAAGATATGAGAAGTGTCATATACTTTCTCTGTGGGATAAAACAGAAAATCTCAGGCTCCTTTATGTAATCTCCCCTTTCCCTCTTTAGTGACTTATGGAGGTTATGATGTGGAACAGGACCATCCTGGTGAGGCTCTAGAGGAGAACCGTGTCTCAAGTGGCTCAGACACATAAAAGAACTCACTCAATAGTGTCTGTTGAATTGAATATAGAGTTGTGGGTATTTTCTGTTTCGCTCCAGCAAATCTTGATTATTCCAAGAAATGCTATGAAAATTGTCTTTTACTTTTATGAAGCTAATATATTAACTATTGTAATTGAATACATGTAAAATATATGTAAAATAAAATGTAATTGTGTGTAAACATAAAGAGACTGGGTTTGGGCCCTTTACATATATGAGACTCATGGTATACAAGTCCTCAGAAAAACTTGAGTAACAGATCGCATACATACCAAATCTGTGACACTGGATTAAAAGCATGATGCAATAATATGTGTAATTTGCCATAAAATCTATGGCACAATATATAAGAAGTGGGTTCACAATACAAATGGCTAGTTTGCAAGCAGAAATAGAATGGAAAGAATGCTTTCCACATTTAGCCTTTCAATACTGGGAAAACAGCTATTTTGTTTAATAAATGCTAAAAGTGAAATAACTCTATTTTCAATTGGACAAATTGCCCCAAAGTAAAACAAACCAAACCAACCAACCAAACAAACAAACAAAAACCAAAAAAACCAAAAATCAGAATAAGGATGTGGCTTTCAATTATTGGATAATTAAAGTGCAGACCAAAAAATATGTTATAAATATGGGTTTTCTTGGATGTTCAAATAGATTTTATGGAAATCTGTTATACTGAAAGAATGAGATAACAGCATAGGAGCTTCAATATATAAAATCTAGAATGTGTTGGATATCTGTGTATGATCCAGACACAGGGGGATTCTGAAATGGGGTTAACACAGTGTTAAAAGTTATACCAGCAATACAGTTGAGTTTGTATCCCTCAAAAAGAAAGTGCTATAGTAAACATAACAATGCTCTACATCCTTAAAATTTTCTGTGATAGATGAGTAGCTATAGAAGGTTCTTAGATTTCAGAAAGAGGATTTCCCATTCCTGGGTCATTTTATGTCAATTTGACACAAGCTAGAGTCAGAAGGAAGCCTCAGTTGAGAGGACATCCTACTGAGACTCTAGGTAAGAGAAATATAGGAGATGGGGAAATAGAAGGACCCAGAGAGTCCTAGAAACCTACAAGAAGAACATCATGATGGGTGGATCGTGGCACAGAGGGGTCTGCTCAAACTATTGCACTAACCAAGGACAATACAAATAGTAAACATCAAACCCCTAATCTGATCTACCCAATAGACAGGACATTCTCCACAGTTATGTGGAGAGTGGGAACTGACTCTGACAGGAACTCTGGTGCTCCATATTTAACCATCTCCCCTTAGTGGGGAGGCCTGGTGGCAGCCAAAGAAAGAGTAAGCAGGCTACCAAAATGAGACTTGATAGGCTATGACCCTATAGTGGGAGAGGAGGTCTTCCTTGGTCTTAGACCTAGGGAAGGAAAATAGGGTGAAAGCAGAAGGGAGGGAGGATACAAGTGATGGGATAACAATTGAGTTGTAATCTGAATAAATTAATAAAATTAAAATTAAAAAAAGAAAAAATAAAATGGCTCCATAAGACCAGGCTGCAGGTAAGCTTTTTTTTCCATTATAATTTTTTTATTAATTCATTCATGTTACACCTCAATTGTTAGCC
Source organism: Acomys minous (assembly GCF_964271855.1). NCBI lineage: Eukaryota > Metazoa > Chordata > Mammalia > Rodentia > Muridae > Acomys > Acomys minous. Next base: position 29,947,383 of record NC_140487.1, read on the forward strand.
CATCCAGTGTATCCTTCCATTCCTCCCTCCCTCTTGCTTTCACCCTATTACCCTCTCCTATGCCTATGACTGAGGGGCACCTCCTCCCCATGAATATGATCCTAGCATATCAAGTCTCTTCTTGGTAGTCTGCTATCCTTCCTCTGAGTGCCACTGGGCCTCCCCATCAAGGAGACATGGTCAAATATGGGGCATCAGAGTTCATATGAAAGTCAGTCCCCATTCTCCACTTAACTGTCGAGAATGTCCTGTCCATTGGCTAGATCTGGGTAGGGGTTTGAAGTTTACAGCATGTATTGTCCTTGGCTGGTGCCATAGTTTGAGCGGGACCCCTGGGCCCAAATCTGCCCATCATAATTTTCTTCTTGTAGGTTTTTAGGACCCTCTTGATCCTTCTATTTCCCCATTCTCCCATGCTTCTCTCACCTAGAGTCCCAATAGGATGTCCTCACCTCTGTCCCACTTTCCTGGTAAGTGAAGACTTTCATGGGACATGCCCCTTGGGCTAGTGTCCAGTTATAAGTGAGTATATACCATTTGACTCTTTCTGCTTCTGGGTTAACTCACTCACTATGATCATTTCTAGCTCAATCCATTTATCCACAAATTTCAGGAATTCCTTGTTTTTAACAGCTGAGTAGTATTACATAGTGTAAATGTACCACAGTTTTTTGTTTTTTTTTTTTTTATCCATTCTTCTACTGAGGGACACTTAGGCTATTTCCATGTTCTAACTATTATGAATAAGGCTGCTATTAGCATGGTTGAGCAAATTTCCTTGTTGTGTGTTGGAGAATCTTCTAGTTATATTCCAAGGAGTGGAATAGCTGGGTCTTGAGGAAGCCCTATTCCCAGTTTTCTGAGATAGCGCCAGATAGCATTCCAAAGTGACTGTACTTGTTTGCATTCCCACCAGCAATAAAGGAGTGTTCCTCTTTCTCTACATCCTTGCCAGCATGTGATTTCACTTGAATTTTTTATTTTAGCCATTCTGATGAAGCATGCAAGTAATACAGACCTAAGCTTCTCTAACAGAAGCTACATTCAAGATATGTAGGTAAGCTTTTAAGACATTTTCTTATGTTGGTGGGGCCACTCCAGTGCTAGTAGTCCTGATATCTATAAGAAAGAAGGCTGACCAAGCTATTAGGGGCACATCAGTAAGCAGCACCCCCCATGGCCTCTGCGTCAGCTCCTGCATCCAGGTCCTGTTATGTTTGAGTTTCTGTCTTAACTTCTTTCAGTGATGGACTATTATGTGGAAGTATAGGCCAAATGAACTCTTTCCCACCAACTGCTTTTTGTCATGGTGATTCATTCTATCAATACTAACCCTCTCCACACTCCAAGAAATAAAAATAAAGGGAAACAACATTCCTTTGAAAACACTGGAAACAAAGGGAAAATTATATGGAGATAATCTGAAAGAACCCACAGTAAGGAAAGCAAAAGCTTGCATCTTATGTTAGCACCGTGAGATCACCTGCTCCCTCGGTTCTAACATGTCTAGAGACCCGTGGTATTTTATGCCTCTCATTCTTTGAATGCTCTGCTAAAGTTCTGTTAATATTTATAGTTTTGTGTATATGTGTGCTTGTATAATGGAGATGAGGTTTTTATGTCACTTGCATTTATGATGTTTATGGCCCAGTATCGTGGCATCTTATCCTGTTATATAAATGCTTGATTCCTAGTTAAAAAGTACTGGGAGAGCCATAAGAATCATTTGGATCAATCTTTGTTTTATTAGAGAGTAGTATTGTATTTTTGTGAATATTAATCTGAATAAAGGCTATTTGGTGACCCAGGCCCTTCCCAAAGAAATAAACCTAAATATATTGAGCCTCTTTATTTTCATGCTTCAAGGGTTAGGAAGGGCCTGAGATTTTTCCACATTGATAAAGCAGAAGTGATACAGAGCAAGAGAGTGTGGCTCTTACTGGTTTTTTCAAAATATCTAAGTTAGCAACAGTGTTTGCTTGTTCTAGAGAGCATGGCGGGTGCCTACGGTGCATGCCTAGCATGAAGAAGGACATGGGTTCCCTCTCTAGCACCAATAGAATTCTGCTTGGTAGTGAAAACCTGTAATTCCAGTACCTGGGAGGTAGGGATGCAGGGAGTTCGAGCTTAAGGTTATCCTCAGATGTGTAGAGAGTTCCATGTGAGCATCTGAAAGGAAGGAAGCCATAGCTGAAGAAAAAGACAGAGAGGAAGAGAAAAAGTAGTCATAAGGGGAATGGAGACTGGGTCGATGACTTCCTGCAGAGAAGAAACAAATGGTTTTGGTGAATCCTTTGTCTCTGTAGTTCACTTTCGATGATAAGAAATAAAGCTGTGTTAAGATGCTAAGATTCTATTGTTGTTTTAGTATACTCACCTTTCTTGACTCAAACACTTCTGTAAACATGCTTCTATAAATGATCTTTAAAGAGTACAACACTATTTGTGGTTAGGAAAATAATGTTTGACTATTATTTTAACAGATGATAACTTGTTCAATTTTATTTTAATAATAATAATATTTTCATTAACTATTATTAATGTGTTACATTGTTGGAATTGCTTTCTATCCCTGAATCTCTGCAATATAGAGGCCTAAAATAAATTTTAACACATTTGACAAAGTCATAAGGATGTGAAAACTGAAGGTGATTATTTTTAAATTTTCCAGTGTCATAGAAAAGTGATCCCTGCTCTAACATCTTCACAAAAATAAATGGAACAAGGAACCAATGAGTTATTTAAAGGACTCATTAACTTTCATATGACCCTATTTGTAATTGAGACAGTTGTGTCCTAGATGCACCCTCCAAGAATGATTTATGAGGCTTCCCAGTACTCTAAATTGACTGACATGAAGGGAGGAAAAGTGTGCCTTAGCCAAACCTGTGAGGCCTAGGCAAAAGAGGAGACAGCTCTTAAATAATTCATGATACAGTCTAATATTTAGCATTTCAAAACATAATTATTTTTCTTACAGGGTTTAACATTCTAGGTCAATAAAGGGGTAAATTTATAAAAACATTCTAAGTTGCTACAAGTTGTAGCAAGGTTAGATGTAAAATCTTTTCACTTTATTCACGGTTGAAATGTACTTTCTACAAATGCATTGCATACTGCAAAATGGTGTAGTAAAGCATATTATTTTATTCTATGCTGGATTCCTATCTACACCACACAAGGTCAAATTATAATCTATGCTATTTGATCACAATATGTAGCTCCTTTGCATAAATTATAATTATATCACTTGTCATTTGCTGAAGGACATTATTTGCATTCGTAAGTTATCACTTTGATTAATCATAATTCGTTTCCATTATATCTTTGAAATAAAAATGTAAACCTATTTTAATGCATCAGAAGGATCACAATACCATTTATGCTTGTAGGTAATGAATAACTTAACAATTTACTCAGGTGGTCTGAACAGACTAAATGCTCCAGGCAAATCCAAACTAATGCCAAAAGGTCTTAAAAGTGCACTACCGTTATTGACAGTTGCCAGTGGGTAGTTATATCCCCTATGCCTTCTGAAATGGAAAGACTTCATGCAGATAACACAGATAACACAGGCTGCAGAAACTAGAAAATACCATCAGTGAGCCTCTAGCCAGGATGTGGGCCTTTTTACTGTCTTGGTTGAAGCTCAGGAAATCAGATTTCTACCTCCATAGAATTGTAACTTAGTAGGTTGAAGTTTCTTCCAGTCACTAACGTCTAGGTCTAGTTGATTTCTCATAGCTATAAAAGATACCCTCACACTCGTGCTGAGGCAATGGATCTGTGGACGATCTTTTTTAAAAGTGTCCTCTTTCTCCCTCTGTCTGCTTCAAAATCATCTTTGAATTAATAGATTGAGAGCACCTTGGGAATCTTTGAATAGAGTTCTTTCACAGTAGTTAGCTCATATCATAAAACAGGACCTTGAATGGTCACTCTTGAATATTTGTCCAAACATGCTTCCAAAAGATTTTGTGCATTGTCATAGGAGAGATCAACAGTGCTCTGTGTGTTTCAGTGTACCTGGACAATGGTGTTTTTAATTACTCTCAGATCATAATCAGATCACTAATCAGTTAAATAAATACATGTGTATACGTTTGTGTATGTGTGCGTGCACATGTGTTTGTGTGTAATTCTGTGCACACATGTGTAATAAAAGTACATAGAGCTCAGCAGTGGATCCTTACCTCCAACCTTGAATGAGACAGACTCGCTCCTGTGCTATTTCACAACACCAGGGACTTGCATGTCTCCATTCCCCACCTCTCCCAAGAAACCCTGATGTTACAATACCACATACAACTTTAAGTGGGCTCTGGGAATTAGAACTTAGGTTCTCACAAAAATATAGCACCCTAGTTTGTTTCTCTGTTGGCTGAAATAAAACACTGGCCAAGGAAACTGTGGGAGCAAAGGTTTTTTTTTTTTATCTTATACTTGTAAATCACGGTCCACCACTGAGAGAAATTAAGGCAGTAACCTGAAAAAAAAAACTGCAGCTGAGACCATGCCGTAAGGCTTATTACTGGCTTCTTCTCTTTGGCTTGCCATTTATATTTAACCCAGGGAAGTATGCTGGGTCCATGTCAAATATTAATCAAGAAGATGCTTCATAGTCAGGTCCACATGCCAGTCCCAAGGAGGCCATCCTGCCATTGAAGCTGTGGCATGTAGTAAATGCCTTACACACTGATCCATCTTCCCAAGTCACCCTTAAAATTGTTTAAGGTATCTCCTCATTTTCTTTTAGTGTGTCAACTTGATATTCACTAAAATGAAAACAGTTATAACATACATCAATCAGTCTCATATCCTTGGGAACGTACATTGAGCTAAATATTTTTATTTAAAAAAAATGCCACAGAACCTCTCATGTTACCATGAACTTCACTGAAATAACATTTCTAGAGACTAGAGAGATAGCTGAGCATTTCAGAGGCTTGCCATTCTTACAGAGGGCCGAAGTTCTAGCCTTAGCAATCACACTTGGCATCTCCAGCTCCTGGGTAATTCAATGTCTCTGCCCTCTTTGTGTACCGGGAACTCACACACGCCCGCACATGTGCGCACGCACACAAACACACACACAGAGACACACACACACATACACACACATACATACACACAGACCACACTCATGCACACACACACAAACACCACACTCACACAAACACACTCATAAGTGCAAAATTATTAAATAATAAAAGAAAATATTAACTATCAATTATCGTGAACTTAGTCCCAACTACCAACTAATAGCATAACTTAAATTATATATATATATTGGTTTGCCTGAATGTTTGTGTGTGCAAATGTGCATGCATAGAAGCCATGGAAGCCAGAAGAGGCCTTCAGATCCCATGGACCTTGAGGTGTAGACAGTTTGGACCTCCTGTGTGGGTGCTGGAAATCAAACTGGCTCCACTGCAAGAGCAGACAGCGATCTCAAGCACTGAGCCATCTCTACTGAGTCAAAATGTTTCAAATTTGTTGCCATACAAATATAATTTATGTTTTTAGTAACTGTGTATGAGTCATACTGCCAGTGTTTTTGCCTTGCTTCTCACAAATTATCCATTTCTGGAAAATATTTTGAGCATTAACATAGGAAGAAAAAAGCCACCAATACTTTGAAGTTTAATTGTCTACAAAATTGGATGAATTTTCCCATATTCATTTTGATGAGTGTAGAGTTGAATTTTTCTCCACCTTATTCGTGTTACGGAATAAGATGGTGATTTGAGAATACTTTTCAAAACAAGACCACTTCCTGAAGTTAAACTTTGTTCTTATAAATAGGCTCTATTGTATTCATATGTTTGGGAAATGAATCCAATAGCGTGCTTGTTGAACTGAATGAGCAGTGTACTCAATCCTTTGGAACTACATTCTAGAATTCAATGAATAGAGACAATTCATTCTGAGTATGATTTTTCTTCTTAACAATACTTTTTCCTCCTAAGTATATACTTTATCTTGCATGCATGCACCGGCATGTCTTAGTCAAGTTTTGAAGATACTAACTATGGAATTGTAAATGATCTCCAAGATTTATAAATTAACTTTTTAACCATTAAAAAAAATGGCTTAAGATTCCCGAACATTACTGAGACTTTGGATAAAAATTTTAAAACATCGAAGTAATTACATGTTATCAAATCATCAGTTAAAGGAAATTAGATAAATATGCCTTCCATATAATTTTTTCCAATTTTTTGTACTTTATTTTAATTTTTTCTACAATTTTATTAAATATTTTTACATATACATTCATAGGATTACATATAAGTACAATAAACTATCTACAGCAAAAAGAACCACAAAGCAATCAGGAATTATACGTTTATTATATAACCTTTTGCAAATTGAATTTATTTTAATTTGAACAAAGTATTTTGATCATACTCACCCCAACTCCTTTTGCCTAGTTCCTCCATGTTCCACCTTCCATTTCATCACTCCTCCTAAATTCATATCCTCTTTTACGTATATACATTTTTATCTTTATGATTTTGACAGCTGTATATATGAGTACAAAATTAAATAAACACACTGTAAGTAAACCTTTTTTTCCAGCTAAATAATCTTCCTACTGGGGCAGAAATTAACACCCCTGGAAATTCCCCAAGAATACAAAAGAACTCTGCAAATGATGGTGTCTAAGGGAATACTTCTTCTCACTGGTAGCAAAGCTCACCTCACATGAATATCTTCTCACCCACTGTATCCAGGTCTGCCACAAAGAATAAGAGGGTCCTCCAGATCAACTTAGGTGGAGTCTGGTTAGTTCTCTATATTTGAATCAAAGGTGGAATTTCCCCTTTCTATCTTCATATCACAGAAAGTTCTGGTTTGGGAGACAAGTAACAGAGACCAGTGAATAAAAGTATGGACACACCATACATCAGCTACAAAGTTCTTACCCTGGCAATGCCATGGGCACACCCAGGCAGGACCCTGTACTCCTTGGAGGGTATTCTCCATCCATAGAACAAGAATAAGAATTCGAGATGTCTGCTAGATGACTCAGCACTCTCTAATAGCCAATACTAAGAAAATTTGGAGTGGCAGATGCTACTGCACAGGGATATTAAAAGAGTAAGAGGAAATGGCATGTGAGACTAAGGTACCAATCGAGTTTGGACTCATAATGTCCTCATGTTGATGCTTTGTCCTTAGAAATTTTCACTTAACCAAACTACTTCATAGTTTGTGCGTCCACATAGTGGCCCAGAGCTCTAGCCATACAGTGGTGCCATATATAAGTATGAGTAAATATATATCCCAGTTGTGTCTGTCTGAGAAGCACATTAATCTTATGGTTCCCTATATTAAATAATCATCTGTTTTTAAAACACTTAAATTCCTCACTAGAAATACTGAGCACTATCAATACAGAGTTATTGATTCATTCGACTAATTATATTATTAGAAGCTCCCTTTTAATATTTTTTACATAAGTCTATTCTAAATATAAGTTATGTAGAGAAATGTTAAATGTCATTGTGTTTTTTCTGATTAAGTCAATTCTAGGAGATTGTTTTATCGTTATTATAAATACAACAAAATATTAAATTATAAATACTGAAACTCGAGTAAATAAGTCAAAAAGTAAGTAGGCCACAGGTTTTTTAAAACATCCTACCATATACACAATGGAATACTATTCAGCTATTAAAAACAAGGAATTCCCGAAATTTGTGGATAAATGGATTGAACTAGAAATAATCATAATGAGTGAGTTAACCCAGAAGCAGAAAGACTCAAATGGTATATACTCACTTATATCTGCATATTAGCCCAAGGGGCATGTCCCACGAAAGCCTTCATTTACCAGGAAACTGAGACAGAGGGGAGGACGTTCTATTGGGACTCGAGATGAGAGAAGCATGGGAGAATGGCAAAGTAGAAGGATCCAGAGGGTCCTAGAAGCCTACAAGTAGATCACTATGATAGGGAGATTTGGGCTCAGGGGTCCCTCTCAAACTAAGGCACCAGTCAAGAACAATACAGGCGGTAAACCTTAAACCTCTACCCAGATCTAGACAATGGACAGAACACTCTCCACAGTTGAGTGGAGAGTGGGATATGACTTTCTCACGTACTCTGGTGCCTCACCTTTGACCATGTCCCCTGGAGGGGGAGACCTGGTGGCACTCAGAAGAAGGACAGCAGGTTACCAAGAAGAGACTTGATACCCTATGAGCATATACAGGGGGAGATAATCCCCCTCAGGAACTGTCATAGGGGAAGGGAATAAGGGGAAAATGGGAGGGAGGGAAGAATGGGAGGATACAAGGGATGGGATAACCATTGAGATGTAACAAGAATAAATTAATAAAGGAGAAAAAATAAAAATAAAACATCCTACCATGCATGTATTTATATCTGTATCCACCCAGACAGGTATTCTGTCCTGTATTTAGGAAAAGTTTATAATTTTTTTCACAAAATATCATTAGGAAATGTTTATATATTGTCACTGAATAACTTCACAATAAATAAACATACACATGTGCATGACTAAAAACCATATGCGTGAAACATGTGTCTAATAAATACAGTCTTAAGTGTGGTATCCATAGTGTATAAAAATTTTTATACATATTGCATGTTCCTTTTAAAGGGATGTGGATGTGTTCTATTTCCTCATCTACACATATTTTTGAAAGTCTCTTTCTCTCAAGATTCATTGCTACTGTTTGAATTCATTTCCCTAAACAGAATTGTTGGCTGACGATGTGTGCACTAGCACACACTGTCTTTCCTGAATATAACGATGTGTGCACTAGCACACACTGTCTTTCCTGAATATAATGATGTGTGCACTAGCACACACGGTCCTTCCTGAATATGTAGTGGAATTTTGTCTCCAATAATGCAGCAGTGTCTTGAAGTATCTTGACCCTTCAGGGTCCATTGGTCTGGATTTTCTTCTCAGCTGTTTCTCTAGAAAAGTTGTAAGACACTTATACTCTTCCAGTCTCACGCGCAGACCTTCTTCATCATGCTTTTATAGTGGCACTTTTGTTTGGCTTTTTCTTTATAATTAAGGACTTCACACTCCTGAAAATCATATCATGTTAAGTGTTAATAACTACCTTTAAAAGATGCAATAGAATATATGAATATACATTAGTAGTTAACAAACTGTAAGTTAAACTTTCAAATAATACTGTTCTTTTCTATTTGCCATATACTTGGTGAAGAACTAATACACATTATATAAATAGTGATAAAGCCCCAAGGCTCAGAAAAAAAAAACCTTATTTATTTTCCAAGGGCAAATAAGTTTTGCAAAACATTTTTGCAATTTGTCTGTGTTTATACCATTCTTTTCTCGTCTTAAGGACTGTCACTTGAGGCTCACATTAGGAGACACAGAAACAAACACAGAACTTTGCTAGAAAATCAAAGCATGATTCTGGAGATTGGTTTTACTGATGAATTGCTATGGAGCAAGAAATAGAAATTTAGATCTGAGATCCAAATTTAGATCTCCATAAATAAAATCATGTTAAATTCTATTATGCATCATGTTGAATTGAATGTGCAGTAAAAACACAGCAGAAAGAAACCAGGATAAATGTGTTGGCCTTCAAGCAATCCTGAGATCAGGCAACCGGGGTCTCCTGATGTAAGCTCATCGTAGCTTCTTGAAGGTTGGCCAATGTTACTGAGTTAGTGGACTGGCCTGGGCCACCTTGGTCATGGCTTTTCTGATGCATGGGTTTCTCCTCAATTTCTCTCAACCACATGTTAGTCAGAGGTCTCTCTCTCTCTCTTCTGGCAAACATGACTGCAAGAAAACAAATAGCAACGTATTTCTTGGGTCCTTACTTGCAACTGATCCATTGTCACTTTCACCTCATTCTGTTTCTAAGAAAAACAAAGCCTCTTTACCAAATGAGTATCCTGCCTTGTGGCAAAAAGCACCAGGAGAGCAACTGACTTTTGTCTGAAAATAAATTGTTTCCCCCACTAAGATATAAACCTGTAGTCGAATCTAAATAAGGGCCAAAGGGAGATATTTTAGGTTTGCAAGGGAAGGAAGGATGCCATTGAATTTCTTGTCAGGTAGTTTCGTGCAGTGAAATTATTTTGTTCCTGTTTTCTAGGGGCCTCATTCTCTTGTGTGTTTCTCTGGGTTCAGTCTCCAAGGCAGAAACTTCTCTGTGAGTGACTCATTAAACCAGCCACCACTCTATCCACCCCCTCACCCTCATACCACAAAGACCAAAGCTGTGGCTGCTGTGTCACACGAGCATGACAGCACAAACCCAGAATTCTTATTCAACTTGTTCCAAAGAAGCATGCCACAGCGTTTTCAAAAGACCATTTGTAAATAATTGTGTTCAAGAAAAATACCATGCTTGCAAAGAACCAGATCCTGATGGTGCCCACAGTGAGTTCAGCAGAACCCGGGCGATAGATTCAGTCCCGAAGCTCTGCGAAGACGGAACGCCGGAAATGACTCTAGTGGCGGAAGGGTGAATGGATATTGTCTAAAAAGATAAGTCAGCTAAATGGAGAGTGAGACGACATGAGCCAAATTTAAAACAGAAATAGTGGAAATGATCTCTAGGATCCAATTCGGGAAGGAGTGAGGGAGATAAGGCTGCACTGAGTGGCCAGTGATGAGAGAACAAAGAGGTTAGCATTACTGGGGCCAGCTCAGAAATAGTTTCTAGGTGTGGAGAGATGGGCTTAAATTTTAAAAAGTTTACAAAGAAAGCGAGAGGTTTTTATACAGGTCCAAATTAAAGTTTTGTTCATTTGTCTTGTCTTCCAGGCCATTTTAAAGCACAACCCATGGGACAGCCTGTAAGGTGACAAAGGGAAGAACTCATCCAAGACAGCCTTCTCTTCTGCAGGTAAGGGAGAGAAACACTTTCTACCAGGCACTGCGATCCCAGGTAGCGTTTGACTTCAAGTGAGACCCACATCTCTTTAAGAAGAGTTTTAGCTTCTTTATGTCCTTATAGCCAAAGTGCTTAACATAATAATTTGAGAAGAAAGTAGAAAACTCAACCAAGTAACTCACTATTTTTATAACCCTATTACATGGAATATTTTTTCTTGACTGTGTCCCATGCTTTGGACTAATAAGTGAAATGACCATTACAATTCTATGTTTTTATATTTTCTTTTCTAATTTAACTAAGTTTTGATATTTCTTCATTTTAAAAAAGAATTTCATGTTATACATGCAATGAAATACAACCACATCTGCCCTTATTCCCTCCCTCTGACTGTCTCCATATTTGCACTAACATGTACTTTCCAGGATCATATGTATATGGTGAAGTCCCATTACAATGATACCCATATCTGTACAGGTATGGGGCCATCCACTGGAACATGAAAAAAGTATAAGTGGGCACATCTTTAAAAAGGAAGAGTTCTTCCTTCCCAGCAACTGTCAATTGCAATAGCTCCTCACTGAGAGGCAAGGCCTGGAGATCACCCCACCCCCATGCTGGGGTTTTGGCTGGCTTGATATTGCACAAGTCTTGTGCCAGTAAACACAGCTGCTGTCAGCTCATTAGCATAAGAGCAGTGTCCCCATAGCATGCCTTTCCATATTCTAGCTCTTACATTCTTTTCCTCTCCTTGCTGAACTTCAAGGACCTTAGGATATCTATAGATATCTCAGATAGGGCTGAGCCCCCAATCTCCTCTTTGTAGCATTTAACAAGTTCCACTTCTTTCCTTTGACTGCTGCTCACTGCAAAAGAAGCTTCTTTCACCAAGGTGTCTCACAATCTTGGTCTACGAGTATAAACGTAAACATTTGGAAAGCATGAACTTTTGGTAAAATAGCAATAGCATATTCCACCCATGATCTTCCCAGCCACAGGCTTTTGATGAAGATTACAGTATCAGGCATGAAATTCTGTCCCCTGTGGATCAATCTCAGAGCGCAATTTGAAAGGGGTGAGTTACCCAATGCATTCATGCTACTGCTGCCTCAGGAGGCACAGCTTGCCTGGCAGGTTGGTAGTGCAGCATTCAGAGCACTGTGCTGATTAAAAACCACTGATGGCTTTTCTCCCACTTCAACCTGTCTATCACCTTTCAGCACTATGTAATCTAGACATTGTGGAGGAAGTTTCACACACAGTTTGAAATTGGCTTCTCCATGCCCTGCAGGCTAAGTGTGTGGTATCTTGCCATGTAGCTATGGACAACCCAGGCCAGTGGCAATAACTTGCTTTACATTGATTGCTTCTGAGCCTCCTGAACAATAATTCATAAGGAGGTAATCCATGCTTAGTAATGTGAGTTTTGCTTACTATGTCATATGAGACACAAGGACTATATACATGCAGAGTAAAACCAATAAAGTTATTTTTTTTAAGTTGCTTATTTCAGTTAACCTAAAATCTATTGAGTTTATGTAATACGTTTTACAGGTTTTTCATTTGGGGTAAGATACTTATTATCCCAATATCTTGCTCAATCTTCCTCTCTCATCTCCACTTAAACCCCCATGTTTTCCCATTTCACTTGTGGTCCACTCTCCTCCCCTGAGTTAGAGTTTTAACTTGGTTGTGATAGTAGGCTACCATATGAATTTTCACACTCATTTCCTTTTTGTTTTAATTTGTATTTCCTTGATAGTTAAGATTTTTAGCACTCTTAACGCATTCATTACCCATCCATAGCCCATAGTTAACTGTGCTGCTTTTTTTCTTAGTGTCTAATTTTTGGAGATTTTTTTTCTAGATTCTAATCCTCTGTTGCCCAAGATTTTCCCAAACTCCACTCTATAGGCTTCCCATTAATTCACTTGATAGTATCTGCTGTTGTACAGACTTGCTTAGAGTGAGATCCTATTTGTTGATTATTGGCCTTATTTCCTGTGCACCTGGGGTTTTCTCCAGAAAATCCTTTCTTGCACCTATAAATTGAGCATGCTCTCTTTTTCCTGTAGCAGTTTCTATCAGGTATGTAGAGGTCTCTGATCTACTTAGAGTTGAAAGGTAAGAATCTAGTCTTTGTTTTTAATCATTGTGAAATACAACTTTTCTCACACACTTGTTGAAGATGCTGTCTTTTTTCAGGTGTGTTTTTCCCATTTTTCTAAAACTCAAGGGATCATAGTCGGACAGACTTTTTATACCTAGGTCCTCAATTCTATGCTTGCTGTCCTTGTACCATTCTGTTTTTAATTACCATGGCCCTATATTACAAAATGAACTCAGATATGGTGATGCCTCCTGCAGTATTCTATTTGTTCAGGATGGCTTTGGGTATGTAAATTTTTGGATTGGTCTCTATATCTGTGAAGAATGACACTAGAATTGAAATTACTTAGATTTTTCATGTATTATTATTTTTACTATAGTAATTCTAGAAATCTATGAGAATTGGAAGACTTTGCATCTTCTTCTGTCTCGCTTGATTTTTTTCCTAAACTTACTCAATTTTTCATTGTAGAGGTCTTTTATTTACTTAGACTTTTGTGGGTTGATGTGTGTGTGTGTGTGTGTGTGTGTGTGTGTGTGTGTGTGTGTGTGTATAATGTGGATTTTGTGAATAGATTATTTCTCTGGTTTCTTTTTCAGTGCATTTCCACTGGTACATAGAGAGGCTACTGATATTTTGTATTAATTTTGTATCCTGCAACTTTCCTGAAGTTACTGATCAGTACTAATAGTATTTTTGGTGGAGTTATTCTTGTCTTTTATATAATGAATCATATCACCTGCAAACAGCGATAGCTTTACCTTTTTTTAGTGTTTATATTCCTTTTATTTCCTTCTCTTGTCTTACTGTTGGACACAATACCTCACATAGTATATTGAGTAGGAAAGGAGAAAATGGACAAACTAGATTTGTTCTTGATGTTAGTGGAAACACTTGAGCTTTTCTCCAATGCCTATTATTTGCTATAGGTTGGTCCTCTGTAGCCTTATCTTGTTCTTACATTACAATCCTCTCCACAACTCTTATCAGGAAGAGATATTAGATTTTTGTCAAAGTCTTTTCTTATTTTTTTATTAATGTATTTTTATTACATCTCAATGGTTGTCCCATCCCTTGTGTCCTCTCATTCCTCCCTCCATCCTTCCCATTTTCCCCTTACTCCCCTCCCCTATGACTGTGACTGAGGGGGATCTCCTCCCCCTGTATATGCTCATAGAGTATCAAGTCTCTTCTTGGTAGCCTGCTATCCTTCCTCTGAATGCCACCAGGACTCCCCATCCAGGGGACGTGGTTAAATATGAGGCACCAGAGTACGTGTGAAAGTCAGACCCCACTCTCCACTCAACTGTGGAGAATGTCCTGTTCATTGGCTGGATCTGGGTAGGGGTTTGAAGTTTATGGTCTGTATTGTCCTTTGCTGGTGCCATAGTTTGAGCGGGACCCCTGGGCCCAAATCTGCCCATCATTATTTTCTTCTTGTAGGTTTCTAGGACTCTCTGGATCCTTCTATTTCCCCATTCTCCCATGCTTCTCTCACCTAAAGTCCCAATAGAATGTCCTCCCTCTGTCCTGCTTTCCTGGTAAGTGAAGACTTTCATGGGACATGCCCCTTAGGCTAGTATGCAGATATAA